>NC_062553.1:38552299-39752629 GCF_016906955.1 Phacochoerus africanus | reverse complement strand
GGACAGACGGAGATAACACAAATGTGGCTTTCCCACTTTCCTCTTATCTTCTGCCCCGTCTTGTCTTCTGTTCAGGCTTCTCTTTACTAACCTGGCATCTGAACCCATGTCTAGGTATGAGCTCTAAGTACAAATATCACCCTACTGCCTGTCACTTGCATCTCTTTCTCTTTGCTCTCTGAATTTGTACGCGAGTTCCCATCCCTCTGGGCGGTGGAGATTTACCATCTGGCCATTCCAAGTTTTCCCACCTTTTCCCCAGGGCTGTCGCTAAGGCTCTGAGAAGCCGCTTCCTGTTCTACACGTGCTCTGTCCCCGAAGGCGCCCCAGGAGCATCCTGGTTCCACAGGATCTCTGCTGTCAGTCCACAGGGCCCTAGTGGGTGGCTGTTTGGAAAGCCTCTTTGGGCCCAGTTCTCTCTGAGTCTCTTGAAACTCCGGGAGGCCAGGAGAAGTTTTCTGTGCCCTTGAACAAGAGCCCAGGGAGCTCGGTGTGCCTGTTCAGAGCTTCATCTATGGCCAGGCCATTCTGGGCCACATGCAGTTCAGGGTCATGGAAAACAGTGACTTCATCTGACGTTAAGATGCAGCCATTGAAGCTCTTGCACGTCTGCTTTTCTGGGCTCCATTCAGGAGGTGAAACATAAATGTCTTTTGCTCTATAAACCTGCAGACTGTCCAAGGGTTCCTCTCATTCTCTCCCCACCCCGACACCGCCAACCCAAGGACCTTTTGCTAATCTTGGGACTAGAAGCCTACCTCTGCCTCTTTCAGTTCCCTGGGTATCCTCAGGGCCGAATTTTCAAAACTCAGCACCCAGCCGAGCAGGGTATAGGGTCAAAAGGAACATGATTCTAGGAGCTTCTGTTGTGGCGCAGCGGAAATGAATCCGACTAGGAACCGTGAAGTTTCGGGTTCAATCCCTGGCCTCACTCAGTGGGTTAAGGATCTGGCGTTGCCATGAGCTGTGGTGTAGGTCACAGACGTGGCTCAGATCCGCTGTGGCTGTGGCTGTGGCTGTGGCTGTGGTGTAGGCCGGCAGCTGGAGCTCTGATTAGACCCCTAACCTGAGAACCCTCTGTATGCCAAAGGTGTAGCCCTAAAAAGCAAAAAAAAAAAAAAAAAAGTAATTCTAATGCCTGTATATGAAAAACATTAACTTAAAAAAATTTATTTGTTCCGGAAATAAATTTTTCAGAAAGTTTGGGTTGGGTAGATGCAGACATTTAGAATGAATGGTTGCTGGGGTCCTGCTGTATAGCACGGGGCACTGTGTCCAGTCTCTTGAGTTAGAACATGATAGAAAATGAAAAAAAAAATGTGCATGTATGGCTGACTGGGTCCCTTTGCTGTACAGCAGAAATTGAAGGAACGTTGTAAATCAACTCTCCTTTAATAAAAAAATTTATTGGGGTATAGTTGATTTACAATGTAACATTTTTAAAAACGATTTTTATTTTTTCTGTCATAGCTGGTTTACAGTGTTCTGTCCATTTTCAACTGTAAGGCAAGGTGACCCAGTCACATATACTTTTATAACATTCTTTTCCTCAAATTATCATGCTCCATCCTAAGTGACTAGATAAGAGTTCCCAGTGCTATACAGCAGACAGTGGAACATTTTAAATTATTATCTTGCCACACCAGGGCTACTCCCAGTGTAACCTACATCTTCTCTGGTCCCCAGACTTGGTCTAGAGGCATCTTCATCTTGTCTCACACTCTGTCCACTAGTGGCTGCTGTGCTGTTAGGTGTACAGGTGTGTTTATTGAGGCCATGGCCCCCCTACCTTGGCCCAGAGCAGAGGCACAGCATGTGTGAGATGCTTCCTGCAATGCCAGGCCCAACCTGCACAGCAGGAGACGCCCTCCCCAGAAGCTGGATTTCCTCCGCTCTCCTGTGTCCTGCACCAAGGTTCAAAGATATTGTGCCCAGCCTGACATGTCTGTGGTACCTACAGGCCTGGTGTATTTAGGCCCTAAATCAAAGGATGAAAAATTCGTACTTTCATTGTTTCCTTGGAACATTTAGTTCTGGTCTTTGGGGTTCACCCCGTGCATCCCTGTGTCTTCTAAGAAGTGGGAAAGATCGCGACTTCAGGGTGGTCCCAATAGACTGAAGTTCCAACAGGGGAGCCCGTGGATCAGGGGAAACTTCTCTCTCCATGCCTCTTAGAAATTGTGTATGAAATCTCTGTGTACCCAGAACCACGGAAGATGGCCCATAGAGAAAGGTCTGGAACACCTGTTGGACACATCAAAAATGAAAGTAATGGGCCTCAGACATCAAAAAGGAAGGTGACAGGAGTTCCTATTGTGGCTCAGCAGGTTAAGAACTGGATCAGTAACCATAAGGACGTGAGTTCGATCCCTGGCCTCATTCAGTGGGTCAAGGATCCAGTGTTGCCATGAGCTGGGGTGTAGATTGCAGAGGCAGCTTGGGTCCCGAGTTGCTGCGGCTGGTGTAGGCTGGCAGCTACCGCTCCCATTCAACCCCTACACTGGGAACTTCCATATGCCACAGGGGCAACTCTTAAAAAAAAAAAAAAGACAAAACAAAAAAGGAAGGTGACAGCTTTTGGAAACAGCTGAAGCCACAAGTGGTTCTTGGGGATGAATGACACCCATCTATAAAGGACAGTCCTGTGCCATCCCCAGGTTCTTTGGCTCTGAACCCTGAACTAGATTTTCATAATGTGCATATTGGAAAAGATCCTACTCTTAAAATACAAACATATAAATACATGTTAAATATAAAAATGAACCCATGTGTGTATATAGTAAACTAGTGTTCTGAGGGTTTATTAATATCCTGTAAGAACTTACGATGAGAACATGGAGCCCCCAAGAGGTCACGTGGCTCTGCCTGGGTCCCACAGGGGGTGGATGGCTCAGGACAATCAATCAAAGTCTCTTTGGCTCTTCTGACTCCTCGTCCTGTGTTTCTCTCCAGAAGATTTTATGCTCAGAATTTTATCTCAGGGTAATAATGCAAGGGAGTCTTTTAAAGCTATATCTGAAGATGCCTGCTTTTAATTAATTGGTATTAAAAGTGCCTGTGTAGAGAGAAGAGAAGGCAGGATGTGGGAGAAAGAGAATACGCATTACAACCCTGGAAATAGACACATAGAAAGAACCAACCCACCCATTGTTTTAAATCTAGCCTGTCCACCCCCGTGAGGGTTGCACAGTGACAGGAGAAAGAACAAAGCCAGCATTTGCTCCTATTGGTTGCCTAAGCCTGAGGTCATCACTTTATACTTATAAATAGGAGTTGGAAAGAATGGTGTGATCCACTGGTGACGGTGAAGAGACTAGGATGTGACCATGACCAGTGGCGTATCAGCTCCAATGTACGTCTGTGTAGTTGATACAGTTTTTTAAATGTTTTATTATAGTTGATTTTCAATGCTGTGTCAGTGTCTGCTGTACAGCGCAGTGACCCAATCATACTTATATATTCTTTTCCTCATATTATCTTCTATCCTGTTCCACCACAGGTGATGGGACACAGTTCCCTGTGATGTATAGCAGGACCTCGTTGCTTATCCATTCTAATGTAATAGTTTGCATGTACTAACTCTTGATACAGTTCAAGTTGTACTTTCACTAGCTCTCTGGCATCTTTGAGCTCACATTAAGTTCACTGTAGTCCTCTCTCTTTGCCAAAGAGACACTGAGATACAGAGTTGAAGCATCTGTCCAAAGATCCAGAGGAAGTCCAGATTCTCTGACTCAAAATTCCTCATTTCCGTTGCAACATTGTGGCTGCCTCAGCCATGACTTCCTGGTCTTTTAGGGACGCCAGGCCCTGTGAAAGTGCTAGGAAAATGTGACTCTGCCTTCCAGAATCATGCTCCCGCAGGTAGAAGAGTGTCTGCCACCTGCGGGGTGCTGCTGTGTCCCTGCCACCAGGGCCTCCCTCTCCGGCTCACTGACAGCCCCTCTCACCTGAGGCTCCCGGCCTGCATCCCCCAGAGACCTGGCTTGTGTCAGACCTTCACGTTTGTGTCATTCTCGTTTCCCCAGCTGTGTGTCAAGTTGCATGTATGGCCTGTTTTTCGAAGTTCACGTGATTTATTCTGTGATTTTCCTCTTCATATTCTTTGACTATTTTTCTACTTGGTTATCTTTTTTTTCTGTTGATTTTCTTATTCATTTCTTCCTTTGTCTGTCTAACCCTTTGGTGATTTTATATGTTATAAGTATCTTATGCTAGCTTCAGGTTTGTCTTTTCCTTTTGTTTATGGTATCTTTCTTTTTTTTTTTTTTCTTAAAATCTTGTTCTTTTTTACATGTAGTTCTTTCATATCTCTGGATTTTTTTTCCATGTAATAAATGATATAGGAACCAAGTTTTATATAGATTATGTCCAAACACCTCCTGTTGAGTAGTTGGTCCTCTCCCCATTGAATTTCGGCATCATCTTGGTCTTATATCAAGTTTCCATGTATGTGTAGAACTATTACTGGGCTCTCTCTTTTTGTTTCATTCTTCAGCCTTCCCTTGTGCCAATACTATGCTACCTTAATTACTACCTCTGTATAAGGAGCCTTTTTTAAGTTATGTCTAACCCTTTTTCTTGGTTATGCTTAACCCTTTCCTCTCCTATAGAAGTTTAGACTCAAATGGTTAAATTACACTCTCTCTCTCTCTCCCTCCCTCCCCCCCCCCCTCATTTTCTTGATTTGCATTGAAAGTGTAATGAGTTAATTGACCTTAATTTGGAGGGAACTGAAATGTTTACAGTTTTAATCTCTAATGGAACCTGAGTTTGCTTGGCCATAGGTACAGGAAGGCCAGAACTTGCTCTGACCAGTGAAAGGACGCCGGGCTTCTGTCTGGCAGTTTCTCCGTGAATAGAAAGCTCTCTCCAGGGGCCATCCTTGACTGAACTTTGGGTGCATTACAACAGATAGTTTTCTCCAGGGTGAGCCAAGGTAGAAAATGATTATTGTCTGCCATTTGCCAAGATTCTTTTCTAGCTGAGTGATCCAATATATGTCATTAGGGAGAAAAGTGCATGTAAGACCAGTGCACAGGCCAGCCCAGCTCTGACAGCTGGATCCCCGTGATGGCCTGCTCAAGAACCCCCGTACACACTGAGGTGCAGTGAGCCATCTTCACAGGCTGGAAGCTCTGCTGGCAAGACAAGGACTCAAAATAGGATAATGGGAAAATAAGAACAGTGTCTTCAGGCCCGCTGAGTTTGGCGTGTCCCGGCCAGTTTCATTCAGAAGATCATCACCCTCCCTCTGACCAGCACTTTCCTACCAGAAAAACTTAAAGAGTCCAACAGTCCGTGCATTCTGCAGGGTAGTCACGCTAATCCTGTGTTCTGGAAGGCTCCGGTACTGTCAAATGGTGCTTTTCAAAGGAGAAGAGCTTATTTCTTTTAACCCTTAAGGTTTTCCAGAAAATAAGTATCTGCATTATATGCAACTACAGAAACAGAGGTGATATTTTTAAGTGGGGGGATGAAAACCGTAGTGATTGCTTATGACTCTAGTCATAGTCACTGACATGGTAAATCATTTGTATTTCCAATTCTCAGGAGAATTGTAATACTGCTTACTCTAAGTTCAAGAAGACATAATGAAATTGATGTATATACCTCAAATGTTTTTTTAGGAAACAGATAGTCCCAGCCTTTTTAGAGTTGAAAGTTTTTTTTATTTTTTATTTTTTTATTTTTTGGTCTTTTTTTTTTTTTTTTGTCTTTTTAGGCCCACACCCAAGGCATATGGAGGTTCTCAGGCTAGGGGTCCAATCGGAAGCCACTGGCCTACCCCAAAGCCACAACAACGTGGGATCCGAGCTGCACCTGCGACCTACACCACAGCTCACAGCAACTTGGGATCCTTAACCCACTGAGGGAGGCCAGGGATTGAACCCGAGTCCTCACGGATGCTAGTCTGGTTCACTAACCATCCAGCTACGACAGGAACTCCCTAGCCTTCAATAATTTTAAAACATGGCATTCCCTAATCTTCTGAAAGTACTCGGTGGAATTTATTTATTTATTTATTTTTATTTTTTGCTTTTTAGGGCCGATGGTATGCCATATGGAAATTCCCAGGCTAGGGGTCAAATCGGAGCTACAGCTGCCAGCCTACACCACAGCCATGGCAATGCTGGATCCGAGCCACATTTGCAACCTACACCACAGCTCACAGCAATGCCAGATCCTTAACCTACTGGGCGAGGCTAGGGATCAAACCTGCACCCTCATGGTAACTGGTCAGGTTCGTTTCCACTGAACCACAATGGGAACTCCCAGAATTTATTTTTTAAATGAAAAAATTTTAAATACCTTTCTATGAGATTTTGAGGCAATTTTTGGAATTCTTCCAAGATATCCATGAGTGATAATCACTTATTTGAAGATGAATTTTGCACCAAGAAGGAGACCATACCTGGCTCTGACCATCAGAACCAGCTACCACTTCAGATCCCCAGATCCTCCTTTAAGAGATTGTATCTTAGCCATCCATGACAATTTTCCATGCTTTTGAAGCAAGCATCTTATTCCCAGCTTCTTAGAAGTAACCTATTTCATTTTTCCACTCTAACTAATCATTCTAAACTCATAGGCTGATTTTTTTTTTTAATGCTTTTTTAGGGCCATACCTGTGGCATGTGGAGATTCCCACGCTAGGAGTCCAATCAGAACTACAGCTGCCAGCCTACGCCACAGCCACAGCAACGCCAGATCCTTAACCCACTGAGCAAGGCCAGGGACTGAACCCGAAACCTCATGGTTCCTAGTCGGATTCGTTTCCACTGCACTACAATAGGAACTTCTAAACTCATAGACTTTTATTTTCTCCTTAAACTGTAAGATCCAGAGGATGACTTAAAAGGATGTAGCATTTGGGGCACAGGGGCCATCCTTGGGTATCCCCCTGCAGAATTTTTTTTAAAGGATGCAGCAGCATTTGCTTTTAAAATCTGGGTAATATAGGAATAAGAGAAGACTAGGACAAAAAATGATGCATAAATCCCAAACACATTATTCCTTCTTGAAGAAAGAGAAAAGAGTATTACAATTCTCATGGGTCTTTCTATAAGTGGAAGCTTGGAGAAAGAACAGGAGTTAAATTTAAAGTCAGTGAAAGAATCATTCCATTTGAAACTCATGTTGTTTTACATTTCTTGGAAAGTATGGCCAGAAATATCTGCTAACCGTAGCCTGTGAGAAAACCATATTCTAGTGGGAGCTGTAACTTTCTGTCGATACGGAATTCTGTCCCCTTGGTTTTGCTTATTGGTGGTGCTGTTTTTTGGATTGGAACTTTTTTGCCCTTGACTTTAGCAGAAACACAACTTATTTTCCCATGGATTAACACTAAGAAGTGATGGAAAAAAGAAACATGAAAAAGTCAGTGTTGCATCCTTGTATTTATTTCCATGCAAGGAGAGGGTATGGTTTTGCCCCAGTTCCAAATGTGTGTGTTGGGAGAAGAGGGTTTGAGGGAAGAAAATCTCCAGTGGAGGCTCCAACCATAGAAATAGGGAGGCAACCAGATTTGGGGGGGCTAGGCCTTGAGTTCCTTAAAGAAAATTGGTTGAATGGAAATTTCAATTCAATTCATAACGTGTAACATAGGAATGTAGTCTCATTGAATCTAATTTAACCAATACACATAAAAATACACATTCCTCTTGATGGCCCCCTTTTCGAATTCCACTCCCCTTTTCCCGAGTAACCCCAGTCATTCATTTGGATATAATCTGCCACATTCTCTTCTAAGTACTCACATCCAACTGTATGGGCAAAGATATACCTAGAAGTAGACAGGGCATTTTAAAACAGATATGATATCATAGTCTGATATTATTCTGAAACTTGCTTTTTCCTCTTAATATGTCTTAGAGTTCTTGTCAGGTGACCACATATAGGTCCACCCCATTCTGTCAGAACGGCTCTATAATATTGTGTGTAATTATTTTCATCATTATCTATGGATGCACATTTTAAATAATCACTTCTAATTATTCTCAATTGCAAGCCATGCATAGTGACCACCTTTCTTCTTTTGTACTCAAATAAGATTATTTCTAGGGGAGATTCCTAAAAGCAGAGTTGCTGGGTCAAAGGGCCTGCATATTCGTAATTTTCGTAGATGCTACTCAATTGCCCTCCAAGATGACTTTACAAATCTACATTTCTGCCATTCTTGATAGTATCAGGCTTTAAAATGCTTGCAGTTAATGGCAAAGGAAAAAAAAAATTATACTTTGATTTAATTATACTTTATATTTAATGCCTTTTAAGAATTATCATATTGAGACAGAGTTCCCATCATGGCTCAGCAGTTAGTGAACCTGACTAGCATCCATGAGGACATGGGTTCCATCCCTGGCCTTGCTCAGTGGGTTAAGGATCTGGTGTTATCGTGAGCTGTGGTATAGATCACAGACACGGCTCAGGTCCCCTGTTGCTGTGGCTCTGGTTTAGGCCAGCAGCTACCACTCCAATTGGACCCATAGCCTAGGAACCTCCATATGCCACAGGTGCAGCCCTAAAAAGACAAAAAGTCCAAAAAAAAAAAAAGAATTATCATATTGATAAATTCCTACACATACACTGAGGAGCCTTTTGTCTGCTCAGATGCTCGTGTTTAGCTGCCCTGAAAATATGCCTTGTTATATCCTCAAGTTGGTGCTTCCTCCAGAGCCCAATTCAAAGATGGACTAGGTGGCTACCATGGCAACCAGCTTTATGCTAGATTCTGGGGGGAATGGGGTGACTATTAGATGATGAGAGGTGAGGCAGACAGCAGCTTCTGGAAGATAGCCTTCCTACTGGTGTAAATCAATGCCTGGAAATGTCTTTAGGAAAACAAGTCCCTTTAGATTAAGCACTGACCCTTTGCAAAGAGACCTTCAGTAACAGAAGGGAGTTGCTCTGTAACATGAGAGCACCGCATGGCCCTCCACAGGCACTTTCAGCTCAAGTGTTCTATGATTCCTCCATGGAATTAGCCAGTTGACAGGAATAAACAAGACCTTGAGGGAATGGAATTCCAGAGGGAGGGGTAGTCAGGAAATCTCTGCTAGCAAGATTTGATGACCTTTGGGTGGTTTTCAAAGACCTTAGGCGACTATGATGGGAGGGTCATTGTCAGGAGGATACTGTCTCTGTCCACCAGTTGACCTGGCTGTCACCTCACCTACCCATAGCTCTGCTCGGAGAGATATATGTGTTCAGCCATTAGGTGACAGCACTCAGATAATCAACTGAAATGTATTTAAAGCCAGATTAGAAAGTTGAAATTGCTCATCTATGACATCAGTGAACACACGTGAGAAGGGAATCCAGCCAATTATGTCATGGAGAGCAAAATTTGGAGGATAAATTTTTCATTAGGACAACAGATACAAACAATTTTCTTTTATAGAAGAGTCACCACATCTATTTCTTGCTAGGGTTGCATGGTTCTCTGGCATGGACTCTGAAGCATTGGAATAATATAGGTTGATATTCTTTTTGGCCTGACATCCTTCTTCCTTTAATGCCCAATCCTATTTGTAAAGGTTCTACTCTTAAATCCCAGATATTTGTAGCATGTGAGAGAACTTGATATTTCTAAGACATGGTTATTATAAAGCCATATCATTTTCAGGGTCCTCCCTAAGCATTGACTTTCTGGGTGATGAATACTAGAGCATGGCTGAGCACGGAAATCTTTTTTTTTTTTTTTTAATGAGATAATAAGCATGTCATTTGGATGAATAAAGAAGTAAAAGAATTCTCAGTCTTAGTTTCAACTGACATAAATAAGTATGGAGGAGTTCCTATCGTGGCTCAGTGGTTCACAAACCTGACTAGTATCCATGAGGATGCAGGTTCAATCCCTGGCTTCGCTCAGTGGGTTAAAGGATCCGGCATTGCCATGAGCTGTGGTGTAGGTCACAGACACGGCTGGGATCTGGCATGGCTGTGGCTATGGCGTAGGCTGGCCCCTGTAGCTCCAGTTCAACCCATAGCCTGGGAACCTCCGAATGCCAGGGGTGCAGCCCTAAAAAGACAAGACAAAAAAAAAACAAAAAAGTTTTGAGAGGTCTTATGCTTAATTACATTAATCTAGACACAAGTAAAAGAGACAGAATGTGTTTCAAATTACAAGTTTTATCTATCCTCAGGGGTCCATTGAGAATGTTTTTAGTGCATATTATCCTTGTCAATTTCTAAAGACTCATCTGCTGAACAGTTGTCTACATCACTGACATTTGGACATCCTGGAGCTTTTTTGTTTAGGCTCTCATTTCATTACATTGTTTGTTAAATAAAATGTTCTCAGTGGGCTAAAAATAAAGATATACCATGTGTGTCTGAATTCACCCCTCCCTTGTGGTTCTATTTTAGGAGTCCTGAAGGGTTGGAAAAGAACAGGGGTGTGGGAGATGGGTCATACAGAGCCACTGCAGTGTGAGTCAGGGTCTCTTCAGCTTGGCCCTGTTATGCCAGGCTTGGGTTTATATAATGGAAAAAGCACAATGCCCATCTTCTACAGGGTTTTTTTTTTTTTTTTTTAAGTGCTTCACATATTAAAACAAGATTTTAGGGAGTTCCCCTTGTGGCTTAGCAGTTTACAAACCCGATTGGTATTCATGAGGATGCAGGTTCAATCCCTGGTCTTGCTCAGTGGGTTAAGGATCTGGCGTTGCCATGAGCTGCGGTGTAGGTCGCAGATGCAGCTCAGATCCCGTGTTGCTATGGCTGTGGTGTAGGCCGGCTGTTGCAACTTTGATTCTACTCCTAGCCTGGGAATTTCTGTATGCCACAAATGTGGCCATAAAAAAGACACCCCCCCCCCAAAAAAAAAGTTCAGGATAGCTAAAATATTTCAGAGTCCAAGCCACTAGCCCACTTGTTTTGAGTGATATTCATTAGAATAAAATGCTTTTTCCTTGGACCTCAGCCCTTGTCCCTGTTGTACCTGTGACCCTGACACATTGCTCACTGCTACCTAAAGATAACATTAGCAATAGCTGCCTTTCACTGAGCATCAGGCACTGTTTCAAGACCTTCCCATCTATTCTGACATTTATTTCCCCTCCCACCAAAACCTGTATTTAATTGATGAAGCTCAGATTACTTAGGTGATTTTCCAGGCTCACACAGCCAGTGCTTGGCCGAACCAGCCAGTCTCCCTGGCCAGGGAGCCCATTCTAACAGCCACATGGCTCTCCGTTTCCTAAATCAGCATCTCTCGCCAGGATGGTTATTTCTCTCCAGATCAGCTCCCAGCTCCTCTCGGATAATATTGGCACTGAAATCAGAATGCTCAACTTCTTTCAAACTAACACTTTCCAATTTTTTCCAACATGGCCCATTTCCTCCTTGTCCCTTGATGGGTTAGCTCAGAAGCCAGTCTTCTTGCCAAGTCTTCTGCAGCTTCTTCCTACGCTATTTTTCTTTAGCTCTCACCTTTTTACCATCTAGAATCAGTATTTCCACCTTTCTTCTCCCTTTCTGTCCGCTCTAGTTCTTCCACACTTAGATGCTAGAGGAATATTTCTGAGCATGTACCATTTTCATCAAACTCTTGCCCCTGCTGGAGAAGCAGCAGTAGCTTCTCATGAACTAGCATACAGTATTCACGTGGCCTCCTGATGCTCATCTTTCAGTGTGTAACTTGTCCCCATAACCTCACTTTCTGAATTTCCTGCACCTCTACCAGGGCAGGCCATGTGTTTAGGAGAGGCAGTCTGTTTCGGGTGAAGCCATTCAGTCAACAAGCGTTTGGTATATGCCTTCTACGTGCCAAACAAGTGAAGCAGTGTAAGTGCCTGACTTCCAGAAGCTCCTTGTCCACTGATGGAACCAGGCTCTGCACAGTGGGTGCTCCAGTACAGTGGGTGCTCCACACAGTGGATGCTCCACACAGTGGGTGCACCAGTACAGTAGAGTCTCCATTACGGTGGATTTCTGGGATCTTGGAATCCACCACAGGGAAACATCTGAGCCCTGGGCCAAGGATTCAAGAAGTGGGACGTTGAGTTTTCCAGCCTTTGCTGTGCAGAAAGACCTACCAAAGGAAGCTGAAAGAGATGTCAGGAAGCCAGGCCCCCCTATCTGCCATGGAGGGCTTTGTCTTATTCATATCACTTGTTATATTCTAACATTTACTTCTACATTGATGTGTTTACTGTCTCTCTTCTCAACCCAGAGTGTAAGAGCCATGAAGCAGGAATGTTGTGCTTATTGACAGATACATCTTCTAGAAACTATGCCTAGTGCATAGTAAGTAGGTACTCAATACATACCTGTTTGATTACTTTGGTCAGCTGGAAGTGGCTTTCTGGAACTGTGCTAAGAAGGCGTGTGAGGCTGATTCCCACTTCTGCAGGGAAAAGTGCCTGCACTTAGCAGTGTCTTCCATGGGCCTGGAGAGAGGGTCTCAGGTGCTAGGCTACAAAACTGCTATCCAGAGCCTGCGGGGAGGGAAGGTGCTAAGAGTGAAATGTGGCCCCCAAGCTGCTCTGTGAAGGAAAAGGAGAGTCCCAGGCACTGAATCCAGATGGATGTTTCTTTTCTTTTTTTTTTTCTTTTTTTTTTTTTAGGGTTGCACCTGCAGCATATGGAGGTAGCCAGGCTAGGGGTCAAATCAGAGTTGTAGCCTCCAGCCTATGCCACAGCAGTGCCAGATCCGAGCCCCGTCTTCGACCTGCACCACAGCTCACGGCATTGCTAGATCCTTAACCCACTAAGTGAAGCCAGGGATTGAACCTGCATCCTCACGGACACTAGTCAGATTCATTTCCACTGAGCCATGACGGGAACTCCAGATGGATGTTTCTAATAGAGGGAAGAGCATGCCTGAGTGTCTTGACCTCCGCTCTCCACTGAACCTGCCTATTCCAACCCCCAGAGAGCAGTTGGTACTCTTTCTACCCCTGGAACACTCTTCCTTCCCCAACATTCTACAAATTTTGGTCTTTCATCCTATAACAAGAGTCCCTTGCCCATTATCTCAGATGGAACAGACTGACGGCGATCTGAGTCCTCTGGGATCATAAGACTTAGTGATGCTAAGGTACCTTTCTGAAAGTGAAACTCATAGGAGCCGTGTCCCATTTCATGTTATTCCACCTCTGTGCCTCTTTCTGGCAGCAATTAGAATCTCCAGGTTTCAAAGGTCCTCTCAGATCATCTTCCCGTCTCCTTCATGATGCGTTAACCCTTCCAGTGTTAGATTGTTAAATTGCCCAAAGACAGACAAGATATACCATTCACTTCCAAAGTAGGATTTATCTCCCTCCCCAGACCCCGTGAGCCTTGATGTGGGCTGGTGGCCCTACCCTAAAACATCCCATCCAGGAGAGCCATGTATTTCTTCATTTCCAAATGGGAGGGATCTCCTTCTGAAACCCTGCCTTCAGACCTGCCTTGCTGAGTGTAATCAGAAGCCTGAGCTGTTCTGTGGTCTGTTACTGGTCATCACCAGAACAGACTTGTTGGTACTTAAGAACCCCCAGGCATGGAGTTCCCATCGTGGCGCAGTGGTTAACGAATCCAACTGGGAACCGTGAGGTTGAGGGTTCGATCCCTGGCCTTGCTCGGTGAGTTAAGGATCCGGTGTTGCCGTGAGCTGTGGTGTAGGTTGCAGATGTGGCTCGGATCCCGCGTTGCTGTGGCTCTGGCATAGGCCGGTGGCTACGGCTCTGATTAGACCCCTAGCCTGGGAATCTCCATGTGACACAGGTGCAGCCCTAGAAAAGGCAAAAAGACAAAAAAAAAAAGACAAAAGAAAAAGAACCCCCAGGCTTCCTTAGATGCCTTGCTACCTCCGTGGCTTCTGTTTATTCCATGTAGGCGACCAGGCAACACTAATTGAGTGACTGTTCTGTGTCAGGTCCTGCACGAGGTCTGATGAATGCAACTAAGAGTCATAGATGAGCAGGGAAGACCAGCGAGCAAATTGCCCTCAGCCCTCCAGAGCTGGGGTACCAGCTGCCCAGGGAACGTGTGCTCTTTGCTGGGGCTTGAACTAAGCCAGCTGGGGGAGGGGTGCTGCTGTTCCCAGCATGGCAGGCAGAGCTGCCTCTTTGGCTGTCATGGGTGGCTTGATGTCATCAGCCAGTGGCAGCACGCTGAGGCATAGGGCGTATTCTTACCAAATGTGTGCAGATCTGAGCCAGAGGAGAATTACGATAATAGCATGTCTTTATTTGGCCATCATCTTTCATTTGCCTTCCTAACTTTCTTTTCTCTGCTGTGTGTGCGGTATTTTTTTTTCCCTTCAATGACATTGTGCATACACCCAATCCCCACCTACCTCATCCTTGCCATAGCCAAATAGCTCATAAACCATATTGAAACTATTGCTTAACTTGACTGTAGCCTGCACTGGACTGTCCGTGCCTCGGAGCAGGGGCGATGGCCATCTTGTTCACACTGAGGATCCTGCTCCAGTGCCTGACACATAGCAAGCATGCTGCATGTGTTTGGTGAATGACTCCACAATTGAATGACTTTCCGCCCTGGGTAGTTCTCTATTTGGCCCTTAGAGGAATACTAGTCGAATATGCTTTTGTAGACAGCATCACATAATCACAAGATTCAGACAGGCTTGACTTTGAAACTCACCTCTTGTCGCTTACTAGCTATATCACCTTGGCTAAGTCCATTCCCTCTCGGAACTTGCGTTTCTATGACTGTAAAGTGGAGGTCCTACCTACCTCTCTGTGTTACCAAGATTAGGTGTGATAACATGTCAATGTAAATAATATTTAAATGCCTAAAATGTAGTTGTGGTCAATATTTGTTTTCCTTTCCTTTCTAATTGGCTGTTTAGATTTTTCATTCATTTTCCACTTTTCACCCAGAATGTGGAGAGAGGGTGTTTGTATCAGTTAGGATGGGCTAAAAACAGACAACTCTAGAATCTCTGTGGTTTAAGACAACAGTGGTAGTTTCTGCTCTGTGCTGCATGTCTGCTTCAGGTTTGCAGGGGCTCCGTGCATGGCCAGAGACCCGCTCTCCACATGGCCTCCGTGATCCCTGAGGTGGAGGGGATGAGATAAACAGCACAGAAGCTTTTAAAGGCTTCCACTCAAAAGCAACACATGTCACTGCCACTCACTTTACAGCCCAAAGTAAACCCCAGGGTCCCACCTCACTCCAGGGCACATGTAATCCTACCACACACCAGAAAGAGGAGCCCGGGGCAGCATCGTTGATTGAACCCCAGTGACTACCCAGACGTCTTGAAGATGAATGGACTTTCAAGTACAGCGAGATCTGAAATTACTTAGATCTGAAATTACTCTGGGTCCACCTTTGACTCACACAATTCCGGGACATTCAGCAGGAAGCAGAGTCACTGGAAAAAGTAGGCCTGAGTTTAGGGGATAAAAGAGGGGTAAAGGAGTAGTGAGAATACAAGGGTGTAATATCTGCCTAACTTCTGTGACTGTAAGATCACTAAATGTTATAAACAGTCAAACTACCTTCTCAAAAGCAGCTTTGAAAAACTGGCAACAAATACCCAACAAGAGAAAACAAACTAGCTGATCAGACTGTGATACAACCATACAATGAAATATTATGCAGCCACTAAAAATGAGCCAATGAGCAAAAGCAGTAAGGTTTTAATGGCAAGCATATAGTCTTCGAGAGGAAACAGATCACTTTAAGTTGTTAGCCCTGGAGCACTCAAGCTGCAGTCCAGTCTTAAATATGCATCAGAACAGGCAGCAGGGCCCTCTGCTTGTTAGTAGGTTATCACTCACTAGATTAGCTCTAGACTCAGTATGTACTTGCAGGTAGTAAAAATATGTTTCTTTCCAAATGACTTAGAATTTACACTCGTCATAAACTTATAATGTAAACTGACCCTGCTCCTAGCTCTTTGCTTAACTCTGGGCTGTCCTCCTGTGTTTATGCTGCACTTTTTATCATAATCACTCAGTTATTTATTGATTGTCTACTGTGGTAAAAGAGTCTGGACTCTGGGTCCTAACTGCCTGGGTTCAGATTATGGTTCTGCCATTAACTGGCTGTGTGGCCTTAGACAGGCTAATCAACCTTTCTGTGCCTCATTTTGCTCAGCTGAAACAGGGATGATAATAGCATCTACCTCATAGGATAGTTCCAAGGATTTAATAAATTAATCCATGTAAAATACTTAGAATATTACTGGCACAACTTCCATATTCTGCAGGTATGGCCTTAAAAAAAAAAAAAATGAGGCAGAGGGGGCAGTTGTCATTTAACATCTGGCACAATTAAATGGTAGATCAAACAGCACTTTTTTTTTTTGGTCTTTTTAGGGCCATACCTGTGGCATATGGAGGTTCCCAGGCCAGGGGTTGAATCAGAGCTCCAGCTGCCAGCCTACACCACAGCCACAGCAATGCCAGATCCGAGCCACATCTTTGAGCTATATCACAGCTCACAGCAACACCAGATCCTTAACCCACTGAGCAAGGCCAGGGATCAAACCTGTGTCCTCATGGATACTGGTCAGATTCATTAACTGCCGAGCCATGGTGGGAACTCCCAAACAGCAAGTTTTTATTATCGATTTTTACCGATGGATGTTTAATCCCACTTTTTCCCTACTATAAACAATATAATTATGTGCACTCTTGAAACTCCTACCCTTATACATTACTCCAGCCCCTTCTTGGCGTGAATCCTGAGTCCATACATGTAACGTGCTAAGCGCTCAGAGTTCACTACCCACTGGTGTGACTGTGCTAGGCTTTGCAGAAGTCCCTGGAGTGGCCATGTCAAGGTGAGGTTTCTTGCCTCGATCTGGCCAGGAGGCTTTAAACAATCAGCAGCCAGACTGCCAGTTTTCCACATAGGATTTGTTTTGTTTTGTTTCTTTTTGGTTTGTTTAGTTTTTGTTTTTTCCCCGCATCACGCATCTTGGATCAGCCACGTGTTACACTGACTGAGCAGCCCCTGGGTACCTGGCTCTGCGTGAGATGCCAAACCCACTGCAGTCTGAGAACTGTCTCGTTTTATGAGCTGACAGTGAAACCTTTGTACAACATGACGGCTCCTTAAACCTGGTCCCGAGCTGTCACCCAGTGCCCACCTGGAAGGAGGCATGTGGGGCAGAAATGAAGGCTGTGTCATGGGCTGGTGTGGGAAGGGAGATTCACATGTCACCAACCTGGACATCCGGATCGAGGGCTTTTTCCTTCCCCCTGTGGAGCCCCCAAGAAATTCTAACCATTTTGGAGTTTTTATTTCTAAACTCACTCTCAATTCCCTTGCCCTTTCAGGGGAATGAGAAGCTGCGACCTTGCTCCACGGTGCAAAATGTATACTCTGCTTTCAGGTCACAGAGCTGGCAGGAGCTCAGCGGTTATCCCTCCCTTCACTGTTACCCATCTTCAGGGGAAAGAGCTCGGAGCCCCTCGCCCACCCTCTGTGACCTGTTGGTGGACATAGAGGAACTGTGAAAATAGCCGTAGGCTTAAGAATGTCCCTACTCAGAAGCCTGGGAAAGCCTGGAACCCTAAGCCTTTGTGTTAACTCTCTCTTTTTTTTGGGGGGGGGCACACCCACGACCTGCAGAAGTTCCCAGGGCCAGGGATCGAACCCATGCCATAGCAGCAACCCTCACCACAGCAGTGACAACACTGGGCCCTTAACCCAGTGCTCCACCAGGGAACTCCTGTGGTAGTTCATTTTCATCAGCAGAGTTTAAGTCACCCTGTAGACATGGGATTCATCTGAGCCACCTCCCTCAGGGGTGGGAGGAGATGGGTTGGCCCTACCAGCAACTAGACTGGGTTAGGACACCTAGAAGCCTGCAGACAGCAGCCCCCTTTACCCAGGCAGGAAGCCTGGCTCTGTCCTGACGGTCAGGGAGGCAGGGAGAACCGTGGCCCTCACTCCTGCCCCTTGCAGACCCTGCTCCCATATCACCGTGACCTGAGCTCTGAGCTGCAGGAGGCAGGCCTCTGCCCTGGAAGCTTTCCTCTCTGCATTTGCTCCCGGGGTCCACCTTCAAGGCTCCTTCTGCCCCCAACAGATGAGGGTGGCTTCCCCTCCATGCTGGGGGCCACTGGCTAGCCTCCCTGGCCTGTGTCCCATCTCCAAATCAGGCATGGCTCACCCACACGCTACTCCACGCTGCCTCCAAAGGAAAATACAAAAAGCGATAGATAAAAGGCCTCATTTAGCGGGAGCTTAAATTTCAGGCCTAGGGATGCTGGCTCGGTTCAATGGAGATTTACAACAACAGGTGCAGGGGAACCTTAGATGGAGGCTGAGAGTGAGTTTTGTGCGTGTTGGGGGAGGGGCGAGGTGCGGGGCTCATTTGATCTGTCTGCCACTAGAAGAAAAATAAACTCCATGTGTGCATCCATTCTTTTAAGAAACAAAAGGGCTGAAAGAAACTTTAGGCCAATAAGCTTCTCTTTCATTTATTCCTTTTTCTCAGATCAGAAAATGATCCCCTATTATTAAGCACCTAGCCATCCCCCAAAATATCAATAAAGAGACACTATAAATAAAATAAAGTCCCTCCATTCACACAAATCTCATGATAGCAAGCTCAGGGAGGTTGGAGCTTAAGAAAGATAATGGAAAAGACTCTTAGTTGTTTTTTTGTTGTTTTTTTAAAAGGCTCCTCTAAATGACAGTGAGAATAAGAGGCAGTCATTTGAAAGGCTTTTCAATGAGCCGTGATTTGAACTTCTGATGTCATCCTTTTCTACAAACGAACAATTAGCTGCAGCACAGGTTTGTGTAATGAGCAGACAAACCGAGTCCTGAGTGATTTATTCACTGCCCAGTGGCCCATCACAGCCAGAAAGACACCGTGTTATTCCCACATTTTCGATTTTATTGGCATTTGTAGAATAAAATACAACCTTGTATTTTAAGAAGCCTTTACAGGCAGTGGACCATTGGTACTGTTTGTAAAACCAGCAATAAGATTGGACTTGGGCTAAGATTCAGAAAGGAGTGGAAAGAAGGGACCTTGATGTGGTCCTTCACAGCTTCCTTCTTGGCCCGCTCCTCCAGGAAGCCTTCCAGGTGATCTCGGGGGAGCCCTGGGTCGCTGCTACAGCTTCGCTATGTAGACCCGCCCTTCCTCCAAACACTCACATCTCTGTCCTGGAGAAGAGGGAGGGACAGAGTGCAGAGGGTAGCGAGGTGCAGGGCTGGTGACAGGTGGTAGCACCTCAGGCTCCCTTCCTGGAGGCCAGGTGGGATCGGCCTCTAGCAGATCTTGGAAGGAACATCTGGGCTTTGTTTTCCCCTCTGTCTGCAATGACAAACAGGCTCATTGGTTCTGAAACTGGGGGAATGCTGTTCCCTGCTAGAACTGAAGGATGGAAGTCATCTCTCAACTCAAAGAAAAAGTGAGGGAGTTCCCGCCATGGCGCAGTGGTTAATGAATCTGACTAGGAACCATGAGGTTGCGGGTTCGATCCCTGCCCTTGCTCAGTGGGTTGAAGATCCGGCGTTGCCATGAGCTGTGGTGTAGGTTGCAGACACGGCTCAGATCCCGCGTTGCTGTGGCTCTGGCACAGGCCGGCAGCTACAGCTCTGATTGGACCCATAGCCTGGGAACCTCCATATGCCATGGGAGTGGTCCAGAAATGGCAAAAAGAAAAAAAAAAGAAAGAAAAAGTGAGTAGGCAGGTCGGATTTTCCCCACCGGAGGTTTCTATCTCTTCTGTGCTTTCTTCCCTTTGGTGCTGCTTCCACTTCTGTAACACCCTGAAAAGAACAGACAAGAAGCAAGAAAATATCAACAGAAAAGCTGCCAGCTGTTCTCCACCCGTGGCCGTGCTTCGGTGCTGCCTTGATGCACAGGTAGCATAGCCTTGTTTTCGCCTAGTTGGGAAAATGAGATCGATGGTCGTCATTGTCACAGTGGCCTCTGAGGCACCCAGGTGCTCTGCCACCTGACAGCTTGTAAAAACAACCAGATGCAAGTAATCTCTCAGGTCAACCCTGAGAGGCCAGCGGGCTAAGCCGAGCTATTCAAAACCACCAGAAATGTCAACACACTTTGAAAGGGGACTTACGGTATAAATGGCATTCAGAGGAATTAATTCAGCAGAATAAAAACAATCACCCTGTTAGGAAGCCCTCCTAGTGAGATACAGGTGTGAGAGCGCGTCTGTGCGTCTATGATGCCTCTTGGGAGCCTGTGTGCTGCCCTCCTTGGCGTTGGCAAGGTTTGTGAATATACGCTCTGGCTTAAGCCCCTCTGTGGGCATTTCCCGCACACGTGGCAGGTTTCATTCCCAAAATGGGGCCCAGTGTCGACATGACATGAAAGGAATCAGACTTTTCCTGTGGTGATAGCCCTGATAATAGAGGATGGTGTAACTGATCCAAAATCAATGCCTATCTTTTTAAAGAAAAGCCTCCAACATAGTATTTCACTTACTCTGAATGCTGAACCTCGTGAGTGCATGAACTTCACCTTTGTCTAAGGTGACTTGGATTGACTTAAGAATAAAATGATCATCAAGGAAAGAAATTGTACTATTTGGGAGTTCCCCTTGTGGCTTAGTGGGTTGTCAACCTGACTAGAATGCGGGTTCAGTCCCTGGCCTCGCTCAGTGCATTACGGATCCCGTGTTGCTGTGAGCTGTGGTGTAGGCCGGCAGCTGCAGCTCCTATTTGACCCCAGCCTGGGACCTTTCATATGCTGCAGGTGTGGCCCTAAAAAAAGCAAAAAAAAAAAAAAAGAAATTGTTCTATTTAATATCATGCTCTATCAGCATTTTTTACATAATTACCCCGTCTTTAATTAACCATATAAAGTCTCAAAGAAACGTTGCTGGTATAATTAGGGGAGTCAGGAAAACTAAATTGGAGAGATTTTTCAAAAGCATCTTGGAGGAAATGTTTTGAGATAGTTGGGGCTGGAGTTCCCATTGTGGCGCAGTGGAAACGAATCTGACTAGCAACCATGAGGTTGCAGGTTCTATCCCTGGCCTTGCTGGGTAGGTTAAGGATCCGGCATTACTTTGAGCTGTGGTGTAGTTTGCAGACATGGCTCAGATCTCGCGTTGCTGTGGCTCTGGCATAGGCTGGTGGCTACAGCTCCGATTGAACCCCTAGCCTGGGAACCTCCATATGCCATGGGTGCAGCCCTAAAAGGACAAAAGACCAAAAAAAAAAAAAAAAAATCAAAGAAATAGTTGGGGCTGTTTCCCTATTGCTGAAATGATTATCTATCTTGCTGCCTTCTTGGAACTTCCACAAGCAGCACTCAGGCTGCTTGTCCCACTGCCTGCATCCCGCTTTCTGAGCCTCCCTGCCAACTTGACCTTGTTCCCTGCCTTAATTAAAGATGCAGATTCCAAAGCCTATTCCTGACAAATGGTCCTTCCTTCAGGCTTCTCCACACATGTTTTCTCATAAAAAGCCTCAGAGCTTGGGCTAGAATTCTGGGCAGTCACGTTCTCTTGTGACTATACAAACCTTTCCACGTCCACTACACATCCCAAACCTGCCTAATAATAACAGATTTCAGCTGTCATTTCTTCCCCCCCCCTTTTTTTTCAGCTGTTATAAAAAGCTGAATTTGCTGGAGGCTTAAAAAAGAGTGTGACTGGGTTTTTGTTTTGTTATATTTTTAAAATGATAGCTGAAACACTTAAAATCTTATATAAGGAGTGGGATGGATGGGGAGTCCGGGGTTAATAGATGCAAACTATTGCATTTGAAGTGGATAAGCAATGAGACCCTGCTGTAGAGCACAGGGAACTATATCCAGTCACTTTTGATGGAATCTGATGGAGGATAATGTGAGAATAAGAATGTATGTGTGTGTGTGAGAGAGAGAGAGAGAGAGAGACTGGGTCACTTTGCTGTGCAGTAGAAATTGACAGAATACTATAAACCAACTACAGTGGAAAAAAATAAAAATCATCAAAAAAAAGCAGGAATAAAAAAATAAAATGTAACCCAAGGGGTTACTAACCCATCCACCTCCACCCCCAGAGGTGGCCACTTTCTGAAGCTTGTATTTATCATTCCCTTTCTTTTTAAAACAGTTTTATCTCATATGTGTATATACCCAAACCAAGCAAATTTAGTTTTGCTTATTAAACAAACAGAATTTATGCAGCCAATTGAGGTCTCTTCTCAAGTAGCCTTTTTGGGAGTTGATCCACTTATGCATGGAGGCTGCAGTTGCTCAAACCCATCTGGGAGCCTTTGTTTGAAATATCCTGCAGAGACAGTTTATCAGCTCCTCAAGAGTCAGCACTGTTGCTTTATGGAGTGTTTGGTCCACATTAGGCTCTTTTTCCTCCACTCATTTATTTAAAAAATATTTCGAGGTTGCTTCCAGGAACCAGGCACTGGGCTTGAGACCAGAGGTGAACCCAGGGGAACCCTGGCTTCCCTGGAACTTGTCGCCACCCTGCACATTCTTTTCTCCTCTGTCATTTCGGCGGTGACGAGAGGCCACAGGCTAGGCGATTCCAAGACACTGATAACGATCTGGTGAACCAAGGGGGTGTGGGATGAGTGGGGGCTTCCAACGCCAAGGGGAGCCCTCTAGAGGGACTTTCAGAGGTGGTCAGTCTCCATGAGCCCTGTCTTGGGCCCTTTGTGGCCTCACCTAGACACTTGTGACCGTGATTTTCTCTGTTAGGCCAGTCTCCTTAACACTCATCCAGGCATATTTATGTCACCATCTCCACACCTGCCGAGGAGCCCCTGCCATGGGATGTGGGTCAAGGATTCCACGGGGAGAGAGGAAGTCAGACCTCAAGGCTGACAACCCAGACCATGGCTCTTTTTTTCATGTTAGAGGAACTTGAAAGTCGTACTAGGTTATTAAATATTAGATTGATGACACAGATACAATGGCTTAAGTAGTGTGACATGGGACCTTAGAAATATGTGTCTATATATTTTTCCTTTAGATACAACATTGTATGTAGGAGTTCCCGTTGTGGCACAGCAGAAACGAATCTGACTAGGAACCATGAGGTTGCAGGTTCGATTCCTGGCCTTGCTCATGGGTTAAGGATCTGGCATTCCCGTGATCTGTGGTGTAGGTGGCAGACTTGGCTTGGATCTGATGTGGCTGTGGCTGTGGCGTAGGCTGGCACCCGTAACTCCAATTGGACCCCTAGCCTGGAAACCTCCATATGCCACAGGCGTGGCCCTAAAAAACAATATATATGTGTATATATATATATATAATATTAATATAATGAATATAAATAATACATATATATACAATTCGTGTGTTCTCCACCAGCCTCCACATGGCCCATTCACCAAAATAACTGATGTTCTGCAATCCTTCTGTGGAATAGAGTGACGCACACCACAGTTGTGACCCCTCAGAGCTCTAAGGCGACCTCCACGTGCCCAGGCACATCTGTTCTTGCTGGCTGAGCCATGTAACTCCCAAGAACCAGTTATGCGTGTTCCCAAAGCCGCTTATGCCAGTGGTCCTTGTTATTAAGTTGCACACTGTAATTAAATGTTCTCTGAGGAAATCTGAATTCAAAAAGAAATTATTTCATTGAAAACCAGACTGAAGGCTTTTGAAAGACTCCGTAAAGATGAGTCATTTTAAACACGCTTTTGAATTAGATCTGAACGAGCTGACTGCAAAAGATGGGAAGACAAAAACATTAAGCTCAAAAAGAATTCTGCGCTGTGACTGTGCTACAGGTGTTTTTAATTTCTTATTCCACTTTAAATGGATGAAAATTGGAAATTGTATGTGATCCGTAATGGTTAAAAAAAAAAGAACTCTATAAACAACACTTAAGGAAAAGACCTCAGCCTTTTCTCAAGATTCATGAGTTAACAGATATATATGTTTTCACTGTATACAAAGTTATATACACAAGGACACAAATGCACATATATGTATATGTGTATGTATATGCCTGGAGAGAAATCAATTTTTCATGACACCGCCCCCCGCCGCAAATGCCTTCTAACCACCAATTGGTCCCAAGCACATTTGGAAAAGAGGGTTCCTATTATAAATATGACCAGGACTGCCCTACTCCAGAGTGGTTTTATACAGTCCGTCTCCCTAAAAGATTTCAGATGGGACACCACTTGCTAAGGTTTATTTGGTGTTGTGTTGTGTTTGGTTTTGTTTTCATTTGCCAACCTTTTATTGAGAGCCAAGAAAAAAAGACTCCATCTGTAAACAATAGTTTGAAAAGAGAGAAAAGGCAGTGTCAGAATGCCGGATGGATGAGAGAGGTCGTGACCTCCCAGCCCTCTGCCCTTTCTGGCCATGTCGCCCCTTCCCCAGCCAACCTTTTCTCTGGCTGCCCCAGGAGCCCACGAAGGTGGGTCCCCTGCTGCCAGGGGTTTGCTGAGTGGCAGGAGGGCAGGGATGTAGACTGGAAGATGGGCCTGATGTTTTCAACATCTGGGCCAGAAGAAGGATGAGGAGGCCTTCTGTGGGTGACTTGGGTCCCGATAAGAAAGGAGCCTCTTCACCAAAGAACCTACTCACAGAAGGGAAACAAACTCATGGACACGGAGTACAGACTTGTGGCCAAGAGGGAGGGGGAGGGAATGGGATGGACTGGGAGTTTGGGGTTAGTAGTGTTACATTGAGGATAGATAAGCAATGAGCTCCTACTCTACGACACAGGGAACCATAGCCAATCCCTTGTGATGGAACATGATGGAAGATATTACGAGAAAGGGAATGTATATCTACATATGACTGGGTCACTTTGCTATACAGCAGAGATGGACAGAACATTGCAAATAAACTATAAAAAAAAAAAAACATTTTAGAAAGGAGTTCCCACTGTGGCTCAGTGGTAAGGAACCCAACTAGTATCCATGAGGACACAGGTTCAATCCCTGGCCCCCCTGAGTGGGTTAAGGATCCAACGTTACTGTGAGCTGTGGTGTATGTCACAGACGTGGCTAGGATCCCGCATTGCTGTGGCTGTGGTGTGGGCTGGCAGCTGCAGCTCCGATTCAACCCCTAGCCTTGGGAACTCCCATATGCTGCATGTGCAACCAAAATTAAATTTAAAAAATAAAAATTTTAAATTTATCCTATGAAATCAGATTGTTATGATCATTATACAACTACAGATGTGATAAATGAGTAATAAAAATTTTTTTTTTTAATTTAAATTTAAAAACATTTAGGGAGTTCCTGTCAGGGCTCAGCACAAATGAATCCAACCAGTATCCATGGGGATGTGGGTTCGATCCCTGGCCATACTCAGTGGGTCGGGGATCCTTCGCTGCCATGGGCTGTGGTGTAGGTTGCATACATGGCTTGGATCCTGCATTGCTGTGGCTGTGGCGTAGGCCGGCAGCCGTAACTCCGATTTGACCCCTAGCCTGGGAACTTCCATCTGCCTCGGGTGCAGCCCTAAAAAAACAAAAATAAATAAATAAATAAAATTAATTAATTCTAAAAAATATAAAATTTTAAAAAATTTCAAAAGCGCCTCTTGACCAGGCTCCAGTGGGATTCCTTGACCCTAGCTCTTCCCATTCAGATGTGAGGGGCCTTTATAACTGAGAGGAGAATGCGATCACTAAATAAGGGGATATTCAAATCGTGTTCCAGCCATGCCTCTCAGCTTCTCCAGCCGTGTGTGTGTCTCGGAGGGCCTTAGACGAGGGCTATTTAAGTGCTAATCCAGACGGAGGCTGTAGACACAGCAGCTTCCTGATAGGAGATGCTCCAATCTCCTGGACACTTAAGATATAAAACCAAACTTCTGGAAGCCAGGGGCTTTTGAAAAGATTGTTCATGTACTGGAGAGGTTCAAGCCTGGCCCGTAAGAGAAGCAAACAGAAGAGAAGGGCTGGGCCGGCGGGAGTGAGGCATGCAGCCTCATTCCAGCCCCCCAGGAGGATCAGGAAGCCTTTCATCCTTCTCTCCATTCTACCTGTTGTCACTGGGAAAGCGGGTCCCTCCAGTGCCCAGAGCCAAGGACACCACTCTTCTCCCTCTGCTGAAGTGAAATGACTTCAGTAAGAGGAGACAGAGAGAGGGGAGTGAGGGAGGGCAGACTCAGACACAGGAGCCCTATTCTGTTGCTCCAAGGAGTAACTGGAGCCCTGCCCAAGAGATCCCCAGGCCCTCAGAGAAAGAAATTTGCAGGTGCATGCGTCATCCCCCATTTTAGACCAACACAGAGGTGCCCTGGGGGCCTGGGGGGGGTCTCTCTTATCAAGAAGTAGGCAACCGAAGTACACAGATTGCGCTTGGCCAAAGGCTAGGATCAGCTTCTGGCTTATTATCTATTTAACTAAATGGATTAAATGAGAATTGACTGGAATTGCACACTTAGCGTTCCCTTACAAAACACCGTTATCTCGTAAGCTGGCTTAATGGAACAGGCAGTCAGGGGCTTATTAGAAGTAACTGAATACAGCGCCTTACAGGGCAGACATTCAGTGGAGGGTGTGCAGCAGGCCTGGGAGAGCCCACACCTTGTGTGGCCACAGAGGACAGGCCTGGGGTACAACTGAAAGCCACACTGTTAGCACCTGCCCCCAGGGACAGGCCTGGGTCTTCCCAAGAAGAAAGGCCTTTGCATTCACTCCTTTTTAAAAGCATTTCATTGTTATTAAAGGCGAACCAAGTGCTTTACTGGTCTCTCCTGTAGGTGGTCTCAGCACATATGAAAGAGCAGGGCAGGGAGTTCCCTTGTGGCTCAGTGGGTTAAGGATCCAGTATTGTCACTGCTATGGCTCTGGTTACTGCTGTGGCATGGGTCGATCGCTGGCCTGGGAACTTCTACATGCTGGGAGCACAGGACATCAGTGGCCTCTCCAGGTGCTCTACCTGTCTAGTACTTTGGGAAGCGGAGGGAAGGGAGGGGAGGAAAGGGGAAGGAAGGGAGGGAGGGAGGGATGACGGGGAGGGAGGAAGGAGGGAGGGGAGAAGAGGGAAAGGGGGAGGGGGAAGGGGGAAGGGGAAGGGAGGAGAGAGGAAGGAGGAGAAGGGGGAGGGAGAGTGGGGAGGGGGAAGGAGAGTGGGGAGGGGGAAGGAGAGTGGGGGAGGGCGGAAGGGGGAGGGAGGGGGAGGGAGTGGTTAAGGGGGGACCACCTTTGGAGTTAGGCTGCAGGGTTTACATCTTAGCTTCACTGCTGACTACTTGAGTGGCCATGTGTGGCTTCACTACTCTATGGCTCCGTCACCCTATCTGCAAAATGAGGGTGATAATGGCACCGACCTCAATGGGGTCCTGTGGAGATTAAATGAGCTAAGGGGTACAAACGTCTTAGAATAGTCCCTAGCATATATGGTTATACTAGTGAACTTTCAAGGGTTCTAGCTATTACACAGAAGAGAATTCATCCTGTTTCAGAGCTTTGGCACCCACGGCTCCTCTAGCTATTTCTTGCAGCATGAGTTTGGAATGGGTTGTGTTCACGGAGGAGGCTCCACCTGGTGGGAGGCGGTGTGCGTGGAGGAGGTCAGGGCTGTGATGAAAAGGACATGTAGAACCTTGACTCTGCTGGAGGTGGTGATGTCATCTGGCTCATCATTTATCTTCTCTGATTCTCATTTCTTCGTGTCTATGTATGTGTCTGGGGTGGCGGCGGGTGGGGGAGGGGTTATTACAGGCATTGGGTAAATGAATGTAAACCCTGCTTTTGGTGAAGGCTGATATAATTAGGAAAATGCCCAGAGATGATGTAAATGAGACCCCTTTGGCCTGGCATCGCAGAGACATGTACATTGTCAGCAATGTATGTGTCTTGCTTTGAGAATAAGAGACCTGGCAGGAAGGGTTGGTGGTTTGGACAGAAGTTGCCCTTGTATAGTTGGTTTGAACAAAGGAGAGACTTGACTGGTTTTCAGGAAAGTTTTAATCTTTTTTTTTTTTTTTGCTTTTTTGCTTTTTTTAGGGCCACACTGTGGCGTATGGAAGTTCACAGGCCAGGGGTCAAATTGGAGCTGTAGCTGCTGGCCTACACCACAGCCACAGCAACATGGGATCCAAACCCTGTCTGTGACCTATACCACAGCTCACAGCAATGCCGGATCCTTAACCCACTGAATACTAGTTGGATTCATTTCCACTGCACCACAATGGGAACTCTGGGAAAGTTTTAATGTATTTGTTAATTTAGTGGGTTTTTTTTTTTGCCTTTTTGCTATTTCTTTGGGCCGCTCCCTCGGCATATGGAGGTTCCCAGGCTAGGGGTCGAATCGGAGCCATAGCCACTGGCCTACGCCAGAGCCACAGCAACACAGGATCCGAGCTGTGTCTGCAACCTATACCACAGCTCATAGCAACACCGGATTGTTAACCCACTGAGCAAGGGCAGGGACCGAACCTGCAACCTCATGGTTCCTAGTCGGATTCGTTAACCACTGTGCAACGACGGGAACTCCAATTTAGTGCTTTTTTTGTCCAACAATTGCTTTGACAGTCTTAGTTTTCTGTTGAGTTCAATTTACTTATAATCTGTAAACGTTTCTGTCAAACATCTCCTCCATAGCTGACCAAACTCTCTGGAATTACACAGCCTTTGCTTAAACTAAGTCCAATGGATAATACACAATTTCCATGTATAATTTATAATTTGCAGTACTCTGTACCCCAGTAAATGCTTCTATTCCACTCTGCCTAATAGGTGAACATGATAGGCCTCATTTTCAAACAATTGAAAGGGACCATGTGAAAAAATGGATGAATCTTTCTGTTCTATAGATGATGAATAACTTTAAAATTTAGATTTTTAGCTGAATTGTGGGTTTATCTTTTTATTTTTTTTTTAATTTTTTTTGGCTTTTTGCCTTTTCTAGGGCCACACCCATGGCATATGGAGGTTCCCAGGCTAGGGGTCTAATCGGAGCTGTAGCCACTGGCCTTTGCCAGAGCCACAGCAACGCAGGATCTGAGCCGCGTCTGCAACCTATACCACAGCTCAAGGTAACGCAGGATCCGCAACCCACTGAGCAAGGCCAGGGATCGAACCCGCAACCTCATGGTTTCTAGTCACATTCGTTAATCACTGAGCCACGATGGGAACTCCAAATTGTGTTTTAGAAACGCTGAAACACCATGCATGTGTTTTAGAAAAATTGAAACATAGCCGTTTCTGCTGTGGTACATCCGGTTAAGGATGCAGCGTTGCCGCAGCTGTGGGGTAGGTTGCAGCTGCAGCTCAGATTCCATCCTTGGCCCAGAAACTTCCATATGCTGTGGGCATGACTGAAATAAGACAATGGAAAAAAAGAAAAATTTAAACATTGTGCACTAGAACTAGTAATGCTTTCTTCTTGTTTTCATACCTTTTTTTAAATTTGAGAGCGCATATTTAATATACAAAACCTAGATATAATTGATATAATTTCCCATATAGTAAGTGGCTCAGCCTAAGAATTTAAGGAAAGAGGCCACATGAAGGAGGGAGAAGCTGCAAAAACTTCTACACCTAAAACTAGAAGCATCAGTCATAACAGTCAAAATGTTGAAACACCCAAATATCCGTCAACTGATACATGGATATATAAAATGTGGTATAGCCATACACTGAGTATTAGTCAAAATAAAAAGAAATGAAGCTCTTCAGAAAACTAAAAATAAAATTACCATTTGATCCAGCCATCCTGCTCCTGGGCATCCATCCAGACAAAACCATGACTCGAAAAGACACATGCACGCCAATGTTCATTGCAGCACTATATACAATAGCCAAGACATGGAAACAACCTAAATGCCCATTTGACAGAGGAGTGGATAAAGACAACGTACATATACACAATGGAATATTACTCAACCATTAAAAGGAAAGAAATAATGGCATTTGCAGCAACATGGATGGACCTAGAAATTATCCTGCTAAGTGAAGTCAGTCAGACAATGAGACACCAACATCAAATGCTTTCACTTACATGTGGAATCTGAGAAAGGACATAATGAACTTCTTTGCAGGACAGATGCTGACTCACAGACTTTGAAAAACTTATGGTTTTGTAATGAGATGGGTTGGGGGTGGGTGATACACTGAGGGTTTGGGATGGGAATCCTATAAAATTTAGTTGTGATAATTGATGTACACCTATAAATGTAATAAAATTCATTGAGTAATTTAAAAATTAAAAAAAATAAATAGAATTCAAATAAAAAATTAAATATATATATATATGTGTTTAGAAAGAAATGAAGTCCTGATACAGGCTACAACTTGGATTGGCTCTGAAAACATTATGCTAAGTGAAATCAGCCAATCACAAAAGATTGTATATTCTCCGATTCCATTTATATGAAATATCCAGTATAGGGAAATCTATAGAGACAGAAAGCAGGTTAGTGCTGCCAGAGCCTGGGGGTAGGGGGAAAGGGGAGTGACCGTTACCAGGTATGGAGCTGTTTTTTCCTTTTCCTTTTCCTCTTTGGGCTGCACCTGCAGCATATGGAAGTTCCCAGGCTAGGGGTTGATTCAGAGCTGCAGCCACAGCTGCTGGCCTACACCATAGCCACAGCAATGCTGGATCCCAGGTGCATCTTCGACCCACACCACAGCTCACAGCAGCACTGGATCCTTAACCCACTGAGCGAGGTCAGGGATCTAACCCACATCTTCTTGGATAATAATCAGGGTCTAACCTGCTGAGCCGTAACGGGAACTCCTGGAGTTTCTTCTTGATGCAATAAAAATGTTCTAAAATTGATTGTGGTGGTAATGATTGTACCACTGTGTATAAATATTAAAAGCTGTTGAATTGTACACTTGAAATGGGATAAGTGTATGGTGTATGAATTGTATCTCAATAAAGCTGTTCTGAGAAAAAGCATACAGGCTGCCTGTGGTTGAATCACCTGGCAGCTCTGATTTCCTGTGACAAGGACATGGGTGTACTGAGAAGGTATCCCTGGCTGCGTGGTCAGGAAGTAGGGAAGTGAGGTGGGGCAGAAGGCAAAAGCACAGAGAAGGGACATTCACGAGTGAGTTACTATTGAAGGCAGCTGGGGCTCCAGTCCTGGTGCCCCCCAAATCCTGTCTTCCCCCCTCACTGCCAGTGATGAAAAAGCTGTGTTCTTTCTTTCTTTTCCTTTTTTTTTTTTCTTTTTAGGGCCACACATGTTGCATATGGAAGTTCCCAGGCTAGGGGTTCAAATTGTAGCTACAGCTGCTGACCTGCACCACAGCCACGGCAATGTGGGATCTCAGATCTGTCTGCAGCCTACACCACAGCTCACAGCAATGCCAGATCCTTAACCCACTGAGCAAGGCCAGGGATTGAACCTGAATCCTCATGGATGCTAGTCAGATTCATTTCCACTGAGCCACACGGGAACTCCTGTGCCATTTCTAAGTGCTGACTCCCACGCTTCTAACCAGAGAAAGTCCTCAGACAGGAGCACAGAGACATAGAGACAGAGACAGAGAAACACGGAGACAGACATGCAGGTACTTGAGGCAGGAAGCAGTTACAGGACACAAGAAATGTCCTCCAGAACCTATTGGCGACGCAGTCCAGGGTGACCGAGGGAATATGGCTGGACATTGAGTATGTGCTGATGGGAATGTCCCTTAGTCTTCCTATAGCTCTGCTCCCTCATCCTTAAAATGGGGGAAATAATAGCTCCTCTCTTTTAAGGGTGACATGAGGATTGGCAGGTTCATGTATCTGTAGTATTTCAACAGTCAAAAACAGACTCATCCTGGAATTCCTGTCATGGTGCAGTGGAAACAAACCCGACTAGCATCCATGAGGATCCAGGTTCGATCCCTGACCTCACTCAGTGGGTTAAAGATCCGGCGTTGCCATGAACTGTGGTGTAGGTCACAGATGAGGCTCGAGTCTGGCGTTGCTGTGGCTATGGTGTAGGCGGGCAGCTGCAGCTCCAGTTCGACCCCTAGCCTGGGAACTTGCATATGCCACAAGTGTGGTTCTAAAAAGCGGGAAAAAAAAGAAAGGAAAAAAAAAACAGACTCATCTTGAATCTTTCTCGATTTTTTGAACTTCTGATTTATCCACGATCATTCCTCTTCTGAATGAGCATCTAACAAGGCAGAGAATAAACCCATCTAATGTAAGTTTCAGAAAGAGATAGCATCACTGCCGAGAGCCATCTCCTTATTAGGGCCCCTTTGTGTCTGATCAGCTTTGAACGGCTGCCTTTTGAAATACGCCACGTGCTTTGTTCGCACATTAGACAGAAGCTCATCCCAGCAAGTTCGGCTGTTGGTGCACCTCTGTGATCTTTCTCATTCTTGCTGTTATACTTTGTGCAAACTGTTGGTGGGATTCAAGTGAGAGCGGTTCATCACAGTACTCGCTTGTACTTCCCTTTGTGTCTCCTCGTGTTTTCCCAAAGCTCTATTCTGAAGGTAGGAGACCCCAGGGAGCTTTCCTTTTGTGGAATTTCAGCATTGAAGGGGTTGGTGCCAGTGGCTGTGATCCAGGCAATTCTAAGTTTTACTTCTGTCAAAGGGATTTATACTCAATATGTTTCATTGCTCAAGGATGATTGAAACAGCCCGGTTGGTGAAGAGCCAGGGGAAATAAGGTTTAAAAAAAAAAAATCAACTGTGTTACATAGGGTGCAACCTGTCATGATTAAAACTCAATTTAAAGATTCGTTCACCCACGAAAATATCTCTGGATTGTTTCAGGCTGTGACTCTGCAATTAACCTGACATTGCCCAAATCCAAAAGCGCTGTGGATGAACTCTTCACTTCTCTTCGGGATATTGCTGGAGCTCGGAGTCTCATGAAACAGTTTAAGTCCGTATATGTTCCTGGAAATCATACCCACCAGGCAAGTACACATGTTTCAAAGTAACCATCTAATCTGTGATGTGTTTTTAGGATTCTGAGACTAAAGGAAAAGGTTCCATTTTAACCTCTGTAAAGTGAAGGATTTGTTCAAGATGAAATCCAAGTCCATTTCCAGTCCAAATTCTGGGTTTCCCTGAGTCTGAAACCTTCCCAGTTCATTTGTACCACAGGCTTGATGCAGTGAGATGAGCACTGGACTAGGGACCAGTACTGGCTTATAACTGGCACACGGCTGCTCTGTAACTTTAGGCAAGTCCCTGAGATGAAGGCGTGGCCTGAGACGATGCCCATGTTTCTGGATCTAAGAATAGTAAAAGTACCTAATAATGTTATGGCAAGGAAAAAATTCACAACAGCAAAAAATTGGTATTTAAAATGCCCCCACCAGAGTTCCCATGGTGGCTTAGTGGAAACGAGTCTGACTAGCATCCATGAGGACACAGGTTTGATCCCTGCCCTCACTCACTGGGTTAAGGATCCAGTGTTGCCATGAGCTGTGGTGTAGGTCGCAGACACAGCTTGGATCCCATGTTGCTGTGGCTGTGGTGTAGGCTGGCAGCTGTAGCTCTGATTTGATTCCTAGCCTGGGAACTTCCATATGCCACAGGCGCAGCCCTAGAAAGACAAAAACAAAAAGGCAACTCAAAAAACAGAAACAGACTCATAGTCAGAGAACAGACTTGTGACTGCCAAGGTGGAGGGGGAGTGGGGATTAGCAGATGCAAACTATTATATATAGAATGGATAAATAGCAAAGTCCTATTGTATAGCACAGGGAACTATAGTCAATATCCTGCAATAAACTGTAACGGGAAGAAATAAACAAACAGATGAATACATAAATAAATAAATAAAATGTCCCCACCACTTTCTAATTGGATGTTTTGACCAGACAGTAGGAAGATGGTATGAGAACTCCAGGTTAAAGGGGTAATTTCTCTATCAAAACTCAGTGGGAGAGGAGGCACAGCAAGACCCGCAGGGAAGCTGAAGATGTGAAGGAGGGCTGGTGCCATTGAGGCTGGGCAGTCTCTGTTGGACACAGAGGAGACAGAGCTCAGGTTCCTGGGGGCCAAAGACGACCTTTCAAGGAAGAACAGTTGTTCTCAGAAAAGGTCATTAGAACAGAAAAAAATCATTAGGTTTTGCTGTGGAAGGTGTGAAGGCATCTTCTCTTCCATTTCCCCATGAATACGCAATAAAATGCACTCTTGTTTTCTATAACTTTTTGGAGAGTTGAATGGCATGATGAGGGGTGCTTACTCTTTAAGGCAGGTATTTAGATAAGGACTAAGTTTACCCACTACAGCCCAGCAAAATCCAGATTCTTCTTCCCATATCTTCATAGAGTAGCTGACATTTGAAGAGTCAACCTGCACTTGATTTTTCCTTTGATCCTCATGACAAGCAGGCCAGAGAGGTATTATTATCTCAAGACCCAGAAAGGCCACAGGGACTTGCCACAGGCTCACAGGTGGCCAGGACCAGATGCCAGGTCTTTGCTGCCAACATAAAACCCCCTCCCTCGCTATACCATGGTTGTCACGGAGGCTCTAGAAGTACTGATTGATGGTGCTGATGGGTATCTGAAATCACCCCCTGAGATACAAATGACCTTAGAAATTGGCACTCAACTCAGGAATATAAATCTTCATCCTTTGTTAAATGATCTGAGAGCATCACTGTCAAAAAATACAAGTAAAAATCACCCAGATAATTAATCAGTTGCAGTTTTGTCGTTAAAAAGTTCCCAATTTTGGAGTTCCCATTGTGGCACAGCAGAATCAAATCCAACTAGTATCCATGAGGACACAGGTTTGATCCCTGACCTCGGTCAGTGGGTTAAGGATCCAGCGTTGCCCTGAGCAGTGGTGTAGGTCGCAGATGCAGCTCAGATCCTGCATTGCTGTGACTGTGGTGTAGGCCAGCAGCCGTAGTTCCAATTTGACCCCTAGCCTGGGAACTTCCATATGCTACAGGTGCAGCCCTAAAATAAAAAGTTCCCAATCTTGGGAGTTCCCGTCGTGGCGCAGTGGTTAACGAATCCGACTAGGAACCATGAGGTTGCGGGTTCTGTCCCTGCCCTTCCTCAGTGGGTTAATGATCCGGCGTTGCCGTGAGCTGTGGTGTAGGTTGCAGACGTGGCTCGGATCCTGCGTTGCTGTGGCTCTGGCAAAGGCCAGTGGCTGCAGCTCCGATTCGACCCCTAGCCTGGGAACCTCCATATGCCATGGGAGCAGCCCAAGAAATAGCAACAACAACAACAATAACAACAACAACAAAAGACAAAAAAAAAAAGTTCCCAATCTTAACTGCAGTAGTATGGACAAGTTCTAGAAGATACGATTGAACTGGTGATATATGCAATTTAGACCAAAGGATGTCAAGATGCAAGTGGCTACTATCATTGGCAAGGGGAAAATAAACCACTGAATCACGAGGTCTTGGAGTTGCCTGATGGTCTAATGGTTAAGGATCCAGGTTGTTACTGCTACGGCTCAGGTCACTGCTGTGGTGTCCAGGGTGCCATGGGTGTGGCCAAAAAATTAAAAAAATAAATTAATTAATGAGGTCTTTTCAGTTTTATGATCATCATGGTAACTAATTTGGGCAACTTCACATAAACATGTCATAGCTGGAAATCTCAGGCATGGTAAGGACAATGGTAAGTTTCCTAGACTTTATCTCCCTGCAGGCAGCACGGTCATTTCTCCAGACCTCAGAACTCTCCTGCAGCCGTCACCTTTGAAAGCGTGAAAGAGGACCTTTGCATATCCTTCCCTTGTAGGGAATCCATAGCATCAGAACATTCACCGAGCATCCAAAATTCCAGCGAGCGGGAAGTAGGGGGCAGGGCGAGAAGTATATGTATATTTTGAGGGGATTAGACAAATAATGATATAGACGCATAGTGACATGCTGTGCAACCATACAGATAGGTGGGGGACTTGGCAGGGACTATATTTGAATCCTTGTCTCAGGCTCTGCTTGGAGAAGTCAAACAAAACCAGAAGTTCATCCATGATCGATTGCGTGAGAAAAGGTTGGAGATTGTTCTATAAAATGTCATTCTATTTTTGTTTAAAAATTAATAAAATACAAAGTGTATGGTATGTATATTTAATAAGTCTTAAACATTTTAGGAAAAAATTTGTCATGGTTACCTTCTGGAGAACAGGAAGTGTTGGCTAGACAAGGAGGAACTCTGGCTTCTTGCACTATATTTACATGGAAGAGAAAGAGCTTTTGATGGGATTTTGGATAGTGTTTACCTGTTAGGGTTTTTCAGCACTTCTTCTTAATTTAAAGAAGTTTTCACTCACAGGTGTAAGCCCTATGAGGACAAGGATTTTGATCTGGTTTGTCCGCTGCCATATACTCTGTGCCTAGAATGGTATCTTGTACCCGTAGTGGATGCTTTTAAGTATTTGTTGGATGCATATTTTTTTGGCTTTCAAGTACATTCTGATGGAAATGATCTTTTTATTGATGTAGCGTTGATTTACAGTGTTATGTTAATTTCTGCTGTACAGCAAAGCGATTCAGTTATATGGACATATAGGTACATGTATTTAAAAAATATTTAAACATATTTTAAAGATACTCTTCTCCATTATGATTTATCATAGGATATTGAATATAATTCCCTGTGCTATACAGTAGGACTTTGTTGTTTACCCATTCTTTACATAAGAGTTTGCACCTGCTAATCCCAACCTCCCACTCCATCCTTCCCCCAACCCCTCCTGTTGGGTGCATCTTGAATGCAGGACATATAGCTTTATCGTATATTAGAGGATTTGGGGGGACAAAAATATGTGTCAACAAAAGGACAAATGTGCAGGCTAGAAAGAGTCCAGCTGTGTCTAGATTTGAAGATGGACCTTGGCTGGGCAACTCTCTGTCCACCCATTCTCACAATTTGGTCCTCAGCCCAGTAGCTCCAGGAAACATTTGTACTGTTTGTCTAGCCCCATGTCATTTCCTTACAGAATCTCCTTAGGATGTCCTGGACTCCCTGAGATGCCCAGGAAAGCACTAGACCTGCTCTGACGGGGGTTCCTTTTCCACCTCTGACTGCTCCTGCATATCTGTGCTCTCTTCCCTGGATCCTTCTTTTCAGGGCACCTCTCTCCTGCTCTGATGCCAATGAGTTGGCACTCAAAGCCACGTCTGTTTCCCGTGCTAGCACTAGAGGCACCTCTTATTTAACCTTCAACCTTTAGCCCTTTAGAAAAAGTGTCAGTCACAGCTCAGGTGCAGAAAGCAGACACCACTCTCATCATTTCAAGGAGAACATGATTTCATACAAAGAATTAGGTACATATCAAATCTCTGGAGAAGCCGGAACAGTAGGATCTAAACTAGGTCTCCAGAAGCGAGCCCAGAACCTCACCACACACCAAGGAAACCAGTAGCTCTGCCACAACTAGGATCGGGGGCATGATGGGGACCATGAAGCTGCCACTGAAGCTCTTGGCTTGTAGCTGGAGACAGCTGCTGTGTTTGCTTACCATGGTAAATACACAATCCAACCAAAGCTTGCCACCTAGTGGGTGGGTGGGTAGATGGATGGTTGGGTGCATAGATGGATGGATGGATGGATGGATGGGTGAGTGGATCCTGGACTGAAGATCTTATCCAGAAGGCATTTCCTTTTGTTCTTAATTCTTAGTGAGAGGGAGGTTAGCACCTAAGTTAATAGCTGTGTTTGTGTTCATAGCCCAACTCTGCCTCCTACTAACCGTGTGAGCTTAGGCAAATTACTTCACCTCTCTGTGCCTAGTTCCTCTTGTGTAAAAAGCGTTCTGATCACTAGGTGAGTTTATGCATATAAAGCTCTAAGTATGGGAGCTGACACACAGTGCTAGGTAAGCATTTGCTAGAGCAATCACGGTGAAGGACAAAATAGGCCTTCTCTTCGTCCTCTTTTGTAGCATTTCATTGTTTCCTTTGTTAGGAGTTGGGCTGCACAGAAAGGGAGTCATTCTCAAGTCATTCTCAGCTAAGTCCCTTTAGCTGCAGCCTCTGGTCACAGTTCACTGCTGATGCCCATTTGTTGGGAAAGGTCGTGTTTGTCTATAGATTCTATTGACCAGAAACCTAAGCCCCGGTTCTGCCTGGGCAGCAAGTCTTATGCTTTGGTTTCTCACTCCAAATGTTCCAGTTTCATGGGAGACCTAACCTCCTTCCTAAATGCCAGTGTTTGATGTGCTGTGTTCCTCAGCTGCAGCATCAGGAGGCTGTTAGGCAGATGTCTCAGGGCGAGGTGCTTCTGAGCGCCTTCAGACAAAATACCACGTGGCTCTTGCATGACTTGCTTTGGCAGAAGCCTCAAAGTGCTGTGCCGCACTGGAGGAAACCTTCCACAGATGCGGACTGCCTTGCTCGCCTCTGGCCATGTTGATCAAGAGCCCTTAGAACCAGGAGAGCCTGAGAAGGCTTGATTCATCTTGTGCCTGGTGAAATATGGCCCTCTGAGCAGTCCCTCAGCCCAGTCTCTTCATCATCAATCCCCAGCCCTGGCCACCAGCTGTTCTTTTCCAAGTCCTAAGCTCTTGTCTTCCTCCTGACTCTATGTACCTCCCCGCTAGACCTGCTAGCATCGTTTTTTGTTTGTTTGTTTCTTTGTTTGTTTGTTTTTGAGGGCTTTTGTTTGTTTGTTTTGGGGGGGTTGTTGTTGTTTGTTTGTTTTTTGGTTTTTAGGTTTTTTTGCTTTTTAGGGCTGCACATGTGGCAGATGGAAATTCCCAGGGTAAGGGTCGAATTGGAGCTGCAGCTGCTGGTCTACACCACAGCCACAGCAACATGGGATCCAAGTCACGTCCGCAACCTACACGACAGCTCATGGCAACACCAGATCTTTAACCCACTGCGGGAGGCCAGGGATCGAACCCACATCCTCGTGGATACTAGTTGGGGTCACTTTATTTTTAATTTTTGTCTTTTTGTCTTTTTAGAGCCACACCAGCAGCATATGGAGGTTCCCAGGCTAGGGGTCGAATAGGAGCTGTAGCTGCCGGCCTATGCCAGAGCCACAGCAACTCGGGATCTGAGTCACGTCTGCAATCTACACCACAGCTCACAAAAACGCCAGATCCTTAACCCACTGAGCAAGGCCAGGGATTGAACACAAGTCCTCATGGATGCTAGTTGGGTTCGTTAACCACTGAGCCACAATGGGAACTCCCACTAGTTGGGTTCATAACCAACTGAGCCACAACAGAAACCCCTGCTAGCATCCTTTTTGAAAGAATCTGCATTAGACAGGAGTAGACTGGGGACCAGGAAACTTGACTCTGTCCTGGAGTCTAACTTCTAACTGCCTGTGTGAATAAAGGCAACTTAGTTAATAGTTTTGGGTTTTGGTTTCCTCATATTGAAGTTGAAGGGACTATACTCAAAAAAAATTTTTTTTTGGTCTTTTTGTCTTTTCTAGGGCTGCACCCGTGGCATATGGAAGTTCCCAGGCTAGGGGTCTAATTGGAGCTGTAGCCGCTGGCCTACACCACAGCCATAGCAACGCGGGATCCAAGCCATATCTGTGACCTACACCACACCTCACAGCAATGCTGGATCCTTAACCCACTGAGTGAGGCCAGGGATTGAACTCGCAACCCCGTGGTTCCTAGTTGGATTAGTTAACCACTGAGCCACAACAGGAACTCCCCTATACTCAAAAATTTTTAAAGAAATCTGCTTCTAGTTTGCAGGATTGATGGATGGATGGATGAATAGGTAGACAAATTTATCTGCAGAACAAACCATTTTCTTGAAGAAGATGAAAAGAGAGGAAAAAAAATCAGTCGTACTATAGCAAAAAATAAGAATAAATAAGCCATGGAGTGCTCAAATTAAGCCAAGACCAATTTTGAACAAATGCTTCTCTGTATAGTCTTGGTTTATAACAAAACACATAACCCCTGTACTGGTCCATTTGTCCTAAGCAATTGGTTGTTTACAGTCAGTTTGGTAGAGAAGAGAGAAGCATTCTTAGAAGCAGGACTGAGAGTGCCCCTGGCTGTGCCAACACCAACCAGCAAACCCAGGCACAGCAGCACTGGCTGATGGCTATGTGATTGTGACAACAATTCAAGTTCCCTTGCAAACTGATATCCTAAGCCATCTTTAAGGTGTGCCAAATTCATGAAGATGTTGGAATTTGACTAGTTTCCCAAAATGCCTCTGACTTAGGTATAATGGCAAAATATAATCAATACCTTTCTTCAAGAGTTAGATTCAGGTCAATGAGAGTCTTCTAGAACTAATCACGCATTATCTCCACATGAAAGAGTAACCAGAGACATAGACACAAATATTTTACTTTTCATATTTTAACTAACTGTGGTATTTTTAAAAGCCCAGTTTGTTCTGGAAGAGATATTGCCCATTTAAAGAAGAAAAGAGGGTTTCTCATTAAAAGATTATTTTTTAGGAAACGTCACCTGTTTCATGTGTAACATCCACAGGGGCCTTGTTAGACTCTGCCAAACTTTCAGGCTGGCCTCACAAGACTGTCATACAGGCCCATGTTAGGATTTTCATGGCCCTAAGTGCTTCTGCCTTCATGGCCCTCTTCCATATGTATATTTTGGGAACCTATCACCGTCTCTTTAAATTAACTATACTTGGAGTTCCTGTTGTGGCTCAGAGACAAAAAAAAAAGTATATGTATTTATTTGAATAAATCTGTATTAAATATTATGTATAATAAAATTATATTAATATGCTTGTATTTTGATAAATGTATTGAATCTATTCATATATATTTATAATCATATTCTTATATATTCAATTATATATAATTACATCATACAGTTGTATTGGTATAGAGACCAATATGTTAATATTATATATTGGAACTTTATCTTTGACCTAAAAGTTTCTTTTTCTCTTCTTCTTCTTCTTCTTTTTTTTTTTTTTTTTTGTCTTTTTAGGGCTGTACCCACGGTATGTGGAAGCTCCCAGGCTAGGGGTCGAATCGGAGCTGCAGCTGCTGGCCTACACCACAGCCACAGCAGTGCACAATCTGAGTTGCCTCTGTGACCTACCCCACAGCTCACAGCAACGCCGGATCCTTAACCCATTGAACAAGGCCAGGGATCAAACCCACATTCTCCAGGATACCAGTCGGGTTCTGAACCCACTGAGCCACTACAGGAACTCCCATTTTTTCCTTCTGATTTCAAAAGAAATTAATACATGTTCATGGGTCCCTAACAGTCCTGTGGGCCCGAGGCATCATACATTCTGTGCCGAGCAGATAAGTCGGCTCTGTGGTCCCAGCCCCCACCTGCACCAGTGTGCCCGGAACAGGAACACAGCTCACCATAGGGAGCAGCAGTGATTTTCCTTCTCTGGAATAGTCCTTGTGACCATCTGTGAAAGTGACAGCTGAGGAGTGAGGGATCTAGACTCACATGGTCATGGGGGGTGGGGGGCAGAGGGTGGGGATCAGGAGTCCGCTGGCTTCAGTCCCTTCTACTCTCTAGAAGCCAGTTTCTCAGAAACAACACTACAGATATGGCTTCCAGCATTCCTCCAAGGGACAAGGCCAGTTATACGAGAGTCACGGTACTCAAGCCCAAAGCCCTGGCTTTCTGTCCACTATTTATCCTTCTCCCAGTCTAATGCAATTTACGAAGCTGGGGTCATTTTTATCCTAAGCAATCTTGCCTGGCTAGAGTTTGACATTCTTCGCTTATCAGGTTACCAGGGAAACAGAGCTACAAAGTTAACCAAAGGTCACATTCTTACGAAGAAGGGGAACGAGGTTTAATAATCCTTTGCTGACAACAAGCAACCTGCCAGTTGTTAAGGAACCAATGATATTGATGTTTCAATCCAGACTTCACGGTGTATCTGTGGCAGTGGTGATGCGGGTTGTGTTTCCCAAACTCCATTTCTGTTTCTCCCTGGCACGGTTAGACCATGTGTTCCAGATTCCCTTACAGGTAAATGTAGGTTTGTGACCTGCGCTGGCCAGTGAACAATGGGCAGAAGTGATACAGATCGCTTTCAGGCCGAGCCCATAAAACCTCTGAAAATCCTCTATACTGTTCCTCTTTCATCCGCTGCTGATGAGATTCAAGGGCTTCAGGGGAGGATTCCAGGGCCACAGGGCACGGTGGGACCACTCGATAGCAGGAACCTGGTTATGAGAACGAGTGTGTAGGACACAGATCCCCTAGTGCCCGCATATACTGGATGTGGTATAAGTGAGAAATAAGGATGAATGTGTCTGTGCTTTTAATTCCTCTCCTTCCCGATAAAAGATGCACTGAAAGTGAGTGTTTGATTAGGAAAATTAAATGACTCTGGTTAACCCTTCTGTGTCGAGGCAAGCTACGTGACTAATCTCCCCTCTGGCCCATCCTAATGTATGAGGAGAACTTTGAGCCCGGTGCTAGGACAAGACATCTGTCTCACCATCGCCACCTCTGCAGTCCTTTGCTGACAAGTGGGTAGCTTCTGGCCAAAGAGAAAACTCTGTGAGGGAGTTCTTGTTGCAGCTCAGCGAGTTAAGAACCTGACTAGTATCTCTGGGGATGACGGTTTGATCCCTGGCCTCTCTCAGTGGGTTAAGGATCCATCGTTGCTATGAGCTGTGGTGTCGGTCACAGATGCGACTCAGATCTGGCGGTGCTATGCTGTGGCGTAGGCTGGTGGCTACAGCTCTGATTTGACCCCTAGCCCAGGAACATACAGGTGCAGCCCTAAAAAAGGAAGGAAGGAAGGAAAAGAAAGAGAAAGAAAGAAAGAAAGAAAGAAAGAAAGAAAGAAAGAAAGAAAGGAAGAAAGGAAGGAAGGAAGGAAGGAAGGAAGGAAGGAAGGAAGGAAGGAAGGAAGGAAGGAAGGAAGGAAGGAAGAAAGGAAGAAAAAGAAAGAGCAAGAAAGGAAAGAAAATTCTCTGACAGAGGCTCTTCATCTAAGAAGCTACTGCCAAAAGTTGTTCATTCCAATGAGATTTCAGTGACATGATTTGAGGCAGGAAAAAAAAAAATCCAAACTAAGTGAGGAAAGAGCCAAAAGTTCTCATGATTAAAACTCTAATTGGGAAAACTAAGAAATGGGTTTGCTAAGTCAGGAGACAAGTACTGCTTTGTACCTGGGAAAGTATTTCCCAAACTGTGCTATTTAAATGGACAGTGTAATTTATGTTATGGTTAGTTGTTTTAAAGAATTTAGAGGTCTTTTTCTATATAATATTTAAGCGGCAAAACCTATTGCCATCTCTTTAACTTAACAATACTTGGAGTTCCCATCACGGCTCAGCAGTTAACAAACCTCACTAGTATCCATGAGGACACGGGTTCGATGCCTGGCATCACCCAGTGGGTTAAGGATCCAGTGTTTCTGTGTAGATCGCAGACATGGCTCGGCTCCTGGGTTGCCGTGGCTGTGGTGTAGGCTGGCACTGTAGCTCCAATTTGACTCCTAGCCTGGGAACCCTTTTGGTTACAAGTAAAAACAGAAAAGAAAAAAAAAACCTGCAACTGGCTTAAACAAAAAAAGTAAAATATTGGATTCTATGATTTACAAGTCCAGAGAAGGGACAGCTTTAAGTGGTAAGGGGCCACTGCCAGGGTGATGCTGGCAGGAATGGCAAGTAGATGGGGGTCAGGTTCCTGCCTGTTTTTCCTGTTTTCCAGTCTTCTTTCCCGGCCCCCCGTTGGCAGCCTAACAGATCTAGAGGGCAAAGCACAAGTACGGCTTGCAGGCCAGCATCCCAGAACCAGTACCGAAAGGAGAGTTTGGGATTGAGAGACAGCAGTTTAATAACCATCATATCTCGCTATTGAAAATAATATTTTTAGGAAGTTCCCTGGTGGCTCAGTGGTTACTGAATCCGACAAGGAACTATGAGGTTGCAGGTTTGATCCCTGGCCTTGCTCAGTGGATTAAGGATCTGGCATTGCCATGAGCTGTAGTGTAGTTCGCAGACGCAGCTCGGATCCCGAATTGCTGTGGCTCTGGTGTAGGCCGGTGGCTACAGCTGCAATTAGACCCCTAGCCTGGGAACCTCCAGAAAAGACAAAAAGACAAAAAAAAAAGTGTATATATATATATATTTTTTTAAATTGCTTTCATAGGAGAAGATAATCATGAGAATGTCATGTGAATATCATAGGAGAGAGAACAGCCAGGAAATGCAGGAAATGATCATGATAGAGATATGTCAGGCAGCTCAGTAATAAACACATTTTTGTTGTTTCTCTGGATTATATGATGTGTTTGTTATCTGTTGCTTTTTTGTACGTCAATTGTGGTTTCTTTTCTTACTCTAAATAAATCTTACCTGCATACCTTAAAAAAGAATCAAAAAGATTTACAACCTTGCCCAGTAACATCTAATGATCGATGAATTCCTAACAAAGGTGTTAGAGTTCCGGTGGTGGCTCAGCAGTAATAAACTCGACTAATATTCATGAGGATGTGGGTTCAATCCCTGGCGCTCTCTCAGTGGGTTAAGGATCTTGTGTTGCTGTGGCTGTGGTGTGGGCCAGCCACTGTAGCTCCAGTTGGACCCCTAGCCTGGGAACTTACATATGCTGCTGGTACAGGCCCTAAAAAAGACAAAAAAAAAAATAAATAGATAAAATTTAAAAAAGAATGAAGATGTTCAGGAAATAGCGCTTCCAAGTCTCTACTCACTGTTCAAGGGGAACCCAGAGCTTCATTCCCCAGAGTTAGCTAAATGTCGAGCAAGGGGGAGAGCAGGGTCCCTAACCCTCCACGCTGCCTTCTTTCCATCTCCCAGTCCATGCGGGGGTTTCCAGAGAAGCAGTCCTGAGAGCCCTCCTGTCACCCGTACACTGAACTTTGCACAGAGGTGGCCCTGGGCAGAGCGTGTTAGCTGGGCATCAAGACCACCTTTCTCCTGTGCCCTTCTGAGTGCTCTTCACAGAATCACTACTCTTCCTTCTTACAGAAGGTGCATCCTGTGGAGAACAACAGCCTTTTCTGGTGTTTGGCGTTTGGGGGTATACACACTTTCCTCTGTAAAACATGACAACCTGTGGGTATTTCTCTGTGGTTCCTCTTAAAGTTAGTCTCTAAAACTCCAAATAGACAAATAAAACAAATAACCGTAAGCTCCTGGGAGGCAGAAATGGCCTTTTATTTATTTTTTTAACAGATAAACAATAGTTTATTTGTGTGTCTCTGTGTGTGCCTGTGTGTGGTTTTTTTGTTTGTTTGTTTGTTGTTTAGGGCCACACCCATGGCATATGGAGATTCCCAGGCTAGGGGTCTAATTGGAGCTACAGCTGCTGGCCTACACCACAGCCACAGCAACACGGGATCCAAGCCATGTCTTCGACCTACACCACAGCTCATGGCAACACCAGATCCCCAACCCACTGAGTGAGACCAGGGATCGAACCCAAAACCGCATGATTCCTAGTCGGATTCGTTTCTGCTGCACCACGACAGGAACGCCTATTTTTTAAGATTTTATTTTTTCTATCATAGTTGATTTACAGTGTTCTGTTTCTCCTGTACAGCAAAATGACCCAGTCATACATATATATACATTCTGTTTCTCACATTATCCTCGCTCATGTCCCATCACAAGTGACTAGATATACTAGATATAGATATGTGCTATACAGCAGGATCTCATCACTTATCCATTCCAAATGCTATAGTTTGCATCTACTAACCTCACACTCCCAGTCCATCCCATTCCCTCCCACTCCCCCTTGGCAACCACAAGGTCTGTTCTCCATGTCCATGAGTTCGTTTCTTTTCTGTAGATAGGTTCATTTGTGCTGTATATTAGATTCCAGATATAAGTGATATCATATGGTATTTGTCTTTCTCTTTTTGACTTACTTTGACTTATTCTGATACAAAGTATAAAGAAGTATAAAGGGAAAATAAAGAAATAAAAGCCTTACTAGAGACCCTCATGCTAAATGAAGTAAGCCTTCCCTTTATACTTTGTATCAGAATTTCATTCCTTGCAGGTAACAGAGGTCTGAACCATAATGGCTTAAGCATGCAAGGTTTTGTCTTGTCATGTGAAGTAGGCTCTGAATCAGTCTGTTTTCTGGTTTTATGGTTATGGTGACACCAGTCACTGCCAACCTGGGTTTCTTCCAGCCCTCTGTGCCAGCATCACTAAGGAATAGCCCTGTCTTTCCCCAGTGGCTGCTGCAGCTCCAGCCATCACTGCCACATTCCAGACAGTAGAACAGAAAAAGGGGAAGAAAGCATACCCTTCCTATTAAAAAAGAGAAACAAGTTCCACTTGCTTTCTACTTAACACCTCATTGCCGGGAACTTCCAGACCCAGCAGCAAGGGAGGCTGGAGAATGGAGCCTTTTAGCCAGCTGATCAAGTGCCCGGCTAAAAATTAGACTCTGTTCCCCAGGAAGAAGTTGATGAATATTTGGTGATAAAGCTGATAAGATAGGAGAGTTTTGGCCAAAGGACTTCTCCATGGAGAGCAGTTTAAAGAGATTGAAATTTAAGAGATTAAATGTCCAGAGAACCTGAGATGATAGAAGGATTCTCCAGACACTTTACTCCGGGAAGAGGATGTGTAGGATTCAGAGGCCATTCCATGACCTTTTTTTTATTAAACACTGAAAATATTTATTGGTTTATCTTATACTTCCAGAGGAATGCCTGTTAATTTTGAAAAATTCAGAAAAAGAAGAAAATAATGTCACTATTCCCAGAACCTCAAGTTAACCTAATGTACATCTTGGTCTGCTTTATTCCAATCTCTTCTATGCATAAATAATTAATTTTTAACAGGGATTTTTTTTTTTTGTCTTTTTGCTATTTCTTTGGGCCTCTCCTGCGGCATATGGAGGTTCCCAGACTAGGGATCGAATCGGAGCTGTAGCCACCGGCCTACACCAGAGCCACAGCAACGCAGGATCCGAGCAGCGTCTGCGACCTACACCACAGCTCACGACAATGCCGGATCGTTAACCCACTGAGCAAGGGCAGGGACCGAACCTGCAACCTCACGGTTCCTAGTCGGATTCGTTAACCACTGCGCCACGACGGGAACTCCAGGTTTTTTTTTTTTTTTTTTTTAAGGCCATTCTTGCTTGCTCTGTGTGTGTGTATATATATAATGGTGTTTTAACTGTGCTTTTCTTTTTTTTTTTTTTTGATCTTTAGGGCTGCACCCCCGGCATATGAAGGTTCCCAGGCTAGGGATCTAATCGGAACTATAACTGCCAGCCTATGCCAGAGCCACAGATGCTAAATCCAAGCCATATCTGTGACCTACACCACAGCTCACAGCAACGCTGGATCCTTAACCCACTGAGCGAGGCCAGGGATCAAACTCGCAACCTCATGGTTCCTAGTCGGATTCATTAACCACTGAGCCATGACGGGAACTCCTAACTGTTTTTTTTGTTTTTTTTAAGGAACACAGTGAAAAGGCTTCCTCCCACTTTTGTCCCTTGTCTGGTCCCCCACCCAGTGACACTGGCCTCTGTATATCACACTGGAGTTGGGTTTGTTTGTTTGTTTGTTTGTTGGCTGCACCCATGGCACATGGAAGTTCCTGGGCCTGGGGTCGGATCGCAGCTGCTGCTGAAGGCTGTGCCACAGCCATGGCAACACCAGATCCTTAACTCAACGAGTGAGGCTAGGGATCAAACCCACATCCCCACAGAGACAGCATTGGGTCCTTAACCAGCTGATCCACAATGGAAACGCCTCTAAGAGTTTACTTTTTGCATGTTTCAGCAAATGCAAACTTTCATATTCCCTCAGGCATATTTTACACAAATACCAGCACATCTTATACCCTGTTTGTTCCTCACCTTGCTTTCTCTTCTCACACTTTATTCTGCACCTTGCTTTTTACCATCAGCACATAGCTTCCCTCTTCACTTCCATAGCATTCCTTCCTCTGGATGTATCCCATGTATTAAACAGCTCCCTACTGATGGGCCCTTGAGTCATTTCCAATCTTTTGGTGTTTATTATAAATAAGAAACAGCCCTTTATGGATCTCCTCCGCATACATTAGCATGTTTTAGGATACATTCCTAGACATGGAATTGCTTGGTCAGATGCAGTTGTGATTTTGATAAGTATTGCCAGGTTAAAATCCACTCTGATGGTAACAATTTATAGTCCCGCCAGCCATATATGAATGTGCCCATTTCCCCAAGGCCTCATCCAAAGAGTATATTTTCAAACCTCCGGATTTCTGCCTGTATGAGAAATTTAAAAAATCTGCCTCGGTATTATAGCTTTATTATGGGGGGAAGGTTGACTCATAGTTTTGGTTTTTTAAATGTCTCTGTTATTGGTGTCTCTGCCCAGGGCTTCCCCTTTCATGGTGTATTTACCTGTGAGATCTCTGGGCACAGCAATGGTCTATTTGTTTAATAAACAGGAGATCTGTACTCTCAATTCAAGTTACTCTTACTCCTGACAATTGCACCTGTTACCTTCCAGTTAAATGATTATTTCTGACTTTGATGATGTATACCCTGCTTTATTTCTAAGATATTTTAGGGAAGAAAGTTGGAATAAGAGGAAAATTAGAGTTAAAAATGACTGTATGAGGGAGTTACCATTGCAGCTGAGCAGAAATAAACCCAACTAGTGTCCACGAGGATGTGGTTTCAATCCCTGGCCCTGCTCAGTGAGTGAAGGATCTGGCATTGACATGAGCAGATGCAGCTCAGATCTGGCATTGCTGCAGCTGCAGCTGTGATGTAGACTGGCAGCTGCAGCTCTGATTTGATCTCAAGCCTGGGAACTTCCATATGCTGCACCTTCGCCCTTAAAAAAAAAAAAAGAAGAAAGCAGAAAGGGAAGGGAGAAGGAAGAAGTGCATTAGGAAGTAATTGGATGTGAATGACGGAGGGAGGAGAAAGAAGAAAGAAGGAGGTGCAGTCGGAGGAGGGGAGCAGAGAAGGAGGTAGAGAAAAGTCGCCTGCATAATGAAATCCATCCCCTCCCCCCATCCCCTCCCCTCCCTTCCCCTCGACCCTCCCTCCTCCCTCCCCTCCTCCCGATCCCTCTCCCTCCCTCACTCCCTCCCCCTCCCGAAAAAGAAGAAAAAAAAATATACATTGGTCAAAACCAGCTGCCTCTCCAAATATTACCTAAACGTGAATAGGTTTAGTGCCACTTACCAAACCGAAGTTGTTATAAATTCACTTCAACTGAATTCTACTGAAATTCTTGTGGTGCCATGTGGCCTGCTTTCTCTAAGCCCTGACCTTGGTCAGATTTCTTTTTGGCATCTTGGCTTCTTTTCCTGGTCAACTTGTACTTGGAGTTGATCACTTTAAAAGAAGGAGAGATTGCCTTGGGCTTGGTTACTGACAATACATTGTAAGAAGACATTCTGAAGCCTAGCAGAAGGGAGCATAATTCTAAAAAAAATGTTTAGGAAAGACTGGAGACCATCTTTTTTTGTCTTTTTAGGGCCGCACCTGAGGCATATGAAGGTTCCCAGGCTAGGGATCAGATCAGAGCTGTAGCTGCCAGCCTACGCTACAGTCACAGCAACACCAGATCCAAGCCACGTCTGTGACCTACACCACAGCTCACAGCAACCACCAGATCCTTAACCCACTGAGCGAGGCCAGGGATTGAACCTGCGTCCTCATGGATGCTAGTCAGATTCGTTTCCGCTGAGTCACGATGGGAACTCCTGGACACCATCTTCCTGTCTGTGTCTGCTAACAATACTTCGCTTTTCATATACTTCATGCACAAAATTGTCACTTGAAATCTAGATTGAGAAATTAGCCATCCGGTGATGATAGCTCTGGGAAAAGGTATTTGCTTGTGGAAAGGAGTATGAGAAACAAAAAACTGTGCTAGTGTAATGGGTAAAAATTTCCCCAAGGAAACCAATGTTATTGCCTTTTCACACACACACACAACCAGAGCCATGGCTCAGTGTCAAAAATAAACTTGTTTTGTTTCATTTGGTACAGATAAAGCTATCTTCTCTCCAGACAAACCAAACCAACCCTTTTACTTACCGCACAATATTTTGTCTTTCCAGGCATCCTATAAGCCATTGTTGAAGCAGGTCATGGAGGAAATATTTAATCCAGAGAGGCCAGATCCAGTTGACATTGAACACATGTCTTCAGGCCTCACTGATCTCCTTAAAACTGGATTTAGCATGTTCATGAAGGTAAAGTAATCATGACGAGGTAATCTTGAGTGTAATGCTATCTTTGGGCTTGAAAATGCTGGCTGGCACCCCATTAGCCCTGGCAAATACCACAGGAGATAACGTATGCTATTTGGCTCTTCTGAGATCAGGTGCAATCTTTTTTTTTACTTTTTATTTTTAATTGGACTATAGTTGACTTACATTGATGTGTTAATTTCAGATGTATAGAAAAGAGAATCAGTTATAAGTGATCAGTTATACATTTAATGGATATATATATATAATATATATAAATAATATATATATATATACTATTTTCAGGTTCTTTTCCCATATAGGCTATCACAGAGTCTTGAGTAGATTTCCCTGTGCTATACAGTCCTCCCAACCTCCCAGTGTATCCCTCTCCCCAACATTTCCCCTTTGGTAATTATGTTTGGTTTTGAAATCTTTGAGTCTGTTTCTGGTTTTGGTAGAATAAATTCCTTTCTATCATTTTTATTAGATTCCACGTATTAGTGACCTCATATGTTTTGTCTTTATCTGACTGACTTCATTTTGTATGACAACATATAGGTCCATCCATGTTGCTGCAAATGGCATTATTAGTCTGTTCTTTTTTATGACCAAGTAATATTCCATTGTACATATGCACCCCATCTTCTTTATCCAATCCTCTGTTTTGGACATTTGGGTTGTTTCCATCTCTTGGCTATTATAAATAGGGCTGCTGTGAACATTGGAGTGCATGGATCTTTTTGAATTATAGTTTTCTCCAGATAGATGCATAGGAATGGGATTGTTGGATCTTATGGTAGTTCTATATTTAGTTTTCTAAGGAACCGTCATACTGTTTTCCATAGTGACTGCACCAATTTACATTCCCACTGACAGTGTAGAAGGGTTCCCTTTTCTCCACACCCTCTATAGTGGTTATTGTTTATAGACTTTTTGATGATGGCCATTCTGGTGGGAGGTGATACCCTATTAGGTGCAATCTTTATGTAACTTTCAGTTATAAATAACCTGATTTTCCAGCCTCATACAGTTTCTTTTACTTAAGCATCATGATCTTTTGTGATCCATAGGTAAGGGCACAAGCCCTCCAGGACAGCACTGTTGAAAACTTCCCTTGTAGCCCACGTATCCATTTAACAGGAATCCACAGACCATTCACAGATCTTAGGGATAGTCCCGTGCTCTTAATTCTAGAAGGTATTATGAGTAACTCTGCTCAGTCATATAACTAGCATCACCCCAAATCCCTTTGAAAATGATTTTATTTTGGCTTCGCCGACTCCCGGGTGACAAGTGCAGGAATTTCTCTGGCTGATACTGAGGGTAGGTCAGACTTGCTGAGCAGCCATTGCAGTGGAGATGAAAGGAGGGAAAGTACACAAATGTGATCTATTTTTAACCCACTGTAAAGTTTCTAAATTTAAAAAGATCTAAACAAGATTACAGGCTGACCTCCTCATCTGTGCCAGGATTTCAGTCGTAATAACTCTTGGAAATAACAGAATGTTTTGCCAGCTTCAAAGCGTCTTTGAAATCATGAATTAATCTACACAGAAGATCTGGCCTTTCAGAGTTCAATAAATGTTTATGCCAGGAAAACTAGTCCCCTCCAAAAGCCGGAGGACAGAAGCCAATCAGACTTTAAACCAAGCAGTAAACAGCTGGAATGGACACTAGATCCAAGGGACAGGAGATGGGTCTCCTTCCCACTGCTCCCTGTTGTCATCATTTCTGATGTAATGTGTGGCTGGCGTGTTGTCTCTCTCTCTATATATGTATATATGCTGATCTCAATAATTATATATTATGATATATAGACTGCTCTTAGTATTTTATATATATATAAATGTATATAAATATATAAAAATAATTATGTATTAATAATTATATATTATATAGACTGCTCTCATTATTTTATATATATAAAATATATATAAATATATGTAAACAATTATGTATTAATAATATATATAGGCTGCTCTCATTATTTTACATATATAATAATATATAAAATATATTATTAATATATATAAATATATGAAAAATAATATTATATATATATATATAAAATAATGCAGCACAGACCAGCTTCTCAAAACTCTTCAAGGGTTCCCATGCTACATGTAAACCCGGGCTTCTCCAGCAGCCCTTCATGGTAGCTAGTTTGTACAGAAGCTTCCAGGCCACCCATGAGCTCGGACTGTCTCCACCCAAGTGCCCTATTGCTCCATTTATAAGCTCAGACGTAACCTTGAAGAGGGGCTAAAATAACAAGTGTGGACTTTCTGGCCCTGGCCAGTCACGTCTGAGGACAGCCCACTATGTCCTTGCCCAGGCAGGCTGCTGCATCCATGGCTCAGCATTGATGAGAGGAGGCCCTGATTTGCCCTTTAGCCAGTGATGTTCCACAGAAAGATCTGTTTACTGGCAAAAGGCTTCTGTGACCCAAGATGTTTGGGAAACACTGGATTAAACAGAGATTTAACGCCAAGTTCTTTGCTATTGGAGTTCGTAATGCCTCTAACATGCTAATGGACTTTGCAACTCTCTAGGGGCCAACAGACACTGTCCACTTGCATTTTCTATCACTGTTTCACAAACCATGAGATCTCACATTTTCACCTTCTTCTCTTCTTGTTTTGTCTTTTTAGGACCGCACCCACAGCACATGGCAGTTCCCAGGCTCGGGGTCAAATCAGAGCTGTAGCCGCCGGCCTGCACCACAGCCACAGCAATGCCAGATCTGAGCCATGTCTTCAACCTACACCACAGCTCATGGCAACACCAGATCCTCAACCCACTAAGCAAGGACAGGGATCGAACCCGCATCCTCATGGATACTAGTTAGGTTCATTACTGCTGAGCCACAACGGAAACTCCCTCACGGTTTTAAATTACCCTTTTAAACCCTGCAGAGTGTTTTCTGCAGCTCTTCCTGCAGTCAGAAGCATCACCGTCCTAGGGCAGGCTTTGCCTTTGAGGATGTTTAGATCCGTCCTGGGCCAGCACCTGGTGTGCTGGTGTTTGTCCCCATTCAAATCCCTGGAGTTAGGGCTTCTGAAGAGATGTTCCTGCCCCTGGAGATGGATCTTAAGGGAGGTTTCCATGTGATGGATTTAGGAAGAAGGAATGTGTGTTCTCCCAGCAGCTGTCAGGATCCACCCTCCACCCCCAGCTGCCGGGCCTCTGCTCTTGGTTGCCTGGGGTCTCATCTGTCTGTAGGGGGTGGGAGAGTCTGGCTGGGCCAACCCCCAGCACCCAGGGGAGAGTCGTTTTGCTCTGTTTCTGCATGGGCCTCCATGGCTGGCTCCTCCCACCATTCCATAGAACTTGGCAAGGACAGTTACCTCTGGCCCGTGTGTTCCAGGTTTGAACAAAATTGGGATAAATGTAAAGAGTCAGGCTTCAACAGACTAACTGATTTCCCACAGGGTTGCATCTTTAAGATGCGAGCGATGCCATCAGGAGAGGGTATCTTCTATTTGCTCTAAGGCAGTAGGAGGAAGAGGATGTGAAAAGAAGAGGTGGGGCTTCCCATGGCCACAGCCATGGACCCATCTCCCTGGTCCTGTTCTCCAATGCTTCTCACCACCCAGAGTCAGACAGCTAAGCTGTTCGTTGCCCGCTGTGCCAGGGGCTCAGCCGTTCTCATGTTCAAACCTCACAGCTATGCTTTCATTATCCCTGCTTTACTCATGAGGCATCCAGGGAGGTTCAGCAATAGATGTGGATTTCCGGAAGGTCGGGACTGGGTCAGACTCCCCTCTGTTCTCAGGTGTTTTCCAAATCGTGCACAGGGAGTGCGACACCAGGATTTGTCCCCAGGTCAGTCTTAGTCCAAAGCCCATGCTCTTAACCCACAGCATTTCTTGGCTCCAGGGTGCCGCCGGGTGTTTTCTTAGACGTTAAATATTCATGTGTCATTCGTTCTTTCCTTCGTGATGACTCCGTCGCACAGAGGCTTTCCCTCTCCGCTATCTATGCAGCTCCTCAGTAAACTCCATGCATGGACTCTCCTGGGGTCGTCTGCTGGTACCCTGTTTGCTTCTTGGAACTTGGCCCCAGGACTCATTGGCAGTACAGCCCAGAAGAAGAAGTTTGTGCAGTGGTGTTGGGTCACCTCCATGCATCGAATCTTCATTCCATATCAGCAGCCCACAGCCACTGCTTTCCTGGCCCTCGCTGCCCTGCTCTTTGCCTCCGGGACCTGCTTCCCCCTCTTCGCACCCAAGACCCACTGGTGCTGGGTCTGAAAAGAACAAAAGGCTCTTTTTATTTTTTAGGGCCGCACCTTTGGCACATGGAAGTTCCCAGGCTAGGAGTCAAATGGGAGCTGCAGATGCCGGCCAACACCACAGCCACAGCAACTCGGGATCAGAGCCGCATCTGTGACCTACACTGCAGCTCACGACAATGCCAGATCCTTAACCCACTGAGTGAGGCCAGGGATCAAACCTGCATCCTCATGGATGCTTGTCAGATTCGTTTCCACTGAGCCACGATGAGAACTCCAAAAAGGCTCCTGATTGAAATGAAGGCATCGGTGTGGGCTTCTGTGCTTGGGATACTGCTGTCTGAATGGGACAGTTCTAGGGCTGGAAAGGAATCTGAGCGGCTGGTCTGCCACCATCCTGTCTCTGGATTCACAGATGGTTTCATAGAGTCACCAGAGGCGGTATCTATAGCCTCTGCTAGGGGTGAGCAGCCAGCCAGAGATGTGCTAGGAACACACCAGCAGATGTTCCCGCAGGGCGTGCTGTGCGTGCCCCCCAGTGGAAATGCGAAAGGCATAGGAAGGGACTTCCCTGGCCACCATGTCCTGTTGGGGCTCCACACATTCTGTGTGCACATCCGTGGCCGTGCTTATTCCTGGTTTTGTCCTGCCATGTGTTAGGTATCTTTCTCCAGACCGGCGTGTTCTAACTGCTCAGCTTGATCCACTGCACATCCCTGCATCAAGATCTCAGGGAGTTCCCCTCGTGGCTCAGCGGTAATGAACCCAACTAGTATCCGTAACAACACGGTTTTGATCCCTGGCCTTGCTCAGTGGGTTAAGGATCTGGCGTTGCCGTGAGCTGTGGTGTCACTAGCAGATGTGGCTCGGATCTGTTGCTGTGACTGTGTGGTAGACCAGTAGCTACAGTTCCAATTCAACCCCTAGCCAGGGAACCTCCCTATGCCGTTGGTGTGACCCTAAAAAGATTTAAAAAAAAAAAAAAGGAAAAAAACCTCAGTTCAACGGACTGTAACCAGCACTTTTTAATGGGGAAGGATAGAACAGGCTAGCAAGTTGAGCCCCACATCCTGCCACGTGAGACAAAATAACTGAGTCACACATGCATAAATACATGTGACTTAAATGACTTCCTTGATGTAGGTCACAATCACAAGGACCCAAGAGCCACAGCTATGAGGAAGGAGGACTGATCTGGGTCTCCTTCTTTCCTGCATCCTCAGTGCTTGGCGCCTGCATGAGCCTTACACCCAGCAGGCACCAGCTAAAGGCTGGGAGGGGGTCGCAGGGGCCCCGTCAGGCTTCGGTCAGCGCTTCCTCTTCCCATGTTACTGCCCTTTAGCCAGAGCTATGTTTCAGCCACTTCACAAAGGGTAGAAGGTGGCAGCCACACCAGTCAACTCCAGGGACCCTCAAAGGAGTCCCTGACCCTCCTTTCCAACCCCTACTAAGGGAGGCAAAGCCAGTCACTGTCCTGTCATTATGTTGCTAGAAAAGCGGTGGCCCTCCAGCTCCCACTCCCCGCCCAGCCCTGCCCTGTCGGGGAGCTGGAAGGCTGCCTCCACCTCCCTCAAAGGAACCTGGGGGTCTCTTCCTCTGTCCACAGACAGAGTGAGAGTTTGTTTCTTCTCACTTCTTGGTCTCTCTGGAGAACAGAAGCAAAGGGGCTGATTCTGCACTGTGAGAACTCAAAGGAAGGAAAAATGTCCTAACAGAGAGTTAGGAAGGAGGGCGAGTGTAGCCAGGAGAGGTTTGGGGGTCACTCTTCCATTTTAGGACTCTCATTTCTTCCTTTGGTTTTACATTATAGAAGGCTAGTTATATGCACCATAGTAGCACCACTTGCTTTATCCTCTTGTCTGTATTTGTTCACACAAGGCAGTAGAAGGTAGTGGGAACACATCCAGAGTCAGGTGGTCTGGGTTAGAAGTGAGCTGCACCACTTAACCAGCTGTGTGACCTTGGGTACTTCACTTAAAGTCTCTGTGCCTCAGTTGCCTCATCTGTACAATAGGGATGAGGATAGTACTTACTGCCTAGGCCAGATGTGGGAATTAATACATACAGAGTATTCACAACAGTGCCTGGCCTACAGTAAGTGCTAAAAATGTATTTCCTATTTTTATTTTTATGGGTTTGTGATCCTGGCCAGACTGTGACTCTTTTTTTGGTTTTTTTTTTTCTTTTTTTTTTGGTTTTTAGGGCCATACTCATGGCATATGGAAGTTCCCAGGCTAGGGGTCGAATCAGAGCTACAGCTGCCAGCCTACACCACAGCCAGAGCAACGCAGGATCCGAGCCGCGTCTGCAACCTGCACCACAGCTCATGGCCACACCAGATCCTTAACCCACTGAACGGGGCCAGGGATCGAACCCACATCCTCATTGACACTGGTTGGATTCGTTTCCCCTGAGCCACAACGGGAACTCCTGGACTGTGGCTCTTGAGAAAAGAGCCACCTTGAGAATTTTTTATCCCTGCACAAAGCCTGTGCTGGGGCATCTGGTGCGTACAGAGGAACTTCTGAGTGAACAGGCAAATTACATAGAACATTCCCCTCCCCTCCAGGGTCACGAGCATTTCCTACTTTGCTACCAACTGCTCTTGCTGAGAGTCCTGGAGTTCGGAGTGTTCTTTTTTTTTTTTTTTTTTTTTTGCTTTTTAGGGCTGCACCTGTGGTATATGGAGGTTCCCAGGCTAGGGGTCGAATCCGAGCTGAGGCCTACCCCACAGCCACAGCAACACGAGATCCTTAACCCACTGAGCGAGGCCAGGGATCAAACCTGCAACCTCGTGGTTTCTTGTGTGGTTCGTTTCCCCTGAGCCACAACAAGAACTCCTGGAGTGGTTCTTTTTCTGTGCCTGTGGGAAGCCATGTTTATAAGGCTGCGCTGTGTTTCTCTAGACCCCGTTTTTCTTCTCCATGGTGAGTCCAACCTAGATCTCCCTGTCTCAGGGGACACAGACTGCCCCTCCGGAGACTCAGTACAATTATATATCTATGTGCCATGACAAGGTGGATCAAGAGAAGAGAGGCCAGCTGGGCTTAGATCCTGGCTACCTGGAGCCCAGAAGCAGAAGCCCAAAACAAGCCTGCCTTCTGACTCCACCAGGAGCAATTTGGAAACTCCTTCTCCGTGTCCTGGGAAAGGGTAAGGGGCCTCCTAAGTGTTTTCTGCTGCTCCTCCAATAGCCCCAGGGCTGTGGGGACATGGAGGCCTCTGGCCCAGACACCCAGAAGTGGCTCAGAGAAATCCATCTTACTGATGGAAATGACTGTAGACAGTGCAAGTTAAACAAACAGCCTGTGTGTCCAAGAGTCTCTGCATCAAACAAATCCTCTGTGAGAGGGAAGTCCGAGCAGCTGGAGGTTGCCCCTACTAAAGTCAGAACCTCGTTGGCGTCAGACTGCACCTTGTTAAAATCACTTTCTTTCCCTGGCCTTAGCCTGCTTTCCTGTATAAATCACTCGCCAGAGAAGTCTTTCATCCCCACCTGTTCTGATTATCAGTTGGTACATAAGAAGCTGTGTCAAACCACTGGCTTAAAATATTATCTCTCACTTATTTTGTTCATGAATCTGCACTCTGGGCAGAGCTCAGTAGAGAAGCATTTGCCTCTAAGCTGGTGCATTTGCGTGGTCAGCAGGTTGATGCCGACTGTCCGCTGGCAGCGCATCCTGGCCTGTGAGCTCAAGGGCTCCGTTCCTCTCCATACCAGCCTCTCCATATGGCCTGAGCTTCTTCACAACACGGCAGCTGAATTCCAGGGACAGGTCTCCTAAGAGAGAGCCAGGTGGAAGCCCCAGAAGCCACATAGCCTCACTCCCACAGAGCCCTGTGGCTCAAGGCAGCCACAAATGCCCCCTGGATCCAAGGGGAGGGACATACTCTCTTTCTATTCAAAAGGGAACCAGAGCACAAAGAGGAGAAAATACCACCGCGGCCTCTTTTGGAAAACACAACCTGCACTCTGCCTAACTGTAGGCTTGGCTGTCCAGCCTGGCAGCGACAGTGTTTGGCCGATGCTGGGAATTTTCCCTTCAATCCAGAAGACAGAAAATTCACACATGCTTCTGACCCGATTTCAAACTAAGTGATCCCAGAAAGACTTTGGTAATGAAAGGCATGTCTGTTATTTGCCCATAATCTTTTTAAATAATATATTCTTTTTAAGAAAAAAAAACTTTCTGAGTGATGAGACACCATAGAAATTTTTATTTTTTTTAAATGAACAAAGACTCTATTTTTCTTGTTTTTTAGGTATTGTCATACCGTCACAATTCTTTGAGCTTTGACAACCCTCTTGTGCCTCTAACTTTTCCATTCCATGGTTTCTTTCCATGGTCTTTGGTCTCATCTGTCAAATTGTTTCAGTTTGCCTCGTTCATGTTTTCCTTGGAGCGGCTGGAATATTTTGAGTTGTAGGATCTGCTCTCCCACCCTCACCCCATTGGACCCCACGGGTAAAGCAGACAAGCTGGGGAGAAGAGCAGGGCACCCACGAGAACATTCTTCCTGCGGTTCTGAGAGGAGGTTTTGAGCCAGCTCAATGCACTCCTCCAGCAGAGGCTAGACTGCAGAGAGCTGCAGAGAGCTGTCGGCGTCAAAGGGCAGAGCCCTGGGGTCGGGGGGTTGGGGGGAGTTGGGGGGGGGCTAGCAACCTGGAGAGAAACAGTTTTGGCAGAACCTGACATTTTTTAAATAGCCAAATCTCTCCAAATGCTTGCGTACAGAGCACCTTGATATCTGTGGAGAAAAGCTCGATAGTGATCTAATAAAGAAATCGAACCATACCTTACGGCTCTCGCAGCAACGTTAATTTAATTTAAAACTAGCATGTCTAATAGGCAGCACTTTGAAAATGCGTTTCTGGAATTTGTGGTTTGGATTACAGTCTCCTGAAAATAATATATTTTATATCTGCTCCATGTGTTTGGACTCTGACTTGTTTTGACTAAAGGACATGATTTGTCAAGATGTTTTCTCTGCTGGAACTGGCGTGAGGAGGGTGGGCTTTATCTAATGAAATTGCACAAGTCCCTTTTACCTTCTTCTATGAGCGTTTTTAAACTCTGTGTTGTTGCTGTTCCGTTTCTTATATGGCCATGCTGAATCGGAAGAAAATGAAAGACTTACGAAAAAAAAAAGTCAGATAGGACCCAGTGCTTGCCTCTGGGCACTGTGAGTTCCTGTGAGAGCTCCATTGCTGAAGGCAGCAGGAGGCAAAGGCCCACAAGGAGAGATGGAGCTACTGCTGAGGCAGGCCCTGAAAAGCCGGAAGTGGTAAGGGAATAATGGTTGAAACACTTCCGGTGGCAGTAAGCTGCCAACAAGTTGCACTAACTTCATCAAAGAAAGTCTTCTTCGTGAGGACCGAGGGGTGTCTCCGGGAGCCCAAGAGCAGCAATGCCAGGAGCCTTGGGGTGGAGAACTAGAAAGCCATCGGGAAACCAGACAGTTCTCAGGGAATTGCTGTGCCCAGAAGAAGATGCTGAGTAATAGTCCCAGCATCGTGGAGGTGCTCAGTAAATGCAAGTTGAGCAAATGGCTGGGGAGCCACCCCTTTTGGTGCTTCTTAAGAGCTCAGCTTTGATTGCACCTCATCTGTCTTAGGTCAAGTCTTGATCCCCAGGAAAGGGTCGCAGGTTGGACCAGCCTGGGTCAGGGGCCCATTCCTGGATCATGCAATCGAGGGTGTGGGGCAAGAGCACACTGTCACTGCATAGCTGCCAGGAGCCCATCGTGGCCTGCAGGTGAAGGAGACTTCACATGTGGGCTGGGCAGACACCCACAGATGCGTCTACAGCAGGGGTGAGGCGTGCCGGGAGGATGAAGGGCAGAAATGCTGAGCCTCAGGTGCAGTTTGATGTCAGAGTCTTTTTTTTTTTTTTAATGTCAGATTCTTGGACCGTGAGAGCTGGACACACCCAGAGGCTGTCTAGTCCAGCTTCTCATTTTTTATGTAAGAAAAATGAAGCTCAGAGAGTTCCCATTGTTGCTCAGCAGGTTAAGAACCTGATTAGTATCCATGAGGACGCCAGTTCGATCCCTGGCCTTGCCCAGTGGGTTAAGGATCTGATGTTGCCATGAGCTGTGGTGTTGGTTGCAGATGCAGCTCAGATCCTGTGTTGCTGTGGCTGTGGTGTAGGCTGGAAGCTGTAGCTCCAATTCGACCCCTAGCCTGGCAACTTCCACACTTCCAGGTGTGGCCCTAAAAAGGAGAGGAGAGGAGAGGGACAGAAAGGAAAATAAAGAAAAAGAGACACTCAGAGATGAACTGTTGGCTTAGGTTCATTATGCTTAATGGCATTTCTGACAAGAGGAAAACATCTCTGCATTTGGTGTTTGTTGATGAAATCAGCACAAGTCTTGGAATTTGTTTGCAGTACTATTTATAACCATCGTTTATATTTTCCTCTCTTAATTACGCTCCATATTATAGCTTGATTTTTGTCTAACATTTGCTAAATATGATCCATAAGTTCTACTGGGATGGATTTGGGTAGGAATCATTAAACAAAAACTTGGATTTGACAGCCTTGGTTTTGTCTGCCTGTGAGCAATTATCAAGAGCCTCTTGTGTACTAGTTACTTCTGTGGGTAAGAAAGATAGAGAGACAAACTAGACATCCTACCTGCCATGGCATAGCTTTCATCGGAGAGCTAACAGTTTGTTAGGGAGACAGACAAAAACACCGAGGGGTAGAGTTCCCGCTGTGGCGTAGCAGGATCAGTGGCATCTCTGTAGTGCTGGTTCACAGGTTCGATCCTCGGCCTGGCATAATGGGTTAAGGATCCTGGGTTGCCACAGCTGCAGTATAGGTTGCAGCCGCACCTCGGATCTGATCGCTGACCCGGGAACTCCACATACCACCGGGCGGCCGAAAAGGAAAACAAAACAAAACATTGAGGGTTGTCTGGATGGGGTACAAGGGCACAGAGACGAGGGAGCTCAATCAGGGGAGTCAGAAGAGCTGAATGTGTCCAACCAGTAGGAAAAGTGATGAAATTCAAGGCTCCACCAAAGGAATTCCAGGTAGCTCCAAACAGCTGGAGCTAAGAGCCTTATAAGAGGAGGGGAAGATAAGACAGGAAATAAACAGCAGATCACGAAGGGTTGGAGGCTTGATATTTGACCAAAAACAATGAGATTCCACTGAACTTTTTTAGAGATATATAACCAGTGTGTATTTTTTATTTTATTATTATTTTTATTTTATTTTATTTTATTTTATTTTTTTGCTTTTTAGGGACACACCCATGGCACATGGAGCTTCCCAGGCCAGGGGTCGAATCAGAGCTACAGCTGCTGGCCACAGCCACAGCCACAGCAATGGCAGAGCAGTGCCTGTGACCTACACCACAGCTCACGGCAACGCCGGATCCTTAACCCACTGAGCAAGGCCAGGGAGCAAACCTGCAACCTCATGGTTCCTAGGCAGGTTTGTTTCCTCTGTGCCACAGTGGGAACTCCTATACCCAGTGTATATTTTATCAAGAACACCTGGCAGCAGTGGTGGGGGTGGACGGGGCCAGAGAGGCATCAGGTCGGGGAGCGAAGACGCAAAGATGAGAGTTGGGGTCAGGTGGGGCTGAGGGTTGAGGGCTGGGGTGCAGCGCTGGTGGGTCCCACAGGACCAGGCATTGATGGGACATGGAAGTAAATGAGAGGATGGCGTCCCAGGTCATTCACTCTGTCAGGGATGCCTGGATGGAGGCGTTAACATCCTCGCTGACTTGGAATTGGAAATGGAGAAGATATCTTGCATTTTAGAGTTTAGGGGCTTCAGAGGCGGCTTTGCAGCTCAGCAGAGCCTGGCCCAACCATAGCAACCTGGGGGCACTGGCCCATGTGTGGCATGGGCCGTGGAGGCAAAAGAGCCACGCAGAGAGGGTGTTTGGGAGGAAAGGCCCAATAGTCGAGAACGCAGTACCTGATGGGGCAGGTGGAGCAAGAGGAGGGACCAGGAGGAAAGAGAGAAACTAAAAGGGCTTAGAAAGCAGAAGGGATGGGGGTGGAGGGAGTTTCTGGAAAGGGGAGGCCATCCGCTGCAGCAGACGTGGCAGGCAAGTCAGGCTAATGACAGAGTGCCTCTGGCAGCATGGAAACCTTTGCAGGTCCCACAAGGAACCTGGTAATTGGCTGATATGGCTGAAGATCTAAAAGTGCAGCGTTTTAAGAGATGAGAGCTAGTAAAACTGCTTTCAGTTGGAAGAATCTGTTTATAAATGAGGGAGTGTGGAATGCACCCCACTCTGCGAGGAGACAGGCCTAAATTTCTGTCTGAGCTCTACAGCTTGCTAATTGGAAGACTTCAGACAAGTCACTTCAGCTCTGGAAGCCTCACTGTCTCCGTCTGTAAAGTAGAGGGTCTACAGGTTTCATAGATGCTAAGTTTTTTGGGGTTTTTTTTGTTTTGTTTTGGTCTTTTTTTAGGGCCGCACCCATGGCATATGGAGGTTCCCAGGCTAGGGGTCCAATCCCACAGGAACGCAGGATCCGAGCCATGTCTGCGACCCACACCACTGCTCATGGCAACACCAGATCCTCAACCCACTGAGCGAGGCCAGGGATTGAACACGTGTTCCCTCATGGATGCTAGTCGTTACCACTGAGCCGCAACAGGAACTCCAGATTCTGAGATCGCACAACGTAATCCACGCTCCCACCCCCTGCTTCATTATCACCTTCCTTCACTTAACAATTTACTCACAGATTTTTCCTTCCTCCACAACTAAAATGTAAACTCTGCGACAGTAGGGGCTTTTCTCTGCTTCTCTCACTGCTGAGTTCCTGGTGCCCAGAGCAGTGTCTGGCCCGTAGTAATTGTTCAGTAAATATTTGTGAAATGGATGGATGGAAATGTAAAAAGCAGGAGTTCCCATTGCGGTTCAGTGAGTTAAGAACCAAACTTAGTCTCCAAGAGGATTCGGGTTCAATCCCTGGCCTCACTCCGTGGGTTAAGGATCTGGCGTTGCCACAAGCTACAGCGTAGGTTGCAGATGTAGCTTGGATCTAGTGTGGCTATGGCTGGGGTGCAAGCCCAGCTCCAATTCAACCCTTAGCCCAGGAACTTCCATATGCGGAGGGTGCGGCCCTAAAAAGGCAAAAAAAAAAAAACAAAAAAAACTTAAAAAGCAGTGCCAGATCCGTGGCCGTGGCAGGGCTGTTACTACATCCTGTTGGGAGAAAAGCCATTGCCAAGCCACCTTCAAAGTTAGCAGGCTATTCCCAGGGCCCAGGGCCCTTGGCACCAGCATTCTTGTGGTGCCATCTCCCAACTCCAAGGCCTGCCCATTGCTGAGTGACAGGGGGACCTGACCCTTGCCTGTCCTGGGACGAGTGAGTCACATGCAAAGAGAAGCAGACTGGCAGGGAACCAGCAGCCAGATTCCCGGAGCGCCCGGAGAACTGCACAGAAACGGGGGGCGGGGGGGTGGGGGGAGCCGAGGAAACTGTTCTTATAGAAACCAGTCAGGACATCAAAGAGCCGTCTCAGGCCACAGCTGCAAAGAAGGTGTCAGCAACCTCTGCTTCAAAGGCAGGGTGGACGATGGGGAGACACTGTCTTCTCTGACCAGAGCCGATGTCTTCAAATCACAGCTGGCGAAGGTTTAGAAAAAGAAAGAACGAACAGTGAGTCAGACTCGCTTTATTAATCTGTGCATTTGTGCTGGCAGTAATGACACTTAAATCTTTCATCTTCCCCCGTGCGTGCCTTCCCCCCCGTGAACCCTCATACAAATGGGACTCAGCCGAGTGTGGCTGATTTTAAGGAATGTGCTATTCTGATGGAAAAGCCTGAAGATACTCCATCTCCCAAGAGCCTGCCGCCTTGACACATTCTAAAAGGAAATCTGGTATCAAAACATAAATCTAAACAGAAACCAGAATAGCAAACAGCAACATGCATTAATGGGGCCTGTTGATTTGTACCAAAGTCAACATTCCCTCCACTCCCGGGGCCCCAGGGTATGATTCTTTGTCACTGATGTTCATTTCTTTTTTCCTTTTCATCTTTCAATACATCCTTCCAAGATCCCCCCAATGTTCTTCCGTGTCCAGACTCTCTTATGGGAAGCACATGTCTTTGGAAACATCCTGTATCACTTGAAGTTCTGGAGCCAGTGTATTTCTACCCCAGGATTAAGTGAGAAACAGTTGTTTGTAGGGCTGGAAGAACCTGGGGTCCATTACTCTGCCAGGAAGAACCACGCATAAAGCAAAGAGAGAGTGTCTAAGAGATCTCTTAAAAGAACATCTCCAGGAAACGGTGGACCTCATTCATGCATGCATTTTATTTATGCAACATTTGTTGGAAGTTTGCCATGAGCTAGCTCTAAGCTCAGAGCCCCACATCCTGAGCCCCTACCCTCCAGCAGCATACAGTCCAGGAGAGGAGATAGGCAGTCTATCAAGGGAGCAGTCAGGTTTGACAAGGCCAAGGCAGAGGTATCTGTTAGATTTGGGCCACAGGGCAGGAGTTGTGAGGTGGTTATGGAGAACTTTTTAGAAGCAAGGATGCCTTTTAAAAAGAGAATGACCCAGCAATCCCACTCTTGGACATGTATCCAGACAAAAATTTCCTTAAAAAAGACACATGCACCCCACGTGTTCATTGCAGCACTATTCACAATAACCAAGACATGGAAACAACCCAAATGTCCATCAGAAGATGATTGGATTAGGAAGATGTAGTATATATACACAATGGAATACTACTCAGCGATAAAAAAGAATGAAATAATGCCATTTGCAGCAACATGGATGGAACTAGAGACTCTCATACTGAGTGAAATAAGTCAGAAAAAGGCAAATACCATATGATATCACATATCTAGAATCTAATATATGGCACAAATGAACCTTTCCACAGAAAAAATCATGGACTTGGAGAATAGACTTGTGGTTGCCAAGGGGGAGAGGGAGGGAGTGGGGTGGATGGGGAGCTTGGGGTTAATAGATGCAAACTATTGCCTTTGGAATGGATTAGCCATGAGATCCTGCTGTGTAGCACTGGGAACTATGTCTAGTCACTTATGATGGAGCATGATAATGTGAGAAAATAGAATGTGTACATGTATATGTAACTGGGTCACCATGCTGTACAGTAGGAAAAAAATTGTATTGGGGAAATAATTTTAAAAAAAGAAATGTAAAAAAAAAAGAGTAAGACAATAAATAAATAAATAAATGAATGAATGAATGAATGAATGAATGAATGAATAAAAAGAGTAAGCACAGTTCCCATTGTGGCGCCATAGGATCAGCAGCATCTCTGCAGCACCAGGACGCAGGTTCGATCCCCGGCTCAGCACAGTGGTTAAAGGATCCAGTGTTGCTAAACCTGCAGCATAGGTCACAACTGTGGCTCAGATCTGATCCCTGGCCTGGTAACTCCATATGCCACGGGATGGCCAAAAAGAAAAAAAGAAAAAGAAACAAATAAAGAGAGTAAGAGGGAAGGAGGTAAAGAAAGGGAGGCGAGAGTACTTTATCCAGAGGAAACTGTCCATGTCACATAAAACAATATGATGTAGATGATGCTGACACCGTTTAATAGTTGGAATATTATGGGCCCAGACAAAGGCCAAAACCCACTGGTGTGGTCCCTGCCAATGCCTGTGAGCTGCAGGAAAAATCTCCGGAATATATCATTGAGCAGAAAAGCAGAGAATGATCTTGAGTGCAGAAGTCAAGATGACAGTTACTCCCTGGTGAGGGAGTGACCCGAAAGGGGCCTGAGAGGGGCTCCAGGGTGCTGGCTTCCAGGGTACCAGTCACATGGGTTTGTTTAGTTTGTGCAAATAAACTGATCTGGACACTAGTGGATAAAGGCACTTTTCAGTGCAAATGCTCAGTCAAGTGGTGTACATTTAACAAAATGTTAAAAAAAAAAAATACCATGCATTCATGGATGGCACAAGTCCTTGTGAGTGCCTCCAGCAAATAGTGTGTATGGAGAAGATGAAAATAGAAACATAAAGCAAAGCCATGTGAGAAGAGCCTTCGATGCTGAGTTGGGGAATCTGAACTTTATCTTCAGAGTTAGGAGGCTCCCTGGAAAGAATGTGAGAATGTGACGGAGCTGAGGGGTGTTTAAGAGTGAGGCCTCTGGAGTTTAGCTCCTGGCTCCATGATTTCATCCCCATGTGTAAAGTGTCCTCATCTGCAAAATACATCAATGGTTGTGTTTGCCTGCTAAGGATTTTTGAGCATCAAATAAGGTAATGCAAAAGAAAAAAAAAATAGTATAGTGCCTGCTATATTCAATAATGATATATGCATTTTAGAAAGCTTTCTCAGGCAGGAATAAAGAGAATGAATGGGGGCGGGGGCGGGGGCGTGACCAGACCATAGACAGGCAGAGAAATTAGGAGGCTGTTAACAATAATCTAGTGAAGAAGGAATGAGAGCCCACCTAGAATAGGCATGATGGAAATCAAATCAAGTCAGTAAATTGGAGGGGGGAGAATTAACAGGACTTGATCTGGAAGATGAACAAGACAGCCAAGTCCAGGGTGACTCTCAGGAGTCTGGCTCAGGTGATGGTGAAGGTGGTGATGCTGTTAGAAAGTCAAGAGAAGGAATAGATTAGGAGAAGGTCAAGCATCAAATTTGAAGTCTGGGTGTTCCCATCGTGGCTCAGTGGAAACGAATCGGAATAGTATCCATGAGGACGCAGGTTCGATCCCTGGCCTCGCTCAGTGGGTTAAAGATCCATGAGCTGTGGTGTAAGTTGCAGATGTGGCTTGGATCCTGCATTGCTGTGGCTGTGGTGTAGGCCGGCAGCTACAGCTCCGATTTGACTCCTAGCCTGGGAACCTCCATATGCCGCAGGTGCAGCCCTAAAAAAAAAAAAAAAAAAAAAAAAAAAAAAATTGAAATCTGTTTAGGGATCTCGGGAAGCATCCAGGTGGGGATGGCCACAGGAACTCAATAGAGATACTAAAGACATAGACTTGGAATGTATATAAAAGATAACTGAAGGCCTGTGGGTAGATGAGTCCTCGAGTGAGAAGAGCGAGGGGCCAGAGATGGAGCCCTAAGGAGCATTGACACTTAGAGCGCAGACAAAGAAAAGGGACCCCTGAGGAAATTTGAGAAGAAACCCTTGGAAAGGTAGAAGGAGAACTGAGAGAGTGTGCTCTTGTCGTGGCCAAGAAGGGTGTCCTTAAGTGTGACTGATGCCACAGCAATGTCCCGTTAAATGAAGACAGAAGAGTGTCCATTGACTCCTCCGTATGATGGCCATTGCTGACAGCAGTGAGAGCAATACCAGGGGAACATGGGACCCAAGCAGGACAGCCGTGGGTGTGTGGCACTTGGACTGGAAGGAAGCCATCAGCAAATGCAGTCAAGGGAAAGGAGCTCCAGGCAGAACACTAGGGGGTGGCATGGGGAGCTGAGAGTCTTTTTCTAAAGATCAGAGTTCTGTAGCTTTTCCCAGGATTCACCATCACCGCTCATTGTGAAAAAAAAAATTCCTTTTTCTGTGTTTTTTGTTTTTTGTTTTTTTTGTCTTTTTAGGCCGCGCCCAAGGCATATGGAGGTTCCTAGGCTAGGGGTCCATTCGGAGCTGTTGCTGCCGGCCTACGCCACAGCCACAGCAATGCCAGATCCGAGCTGCGTCTGCAACCTACAGCACAGCTCACAGATCCTTAACCCACTGAGCGAGGCCAGGGATCGAACCCACAACCTCATGGTTCCTAGTCGGATTTGTCTAAGCTGAGCCAAAACGGGAACTCCGTGTTCAGCATTTATATAGCTGTGCGCCTGTCTTTCCTCTCCTTCCCTCCCTCTCCATTCTGAGCTTCCTCTCCAAGAGCGGAGGACTACCTTACATAACTGGAAACAATGTATTAGGTTCTTAAGAGTTTTTAAAATAAGACATTGAAAAGTGGGTATATTTAGGCAAAGGATTCCAAAGAACTGAGTTGAGTTCCCACTGTGGCCCTGCGGTAATGAATCCAACTAGCATCCATGAGGATTCGGGGTCGATCCCTGGCCTTGCTCAGTGGGATCTGGCATAGCCGTGAGCTATGGTATAGATCACAGACGTGGCTGGATCCTGCCTTACTGTGGCTGTGGTGTAGGCTGGCAGCTGAAGCTCTGATTCAACCCCTAGCCTGGAACTTCCATATGCCACGGGTGCAGCCCTAAAAAAGCCAAAAAGGAAAGAACTGAGGGCTTCCTCTCTTCTGCTCAGCCTGCTGCCCCCCACTGCTCCCCCCAGGGCTGTCCCTTGCCTCAAAGATGGCTTGCATGTTTAGTGGGTGTGAATGAGTGCCTGCACTGGCCGCCTTTGTCCACCCTGTCCCGGCTGGAGTCAGGCCTGTTTCTCCCACCTCTGGCATCAGTGGCTCTGTGGGCAGCGGGCAGCATCCTTCATATAGTGCCCTGGCTGGACCTCCACCCTGCTCCCCAGCCTGGTGAAGACTCGCTTGCAGAACTTGGCTCACACCACCTCTGCCCACTCCTTACCAAACCAACCCCCACTTCCAGAGAGCACTCAAAACACAGTCTTCAGGACCCCCTCTTGTCCCCTTCAGTTAGCCGCTCAGTCTATATGTTGGCATTGTGCATTTCCTGAGATGTTACTGGGAGACATTCTCATTTTAATTCTTTTTTTTTTTTTTTGGCTTTTTGCCATTTCTAGGGCCACTCCCATGGCATATGGAGGTTCCCAGGCTAGGGGTCCAGTCGGAGCTGTAGCCACTGGCCTACACCGCAGCTCACGGCAACACCAGATCCTCGACCCACTGAGCAAGGCCAGGGTCAAACCCGAAACCTCATGATTCCTAGTCAGATTCATTAACCACTGAGCCATGATGGGAACTCCTCATTTTACTTCTTTATATACTTGGCCTCACGGGTGAAATCGTAAGGCGCCAGGAGGAATTTTCTGCAACATTCTGCCATGTGCCATGCAGAGCAAGTCCTCAGCTGAGGCTGGTTTGCAGAAGATAAAGGTGTGACTGCACTTGAGGGTGGGCGCTGGGCTCCTGCATCTTTGTATGCCCTTGGCACTCCCTCCCTAGGGCTTTGACCATCTGCCCACTCCACAGGCACTTATTAAGCACCTACTCTGTACCAGAAACTGCACTGGGTACTCTGGGAATTCTGCAGTGACCCAGGCAGACAAAATCAGGCCTCATGGAAACAAAGGAACAAATAGATGAACAAACAAGGACAATGAGCTCAGGCGTGGCAGGTGCTTGGGAGGAAACACACAGATGCACAGAGCTCTGTGAGGCAGGAGCGTGTTCGTGCTGAGACCTACAGACTGAATGGGAAGGGAAAGTGGCCCTTCAGTCTTCTCTCTTTGCTTAGCAGCCCCCACTTCTTTAACTCTTCCTTCAATAAAATGGGCTTTTTTTCTCCTGTCTTTTAGGGTTGCACCCGCAGCATATGGAGGTTCCCAGGCGAGGGGTCCAATCAGAGCTATAGCTGCTGGACTACACCACAGCCACAGCAACACCAGATCTGAGCTGCATCTGCGACCTACACCACAGCTCACAGTAACACCAGATCCTTAACCCACTGAGCAAGGCCAGAGATTGAACCCGCATCCTCATGCATACTAGTCAGGTTCTTAGCCCGCTGAGCCACAATGGGAACTCCAAAACATGCTTCTTTAAAGGGACGTAGGCAGGTGACGTGCTATCCATGTTCCTGGCTGGTGGATTCACAGACCCCTACCACACCTGACCCCCTAACACATGATAGTCTCTCTGAGTGTTGTTCCTCTCACCTGAAGATACCTCTGACCCTGGTGGTGATTTGTTTTGCAGGTGAGCCGGCCTCATCCCAGCGACCACCCTCTCCTGATCCTCTTCGTGGTGGGCGGGGTCACGGTCTCGGAAGCCAAAATGATCAAAGACCTTGTGCCATCTCTGAAGCCAGGAACCCAGGTACTGCGTCCTCAGTGATATGATCTGAACGGGAGACCTGAGGCAGGAGGGGGAAGGATGGGCCAGGACCCTGACTAGGCTTCCCAGTCCTTTCCATCCCCACCTGCCTGCTTCTCTGCACCCACTCCTTCTGCCTGTCCTGGGCTACCATGCTCGGGTGTGGGTGCGGGCAGCAGGGAGACCTCTCCTACTCCTGGGCGGCCAGGGTGCTACTCCGGGTGCCTAAAGGGCATGTGTTCTTTGGTGTCCAAACAACACTTAATCACTCAAGAGTCTGCACTGCTTTCCAGGCTCCAGTTAATTGAGGGTGGCTCTGGGGGACCATCTCCACCCTGTAGCAGGGAGCGTGGCTCCCAGGGCTGGGGCAGTCTGGGAAGGCACGTTGTCAAGACAACGACACCTGTAGTATCTTTCTCCTCCACAACCTCCCGCCAGGTCCCATCTCACTCCCCACACAAATGCCCAGTGGTTGAGCCCTGTTGGTTTCACAGGCCCAAGTTCAAACCCTACCTTGGCCATTTACTATTTACTAGCCAGGGATCAGAGTGAGAAAAGCCCTTACTTTTTCCTTTAGGTGATGGGGCGGCGTGGCTGTGAGTCTTAAATCAGACAAGGGAGAGAAGGTGCTTCTTAGCAGGGTGCCTGGCACTAGCCCTTAGTAACGGGGGCTGTGGATGTTATTATTAACCCTTTCTGAGCTCCTGCCTCACAGGCAAGGCTGAGGCTTCCAAGGAGAGGGACTTAGGGAAAGGCAGGGACTTTCCTGCTGCTGGGAGCTCTAATCCTGCTGATGAAGCAGAGCCTGTAACTCTAAGAACCTATAAGACAAAACCCTTGCCTTAGTGGATTGCCCCAAACAGAGCCTGAGATGGAGCAACCGTGGAGGGAGAAAAGCCAGAAAAGGGTGCACTGCTGGCCTGGTTACTGCTCCAGGCAATGGAAGCTCTGCCCTCAGGGCCAAGGGACCTCTGAACAGTCCTGCTGGGGGACAGGGACCCTGCAGCATCTTCCCCCCACCCCCCACCCCGCACGATGGAGACTGGCCTCTTAGGTGTCTGTCTTCAGCTCTGTGCCACATCTGCATACAGCTAGCATCTTTCTGTGGTTTGGGGAAAGCAGAATAGAGATGTGAGTGCGGGGTTCAGGTAGGATGCCAGCTTTTGTGGGGGACTGTCCACCACGAGGGCACAGAGCCCAGGCAGTGCACCAGCCATGCCTGGCAGTGGGGGGAGGGGGAGAAGAGAGGTACCAGGGTCCTGTCTCCCACCTCCACCTGCTCACGCGTACATATGTATCCACTTGGCCAGCCCACGAGCCCCCTTCCTTCTTGCCTGCCATGAAGCCCTACCTGCTGTTCCAGGCCCTACCTGCTGTTCTAGGCCCTTCCTTCATCCACGATCTGTATTCTGTGGTGGCACACTAGGAAGACTGCTGACTGCTTTCCACTTGCTTCCTCAAGCCAATGGGAATTCCTTGAGGACAAAGTCTGGGCCTTCCCAGATCTGAGCAGCATAGGGCAGGAGCTCATAAGCCTTGTGGTCTGATGGCTTGATTCCAGGCAGGAGAACTGGCTTGGTGTTGGGGTGGCCAGGCAATGTAGAGAGGACCCAGTCCCTGTGGGTCTCCAGACACCCAACAAAGAAAGGGGACCCAAGTGTCTAGGGAGCCACAGTAGGTAGGTTCTTGAACAGGGGAGTTACTGGTCATTGGCTGTGACTGTTTCTTTTATTTTCTTTTTTATTTTTTTTAAGAGCCGCATCCACAGCATATGGAAGTTCCCATGGGGTCAAACTGGAGCTGTAGCTGTGGCGGCCTACACCACAGCCACAGCAACACAGGACCTGAGCCGCGTCTGCAACCTACACCACAGCTCACGGCAACGCGGGATCCCCGACCCACTGAGCAAGGCCAGGGATCAAACCCACATCCTTCTGGATACTAGTCAGGTTCACTGCCACTGCTCTACAATGGGAACTCCTGGCTGTGACTGTTTCTGCTGTTGTAACACCTGCCACGGTCAGAGCGGGTGGAATTTCTGATGAAATGGTCATTTCTGCCTCGTTTCCACCCTTTCTGTCAGCAGCGTTCAGGATCTGTTTAGTGAGCAATCAGCTTTCTGCGCAAGATGTTCTTTTTTAATCAGCAAGCCTACTCCTCACTGCCCCTAATATGGTGAGGGAACTCTCAGCTCTTCTGCACAGTGATGCATTATAACAGCCTGACAGACGTGTTAATCCCCACCCCCTAAAAGGATCAAATGGACCTGTTTTCAAAGCCGTGTGACCTGAGTTTGGCAACAGAGACCCGGAATCTGCTGTGGCTCAGTGGCTTGGCTGCATTCTGAATGACCTCATGCTCAATCATCTGCAGAGAGAGTGGCTCAAAGAATTGGGGGCTTAAGGAGCAGTCTGGCCTGCCGCTCGTCGTTTGTGCAAAAAGTACCCCCTGAAGAGTTAACAGGCCCTAGGAAGATTCCAAAGAGGACTTATTTGGAGGTCCTGTCGTGGCACAGCAGAACTAAATCCGCCCAGTAACCATGAGGTCGAGGGTTTGATCCCAGGCCTTACTCAGTGGGTTGAGGATCTGGTGTTGCCGAGAGCTGTGGTGTAGGTCGCAGACGTGGCTCGGATCCTGAGTTGCTGTGGCTGGGGCGTAGGCCAAGGCCAGTAGCGGCATCTCTGATTCGACTCACCCCCTAGCCTGGGAGCCTCCATATGATACAGGTGCAACCCTAAAATGCAAAAAAAAAAAAAGGATTTCTTTACCCTTCATCTCCAGGTTTGTGAAAGGAGATGGATTACCTATTTATTTGCTGGGGTGACACCTTCAGAGGCAGATCACCTGTCATTAGTCCTCCGTAGACTCACAGCTAACTGCCCAGATCTGAGATGAGTCCAGCCCCTGACCTTTAGAGGTACAGTGGGGTTAGGCCTGGATGCTCTGGCTGTACACAAAAAGGCAGGGGCACTTCTGCCAGAGTTCAGGTGGGCACTAACTCAAGGGGTAGCTTCCTCTGAAGCTGTGCACTAGCACAGCCCCAAACACATGTCTGGCACCCCAGAGAGGGACTCTGACTTGACTATTGATGTGAACAGCGATGATACACATAGCTCATACTGCCGTCTTTAATATTCATTTAGCCCGGAGTTCCTGTCGTGGCTGTGGTTAACGAATACAACTAGGAACCATGAGGTTGCAGGTTCGGTCCCTGGCCTTGCTCAGTGGGTTAAGGATCCGGCGTTGCTGTGAGCTGTGGTGTAGGTTGCAGACGCGGCTCGGATCCTGCGTTGCTGTGGCTCTGGCATAGGCCAGTGGCTACAGCTCCGATTGGACCCCTAGCCTGGGAACCTCCATATGCCACGGGAGCGGCCTAAGAAATGGCAAAAACACACACACAAAAAAAATTCAGCCTGCACGGAAAGGTCCCCAGTGATGAGGATTTGCCCCTCCCCCACAGCCTACCTGAGTCCCTGAAGCTTTGGCTCCCAAGGAATCCAAAACCCACCTCCTTGAAGCACTCTCCCACCAGTGGTGCCTCTAGTTCCTGGGCCACATAGAATCTACCAGCAGATCAGGCTCAGGCCTCCTCCACGGGCCCTCCCCTAGGGCCACTCTTCTCCAAACCGAGTATCCTCAGTTCTTAGAGCCACCCCACCCTAGCCTGTGCAAGGGCCCCTCCCTCTCACACTTACTTACAACTGAGAGCCTCCCTTGCCGTGGGCTGATCCATACAGAGGCACTAGGGCTGCAGCCTCCTCCCACCATGGCCTCTGCCTGCCTCTGGGCCTTCTTTTCCGAGCACCCTTCTGCTGCTCCCCTCCAGCCTCAGGACTCGGCAGGGTTGCTTTTTTTTTTTTTTTTTGGTTTTTTAAAGCCACACCCATGGCATATGGAGGTTCCCAGGCTAGGGATCCAATCAGAGCTGTAGCCGCCGGCCTATACCACAGCCACAGCAACACCAGATCCATACATAACCCACTGATCAAGGCCAGGAATCGAACCTGCGTCCTCATGGATGCTAGTCAGACTCATTTCCGTTGAGCCACAATGGGATCTCCTGCAGTTATTTTAATTCTAGCGTCTCAAACAGGGTCTGGTACCAGGTGTCATGATTATTCATTGAATGTTAAATATTGAACACTAGAAACTGTACTTGCATCGTGGCAACATAAGATAAAAGCTTTTCTGGAGATTCTACCAACTGTTATTGATTCTGAGATTAGGGACAACTGAAACCGCTCTGTCCTTTGTATCCATTGCTATGACCTGTATCTATTCTATATCCACATGGATGCTTTTTGGACTCAGGTACAGGAACCTAGAATCGTGTCTATTAAGTCGAACTAGTCGATTATTCAGTGAACATCTATTGAACATCTAACCTTTGCCGAGCACTGTTCCTTGTCCTGAGGATAGAGCCGTGGCCAAGCTAGACTTGCTCCTGTTTCCATGGAACTTAGATCCTAATAGTGAGTGACTGACATTAAACACAGCAGCTCCAGCCAGATGTGAGTGTCCCAGGAACACAGGCAGGTGCTACGGTGGAAATACCTGGAGGGGGAGGGGCCTTCAGATGGCACGAGCCCCCCCCCCCCGGGGAGGTGAAGGCTGGCAAGCTGAGATTTGCCACGCATTCAGGGATCCTCTCTTCAGTGGAACTGCCGAGAGAAGCCACTTAATCTGGGGAGTTCCCATTATGGCTCAGAGGGTTAAGAACCCGACATCATGTAGGTGAGGATTCAGGTTTCATCCTTGGCCCCCGGGGAACTTTCATATGCTGTGGGTGTGGCCAAAAATAAATTAAAAAAAAAAAAAAAGGCACATCCGGAAATGAATTCTCTTTCATAAGAAGTGATCAGGAGAGCATGAAACAGTGGAATCTGGAAACCATGTTAACGCCGTTGGTCCTAGAAGGCTATTGTCATACTCCGCAATGGGCCTTGTCTCTACTCTTTGCCCATAGTTGCTGGTAACTGGGCTGATGGAAGAAAACAGGCATCTGGACGAGGCCCTCTTTCCTAACAACAAAGAAGGAATCAAAGAAGGAACCTGTCCACTCCCACCTCAAACAGCCTCAGCCAGAAGCCAGAGAGGCTCGCCCTGGCTCTGGAGTGCCTGTGCCCAGCATCAGCCTCTCTCACTCGCCACCTGATGTGGGGCTCTGTGCCCAGACAGCGCTGCAGGCTGAACCCTGTTGCTGGGTGGTGGCCAAGAGGCCAGCAGAAGCAAGCCTGGGATTACGCGAGGAAAATAACAGGGAGGGACTCTCCCAGAAAAAACAGGGACAGGCCAGCTCAGAAAACAGGAAGACCAAATGGGCAAGCTGACCCTGCCATCACGGCACTTTGCGGGCTAGTGCACATTGCATCAGCATGTGCATCTCCATTCCTGAGGCTGCACCTTCAGTGAGAAGGAAATAGGGGGAAAAAAAAAAAAAAGGAAGCCCAGAAATATGCTCACACACATACAATGTTACGCACCTGTAGAGGTTTGAGGATACCTAAATCCTGCCTCTAAACCCTGGTTCCCAGTTATTCTTTTTTGTTGATGTTTTTTGGTTTAGTTTAATTTTTATCTTCTATTATAGTTGGTTTACAGTGTGGGTTTGTTAGTTTCAGGTGTACAGCAACGTGATTCATATCATATATTTATACTTATACATATATCCAATTTGTTTTCAGACTCTTTTCCCATATAAGTTATTATAAATTGCTGAGTAGAGGTCCCTGTGCTACACAGTAGGTCCCTATTGATTATCTGTTTTATATATAGTAATGTATATATGTTAATCCTGTGTTCCTACTTCATCCACCCACTCCCATCTTTCCCCTTTGGTAACCATAAGTTTGTTTTCTATGTCTGTGACTGCTTTTGTTTTTAAATAAGTTCACTTGTACCAATTTTTTTTTAAGATTCCACATATAAGTGATATTATATATTTGTTTTTCTCCGTCTGACTGAGTGTGATAATCTCTAGGTCTATCCAGTTTTGCTACAGATGGCATTATTTCATTCGTGTGTGTGTGTGTGTGTGTGTGTGTGTGTGTGTGTGTGTGTATCACATCTTCCTTATTCATTCATCTGTCTGTGGCTTCCATGTCTTGGCTATTGTAAATAGAGCCATAGCGAATACTGGGGTGCATGTATCTTTTCAAATTATGGTTCTCTGGATATATGCCCAGGTGTGGGAATGCTGGAACATATGGGAGTTCTACTTTTAGTTTTTTAAGGAACCTCTATACTGTTTTCCATAGTGGTCGTACCAGTTTACATGCCCACCAACACTGCAGGAAGGTTCCCTTTTCTCCACACCCTCTCCAGCATTTATTGCTTGTAAACTTCTTGACGATGGCCATTCTTACCAGTATGAGGTGAACCCTTATTTATTGTCGTTTCGATTTGTATCTCTTTAATACTTAGCGATGTTGAGCATCTTTTCATGTACTTTTTGGGCATCTGTATGTCTTCTTTGAAGAAATGTCTCTTTAGATTATCTGCCCATTTTTTCGATGGGGTTGTTTGTTTTTTTTGATAGAGAGCTGCAGGAGATGAATGTATATTTTAGAGATTAACCCCTTCTCAGTTGCATTGTTCGCAAATATTTTCTCCCATTCTGTGGGTTGTCTTTTCGTTTTGTTTATGGTTTCTTTTGCTGTGCAAAAGCTTTGAAGTTTAGTTAGGTCCCATTTGTTTATTTTTGGTTTTATTTTCATTATTCTAGGAGGTGGATCCAAAAAGACATTGCTGTGATTTGTGGCAGGGAGTGTCCTGCCCATGTTTTCCTCTGAGAGTTTTATAGTATCTGGTCTTACATTTAAGTCTACAATCCATTTGGGGTTTATCTTTGTGTAAGATGTTAGAGAAAGTTCTAATTTCATTCTTTTACATGTAGCTGTCCAGTTTATACAGCACCACGTATTGAAGAGACTGTCTTTTCTCCATTGTATATTCTTGCCCCTTTGTCATAGACTCATTGACCATAGGTACATGGGTTTATTTCTGGACTTTCTAGCCTGTTCCATTGATCTGTGTTTCTGATTTGGGGCCAGTACCATAATGTTTTGATGACTGTAGCTTTGTAGTGTAGTCTGAAGTCAGGGAGCCAGATTCCTCCAGCTCTGTTTTTCTTTCGCAGGTTGCTTTGGCTTCCAGGTTATTCTAAAATCGATGCAGACCCCAAGGAGCAGTCAAGCAACTTTTTTTTCCATATACTTTATTATGAAATTTCTTACTCTAAGGAAACTATCCATGGAATTAAAGTTTTTTCCTTTTACCTGAGTTAGCTTCGGACCTTGTAATTTGAAATAGAAACTTTAGACAAAGTACAGGTCACAGTATTACACATGTTTACATTATTCCTATTAACATTGCCCTTCATGCCTACCCACTTCATGTGTCTTTAATGTTTGAACCAATCCTCTTAACAAGACTGAAGGCATTTGCCCTGTAAGGTTCTTGCACTTGTTTTCCCTCAAGTGACTTGTTTTTAAACAACCACCAGAAGGGACAACAGAGAGGAGACATCTGAAACCTCACTGGGTTCTCTAGCCTAAGCACAGCACACTTACCCCTGGGGCAACCAGTTTTCCAGAAAGCTCGATGGTATCCATGTAATTCATCCATCATCCCACTGGTTTAACAATACACACCATTTCTGTTGAACACACGTGTGTATGTGCATGTACACATGCAGCCCCTGTGCAAATGGGGGGCAAGTGGTGCCTCAAATATGAGTTGTGCTCAGAAACCAGTTCATCAGCTGGTTGAATATGCATGTTGGTGCTTATGCATATGAGTTGCTTTTACTGGGAAGCGTCTCCCCAAGTTTAAAAAAAAAAAACTAGATAAAAACCATTTTTATCCTCTGTTCTTTTCTATTCACAATGTTAGAGATCAGAGGGATATGGAATCTAAATCCTGGACAGCCAGGCTTCCTCCTTGTTCAGCAGAAATAGAACAGGAAGATGCTGGCACCTACAAATTATAGCGATGGCTGGGAGAAGCGGAAAGTGGGAAGAAGGCGAGCAAGTGGGCTGGGTTCCTCTTGCAGAAGCGTAGGCTGGCTGGGCACCGAGGCCAGCCGTCCCTCTTCCAGCTGGAGCAGAGTGCGTGCACCTGCGCCTGCGCAGAGCCCCAAGCTGCTTTTTAGGGATCTGGTCCAGAGGTGCCCTGGTGCCCTCCACTCATTTTTCTTTAGGATAGAAATTTTCATCATTGCCTTTGGTTACCTGAGAAAAAGCCAATCTTCTGAAAGGAATTCTTAGATGCTTAATTTGCTTCATGTGACACTTTGGACGACTGTGTTTATAAAATGTAAATTCCAGATCCAGTGGGCCAATTTCAGATTCCTTTAAGTACTTTCTTTTTCATTTTCGAGTGCCTTTTCCCCCAATTTAGCTAGGGTTTTTTGTTGTCATTGTTTTGTTTTTTTTAGAATTTTAAGGACTATTTTTGTCAAGAAATGCAGAAATGCCCTTCGTTGAATAGGCTAAAAACCTGAAAAATACTCTAAAGCATTCTGAAGAACAAAAGCTGCCTAAAAAGTAAAAATGCTTAAGGCCCATCAGCTATTATACTGTAAAGGAAGTGTTAGCTGCGTGATCCTGCCTGTTCTTCAGAAAAGGAATTTTAGATAAATGGATTTTCAGTTTACCCAAAGCTATTGAACTACCTCTTACCAGAGCCTCCCAATGTGAAAAACTTCCTGTTGACGGTGGCTAAACTCACTGCCGACTTCCTAGTCTTGTTTTCATGCATTCATTTAATCAGTCATTTGCTAACTCACTTTATCAAGGACCTGCTTAGGTATCAGACAGTGCTAACAAACAACAAGAAGACTCAGTTAAGGAGTTCCCATTGTGGCTCTGTGGTAATGAGACAGACGAGTATCCAGGAAGATGTGGGTTTTATCGCTGGTGTCACTCAGTGGGTTAAGGATCCGGCATTGCTGTGAGAAGTGGTGTAGGCCAGCAGCTGTAGCTCTGATTCAGCCCCTAGCCCAGGGACATCCATATGCCATGGGTGAGGGCCTAAAAAGAAAAAAAAAAAAAAAAGATAAGGAAACGAGAAAAACTGTGATACCAACTGCCCATGGGAACACCTTTAAAATTCAGGGAGGGGTGGTCTGGGAAGGCTTCCTGGAGGTGGTGATGTCTGAGCAGATTGTTAAAGACGACTAAGAGGTCTTCAGGCAAAGAGTGGGGAACCCTCATGCCAGAGGAAGAAGCACCCTCAAAGTCCATTTGTGACCTGCAAATCATTAAGGGTGGCTGGAATGTGGCACCAGTGGTGAGGGGGATGTGGTGGCCCCGGGGGGTGGGATGGAGAGTGCTGAACAGCTAGCAGACTCTAAGTCCTGGAATGCTTTCTGAGAGGGTGGGGAAGAAGTGGCAGGATTTTAAGCCTGTGAATACATACGATCAGAGGTACACTGGGGGATGTTGGCTCCCAACATTACCTCCTCTGCATCAGCCTCAGTGACTGCTGTGAGCTGAATAGAGGAAGGCAGCCAAAGGTGAGAATGGTGACAATGGTGATGACAAAGCAGGTACCATTTTAAACCCCTCCAGAGCCTGTCATGTGTGAAGTATTTTGGATATATGGTCACAGCTAATCCTTGTGATGATCATGTGAGTTGGCCATCACTGTTCCCACTTTACAGATGAGGAAATTGAGGCTCGGAGTGATTAAGTAAATCCTCCAGGGTCCAATGTCTGACAAGTGACCAGCTGGGGCCCAGCTCAGGTTGGATTCTCCTAAGTCTGTGCTCTTAGCCCCTCTACTGTCCAGTGAGGGTCCTTGGTCTCAGCTTTCTCCTTTGCTCAAAGACCCCCTTGGTCACTTCACAGGCTACCTTTGCCATCTATCTCTTTCTTTTCCTTCCACGAGTGGGTCCCAGACACCCTCTGGTTCAGTCCTCATGCTGTCTAAATATCCGCGTGTTTTGATGGGAGGGGCCTGGCCTTTGCTAGGGCTCAGTGGAGGGGACCCAACCATAGTCACTGTCAGCAGTGACTGGAAGCCAGCATATGACCTGAGAGGGATGGATTCTTTTGGCTGAGTTATCCCTGCTCTAGAAGTGGCCATATCATCTGAGTCTATAGCCGTTCCCCTCCGAGTTCCGCAACCCGACCCAAAGACAGAGCATCCTGGGGACTCCCTCCAGCCGTTACACTTGCCCTCCCCCGAGCCATCAGGAATCAGGCATCTTGGCCCTGGAACTAAGGACCCCAGGGCTGGTGGTGGGCGTGGGGGTGGGGTCCGGATGCTGGTCAGCTCAAGGGCAGGGGAGGGGCCCATGGCCATCAGCTATTCTGGCAAGAGTCTACTCCAGAGTCTCCAAAGGATTTTTGTCTTTATGTTTGCATTTAAAAAAAATATCTGAATAAGGGTGTCTTAACTTGTGGTATATGAATCCTAGTTGTCCACAAGCCTCACCTAAAACTACATTCAAAATCTTGTGTTCATGAACATTTGAGTATTTTTTTTCAGAGCGTTCTTAGTTTTCATAAGATTCAAAAGGAAACCACAGCCAGTCACAAAGCCACAGTAAAATAGCAGCTCGGGGAGCTCCCATTGTGGCTCAGTGGGTTACAAACCTGACCAGTATCCATGAGGGTGCAGATTCAATCCCTGGCCTCCCTCAGTGGGTTAAGGATCTGGCATGATCTGTGGTGTGTTGCAGGTGTAGCTCAGATCCAACGTTGCTGTGGGTGTGGAGTAGGCTGGCAGCTGCAGCTCTGATTCAGTTCCAATTTCAGCCCCTGGCCTTAAAAAAAAAAAAGGGCAGCTCAATATTGCCGAGCATCTCAAGATCTGTGTGGACTTGGCCTTATGTGTTTTTTTGTTTTGCTTTGTTTTTTGTCTTTATAGAGCCACACCTGTGGCATATGGAGGTTCCCAGGCTAGGGGTCTAATTGGAGCTACAGCTGCCGGCCTACACCACAGCCACAGCAATGTGGGATCCAAGCCATGTCTGTGACCTACCTCACAGCAACGCTGGATCCTTAACCCACTGAGGGAGGCCAGGGATTGAACCCGCAACCTCATGGTTCCTAGTCGGATTCGGCACTTGGCCTTGTGTATATCCAGGCCACGCTGCTATAAGCTCAGGGCTGTAGTTTTCCTTCTGGAATGGGTAGAGTGAGCCCCCAAGTGAAGTGACCTTCCCCAGGGCATGTGGCCCATCAGTGGTGGAGCTGAGCTCTCCTGGGCTCTGACGAGCTTGCTGGTCTGGGCGCCATCATTCTTAACCATCTATTAGGCCCAACCTAGAAGACCCTAAAGAGTGAGTGGAAACCCTTTCCAGAGCCACATATTCGAATGGTGTCTACACTGAATGATAAGGGGATGCTAATATTCAGTCTGCCCTCAAACGCTTATCACATGGCTTTCAAGGAAAAATGTGAGCACAGATTGCAGTGTATTTTTTTCTGCCAGAAATATGACTTGGCTGACAGTAACTATCTATTTTCAGGGATAATTCTCTTTCAAGAAAAAAGTAAGGAAGCTCCTATCGTGGCTCAGCGGAAATGAATCTGACTAGTATCCGTGAGGCTGTGAGTTCGATCCCTGGCCTCGCTCAGTGGGTTAAGAATACTGCATTGCTGTGGCTGTGGTGTAGGTTGGCAGCTGTAGCTCCAATTCGACCCCTAGCCTGGGAACATGCATATGCCACACATGTGGCCCTAAAAAGCAAAAAAAAGAAGAAAAAAGTAAAAGATTAATTTTTGTCTTAAACAGGAAACTTTTTTTAACGCCCTCATGTCTATGGAGTTCCCATTGTGGCTCAGGGGTTAAAGACCCAACATTGTCTCTGTGAGGATGTGGATTAGATCCCTGGCTTCAATCAGTGGGCTAAGTGTCTGACATTGCCACAGGCTGCAGCCTAGGTTGCAGCTGCAGCTCTGATTCAACCGCTGGCATGAACTTCCATATGCCACAGGTTCAACTATAAAAAGAAAAAGAAAAATGGTGCCCATTTCTTTACCAACAAGAACAAGGAGTTCCCATCATGGTCAACATAATGAACCCGACTAGTATCCGAGAGGATTCGGGTTCGATCCCTGGCCTTGTTCAGTAGGTTAAGGATCCAGTGTTGCCATGAGGTATGGTGTGGGTCACAGATGCAGCTCAGATCCCATGTTGCTGTGGCTCTGGCGTAGGCTGGCAATTGCAGCTCTGATTTGACTCTAACCTGGGAACATCCATATGCCGCAGGCATGGCCCTTTAAAAAGACACACACACACACACACACACAGCAAGAACAAGAAAATTATAAAATATTCCCTTCTCTCCTCCCCTCCCTCTGCGTCTCCTCCACATTAGCAGGTGGGCTCTGTGCTTGGCCAGTGAGTTGGTTAATTCATTGGTTTGGTTCCACCTGGGACAACTTTGGGGCTGGGAGGGGAAGAGAATAAGGTGTGAATGCCAGCCTGTTCACCCGCAAGAGGCGCAGCCAGGCAGTGTGCCGGTGGAGCCCTCACCTGCTGCCAGCCAGTGACCCCCTGCGTTCAGGAGCTGGGCACAGGAATCTGACGCCAATACCTCCTTCCCCACTTCCCATAGTCACCTCCTCATCTGCTGGCTTACAGCCCCTGCCTTGCAAAACCTCACCAGCCTGACAAAGCACATCACTGCCTCAGCCCGGCCCTGGGGGACGAGCTCCCCCAGTGCTGCCGAGGGATATCGCCCCGAAAGAGCAGCCTAGACTCGGGAAGACAGGAAGGGACCCCACAGGCCAGAGAGGCCAGAAGGTTCACGTGGACTAGGGGACTAAGCCCTCCCAGAGCCCTGGATGAGAGAGAAGGGACCAGACAGGCCCCTGGATGCTGGAGCCAGCCCACCAGGATTGGAGTCCTGACCCAGCTACTTCCTGTGCGTCCTTGAGCAGGTCACTTAACCTTTCTGTACTTTGTTTGCCTTATCTGCTAAATGGGAATAATATATGTAGCTACTTTGGAGGGTTGTTAGGAAGATGAAATAAATGGCTATTAAGTGAGATCATCCTCAGTGCCTGGCACATCATAAGAACTAATCAATGGTATCAGATATCAACAAAATTATCATTGTTATGCGTCAAATCGTGTCCCCTCCCAAAAGATGCTCAAGGCCGAACCCCTCGTACCTGCGATTGTGACCTTTTCAGGAAACACGTCTTTGCAGATGGCCTTACTAAGAGGAGGTCCTTAGGGTGAACTTGAACCCAATGTGACTGTGTCCTTATCAAAGGGAAGGTGTGGACACGGAGGCAGACACACATAAAGGGAAGACAGTGTGAAACATAAGGAAGCTTAAGAGGGAAGATTCTTCCTCACAACCTTGAGAAGGAACCAACCCTGCCAACACTTTGATCTTGGACTTCTGACCTCTAGAACTGTGAGACAAGACAGTTCTGTTATTTAAGCTTTGGGTACTAGGAAATTAACACAGTCACCATCATTATCACCCACCGCAACATCCAGCTCCTTGAGTGTGCCTTCTGCCTTTCCCTGAAGGAAAAAAAGTGCCCTAGAAGAGGGAGAAACCTCTATGTGGAGGTCAAATTACTGGATCACAAAGCGACGGTCTGATCAAGTTCAGTTCAGCAGCAAGGAGGTGGCTGGGCTTGGTCATTCTCACTGCACACCTGTTCAAGGTTCAGCATACACAGCCCCACCACCCCGCCAGCCATCCTTCCCAGCCTGTGCGCCCCTCCTTCCAGCCCAACGCCAGCATCTGGTGACCTTCAAGCTGCCGCCTTCTGGATTTTTCTCCAGTACCCACTCCATGCCTTCTCCCAAAGGAATGTGTTGCATTTTATTTCTCATCGCCTGATAAGCTGGGATTGGCTTTCCTAATTGTCTGCGGTGTGTTTGCCCTCCCATTGTTAGGTAATCGTGCTGTCCACGCGACTCCTCAAGCCACTTCTCATCCCTGAGCTGTTATTTGCTACTGACCGGCTGCATCCAGACCTTGGCTTCTGAGAGTCGCTGAGAAGATGAGACCTACCTGCGCTGGAACTCCCAATGTCACCATCCAAGATAGGCCTCCCAAACCTGTCCCTGTTACTAATCGTGGGTATGACTCAGTGCTGGCCGAGGGGTCTTGGTAGCCAGGCAGCGAAGTGCTTTGCCAGGATCGCTGCCATTCTTAAAAAAAAGTTTTGTTTTGTTTTGTTTTTTCATTTTTCTAAAAGCATCAGACTGCCCCTATCAGCAGGGCTAATTCATGCTAATTCCCCTTTATCCTTAACCCTCTATCTGTGATCGTTCTGATTCCACCTGCAAGTTCATTCATTTCTCAATAAGTGGATGTTGAGTGTTGGTAGATTACAAGCCATTTGATCTGCAGTTGCTCAAGGAGAGGTTAGACATGCTTTAGAATCGTGAGTGTGAGGAAAGTTTGTCTTTTTTAGATTATAGAGCTGAGGAGGGAACACTGCCAATAGGATCTGAGGCTCTCTTTCTCTCTTGATCTGAGACATTTCTGAAAAGGCGAGGAAGGGAGGAGTGGCCAGGGCGGTGCTGATTGTCTGCCTGTGTTGTAAATTGCCTGCCCGTACAAAGGGCTGCATTGTTCCAGTTTGCTTACTGGGCAGGGCTGCCAGCCTGCTTGAAAGAGTAATGGAGAAAAGTTGAGCGGAAAGTAATCTCTACCTATAAAAGGCTTCCTCTCCTCCCAGAGGAAAGCCCCAGTAAAGATAGATGGTCCAAGGACCCTACACGGGAACCCCACCCCTGTGACTTTGTGCTTTCCCGTTTCTACTGACATAGAAAGCTTTCTTTTCTGTGCATCTAAACTCTTCCTTCTGGCCAGAGCAGAAAACCTAGACCCGCAGAGTGAAATTATATAAGAACTCCAGCAAAAATGAACTGCCTGGCACCCCCACATCTGTAGGTGTATGTTGATGGACATTTCTCACCTCTCTAAAAGATGTTTGTAATAAAGAGACAAAGCTGCAAACCAGTGGTGAGTGCGGGTTAAACAGGTGGGGAAATAAAATGTCAAGCAAAACACTCGCATGGGTCTGCTTTCGGTTCTCTATGATGCGCTGTCGTTTTATGAGGAAACGGTGACCTCGGACACTGTTTTGAGATGTCATCAGAGCAGGTTTTCAAGACCTTGACGTTCTTGATCTTGCCCAAGGATGTTCTCCACCTGACCCTTGGTTCTTCCATGGCGCTGAAATGCTGGAGACCTCGGATGCTTTTTGTCCCTTCCACTCATTTATGAGTTGGAATTGTAATAAAAATAGAAGGAAGGAAGGAAGGGAAGGAGGGAAGGAAGGAAGGAAGGAAGGAAGGAAGGAAGGAAGGAAGGAAGGAAGGAAGGAAGGAAGGAAGGAAGGAAGGAAGGAAAGGGCAAATAGCCCCAAAGAAATGATCATTAAAGCAAAGACTCCTGTTTTCTAAGATAAAAAAGTAACCTGGGAAGTCCCCCTAGTGCCTCAGCAGTAATGAACCTGACTAGGATCCACAAGGATGCAGGTTCGATCCCTGGCCTCGCTCAGTGGGTTAAGAATGTGGGGTTGCCGTGAGCCATGGTGTAAGTTGCAGACTCGGCTTGGATCTGATGTGACTGTGGCTGTGGCTGTGGCGTAGTCTGGTAGCTACAGCTCAGATTCCCTAGGCTGGGAACTTCCATATGCCGTGGGTGCAGCCCTAAAAAAGCAAAAAAGCAACCTGTTGTATGTTTGCCTAAGAAGCAAAAAAGCAACTTGTTACGTGTCTCCGATCGTTCATTCATTCAACCATTCATTTATTCACTCCCAAATATCCAGCAGCATGTGCCAGGCCTTCAGCCAGGTTTGGGGCCACCCGGGGGCAGGATCCAGGTGCATTCTGGACTCTGTGGTCCTCATAGAATGAGCAGCTAGCATTTCTCCTGATGCATGGGCCCCGTGTGAGTGTCTGCTCAAGGTTAAGTTTTAAACCATATGTCTCTATGCAAAGGAAACTTTCTGGAAATGTGAAAGCCAGAGTGCTAACAGGTAGTTCCTTCTGGGAAGGAGTATATTATAGAAAGACTCCTTAATATACTCCCTCTTAGTATATCTGTGTCCTCCAAAATTTTTTTTTAATATCCACACCTGTGGCATATGGACGTTCCCAGGCTGGGGGTCAAATCGGAGCTGCAGCTGAGGCTTACAGCACAGCCACAGCAACAGCGGATCCGAGCCACATCTGTGACCTCTCCTTAACCCACTGAGTGGGGCCAGGGATTGAACCCACATCTTCACAGACACAACGTTGGGTCCTCCTTCACCTGCTTAGTCACCGTGGGAACCCCTCTCCAAGTTTTTTTCACAGTAACCACATATGTGTGTATGACTTTTTTGGCTTTAATGTATTTTTACAAGTTCATTTTCTCTTTCATAAAAAAAAATATTCAAAAGCTTCTAATCTGAACTGATACATGGAGGAAGTTTCTGACTTTAAATGTTATCATCAAGCAGTTACTATGTCCTGAAAATGCCCTCATATTAGATTAAATGTGGCCAAAGGCAGTCTCCGAGTAGTGAGGGAAACATCAAAAGGTTGGTTCATAATCATCTTTTTCCATCTCCATGGTCACTGGTTGGAGAAACTGATCTAGGCAGACAATCAGGTTGAAGAAGGCTTTGGAGAAAAGGTGAGCTGAGAGAAGATCGTGGTAATCAGAGTTTGGTTTGAACAAGAAGGTAGGAGGCACAGGATAGGACACACTGCTCCTTGAATGAAAAGCCAGAGCAAAATGAAAAGGTGGCGGGAATTCCTTGGTGGCCTCGTGGTTGGGGATCCAGTATTGTCACTGCTGTGCTGAGGGTTCCGTCCCTGGCCTGGGAAGTTTCGAATGCTGCAGGCATGACAGGAAGAAGAAAAAGAAAGGAAGGAAGGAAGGAAAAAGGTTTGACATAAATCCTGCAAAGGGCTTTCACCAGATAAGGAAAATGAGGAGATTCTGGAAGTAGCATATCGAGCCCTAGGCAGGGCTTCCAGAAACCCCTCTGGTATTGCCTTCTCCTTGTGCTCACTGCCTTGGGGAGGATGGAGTGAGGGAAACTCCCATCATGCTCTTGGCGCCCTGCGGAGGAGCAGTGGTTAGAGCAGAGCTCCATGGTCTAGTCTGGGTTTAAGGCAGCTCTGCCACTCTCCAGTCATCAGTGGCTCCATCTGTAAAAGCCCAATCATGATGAGTGGTACCCAGCTCAAGAGAGGGCTGCTGGACAGGGATGCCATCCCCAACACAGCAGCTAGCATGCGACCCCAAGGAATGTGGGTTTTCACTGCTGAGGACACCAGGGAAGTCACCTCACAAAATGATAACATCTCAACAGGAGAATAATGTCAAGAGAAAAGCTGGAGGCATTGCTGAGGAGATGAGAAAACAAAGAGGGAATAACACCCTGGTCCTACACACTCCCAGGACCATACAGCTCAGAGGCCAGGAGCAGTGCCTGGAGCCCCGTCCTACGGCTTGGATTCCAATCCCCACCCCCTCCACACAGTGGTTCACTTCTCCTGGTCTTAGCTGACTGTGAAACAGGACAATGATGGGACGTTCTGGGTCAGGTTGTGAAAATTAAGACTTAATAGTTGTAAAGCACTTAGAACATGGCATGTGGCACACTGGCTGAGAGCATAGAAGAATTATCATGACTGGCTGTTAACATCTGATGACTGCCCGGAGAGAACCCTGCCCCTAACAGAACTTTCTCCATCACTAAGAGTTCTGTGCATTCTGAGACTGACATCCTGACTTAAACATTTCAACCTCATCCAGATGGAGCAGCCCTAAAGGGGCTCTCCCCTTCCAGATATTCAGACACCTGAAGGTGGCTTAAAAGGCTAAGCTGAATGGTCATGCTGGTTTCTTCTCTCTTAGCCGAGGTCTGAGTGTGCACCGCCTAAACCCTGGCTGGCCAGAGCTCAAAGGTGCATGTACAATGCAAGCCTTCTGCCAAGGATCTCCTCATGGGACATTTTTTTTTCTTTTGTCTTTTTAGGGCCACACCTGTGGCATATGGAGGTTCCCAGGCTAGGGGTCGAATCAGAGCTGTAGCTGCCGGCCTTCACCACAGCCACAGCAACTCGGATCTGAGCCACATCTGTGACCTACACCACAGCTCTTGGCAACGCTGGATCCTTAACCCCCTGAGCCAGGTCAGGGGTTGAACCCACAACCTCATGATTCCTAGTCGTGTTTATTTACCACTGAGCGGCAGGGGAAACTCCAATGGGACATTCTTTATAAACACAATTGATGGAAGTGTAAATACTCCTTAGCAATTGACTTCCACTTTTGTAGACCCTCCTTCTGCAGTCCGCTTCCTGGCAAACAGAGCAGGCTTGGCAAAGTGTTAGGAGGTGCCTAGGAGGTGTGGCAGCCCCGGGTTGTCCCCACAGGACGGGGCTGTGGATATGGCTTTGTCTCCCCCAGGACCCCCTGCTTTACAGTGTTATCCCAGTAACAAAGGATTCCATCAAGCTCATCCCGAGACTACTATTATTTATTTAATCCTGGTTACCAGAAACAGAATCCCAACAACAAATAATCCAGGATTACAAATGGCATCTGTCATTGCCGCCCAAGAAACATTAAGAGAAACGCCATCCCTATTTTAAACAGAATTTTAGAACCCAAAACCAGATGATGGAGGGCATTTGAGAAGGGAGAGTGGGGGGGTGTTTGCTCAGATCTTGTCACCGTTAGGAATAACCCTGAGCCTCGCCCCTTCCCACCAATTTAGGAGAGTAATGAGGACAAGAAGAACTTTGTGGAAACTTCTCTTTTTAGACTCTAAAGGGGGGGCAGAAAACAGTAGTTCTCCTGGATTAGTCATTGTAATAAATAAAGGTCTGTAATTCTTCCCCCCCTCTCTGAGCGCTGGGTCTTGACTTACCCGCAGAGACTCTCAGGGCAGCCCCATCCCCCACCGCGCCCCCAGGAGTTCCCCAACAGCTCATTCCTACAAGCTTATGCATTTGTCCAGAAAACACATCTGCTTTCTCCCTCGCAGGGTGTAAAATACATGTCACAATCCCATTTTTCGCCAGGACAAGGGGCTCACTGTAGACAGACCCCAGAGCTCTTGAACTTGGGGCCGAGGTAGGCCGGTGGCAGGGCAGAGCCTGGGAGCCAGAGGCCAGGAGCGTTTAGCCATCTCAGCCTGGGGCACAGCGCCAGGCCGGCTGCAGAGCGTTCGAATGGTTTTGATTTGCGGCAGGGAGGAAACTCGAAAGCCAGACATCTCGACAGACAAGGATCCGGTCTTGAGGCAGACAGGCTGTGGGCTGTGCAGGGGGGCCCCCGCCCCAGCCTGGATGTCTTTATTACCGAGCTGGGACTAGAGGCCAGTGTGCAGCCGGCTGATGGCAAGAGCAGAAGTGGCCATGGCAGCGGGGAGGGCCAGGGGCCAGGGAGGAGCCACAAGCCCAGGGTAGCAACAGGGAGACTGGCAAAAGGCCACCGCAAAACATGGGCCAGGATGGGGAGGGCCAGTGTCTTTGAGACAGAGGAGCAGAGAGCTTTATGCGACGGGGGTGGGTGGGGAGTGGGGGGCTTTGCTGAAAGGAGCCAGAGCCAGGCAGGGGCGGGCCAGCTGCGTGGCATCTAGGCTGTGGCATCAGACCAACCCGGGTGGAGTCCGGGATCTGCTGCTTGGGAGCTGGACCAGCACTTCCTTCTTCTGAGCCTCCTTCTCCGCATGTATAGAAGGAACTAAAGATGGATTGTGGGGATGGCAGTTATTTAAAATACCTGCTACAGGCCCCGGCATATAGGTTTTCAGTCAATAGAAGCAGCGATTGTAAATGTTTGTCTGAACGTCTCACACACTGGACGTTACTAATACAACCACTTAGAATGAATAAAACAAACGTGAGAGAATCTAATCGGGGAGCCTTGTCACTGACTTTGAAATGATATTTTTATGTATTTATTTATTGTATTTTGGGGGGGGTAAAGGAGAAAAAGATAGCTTTATTGCTTTGCCAGGCAAAGGAGCCACAGCAGGTTAATGCCTTAAAGACTGTACCCCCCTTGGAAGAGATTAGGAGGTGGTTTTATAGTTTGGGGAGTGGCAAACAGGGCCCTAGATAAGGCTCATGTCAGAGGCAAGCTTGCATTGTCTTTCAAAGCTGGTGTTTAGTGGCCCCAGGACTGGTTCTGGTGGTCCTCCTTCTTCCCAGAATGAAGAATGCTGCATCAAGTAGTTCTTCCATTTGTTGGGGGTTTTAGTTCTGCAGAAAGCCTCAAAGCTATTATTTATTGGCGCACCAGCATTATGTGGAAGTTCAGGAGCCAGGGATCGAACCCAGGCCACAGCAGTGACCATAGCCGCTACAATGACAAGGCCAAATCCTGAACATGCTGCACCAGGAGGGACCTCTGGAAATGAGATGTTTTTGAATCTCGTGTTAGCACATGTCCCTTCCTGCTGTCAACACATAGCCCCTTCTCAGAGGTTAGGTTAGGCTAGAAGCGTAAAAAAATTGCCCTCCATACAACGAAGGTTGGCGACATCATGAGAAGCCTTGTCAAGAGCAGGAAGGGCATAACCCTGTGGGGAAACAGATGAATGCCTGGCACTGTGCCATTTTAGGCCCTCAAGAACCATTCATTATGGCTGCTTCCCTTGTCCCACAGGCCCACGTGTACAGCAGTGGCCTATATATGAAATCTTATAAAGAACACTGACCATGGTCCAAGGACATTGATGCCCCCCCTTTGTGTGAACTCGAGGACATCCCTCAAGACCCCAGGCCTGTTTTTCTCAGCTGTCAAGTGCTGGTATGACCCCCCCACACACACCCCCAAAACTGACAGCATTAACGGCCTGAACCCAGCCAGAACCCAGATTGGGACTTGAATCCACATGCTGGGACTCGAACCCAGCCTAAACCCAGATTGGAACTTGAACCCAAGGTTTTAAATTAGAATCCCTCACCCTGTGCCTGGACTCGCTGTGGTTCAGGTTCTTCATGCCTCCGTGCAGAAGGAATTCAGCGAGACAAAGTGATAGGCAAGAAATAGGTTTATCAGGATAGGACCCTTGTGAGGGATGCAAGCGGGCAGGCTAGGAGGCTCAGCCCCAAGGATCCGGTGGGCTACAGTTTTATCCTCCAGGGGGAGTGGGGGTTGGAAAAGCCCACCTCTTCCTTTCTGGGAGTAGCAGCTCCTCCTCACTATTCCGGTAAGGTGTATTCAAATCAGCAGAAGGCCAGGGATGCGGCCCTCAAAAAGACAAAAAAAAAAAAAAAAATCAGCAGAAGGGTGGTCCTCAAACTCCTGCCCTTGGTCTGAATCTGAATGAAGACCTCATCCCATCCCCCAGCCAAGGACCTAAGGCTATTCTCACACTTCCACTCGTCAAGCAAGCCTACCTTGTTCTGATGGTTTTGAGCAATTTATTTACTTACAGTGATCTCCCAATATCCTCTAAGTTTCCCTCATTATCCCCCGTGGTCCTTTATCGGGATTTCTAAAACTACCCATGCCTACTCCATCCCTATCACCCTTAGGGTTATCCTAAGGATTAAATGACACCAGGTAGGGGAAAGCAGTCCTCAGACAAATATCGAGTGTGGTTATTTGCCCATAAAGACGGTGACTCACTTAGCTTGTATGAAAGGGCTCCCAGGCAGGATGGAAGCAGATGAGAGCCCTGGCAGTTTTAGCACATTACCTGGGGCGGGAGCTATTTGGGAGGGGCTCCCAGATCAAAGGCTAGGAGCTTCCCGATGAGCACAAAATGCACTTTTGGAAAGTGGCATACCCAAATGGAGCACATACAGAAAGGCAGCAGTCCTGTGTAGAAGAAGCACGATGGTGGCTTAGCTAAGCGATCTCTTACCAGCCTAAAACATCTGTCCCATATTTGTCTTCGGTGGACCCAGAGGATCAGGAAGGAAATGAATAAGAGAGATGCTCCCTGTCACTCTAAAGCAGACACTTACAAGCAATAAGGCTCGCAGGCCTGGGCCTTTGACAAGTTATGTAGTTTGTTTTCAAGCCTGTTTCTACATCTGCAAAGTGGGCGTAATAATAATAACGTGCCTTATCAGTTTGTTGGGAGTCTTAAGCGCCCACCCCAGGAAGGCATCGTGCCTGACTTGATGTGCCCAAGCTGAGTGATACTTGGTTTAAAGGACAGAAGGGGAGTGTTTCAATCAAGAACAAGTCAGGGGGAGTTCCCGATGTGGCTCAGCAGTTAATGAACGCAACTAGGAACCATGAGGTTGCGGGTTCGATCCCTGGCCTCGCTCATTGGGTTAAGGATCCAGTGTTGCCATGAGCTGTGGTGTAGGTCACGGATGTGGCTCAGATCTGGCGTTGCCGTGACTGTGGTGTAGGCCGGTGGCTACAGATCTGATTCGCCCCCTAGCCTGGGAACTTCCATATGTCGAGGGTGCGGCCCTAAAACAAACAAATGAACAAGTCAGACATCTGCTCTCTTTAAATGAGCTTTTATTGTACATAAAATAAATTAATTACAGTTTCAGCCAAAGCATGAGTGGCTTTTTAAAGTGCATCTGGGTAAGGGGGTTTGGCGGTTGCCCCTGCCTCTGTTCACTCGCTGTAAGATAAGTGTTCTGTCGTGAAGCCACAACTCAGCCAGGTCCGGAAACCACCCAGCGTCATTGCTGTGAGCTGCTGACACACCACACACCAAAATCAATGGACACTGTTTTTTTCTGGACCTGATGAAACAATTTTTTAAAAAAATCATACTGTCTCACAATGACTCCAAGTCTGGGGCCGAAGTGCTTGAGTCCTCAACCACTCAACACATACCCAGCCCAGCTCAGCATACGCATCAGCATCAGGAGGTAGGAGCCTCCTGCAGGCCCAGAAACTCACACGTGTCTGTATATATAACATTCGGCCCATAAGCTCCACCCTTTGGGGAAGGCGAGGGTAGTATTTTCCTCCTCGTTCTTTCAAAAGAGAAATCTGGGTATCCTTCAGGTTAGAAGGGCAGCTTATAACAAAGAGGATCCCAGAAACACATATACTTGTATGAGAAAAGCAATTCTTCCTCTTGGGGGAGGAAAAAAAAAAAAAAAAAAGGAAAGGAAGACAGAAGAAAAAAAAAAAAAAAGAGGACAGCTCATGAAGGCTTCATCTGTTCCTTCATTCCCGCTGTAAATCACATCAATACATGGGGGAGACTACAACTGACCATCATTTACAAGGTTGTTGACAAAATCTGAACCCCTCGTGTCCCTCCCCCACTCCGGAGGAAGAGCCACAACACGGGGGGGGGACGTTTCACATATTCACAGGGTGGCTCAGTGGGCTCGTTCCAGCCACCTCAGTTCTGTCCCCCTGCTTAGGACAGCGCTTCTTCTTCGGCCGCAGTTCCGTAGGCTCTCTTGGCCCCTTGGCTCCAGCCCTTTCTGGACCCATGACTCACTGCCAGCATCCAACGTTCCTGCTGAACCTTGGGTCTCTCTTCCCGGGAAGACCAAACCCCCTGGAGCGCCCCACCCCGGCGTCAGACGGAGGTGACAGTCCTGACTTTGGCAGAGAGGGCTTGCTTGAACCTCCGCTTGAGGTCCTGCATGTTGGGGGACTTGGGCCTGGGGATGAGGGAGGTGCGCCGCTTCTCTGGAGTGCTGCTGGGCTGCTGCTTGTGACTCACTTCTTTGCACAGCACGTGGAAGGCGTTGTAGACGTCGTTGTCGTTCTCGCTGACGGACACTTCGTAGAAGGAGCAGCCCAGCATGCTGGCCAGCTGCAGTCCGAGCTGGGGGTCCACCTGCTTGATGTGCAGCAGGTCGGCCTTGTTGGCCACGACCACCACGGGCAGCCGGGCGCCCAGGTGCAGCTGCTGCACGTGCTGGTGGAGCTGGCCGGTGAGTTCGTAGCTCTTGTAGTCGGTGATGGAGAAGACGATCACCACGGCGTCGGCCCAGCGGATGCACCGATTCAGCTGCTCCGTGCAGCTCAGGCCGTTCTCGTGGACCTGGAAGAGAGGGGTGACAGCAAGGTGAAGGGCGAGGGCGGGAGAGCAGGTTCAAATGAGCCCTGAGCAGGAACGCCAGGTTGCGGGGCCATAAACCAGTTCTTTCGTCTCCACCCTCACTCAGGCTTTCTCAACAATATGTTGATCCAGCTGCATGGAGCTGGAATAAATAACAGAGCAGCTCGCCACACTCAAGTGGAAAATTGACCTGCAGAGAACTCCATGCAGGGAGACTTTGTAGTTGCACAAAATGGGAAATTAACTGGCTAGACAGTAAGTCTGGGGAAGCAAAGATAGGAGCTGGAAGCATTTAAACCTGGATAACTGCCCAGTTCAAGAGGGGGAAAAAGAAAGCACACACACACACACACACACACACACACACTCTTGCATGGTTCTTTGTCTATTGAGTAACTTTCCAGAATATAAAAGTGACTGCAAGTGTTTGGACACTATACCTAGATGTTTGATTTTTATTGCCAAAAACACAAATGTAAAAACCGACCTTTCTAACCAGAGTAAGGGCGTGGTGCCAAGTCCAAGTGTGTTTGGTTTGGTCTCTCCTGCTGGGGAGAATCCTCCCAAGAGAAGATTTCTGCCCCTTAGCCAAGTCTCCCAAACTGAGCCAGGCTCAGACTGACCATGAGCCAGATACAACTGAAATGACAAGCATATAAAAGCCGAGACCTGACTCCCCAAGTTTCTCTCCTCCTTTGGTGTGAGGTACCCTGAAGACAAATGAACAAGTCCACAGCCAAGCAGACCACCTCTGACCAAGTCACATATCTCAGAGCTTCTCACCTGAATACCTGGAGTGTCTTGAACCTGAATAGCCAGGGTTTCGCCTTCTATTTGGACTTGTCTGGTATAGAGATTACCTAGGAAGGAAAAAAAAAATTATGTTCTTCCTTCCTGTACAACTTTTAAAATATTGTGGCTTTTTTTTTTCTTTCTTTTTTTCTTTTTTGGCCACTCCTGCGGCACGGATAAGTTCCTGGGCCAGGGATCAAACCCACGCCATAGCAGGAACCCACTGCAGTGACACCACCAGATCCTTAACCCACTGCACCACAATGTTTTCAATCCCTGTGGGATATTTTTTTTTACTTAGAAAATATGACTTAAACCAATGCACAAAAATAAGCTATAGGTTCTTCTATTTCATGGGCTTATTTCAGATCTTTTAAAAACAACTGCCATTTTAACCCCATATTAGCAGATTTATTAAAACTAGGACAAAGCATGTAAGTTTTTGGAAACTTAGTTGTTTAATTTTAAATGAAGCATCCACAATTAGAGAATTTCCTTGAAAAAAATTCCCTTGTTCAGCATGTGTGAGATTCTGTTTCATTTTAGTACTGATCACTCTTTGGCATAAATTTTATATTTTAGTCATTAGATATAATGGCTTGGTGGGCAAATATTGTTAGTCAATGCACAGCCAACATTATCAATTGCAATAAAAGTGTGACATAACATAGCTGACTCTACATCAAAGCAGAGGGCTGTCATGCCTTATCTTGAGATGCTTTATATAGTGCATTTCAAATAATCCCCCGAAGGTACTTCATATGGTCTAAGGAATTAAGCAATTTGCTAACAGAGCATAGGTAGAAAGCCCTTAAGCCTCCCCAGTAGATATTCTTAATCGCAGGGATTGAAATCCTGTCCTCTCATTAATTCAGGAACTCTCCTTCTAAAATTTTACCATCAAGTTACTTTTCTTTGTGACAAGAAGAGAACTTTGGGTTTACAACTGCTCTCTTTTGGCCTTTGCTTTCAAAGGTCACCTCTGAAAGGCAGCCAGCAGTGAGGGTGAGGGGTGGGGTGGGGGGAGGAGCTGGCCATCTTTTTTTTTTTTTTTTTTATGACTTTTGCAGGAGTGTTTTGAAGGGAGAGGCTCTTGAGTACAAAGGGTGCTTCCAGCTGGGGTCCCTATAGTTAAAACATACCAAGGGGAATACTTTCAGGCACTTGATAAAATGATGAATGGGCTTGGAATGGAATGAGGCCAGATGGCAGTTATGGGGGTGGGGGGTGGAGTATGGGAGGGGGCAAGTGAAGTTGGAGGTGACAGGATCCCGGGGCTCAGACTGTCACTCTGAAGGACCCTGCCCATAGTGACAGGCACACACACGTAAATGGGAACAGCAGTACTGGTGCAAGCTGACAGCATTTTCCTCAAACAAATTTATTTCCTCACCTGCATTTCTTTCATAGTCACCAATGAATCGTTTGGTGAGGAACCGGACGACCAGAGCTGCAGGTCAGAAAAGAGAAAGCAAAGAGGGTTAACCTTGGCCCAAGAAGTTAGGCTAGTCTCCACCCCACCCCCCAGCCTAAAAAACAATTCTCAGAGAAAGCCAGCCGGCCACCAAATGAAATTCCTACCCTGCAACTCCTTGACCCTTCTTCCAGACACAACGGAGAGGGGGCTAAAGGCATCGTGAGTTATGGCCCTGTCCAGCTGGAAGGGTCATTTGGTCCCAACCCCCATCCCCTGAGCCCGGCCGAGCCCCACCTAAGCCTTCCCGCAGACAAACATCTTTCCCAACCTTAAAGATCTCCAGGAGGGGATTAACATTCACTAACTCCCCTTTCTGTGCCAGGCTCTGCCAGAGGCTCAAGAACCCAAAAATTCGAATGCCGATCGTGCGGGTGGTATAGAGGGTTGTCTGGCCATTCAGGGTCAGTTTGTTTCCCTCATATGATGAAGGAAGGGGTTGGAAAGGACGATAGCTAAGGTCCCTCCCGAGGGGCAGCGGGTCAATAGGAGAGAGCGAGCGGTCCGGTGGCAGCTCCCTTCTCTCCACCACGCCTCGATTAACCGCGACTCCCAGCGGGGGCCGCCCACCTCCAGCGGGGGAGTTAAACGGGTTCTCGCCGGAGCGCGAGGACTCACCGGTCTTGCCCACGCCGCTGGCCCCAACCACGGCGATCTTGACCAGGCGGCGGCCCGCCGCCCCTAAGCAGCAATCGGCGGCGGCTGCGCTGCCCGGGGCGGGGTACTCGGCGATGGTACACATGTTCTGAATAAGGCGCATCGCCGCTCGGCGGGGACTGCACCGCGCGGGACCGGACCTGCGGGTCGGGAAGAGGCTCGCGCTACGAGGGAGCAGGCGGGAAGACAGAGCAGGGGAGTCCGCGATAAAAAGGTACCAGAACCCGCGCGTAATACGTCTCCGGAGGGCTCAAGTTCCAGGCTGGGACTGCACTCCGGCTGCGCGCGCGCCGTTTTGTCCGGGGCCGGCTCCGCCCCTTTCCTCCCGTGGCCAATCCCCGGGCGCCTTGCGCAAGTCCCCGCCCCCGGCGCCTCTCCGCGCGCGCGGCGCCCCTAGGGTCGCCAGGAGCTGGTTCCCGGCCTCGTGAGGCGAGGGGAAAATGGGGCAGCCGGCCCGGGAGGGGGGCAGCATGTGGGCTGGAGCTGGCGGCGCAGCCAAAGGCGGAGACCGGGAGAGAAGCGCTGGGCGCAGGCTGGGGTCCTGCTGCGCCGGCACAGGGCAGATGCTGTGGCTTCGGAGTTGGGGGCGCCTCGGTTCCAGGAAACTGGGGGCGGCCGTGGGGGAGCTGCCTGGCCGCCAGTCTACCTGCCTGACCGCCCGGGAGAGCGCGACCCCGGGCCCCCCATGAGCATTACCAGCCATCTGCACCCGCCTGGATGCCCAGCCCTCCCGCTACTCCCTGCAGCCAGCTGACCTCTCTGCCCCGCGCCCTCCACCCTCAGGGGAGCTGCGCCCAGGGGGCTGGGGGGCCTCTAGGGTATGAGCGCTTGAGGTCGCCCGTCCTGCTCACCGGCTTCGCGCCTGTTTCCTTAATTGGGGGCACTGACTTGGGTACGTGCGCCCAGGATGGCATGCCCGATTATAGATTTGACTGCAGTGGCCATCAGTAACAAAAACCCCTTACCCATTCCCCTGAAATGTGGCTTTGGGGGGGAAATAACGTCACCCATTTTGCTCTAGCTCTTGTTGGCAAGGTGGCGGATCACTCACCCTTTGACAAGCTCACGTGAACACGCGTGCGGTCGGGTGCGTGTACGGCACACTCAGAGGCAAATCTAGAAGTAATTATGGAACAAGCTTTCTAGCAGCCTCACACACAGTCACACCTCCTCCAAGATCTGTGAAAAGGAAAGAAACAGCCCAGCTGTCTCTGTGTACTGACTGGATTGGGAGGCAGACATTCCAAAGGGTATGCACTTAGTCTCTGGCCATCAGGAATGGCAAGGTTGGTTAAGTGACTTGATGCCAACTTGTGCTCATAAAATCCCGAGCTCCAGCCCCTTACATTCTTACCAAAGACATCTTCAATAGTGGGCTGAATTCTCCATCCAAGCAATATTCTGTAGCTGAAACTGACTGCAGAATGTCACCAGACACTCAGGCTGACCCCCCCTCCATTCCCCCTCTTACCCTCCCTCCTGCCCACCCACCTAACTGGGTGGGCCCCTAAAGTTCCAGCGGCTTTTATCCCAGAGGCACATGACAACAAACGCTGTGGCATTGTGCCCATGCCCACATTAAAGGTTGAAGGGTAAAAGTAAACCAGTTCCCTTCTTCTCAGGTCAGGCATTTAGTTCGGACTCTCTTTTCTAGCCTTGACTTAACTGACCAGGTATTTAATAAAATTTATGATGCTGACCCAGTTTAGGCGCTGCGATGAACCCTCTGGCCTATCACAGTTTAGGTGTTTGCAGAAACCCAAGGAGGAAATAGAAGAGTAATCTCGGAGTTCCCGTCTTGGCTCAGTGGTTAAGGAATCCGACTAGGAACCATGAGATTGCGGGTTTGATCCCTGGCCTCGATCAGTGGGTTAAGGATCTGGTGGTGCCATGAGCTGTGGGGTAGGTCACAGATTCGGCTCGGATCTGGCGTTGCTGCGGCTGTGGCTTAGGCTGGTGGCTACAGCTCCAATTAGACCCCCTAGTCTGGGAACCTCCATATGCCAGCAGGTGGAGCCTGACAAAAGACCAAAAAAAAAAAAGGGGGGGGGGAGTAATCTCAAATTGCCTAGGATAGGTGACTTAATTAGCAAGATATACAACCTTAATAATAAGCATAATAAGCATAAGAAAAGGTTGACTTCTAGGGAATTCAGCCATTTGAGTCAGAAGGGAAAAGGGTGTATCCAAAATACCCTACGTTTTCCTGCATTGGTTTAATTCCAACTTGAATTTCATAAAAATTGCAAAAATGCTCTGTTTCTTTGTTGCTATAAAATCAAACTATATTAAAAAAGACGATAGGGACAGTAACCATGTACTTTTCAAACCCCTCCCCTCCAAAAAATGCCTGTAATTCTATCATGCTTACATGGTAAAATAAGGATGTAGTCTCAAAGTTTTGCTTAACTGCATTTACACACACACACATACACACCCTTGACAAAACTCGTCAAGAGGAATTTTGCTTTGAATCCTTTTAGCTTCTGGGGCTTGATTTTCAGTACCATGAGCCTGCACCAAGCCTATGATTTTTCTGTCTGAAACACTAAGGCTGAATTTGGTATTCTAATTTTAGCTTGAAGGATCTGGCTGTGCTTTAAAGAACACAGAAAAGAAAGAAGAGATGGATGGAGAAAAGCTCCTCGAATTCCAAACATCTAGCAAAGAGCCCTCCTCCACCCCACCTGCCTCAGAGAATGACACTGAGAGTTATCCCTTCTCGGAAATTCATAGAATTAGTCAAAAGCAAAGGGAAGGAGCAGGAGAATTGATACATTTTGATGGCTTGTTTTATTCCAGGCTGTGGGCTAGGGATTATCTCCTTTTACCTTCATGACAGTCCTAAGTGGTACATGTCCTCATTACTTCCCATTGCAGTTTTTAGTGCTGCTTAGTAAACCATCTCAAGCCTTAGTGGCTCACAGTTCTGTGGGTTGACTGTGCTCAGCTGGGCGGTTTGCCCCCATGTTCTTGCAGCCAGATGGCAGCGGGAGCTGGAGTCATCTAAAGCCTCATCTGGGCTGGACATCCGAGATTGGTATCTTTTCACTGACCTGTCTGCATTTCAGCTGGAATGGCCAGCATCTCTCTCTGTCTCTCTCTCTCCCCCCTGCCTCTCAGTGCCATTAGCTCAGGCTCCCTCACAGCACGGTGGGTGGCTTCCCTTAGAAGGGCTAGTCTAAGACAGGAAGCAGAAGCCGTCCATCTCTTACAGCCTGTGCTTGGAAACTGGCACAGCATCACTTCTACTCTATTCTGTTGGTCGGTCCCAGAACCCACCCAGATTAAAGGGTAAGGGGCGTAGATCCTACCTTTCGCTAGGAGGAGTGTCAAAGAATCTGAGGTCGTGTGTAATTCACCGCCGTTCCATTTTCTAAATGAGAAAACAAAATTTCACATTAAAAATTCCTCCAAGGTCATATATCCTATAAAGGACAGAGCCAAAATCTGAAAAGGATGAATAACATAGAAAATATCCAGGATGGTCACCATGAGATGGACAATGTGATGCAATGCTACAATGGTTAAACTGCTCTTGCTCACGGGTGCATGCTCTCTCTCTCTCCAGTTAACCTAACACTAGAAATGGAAAGGAAGCTGAGTGGGAACCCACCGTGTCCTCCCCACTTCTCCCGCATCCCAAAGAACCTAAAGGCCCAGAAAAGGAGAGATGAGCCCCTATCTGAGATTTAATTTTCAATGATAAAAGAGTATAAGGAGGTTTTGGGAGTTCCCGTCGTGGCTCAGTGGTTGGCGAATCCTACTGGGAACCATGGGGTTGTGGGTTCGATCTCTGGCCTTGCTCAGTGGGTTGAGGATCTGGCGTTGCTGTGAGCTGTGGTGTAGATGGCAGACGCAGTTTGGATCCTGAGTTGCTGTGGCTCTGGCGTAGGCCAGTGGCTACAGCTCTGATTGGACTCCTAGCCTGGGAACCTCCATATGCCACAGAGCAGCTCAAGAAATGGCAAAAGACAATAAATAAATAAATAAATAAATAAATAAATAAATAAATAAATAATATAAGGAGGTTTTTTTTTTTTAATTGATTGCTTTGAGACCACTGTTCAAGACCACTATTTTCATTGCCTTTTTTTTTTTTTTGTCTTTTTGCCATTTCTTGGGCCGCTCCCACGGCATATGGAGGTTCCCAGGCTAGGGGTCCAATCAGAGCTGTAGCCACCAGCCTACACCAGAGCCACAGCAATGCAGGACCCAAGCTGCATCTGCAACCTATGCCACAGCTCACCGCAACACCAGATCCTCAACCCACTGAGCAAGGCCAGGGATCGAACCCGCAACCTCATGGTTCCTAGTTGGATTCGTTAGCCACTGAGCCACAACGGGAACTCCTTCATTGCTTTTATATCATGTGTGTTGGCACCTCTCTCTGCTACTTTGAACTGTTTTCCTTTGGTCCTGCAGAGGGAGTCTTTATTGATGTCACTTGCTCAGATCCTTTTCCATTCATCAGTAAGAACACCCCCCCCCCATTTTCCTTTGGAAACCTCCCTGCCACACTTTCATGTAGCTCTGGTGGTGGCAGTGGGGAGATATGACTTCCTGATTCGTGTGCAGTCGTGGTCGCTGTACAAGCCACACTGAGACTGACCCCCAGCAGCAGCATTTCCCTCATTCAGAAATTTGAGTTCAGGGAGCTCCCGTTCTGGCACAGTGGTAGCAAACCCAACTTGTATTCATCAGAACATGGGTTTGATCCCTGGACTCTCTCAGGGGTTAAGGATCCAGCATTGCTGTGAGCTAAGGTGTAGGTCACAGATGTGGCTCCAATTCGGCCCCTTGCCTGGGAACTTCCATATGCTGTGGATGCATCCTGAAAGAAAGAAAGAAAGAAAGAAAGAAGAGAAGAAAGAGAGAGAGAGAGAGAGGGAAAAGAAAGAAAAAGAAAGAAAGAAAGAAAGAAAGAAAGAAAGAAAGAAAGAAAGAAAGAAAGAAAGAAAGAAAGAAAGAAAGAAAGAAATCTGAGCTCAGCCATTCCTCCTTCACTGGAAATTACAGCTATCAGGCTGCCCCTTTCTTTTTATTTCACCATTGTGGTTACCCTACGAGTGCTATCCTGCAATCTATAGAAAGAAACACACAATTGAATGAATATTAGTACATCCAGACAATGAAGTAGTCCACACTAGATAGAAATGAGCTATGAAGCCATGAAAAGCCATGGAGGAAGCTTAAATGCATATTTAGTAGGTAAAGCAAGCCAATCTGGAAAGGGTACATACTGAATAGTCCCAACTATATGACACTCTGGAAAAGGCAAATCTAAGAAGACAGTAAAAAAAAAAAAAAATCATGCCATTTATTGCCATTGGGGAGGAGGGATGGAGGGATGAACAGGAAAAACACAGAGGATTTCTAGGGCAGTGAAACCACTCGGTGTGATACTGAAGTGGTGGTTACATGTCTTTACACATTTGTCCAAACCCATAGAATGGATAACACCAAGAGTGAATACCAGTGTATACCATGGGCTTTGGGTGCTAGTGATGTGTCAGTGTAAGTTCATCAGTTGAAACACACATACCACTCTGGGGAGGGATGTTGATAATTGGGGGAGGCTGTGTGTCTGGGGGGACCAGGATACAGGCTATATATGGGACGTCCGTACCTTCTGCTCAATGTTGCTGTGAATCTAAAACTGCTCTTTAAAAATGTAGTTGATTTTATATATCCATATATATGATAGAACATCTCGTCCAAATTTCTCCTACAATATCCTTGCTAAGAGATGGTCCAACCCAATCTAGACCGCTTCCAGTGATGGGACCTTCCCACCATGCACAGCAGCACCTTAATATTAGCTATTGTCTTTTCTCCCATAGCCTCCTTCCTGAAGGACAGAGACTGGCACCCTCACCAGCTTTCCAAACACCTGCTCCATTGCCCCTGTGCCTTCCATGGTAGTTTGGAGAGGGCTAAAGGACTGATAAGGGCTTCCTGTGACAGGGAAGCATAAGGCAACAGGAAACACAGGAGGTGAGTCTCCTGCATCTTTGCTGAGGATGACTTGCTATGGCATTTTTTATCATTCCATTTTATTTTTTATATTATTATTATTATTATTTGCTTTTTGGGGGCCACACCCAAGGCATATGGAAGTTCCCAAGCTAGGGATCGAATCAAAGCTGTAGCTGCTGGCCTATGCCACAGCCACAGCAGTGAGGGATCTGGGCGCATCTGCAACCTACACCACGGCTCACGGCAACACTGGATCGTTAACCCACTGAGTAAGGCCAGGAATCAAACCCACATCCTTATGAATACTAGTTGAGTTCGTAACCAGCAGAGCCACAATGGGAACTCCCAATCATTCCATTTTAAAAATTTCAAAGGACCATGGCTCAGATGCCGTATCTGGATGAGAGAGGGGAGAGAATTCTTTTTTTGTTTGTTTGTTTTTGCTTTTAGGGCCACATCCTCGGCATATGGAGGTTCCCAGGCTAGGGGTCTAATTGGAGCTACAGCGGGCAGCCTATACCACACCACAGCAATGTCAGATCCTTAACCCACTGAGCGAGGCCAGGGATTGAACCCAAAGCATAATAGAGGGTTTTCACCCAATGGCTCTGTGCACTGGGTTGGAGGACTTATAGTTCTGTATTCTGCTGCAGAGAGCTATGCTTGGCACACGGTGGGGATGTGATTTTTTTTTAATTGTCAACCTTCTTTTTAGTGGAGCCTGGACTGAAAGAATCACTAGGCAAAGTAGAGGGGAAGGCAGATTGGAACTCAAATAAAAAGGACACGTGAGGAGTTCCTGTTGTGGCTTGGTGGTTAACGAATCTGACTAGGAACCAAGAGATTGTGGGTTCGATCCCTAGCCTTGCTCAGTGGGTTAAGGATCTGGGGTTGCCTTGAACTGTGGTGTAGGCCGGTGGCTACAGCTCCAATTAGACCCCTAGCCTGGGAACCTCCACATGCCACGAATGAGGCCCTAAAAAAGACCAAAAAAAAAAAAAAGGACACGTGAGCTTACAAACACACACACACACACACACTCTTGCCATTAGAAAGATCACCTATTGACCAGAACACTTTAACTTTGAAAAAAAGTAAGAGCTTTAAGTTCCTGGAATGGGCCTCTGCTCCCTGCCACATACCTTGGTTGGTTTCTATGGCAGCAAATGGCCCACCTGCCCCCGCCCCCCCAGACTCAGGGCGAAAGAAGGATTAGTGTCTACAATTCTATTCCCTGCTACTCTCTCAGATGTTATCTTTCTTATTCTGGAAGGTTTCCTCCACCCTCTTTCTCTATTTTCAATGTAATACATCAACTGAAGGTAGAAGAAAAGGTGAAAATAACTCTCCTTTTCATTCAGGGCAAAATCAGAGATTTTCTTCTCTTCCCCATGATTTCAGTTTTAATAGCCTCAGTCATTTTCTCTGGGAACATAGAAGACCTATTTGATAAGTCATCTGATGACAAGAACTCAGAATATATTTTCAGGTTTGTGACATAACTTAGAATAGCTAGTGAATTTCCACTGCATTTTCATGGAGAGTAGGGAAACTCACAGGCCCTTTAAACCTTAGGAACTGACATGACTGCATTATTAATAAAGCCATGGTGAGGTGTTCCCTTTGTTAAATGAAACTTACAATATTGAACTAGGCACTTCTGATGTTTTCTGAGATCGTTTTCTTCTGAGTGGGTAGGAATCCTACAAGCAATCAAGGATCTTGCCGCATCCCTCCCTAACCCACCATTTATACAGAAGACTAAGGAGTCGAGAGGAATAAGTACTAGCCCCCAGGAGGGAATACTCTTGGAATCCTGGACAAGACACTGAGATCCGGTGATTCCTACAAGCAGAAAGAGTTCAGAACGTTTCAGACCATTGAACCAATTATTTAAGTAGAATCTTTGGTTCCAAATTCCTAAGTAGATTGGGCACACCTAATATTTGCCCTCTAACTTCTCCTAGGGGCGCTTAGCAGGTCACCTAAGGACACTTTAGGCATCCTTATTTATCTTTGCATAGAAGTCGAAACCTTTCCGCATAGCCTGAGCTCCTTAGCATAATGTACGAAGCTAAAGGGAAGTCAAAGCTCTTTGTAAATATCCACCTATGTTAAGAGAAAAGAAGTTTCCTTTGCCTCCACTCTCCAAATCACCTGAATGGTGAAATTGAGAGGCATGAAGTTCTCTTTGGGGCCAAAGCTTTACCTGGTTATCAAAATCCTCATTGCTTTACCTGGTTCTCAAAATCACAGAAGCCATCAAATACTTTTATAAGCCCTCATGAGCACCCCTGGCTCAAGCCATTCAGCAGTGCCTAAAATATCACAGGTCTTAGTGTAAATTATAAAAACGGGGCCCCAAGGTAGCAGAGGTCTGTAAGTTACTTGGTTTGTGGACATGGAAGTGGTGATGTGGTCATTTCTTAAACGAGCATGAAGTTCAGTCCCTGCCAAAAAACCCTTTTCATTCTAACATACTCCATGAGAGTTTAGGATTTTCACCAAGATATTTCCATTGTTAATGCATTTCCCTGCTGATTAAAAATGAAAATGAATAGCAGATGAGAAAACTGTGATGCGATCTTTTTTTTTTTTTTTAGGAAATGCACAAATGACTCATGTACTCACTTGATCTGACAAGGGGACTGGTTTCTATATAAAGAAACAATGTAGTCCCAAAATAGAGCTGCACGCAGAAGAATGCAGCAGCTCCTAGAAGAGTTACACATTCCAGGTCTGAGGAATAGGAAGATTGGTATGTTGGGGCATCTCTGCTGGGAATGTTGTGTGAAGTCCATTATTAATTCATTTGGAATGTCAAGTTAGCCGCTCCAGGTCCTGAATGTTTTTCAAGACAGGAAAACTCCAGTGTTGCTTGAGACAATTCTTAACTGGCTCTAAAAGCAAACAACAACAATGACCAAAAAATATTTCATTTTTTTTTGCAAAGAATGTGTACCCCCAAAACAAAATATATATTTAGTTCAATGATAAATGAATTATAACAGATTTTGTACCCAACATATGTTGAATATCCATTGAGATTAGGCATATTAAAGTGCCCTGTAGGAGTTCCCGTTGTGGCTTAGTGGTAAGGAACCTGACTAGTATCCATGAGGATGAGGGTTTGATCCCTGGCCCTACTCAGTGGGTTAAGGATCCAGCATTGCTGTGAGCTATGGTGTAGGTCGCAGATGTGGCTGGGATCCTGAGTTGCTGTGGCTGTGGTGTAGGCGGGGCAGTTGCAGCTCTGATCCGACCCCTAGACTGAGAACTTCCATGCCGCAGGTGTGGCCCTAAAAAAAAAAAAAAAAAAAAATTATAAATAAATAAATAGAGTACCCTGTAAATTATAAAAGTTTAGTACTTTCATATTTTCATGGTGAGAATGAAACAAAGAGTTATTTTTCCAGCTCATATTGTCCCTTAATGAATTGTTGGGAAGTGGTATATTTACAATCGAATGAAAGCCTCTCCCAAATCCCTCCTTCCCTGGGCCTAGATAAGGAGATAGGCTGAAAAGACCTAGGCTGAAGCCCTTCTTGGGCCTATTTGCCCAAATCCACAGTAGAGCCAAGAGCCAAGGCATTCCTCTCTCCCTATGTGCAGGCAAGAAACAGAATCATTTCTTTTGGAGGTGCCAGTGCACTGCTTAGCCACAAGACCCACTGTGCTTCTAGGGCAGAATGTGGCAGGCTCCCCAAGGTTACAGCACCCACGGAACCCAGGAACGTGGTGGAGAACAATTTCCCAGACAATTGTTCTGTGCCACTGCTGCCAACTCCAGGAATCTGTCAACAAATTGGCTGATCGGCATCTTGATGGAGCCCTTAGCAGCTTGCCTCTCATCATTGAAACAGCCTGACCCACAGGAGGCCCTTCTACACAGGGCCTGCCCTCCTCTGTCCCTCCATCCTTCCTCCCCAGTTCACCCTCACACAGAGGGCCGCTGGGATGTGCTTCAACTTGCTGTATTCTTCAACCTCCCATGCTCAGCACTATTTATTTGTTTGTTTGTTTGTTTGTTGTTTATTGCCTTTTTTTGCCTTTTCTAGGGCCACTCCTGTGGTATATGGAGGTTCCCAGGCTAGGAGTCTAATCGGAGCTGTAGCCAGCGGCCTACGCCAGAGTCACAGCAACGCGGGATCCGAGCCGCGTCTGCAATCTACACCCACAGCTCAGGCAACGCCGGATCCTTAACCCACTGAGCAAGGCTAGGGATCAAACCCGCAACCTCATGGTTCCTAGTCGGATTCATTAACCACTGTGCCACGACAGGAACTCCCTATTTGTTTATTTATTGTTTAACTTTCCACCCGGGAGTGTAAGCTCCGCGGGAGTAGGGATATTGTAGCCTTCCCTACTTCATCTCCAGAACCTAGAAGCTGGCACGTAGCACGTAACAGATGTTGTGGAAAAGTGAACAGATGAAAGAATCTGTGCACTTTTCTAGGCACTGAGAAAGGAGGGGGCGGAGAGAGGCTGAGGAAGCTAGAACTGTGGACGCGGATGGCGGGGGAGTCGGGACCGAGGGGGCACAGGGAGGGTGGGGATGAGAACACAGATGGAGCTGGGCTTTGGAGGCAAGGCAGGCTCTCGGGCCGCTCCACACGCTGGCTCTGTCTTGGCTCACTCTTTTCACGGACGCCAGGAGCTGCATCGAGATGGGTTTGCAAGTGGAGCTCATGGTCAGGTGGAGAAGATGGAGAGAATGCTGCCGCTGGCCGGAGGGCGTCTCAGGAATGAGAAGTGAGGCCAATAGTCGAGACTGGAGGGGTTGGACTAGGAAACGACAGGGCGGTGGTGGGGACAGATCAAGGAGAAGAGAACAGGCAGGTCACATCCACTGAAAATGTTTCTGGAAGCAAAGGACCCGCTGATGTGAGACGGGGAGGCCGGGGAGGGGGGGGGCGTGGCTCAGGCAGCAACAGTCCAATGGGGAAGCAGAAACAGAGAAATGGGCGTGGCATCTCAGGAAGCCAAGTGGCTGAGTTTCCCTGGGATTTGGATTTGATTCTGGAACCTACCTGGGCAGGACGTCCATGAGGAGGGAGAGTCATGGTGAGTGACTCCTGGATCTTCCTGGGGACAGGCCACCGTGCTGCACACCCAGCTTCCAATCTGTTCAGGGACAGACAGGCTCACAAGGGTAGGGACCGTAGGATCTTACCACATTTGTTTTCTCTGTGTCTGGCAAGTGCCCAACACATATTAGATTTCAGTAAATAGTTGATGAGTAAAATTAATGACTAGAGCAGATTTTTTGCAGGAACGGACAAATACAGTTTGTTCACTGCCTCCTGTGGGTTTTATCCTGGTCCTGAGGGACCTCACGTGCTTTCTCCAGCAATGATATTAATACCAATTAATCATATACTGCGTCCCAGGCACTGTTCCAAGTGCTCCATATGTATTAACTCAGTTAATTGTCACCACAAACCCACAAGACAAGGCTAAGACTATTGTTACCCGGTTTACAGACAGAGGATCCAGGCCCAGAAAAATGAGGTGGTTTTTTTCAAGATGATGTAGGTAGGAAATGGGAAAGGCAATGCTGGAACCCAGACAGTCTGGCTCCAGAGCCCCGCCATCCGCAACCTGGTGTCCACCTCTCTATACACTCTGCGGTCGCGCCTCCCCAGGGCCAAGTCCCCTCTGTCCTCAGCCTTCATCACGCTTTTTCATCTTCTGTGCAGCTTGCAGGTGGAGGGGTTTGTACTTGGAAAGGAATGTGTGAAATGCAAGGATGAAGAGGGCAGCAGTTTGGGGAGAGACTGGAGTCACAGGCTGTGTGTGTGTGTGTGTGTGTGTGTGTGTGTGTGTAGTAAGGGCTTCCAGTGTTTGTTTGTTTGTTTTTTGTCTTTTTGCCATTTTCTTGGGCTGATCTCGTGGCATATGGAGGTTGCCAGGCTAGGGGTCCAATCAGAGCTGTAGCCTCCGGCCTACGCCACAGTCACAGCAATGCGGGATCCAAGCTGTGTCTGCAACCTACACCACAGCTCACGGCAACGCCAGATCCTTAACGCACTGAGCAAGGCCAGGGATCGAACCCTCAACCTCATGATTCCTAGTCGGATTCGTTAACCACTGCGCCACGACGGGAACTCCAAGGGCTTCCAGTGTTAAAAATGACTTCTATATTTTTACTTCTTTTTCTTTTTTGTCTTTTAGGGCCGCATCTTCAGCATATGGAGGTTCCCAAGCTAGGGGTAGAATCAGAGCTGTAGCTGCTGGCCTACGCCCCAGCCACAGCAACACCAGATCTGAGCTGTGTCTGCGACCTACACAACAGCTCATGGCAACACTGGATCCTTAGTCCACTGAGCGAAGCCAGGGATTGAGCCTGTGTCCTCACGGATGCTAGTCAGATTCATTTCCACTGAGCCATGATGGGAACTCTGACTTCTCATATATTTTTTAAAAATGACTTTTCAGAAAACCCACCAGGGTAAGGCCATTTTCCTGGCTGCATCTCCAGGGCTGAGATTTGACCAGGATGTTACTATGTCAGTTTAGGGTCGGAGCATAGAAAGTTGAGGACTGGCTAATTGGAAAAGCAACACCCAGGAGTTCCCATTGTGTGCAGCAGAAACAAATCTGACTAGGAACCATGAGGTTTCGGGTTTGATCCCTGGCCTCACTCAGTGGGTTAAGGATCCGGCGTTGCCATAAGCTGTGGTATAGGTTGCAGACTCGGGTCAGATCCTGCATTTCTGTGGCTGCGGTGTAGGCTAGCAGCTGTAGCTCAGATTCAACCTCTAGCCTGGCAACCTCCAAATGCCGCTAATGTGGCCCTAAAAAGCCAAAACAAAACAAAAACAAAAACAAAACAAAACAAACAAAACAAAAAAAAAACAAAAGCAACCCCCAAGTAGAAGACTTTCATCTTATTCCCAGGGTGGGAGGACGAGAGTGTACCTCTTCTTGAATTTAACCTAAGCATTCAGTTCAACCACCTCTTCATTTTGCCCAGAAGTCTCAGGCCTGCAAAAGAAACTAGAGTTGGCCCTTTATACCTACAGATGCAAAACCTGCAGATACAGAGAGCAGACTATATTTGCTATTTTATATAAGGGACTTGAGCATTTGTGGATTGTGGTAACTGAGGGGCCTCCTGGAACTCATACCCAGCAGGTCCTGAGGGACTGTATCCTTAGAATTAGATCCGTGGAGTGACATTCACTTTAACTGCAAGCATCAGCCAGGTACTCGGCAAGGGGCTTTAAAAAAGGAAAAGTGGCTGTCATCTCTTTCTTGTTATTTTGCTTTTTCCACCTTCTGTCCTTCTGTTACATAACACCAGCCCCATTCAGAGTGGAGATAATGCTTCACAATAGGCCCAGCGCTCGGTGACCAGAAGCACATTGGCTGAACACTGGTGGCTGTTGACTAATGCCACCGCCCCACTTGAGCACTTAATCCTTCACAGAACCCACGACGGCTTCCTGTGTTCTGCCCACGTGACCATTCTGTATAGGCAACAGCCTCCAGCAGGGGTTGAGAGGAGCGTATTCTAGTTTGTTCTGCACCCCCCATGCAGACATACTTCCATGCAGTTGTCCTGGTCGATGAGATGCTGAAAAGTTGAAAAAAGCTTGTACTTTTTCAAATGTTAAAAAAAAAAAAGTAGAGGAGTCCCCATCGTGGTGCAGTGGTTAATGAATCTGACTAGGAACCATGAGGTTGCGGGTTTGATCCCTGCCCTTGCTCAGTGGGTTAAAGATCCGGCATTGCCGTGAGCTGTGGTGTAGGTTGCAGATGCAGCTTGGGTCCCGAATTGGGTCCCAAATTGCTGTGGCTCTGCTGTAGGCTGGCGGCTACAGCTCCAATTCAACCCCTAGCCTGGGAACCTCCATATGCTGCGGGAGTGGCCCTAGAAAAGGCAAAAAGACACACATACACACACACACACACACACACACAAGTTGATACACCGGAAAGACTGGGAAGACTGGGTATTTAACTAGGAAGGAGGATCTGTCGGGTTTATTTGTCTTAATCGTCATGTCTGGGAGGCCATGAGAAGGTCACTGAAATCCTTTGGCCTGATTCCTGCTCCCACGAATGTATAGTCTAGTTAGGAAGGCAAGATTTACAGAGGGAAAGAATGGATGATGTATCATGGGGCAGAAGAAGCATGTCAAGCTGAACTTAAGGGAGAAGACACATTGCCACGGGGCTGGAGTGGCCATAGGCTTCTTAGAAGAGCTGGACTTTGAGTGAGACTTGGAAGAGAGGGTGCCTTTGAAAGGGGTGAACATGGCATCATGGAGAAGAGTGGAAGTGGCTGCGTGACGGAAGGAATTGTGCCGGGATGGAGTGGGAACTCGGATTGGATGAGTTCAGATGTTACCAGGTGATGGGAGGATGTGGAAGCTGGAAAGCACGATGATGAGTTTTGTCTCGGTGCTCGCTGGTGCCCAGCTCAGTGGGGAAGCTCCCGGTTCTAATCCGTACGATAGGTGGTCTCGGCGTAGGATGTAAGGAATCAAAGGAGATAGAAGAAACAGTGCAGCCATAGCTGATGTCAGAAGTGGACCATGAAGTAATGATTGACTTGAATTATGGTTCCTTTTTTTTTTCTTTTTTTAATTGCATGTTGCTATTCTCTTTATAGTCACTTATGCTTCTTTTCTCAAGGCAGGTACCATGTGTGTTTATATGGTATCTCACACTCAGTAATCTTGCTTGGTCTAATGCTCTGTGTTTGCCATTTTGAATTTCTTAATAAATTTCTTTCTTTTTTTTTTTTGTCTTTTGTCTTTTTAGGGCTGCACCCGCAGCATATGGAGGTTCTCAGGCTAGGGGTCCAACTGGAGCTGTAGCCACTGGCTACACCACAGCCATAGCAACAACAGATCCGAACCACATCTGCCACCTGCACCACAGCTCACAACACTGGATCCTTAAGCCACTGAGTGAGGCCAGGAATCAAACCCACGTCCTCATAGATGCTAGTTGGGTTCATTAACTGCTGAGCCATGAAGGACACTCCTTAATAATTTGATTTCTGAGCATGCATGTAAGCAAAAGATCTGAACAGAGTAGCAGCATAAGCATGCTGTTTTGGTCCAGAGGCAGGAATTGTGTATATCAACAAAGAAATTGGCCTGGATTTTATATGTGCGCATGCACACACACGCACACACATTAGAGTTCAGGGCACCATAGGAATCCAAGGGACTGAAACATAGGCCCACGTAGGTGGTGGTGATACAGCAGCAGCTGCAGACTCTGCAACAATAGAAGTGGCCCTACCTAAGAGACAGAAAGGGGAGTTCCCGTCATGGCTCAGTGGTTAACGAATTCGACTAGGAACCATGAGGTTCTGGGTTCAATCCCTGGCCTCGCTCAGTGGGTGAAGGAACTGGTGTTGCTGTGGCTGTGGCATAAGCCGGGAGCAACAGCTCCGATTCGACCCCTAGGCTGGGAACATCCATATGCTGTGGTGCAGCCCTAAAAAAGCCAAAAGACAACAAAAAGAGAGAGAAAGAGAGACAAAAGGAGCTTTGCCTGATAGAAGCAATGTACGGTCCATTCTGACATTCATTTTTCCGTAAGAAACAAAGAAGCTAAAACCACTGATCCTAGTGCCTTGATGTTCCAGGAGCAAAAATCCACGTGCGGGATCAAGCAGGAGTAAAAGGGACCACAGATCAGGAGAAGGAGGCCGGGGAGGGCCAAGAACCCTAAAGATCTGGCTGCTGGAGCCGAACTTGCCCCAAAGCTAAAAATAAGCAATTCAGTTGCTTAAATGGAAAGCAGGTAGACAGGGGACCAAGATTAATCTAGCGGCCGATACCATCCAGCCAATATTTATGAACAGAATTTAAAGGCAAGGGGAACCTTGGGTATTCAAGGAGGGAAGCCCAAGCACGACCAGCCAGGATTTCATTCATTCATTCATTCATTCATTCAGTTGCCTGTTCATCAACCAAATATATAAAATACAGTCACTGAGTGCCCAATTCCAGAAGCCCCACTCACACTCTTTTCTATATAAACAGCACCCCTGAAGCACCGTGTAGAATAAATATGAATGGGGCCTTTGGAGCTGAGTGTCAGGGGAGCCTGGACCGCATGGCTGCTATGTGTCAGGCACTATGTAAATGCAGAAGAATATAGGTTCAGGGTCAAAGTCTAAGAATAGGAAGCAGCCCATGACCCAAGGATGGATGTTGGAAGAACATAGAAAGACAAAAGAGCAAGATATGCACCTCCACAGCCCCAAAGAAAATCCTGCCAGAACCCAGGGACTGGACCAGCTCTTGTTTATGCCTTCTCATTCCTGTCCTCCCATTTTTTTTCTTTTTTGGGGGCCACACCTGCAGCATATGGAGGTTCCCAGGCTAGGGGTCGAATCGGAGCTACAGCTGCCGGCCTGCATCACAGCCACAGCAACACGGGATCTGAGCCACATCTGCAACCTACACCATAGCTCACAACAACACTGGATCCTTAACCCACTGAGTGAGCCCAGGTATCGAACCCCCGTCCTCATACATACCAGTCAGGTTTGCTAACCGCTGAGCCATGACGGGAACTCCCTGCCCTCCCATTAGATAGATGTGAAGAAAGCTGCAGGCAGAGAGGTGAAAACTAAAGCACATTTATAGACAGATGCGAAGTTAAAAAGTAGTCTCAACCAAGCCCTCCCCTACCTACCCTGTGGGGAGGGTGTCACTTCCCTTCCATGAAGGTCAGAATGAGTACAGACAGCTTCAGCCCCTCCCGCGACACCCCAGACACCCCAAATGGCTTGCTTTTCCAGCCTGTGCAGTGTAATAAATGGCTTTCCTCCCCCTGGAAGGCTGGTGGCAGAGAATAACTCCAGACCTGTGATGATACCTTTCGCTCTACCTCATTTAACACTTACTGGAGTGAGAAAAGTGAAGTCAGTAAAAAATGTATCAACAGTCCTGCCCTAATTTCTTTAACACCTCAGCTTTTCCTTCTCATTGGCTGCATGATTTACTGAACATGAGCTAACAGTCGCAAGCCTGGTACCTGGGGAGCACAGGGAGGCTTTGGGGAAATCCAAACTAATGTCACATTGATGGCTCACAGAGTAGGAAGCTGGCCGTAATGTCACAGTGAATGTCTGATTGCTTAACGCGATGGAGAGAAATTTCCATCGAAAGCCTGTGTCAGCAAAGCAATAGAAAAGCTGAGTCTTTTCCATAGAAAGCCCCTGCTCACAGCTGTCTCCCCCTCAAACTGCAATCCCGCAGTCCTGAGGTCATTGTTGGAGATGGGGTCATCACAGTGTCAGCCTTTGATGCTGAAGAAGAATCCGTGATGCCTTTAGCTGAGAAAGCAGGACTGGACTCAGCCAAGGAGCAGAGGAACCACAAGGCTGGTGGAGTGGTTTTCATCTTATCTGGGGAAGATAGGAAAAGAATCTGTTTTCAAAGTCATCAGGATGCTTCCTGCAGAAGAAAATAACAGATCCTCAATTCAAACTGGCTTATGGAATTTCTGGGCTTGCATAATTGGCACATCCAAGGGTAGACTTGGTGGGTCCAGGTAGGGTTGGGTTCACAGCCTCCAACAGCCACCATTGGTCCACAGGTCTCCGGCCAGCTTTTCCTCTCCTGTCTGACTTCTTTCCCAGGCAGCCTCTGGCCAGGTGACTGTCCTTGGAGACTCCAGGCTTACCTCAGCCACGGAGCTCACAAGTCTCAGCTCAAAAGGAAAGCTCTTTCTCACTATTTCTAGCACAAGCTCCAGAACTGAGTCTCACTGGCTTGGCTTACATTCCCCAATCCAAAGGCAATCATCTTGGCCAAGAGGATAGAAAATGATGGAGTTCCCATTGTGGCTCAGCGGGTTAGGAACCTGACCGGTATCCATGAGAGCGCAGGTTCAATCCCTGGCCTTGCTCAGTGGGTTAAGAATCTGGCATTGCCGTGAACTGTTGTACAGGCAGCAGACGTGGATCTGGCATTGCTGTGGTGTAGGCTGGTGGCTGCAGCTCAGATTTGACCCCTAGCCTGGGAACTTCCATATGCTGCTGGTGCAGACAGCAAGAAAGAAAGGAAGGGAGGGAGGGAAGGAGGAAGGAAGAAAGGAAGGAAGGAAGGGGGGGGGAATGCAATTGGCCAGGTGTAGATCACGTGCCCAGCCCTGGCACAGAGAGGTGAGGTCACCTCTGGATCATCCCCACTGGATCACCAGGACCAAGAGTGAAAACAGGTTGTTTATAATTAGGAAATGAAGGCCAGGCAGGTCAAAGAGCAGATCTCCAACTCATGCTTCCTTCCACATGTAAATGAATAGTCTCTTCTGGGGTCTTATCTGAGTCATAAGGGACCTGGCTCACGACATTGAGACGGCATAGGGCCAGCCCGGGGCCAGGGTATGCTACCTTAGAGTGCTTGGGAGCTTTCTGCTTCTCTTGCTTACATTTAGTGTGTCTCTTGGAAGACAGAAGGATAGAAATTAGATGGCATTTCTGAAAGGGCTTTCATCTCCATGCACTGGGCAGTCAAACATCATGGAAAGGGGTTGGGGGAGGGGTGGGGAAGGGTAGAGATGCTTGTACCTCCAGGTCTAAGTTCCACCTCTACCACCTGCTTCCCATGTGATCTTGGATAGATTACTCCCTTCCCCAAAGATTGGTGAGGGTGTGAATACCTTTCTTTTTTTTTTTTTTTTTTTTTGTCTTTTAGGGCCACACCTGCAGCATATGGAAGTTCCCAGGCTAGGGCTCGGAATCGGAGCTACAGCTGCTGGCCTACACCACAGCTCACAACAATGCCAGATCCAAGCCACGTCTGCAACCTACACCGAAGTTCACAGCAACGCCGGAACCTTAACCCAGTAAGCGAGGCCATGGATTGAACCCGAATCCACAGGGATACTAGTCTGGTTTATTACCACTGCACTACAACGGGAATTCCAGAATGTGAATACTTGAAATTGTAAGAAAGTACCTGATAGATGATTATGAGTAATGAAAATAGTTATGTGTCAGACTGTACATACATTATTCATATTTCTTGCATTTTAAAGTAAAGAGAAGTGAGGGTTAGGGAAGCTAAGGGACTCAGTCACCATCACCCAAACATTAATGCCAGGATTTGAACCTCAGTCTTTTCCACCCCAAAGCCTACATTCCCTCCACCATGCTGGGCACTCCCTCATCCCCTTCCTCATCATCCTTTCTTCTTAACCAACAAGATCCTATTTTGCTCTGGATGGAAATGTGCCCAGCCCCAAAGAATGCATCAGGATAGGTCCAAGCCACCCCTAACTAACCCCTTTCCCTCTACGAGATATTTCCTTCCCCAGGCTCCCTTGCCCCCATAGTAGCCAATGAGATACTTGGGGGAGGAGCACTTGGGGTTATTTCTGTGGCCTTGGCCTCAAGGGACACACTGTAAAATTTGGCTTAGAGAGCCAAGTACTGCTTGGATGAATTCACAAATCTGTTTAGCCAGGAGTGACACTGGAAATATTTATCAATCTGGTGGCACAAAACCTGAGCAATCAGAATGATCCATCAGAAGGGACACTGGCTGTCACACTGTGTGCGCAGGATGGCCATCAGCCCTGACTTAAGTGCAGCTGCCCTGTCACTTTCCTGCTCTCTGTCCCTACCAGGGCTTGTCTCCTGGCTTTGATTCATATCTGCCCCCCCCTTTCCCGCAACTGGAGCTCCCCACCACTGCCTGGGGCCACCAAAGCCACCTTGGTCTTGTGGTTTTCCAGAAGAGCGGCCTCTGCCACCACAAGAGCCACACCTGCCTCCAACACTCTGGTCCTTTCCTGAAACAATTTGCAGATGAACTGCGATTGCTACATGGTATCTTCAGCCACCTCCATCACATCACATATAACATGCAGCAGTGTTCATTGTATTTATCATATTGTATAATGTATCCTTTGTACTTATTTATCTTATAACTGGAAGTTTATACCTTTAAACCATCTTTATCCAATTCCCCCCTCCCCCACCCCTGACAACCTTTCATTCTTTCATGGCAACCCCACCCGACTCATTATTATTACATCTCCCAGGAAGCTCAGACCTGAGTTTTGCATTTAACTAGATCCGTGTTCCTTATCCTGAACACCCTGGTATAAACTATTCCACACCTTGATGGCTATGCCTTCACTGGTGTATTCGGTTCAGAATTTCACTGCATCTTTGTCTTTTTCTCTAAACCAACCTCAATTCCCAACATAAAGAAGTAGTTGAAGGAATATGAAGAAATTGCTGGCAATCCTCAAGAAAGAAACATAAAACAGAACCCCCGCAGTCATGTTGAGGTTGTAGGGATTGGGTCCCGTAGATTGAATAATGTAGTAGTTAAGAGTGTTGACTAAGGTTGAGGTGGAGTTAGGAAGTCTAAAGGCCTTCCTTTTAGCCTGGCTGAGAATCCTCCTCCACCTAGAAAGACAGCATCCCCAAGGGCCCCCACTTTGAGGAAGGAGGGACCCTCCAGGAGAAACTTAAATGGTTCAGGAAACTGCTTTGCCGCTGTGAGTCTCAGGAAATGAGCTGCCTTTGCAGCAGTTGCTCCAACAGCCAATCCCACCCCTCAGCCCTTGCTGCTTTTGCAACAGAAGCAGAAAAGGCCAGCCTCTCCTCTCTCAGTCTCCTTTGCAGTGAGGAAGATGCAACAGTTCTGGCCAAAGAAACGGAGGAAGTGGTTTGTTGAGAGTTCCAGGGAAACCTTTGGCTTCGATGCTGCTGGCACTGACCTCTCTCCTTGCAGGCAGAGGTCAACCAACGTCTAGGGGTGACGTCGGAAGGCGGAGAGGGAGAGCACATGGGATTCCTCTTCCCATCACTCTTGTTCTCTCAGCAAAGCAGAAAGCAAGGCCACTAACTGGGAGTGAGGACACAGAGGGAGAGGTTGGATGGAGGAGAAGGTGGGAGGCAGTCACAGGGCAGCATGGAGGCAGGAAAATAAACTAGGGGACACGTACTAGGATCAGCAGGCAGACTCAGGACTGACCCGAGGTTAGTGGTCAGGGATGTAAAGTGAGACCAGTCCGCATGGGCGAGTATTTTCCTCTAGCTTTGGTTTTTCGTTTGTTTTCCTTTTTCAGTTGCCCTGTGGCATATGGAGTTCCTAGACCAGGGATCAGATCTAAGCCATAGCTGCGACCTAAGCTTCAGCTGCAGCACTGCCAGATCCTTAACCCACTGTGCCGGGCTGGGGATCGAACTGCGTCCCAGCCCTCAAAGGATGCCACTGATCCTGCTGCCCCACAGCGGGCACTTCCCTCTAGCCTTGTTCATTGACCAGCATGCAGACAAAGACTAGGATTTAAGTGGGGTTCATGTTTGGCCAGGAAACTACAGTGAAAGGAGAGAGGAAAAGAAGCTGAGAGTTCTTGCAAAGAAGTGATCATTGGTATGGACCTGAGGATGGAGGCAATTGAGAAAGGGAGGTAGGTGGGGCTGCACGCTGCCTCTAGACTTGAAAGAGACTTCTACCCACTGAGGCCAAAGAACAGTTGAGATGAACTCCTGGGAAAGGGAGCTGGGGAAGTGGGAGGTGGTGGGCAGAAGGGGAGGCTTGAAACGGAGCTGAAGGAGGAGGACGAGTAGCTGGTCTCAACCAGCTGATGATAAAGATGCAGCGTCCAGAGAGGAAAAGGCACACAGAAGAGACGGTGCTTTTTCCTCTCTCGAAGTTAGAGATCTGGACCTGAGGCTCGAAACCACAAAGGGACTAGCCTTCCATGTCCCACCCAACCGACCCATTCGAGCCAGTCGCTGGAAGCGTTTCTCCAGTACCAGAGCTTCACAAGCTCTCTCCTGCCCTCGCTATCCCTATTAGAGAACCCCGGCAGGAGTCCAGTCCAGGGGGGACACCCAGCAGGTGGGTAAGGAGGATGGCGGAAGTGGGGAGGGGGATGGAGGGGGAGGGTGGTCATGGGAGAAATGGCGAGTTCATCTCAGATCAAGGTGGGGACTCAGGAGTCAGAAGAGGTGGCAAGATCATGGAGTTCCCATTGTGGCTCAGCGGGTTAAGAACCTGACACCATGTCCACGAGGATGCGAGTTCAATCCCTGGCCTTGCTCAGTGGGTTAAGGATCCCACGTGGCTGTGGCTGTAGTGTAAGGCCTGTAGTTACAGCTCTGATTCAACCCTAGCCTGGGAACTTCCATATACTATGGGTGCAGTGCTTAAAAAAAAAAAAAAAGAAGAGAGGCGTAATCGTCATGGCGCAGCGGAAATGAGTCCGACTAGGAACTATGAGGATGTGGGTTCAATCCCCGGCCTCACTCAGTGGGTTAAGGATCTGGTGTTGCCATGAGCTGTGGTGTAGATCGCAGACTCGGCTCAGATCTGGCATGGCTGTGGCTCAGATTCGACCCCTAACCTGGGAACCTCCATATGCCACGGGTGCAGGCCTAAAAAAACAAAAGACCGAAAAAAAAAAAAAAAAGAAGAGGTGGCAAGATCGGTGGAGCCAGGTTCCCCTGGGTGGAGGGGCTGAGCTCTGGGGCTGGGATGCTCATGCCTTTCTTAGCCGCCAGTCTGTAGTGGAGCAGAAAGCAGAGGAATAGGTCAAGCTTTGCATGGCCCTAAAGGCTAGGTGAAAGGCTGGGGACCAAGCCAGACACGGTGTTCACAGTCAGAATTCCAGAAGAGGAAGGGACTAAGAGAACATTAAGGTTAGATGCAGCTGCACTTGACAGTGACATGTCAGTGGTCCACGGTAAATTGTCACGGTCGCTCCACCACTGTCAGGGTCCCGGGTTCATTTTTTGGCCCGCACCCTACCAATGGCTTCCATTCTAATGATGTTCTTTTGGGCAAATTGCTTTATTTTTCTGAGCCTCGGTGTCTTCAGCTGAAGAAGGGGACCAATTACAGTGAACAGACTAGGCTAATGGATGAAAAGTGCTTTGTACCCACGCCGACAGCAGAAACTGTCACTGTGTTTTGTTTGGTTCTACCAGGTATACAGTTGGAGCTCAATAAATACAGTGCTCAGCACATATTGATTGAATTGATTATCATCATTTTTTATTTTTTAGGGCCACACCTGTGGCATATGGAAGTTCCCGGGCTAGGGGTTGAATCAGAGCTACAACAGCTATAGCCACAGCCACGCCAGATCCGAGCCGTATCTGCCACCTACATCACAGCTCGTGGTAACGCAGGATCCTTAACCCACTGAGCGAGGCCAGGGATGGAACCCACATCCTCATGGGTTTGTTAACTACTGAGCCACAATGGGAATTCCGTAAATGAACTACATTTCAATTAAAAACAATTCAGAACACCCGGGTCTGGTCAGACTTACAAAAGTTTTGTTGAGATTTAAAATGGATTTGAATGATTTTTAAGAAGCCATCCTAAGAAGATCAAGGCTGGAGTTCCCATCGTGGCGCAGTGGTTAATGAATTTGACTAGGAACCATGAGGTTGCGGGTTCGGTCCCTGCCCTTGCTCAGTGGGTTAAGGATCCGGCATTGCCGTGAGCTGTGGTGTAGGTTGCAGACGCGGCTCTGATCCCCCGTTGCTGTGGCTCTGGCGTAGGCTGGCGGCTACAGCTCCGATTAGACCCCTAGCCTGGGAACCTCCATATGCCAAGGGAGCAGCCCAAGAAATAGCAAAAAGACAAAAAGACAAAAAAAAAAAGAAGAAGAAGAAGATAAAGGCTGGATGCATGAATAACTGCAGATGACAGACAGATGAGAGTCTGCACACGTATCTGCACATCAAGATTGTTTTTCTGGTCCTTGGGAACCCAGAGAACTAGGCATTATACTTACACAGCCTTTATCTCACTTTCTGAATTTGTTTTGTTTTGTTTTTTTCGGTTGCTCTAAGAAAACATTTAATTTTAGCATCACGATAATGAGAGCTCTCTGGGAGTTCCAGTCCTGGTTCAACAGTTATGAACCTGACTAGGATCCATGAGGATGCAGGTTCGATCCCTGGCCTTGCTCAGTGGGTTAAGGATCTGATGTTGTCATGGGTTGTGAGGTAGGTCGCAGATGTAGCTCGGATCCCTTGTTGCTGTGTCTGTGGTGTAGGCAGGCCGCTGCGGCTCTGATTTGACCCCTGACTTGGGAACTTCCATATGTTGTGGGTACGGCTCTAAAAAGAAAAACATAAAAATAAAAAAAATAATGAGAGCCCTGGAAAGTAGTCTGTCTCCCACCCCGACAGGCTTCCCAGTGCAGTAACTTAGCCAAAGGTCAAGGGTTTCAGCCAGATGGGCCTGCCTTTGAACCCTCACAGGCTATGCCACCACTTCCTAGCCACATCTGCCTGGTGACTTGACCTCCATCAACCTCGGAGACCTGAGCTTTGACTCGGGAATCAGGTAAACCATGAGGGGAGCGAGAGGAATGAGGGGAGCAGTGAGATGCGTGGCGGACGAGCCTGGCAGGTGCAAGCACTCAGGGACCGTCCATCACTTAAGGGGCCCAACGTCATTCTACTGCTAAAACTTCAGAGGCACAGAGATGGTAGAAAAGAGACTGGCAGCTTCCCCTTCTCCTTCCTTCTTAATTTTGTCTCTGTTGAATTCGAGCAAGGGGCCCAGGGCCCCCCACCTCACAAAGGGCTCAGTGACAGCTGGAAAGCCCGTTAGGCTGACCCAGGGCGCCACCGAGCTCTCACACGGTTTTCACATCACCAGGCTTGTTTTGACTTTGGGGAGCCTTCTCTCCACAATCCCTCCGTGACTCCGGGGGGAGGAAGTGAGGCGATCTGAGTGAGGGCTGTACACACAGACACAGCCAAGGGGAAAAAGAAGGAAAACACCTCCCTGGCCTGCACAGAACCCCCCAGAACCATACCCTGGCGGGGGGGCTGTCCCCTCACCCTCCCTCCCAGGCTCCCAGGCTCCCAGCCTCCAGCCTGCGTTGGCCTCCCAAGGACTCGGTCATGTCTGCTCTTTGTTCCCAGAGGAGGCTGGGCGGGGGAGCTTGGAAGGCAAACAAAAGCCATGAGCAGCGTCTGGTCTGGACCAGGCTTTCCTTGGGATCTGCTGGGCTGGAACCTCCATCAGCTGCCCCTTGACAATTGCTCCTCCAGTCAGTTCCAGTTCTGGCAATGGGCCATCCAGAAATAAAAACAGGTCCAGGAAACCAGGGCTTCTAGGGGCTGGGTAACGGCCTGGGTTCTGGATACAGCCTGTGACCACATCAGTAATGATGATAACAGGAGTTCCCACTGTGGCTCAGAGGAAACGAACCCGACTAGTACCCGGATTCGATCCCTGGCCTCGCTCAGTGGGTTAAGGATCCAGCATTGCCGTGAGCTGTGGTGTAGGTGGCAAATGCAGCTCGGATCCCGCGTTGCTGGGGCTGTGGTGTAGGCCCGCACAGCTACAGCTCCGATTCGACCCTTAGCCTGGGAACCTCCATATGCTGCCAGAGCAGCTGTAAAAAGACAAAAGACAAAAGAAAAAAAGAAATGTAGTTCACTTACAAAGCCATGTTAGTTTCAGGTGTACGGCATAGTGATTCAGTTTATATAGTGATTCAGACATATATAGTTCCTTGTAATAACCTATAATGGAAAAGAATCTAGGTAGATTTTTGCCATATAGGTTATTACAAGGTATTGAGTATAATTCCCAGTGCTGTACAGTAGATCCTTGTTGTCCTGCTGTTTATCCATTTTTTTGTGTGTCTTTTGTCTTTTTAGGGCCACACCCTTGGCATGTGGAGGTTCCCAGACTAGGGGTCCCATCAGAGCTGTAGCCACTGGCCTACACCACAACCACAGCAACATGGGATCCAAGCCATGTCTGCGACCTACATCACAGCTCAGGGCAACGCTGGATCCTTAACCCACTGACCGAGGGCAGGAATCAAACCAGCAACCTCATGGTTCCCAGTGGGATTCATTTCCGCTGCACCACAACGGGAACTCCTGTTTATCCGTTTTATATATAGTAGTGTTAATCCCAAACTCCTAATTTATCCCCCTTCCCCCGTTGGTAACTGTAAGTTTGTTTTCAATGTCTGCGAATGTGGACTTAGGGCCGGCAACCTGGAGACAGAGCTTCCAGAAGCTCCCGGGTTCATACCTGGAGTCAACGTGAGGCCTGATCATTTCAGGGAAAGCCAGGATCTGCTCCACCTTCCTCAAGAAAAGACTCGTGAAGGGTCCTCCCACTGGACTGAGATGAGGGGAGGGAATGAGCAGCAGGATAGGAGCCGCAGCAATCCAGGCAAAGAGGGTCAAGGCCCTAAGTCTGGTTAAAGGGTCCCTATGCCTCCAGACAGAGGGGTCTCTACAGCTGTTGAGAATGAGCTGGATCTATAGGGATTAGTAAGGGGCGATCTTTTGATTGTTTCCTGATTTATGACAAAAATTTTTCTTGCACTTTTTTTTAAAAAAAAGTACAGACCAGTATATAATATCTGGGGTTTTTTTTTGTTTTTGTTTTTGTTTCTTTTTTAGGGCTGCTCTCACAGCATATGGAAGTTCCCAGGCTAAGGATCGAATCAGAGCTACAGCTGCCACAGCCACATCAATGCCAGATCCGAGCCGCATCTTCAACCTACACCACAGCTCTTGGCAACGCCAGATCCTTAACCCACTGAGCAAGGCCAGGGATCGAACCCACATCTTCATGGATCCTAGTTGGGTTCGTTAACCTCTGAGCCATGTAGGGAACTCCTGAAATAATTTTTTTGGGGGGGAATTCAGATTTCCTCGTTAATAGAGCCCCCCTCAAGAGAATGAAACTTAAGCAGAGGAATATCAGAAACAAGCTAATCCAGAAAGTAATAGCATTTCCAGCAACCAAGTCGCAGAGCAAATAAAGGGTGTTTGAATAGCACTGTCGGGAGAATAGGACTTGTCAAGGCAGACTTGCAAACAGGAAAGGGGGCAGGGACCCTTCTTGTCTAGACGTCTGATTAGTGGGAAACTGGAGGATTATGAGGCGTGTGGATTTTTCTGGCTGCCGTTTCTCAGGGGGGTCAGGCTTTCTGCGCACAGGGCTGGGTGAGAGAACCTTTTGTCTCCCGGAGAAAACACTGGCTGGTCCTCCTTCTCCTTTGGGCTCCAGCAGCCAGTTTGGGACCAAGAGATTATTAGTGGATTTTAACCCAAGGCTGTTGGGGGAGATGAGAGAGTGACTGGGAGGGTCTGGGGCTTTTTGGAGACAGAGAATCACTGCTGGGAAACTCACCTCTTCCTGCCCTTTCCTCAGCTGTGCCAGCTTGCTTTCTCATCATGCTGCGGGCTGATGCCCTGGACTCAGGACCTCTGTTCTGCTTAAGTAATGGTCCAGTTTTGCCTCCTCACCCCAGGTCACCAGGGAAACCACAGAACTTCCAGGGGGAATTGTGGGTTATGGGCTCTGACAAATAAATTTCACCTGCATAGTAATGAAGTTGGGGGGACCCTGGGGGTACATTGGGTAATGGGTAGGACCCTGGAGGTGACAGGTGGGTTTCTAAAGGAAATGGGCTGGGAATCAGGAAACCTGAGGTTCTGGAACAGGTCCCTTATCTCCAAAGTGGGGAAATTCATGTCACTCTCCCGGTTCCACCTGAATGCTTTCTGCAAAGTGCTGTTGGCCATCCCTGCCCACAGCCTGGGGCTGCTTGCGTGCTTGTGCCATGACCTCAAACAGGGCACCACCAGGCATGGTTCAGGAAAAAGTCACAGCCCAGCCCCGTGTCAGCAGCAGGCACTATAGCACATGCGATAGTTGGGGTTGAAAATACAAAGAGTAGGGTTTCCCACTGTGGCTCAGTGGGCTAAGAATCTGAATCTTTAGGACCCATGAGGATGCAGGTTCGATCCCTGGCCTTGCCAAGTGGGTTAAGGATCCAGCATTGCCGCAAGCTCTGGTGTAGTTCTCAGAGGTGGCTGGGATCTGGAGTTGCCGTGGCTGTGATACAGACCTGCAAGCCTGGGAACCTCCACATGCCACAGGTGCAGCTGTAAAAAGAAAAAAATAATAATAATACAAATTTTTTAAAAATCAGCTATGAATCACAATCAGCCCCACTTGCTGGGTGCTGAGTCACAAAAATAACTAAGGCTCCATCTCAACTCCCCACTGCCCTTTCCACAATGGGAACTCCATAGCTGAGTTTCTATTTGTTAAGAATAATTGATGGAATTGGAGAGTTCCTGTCATGGTGCACTGGAAACAAATCTGACTAGGAACCATGAGGTTGCGGGTTTGATCCCTGGCCTCGTTCAGTGGGTTAAGGATCCGGCGTTGCCTGAGCTGTGGGTGTAGATTGCAGATGCGGCTCAGATCCCGCATTGCTGTGGCTCTGGCATGGGCCGGTGGCTACATCTCTGATTAGACCCCTAGCCTGGGAACCTCCATATGCCATGAGGCGGGGGGAAAGCCATGAGAGAGGCCCTAAAAAGACAAAAAGGCCAAAAAAAAAAAAAGGAATAATGGAAGGAATTGATGTGTCCTGCCTGCCATGCAAGCAATGGCTTCTCGACGGAGTAGAGCATGCAGGATCTTAGCTATAGAATCAGCAGTGCTTGTGCTCACCGCATGCTCTGCAAAATCTAGGACCCCTTAGGGTTGGCCTTCTAAGAGCTCAACTTTGTGAAACTTCAGTGGGATGTTAGAATTTAAACAGATTTTCCTCTGTTACCAGAACAGGATTTTGCCCCTTGAGAAATATGAAATTATTCCGTAAGCCACAAAATGATGTCTTTATGTTCGAGAGGACGGTAATGTTTATTATATTTTGCATGTGTGGATGAATCCTTCTGAATCCACTGTGAGTGGCAGCAAGGATTTTAAGGTTCCTCCTTTCTGAGACCTGTGAACATTTGCACAGATATTCCAGGGAACAGTTTAAAACTGTTACCCTAGAAAGAAATACTAAAGGGGGAGAGGAGAAATTGGGTAGAGCGATTCACAGAGAAAAGGCAGCCTGGAGTCGCACGCATCCTCAGGAAAGAGGAGGCGAAGTGGACCAGGTGCAGGAGGGCAGCGGGAAGCGAACCAGACGCCGTGGCTGCAGTGGATGCTGAGGGCCACGGGGTCAGAGGTCCATGAGAAGTGAAGGAAGCAGATGCCAATTAGGGCAAAAGCACAGCGAAAACTTGGCCGGGTGGATTTGATGAGGGCAGAAAGGGACTAGCAAGCCGATAACTCTAACAAACCACTACAGCCACTCACATCTGTTTGCTGCTTATGATGATGGGTCCAGCTCAGCGGTAACTCTCAGGACAACCCCACAAGGTGGATGCTAGTATGTGCCACTTTCCTTTTCTTTCTTTCTTTTTTTTTTTTTTTTGGTTTTGGTTTTTGCTTTTTAGAGCCACACTCATGGTTAATGGACGTTCCCAGGCTAGGGGTGGAATCGGAGATACGGCTACCGGGCCTACGCTGCAGCCACAGCAACGCCAGATCCAAGCCACGTCTGTGACCTACACCACAGCTCATGGCAACGCCAGATCCTTAACCCACTGAGCGAGGCCAGGGATCGAACCCCCAACCTCATGGTTCCTAGTCGGATTTGTTTCCGCTGCGCCATGATGGGAACTCCTCCGGTGGCTTCTTAACTCCCAGAAGGAGGCCCTAGACCTTGCTAGGATCCCCATGTGCCCTATGGCTTGCCCCCTCCCTTCCTGTGACATCTTGGCCTTCCTCTCCTGCTCGCACCCCCCATGCTGGGCTAGGACCAGCACCTCATCAGAGCCCTGTCCCTGGAACTCCCCCCACACGCCCTTCCCACTTGGACCACACCCAGCCTCCTCACCTCCTTTGGGTGCTCTCTCAGTGAGGGCTCCTCCACAGCCCGTCGAAATTTTACCTTCCACTGGTGCTTTATCCTTCCTTCTCCTTGTTGCCCCATCCTGAGTCTTTTCTGGGCCAGTGCACCCACCCCAAGCCCTGTGACCTTGACCACCATTGGCTCTGAGATGCTCTGCTTCTCTGGGGAATTGCCCCCAACTAACAGGCTCTGCCTTGACTGGCAATTTGCAGCCCCTCCCTCTCCCACCCCAGGGCAGCCCAGAGCCAATGACTGAAAGATGAGGAGACACAAGATGCTGGCTCGGTGGGGACAGTTCTGCAGTGTTAGCTGACTCTGGAGTCTCTCATGCATCAGCCCCAGGACCACATTCTGACTTGACTTTTCCTCATTCACTACCTGCTTCCTTCCTTCCTATTCATCTAAGGATGCTCCTTCCTTTAAAAAAAAGAAAGAAAAAGAAAAGGAGTTCTGTTGTGGCTCAGTGGTAACAAACCCAACTAGTATGCATTAAGAAGCAGGTTCACAAATGTCCATCAACAGATGATTGGATTAGGAAGATGTGGTGTATATATACACAGTGGAATACTACTCAGCCATAAAAAGAACAACATAATGCCATTTGCAGCACCATGGATGGAACTAGAGATTCTCACATTGAGTGAAGTAAATCAGAAAGAGAAAGACAAATATCATATATACCACTTTTATCTGGAATCTAATCTACAGCACAAATGAACCTTTCCATAGAAAAGAAAATCACGGACTTGGAGAGTAGACTTGTGGTTGCCAAGGGGTAGGGGGAGGGAGTGGGATGGATTGGGAGCTTGGGGTTAATAGATGCAGACTATTGCCTTTGGAATGGATTAGCAATGAGATCCTGCTATGTGGCACTGGGCCCTATGTCTAGTCACTTATGTTGGAGCATGATAATGGGAGAAAAAGGAATGTATACATGTATGTGTAACTGGGTCACCATGCTGTACTGTAGGAAATTGACAGAACACTGTAAACCATCTATAATGGAAAAAATAAAAATCATTATATATATATAATGATTATATTTATATATATAAATAAAAATATAAATATATATATATATAAATAAAAGAGGCGGGTTCGATCCCTGGCCTTGCTCCGTGGGTCAAGGATCTGGCATTGCTGTGAGCTTCGGCAAAGGTTACAGACAAGGCTCAGATCTGGCATTGCTGTGGCTGTGGCTTAGGCCAGCAGCTGTAGCTCCAATTCAACTAAATTAAAAAGCACCTGCACCACCTGCACCAAATCCTTGTCTCAGGCTCTGCTTCTAGGGAACCCAATCTAGGACTTTTCTGGGTTTTTGTTGTTGATGTTGTAATTACTCTTAGTGCTCACCCAGTGTAACAGATATTTAACTTTGTCTATCTCTTTCCTTAAAATGTCCATCCAGAAGGGCAGTTACTCTATCTGCTTCATGCCCTGCTGCCTCCTCGGTGGCCAGAACAGTACCTGGTATATAGCAGGTGCTCAGCAAATGTGTCTTGAAGGAATAAATGAGTGAGTCCTCGTCCTCTATGTGTCCCAGGACTTGCACAAATCCTGACCTGGGTGATCAAGCTAGGAGTCTTGACCTGCTAGGTCTGTGGCCCATAGACTCAGCCCACTTTCTCGTCTACACTCTCCTGCCTATGAAAGATGGCTTCTGACCCCAGTGGTCTAGTCCTCTCCACCTTGGGTGATTTGCCAGTAACCCAGCCACCCAGCTCACTCTCTTGTAGGTCCAAAGGCATCTGTCTGCCCCTCTTGAGACCACCTGCCTCCCACAGTTGGCCCATTCCGGTCTCAGTCAAATGATACAGTAAACATGAGAAATCAATTCATCTGCTCCCAGATAGGATTTCAAAACTAGGTGGATGAGGAAAGGTAGGTGGTAGAAGGCACCCATGTGAGGCTGTGCTTCCTTGTTGGGATGAGCCATCAGAATGTGTGACGGAGACAGGAACGGCCAAGGGCAAGGGGGAATAGCTCCTGTTTGCCTGGGTTGGAGCCCTGGCAAGGCAAGCTGAGAGCCATTGCCTAACTCATTCTGGAGGCTGATTCTGACACATTTCACAGAGTATCTAGGGCTGTGTTCCAGCCAGGCTCACTGCTACAGCCAGGAGATGTCGCATCAGGCAGGCAGGGCTCAGATCTTGAATGTTCTACACTATTGATGAATCAGCAATCCGGTTACTTCTCTGGGCTTGGTTTCTGGGCAGTACTTGTTCTTTGGTTTAAATCCCAGCAAACACATAGCACTGCTTTCCACAAGGGCATTTCCTGGCTCTGGGCTGCCCTGGAGTGGGTGAGGGAGGGGCTGCAAATTGCCAGCCAAGGCAGAACCTATGAGTCGGGGGGAAATTCCCCAGGGAAGCAGAACATCTCAGAGCTACTGGTGGTCCAGGGGTGGGTGCGCTGGCCCAGAAAAGAATCTGGGTGGCACGAAGGTCTATGGCTTCCTACTGGGAGTTAAGAAGCCTCTGCAGGTTTCTGAGCAGAGAATTGATATGATCTCACTTTTGTTTTGACAAGTTCATTCTGGCTGCCATGTCAAGAGCAGGTGGAAGAGGCCAAGGGTGGAAGCTGGGAGGTTGATCAGGAGGCCACAGTGATAATCCAGGTGAGAAAAGAGGGTGGCTTGGACCAGGGGTGGCAGTGACGGTGCTGAGAGTGGTCAGATTCTGGAAGTATTCTGAAAGTCGAATCAGTAGAATTTTCTGAGTGTCTGAATGTAGGTATGAGAGACAGAGAGAGAAATTCAAGGATGGCTCTGAGGCTTTGACCCTCAAATCTTTTTTTTTTTTAAGTTCTTTTATTATTATTATTATTTTTGGTCTTTTTGTTATTTCTTGGGCTGCTCCCACGGCATATGGAGGTTCCCAGGCTAGGGGTCGAATCAGAGCTGTAGCCACCAGCCTACGCCAGAGGTGCAGCAACGTGGGATCAGAGCCGTGTCTGCAACCTATACCACAGCTCACGGCAACACCGGATCCTTAACCCACTGAGCAAGGGCAGGGACCAAACCTGCGACCTCATGGTTCCTAGTCGTATTCGTTAACCACTGCGCCACGACAGGAACTCCTGACCCTCAAATCTTAAAAGATGGTTTCCATTGTGTTATGAGAAAGCTGTGGGTGAGACATTTTCCTTTTCTTTTTTGCTTTTTTTTTCAGGCTAGGGATGGAATGAGAGCTAAGCCTATGCCGCAGCCACAGCAACACCAGATCCAAGCCACATCCGTGACCTACACCACAGCTCACGGCAATGCCAGATCCTTAACCCACTGAACAAGGCCAGGAGTGACTCCACATCCTCATGGATACTAGTCAGATTCTTAACCTGCTGAGCCACAACGGGAACTCCTTATTGCTGTTGTTGAATCGACTCTGCCAATTAGCTTTGTCATCTTGGGCAAGTTGGTTCACTTCTCAAAGCCCTCAGGGGTGCTCTCACGGTGTCCGTGAACAGCCCTACCTTCAAGGCTCGGATTGGGAGAAATTCTACAATTACACATTCAAGAGGCCCAGTGACTGATGAGGCCCTTGCTGATGAGGAAGCCTGATGGCTCCATCAGAACGGGGTATCCACACAGAAGGCAAGGGGACCAGACACTGGCCAGTCTGCCTGCGCCCCTCTTTCTCTGTCCGTTTCCCACTGGAACACGGGTCTCTTCCCCAGTAACCCCCACCCCATTTCTCCCATGCCCCCCAAGTCCCTGGAAGAGCTGTACAAAGTGCTCTGAACACCCTATCCTGGGGGTGTTCTTTGCAATTTCCCGAAAACAATCACAGTTTATCAGTTTATTCCAAGAAATAGGTTTTGTAGTTAACGAGAAGCCCCAAGCTTCTGAGAAAGAGTCTGTTTATAACATTTGTAGAGTCTTGCTTATGTTTACGTTTCCCTTACTAATAACCATTTTGGCACTCTGTCTCCTGCTGTGTAAGGTTGGGAGGGAACTGCTTACAGGCAGCCCGCAGGATCCCTGGGTACCCGGGACGGTGCCTACATGGGGAAAGGGAAGGAGAGAAAGAAAAAATAAGGAGAGTCCTGAGCTAAGGGCCAGGAGCAGACCAAACTGAGGCACACGGCACCCCAAGGAAGCTAATCATTTGGCCCCTGACTCAATTAGAAATCATATTTGGCTGTTCATATCAGCAGCCTAACTGTGGTACCCTCAACAAGAGGTTTACCCTTATCTCACATAAAGGAGGTTTAAAGGGCTTCTATAGTGGTCCTGCCCACTCATTAGGGACCCATGTAGCTTGCTTTCTGCTCCACTATCCTAGTTCAGTGCTTTCATCCTTCAAGGTTGCCTCATAACCCAATATGGCTGCCAAGGGCTCCAGCCATCACATCCACATTCCAGGCAACAGGAAGGAGGAACCAAGGAAAGGTAAAAGGAGTATTCACACCCCCTGCCTTTTACAGAGTCTTCCCAGAAGCCTCATACAACCACTCTGCTTATATCTCAATGGCCAGAGCTTGGCCACACAGCCACTCCTGACTGCAGAGGAGGCTGTGTTACATATGGAGACACTGAGAGTGGTTTGAGGGAAAAGAGAGGAGGGCTGTTAGTAGCAGGACAGCCTCCAGTTTGCTGTCCTGAGCAATTCTGCTCTGGCCTCTATCTGGCACACCCACCTAGCAAAAAAGTACTTTGTAAAGCATCGTATTTACTTGTTACTCAAAAATTCCCTGGAGAATGTTAAGATTTCTTCCAACCATGTTATACTCTACTCTCCTACAGAGGAATTCTTGTAAATAGAGTTTATTCCATGTCAGAACATTTCCAAGGATGCCTTAGCTTAAGAGTAATATTTAAACTCCCCCCAACTCTTGGCTGCCCTCAGCATCCCATGCATAAAGCAGGGCTATGCTGGGCTCTGTGACCTGGTCCTCATGCCTCTTCCTCCTCCAGATTTCTCTGTACTCTGAGCCAGCTTCCCCACCTCACTGCCCTGCCCCAGGGCTGGTGGGCCGTGTGGGGGCAATGCCTGAGGAAGTCTGTCCCAGGGGCCCAGCCTAGCCCGAGTCACCAAATTCTTGTAATCAGTTTAGTTACGCAACAAAATTCAGATCAGAGTGAGGATTAGCAGAGGAAGTGTGTGAACGGTGCTTTGAACTTCACAGAGGAAAGCCCCCTCCCCCATTCGCACAAAGCAAGCCCTAGGTCTGAAACACGTGAGCACACTGCCCCCAGCCCCCACCCCACCCCCCTCGCAGATCTCATTGTCCCCACTGCCGCCGGCTGGGCGATCCGTTGGCATCCCAAATGGCCTTCCCCCTGGCATTCCACCCAGGTCTCCCAGAGGGGGCAAAATGGATTCTGTCCTCAGCCCGCTGCTCCTGGAATGGCAAGCATTTGATGAGGCAGCCCTCAGCCCTGCCCTCTCCAGGACTCCTGTGTGCAGCCACACCGCCTGTCCTGCAGAGTAGCAGGGACCTGCTCAGCACCACTACCTCCCCATCCCTCGGTGGCTCGGGGAGGGAGGAAAGAGGGACAGAGCCAGGAGGCAGAGCCACCCCTCCCCAAGGCCAGCCTGCTGCTGGCGGGTTATTGTTCCCAGATGGAGACTGTCAAACCCTGTCAGCCTCAGACACACACTGAGGGCTACATCCGCATTCCTAGCATGTGTAACTGCCCGGCTTCACCTTCTGGGGCCCTCGATTCCATAACATGTCAAGTTCCTTCAGTCTCACCCAGGGCTAAAACCCTCTCACCCACTCCCAGCCGCTGCATTTGGAACGCAGAGTCGCTGTGGCTGTGTAAATATTTAAGCTGCGCTAAGGGGAGGCATATGTAGTCGGATTGATTACACTGAGTTGTCTGAGCTGAATGGGTCTCACCTGTCAGTGCTGGTTTCTCGATGAGCTTTGGGAGCTGAGAGTCACGGATGGTGCTCATTGGGCTCTAGGATGGATGATCACGGATGCTGCCCTGAGGGTCAGTGGCCTCTGGTACCCAGGGGAGGAGCCCGGCAGTTCTGCTGATGACTCTTTAGTTGAGGGCCCGGTTGTTGGAGGGATCCTGTGCCCTTGACTCCCTACTAGGTGCCCTGCTAGGAAGCACATCCCACAGTGCCCTCCACCTGGTCCTGGTCTTGACATTGCCGCTCAGGGTTGTGATGCTGCTCGCACCCTGGCAGACCCTTTCCACCGCGAGTCCATTCTCTTTGACTCATTTGCAGTAAATTAGGCTCTTGTTCCAACTGCATTGAATCTGCAGGCCACAAGGATACCTGTAGGGATGCATAAGGGCATCTGGGGCCCAGGGGTGGTAAGTGACTTGTTCAGAATCACGCAGTGGGAGTTCCCGTCGTGGCTCAGCAGAAACGAATCGGACTGGTATCCATGAGAACGCGGGTTCGATTCCTTGCCTCACTCAGTGGGTCAGGGATCCAGAGTTGCTGTGAGCGGTGGTGTAGGCACAGACATGGCTTGGATCTGGTGTTGCTGTGGCTGTGGTGTAGGCCTGCAGCTGTAGCTCCGATTCGACCCCTAGCCTGAGAACTTCCATATGCTGCAGGTATGACCCTGAAAAAAAAAAAAAAATCACACAGTAATTGGTGATGAAGCTGGATCTATAATCCAAGGCCTTCTATCTGTTATGGGTTGAATTGTGTCCTCACGTAGCTACATTGTAGGCTTAACCTCCAATGCCTGTGAAGGTGACCTGATGTAGAAATAGAATCTTGGCAGCTGGAGTCAAGTCGAGATAAGGTCCTTAGACCTCATCTAGTAGGATAGTTTCCTATAAGAGGAGAGAAATGTGACAGTGACACACAGAGGAAAGTCAGCCCCATGAAGATGAGGCAGGGGTTAGTGACACAGCCACAACCCAAGGAGCTCCAGGATGAAGCCACCAAAGCTGGGAAAGGCAAGGAAGTGCCCTTTCCTCGGGGCTTGGAGGAAGCATGGCCCTGCTAACATGATCTCAAGTGTCTACCCTCCAGAACTGCGAGAGAGCACACTTCTCTTGTTCTAAGTCACCCAGTTTGCAATGCTTTGTCCCAATGACCCTGGGGAATGGATCTCCCACCCAATAGTGTTTCTGAAACAAAGAGGTGGGAGAACTTTCGATGAAAATGCAGCTCCTTGGAAGCTCTGAGAGATGGATCATTATGGGTCTGTGACTCCCGAGCACCTGCAGGTCAAGTTTGGTGTGCGCGTCGCCTTTGAGTAGGACCTGACATTCTGTGCCCTTCCTATTCCTGAGAAATGCCCACGAGGGCGCTTGATCAAGGTTTAAACTTGAACATACAAGTTGATATAAACTCTTTTTTTCTTAGTCCTTCTTTAGGCTGCCAGACGCAGTTCTGATCATTTGCATTTAAGTTCTCTGCCCATCTCCGGGATTTCAAGACACTTAACAAATTCCATGACCCATGGGAGTGGCCTCTGGGGTTAGGAATTCCTGGTTCACATCTGCCCTCTGACCTCACCCTGTCCCAGGGACTTTATTAAATTGAGTCTTTTCTCATTTAGCAGACTCAGTAAAGAAGAGCTGGCATAGAAAATATGGTGGCTCAGGCTTGGGGTAACTGTGGGCTATAGGTTTGGACAGATGGGTATTTTGCAGTGAACCTTAATGTTTATCGTAATTCTCAAAAGATGGAGATTAGGAGCTGCCAATTTGCCAAGAATCCACTGGCCAACTCCTGAATCTGTGACATTTCTTTTTTCTTGCTTTCTTTTCTTTTGAGGGCTGCACCCTCGACCTAGGGAGGTTTCCAGGCTAGGGTTTCGAATCGGAGCTGCAGCCGCCAGCCTACACCACAGCCACAGCCATGCTGGATCCAAGCCACACCTGTGACCTACACCACAGCTCATGGCAATGCCGGATCCTTAACCCACTGAGCGAGGCCAAGGATGGAACCCTCATCCTCATGGGTACTAGTCAGGTTCTTCACCCACTGAGCCACAACGGGGAACTCCTGTGATGGTTCTTACAAGTCAGTCAGTTGGTGGTTCGCATTCGAGGTGGTTCGTGCCCTAACACCCAGCAATAGTGGTCCAAGAAAACCCCAGAGCCCACTGCTTTTTTTCTGCTTCATACAATAGCTGAGGCTGGCTGCCCAAACCCCCAGTCTCCGGGTTGCGTAACTTTGGGAAAACTGTTTTCTTGCCTCATTGCCCTTCACCGAAGCTTCTTATTTACTGAGGAATGGCTAGGAATCTAAACACATCAGGGGATAATGCTCCCTGCCCCCAGGCGCTGAGTTGAACTAAGTAGAACCATACCTTTGCTTTCTTCCCAAACCAATGGGTGGAACCAATTTAAAACCTCAGAGTCAGGCAATGTGTGTACAGAAACTCCCCTGTGTGTTTTAATGTTCCTCCCGAAAAGGACATAATGTCCTTGCCTGTGTTTTATCTACCAAAGACAGGCGCTGCACTCCAAAGGCAGTAGGTCTAAACAACAGGCCTGCTGCTTCAATCACTTATGATGCAGTCGTAAGACGCACCTGATGTAGCCACAGAGAGTCATTCTTTGGAAGCAAATTCAATGATGTGGGAAATGTTTACAGTCTTCAATTGAGTGGAAAAGGCTGCTTACAAAACAGAATGTGGAGTTCCCGTCGTGGCGCAGTGGTTAACGAATCCGACTAGGAACCATGAGGTTGCGGGTTCGGTCCCTGCCCTTGCTCAGTGGGTTAACGATCCAGCGTTGCCATGAGTTGTGGTGTAGGTTGCAGACGCAGCTCAGATCCCGCGTTGCTGTGGCTCTGGCGTAGGCTGGTGGCTACAGCTCCGATTCGACCCCTAGCCTGGGAACCTCCATATGCCGCGGAAGTGGCCCAAGAAATAGCAAAAAGCCAAAAAAAAAAAAAAAACAGAATGTATAGTAGGAAAACAATTATGCAAAAATTAGGTATGTATCCATAGAAAATCTGGAAGGCATATAGCCCATAAATATTGATGAACCTCTCGGGGCCACAAATACGCAAGTGGCCCGTGTGTCCATCAGGCAAGGGTGTCTACTTGGGAGAACAGCAGTGGCTGAGATCTTGCTGGGAAGGGCCATCTTTTTCTTTCTTTCCTTTTTTTTTTTCTTTTCTTTCTCCCCTTTTCTTTTTGGCTGCACACTCAGCATGTGGTAGTTCCTAGGCCAGGGATTGACCCCACGCCACAGCAGCCACTTGAGCCACTACAGTGACAACATCAGATCCTTAACCCGATAAGCCACAAGGGAACGCCTAGGCCATCTTTTTCTAATCATACATCGCACCGTAGAGACTGAGGTCTCTCGGGATTGTGGGTGAGTCCACGTGGTCTTTTATGTGCTTTTTCATGCTTTGCCAAAGTTCTTCCAGGAGTATGTCCTACTTTTATATTAACTAAAAACAATGCTACATAGTATAACCCATCTTAAAAAGATCGGTGGATACAGATGTGATAAATTCATGTGAGGAATAAAAAAAAAAAAGATCGGTGGAAATTTGAACACTGAATATTTGATGGTATTAAGGAATTATCCTTAAGTGTAGTATTGATATTGTGGTTTATATATATATATATATTTTTTTTGGGGTCTTTTTGCCTTTCTTTTTCTTGGGCCGCTCCCGCAGCATATGGAGGTTCCCAGGCTAGGGGCCTAATTGGAGACGTAGCCACCAGCCTACACCATAGCCACAGCAACTAGGGATCCGAGCCGAGTCTGTGACCTACCCCACAGCTCACGGCACGCCAGATCCTTAACCCACTGAGCAAGGCCAGGGATCAAACCCGCAATCTCATGGCTCCTAGTCGGATTCGTTAACTACTGAGCCACGACGGGAACTCCCTATTGTGGTGATAACTTTTAAAAAAACTCCTCAGCCTTTAGAGATGTGTACTGACATATATAGAAATGAAACAATATGTCTGGGATTTGCTTCCAAATAATATGTGAAGTAGTTAAGTGGGTAGGTATATAGTATAAAAAAAGAAAAATCAGGGAGTTCCCATTGTGGCTCAGTAGTTAACAAAACCTGACTAGTATCCACAAAGATGAGGGTTCCATCCCTGGTCTCACTCAGTGGGTTAAGGATCCCGCGTTGCCGTGAACTATGGTGTAGATCGCAGATGCAACTCGGATCCTGCATTGCTGTGGCTGTGGTGTAGGCTGGCAGCTACAGCTCCAATTAGGCCCCTAGCCTGGGAACCTCCATATGCCATGGGTGCGGCCCTGAAAAGACAAAAAAAAAAAACAAAAAAAAACAAAAAAAGGTCATGAATTTACAATTCTTGAAGCTGAGTGCTAGGTTCATGATGCTTTGTTATACTCCTATTTTTGTATATGTTTCAAGTTGCCATAATACAAAATTAAAACAAAAATAGAATGCTGGTTTAGATCTTTGTGACTGAGAGTGACCTGAGTTTTCCCTTATCTTTGCTTCTGGTGGAACTCTGCGGACCTGACTGCCTTCCTGAGTGTGCCTTCTTGCACGCAGGTGGAGCAGTTGGTGAGGCTAGTGGGGGCATGACTCTATCCTGCTAAGTGAGGCCAAGAAGAGAAACTGCAGAACACATGCCACTTACCCCCTTTGGCCAAAGCCACCAGGGGTTTTGCAAAGTAATGACATTACCACCACTGCAGCTGCAGGTAGGCAAATAGGTCCCATACACTGGGGTGTGAATAACTAAAGTTTCACCCTTGACAAGAGCCATTACATAGCTAGCCGGTTTAACAATGCAAAGATGGGTAACCAGGCAGTCCTTGTCTCCACCGAGACAGAGTATGAGAAAAGGAATAATTTACAAGTGTAATTGGATTTAGCTGCATGGAAAAAATTAGTACTAGCAAGGGAATGTTAACCATCCACAGGATTGTTATATTAGCTAGGAATGCTTTCAACTGCAAGTAATCAAAAAAATCTTAGCCTGATTTAAGCCCTAAGAATATTTGTCAGTTAGTTAACAAGGAGTCAACGAGTAGAAAAATCTCAGGGTTATTTAGCAATTAATGGTGATATCAAGATATCAAGAAGCCAGGTGCTTTCCATCCTTCTGTTTTTTTGTTTGTTTTTTTTTTTAACTATAGACTTATTGCCTCATGGTTACAAGATGGGTGCAGGAGCTCCAGCCATCTCAATCTTAAGTAACCAAATTCAAAGGTAGGAAGCAGAGGGAGGAGGGCAAGAGAAACTTCTCCTATGCAGCTTTTTTTTTTCTCTTATTTTTTCCAGAAAGGAAAACTCTTACCTAAAAGCCTTTCAGCAGTCTTGCCTTTGTATCTTATTGGCTGATGTCTGGTAGCCTGGTCACCTCCATCTGCAAGGAGGAAAATGAGTATCTGGTTCTTTAAGATCCCACAGAGAGGAAGAAAAGGAGTGGGAGTGGCTGCCATCATTATGGAAGAGAGCTATGGTGCATCTTTCCTCATTGTTGAAGCAATTTTTGCTAATTCTAGAAAAAATGAAAAATGCAGGACATTACCTATAACTACATCATCCAAAGAAATCCACTGATAACATTTTGGTATCGGAGGAGTCGTTTTAATGAAGCCAGATTGCCTTTCTTGGGTACATGAAGACAAGTGGAGACAGAGCAGGTCTTTCGCAGATTTGTGCATCAAAGCAAGTCTCTATCATGACTTCTCACAGTCCTCAGGAATAGAAAGAGAGGATTCAGAGAGAGTTTCTCCGTTGTCTGCTGCCGTATAACCAACAACCTTTTATGATTGTTCATGTTTCTGTGGGTCAGGAATTTGGGCAGGGCTCAGTGTGTGGACTCTACTTCACGTGGCCTTGGCTGGTTCACTCCAGCAGCTGCAATTGGCTCATGGACAATTCAGCTGGGCTGGGAGGCCCACAGCAGCTTCACCCACCTGTCCGGGGCCTCGGTGCTGCCTACCTCTGCTGTGCCTCTGTTTCCCCCACACACACCAATTCATTCTGTGTGGTCTTCTCTCTCCAGGTCCCTCTCCCTCTTGCAGAATAGCCTCGAGTTCTCTCCATGGTGATGCTTTCTCCAAGTAAAATCAGGAGCATCTTATTTTTTGTTTGTTTCTTGTCTTTTTAGGGCAGCACCGGTGGCATATGGAGGTTCCCAGTCTAGGGGTTGAATCAGAGCTACAGCCGCCAGCCTACGCCACAGCCACAGCAATGCGGGATCTGAGCCACATCTGTGACCTACCCCACAGCTCACGGCAACACCAGATCCTTAACCCACTGAGCAAGGCCAGGGATCAAACCCGCATCCGCATGGATACTGGTCGGGTTTGTTACTGCTGAGCCACCATGGAAACCAAATATCATTTTCACAGATTCCAGGGGTTAAGATTCAGATATTTCTTCTGAGGGGCCATTATTCAACCCACTACATCACACTGCTTAATAACTGCAAAGCTATAAACACACACACACACACACATACATACATACCCAGGTCCTCCTGATGGCCCTTACCGGTTACTGTATTGTTATTTTCCGCAGTACTTGTCATCTTCCAATGTACTATATCATTTGCTTTTGTGTAAGGTTTACAGTTATTCCCTCCTCCTACTAGAAGGTAAGCTCACTAGGACAGGGATTTTTGTCTGTTTTGTTCATGGATGAAGTGTAAGAATCTAGACCCAGAGCAACGCTTGACACATAATAGGCACCCACTAAATTCCTACTGAATGAGTGAATGAATGAACAATGAATGCCATGTGTCACGGAGCCAGTAGCCCAGTAACTCTGGGTATACATGCAGGAGTCAGTAAACACCTGTCAAATAAAATAAGATTATATAGTCTTGGGAGTTCCCATTGTGGCTCAGTGGGTTAAGAACCTGACACAGTGTCCATGAGGGTGTGGGTTCAATCCCAGGTTTGGATCTGGCATGGCTATGGCTGGGGTGTAGGCTGGCAACTGCAGCTCCAGTTCGACTCTTAGCCTGCGAACTTCCATATGCCACAGATGTGGACCTGAAAAGCAAAACAAACAAACAAAAAAGATAAAATAGTCTTGAACCTGCCCTTAGGAGACTCCTGGGAGACGCTATTGAAAAGGCAGGGTTATTTCCTTCCCAAGCGAATTTTTCTAGTTTTAATTTTTTTTTTTTTAATTTTTTGGCTCACTAGATTTCCAAATCCTGAGCTGCCCACTTTTGGAACGGTGATTCAGTGTTACATGGCTCCTGAGCTGGCTGAGCTGAAAATTACTCCTCCCAAATTAGAAAAGGTTACATCTCCGGAGAATATATCTTGGTCTCTTACTAAGGTATAATTAATCACACCAAAGAGCATAATGACCAAAATAGTTTCCAAAGAGTAACTTAAAGCTGGATAATTATAAATCGGGGGGGGGGGGGGAGGCGTGGGGGGTCAAAGAGTCCAGGATGCTGCTAGATGGGGGACTCATGGCCCAAGCTGAGCAAACCAAATATTCCACCAAAAAATGAAGCGGGGCTCATGCTCTGCACCTGGTTCTGCCTCCCCCTTTGCACCCCGCCCCAATGCTTGCTCTTGTTTGCCCTTTATAAGCTATGTTGGGATAATGCTTATTTCTTTACTTCCTGAAATAATGGCCTTTAAGACTTAAAAAAAAAAAAAGAAAGAAAGAAGAGAAAAAGAAGGAAAGAAAAAGATTGGCTGCTGAGAATGCAGCTTTGGAGCCTGGGGTGTTTTTTGATTTTGTTTTGTTTTGTTTTTTTGTTTTTTGCTTTTTAGGGCCACATCCACCTGCAGCATGTGGAAGTTCCCAGGCTAGGGGTCAAATAGGAGCCGTAGCTACTGGCTTACACTACAGACACAGCAGTGTGGAATCCAAGGGGTTTCTGTGACCTACACCCCATTCACAGCAACACCGGATCCCCAACCCACTGAGCAAGGCCAGGGATCAAACCCGCATCCTCATGGATACTAGTTGGATTTGTTCCTGCTGGGCCACGACAGGAACTCCGGAGCCTGGGTTTTGTTTCAGTGTTTTGTTTGATCTCAGTTTAGTTTGGTTGTTTTCACCTTTCACGAAATTCAGAGCACAATTCAAGTCTTTAAATAAGAAGGTATTTCATATTTTTAGGGAAACAATAAGATGTGTTCTGAAGGGTATTTAGGAAATGCAGATGAGCAGAAGGAAGAAAGTATTGAAATGGCCTCTAACCCCAGTGCCTAGAGACTGTCCTGGCTGCTGCTTTCATTGTCTCACCACCTTTCTGCATTTCAGGAGCCTCCTTGCTTTTCACCCATGTCCCTCTTTGTTCAGATACGGAAGCTGTGTTTATGGTGGTTGAAAGATGGCACACACCGCAGTAAGCAAGGAGGCCAGTGACAACCAGCTGTCACCCCCAATCTGTCCTCCCAAGTGTGTCCTCCACTCCTGGACCCACTCCTGCAGGAGAACGTTATCTGCTTGCATTCATCTTGCAGGGATTAAATCACAGGCCTCCGGTAAGGATGGTGAGGCCCAGGGCCAGAGCTCCATGCTGGAAGACAGGCTGGGCCTAGATCTGTCTCAGCCTTTCTATAGACCTTTAGCTTCTAATGATCAAAGAACAAAAAAAATAAAATCTATCCATCTTGGCCACTTGACCCCTATATACTGTCTGCCTACTCTAGGCCTCTGTTCATGTTCTCTGTTGCTGCATAACAAGCCCCTACCCAAACAAAATGGCTTCAAACGATTTATCATTGCTTCTTACAAATGTATCCTTTGGCTGGGCTCAGCTTGAGGGTCCTTGCTTTGGGTCTTATATGGCTGTGATCAGATCTCAGCTGCAACTGGAGTTATCCGAAGGCTTCTCCAGGCTGGACAACCCCAGGTGGTTCCCTCCCATAGCAGGGGCCTTGGTACCCTGTGGACCCACCCTCTTTCCTCATGTAGGTTTCACCCTCCAGGCCTCCTCCCTTGGGCCTGAGCCTTTGCAGAGCATAGTGGCCGAAGGGCACCTACACTTCTTCCACGGCGACTGGCTTCCAAACGGGGAAAGTAGAAGCCGCAAGCCCAGTTAAGGGCCACACCCAGAACAGGTACAGTGTCACTTCTGCCATATGCTAGGAGTGAAAGCTGTCCCAGAGCCTACCCAGATCAAAGGAGGTGGAAAAATAGATTTTACTTCCTGATGGGAAAGTGGAAAATCCCACCGTAGAAATGTATGTAGGATGGGAAATACTGTTACCAACATCTTTGAAAACTATAATCTGCCCCAGGTGGGCCCTGTGTACAAGCAGGGTGTGCAACATAGAGGGCCCCTCAGAGCTAAGGTCTGAGGGTCAGGATAGGCATTAAACAAATCACCATGCAACACAATCTATATTTCCACATTGACAATCTAGGGGTTAGAAAGGAAAAGCATAAAAAAAACCTTGGTCAGGGAATACCTCTCTGAATATGGGGCACATAGACTGAGACCCCAGTGTGTCAGCAGGAGTTATCCAGGTGAATAGCATTCCACACAGAAGGAACCGCATATGCGAAAGAAGGAGAGTAGAGTTAAAATGTTGAGAGCAAGAGAGAGATGGATAATGCAGACAGTACTGAAAAAGTAAGCGAACCAGGACTGGGTCATGCAAGGCATGGCAGCCCTCACTCAGTATCTAGGATTTTTTTTTTTTTTTTCTCAGTGCAATAGAAAACCACTAGTATTGTTAAGGTTAGGTCCAACTACAAGTGACAATTCATTGAACAAGGTAGAAATATATCTCTTCCCCACATGAACTAAGTGTTCACAATCCATCAGAGGCTAAGATGCCTAGCCACAGAATCAGGGACTAGCACCTTCTATCTTCCAGAACATACTTTACCCCAACCTCATGACGCAGAATAGCTGCTTGGTGCCAGCTATCACATCCACATGACAGCAGAAAGGAAGAAGGAGGATATGTTTTTTTTCCCTTTTGGGATACACATCATTTCCACTTACTCCTATTGCCAGAACTTAATTGTGTAGCCACATCTATCTGTGAGGGAAGCTGGGGAGTGGAGTTTCTCCTGTTGCCCATGTGCCCAGTTAAAAATTGGATGCTTTGGAGAGTTCCCATCATGGCTTAGTGGTTAACAAATCCAACTAGGATCCATGAGGGTGCAGGTTCAATCCCTGGCCTCGCTCAGTGGGTTAAGAATCCAGCGTTGCCGTGAGCTACAGTGCAGGTCACAGACACGGCTTGGATCCCATGTTGCTGTGGCTGTGGTGTAGGCTGGTGGCTACAGTTCTGATTAGACCCCTAGCCTGGGAACTTCCATGTGCCCAGTGAAGCCATAAAAAGCAAAAAAAAAAGGATGCTTTGGAGTTCCCACTATGGTACAGTGGATTAAGGATCTGGTATTGTCTCTGTGGTGGTGGGTTCAATCCCTAGCCCAGCACAGTGGGTTAAAGATTCAGTGTTGCTTCAGCTATGGCATAAGTTGCAACTGTGGCTTCAATTCACTACCTGGCCTGGGAACTTCTCTATGCTGTGGGTGCAGTGGAAAAAGAAAAAAAAAAAAAAAGCTGCTTTATTACTAAGGAAGAAAGAGAAAATGGATAAACAGCAGTCTCTTCTAAAGTACTGAACGTTTTAGTTTTTGGGTTTTGGGTTTTTTTAGAATAGTTGGCTAGTTAAAAGTACTGAAAGTTTTAAGGGAATATCTCTAACAGTGCCAAAACATGTTATAAAACAGGGTATTGTATTGGTTTCTTTGTCAAAAGTCCTGGATTCTTTGGGGCCCCTCCCCTGACACACACACTACTGTTCTCAGGGTGACCTTGAGAATTCCCTTAACTTCTCTGGGTCTTCGATTCCTCATCTATAAAAGGGAGGCTAAGGCATTTTATATCCATCACATACATATGTTATGTGAGCTGGTGAGATAATAATAATTAAAGGGCTTAGCGGAGGATGGACCTGAGTAATTCTGTTTCGGGAGGATGTTAATTTTGAGACATTCCCAGGCCTGTGAAGTACCTAGAGATTTGGAAGCAAACAACTCTCTGTCTCTCTGATGTTCATCCTGTAACCTAGCAACCAGCAAGACGTCCTCAAGGGCATGGAAGAGGGATAATGTCCGCTGTCCTCAGGTGGACAGAATTAGGTTGATATCTTCAGCTCCCTTGGAAAGGCCAAAGTTAAACTGACTTGCTCCCTGAGCAGGGAGCAGTCACGAGCCTTGCTCATAGAGCTCAGATCGCTGAGAAAAGTGACTAGATGGAGGTTTCCAGGAAAAGCTGGACCGGTTCACACACTACAAAGAGAAAAGCAGGATGAGTTGGTCTCTAAAACCTGGATTCGAGCAAAGTAGGGACAGAACTAGAGTTAGTTTGTTCTTGTTCTGAAAGGTTCTCTCTGCCTCACACTATAGTAGAATTACCTACTGTTGATGAAGTGCCTACCGAGCTAAGCAATAGACTCTGGGCTGAGCTCTTTAAATAATTACCTCTTTCAACACTCAACAGTCCAAAGAGGCAGGTGCCAATCATACCCCCATTTTAAGGATCAGGATATTGAGATCTAAGGGTCCATAGTTACTATGCTAAAGGCATTATTTGTCCCAAGAAGTCTGGCTCCAGAGCCACTGAATGTAAATCACTGATTGCCTTGCTGCTACCTACCTAAAGTTTTGAGATGCCTCACACTTCCCAAGTTCCCGTCATGACTCAGCAGTAACAAACCCAACCAGCATCAACGAGGACGTGGTGGGTTTTATCCCTGGCCTCGCTCAGTGGGTTAAGGATCCGGCGTTGCGGTGAGCTGTGGTGTAGGTTGCAGATGTGGCTCGGATCCTGCGTAGCTGTGGCTGTGGTGTGGGCCAGCAGCTGTAGCTCTGATTCAACCCCTTGCCTGGGAATGTCATATGCCACAGGGGTGGCCCTAAAAAAAGGTGCCTCACACTTCCAAGCACACAGATCTTGAAGGCATACTATGTGCCAGGTGCTGGACTGTGTTGGTGTTGGTATTGTAAAGACAAAAACAAAACAAAACCAAACCAGCCTTGGTCCTCAAAAAGTTCACGGCTGGTGAAGTACACCAGATAAATGTTCTGCTAGATGTTCTGCTAAGTTTGTGGAGTGGTTGCTGGGCACATGGGAGAAAGGCCTATCCCACCCTGGAGACTGGAACAGGAACTGGAATAGTCAGGGAAGGCTTCCTGGAGGAGGCAATGCAGGAGCCCAATTGGATGTCTCTGATTCAGACACACTTGCATGTGTCGGAAAGAGTATACAGGCAACACACACAGAGACACTACTGCTTTATAACCCACGCTTTTGATCTATCAGTCTGATCCTCCTAATTTATTTATGAACAGATCTCCAGGCACCATTGGTAGGGACAGCTGGATGCTGAAACTCAGCCCCCCTATCTTTGGGGTCAGCCCATTTATTTTGTCATGTTTCATCTTAGGTTCCAGCCATTTCGGAGCAAAAGGCAGCCTCAAAAAAGTATCCTGAGATCCGGAGGAGGACAGATGCTGGCCCAAGCCACCCTCGCTCTGCTCAGCCGGTCCCCACCCCCGGTACCCGCCCTCGGCCCCGCCCCCGCCCCGCCCTCGGCCCCGCCCCATTCAGAAAGCCTGGGACCCTGCGTGAACCGCGTCCTTCTTTGTTCCATTCAAACTTTTTCACTGCAAGCTTTTTACAGCTTCATTCCCATCTTTTATCCCAATAAGCGTTTCCATGGAAAACATTTTCTTCTTTTGGAAAACACAAAGCTTGAAACTGAGAAAAAAAAAAAAAAAGAAAGATGTGTGTAATTTTCAATCGCTTTTCTGGGAATTTTTACATGGAAGGGTCCACGTCCTGCATCCACTCATCTGAACGTTCTTTCTCTTTTTCCTCCCAGCAGGGGTAAGAAAAATGAAAAGCCTGGGACTTCAACCCATTACAAGCAAGAAAGATCCAGAAAGGACCCAGCACAAATAGTGGGGGCAGCCTGGGTGAGGGGCCTTGCTTCCTGAGAGGAACAGGTGTTCTAGATACTCTGATAGTATATGATAGGTCCCCAGAACTTCTACAAAAATGGGGTCGGCCACGGTGCTGGGTTGGGGGTGCAGTGAGAGGACTGCCTCTGAGGCTGGACTTTGTATGCCACACTCAAAACTTCAGTTGTCCTTGTCAGAGATGGAAGCCCTGATAGTGAGAGGTGGGGGCTAAAGATGCCCCTTAAGATTAGAACAAAGAGAAGATAAAGGGAGACAGAAGGTCAGAGGGAGGCAAAGAATGAATGGACAGAAGGGGAGAAAAAAAACACTTCAGAACCAGAATTTCTAAGACTAGCTTCTGTCAGAAATTCTTGCCTCTGGAATTCCCATCATGGCTCATTGGGTTAAGAACCCGACTAGTCTCCAAGAGGATGCAAGTTCACTCTCTGGCCTCACTCAGTGGGTTAAGGATCATGCTTTGCTGTGGCTGTGGTGTAGGCCAGTGGCTGCAGCTCCCGTTCAAGCCCTAGCCTGGGAACTTCTATATGCTGAAGGTGTGGCCCTAAAAAAAGTTATTGACACCATTTGTTAAAGATTTACCATTAAGACTAGAACTCAGATGTGGCATAATGGGTGATTAAAAGCATCTGACTTTTATGGAGTTCCTATCATGGCTCAGTGGTTAATGAACCCCACTAGCATCCATGAGGATGTGGGTTCGGTCCTTGGCCTCACTCAGTGGGTTACGGATCTGGTGATGCTGTGAGCTGTGGTGTAGGTTGCAAATATGGCTGGGATCTGGCATTGCTGTGGCTGCGGTGTAGGTCACAGATGCAGCTCAGATCTGGTGTCGCTGTGGCTGTGGTGTAGGCCCTCAGCTGTGGTTCTGATTCTACCACTAGCCTGGGAACCTCCATGTGCCGCAGGTGCAGCCCTAAAGAGACAAAAAGCCAAAAAAAAAAAAAAAGCGTCTGAGTTTTAGAGGAAAACAGACCCTGGCTGAGTGCCCTAGGAGAGGACTCATCTCTTAAGTAGAAACTGGTGTGGTAAATCCTCATGGCAAGGCCGTGTCCTGACTGCGTGGGCTGCAGGCAGGGGTTCTGAGAGGACACGGGATTAGAAAGCCTCAGGGCCTGACCCAGTGCCCCCTACTGCTCCCCAGGAGAGAAGCCCCCCAGGAAGGTGTTTCTGCCGCTGCTGGAGCTTCAGAGGGGGCGCCGATGGTGAGGAGGGCAGCGGCACTGGGAGCACTGAAGAGGTAAGACTGCGCCAAAGAGAGCGTGTGCTGAGAACAGAGCTGGGGGAAGGGGCAACCCTCGGGCTCCAGCCCTGACCAGGCATTTGCTAAAAACCACTGAACCACTAGGTTCTCACTGATGAATCTCTTTTCTTCTCTTATTGTTTGTAGCCCTGTGATACTCTGGCAAAACAATCATCTTCATTCATTCATTTCTAGCCTATATTCCAGACGTGGAAGTGTTTGGAGTTCAGGTCTGAAGCCATTGTCTTCCATTTTGGTGTTGATGGCGAGGCTGGGTTTTTTTGTTGTTGTTGTTTTCTGGTTTTGTTTTTTGTTTTTTGTTTTTTTGTCTTTTTAGGGCCATACCCGTGGCATATGGAGGTTCCCAGGCTAGGGGTCAAATCAGAGCTACAGCCGCCGGCCTACACCACAGCCATAGCAATGCAGGATCCGAGCCATGTCTGACCTACACCACAATTTATGGCAATGCCAGATCCTTAACCCATTGAGTGAGGCCAGGGATCGAACCTGCGTCCTCATGGATACTGGTGGGGTTGGGTAACCACTGAACCACAATGGGAACTCCTTAGCATGTCTGTTCTTTCATCCATGGCTGTCCCCTTCTTTTGGGCTGCGTTGGCCTGTACTGAACACACTCTTTGGAGCAGGCACTTGGCTCGTGTTCAAGGTCTCAGAAGTGCAGCCGGTTTGCTGTGGGGGCTGTGTGAACAACTCTGTGTGTGTGTGTGTGTGTCAGTGTGGCTCCTCCTGTCAGGTCTTCCACTGTCTTTGCAGCCTCTCTTTTAATACATTCATGCCTATCCTTTGAAACATTTCATCTTTAAACCCACAGGAATGTTAAGATTCTATCTGGGTTTTAGGAATTAAATAGTTTCAAAGTCACTTCCAATTGCATGACCATTAATCTAGGAACGTTAACCTTTTTGAATCTTGCAAGTTGTTCCGTGGGCAAATCTCAATGTGTCCTTTTCGTCCTTCATTTAGTAAGTTAACTAATCTTTCTGGCATTGTCCTCATTTTTAATGTTAAGAACTCCACAGTACTCCTTGCACAATATAGGTTTCTGACCGTCTTAAAATGGCTCGTGATTAGGAAAAAAACCAAAACAACCAAAAACCACACAAGGGACTTTTTTCCAAGATGGACTTTAAAGAAGATTATTCACTAGCAATAGAGTTAAAAGAGTAAACTTATATGAAAGTAATTGCTTCGGAATGTGCCTTAATACAGTAATTTCTTAATGTGATGACACAGTTTAAATGTTTTATGTGCAATGTTCTTGGAACAACTTATTGAGGTACTTCGTGCTATGGAGTGAGACACTCCTCTCCAGTTAAGAGACCCAAGTGTGCCAAAAAGAAGTCAAATGTAACGCCTCATGGGGGCATTTCTCCAAAAGAAAGAAAAAAACTAAACCTTATTGAAACTTTGAAAATCAGAGTTACCATCGTGGCTCAGGGGAAACGAATCTGACTAGGAACAATGAGGTTCGATCCCTGGCCAGTGGGTTAAGGATCCGGCATTGCCGTGAGCTGTGGTGTAAGTCAAAGACGTGGCTGGGATCTTGCATTGCTGTGGCTGTGGTGTAGGCTAGCAGTTGTAGCTCCGATTTGACCCCTAGCCTGGGAACCTCCATATGCCGAGGGTGTGGCCCTAAAAAGCAAAAACAAACAAACAAACAAACAAACCAGAAAAAACCCTTTGAAAATCTAGTGGGCTTAAAGAAAACAATTGAGTACAGTTTATGTAGATAAGGCTATTGCAATACAGTGAAACTATTTTCGTCTTGGCTATATGAAGTGCAAATGTAACAATCCAACTTCTTAGAACCCTTGGCTGTTTCACAGGGATCTAGTCTTTCATTTCAGCTCTTCAGGTATGCTGAATTTTTTCATAACATTTATTAATGTATCATATAAATAGAAGCACATATTTTAATGTTGAGGCAGAAATTCCTTTTAAAATAATATTTTCTCATTATAAAAATTACACCGAAGTTTGCAGAGAACATACAAGTCACCCATAATCAGACCATTACAGAGAAACATTATTAACCTTTGGATGTATTCCTTCTAGTCTTTTGTTTATGTATAAATAATGTGATTTTTCAAAATTGGGGAATCATGATGTGTATACCATTTTGTTTCCTGGCTTGTTGTCTTTGTTATTTCCATTTAACATAGGCTGGGAAGGTTTTCGCATGTCATTATATATTCTTCTATACCATCATTCGTGCTGGCTATGTAGTTTTTCATTGTGTGAATGTACCATGATTTTTTAAAAGTCAGTTCCCTGCTGTGTATCACTTTAGTTCTTTCCTGGTTTTTTTGTTTGCTTGTTTGTCATTACAAACAATGTGCCTTAATACAGTAATTTCTTTGTGCATATCCGTGATTAGTTCTCTAGGACAAATGTGAACATTGATGAAACTATTTGTACATAGGCTGCATTACCCTCCAGAAGAGCTGCACCGATTAATACTCGCTCCAGGAATGGATAAAGATGGTGGGGTAGTTGAACATGAAGACTGGGCAGGAACCTTGGCTTTGCCACCCTCCAGTCATGCAGTCTTGGGCAAATAATAGAAATACTCTGTGGCTCAGAGGTCTTCTTTGAAAAATGGGGGAGGAGTTCCCATCACAGCTTAGCCAGTTAAGAACCCAAATAGTGTCCATGAGGATGCAGGTTCAATCCCTGGCCTCGATCAGTGAATTATGGATCTGGCATTGCTGTGAACTGTGGTGTAGGTTGCAGTCGTGGCTCAGATCTGGTGTTGCTGTGGCTGTTGTGTGGGCTGTGATTTGACCCCTAGCCTGGCAACTTCCATATGCTGCACATGCAGCAAAAAGGGGGGGGGGGAATAAATAAATATGGCCGTTTTGAGGACTAAATGGGGTGAAGTGCTTGGGCCAGCACATGGCCCGTCATCAGGAGACTCTTATAACCCAGTCCTTCCACTCTTCCATCCAGCTGGCTCAATAAATCCTTATCGAGTGCGCACCGTGTGCCAGGCTCTGTTCTCAGCAGGTGGGGTTCTTCAGTGAGCAAAACAGACAAAGCCCCTGGCCCCCCGGGAGCTCACATCCTATGGGGGCGGTGGGGAGGAGACAGACAATAGGGCTGAAAAAGAAAACTGTACAGTACATTAGAAGGCAATGAGTGTGCTGTGAAAAAAAGACAAGGCAGAGCAGAGTAAGGATTTTCAGGAATTTAGGGGCTCGGGTTGGAATTTTAAGAAGAGCAATCAGAATAGGCGCCAGTGAGAAAATGACAGTTGAGCAAAGACTTGAAGGGGGTGAGAGAGCAGACAAGCAGATAAAGGGAGAATGGCTGGAAGCAGGGCTGTGCTGGAGCCTTGGAAGCAGACGAGGGGCAAAGTGGTGGGAACCAAAGTAGGGGGGTGGGGAGAGCAGGGGGAGGTGACTGATGGGGCGGGGGGAGAGGCAGACCCCAGGGAGCTTTGCAGCGCCTCTTCCTTTGTGAGGAGTGAGATGCTCCTGCCGGCTTCTGAGCCGGGGGTACCGTGATGTGTTGTTCACTTTGTAAAAATCACTCTGGCTGCTATGTCGGACTAGACTGTAAGGGAGTCCATTAAAGGGGCTTTACAGTGAGCTGACTCCCACCGGGGTGGAAGCAGTGAAGGTGGCCCAACGTGGTCAGATTCTGGACCTGTTGTGATGGTGGCACCGGTAGGATTTTCCATGGGTGTGAGTTGGGTGTGGGGCTGAGAGGAGTAGGAGTCAAGGATTTATACCATGGCTTTTGACCTGAGCACCTGCAAGGTTGCCTTTCATTGAGACAATTGGGCATGGAATTGGGAGAGTGTTGAGTTTGCCAAGTCAATCAGCCATCCAAATGGAGATATGGAGAAGGCAGTCAGATGGACATCTGGAGTGTGGAAGACAGGCTGGGATGAGGATACAACTTCAGGCGTCACAGGTATATGCATGGTAATTTTATTTTTTTAATTAAAAAGAATTTTATTATAGTTGACTTACAATGTTCTGTCAATTTCTGCTATACAGCAAAGTGACCCAGTCATACACGTATATACATTCTTTTTCTCACACTATCCTCCATCAAGTTCCATCACAAGTGAATAGATGGAGTTCCCTGAACTGTACAGCAGGATCTCATTGCTTATCCACTCCACATGCAATAGTTTGCATCTATTAACCCCAAACTCCCAGCCCAGCCCTCTCCCTCCCCCGTGGCAACCACGAATCTGTTCTCCATGTCCATGAGCTTGTTTCTGTTCTGTAGATAGTTTCATTTGTGCCATAGATTAGATTCCAGATATGTGATATCATATGGTGTTTGTCTTTCTTTTTCTGACTTACTTTGCTTAGTATGAGAGTCTCTAGTTCCATTCATGTTGCTGCAGATGGCATTCTCAGTCATAAAAAAGGACAAAATATGCGTGGTAATTTTTAAAACTATAAGATTAGGGAGTTCCCGTTGTGGCTCAATGGAAATGAATCTGGCTAGTATCCATGAGGACACAGGTACAGTCCCTGGCCTTGATCAGTGGGTCAGATCTGGCATTGCTATGAGCTGTGGTGTAGGCCGTAGATGCAGCTCGGATGTAGGCTGGCAGCTATAGCTCTGATTAGACCCCTAGCCTGGGAACCTCCATATACCACAGGTGCGGCCCTAAAAAGACAATAGATAGAAACTCTAAGATTAAGTAAGATCTCCAAGAAAATATATTTGCATAGAAAAAAGTGTCAGTGACTGAACCCTTTTGGTATTCCACCTTTAGAAGGAGGAGTTCCCATTGTGATTCAGTGGTAACAAACCTGACTGGTATCAATGAGGATGCGGGTTTGACCCCTGGCTTCACTCAGTGGGTTAAGGATCTGGCATTGCCAAGAGCTGCAGTGTAGGTTGCAGACAAGGCTTGAATCCCACATTGCTGTTGGTGTGGTGTAAACCAGCAGCTGTAGCTCCAATTCGACCCCTAGCCTGGGAACTTGCTTATGCACAGGTACAGCCCAAAAAACAAAACAAAACAAATTAAATTGGCAGGAGCTAGCTGAAGAAGTATAATCAAGAGAAGGTACAATGTGTGCACTCTGTGTGTGTGCGTGTGTGTATTTTAGAAAATGCATGTGTATATGCCTATGGGAAGGGTCCTGAAGAGAGAAAACTTCCTGACATAGGAGAGAAACTGTTGGAATCCCACATTGCCTACACCACCTCGAGTAGGCAAGAGTGAATGGGCTCTCTCATGCAAAGTGGAAGAATTGACTTTATTTATTTATTTATTTATTTTTAGGGTAACACTCATGGCATATGGAAGCAAAGTGATTTAGTTATGTATATATTTTATATATACAACATTGTAATCAATAAATGTTAAAACAAACAAAAAGATGTAGCTCCAGATGCTGTAAAGTGAGCAGATGTGGTAAAAGGCTGTGAAGCTTCTCTTCCCATTGTCACATTTTCTCATGTGTTTACTGAGCACCTGCTGCATGTCCAGCCGCTAGCTGCCCATCAGGTCATTTTTGTCTGGTTTGCCACATCTTTGCATGCCCTCGCCTCTCTGGAATAACTCAAGAATGTTTAGAGGACTTACCAGGATTCAAATGACAGGGATAGTGGTGCCCAAAGAAGCCCAAAAGGACAAGCTCATTTCCCAATGCCTCCTTGAATACCTTGGCTCTTCCTAGGGTCAAGAATTTGAAGCAGTTACCCTACCTTCCATTACTAAACATTGATAGAATCTCAGGCTAAAAATAGTTGTGCTAAAAATAAAAAGTCCCAGCACTTATCTGAATTTTGTCAACTACCCTGCCAACCAACATCTACATATTTGGAAACTTCCGTACAAACCCTTGAATATTTGGAAACAGCAGAAACCTTGGCATCTCTTGGCATTTTTAAAGCTTTACACTCCTTATCTAGATATTTTGGTTTTATGTCGACATAGCCAGGCAGCGTGAAGGATCCACTTAAAATCAGGCCTCTGTCCACAAAGGCTTCTACCCTCATACAGACACTACGGGAGAAAACACAGTCATGATGAGACCAAGAGAAACCAAATGCCATCACTATTTTACCCTGATATTGACCATGAAAATAAATATTCTAGTATATTTAGAGCTAAACCCTCTCACAAAATTTTCATTTTGTGCATTGATTCTCAGTCTAAACAGACTATTTTGATGTCTTCTGTTACCTCAAGCAGTTACAAACCTTTATTTCATCATCTTTTTAATGTTTGAAATCTTAAACCTATTAAAACGCTTCCACAGTGTGGCTAATATGTACTCTTCAGGGTTCTTATCAAGCCTCATGGTCAAGGCAGCCTTGCTTTTTATTGTCTTTGGATCATGTTGCTGCAATTCATTATGAGCTGTTGGATAAGATGCTGCAGCATAACTGGCTGGAAATTAAATCCAAGGCACCATCCAGGTTTTTTTTGTTGTTTTTTTTTTTAAAAAAAAACACCTGTGATTCTTTGTAGTCAATTAGGTATTAAATTCAGCTTTCTTTATGTATACAAGGTATCTTGATAAAGGATAGGCAAATCTTTTATCCATTCTTCTTTATACCCATAAGAGCACTCTGCAAACTCTTGTCCCATGTTTATATACACTTACTGTGTATAAAATGCCATCCAACTCAAGGAAAAGCAAACTTTTTGCTAACTAGTTCCTGAATCATTGACACCTGTCCGTCCCTTTGGTGTAGTAATAACTCAAGGATGTTTAGATGACTGTCTCTATATCATCAGGTTCTATGTAAAAGGAAAGAGTCAACTAGTCAACCTGCCAACTTTTTACTCCTTCTTCTATGACTCTCTCTAATATCTTTTAAGATGATGTGAGTTTTGAGAGTTAAAAACCTGTGAGGATGATCATTGCTATAACTGGAGCTTTGAAGCCCACAAATGTTGTTTGCTATTGTTTTAAAAATCACACAGGTAGAAAAAGAAAATAAAAATTATCATTATTGATCAGTTTCTATAATTGTATTAGGGTAGCATTATTACTTGCATTAGGTGAGGTGCCATAAGAAACCCCAAATTTCCACAACACAGCACAGCAGAAGCTTGTTTTCATGCTCACATAACAGCTCAGTGTAGGTGTTCTTGCTCAGCCAGTGGCTCGTCCTCCACACGGTCATTTAGGGAACTGGACTTCTTCTCAGTTGTGGGTTCCATAGCCCCTGTTTCCTTGGAGGCCTCTGCACCTGGCTGTCAGATGGCAGAAGGGAGCAGAAAAAAGGCACAGCCCATTACTGAAAACCCAACCCAGAAGTGACACAGCACTTCTGTTCACATCCCATTGGTGAGAATTAGCCACGTGGCCTGATCTGGTTGCAAAGGAGGCTGGGATATGTAGTCCTTGACTGGGCAGTTGAGTCCAAGTAATAACTCTAAGCTAAGGAAGGGTTAGCCAGCCATCTCCACTAAACTGTGTAATGTAATTACACTTAATATTACACTGTGTGGTGCCTCCTACTGTTAGCATTTTGGAATATAGCTAATGAATGGGATCGTACTATACATGCTTACTCTTTTATTACCTTAATCTTTCTTAACAATATATCAAATTACACATCCACCATATGTATTTTAGATGTACAGCTTTTGTGTGAATGGAGCATGGTTGCACGTAGCAGCCAGGTATTTTTTTCTGATGTGTCTGTTTGGTAGCTGATATAGAGACAGAAAGCAGCCTGAGACTATATAGCATAATGGAGTGAGTTCAGGCTTTGGGGTCAAGCAAATCTGGGCTCAAGTCCCAGCCCTTGGATTGGCTCCTTTGTTATGGTAAGGAAACCCTTTCCTTAACCTGTAACATGGGGATAGGCAACTTCTCTCATTAGGTTTCTGTGAGGGTTGGTGAAATCATTGGTTCAAGAAACTCAAATACCAAGACGGGTGATAGCCTTATTTTTTAAACCCAATAAATGACTTTATGCAATGTATAAGTTTTATAAGAAAACTTTTACATTGTTGGCATTGAGATGGACAAACACATAAAGCAAATTATAGACTGCATGCGGATCATCCGGGGATCTTGATGCTGATGCAGCGGGTATTAGGTGGAGCCCAGGAACTGAATTTTCAGCCATTCCCCAAGGTGATTCTGATGCATGTTGTCCTTGGGATCAAAACTGAGAAACCCTAATACAAAGGCTCTCTCTATGCAGTCTAAGGGAGGCCAGCAGATGGCAAAGAATCAGAAGGCGGAAATTAAGAGACATGAATAAATGGCCCAGAGTCACGAGAGAAGTAAGAGATAAGAGGAACTGTGGAGCAGGATCTCAAGAGGCATTTAGAGTGAGATGAATTTTCATTGTTTGGCTCATCCCAAGCATCGTAGACACTCAGTCCCTGTCCCCTGCCTGCTAAGTATCAGCAGTGTCTCTGTATTTATTGGGATAATGAAAAAGTGCCCCACATTCCCTCAAATATCTCTTATGGGAGCAGAACCACCCAGGGTTGGGGGTCACTGACCTAGTCTACAAGCCTTAGCTTTTTAGATAAGGAAGGTGATGGACTTCCCATGTGGCTCACAACAGATAAGGAAGGTGCGTTTCAGAGAGGTGAAACGACTTGCTTATGGTCACACAGCCAGTTGGTGGCAAGGCTAGGAATAGAACCAGGTATTCTGTTCCCAGTTGAGGACTTTTTTCCGCCATGAAGCTGTATTAGTTTAAAGTGCTTTAAACTGCAAGTCGTAGAAAATCCAGTTCCAACTTCCCTCAACACCAGAGAAGTTGATGGGTTTGCTTCCCTGGAAGTCCAGAGGCAGAACCCACTTCAGGATGATCTGAAGCCAATGGCTGTGATTCTATATGCTGTGACTTAACTGGTTTTGCCTTCCTCTGTGTCAGCTTCATCTTCAAGCTCATATTAAGAAGATTATAGCAGTGCCAGGCCTTGTATCTGGACAGTAACAGCCAGGGAAAGTGAGAAAGGGTGGCCTTCAGATGCACAGCCACATCTAAATCAATGAAGTTAGAACATACCCTCATACCATACACAAAAATAAACTCAAAATGGCTTAAAGACTTAAATATAAGACATGACACCATAAAACTCCTAGAAGAGAACAAAGACAAAACATTCTCCAACATAAGTCCTACCCATGTTTTCCGAGGTCAGTCTCCGAAGGCAACAGAAATAAGAGCAAAAATATACAAATAGGACCTAATCAAACCTATAGCTTTTGTACAGCAAAGGAAGTCATAAACAAAAAGACAACTTATAGAAGTTCCCATTGTGGTATAGCAGAAATGAATCTGACGAGGAACCATGAGGTTGTAGGTTCGATTCCTGGCCTCACTCAGTGGGTTAAGGATCCTTTGTGCTGTGGCTATGGTGTAGGCCGGCAGCTGTAGCTCCGATTGTACCCCTAGTCTGAGGCCCTAAAAAGCAAAAAAAAAAAAAAAGACAAAGAATGGGAGAAAATATTTGCAAACAGTGCAACTGACAAGGGCTTAATTTTCAAAATAAACAGCTCATATGCTCAATAGCAAACGAAAAAACATGGTTGAAAAATGGGCAGAAGACTTAAATCGACATTTCTCCAAAGAAGATACACAGATGGCCAATAGGCACATGAAAAGATGTTCATCATCACTAATCATTAGAGAAGTGCAAATCAAAACTACAATGAGTTACCGCCTCACATTAGTCAGAATGGCCATCGTTAAAAAGTCTGCAAGTAAGAGATGCTGGAGAGGGTGTGGAGTAAAGGGAATCCTCGTACACTGTTGGTGGGAATATAAACTGGTACAGCCACTATGGAATATAGTATGGAGGTTCCTTTAAAAACTAACTGTAGAACTACCACATGACCCAGCAATCCCACTCCTGGGCATCTACGCAGAGAAAACCATAATGCACCCCAGTGTTCATTGTAGCACTATTTACAATAGTCAAGACATGGAAGAAATGTAAATTCAACAGATGAATGGATAAAGAAGATGTGGCACATATATACAATAGAATACTACTCGGCCATAAAAAAAATGGAATAATGCCATTTGTAGCATCATGGATGGACCTAGAGATCATGATACTAAGTGAAGTAAATCAGAAAGAGAAAGACAATATCATATGATATCACTTAGATGTGGAATCTATAACATGACACAAAGTTATTTTATGAAATAGAAACAGACTTACAGACAATAGAAAACAAACATTGTTACCAAAGGGGAGGAGGGGAGGGATAAACTAGGAGTTTGGGGTCAGCAGATAAAACCTTTTATGTATAAAATAAACAATAAGGTCCTACTGTATAGCACAGGGAACTATATTCACTATCCTGTAATAAACCATAATGGAAAAAAATATGAAAAAGAATGGATGTATAGGTATATATAAGTGAATCACATGGCTCTACACCAGAAACTAAGACAACATTATAAATCAACTATACTTTGATTAAAAGTGAAAAAGGTCCAGGAACAAAGGCAAAAAAGAAAGGGTAGCTTTCAGAAACTCCCCCTAAAATGAGAAAGAACTTCCCCAGAAGCTCCTAGAATGGCTTATTGTGTCCCAGGAGCCCAGCTTGGGTCATAGAGCCATTTCTAAACCAAATTCTGAGAAGAAATAGAGGTTAACACTTAGTTCATCAGGGCTTCCCTAGAGCTGGGGTGAGATTAGCTTCCCCCAGGCTGTGTTGGACAGGAGTGAGTAGGTATCTGAACAAAATTAAATGCCTCTCAGGAGAATGGACTATCAGTATTAATGACAGCTTTGGCTGTTTTTCAGCTTATGCTCCTAAGTAGTTACCCGGTTATTCAGTCTATAACTATGAGGCCATGTTCTTTGGTTTTTCCAGCGATTAAAGAATATGCATTAAAAAACAAAATTAGGAATTCCCATTGTGGCTCAGTACAAATGAACCTGATTGGTATCCATAAGGATTCAGATTTGGTTCCTGGTCTCGCTCAGTGGGTTAAGGATCCAGCCCTGCCCTGAGCTATGGTGTAGGTTGCAGATGCAGCTTGGATCCGAGTATTGCTGTGGCTGTGGTGTAGGCCAGCAGCTGCAGCTCTGATTTGACCCCTAGCCTGGGAACGTCCATATGCTGCACCTGCAGCCCTAAAAAAAAATTTAAAAAGTACCTTCTGGGAGTTTCCGTCATGGCACAGCAGAAACGAATCTGATTAGAACCATGAAGTTGCAGGTTCGATTCCTGGCCTTGCTCTGTGGGTTAAGGATCTGGCGTTGCCGTGAGCTGTGGTATAGGTCGCAGACACGGCTCGGCCTGTGTTGCTGTGGCAGTGGCATAGGCTGGCAACTGTAGCTCCAATTCGACCACTAGTCTGGGAACCTCTGCATGCTGCAGATGCAGCCCTAAAAAGACACACACACACACAAAAGTAACTTCTGCCACATCAAACAAAATATGGTTATATGTCTGGTACATGTATCCTTTTAGTCCAGCTTTGGCTGCATGTGACAAAAGACCCAAATAACAGTGGTTTTAAAAACAGAAATGAATTTCTCTCCTTATACATGTACGAAGCCCATAGGGAGACAGGCCAGGCTGATAGGGTGAGTCCACAGTCATTAAGAATCCAGACTTCTATCTTCTTTATCCACCATCCTAAGTTTGAGGCTCACTGCTTCACAGTCCAAGTTGACTATTTGGCTTTTTTCTTTGTTTGTTTGTTTGTTTGTTTGTTTGTTTAGGGCAGCACCTGTGGCATATGGAGGTTCCCAGGCTAGGGGTATAATCAGAGCTGTAGCTTCCAGCCTATGCCAGAGCCACAGCAATGCCAGATCTGAGCCACGTCTGCCACCTACACCACAGCTCATGGCAACTCGGGATCCTTAACCTACTGAGTGAGGCCAGAGATGGAGCCTGGATTAGTGGTTTCAGAGCTGAGCTTTTAATGCCCCCTAATGGGCTGAGCGTTAAAGCGGTGGACCCTGTGCAGGACAGAGAGCTGGAACTGGGCTCCCTGCCTGAATTTAGAAGCGAGAAATCTACCAGCCCTTTGTCCATCAGTAGATAAGAGGGAAGGTCTGGGAGCTATGATACAGTTGCAACTTGAAGCATCCACCCCTGGCCAAGAAACTCACAGACTAGTAGACAAACAGGAGACATGATCAAACCCAAAACTTGTTCTTTGGAAAGAACAATAAAAGAAATGGACCTCTGGTCACACTCTTTTTAAAGCATAAATAAGCAATGCTAGGGCAGAAAATGAAATCATAACAAGTTCCGTGCGCTGGTGTAGGTAGACCAGTTTGGAATTCTTGAGAAGTTAACAAGAGCAGCCGTTGAAATGGAATCATAAAGAGGGAGCTTGTGGACAGCTCTGTGGGAAGCTGCTGCCTTTGTAGCCATCTCTTTGGTGAGTCCAACACCCAGCATTGGCAGTGAGCCTTGGGGCCACTGCTGGCTAGCAGGGCTAGCTCTTAAGAAGAGCTAGAAGCAGAGCCAAGCCAGCTGGAATCTGCTGGCAACCTCTGAGTCTGTTTGTCACTGTGGCTAGCTGTAAAGACCAACATAAATGTCCATAGCAGCTTTATTTACAATGGGCAAAGAACTGAAAACACCCCAAAGACAGGTGAGTGGATAAAACAAAAGATGCTATATCCATACAATGAAATGCAACTGAGCAATCAAAAGGGATGAACCACTTAGGGGTGAGGATACAGGATGGATTGCCTGCATGGATAGATATGCCACAGATTAAGACAGGAATAGGGGGAGTTCCCGTCGTGGCTCAGTTATCTAACCCAACTAGAATGCACAAGGATGCAGGTTCAATCCCTGGCCTCACTCAGTGAGTTAAGGATTACTTAACTGTGGGCTGTGGCGTAGGTCACAGACACGGTTCAGAACCCGAGTTGCTGTGGCTGTGCTGTAGGCCAGTGGCTACAGCTCTGATTAGATACCTAGCCTGGGAACTTCCATATGCCGAGAGTGCAGCCAGCCCTAAAAAGACAAAAAGACAGAAGTAGAGGTGTTCCCACTGTGGTTCAGGGGGTTACAAACTTGACTCGTATCCATGAGGATTTGGGTTCCATCCCTGGCCTCTCTTAGTAGGTTAAGGATCTTGTGTTGCTGTGAGCTGTGGTGTAGTTCTCAGATTTGGCTTGGGGCTGTGGCTGTGGTGTAGGCCAGCAGCTGTAGCTCTGATTCAACCCCTAGCCTGGAAACCTCTGTGTGCCATGGTGCGGGCCTAAAAAGCAAAAAAAAAAAAAAAACAAAAAACAAACCAAACCAAACCACCACCAACAACTTAAATCATAAAAATCTTAAATGATAATCCAGGAGACCCCATGTAATCCAGGGTCCTGGATGTTTCTCAACCAGTCAGGAATCTCATGAACTGCAAATAAAGAGTAGACACATTCGCTATGTAAAATACTTCAACTTCTCAAGGTAGAATATATCTTATAGTGTATATCAGAAAACACTGCCACTTTTAGGTATTTCAAGAAGAGAGACATTTCATACAGGGAATTAAGTTTTACAAAAGTGTTAAAGGCCAGAGAACCAGTGAGAGTAAGAGGGCTGCCACTGGATGACCAATGTCAAGCACACACTGGCAAAGTTACAATCCAGATGTCAGACAGCTGTTGCTGCTACCACCAGTGCTTCCTCAGCTCTCATGATCAGGAAGCTGGTGATTAGAAAGTAGAATGCAATTGACACAGTTATTGTCAGGCACAATTTTTGGTTTAAAGATGTTATTTTAGTATTCATTAAAAGAAAAAAAAAATGGAGTTCCCATTGTAGCTCAGCAGGGTAAGGACATGATGTTGTCTCTGTGAGGATATGGGTTTGATCCCTGGCCTTGATCAGTGGCTTGGGGATCCAGCATTGCTGTCAGCTGGAGTGTAGGCCCCAGCCATGGCTCCAGTTTGACACCTGACCAGGAACTTCCCTATGCTGCAGCTTTGGCCTTAAAAAAAAAAAAAAAAAAAAAAAAAAAAGCAAAATATGTGGGAAAAAAGAACAATGTTTAGCAAAAAATTGGTTTAAAAGATCCATAGATTAAAACATCAAGCAACTACTAAAAGTCATATTTTTAAAGAGTTGTTTTGGGTTTTTTGGGGGGGGGTGTTTATTTTGTGTTTTGTTTTGTTTTGTTTTTTGCCTCAGTATGCAGTAGCTTAATGTGGGATCTCAGTTCCCAGACCAGGGTTCGAACCTGGCTACAGCAGTGAAAGTGTTGAGTTCTAACCGCTAGACCACTCTTTAGGAGTTTTAATAGCATAGGAAATTGCTCATGATAATGTTAAGTGAGTAATAAAACAAGACATAAAATTATACACTGGATTATTTTCCTGTTGTTACACCCCACACACGCACGCACGTGTGCACACACACACATACACAGAAGACCTTAAAGAAATACACCAAAATATTAATAGTAATTAGCTCTAGGAAATAGACTAAAGATGATCATCATTTTCTTTTTGTATTTTCCAAATTTTCTACAGTAAGCATTTATTCGGGATGGAATGTTCTTCTTTTGCTCTATGAGGGCAAACTAGCTGGCAAATCAGCCACCCCAGTGCTTCATTGATTACAAACTCTGTGAGAGTAGTTGTCTGCTTACTTTGTGTCCCTACTGTTTAAAACATGGTAGTAGATGGATAGATGGGTGGATCCATGGACGGATGGTTGGATGGATGACTTTTGTTGTTCTGATGAGCTAGGCAGGGAGTTCCTTCCTTTATCAATCCCCTCTTCTTTTCTCCTAAAACTTCAAGGCACAGTAGGACAATCAGAGATTGGAGGACCCGTCTGTTGATGAAAGTATTACTTCCACTTAAGTATATGAGGTTATAAATTAAGGAGAGGGCAGATTTGTAAGAGAGAATCAGAAATAACCAGAAATCATCAAGGCTCGTGTTCGTACAATGTACAGAAGAATTGCAGTTATGTGTAAATAAACTGGTCCTCAGGTTCCCTTAAGATTTCATCCGTATCCTATGATGCATGCTTTATGGCATCTTCAGCCTGCCATGGCAACAAGGAGACACATATGCCCATATCATACCACGAAGACCTGGCATGTTAGGGCATTTGGGACATTTAGGACATTTAAAAATTCTTATCGTATCCTTTGAGACTCATGGATCCTAGTCAGGTTCATTTCCCGCTGAGCCACCGTGGGAACTCCTAGACTTTGTTTGTTAAAGGATTTTTTTTTTTTTTTTTTGGTCTTTTTGCCATTTCTTGGGCCCCTCCCTCGGCATATGGAGGTTCCCAGGCTAGGGGTCTAATCTGAGCTGTAGCCACCAAGCCTACACCACAGCTCACGGCAACGCCGGATCCCACTGAGCAAGGCCAGGGATCGAACCCACAACCTCATGGTTCCTAGTTGGATTCGTTAACCACTGAGCTATGACAGGAATTCCTGTTAAAGGATGTTAATGCTTCTGTTCTAGAGCTGGCTTTCCCTCCAGGGTGCCCAGGAACATTGCAAAGCCATATTGAGCAGTAACAAATTTCTCATCTAGTTATAAACGTGACTGAGGATGTTACTAGCGTATGCTGCTGTTTATCCTGTCTGGGAGCATGAGTGCAAGAAAACATCAAAGTTCTGTAGGTGACAGAGAATTCACCTCTGATCTTCACTTCAAAGACAACAAAACCAAAAAAAAAAAACCTGCCCATCAACACAGTTGGGATGCATGTCAATTAGGCTTTTCCCTCTACTTGTCTCTACACGTATATGTGTTACAGGGAACGAAGTTTGTTCGGTAACTACAAACCTCCTCTAAAATGGCAGTAAAAATACCTACCGCACACATACGATTTTTTCCTAATGTGTTAGGAGAATATTTTTTTTTTCAGCCACACCAGAGGCATATGGGAGTTCCCTGGCCAGGGATGGAAACTGAGCCACAGCTGCAACCTCTGCTGCAGCTGTGGCAACGCAGGAAACTTAACCCACTGTGCCGGCTGGGAATCAAACCGTACCTCCTCAGAGACAACTCGGGATCCTCAATTTACTGCTCCACAGCAGGAACTCCGAAAGAATTTTATTAAATGGGCCCTTTTCATCCCTTAGCCCTGATTCTAAAAAGGTGCCAACAAGGACCCAGCCCAAAGAGGGACGAGTGCTGTCTCCAAGCCCGTAAATCTAAACACCTGCCATTTTCTGTAATGTCTGTAGAACTTTCCTTCCTCCCTAGAGCCCAGGTCTAACTGTTTCTCTGGTCCAAGCACAAGCTCAGGTTCACAAAGCCTTTTGGTCTGGATCTGGAGCTTTTCCAAAATTCTCCATTCCCCTTCCACCTCCACTTCGCCTCCTTCCATCTCCATCTCTTGTGGGACATGCCCACCCAAGGAAGGAGGTCTTGCTCCTGGAACTCTTCCTGGGCTGGGTTGGATGTCTCATTTCTATCTCGACAGTGTCTGGTGCTACCTGGACCACGTCACTTACTGTATAGACATCATCTGTGAGCTCTTGGAGAACCAGGGCTATGTTCGGATCATCTTTGCATCCCAGGCTCATAGCCCAGTGCCCAGCACACGTGGTGCTCAATTAGTGCCTGCTGCTGAATTAAGTGCATGAATGGAGGTGACACCCTTACCCATGAAGCTGAAAGGAGGCATCTGGGAAAGGAGAGGGAGAACCCCTAGGGGTGTGTCATCTGAAGCAAAGATGGGCAGTTGGAAAATGTGCTTGGGAAAGGTCCAGGGAGTCAGAGGAAGTACACGTAGTAAGTAGAAAGGGGCTTATCAGGCAGAGGCTGAGGGTGAGGTAGATGATGAGTGACAGCCATTATTGGGCACAGGCTCGAGACTCAGACCCCAGAGGGTGGAGATCATTTTCCTTGTAATCAGTGTCAATATGTTCTCTCCTTAGCTCTTCCCATCCAGAATCGTTTGGCCGGAATTCTGTATTTCTATATTATATATTTATGTGAGGTCTAGGCTAATGTGGTAGTTCCCTCTTTTGTGTGATGAATGCTTAAAAGCTTCCTCAGGAGTTCCCATCATGACGCAGCAGAAACTGACTATGACTAGGAACCATGAGGTTGCAGGTTCAATCCCTGGCCTCGCTCAGTGGGTTAAGGATCAGGCATTGCCATGAGCTGTGGTATATGTCGCAGACGTGCTCAGACCTGGTATTGCTTCAGCTGTGGTGTAGGCTGCCAGCTGTAGCTCTGATTAGACCCCTAGCCTGGGAAACTCCATATGACTCGGGTGCGGCCCTAAAAAGACAAAAGACAGAAATAAAAAAAAAGCTTCCTCAGTTCTGCACACCCATGACTTCATGATGGGTCTGTGCCAAAAAGAGCTTGGTAGGACCCCCAGGCTGGATCAGATCACCTGTAAGCAACCTACTATGGGATTTGATGAAGTACACTATGAAATACCTTAAAAAGAGTTTTGTGGCTCAGAAGGTAAAGAACCTGACTGGTATCCATGAGGATGCAGTATAATCCCTGGCTCTGCTTAGTGGGTTGAGGATCAGCATTGAAACAAGCTGTGGCGAAGGTCACAGATTCGGCTTGGATCTGGCGTGGCTGTGGCGTATGTAGATCAGCAGCTGCAGCTCCAATTTAACCCCTAGCCTGGGAACTTCTATATGCCACGGGTGTGGCCCTAAAAAGAAAAAAAAAATTAAATACCTTAAAATGGTTTTTAAAGATTTTCAATTAAATTCCCTGAATAATTCACTCAGTCAGTAAAGATGTGTTGAGCATCAAACATGTGTTAGCTGCTCTGTTAGATGGAAGGAGATGGCCTTGTACAGCCCACAGTCTTAGTTCAAAATAAAGTAGGAAAAGTAAATGTAAAAACAGTCCATTTTTCCCCTTCCCTCTGCACTTCTACAGCCACTGCCATGAAGAATATGAAAGAGAAAGACTAAGAGCAAAAGACAGAGTATCTGTTATTTCCCATTTCATCTGGATTACAGCATCTATGCAAAGAGCAATTTCTCCTCTGAGTAACTAAAATAAGGTGAGACAGTATAGGGGAATTTCATGAGTATGGATTGTTTCCATTCTTTATGTAAAATTCATCCCAGAGTCCAGATAACAAATGTTAATGACAGCACAGCCAGAGGCACGAAGCAAAGCAAATGTGTTACATGGACTCAGTTGCAGTAAACAGAATTCACAACAGCTCCCAGAGCTCAGCTGGTCCCAGCACCCCAAGCCCAGAGTAGGGAGAGGCTGCCACTCCTGGCTCAGGTCCTTCTCAAAATTCCTCCAGGAGAGAAGCAGCCCATCCTTCCCTAGGGAAGAGGTGGGGAAGGAAGCAGAGATAGCCAGGGGTGTTATGCTACTAGAAATACCTCTACCTGGAACCTATAGGTGTAGAGAATTAAGCACTTCCCACTAAGAAGCTCCATATATTGAAGTAGTGGATTTCACTCCTTGTGATTCTGACCTAGATTCTGTTTTGCAAAAACAAGTAAATCATAATGTGTGTCTGACCTAATTGCTGAAATAAGGAATGCATCCTTCCCTGTGATATAGGCCAGTACCTGTAGCCTAGGATGGAAAAGAGGATCTTCTGACCCAATAGAGCTATGCAGAAGCACTGCATTTAAGAGTGTTTTCTTGGAGTTCCCATTGTGGCTCAGTGGTTAACAAATCCGACTAGGAACCATGAGGTTGCGGGTTCGATCCCTGGCCTCACTCAGTGGGTTAAGGATCCGGCGTTGCCGTGGTCTGTGGTGTAGGTCACAGACGTGCTCGGATCCTGCATTGCTGTGGCTCTGGCATAGGCTTGGCGGATACAGCTCCAATTAGACCCCTAGCCTGGGAACTTTCATATGCCATGGGAGCGCCCCTAGAAAAGGCAAAAAGACAAAAAAATTAAAAAAAAGGAGTGTTTTCTTCCTTCATGTACCATCAATCACAGGCCCGCAGCATTGGTACTGGGATTCATGGAAAGTGGTCAACAGTCATTCCAAAGCATTGTCACAAACATCTCAGCTGGCTTAACATATAAACTCACATGCTACCACATCCTGACAGGCTAGCTTACCATTCATATGCTCTTTCCCAGCAAGCCAGCCTCATTCAACGTGGCTTTAATAACGTATTTCAGGAGTTCCCATGGTGGCTCAGTGGAAACAAATCTGACGAGTATCCATAAGGACACAGGTTCGATCCCTGGCCTCACTCAGTGGGTTAAGGATCTGATCCGGCATTGCCATGAGCTGTGGTGTAGGTTGAAGACAGGGCTCGGATCTAGTGTCTCTGTGGCTGTGGTGTAGGCCAGTATCTGAATTTCTGATCGGACCCCTAGCCTGGAAACCTCCATATGCTGCCGATGCGGCCCTAAAAAGACAAAAAACAAACAAAAAAAAAAACAAAAAAAACCCATATTTTAAACACTCTTACTAAAATTGCTGAAAATAACAGTTTTGATAAAAAAAACCAAATAGACCTCAATTTATAAGGCAACCCTTTCACTTCCTTCCTACTGTTTTGATTAGCACTTGAAGGATTTATCTTATTCTCCTTCTATTTACATTTGGAAATGGGAATTTTAAAGAGCAGCTGATAAAGGACCTATTCCAGACTTTAAATTTTTAGCCTAATATTAACTCATCAGGAAAAAAAACCCCAGCAGATTTTCATTTTTCATGAAAATATGGCAATAAAAAGGCATTTGCAATTACAAAACAGGTCAAGGTCATTTGTGGCTCTCATCAATCCTGCCCCTCCTGTGAAAAAGGCTAAAAGCACTGCCTACATTTTGCAGATGGAAAAAAAAGTAACAGGTTCCGTCTTGCTCAGGGTATAACAGCAAAGCCTGTGGTAGAGCCAGAAATAGACGCTGGATGGATTTGTATTCCTTTTCTGATGTAGAACAGACTCAACCGAAGCAGTCTTATAAAAATCGTGCTGCAGAAGAAGCAGCTCTAGCTCTGCACTCCGTTTTCTCAAATAGAATCAAATTGTCCATTTTGGCTGTACTTGGATCCCTTATGCTAATTAGTTTAACTAACCAACTAAATATAATTTACATAGGACTTTCGTAGAGTACATTGGGTGCTAAGCATAATGGGTAACATAATCATTTTAAAGAGCTTTTTTTTTTTGAAAGAAAAAGCAATATTTAAAATCCATTATAATCAAATGCCAATATAATCGAATAGCAAGTACTGTTATTTAGGTTCAGCTAGACAACATGCAACTTTTAATACAGCTGTCAACAGAATTCTGGATTTTTTTCAGAGCTCTAAGTGAAACCCCACAATCACTTTTAAAGAAGAGCACCTTCAAAGTTCCAGAAGTTGAGAATTCCGTGCTGCCATCCTGTGTCCACCATCTGGCCATTGCAGCTATGATTTCAGTTTTCTTTCCCAAGTGCGTGTTTGTACACAAGTGTTGGGGAGAAGCTTGACCCATCAGCTGCTACACTGTTGGGATGTGTTTACAATTCCTACTGTTATGTTTACCGGCCATCTAAACTATTAGACTGACAGCAGAACAGCTCCCATGAAATAATAATTAGCAATATATGCATCCTCTGGTGCAAAATGAGAAAATTTTTTTTTTTTTTTTTTTTAGGGCTGCACGTGTGGCGTATAGAAGTTCCCAGGTTAGGGGTCAAATCAGAGCTGCAGTTACCAGGCCTACGCCACAGCCACAGCCACAGCAGCCCAGCTCCGAGCCGTGTCTGCAACCTACACCGCAGCTCACAGCAATGCCGGATCCTTAACCCACTGAGCGAGGCAAGGGTTGGAACCCATATCCTCATGGGTACTAGCCGGGTTTGTAACCCACGGAGACACAACAGGAATTTCCCCAAATGAGAAATTTTATTGTGCCTCTTGGGCCCAGTAGGTACTGGAACTGACGACATCAGATAATCTACGTAAAGCAGTTAAAGGAGTTCAGAGCATATAGTAGGTGTGGACTAAAGGTTAGCCTTCTTTTTTTTTTTTTTTTTTTGTCTTTTTGCCATTTCTTGGGCCGCTCTTGTGGCATATGAAGGTTCCCAGGCTAGGGGTCTAATTAGAGCTATAGCTGCCAGCCTACACCAGAGCCACAGCAACTCAGGATCCGAGCTGCATCTGCAACCTGCACCACAGCTCACAGCGACACCGGATCCTTAACCCACTGAGCAAGGCCAGGGATCGAACCCACAACCTCATGGTTCCTAGTCAGATTCGTTAACCATTGAGCCACGATGGGAACTCCAGGCCTCATTATCTTTGATGAGAACACATGCCAGCCCTGCAAATAGCAACTTTTTACTGACATGGATGCATATAACACATTATTAAGGAGAATCCTATATGGGCAATTTTAAGGTCTGTCAGGTCAGGCATGGTCTGGCAGACACCAGCATCTCCCCACAACCCCACCCCACCCCACTCCACTGCAGCCCCCTTCCCTACAGCCCTGTTTATATCATGCTTTATCCAGCATCTCTCTCCATTCCCATTCCTTGGCATTTTGTGCAGAAGTCCCAGGGGCCTTCCCACATTTCTGTGAATGCATAGAGCTCCTTCCTGAAGCACACACTCTACACATGCTCTTCCCTCTACCTGGAACTAAGTCCCTAAGCGCCTCTCCTTGGCCTCATAAAATCATCTTCAATTTCCTGCTTAATCATCCTTTCCTCAACCTCACAGCTGAGACTTTGACCTCCATTTTAGCCCTTAAGAGGTAATTTCAGATTTTAAAAATGTGATTCCTATATTAATGTCTGCTTTGGGAGTTCCCATTGTGGCTCAGTGGGTTAAGAACCCGACATGGTGCCCATGACAATGCGGGTTCTTTCCCTGGCCTCACTCAGTTGGGCTAAGGGTGCAGCATTGCTGCAAACTGTGGCACAAGCTGTGGCGTAGGTTGCAGATGAGGCTCGGATTTGGTGTTGCTGTAGCTGTGGCGTAGGCCTGCAGCTGCAGCTCAGATTTGACCCCTAGCCCAGGAACCTCCATGTGCTGCAAGAGCAGCCATAAAAAGAAAAAGAAAAAATAACAGTGTCTGCTTTATGCACTAGACTGAAAGTTCCACAAGGGCAAGGTCCATGTTTTGTTCTGGTTTTGGTTTGTTTGTTTGTTTGTTTTCTGACTATCTGTTTACCTCCAGGTCTACCACAGGGCTTGGCAGATGGTAGTTCTCAATACACATGGGTTCTATCAATGAATGAACACATCCCAACATGATGTCATTGCTTCTGAGGACCAAGCATTTCTCTCTTTTCATTTTATTTCACAATCACTAGTCCCCTTCCCCCAGCCTTACTTAGCTATACTGTGAAAACATACACATTTTAGAAGGTAATTGCAGCACTATTCACAATAGCCAGGACATGGAAACAACCCAAATGTCCATCGACAGATGATTGGATTCGGAAGATGTGGTATATATACACAATGGAATAGTACTCAGCCATAAAAAAAAGAATGACATAATGCCATTTGCACCAACATGGATGGAACTAGAGAATCTCATACTGAGTGAAATGAGCCAGAAAGACAAAGACAAATACCATATGATATCACTTATAACTGGAATCTAATATCCAGCACAAATGAACATCTCCTCAGAAAAGAAAATCATGGACTTGGAGAAGAGACTTGTGGCTGCCTGATGGGAGGGGGAGGGAGTGGGAGGGATCGGGAGCTTGGGTTTATCAGACACAATTTAGAATAGATTTACAATGAGATCCTGCTGAATAGCATTGAGAACTTTGTCTAGATACTCATGTTGCAACAGAACAAAGGGTGGGGGAAAAAATGTAATTGTAATGTATACATGTAAGGATAACTTGATCCCCTTGCTGTACAGTGGGAAAAAAAAAAAGGAAAAAAATAGCTTGGGGAAAATAAAATGTAAATTTAATTTGAAAAGGAGAGGGAGGAAAAGAGACATCAGTGAAACATATTTACAAATGGGGTGGGGAATTAGCATTAGCAAAGGGGAGTATTTCTTGAGCCATTTCTTGAGCCAGACTGACGTGCAAAAGAGAGAAAATGGCATTGAAGAGGTGGGAGATGAAAAATAAAGAATAGCCTGGCTGGATCTAGAGATTATCATACTAGGTGATGTAAATCAGAAAAAGAAAGACAAATGTCAGAGTTCCCATCATGGTGGAGTGGAAACGAATCCGACTAGGAACCATGAGGTTGTGGGTTTGATCTCTGGCCTCGATCGGTGGGTTAAGGATCCGGCATTGCCGTGAGCTGTGGTGTAGGTTGAAGACGAGGCTCAGATCCCAAATTGCTGTGGCTGTGGCATAGACCAGCAGCTACAGCTCCGATTCGACCCCTAGCCTGGGAACCTCCACACGCCGTGAGTGCAGCCCTAAAAAGACCAAAAAAAAAAAAAAAGACATATCATATCCCTTATATGTAGAATCTAAAATATGACACAAATGAACTTATCTAGGAAACGGAAAGAGACTAACAGAACAAACTTATGGTTACCAAAGGGGAAAGGGGGTGGGAGTGGGATGGATTGGGGGTTTGGGATTCGCAGATGCAAGCTACTGTATGTAGAATGGACAACAGCAAAGTCCTACTATTTAGAACAGGGAACTATATTTAATATCCTGAAATAAAACATAATGGAAAATAATATGGAAAAGAATCTCTTTGCTGTGCAGCAGAAATTAACATAACGTTATAAATCCACTATACTTAAAGAAAATAATTTTTAAAAATAGCTTGGGGGAGGCTGAAGGGGCCCGTGGGCCAGAGGGGCAGGAGTGGTGCACAGAAATGGAGGAAGCCCCCCCACCAGCTGCACAACACTGGGAATGATAAAGGAGGCTGCAGGCCTATTCAGGACAGAGAGGAGAGACTGGGAATCTGGGGAGTTTGAAGACCACTACCCCATCTTCATGACAATTAGCCTCTTCCTGAGCATCCTCTTACTAGTGACTGCCATCAGGACTTCGGACCATGTGTCCTGCACTCCAGAGCAATTAACCTTGTCCTCCTCTGCGTTATCAAACATGGATCCAAATAGGACCCTACTCAGGCACGTAGGGCACCACTCAGCCATCACTCCTGGTAAAGAGCTTTTCATCATATTTAGTCATTTCTGCAGGGAAGTATATTTTTCAAAGCAGCGTGGTAATACCAGTCATGATGAGTTTGGCTTCTTTCTTAGTGTCAGAAGGGCCTTTCGATCACAGAAAAGATTATTTTCTATCTTTACTTCTCCAGGTTGTAATAAATACTTAAGTTTTTCTCATCCCTTATCATCCTAGGACATTTTATATTTACATCTTGATTTTTTGGTTCTCCACCTGAATGTCAAAGGGCTCTGTTTCGTCCTTCTAAGGACTAGAGGGGTGCATGGCACATAGTAGGCACTTAAAATGAGTAAAAATGTGGCATAGGAATGAGCATTCTAGGTGGATACATGGCCAGGAACCCAGGATCAGGCGCTGACCTAAAGACAGGATAAAGGCGAAGGCCTCGCTAGGCGAGTTCTTCTGAAAGGGAAGTCGGCGGGGGGAGAATCAGATCCAGGAGGGCCAAGTCCCCGGGAGACGTCAGGGAAAGCCCGTTCCCCGCGCGCGCGGACCCCCTGGGGCTCCCAAAAAGAAGTTATGCGCAGTCAGCCAGTTCTCCCGCCACAGCTCTTCTCCGCCCCTCTTCGCCCCGCCCCAAGCGTCCCTGGGATTGGTTACCTGCCTCGTGGCCCTTCTCTCGGCCCCGCCCCCTCCCCAAACTCCTCGAGGATTGGTTGCCTGTCCTCAGCCTTCCTCTCGGTCCCTCCCACCTACCGGGTCTTCGCAGGCTTGGGTCTCTTGGTCCCAGCGTCCGGCGCTGAATGTTACCTTCGTTTCTAAGCTCTTGGCCTCTTGCGGCAGGAGGGCACCTACCGTTCCGCCCCAGGTGGGGCTGGGCTCGCCCCGCGTCCCCTCGAGCTTTGCCCGCCCGGAGCACCCTTGCTTCTGACGGCCACGACGCAGGGGTAGAGCGGTCCTCGGCAGCCGGGGCGGCGGGGCGGCGTTGCGAGCCCCGGGGCCGCGGGAGACGCACGCCCTCGTGGAGCCGCGGGTAGGCAGTTTGCACTTTGCTTCCGCAGCTTGTGGCCGCGGCGACTTTGTAGCGGGTTCGGGGCCAGGCTGGATCTGCGGCGGCAAGACCCGATCTCAGAGCGACAGTGGGCCTGGGGGGGTTGTCTCCAACGTCTGAGTTCTAGGCGCAGGTATGTCTCCGTCCCTGACTGAAGTGAAATGGCCCAGGTCCGAACACGTGGCCGGTGGCGACCAGTGGGTTCTCAGGCAAGTGTTTGGTGCAGAAGCCCCAATCTGGCTCTCCCTTAACAAAGGGAACGGACCTAACCAGCAGAACTGCTGTTTCTAGTGGGTTTTCAGACTCAAATAAACTGCTGAGATCCACGGATATTGAAAGGGGAGTGCAGGAAATCGTAGAGAGCCCTGCGAAAAGCCTAAGTCGCCCTTTCCTGTGCCATTTAAAGTTTGAGGCAGTGCCTTATTAAGAGGCTAACACAGACTGGTAAAGTAAGTTTCCATAAAACCCAGAGAAGAGGTTGTCAAACCGGTCTTTGGAGCCTGTCTGGAGTCAAGCTGAACCAGAAGAAAATTTCCTTTCATTGTAAGCACCTTTGTGATATTTTAACACAGCTCAGAGCAGAGGTGATAAATTCAAATTTAACCTTAACATTGATAGTACAAGTGTTGGTATTTGTCACTGGAGGCAGGGACAGCCCACTAGAATGACAAAGATTGTACAATGAGAACATCTGCATGCACTGCTAGCAGAGGTCATAAAACCTCCAGCATCACCTTTCCCCCAGTAGAAACAACGGTTGTGACCTCAAGCCATGAAATATCTCAGAATATGCAAAAACTCACCCCAAATGCTTTGAATCAATTATGTCTATCCCTCTCCCAAAGATGAACAATTACCTAAATCTTTATGGGCAGCTGGCTCTTGCCACCAGTGGATCACCAAATAGGCTGCCCTTGCCAAACCTCTATATGCCTATCTCCCAGGTACACCTAACAGAATCCTTTACTGAAGCATTTGAAATTCACATTGTCTACCTCCTAGCCTTCAGATTACTATTATTACTTTTTTTTTTTTTTGCTTTTTTAGGGCCACACATGCAGCACTTGGGAGTTCCCAGGCTAGAGGTTAATTGGGGCTGCAGCTTCGAGCCCACACTCCAGCCACAGTAATGCCAGATCTGAGCCACATCTGTAACCTACGCCACAGCTTGTGGCAACACCAGATCCTTAACCTGCTGAGTGAGGCCAGGTATTGAACCCACAACCTCATGGATACTAGTCGGGTTCGTTACTGCTGAGCCACAATGGGAACTCCCCAGAATACTCAGTTTTGAGAAAGCTTTCCACCTCCATTGCCATGAAAATAGAAAGATAGCTGTAGGTATTCCAGAACAATCTTTCTCCTTTCAGATGTATCCTATAGAATAATTTTAATGTTGGTTCACCCCTGTGGCATCAGGCATGACCCTCTGCCTATGTACACTAACTCGGCTGCCACCCAGATGAACAAAGCCAGTAGCCTTACCCAAGTTTCCCCTTCTCACCATTCTGTTCCCCATGGTGTATCAGCTCTTATAAGTACATAAAACACAACGCCTCTACTTAGTGACAGACCACCTATGAACAAACAGGCCCATTAATTAACCCCTCCATCACCTTGCACCTCTACTACTTTCTTTCTTTTTTTTTTTTTTTGGCTACCCTGCAGCATATAGAGTTCCCCCAGCCAGGGGTCAGATCTGAGCCACAGTTGCAAGCTATACTGCATCTGCAGCAATGCCAGAAACCCACTGCGCCAGGCCAGGATTGAATCTGCGTCCCAGCACTCCAGAGATGCTGCTTATCCCATTGCACCACAGAGGAAACTCCCTCCACTGCTCTTAAACCGAGCCCCATGATTACCCCTCCCTTGTGATAGAGAGCCATTCCATCCATCTTTACAGATGGTTTCTAAAGCACCAGAAGACCTCTTAGACAATTCCAGTGTCTAAGTTAATAATCCAGATTTGCTCTTTTCTATGACGGCTCTTGTAAACAAAAATTTCAGGGAGGGTGTTCCTGTTGTGGTCCAGTGGAAACAAATCTGACTAGCATCCACGAGGATGCAGGTTCCATCCCTGGTCTTGCTCAGTGGGTTGGGGATCTGGTGTTGCAGTGAGCTGCAGCGGAGGTCACAGATGCAGCTTGGATCCTGAGTTGCTGTAGCTGTGACTCGGATTTGACACCTACCCTGGGAACTTCCATATGCCATGGTGCAGCCCTAAAAAGCAAAAAAAAAATTCTCAGGGGAACTGACCTAGCCCACAGGAAACAGTTACTGCCCAGTGCCCACTAGAAAACCAGCCCAAGCTGCAAAACTCCTAACTCTTCCTAGTGCTGACACACTGGCAAAAGGAAAACTACCACCGTTTATACTGACTAGGTCAGTCTTTGGAGTCTGTCATGATGTTAGCACACTTTGGCGGTTCCACAGATTCTTGACCTCTGCAGGTACTTCCTGCACATTATTTCCCAGGGTACTACGTGTAAATCTTGCCAGGTTTCTGGAAATAACCATTGTTCCCCCGGGAGGCCTCCAGGACACACTGTGTGTTTATGGCAGTCCAGGTGGACTTCATGCATTTACCTCTAGCCTTGAGCTCTTTTCACTGTTTGGTTATTGCCTGCATAGTTAGTGGATGGTCTGTGCTATCCAACTAGATATACTGATGCCACAACAGTAACCAAACTAATAACTTAGATTATCTTTGTATGGTATTCTTTTATGAGCTGAATCTGGCCTCAGAACTAGATCACTCACCTATTTGTATACGTACTGTTTCTTCCCTGGTAGAATGTAAGCTTCACAAGGACAGGGTACTTGTTTGTTTGTCTGTTTGTTTAAGACCACACCCGTGGCACATGGACATTCCCAGGCTGGGGTGGAATCAGACTGCAGCTGCCAACCTACACCACAGCCACAGCAATGTGGGATCTGAGCCCCATCTGCAACCTACACCGCAGCTCATGGCAATGCCAGATCCTTGACCCACTGAGCGAGGCTAGGGATCAAACCTGCCACCGCATGCATACTAGTCAGGTTTCCACACTGCCGCAGCAGGAACTCCCCAAGCTTGTTGAATCGCAATGAAGAGGGTTGTGATGAGGATTAAGTAATGGATGTAAAACTGATCTTGGGCCTTGCTTAACTAAGTGTAAGATTGAGTTCACTTATTGCCAATATGGGCAGTGAGTTTGAACTTCAGCATTGGCTGTTGTTAGGTGTAAATTTTCAAAAACTTATGAATAAAGTTGATTATACAATTTTGGAGTTCTGATCATGACTTACTTTTTTTTCAAGTATTCAAGTACGTTAGAAACCACATACACACATGCAAGTATACTCTTTTTTTTTTTTTTTTTTTTGCTTTCTAGGGCTGAACCTGGGGCATATGGAGGTTCCCAGGCTAGGGGTCAAATCAGAGCTGTAGCTGCCAGCCTATGCCACAGTCACAGCAACGCCAGATCCAAGCCGCATCTGCAACCTACGCCACAGCCCACATCAACATCGGAGCCTCCACCCACTGCGTGAGGCCAGGGAGTGAACCCGCAACCTCATGGTTCCTAGTCAGATTCGTTTCCATTGTGCCACGACGGCAACTCCACAAATATACTTATTTAGCCCTTATTTCACATCATCAAGTTTAAGAAAGTTAAGAAGAAAAATTGTGAAATGAAAGTGCAGTTATTGGAATATTATTTTATTTTATCAACTGTCATGAGTGATTTCAAGGTGTGTTTAGCCACAGAATCTTGGGTTCACAAAATTATGTAACAATGGACACATTTTTGATATTTGATGCTGAAGTTATTTTGTAGGACAGATATCCTCTTTTCATTATTTTGCAACAGATGGAGCACAAGATACATGGGTTGGCAAAAGAGTTTATTAACCAAATCAAAAGGCTTCCCAGATGTTTTAGCAATTCATTGAATTATTTATCAACATTTACTAAAACTCAATGAAAGATGCCAGGAAACACGGGCCATTGTAATTGATTATTAGCATTAAGAGTAACCCTTTGAATGATGTTTGTTACAAAGATAAACAATTTGAACATTGTAACCTACAAATAAAATTAAAATGGCTCTCTAAAAGGCATTGTTTTTAAGTGCTTTGTTCACAAATTGATACCATTTTAAATGTTTTGGTTTAATGAATGAAAACCATCAGAACCGAAGTATTGTTATGCAAATACCCTGTTTCTTATTAAAGTATAATTCACAAAATTGGAGCATTCACCAGTGAATCTTGCCTGCCGCAGTTATTACTGTGGTCTTTCAATCTTTCTTTTTTTTATCAGTATGGACTCACAGATATATACCTTATTCGCTGGTTGTAACCCAATACTGTCATTTATACTATTATTCAAATTGCTGCACCTCTCCCTCCAGGAGCTCTTTGAAGTAGCTCCTGCATCCTTTTGATACCATATCCTGTGTTTTGTTTTGCTATGAGCACTTCCTTTCGTTCTAGGGCTTCAGGATGCTCCAGCTACATCTTAGATTTGTCCTGTCCAGTCCTAGAACTAGTCATTTTCCCCAAGGAGCCATAGTTCCTTTTACTGGTAACGTTACTAAGAAACCAAGTTCTGGGCACAAAATGTGCTCATTGTTACTGCTACTAGGATGTCACTGGATAGACCCCATCAGAGGACAAAGCTAGGAAATAGACCTGCATAAACTAATCATGTACACACACACCTACAGTTCCATATCTAGATGTATTAAATACATGAGTTCATACTGATATCCCACTCTCGGTACCACAGGGTTCATCCTAACCTCACCTCCTTCCTTGTGTGTTTGTGACTTCTTCTTCTGTCTCCTGTTGTCTATTAAGTGTTTACTATGTGTAAACTAGTTACATGAAGTTGTTATAGAATTGCTGACCTGTACCCATATGAGAAACAAATTTACCAGCTAGAATAGAGCATTTGTCTTTTTGTCTTTAGCTTTTAAAGTATTCAATCAAAACATTCCCTTTTTTTTTTCCCCCATCTTTTTAAGACTGCACCTGCGGCACATGGAAGTTCCCAGGATTGAGGTGGAATCAGAGCTACAGCTGCCCGCCTATACCACAGCCACAGCAATGTGGGATCTGAGCCCGTCTTCAACCTACACCACAGCTGAAGGCAATGCTGGATCCTTAACCCACTAAGCAGGGCCAGGGATCGAACCCATGTCCTCATGGACACTAGTCGGGTTCATTACCACTGAGCCACAACAGGAACTCCTCACAGCATTCTTTTCAAGAGTTAGGTCTGCTCCCAAGATTTATTCTTTGTCAGGAAAATACCCTGTAAGAATTGGCATTTAAAATTTTTTAATCCGTATTTCCGTGACCCTTTCAGGAAAAAAAATAGAGACACACAACACACATGTGTATGTGTTTCTGAAACAATAAAATATATTATCATGTATAAATGATATAAAACTATTTAAAGATGATTCATCATTGGAATCTGCATAATCTAAGTGCAAGATGGAAGTGAGCAAGAAAACCACTTAAAGGAAATGGGATAGGTTCCTCATTCAATTCTAACACTTTTTATTTCTGATGGTTATATTGTGGCTTTACAGGAAATAGAGTATTTAGTCAGCACTACTGCAAAGGCATATTTCAGAGAGAACATTGCTGGATTTAATACCTGTACATGAAAACTTGAGAAATGGAGAATTTAAAATGTTTGAATTAAAAATGTGTTGGGGGAGGGGGTGGGTGAGCAGAGCTGGGACGCAGCCCAGCAGGCAGATTCAAGAAGCCCTTGAACTGTGTTCCGCCAGCCTACAAAATGGGGGAAGACTTATAAAAACAAACACTGCAAGGTTACAGTTAGTTATGTCACTTGTTTATCAAGAATTATAATTGGAGCTGGCAGGAAGTCAAGGATGCTTGTTAAATAAGGATTGGTTGGGGTGTGAAAATGGTTGCATAGTTACAAGGGGGAACAACCTTGAGACAAGGGTGCAGCTAGCAGATGTTTTAAAAATGGCTGGTGTCCTTGGCATACGTAGAGTTCATAGAAAATTCAAGTTCTCAGTGGTGCAGGGGTGGTGTCTAAGGTGAGGTCCTCAGTGGCCACCTATTTTTGTACGTCCAATTTGTAATGATTCTGTTAGAATGTCAATGTGTCATCATACCTAAATGTGCTTCCAGATGTCACTTTAAGTTCATGATCACAAGCCTAAAATTGGCACTCAGCATGGCCTGGCAATTCTATAGTCTCTACTCTTCTAAATGACTCTGTCATACTTTATCTTCCTTTTTCTGTGGGATAGGCTCCCTCACACACATGTTCATCTGATGACCTTGCCTCATACTTCATTGAGAAGTAGAAGCAGTTAGACACACAGGCTGTCATCTGTCTTCTCACCAACTTATCTCCATAGATACCTACCCTCCGCCTGGACCTCTGTTTTGGTAAAGTGTTTTTGACGCTATCAAAGTCTGCACCTCACATTCTTGCCTCCACCCTCTGCCTTGAAGCTTCTCTACACCAGCGTGACTGTTCTCATCAAAGGCACGGATGCTGTCCATCTTGCCAAATCAGTGGTCCACGTGGGTTCTTAACAGATCTCTCGGTACCATGTTTTTTGTATTATTTTTTTCTTTTTATGGCTGCACCCACGGCATGTGGAAGTTCCTGGGCTAGGGGTCCAATCTAAGCAGCAGCTGAGGTCTACAGCACAGCCACAGCAACAGCAGATCCGAGCCCCGTCTGTGATGCTACGTTGGATCCTTAACCCACTGAATGAAGCCCGATATTGAACCCATATCCACAGAGACACAGCATTGGTTCTTAACCTGCTGAGCCACAAATGGGAACTCATTTTTTATTTCTTAAATTTATTTTTTACTTTGTATACAATTTTGAAAGGCTGTTTTACATGTACAGCTATTACAAAATACTGGTTTTGTTATTTATTTATTTATTTATTTATTTTTAGGGCTGTAGGTGCAGCCTATGGAAATTCCCCAGCTAGGGGTTGAATCAGAGCTGCAGCATCCTGCCTAAGCCACAGCCACAGCAACGTGGGATCTGAGCCGCATCTGCGACCTACACCATGGTTTCATTATTTTATAATTTATTTTACTGAAATATAGTTGATTTGCAATGTTGTGTTAGTTTCTCCTGTACAGCAAAGCGATTCCATTATACATATCTATACATTCTTTTTCATATTCTTCTCCATTATGGTTTATCCCAGGTTATTAAATACAGGTTTATCCCAGGTTATTAAATACAGTTCCCTGTGCTATACAATAGGAACTTATTGTTTATCCATTCTTTTTTTTTTTTTTGTCCTTTTTTTTGTCTTTTCCAGGGCCACACTCACGGCATATGGAGGTTCCCAGGCTAGGGGTCCAATCGGAACCATAGCTGCCAGCCTATACCACGGCCACCATAACTTGGGATCCGAACCACATCTGTGACCCACACCACAGCTCATGGCAATGCCAGATCCTTAACCCTCTGAGCAAGGCCAGGGATCAAACCTGTAACTTCATGGTACCTAGCCGGATTCGTTAACCACTGAGCCAAGACGGGAATTCCTTGTTTATCCATTCTATGTATAGTAGTTTGCTTCTGCTAACGCCAAACTCCCAGTCCTTCCCTCCCCCACCCCCATCCCCCTTAGTAGCCAAGTGTGTACACCATGAGTCTGATTCTGTTTTGTAAATAAGTTTCTTTGTGTTATATCTTAGATTCCACTTATAAGTGATGTCATATGATATTCGTCTTTTTCTTTCTGACTTACTTCACTCAGGATAATTTCTAGGTCCATCTACATTTCTGCAATGGCATGAATTCATTGTCTTCATGGCTGAGTAGTATTCCATTGTGTATGACTCTCAGTCCTGTTCTTAATAATTGGCCACTTCCTCTTTCCGAACACCTTCCCTCAGTCATCACTTGACTTGGCCGTGGGGAGTCCAAATATTTGGTCAGACATTCTAGGTGTCTCTGCGAGAGTGTTTTGGATAAGGTTAACATTTAAACAATAGACCGAGTGAAGCAGGTTTGCTCTCTCTAACATGGGGCACAGGGAGCTGATCAGTTGAAAGCCTGAACAGAACAAAAAGGCTTCCTCTTCCTTGGGGAAGGGACAGTGCTTCCTGCCTAACTGCCTTCAGACTGGGACATCAGCTTTTTTCTTGCCTTTAGACTTGAACTCAAGCACCCACTCTTCCTGGGGCTTGAGGCTGCTGGTGCTCAGATGAGAACTGAACATCAGCTATCCTGGTTCTCAGGCCTTTGGACTCAGACTGGAACGAAACCATCAGCTCTCCTGGGTCTCCAGGTTGCTGACTCACTCTGCAGATCTTGGGGCTTGCCAGGCTCGGAATCACGTGAGCCAATTTCTTGAAATCTCTCTCTGTGAATGAATGAATGAATGCATGAGTGAAAATATATATTCCATATATATGTAAATGTTTATTTTTTTGGTTTCATTCTCGGGCGATCCCTAACTAATACAGTCTCCTGGGTTTTCTCCTGCTCTGCTAGGTACTCTCTTAAGCCAGTTCCTCTGGTCCATCTCTAAATGTCAGAGTGCTCTGGGGCTGGTTCTAGGCCCCCTGCTCTTCTCTGTCTGCATAATAATCCCCACCAGTGTCCTCATCCAGGCCTGGTGGCTTAAAATAGCATCTCTGTGCCAGTGATTCCTGAATCTATATCTCCGACTCTGATTTCTCCATCCAACTCTAAACTCATGTATCCATACTTGTTTGTCATTTCCACTTGGATGTTTGATGGGCTTTTGATAGACATCTCTACTTTAACACGGCCAAAACGGGACTCTCAATTTCCTCCCCAAACCTGCTCCTTCTTAGTTTTCCTCGTCTCAGTGACTAATGACGCCATCTACTCAGTGGCTCAGTCCCCACATCAGGTGGCCTCGCATGCTTCCTCTTTCCTTTGTCCCTCTGCCCATGCATGCAATCCACAAACCCACCAGCAAACTCCTTCAATTCATCTGCTGCAGGGCAATCCAGCCGTCCATCAGCATCGCCCTCTTCAAACCACTGCTTCCTCCAACCTGGACTAACTACCCCCTCCCAATTCCTCTACCGGCCTCTAAGCTGGTCCTCCTGAAACCCATTCTTTGTGCTTCAGGCAAAGAAGACTCTTTAAAAACAATATCACGGAATTCCCCAAAAGTCTATGGGCTTTCCATGAAAGTGAGAATAAGATTCACACTCCTTACCTGGCCTTGTATGATCAGATGCTTCAATCCCCCAAGTTTGCTCTGCTCTTCAGACCTTGGCTGTAGCTGTTCCCTCTTTTCTGCAGTGCTCACCTTGACCCCATCTTCAATAGCTAAGCTCTTGCCACTGAGGTGTCTGTTTATGGTTTGTTTGTTTTTCTTTGCCTTTTGGGGCCACATCCATGGCAAATGGAGGTCCCCAGGATCAGAGCCACAGCTGCTGGCCTATGCCACAGCCACAGCCATGCAGGATCCGAGCCTCATCTGCAACCTACACCACAGCTCATGGCAATGCCAGATCCTTAATCCACTGAGCAAGGCCAGGGATCGAACCTGCAACCTCATGGTTCCTTGTTGGATTCATTTCTGCTGCACCACAATAGGAACTCCGTGAGGTCTCTGTTTAAGAGTGACCTTTGAGAGGCTTCCTTTATCTGAGCTCCCATCTAAAGAAGCCCTGGCATTCCTCACTTTGTAGCACATTCACTCTCAGAGGGAGGGCGTGTGCTACAGCCATCAGGGGTGTGCAGGGCATGACAGGGAGTAGGGGCCTTTGGGGGTTTTTTGGTTTAGGGGGGTTTTGTTTTGTTTTGTTTTGGCTGTGCCTGTGGCATGCAGAGGTTCCTGGGCCAGGGCTGGAAACGAAGCCACAGCAGATCCTTAACCTCTAGGCCACCAGGGAACTCTGAGTAGGAACCTTTGAATGAGAGTAAAAGTGACCCTTTTGTTCTCCTGTTGTCATTGTTGTTATCAAGCTGATTTCTTTATTACTCACTTATTCACTCATCCATTCATTCAACATTCAAGAAACATTAGTTGAGTATTTACCATGTGCCTGCCATTGTTCTAGGTGCTGGACCAGTGAACGGAACAGACATAGGTAGACATTCTGTCAAGAGAAGACAGAAGTTCCCGTCATGGCTCAGTGGTTAATGAATCTGACTAGGAACGATGAGGTTGTGGGTTCGATCCCTAGCCTTGCTCAGTGGGTTAAGGATCTGGATTGCCATGAGCTGTTGTGTAGGTTGCATACACGGCTTGGATCTGGCATGGCTGTGGCTGTGGCGTAGGCCAGTGACTACAGCTCCCATTAGACCCCTAGCCTGGGAACCTCCATATGCCACAGGTGCAGCCCTAGGAAAGGCAAAAAGACAAAAAAAAAAAAGGAGAAGACAATACACAAACAAACAAAAGCACACTGTTTGTTTGTTGCTTTTTGGGGTCGAACCTGTGGCATATGGAAGTTCCCAGGCTAGGGGTCAGATCGGAGCTACAGCTGCTGGCCTATGCTCCAGGCACAGCAAGGCAAGATCTGAGCCTCATCTGCAACCTACACCACAGCTCACAGCAACACCAGATCCTTAACCCACTGATCGAGGTTAGGGAACGAACCTGCATCCTCATGGATACTAGTCGGATTCGTTACCACTGAGCCACAATAGGAACTCCCCAAAAGCATACTTTGAAAAGTGCTATAGTGGCATGATTGTGAGTGGCTGGCAGGCTACTTTATAGGCAGTGGAGCAGTTAAGTGAAGTTTCTGACAAGCTACATTCTCATGGTATATTTATGGGATTTTTACATACCTTTGCTAGGATTCAGTTTCCTTACTCTAAAATAGAAATGATAATAACAGAATCTGTCTCACTGGGTTTTTGTAAGAACATTTGAATTTTGCATTAAAATATCAGAAATTGCCCAACATACAGAAAAACACTTCACACATGTTAGTTTTTAACTATTGGTTTTTGTTGTTGTTTTCGTTTTGTCTGCGCCTGAGGTATGTGGAAGTTCCCAGGCCAGGAATCGACTGAAGCCATGCCACAGCAGTGACACAAGTCACAGCAGAGACAACTCCAGATCCTTAACCACTAGGCCACCAGGGAACCCCCTTAGTTTTTGATTAAACTGGGGACTCAGTTACAGTACCTTGGAGGAAGAAATATTTAAGCTGAGGTCTAAAGAATAAGAAGGAACTAGCTTTGGAGTTCCCATTGTGGCTCAGTGGTTAACAAATTCAACTAGGAACCATGAGGTTGAAGGTTTGATCCCTGGCCTCGCTCAGTGGGTTAAGGATCCAGCGTTGCCATGAGCTGTGGTTTAGGTCGCAGACACAGCTCGGATCCCACATTGTTGTGGCTGTGGTGTAGGCCAGCAGCTACAGCTGATTCCATCCCTAGCCTGGGAACCTCCATATGCCGAGGGTGTTGCTTTAGAAAAGGCAAAAAGACAAAAAAAAAAAAAAAGAAAGAAAGAAGGAGCTAGCTTCATAAAGATGGGCCAGAGAGCGCATTCAAGAAAGAGGGACCAGCTGGTATAAGACTCAGGTGGGGCTGGTCAAGGACAGAGACTTGCGGGAGCATCGTGAGCTTCACTAGGGATTTAAATGGTAAGAGCCACAGAAAAGCAAGGCAGAGTGTTTAGTATGAGCTGACTGGCCCTTATTAAGATCTTTTTTATTTTTTTTAATTTTTTTTGTCTTTTTGCTATTTCTTTGGGCCGCTCCCGCGGTGGCATATGGAGGTTCCCAGGCCAGGGGTCAAATCGGAGCTGTAGCCCCTGGCCTACGCCAGAGCCACAGCAACTCGGGATCCGAACCGTGTCTGCAACCTACACCACAGCTCACGGCAATGCCGGATCGTTAACCCACTGAGCAAGGGCAGAGACCGAACCCGCAACCTCATGGTTCCTAGTCGGATTCATTAACCACTGCGCCACGACGGGAACTCCTCTTATTAAGATCTTTAAAGAGGATCCCTCGGCTCATCATGCAGAGAATTAATTTTTAGGAAAGCAAGGATGGAAACAGACCAGTTAGAGGAGGGGCTATTTCAGAGGTCAAGGTAAGAGAGACTCTGGTCAGGATCATAGATGTGGAAACAGGGAGACGTGATGGATTAACTTTGGGCCATACTTTTTTTTTTTTTTTTAATTGCTTTTTAGGGCTGAACCCTCAGCATATGGAATTTCCCAGGCTAGGGGTTGATTCAGAGCTGCAGCTGCCAGTCTACACAATAGCCATAGCAACTTGGGATTTGAGCCATGTCTGCAACCTATACCACAGCTCACAGCAACCCCGAATCCTTAACCCACTGATGGAGACCAGGGATTGAACCTGCATTCTCATGGATACTAGTCGTATTTGTTTCCGTTGTGCCACGACGGGAACTCCTTTTGTGTCATACTTGATGTTTAAACTTCTTATTCTGTTGTTGTACTTTTGTTTTCTATATTTCAAATTATAATATAAATTCAAATGTCTTTTTCCATTGAGTTCTTTGAAGCAGAGAAAAATGGACTTTTCCTCCACAGATGTGTTTCAAAAAATCATTCCCTCATAATTCTCCATGAATTTAAGCTTTTACATGTAAATTCTTAGATATGAATTATTTTTTCAAATTTCTATCCAGTTATCAAAATATATTCATTGATTTCCTTTATCTCTTTGATTTTGAAAACACATCCAAGTTTTTCATTTCTTCTTCAAACTTGGGGTTGTGTCTGTTTCTGGATTCGTCTTCTCGGAAATGGAATTTTACTAGTCTATTTGCTGCATAATAGGCTATAAAGGCTGATAACAGCTCTTCTTTTTCAGATATTTATATTTGAATCCATTTAATTTTCCATTTTATAAAGTATTCTCTCTTTATATTTAGTATTCTCTCTATATTTAATTGGAATTGCATTAAAATAAGAATGTTATAATGTACATAAATATCCAACTATAAAATAGGGAAAACAGACATAAAAATACTTAGTCTCAAGTTTCAAAATTTACTTAAGAACCCAGTGATTCATTATTTATTTTGTCTCCCTCCATCCTGTAAACCCACACTACTCAAAAACACCCTCTCGTTTTCCCTCTGTCCAGTTACTTTTTCAAACGATTTCCAGGGATAAAGTTAAAAGCTAGCACAGAAATGGTACTTACTAAGTGGCAAGGACTGTTCAAGCACTTTGCATTTTCAACTTATGTCATCTTTCCAACTCTGTGAGGTAGACACTTTTATTATCTCTATTTAACAGATGGATAAATGAGGACAAAGAGGTTAAATAACTTCCCAGTTTGGAGTTCCTGTCGTGGCTCAGAGGTAATGAACCCCACTAGTATCCATGAGGACATGGGTTCGATCCCTGTCTTGGATCCCACGTTGGTGTGGCTGTGGCATAGGTCAGCAGCTGTAGTTCCAATTCGACCCCGAGCCTGGGAACTTCCATATGCTGTGGGTGCAGCCCTAAAAAGACAAAAAACAAAAAAAAATAAACAACGTCTCAATTTCCCACAGCTACTAAAGGTGGAAGCCAGGATGAGCCCTAAGCAGGCTGTTCTAACAGGCCATTCTCTCAAGTACTATCTGGTATGGTTTATAACTAAACAAATAAATATACACTCTTATCTTTTGTTGCTTTAGTTATTATATATTTTTGTGGCTGTTTTAAATTAGATCTCTTATTATTCAGCTGGTTTTGACTGCTAAGACAAGAATCATATTGACTTTTATGATTTTGTTGCCATTTACCTATTTTTATTCTTCCAGGAATTTTTTTAAACCTGATTCCTGGGAGTTCCCTAGTGGCCTAGTGGTTAAGGGTTGGACATTGTCACTGCTGTGGCGTGGGTTTGATCCCAGGCCCAGGAAATTATTCATGTGTAGTCTAGGCCGAAAAAAAAAAAAAAAAAAAAAAGAATAAACCCAATTCCTTTGAATTTTCTAGGATTATCAGTTTATTGATTGCATTACTGGCAAATAATGGTGCTTTTCTCTTTTCATGTGTAATTACCTTAGCATGGAATTTCCAAAGCAATATTAAATAATTGTCTTAGTGGGAGTTAATTTTTAGACCTGAACTTTAAAAAAAAAAAGTGTTATTTTATTGTTAGACCTACTTGCATAAAAGTTTGTTTTTTTATTCCTGAATGTATTTATTTTGTCTTCAATAGGAGCAAACATTTCTGTAATAATGGTAATCTGAGATTTCCCCCCAACCCCCTGCCATACTTATAAGTTAAGTGCTCTGGCTAGAAGGTCTTAAAAATATAAAGATGTAGTTAATTCAGCTAAACTGGATTTGAAAGTTTGGGCAATCTGTGTAGGGAAGGGAAGAGTATTAGATGAAACAGTGTCCACTGGTCACTGTTTAGGGGACTAGTTCTCAAAATGGGCTGTACACTGGAATCAACTCATAAGAGTCACAAAAAAATACAAATGCCTGTGTCCCACTCCTGGGTAATCTGATGTCACTAGTCTGGGGTGAAGCATGGGCATTGGGAGCATTTAAAACACTCCAGGTGATTCTAATGTATGGCCAAGTTTTATAACCACTAATTTAGGAAGGACTTTAAACCTGTTTCTCACCCTGCACAAATTCTGGTTAAAGGGCCTTCCCATCATGGCTCAGCGATAATGAACCCAACTAGTATGCAAGAAAATGCAGATTTGATCCCTGGCCCTGCTCAGTGGGTTAAGGATCCTGCATTGCGGTGAGCTGCAGTGTAGGTTGCAGACACTACTTAGATTTGGAGTTGCTGTGGCTATGGTGTAGGCAGGCAGCTGCAGCTCCAATTCAACCCCTTCCCTGGGAACTTCCATATGCTGTGGGTAGGGCTCTAAAAAGACAAACAAACAAACAAACAAACAAAAAAACCCAACTAGTTAAATAGGTTTGTATAGCCTACTAGTAAACTATGCTAGTGTGTACACCAATGCTCATAGCAGCATCAGTCACAACAGCCAAAAGACGGAAACAAGCCAATACTCATCGATGGATGTGAATGGATAAACACTATGTGATATATATATACATCCAATACATTCAGCCTTTACAGGGAATGAAATTCTGAGAGCTGCTATGACACTTGTGGACCCTGAAAACCTCATACCAAGTATAAAAGGCCAGATACTACTTATTTCACTTACTGGACTCTACTTAAATGAAGTTCTGAAAAGAGCCAAATTCAGAGAGACAGAGAGTGAAACAGAGGTTACCAGGGGCTTGGAGAAGAGCAGGCAGGAGGGTTATTGTTTAATGGGAACAAAGTTTCAGTTTGGGGATGATGGAATTTTCTGGAAATGGATAGTGGTGATGGTGGCACAACAGGGTGGATGTTCTTGATGCCACTGAATTGTACGCTTAATGGTGAAAATGATAAATTTCATGTAATGTGTATTTTGGAACAATAACAAAATTTAAACAAACAAGTTGCCAGGGGTAGGCTATGAGCCATCTTTTCCAGCTGGTTTTACAGTCTTATGGTTAAGGAATATAATACAGAGTGACTTAGCAATGGCCTTAATAGGGTTTGTTTGGTGGTGGCCTTCTCTCCACATCATTTTCGAAGAAGGCAGTGCTTTTACGTTCCTAACAGTTGTTAACTGTTATAAAACCTTTGTGGGAGTTCCTGTCGTGGCTCAGCAACAAACCCGACTGGCATCCATGAGGATGTGAGTTCCACCCCTGGCCTCGCTCAGTGGGTTAGGGATCTGGTGGTGCCATGAGCTGTGGTGTAGGTCTCAGACGCGGCTCAGATCCCACGTTGCTATAGCTGTGGTGGAGGTTGGCAGCTACAACTCCAGTTCAACCCCTAGCCTGGGAACCTCCATATGCCTAAGGTACAGCACTAAGCAGACAAAAACAAAAACGAAAAAACCTTTGCGTGTGTGCAGATGGGTAATGGCGTAGAGCTGCCATCTGTGGTGCAAAAGCTACTGTACGTGGAACCTTCTGAAGCAAAGACCAGAGGCGAGTCCCTTTCACCCTCACACCTTTGATGCCATCCTGCCTGGACCACACAATGTACACAGTAAACAGAACTGAGCAGAAATCACTCTTTTTGTTACGTGAGACATTTAGCACGAGTACAATCTGCATCTGACTTGATGATGTTTCCCGTGTCCCAAAGAGAAAGACGACGTGAAACAAGTCTCTTTGGTATCAGTTTTCATGAGAAACATGAGGCCATTGAGAAACTGTCTTGACCATTTGAAAGAAATGGATAACAGTGTCAAGGAAAGTCTGTGACTTACTGGTCCTGATGATCTGCTTGAGCAGAAGAGAGGTGAGCTTTCTCAGCTTGGTTTTCCTACACACAATATCTGTATCATAAATTCAGAGTTTCTAAATTCTGAGAGTTGTATTATCCAGGAGATAGGCTTTCTCACCAAGCAGAGGATTCTGGAACTGCACTGTCTCAAAACATGCTCTTGAAATGAGGCTAGTGCTGCGAGTATGTTCATTTCCTCTGGCTGCTATAACAAATTTCAGAAACTTGTTGGCTTAAAGCATACATTTACTGGAGTTCTCCTCGTCATGGCTCAGCACAAATGAATCTGACTAGTATCCATGAGGATGCGGGTTCCATCCCTGGCCTCGACCAGTGGGGTCGGGGATCTGGCATTGCTGTGAGCTATGGTGTAGGTCACAGTTGAGGCTCAGATCCCACGTTGCTGTGGCTGTGGTTGGTGTAGGCTGGCAGCTGTAGCTCTGATTTGACCCCTAGCCTGGGAACTTGCATATGCTGTGGATGTGGCCCTAAAAAAAAAAAGAAAAAAAAAGCATATATTTACTGTCTTCTGGAGATGAGAGTTGGAAATCGGTCACTGAGCCAACACCAAGATGTCAGCAGGGCTGTAGGGAACAATCTGTTTCTTTGCCTCTTCCAACTTCTAGAGCTTCCTTCCATGCATTCAATGGCTCAAAGCCACATCTTTTTTTTTTTTTTCTTTTTTTAAATTTTATGGCCATAGCTTGTGGCATGTGGAAGTTCCTGGGACAGGAACTGAATCCAAGCTGCAACTGTGAACTATGCCGCAGCGGCAGCAATGCTGGATCCTTTAACCCACTGCTCCCAGCCAAGACTGAATCCTTGCTTTTGCAGAGACCTGAGCTGCTGGAATCAGATTCTTAACCCACTGTGCCATGGCGAGAACTCCCCCTTCCTCCATCTTCAAAGCCAGCACATAGCATCTTGCCTCTGCTCTCGCATTTTCTTCCTCTGTTCTACAGTCAAATCTCTCTCTGTCCTTTTCTTATAAGGACACCTGTAATTACACTTAGGACCCACTCAAATAATCCAGATGATTTCTGCATCTCAAGATTTTTAATTACATGTGTAAAGTCCCTTTTCTTATGTAAAGTACAAATCATAGATTCTCTATTCAGGACCTCATAATAACCTACAAGGGAGAAGAATTTGAATATATGTATTATATATTTATAATATATATATAATCACTTTGCTGACACTAACATAACTTTGTAAATCAACTATACTTCAATTTTTCGAAAAAGGTAAAATTAATATTCTGGAGATTAGGATGTAGATCTATTTGGAGGCCATTATTCAATGCCATACTGAGGAACTGAATTTTAATTAAGTTTAAATTTGAATATCCATGTGGCTAGTGGCCACCATATTGGACAGTACAGATACAAAACATTTCCATCACTTCTGCAGGAGGTTCTGTAGACAGCATTGCTATAGAAGACATCTAGCCAATTCCAGAAGTCTCATCTCATAGCTATAGGCCATCTTAAATTTATTGTTGGGCTGCCCTTCAAAACGAAAATCCATATAAACGTTTTTTCTTTTCTTTTTTCTTTTTGTCTTTTCCAGGGCTGCTCCCTCAGCATATGGAGGTTCCCAGGCTAGGGGTCTAATCGGAGCTGTAGACACCAGCCTATGCCACAGCCACAGCAACACCGCTTCCAAGCCGCATCTTCGACCTACACCACAGCTCACGGCAATGCCGGATCCCCAACCCACTAGGTAAGGCCAGGGATCGAACCCTCAACCTCATGGTTCCTAGTCGGATTCGTTAACCACTGAGCCACGACGGGAACTCCTCTTTTTCTTTTTTCTTTTTTAGAAATTCAGAGCACGTCTTTCCATAGATGAGCCAAGGAAAAGCCTTAGCGGGAGTTCCTGTTGTGGCTCAGTGGGTTAAGAACTTGACATAGTGTCTTTGAAGATGTGAGTTTGATCCCTGGCCTCACTCAGGGGCTAAGAATCCTGCATGGCCACAAGCTGTGGTGTAGGTCACAAATGCGGTTCGAATCTGGTGTTGCCATGGCTGTGGGTGTAGGCTGGCAGCTGCAGCTCTGATTCAACCCTTAGCCTGGGAATTCCATATGCTGCAGGTGCAGCCATAAAAAGAAAAAAGAAAAGCCCTAGTGATCCATCATCACTGAACAAAGATGTAACATTTATGATGGGCTAGATACTGAACTCTAAAAGTAGCTCATAATCTATGTCATAACAAATAAACATCGTGACGACAGGAAGCACCGGGAGCAGGGGATCAGAAACCAATCCTGGTGAGGTCAGTGAAGGAATTCTGGAGAATGAAAAAGCTAAAGTAAGAGGTGGCCAGACCAAGAAGGGTGAGATAGAACACAGGCAGAGAAAGAAAGATGTTACCGGCAGGGGGAGAAGCGTGCCCAGAGGAAAGGTTAAGACAGAGCTTTTGAGTAAAGTGATGCCATGTGATGGAATTTGTGGGAGCCTATGGGAGAAGGCAGTGGCCAAGCCAAGTCCTACTGGGCCTAATATGTCATCATAACAGCTTGTTCGTGTAGTGTCAGGATTGGTTGGAACACAAATAATAAAGGCCCAGTAATAATGCCTAAGATTCCGATCACCAATTAAGATGATCAGAATGGGTTTCCCATACATGTCCAAGCAATTCTCAGACACACCAGCGGGCTGCCCTACAATTCCACTCTATTCTGACACTATCTACCTGGAGGTAGCATCAGATCCCACTGCCTAAGGGCTCAGTCCCACAAGACGGCCCCCTACTTCCAATGCCAATCACGAGTCTAGTTTGTTACCTGTGCTTTTGACCAACTGGCTTAAATCAGAGGTTCCCAAGACCTTAGGCTTGGAAGTGATTAATTAGTTACAATCAAATGTTAGGAAAATTAAAAAAAAAAAACCTCAGAAAAATGGGCAAAATTTAACAGAAACTTCATAAAATTATTATTATTATTACTATTATTATTTTGGTCTTTTGTCTTTTTAGGGCCTCATCTGTGGCATGTGGAGGTTCACAGGCGAGGGGTCTAATCAGAGCTGTAGCCGCCAGCCTATGCCACAGACACAGCAATGCCGGATCCGAGCCGCTTCTGTGACCTAAACCACAGCTCACGGCAATGCCGGATCCTTAACCCACTGAGCAAGGCCAGGGATCGAACCTGTAACCTCATGGTTCCTAGTCGGATTCCTTAACCACTGAGCCACGACAGGAACTCCCACATTTTTTTTATAAAGTTATTTTTAAATAACCTATAGATATATGAAAAGGTATTCAACTTCATTAATCAGGGAGGTGCAAATTAAAATCGCAGGAGATACAATTATCACCCATCAAAATGGCCAAAAAAAGATGGGAAGTAACCAGTGTTGAGAATGTGGAATGACCAGCTCTCATATGTTGCTGATCAGGGTGTAAATTGGCACAAACACTTTGGAAAATTGCTTTAAAATATCTACTACATTTGAACATGGCACAATTACGATCCAACAATTCCACTTCTGTGTATATACCCAACATGATTTGTGTACTTCTCTGTAGGTATGAATATTTCAGCAAACAGCACACTCTGCCAGGAAGTGGCAATAAGGAGCCACAGAAGGATTTGACATTTCAGAGACTTGAGAAGGATTTGAGAGACATGATCAGATTTACATTAGGGAGATTAATCCTTGGCTTTTAGAGGATGGCAAGGAGAGGAGTTAAGGGGCTTTTTGTAGAAGTAATCCAGCAATTACAAAGTCCCAAATTAAAGTAAGGGAGAGAAGTTGTGGTGCAGTGGAAACAATCCGACTAGGAACCATGAGGTTGCAGATTCCATCCCTGACCTCCTTCAGTGGTTTAAGGATGCGGTGTTGCCTGAGCTGTGGTGTAGGTCGCAGACATGGCTCGGATACCACATTGCTGTGGCTGTGGTGTAGGCAGGCAGCTACAGCTCCAATTGGACCCCTAGCTTGGGAACCTCCATATGCCATGAGTGCAGCCCTAAAAAGCAAAAAAAAAAAAAAGTAAGACGGATGAAAGGGACAGACTAGAGTTCATATTTGGGGAGCAAACTCAGAACGTGGGTAGGTCACAAAATTCCCCTGTGCTGCTGCTGCTTTTTTTTTTTTTTAAACTTTTTAGGGCCACACCCACAGCATAGGGAGGTTCCCAGGCTAGGGGTGGAATGTGAGCTGCAGCTCCTGGCCTACACCACAGCCACAGCAATGCCAGATCTGAGCTAAGTCTGTGACTTACACCACAGCTTTCAGCAATGCTAGATCCCCCACCACTGAGGGAGGCCAGGGATGGTCTCATAGATACTAACTGGATTCCTTTCCGCTGCTCCACGACAGGAACTCCCTAAATTCCCCTGAGCTTCTGATTTCTTCACATGAAAAAATATTAACAGTACCTATTTCATTGATGATTATTTTGATGATTAAAGAGTTAAGCACAGCGGGCTTAGCGATTTTTTTTTTTTTTTTAAAGCGCCATTTTCAGAGTTCCCATTCTGGCTCAAAGGGTTAAAAACCAGACTAGTATCTGTGAGAATGCTGGTTCAATCCCTGGCCTAGCTCAGTGGGTTAAGAATCCTGTGTTTCCCCAAGCTGCAACGTAGGTCGCAAGTGTGGCTTGTTTCTGGTGTGGCTGCGGCTGTGTCTGGCCGGCAGCTGCCGCTGGGATTTGACCACTAGCTTGGGAACCAACATATGCCATAGGTGAAGCCCTAAAAAGAAAAGAAAATAAAAATTTAAAAAGTAAAAAAAAAAAAAATTTAAAAGAAATTTCCATTCAATTCTCCTTGCATACTATTAGAAATTGAGATTAGAAAGCTTTTAGAGAAGTACCTTAATTTGTCAAGGTCCACGGAAGCATGCATCCTCCCAAGCAGAGGCAAAATCAGCTCCCTGCGTAGGAATGGGTAAGTTTGGGGTTAGAAGGCCCTGGTTAAGGATGAGACAGATGTCAGAATCCGGCCCAGAAACAGTCCTAAAATGCCACAGATGAAGTGTTGGGATTCTACTCAGGCTGCTGGACCACCTGCACTAGAAACTGGAGGCAAGCATAGACTTTTTCTCTCTGGCTCCCCACCTTTCCAGCTCAGAGGTGGAGCCACTGAATGGGGCGGGGATTCAGGCCGAGGGGGTGGAATTGGGGTCAGAGAAGACGCCAATGGGAACTGAGCTTTCCCGTGCTTAACCAATTGGAGGCGCCTAGGGCCGCCTCCATCTGGTGATTGGCAGGCCGCGTCTCCCAGGATTCTCGGGCCTATAGGGGAGTGACAGAACTCTCGCGAGTGTGCAGGTCTTCTTCCGGCCCTGGGTCCCTGGCTCTTGCTGCCCCAGGCTGTTTGCACATCTCTGGCAGCTTGTGGTTTCCATCTCCTGCGGAACGGTGAGTGGAGGATCGTCGAGGGGCAGCGAGCATGGCCAGGGCCTTTGACGCCGCAGGCTGGGAGCTGCCTGTCTGAACGCGGAAGCCCAGGTGAGGCGCGGCTGGGGCAGTGGGGTCTCAGCCGACGGAGTTCGGGCTTTACCTGGCGTTCCCAGTTTTCTCTTCCGTGGAGCAGAGGTTCACCGGGAGTGTGGCTCTGCTGCCGCTTGGCAGAAGGAACCCAGGGTAGTAAAGTGCCACCTGGTAGGCCCTGACGCTCCTCCATCTGTGTTGAACGGTTTGAAACCTTGGGACATTTGAATTAGAAATTGTGGGCAAGCCTTGCTTAAATGGTGGGTTCTTGTCCCAGCCTGTTTCGAGCTCGCCCTTATTAAGCTAATGTACAGATAGTTTAAGGGAGGGCAGGATTGAGGCAGGAGACAGATGGGCTCTAGGACAGACCTTAACAACCAGCCTCCTATTTATACTTCCTGAGGCGGGATATAGGTGAGCTCCCAGATAAACACTTACATCCAGCCACCTACTTATACTTCCATGATAGAAATAGCAACAGGCAAAAAGCAAATAATTAGTTCACTTATCTTATGTGAACTTGTTAAACAGTGGTAGTAATGACAGGTTCCCATTTTGGGTTCAGGAAGACCCAAACTGTACATGAGCAGAAAGACCCCTCTGGGTCAGAAGGAGTGGGGGGATGTGCAGCACCAGGCCATAGTAAGTCTAGCTAACCTTCCCATAAGCCCTTGTTCTGATACCCATCTTGGCCAAAAGATCCACCCGCAGATCAGGTAGGGCCCTGGGTCTTGTCAGGTGTGAAAAATAAAACAAGATAATTGGCCAAAGGAAAACAAAGACTTGGAAGAACTGTCCCATATATGTGATTTAAATCACCCCTCTGGCACGCTCCTTATTCAGGGGGATGCCCGCACCACACACCTTTCGGTGTGTATGACTGCTTTACTTTGGCCTTAGATAAATAGACTACTTCTCTGTGCGCTCTCCCACGTGTTGTATTGAGTTTCTAACAATAACCTTTGTATCTGCTTTTACAGTCTTTCCCTCCTTGAATCATTCTTGCTTTCAACAGGGGGGCAAGAATCCAGGCGATTCTGCTTCTAGCCTCTAGCTGATCTAGTGGCTAGGATTCCTGGTTTTCACCCAGGCTGCCCAGGTTCAATTCCTGAGCAGAGACTTAAGAGCTCGCTTCAAGCCTTGGCTCACTGATGTCTCTCTGAGATCAGGGTCACATCTACATTGTGAAGTTTGTTTCTTAATGCAGAAAGCAGCCCTATTCGCTGCCTAAAAAGGTAATGCAGATTCCTCCAGTAAAGGAACATGTAAATATGCACTGAATTCTTGCACTTGGCAAACCACAAAGTTACCTTAAGTACTTAATACAAAGGAAAAGTCTTGAGCCTGAGTCTATTTTCACTGAAGCAAAAGCACATCAAGAAGAGGGGGAGGAGAGGGGAGGCAGAGGGGATTTCGGAAGAAAATACCTTGTAGCAGCCTGAATCATCACAGGCCTTTGTGAAAGATGTTAGAAAATAAAAAGTGTTGGCAAGGATGTGGAGAAATTGGAACCTGGTGCATCCCTGGTGGGAATGTAAAATGGTATCGTTGCTGTGGAGAACAGTCTGACTGCTCCTCCAAAAATTAGAGTTACCAGATGATCCAGCAATTTTGCTTCTTGGGTATAGATACCCAAAAGAATTGAAAGCAGGGACTCAAACAGATACTTGTACACACATGTTCATAGCAACAATATTCCCAACAGCCAAAAGGTGACAACCCAAATGTCCATCTAGAGATGACATATATATATATGCCACATTTTGTATATGTATGTTTTATATATATATATATATATGCATAACATTGCATTTATACACACACACACACTGGATTATTCAGCCTTAAAAAGGAATGAATAATGACTGCTACAACATGGGTGAGCCTTGAAAATGTAAGTGAAATAAGCCAGGTACAACGACATGATTCCACTCTTAGGAGGTAGTGTAGTTAAATTCAGAGACTCTTAGGGATTACCAGGGGCTAGGGAGGGGAGAGAATGGGGAGGTACTATATAATAGGTACAGAATTTGTTTGAGATGATGGGAAAATTCTGGAAATATAGTTGCACAACTTTGTGCGTGTAATTAACACCACTGAATTGTACACTCATAATGGCTAAAAGATTTATGTAATGCATGTTTCTCTACCATAAAAATGAAAAGCAAAGAGCTCAACAGATACAATCTAAGATCACAACCAATCACTGGAAAACCTCGTTTTAATTTTAATTCCAGCATCTACATTGGACAATTAGCGTTTGTAAAAACCTTTTCATGCTTTGAGAACTAAATGAGAAGACACTCATGTTGAAAGCTTACCAGATGCTACTTTTCAGTGTATGTGCATTTGTTTTAAACTGAATGCCCTAAGTAGCATTTGCAGGATGAACACGGATAACAATACTTGAGGGTTAGAATTCCTCACTATCCAACCACACATTGTATTATACAGGCTGGCGACAACAGCATCCATTCTCATTAGGTATTTGGAAATTATTTTGGTGTCTTGCATTTGGCCTCACTATCAATCACCATCAATAGAAAAATGATTTCAAACTAGCTCATTCTAAATAGACAACTAAGTGGTAGCTTCCATGATGTCTTAGGTTCTTTGTGGGGTGGAAGAGCAGGGTAAATGCTCCCTGCACATAATATACTTAACATATTTCAAGTATCATTTTACTCTTCATATGACAAGTGAGAAAATGCTGATTTATTTATTTCCTCCCCCTTTGTAGGTGGGAAATAGAAGGCATTCAAGCTGAGATATTACGACGCTAAAACCTTTATCAGCTTCTCCAAATATTATTTGCACTCTTCCATTTTATTTATTTTTCTTTTTAGGGCCGCACGTGTAGCATATGAAAAGTGTCCAGGCTAGGGGTCGAATTGGAGCTGCTGCTGCCAGCCTACACCACAGCCACAGCACCTCGGGATCCGAGCCAAGTCTGCCCCCTACACCACAGCTCATGCAACGCTAGATCCTTAACCCACTGAGTGAGGCCAGGGATTGAACCCTTATCCTCAGAGAGACAGCATCAGGATCTTAACCCATTTAGCCACAAAGGGAATGCCTCTGTTTTAATTTCGACTAAGTTTTCATGTGTGGCTTGTGAAATCAGAGGAGTGATTGTTGCCAGGGATGTTATAACGTTTCAGCTGGCCTAACAGTGCTTTCAAGGTCACCAGCTAACTTTGTAAGTAGAATTTTTTTTTTTAACCATAAAAATGAGTGGTGGTTATTTAGAGTAAAAAGTTTATATTAAATCTTGTGTGATGTTAAATAAATCTGCAAGATACTTGAAATGTTAAAAGTTTATGGTGAAGAAGTAATATCAAGAGCAAGAGTTTGGGGCTGGCAATAAAAGGTTTAAAGAAGGGAGTTCCTGTTGTGGCTCAGCTGGTTACAAACCCAACTGGGATCCATGAGGAAGCAGGTTCAATCCTTGGCCTCGCTTAGTGGGTTAAGGATCCGGCATTTGCTGTAAGCTGTGGTGTGGAAGTCTCAAGACAGGGCTCAGATCCCTAGATGCTGTAGCATAGGCTGGCAGCTGCAGCTCCAGCTCTGATTTGACCTCTAGCCTAGGGATCTAGGGACTTCCATGTGCCTGGGGTGTGGCCCTAAGAAGCAAAAAAAAAAAAAAAAAAGTTTAAAGAAGGCAGCGCTGACCCCCACAATGATGCAAGAAGTGGCTTTCTAGTCACTCACAGGACATATGACAATGTGAAGGGGGTCAGGAATTTGGTTTGCTCAGATAGGCAATTTAACTGTAAGAAAAATAGCTGAAAAGCTAAATTTAGACAGTCAAGACTCATTCTGAAAGAAAGCTTGCTCCAGAGGGAAAAAAAACCTAGCTGTTGTGGTTGATGATCCTGTAGGAGGCCAAACCAAAACAGAGTTTCACTGGAACCACCACTTGGGTGGGTATTCAGGGCAGTCCTACAATTTTTTTCATTGGTCTTGGAGGAATAAAAATGAGCTGAGCTTCCTTCCTCATTTTTCATCGGCTCTATAGGTACAATGATTTAAGCAGAGTGAAACCTTTAGAGTTGAGTGTGACAAAGTGGAGAGCATGGAGCTAGTTTATTGGGAGGAACCTAGCAAATCGTTAGCTCCGAATGAGCAGCTAAACATGGGAGCATTTCTCTTATTTCAAGCTGAGCTCATTTGCGTAATGAGTAGGTTACCTGCAGGCTGGTTGTTACACTGTCAACAGGGAGCTAGAGCTCAATGTTATTCTTTGTTTTTTGTCTTATTGCCGTGGCAGGTGGAAGTTCCTCGGCCAGGATCAAAACCAAGCCACTACAAGGACAACTTCGGATCCTTAACCTGCTGCATCATAAGAGATCAGTGTTATGTGTTGTTATACAGAATAGATGAAAATGGTTTCACATTAAACGTTTAAAGAAAATAGTGCAAGGAAAAGCATTTCAGATATGTTCTTTGTGTTAACATTAGCATTTTAGTTAAGGAGCTAGTTAAATCATGTTCCTCCCCATAAGAATATTGAGTCAACAAGATTTACTTAGGAACTTGGATCTTTGCTGCCCCCGTTTCCCTACCAATCTCTAGGATGATGCTCTAATCAGTCAGAATTTTTATTTTTGCTGCCCAGATATACCAGAATTACAGACTATAGATGACTTAATCCAGGGCCTTGTGGCAGTGACCTCAGAGAACTAGCATTGCTGCAGAGGTGCAAATTTGATCACTGGCCTGGGGGTGGATTCAGTCCCTTGGTTTACAAGGTAAAAAAAAAAAATGAGTTTTTTCATGTTTTCTTAGTTCCTGTTACTGAATTTTTACAACTTGCATTTTAGATGGTGTTTTGTACTATGTAATAATGTACGTACTTGACATCCTAATAAACCATACATTGACTCTTACGTTTTGATAATGTTTTTTCATTAAGTATTTGCTACTCCTCCATATTTTAGTCACGTGCTGATGTCTCGTGATGTAAACCTTTATTGCCATTACCTCTGAAAAATTTTTAAATTGACTCATGAATAGATAAGATCTACCCTCTCCTACTCACCCATCAGGCACTAGTGAAACAGTGTAGGAAGCAGTGTGGTGTGGCAAGTTCCAGCTCAGGCTGTATTTGTGACCTCAAGTTTTCCATCAGCATTAGTCACCTGAGGCTGCCGTAACACTTGGTGGCTTAAACAGCAGGTGTGTGTTCTCTCACAATTGTGGAGACCAGAAGTCAGAAACCAATTTCCCTGGATCAAATAAAGTGTATGCTCCCCAGGAGGCTCTGGGAGGTCAGGAAGAAAAATATTCCTCACACCTTCCAGCTTCTGATGGCTCAGAGGCTCCCTCAGCTTGAAGCTGCATCACTCCAGTTTCAAGGCCAACATCAGGTCTCTGCTTCATCTTCACATGGTCTCCTTTGTGCATGAAAATCTGCTTCCCTTTTATGACCCAAGATCATCTCCTCACCCCAAGACCTTTAATCACATGTGCAAAAACTTTCTGCAGTAACGGAAGTGTTCTGTACATCTGTCCTGTACAGTAGCCACTGGCCACAGGCGGCTACTGAGCTCTTGAAATGGGAGCAGTGCGACCTGTACAGGGGGGTGCTGAATTTTTAGTTTTGACTTAAATAGCCATGTGTGGCACTCCCCTGTGGCTCAGCCAGTTAAGGACCCAGTGGGGTCACCACAGCAGATACCTGGCACAGGAAGCGCCCCCCCCACCCCACCCAGTCCTTCCAGTCTTACCCCTTGGCTATAGAAACGACTCACATCTTTCACCTGCCATTGTTCAGTCCAGAAGACTTTTGGTCCTTTTGGTTTTCAGCCAAAACCAAAGTGTGAACAGGACTGCATGGGTTGAGGTTGGTTAATGGGAGAGGGAGGCATCCGTGGCCGACTCAGGGTCTTCACCTGTTAGCCCAGCCCTCCTTCGGGACTCAATGGAATGGAGCCAGATTGTGAAACCAGTGGTTATCCTTGGGAACTTTGCTGGCGCCTTCAGACAGTGTAGTTTCACAACACCTTTTGTTGTGACGGTAGCTAGAAGACATTGAAATTTCCTTGGTCCAGTTGTTTTCATTTTGATCCAGTTACAATGATATATAAAAATGATCCTAAGCGCTTACTGCTCACGAGGGAGTTAGATACACTATGTATAAACTCAGCTTTGGTGACTAGGATTACCAGCTAAAGAAATGGAAGCTAAGAAACTGCAAGGATGGGGATCTGAAACCAGGCTTACTATGCTGGCCCTGAGACTAGGTAGGTGGCCACTCACTTGAATGCAATTTATGAGTCAACACAATAATGCTATTAAAATGAAATATAAATGACACTGCTCCTTGTACTACAGTCATCATGGGTTTGGGGCTCAAGTTAGATATGAGAATCTACAATATACCAGGCACTTGGTCAGATCCCAGGAATATGGTGGGAACCAAGGGGGATGGGCTATCTGTCCTAGTCCAGAGCCTGCAGGATGTTGGGACAAGCACACAAGCAACTACAAAATGTGCTTCCAAGTGTAAGGCTATTACAGGATGCTATAGAAATCCAGACCAAGAGCACCTGGGAGGGGAAACAGCGCCCACAGGAAAGCAGGAAAGCACATGGCTGGTAGGCTGCATTCTAGGTTAAGTTATAACATTCAGAGAACTGAGAGGCCAGAAAACAAGTCACTCTTTTAAAATGGTCTAAAATATCTGCCTAGTCCCGCAGAAGAACTGTCATGTAATGTTTCCTTAAGGCCCCTTCTCTGCAGCTTCACTTTGCTTTTCCCCCAAACCTTTAAGATCATTCCTCTGCCAGAAATGCTCTGCACCCATATATATATATATATACACACACACACACACACAGCTGACCCTTGAACAATGCAGTGGTTAATCCGAATAATTCATACTCAACTCTCCTTATCCACAAATCCATCAACCACGGGCCATGTAGTACATAGTATTTACCATGGAAAACCATCCATGTTCAATGTTCATGTTGCTCAAGGCTCAACCACATCATCTCTCTCCAGGTCTCCGGCAGTCATTCTCCAACCAGCTCTATCTCAAGTCATATCCTTTCACGTATCCTGCATATACATGCCCTTCCCATTCCCCTCCCCCTTTTTTCCCTCGAGCAATTATGCCTTTCCAATGTATTTGTTGAATGACCTAAATTAAGACTTTACAGGATAATACGGAATATTTTTAAAAATGAAGTTTGGACAGAGGCTCTCGAGCAATTTTGAAACAAGCATAATGAAATAAATACCTTTATTTAAGATTCTGGAAAATGAGGTATTGTAGACATCCAGAGCTGATCGACAGGAACTGGGTTCTGTTCATCTTGTGACACATTTCTTCCCATAGGAAAACCTCCCCCATCACCCCAATACTCATATTTTAATAATCTAGCATCATTGGGTCCTTTAAATTCCTTTTTTACAGCTCATCATGCTACATTCATCAAAAACGTTTAGCATGCTGAGGTTAAGTTCCCTTTGTGCTAAATTTTAATTTCTTAGAGGTTCAAGTATATACTATGAAGAGTTTATATTCTCAGTAGCTTTGTGGTCTTCCCCCACCAAAGTGACCTAACCCATGTTTAAATACTTCTCCTGTTATACCAGGACACTAAGTCTCAAGAAGGATAAGTGACTTTCTAACAGTTACACAGGGAAAAAAGTAGCTGCAAGGCTTCCTGGGCATATGTGATGGAACCTTAAGTGACTACCTGAACTACTGCCTCAAATGCAAAAAGAGAAACAGTACCCTCTTCACAGACTTGTGAGAATTAAACCACCAGCAGGATCCCACTGCTCTAATTTCTAAGCCAGTGCACAGACACCAGGTTGCTACAAGTTACGTGAGAACTGTGACCTCATTAAAGGTTCTTGTGTATTGTAAACTGCAGAGTGATAGTTGGTGTAAGTCAGTTAAAATACCAGCATCAGAGCTTTACAGCTTCAGTGGCTTCTACCTGTACTTTTCAACCTGAAAAAAAGAAAAGTTTGAAAATTACCTTCTGAACAAATAGAAAAAGAAAAAAAAAAGGATGTTGAGATACGTATTCTTTTCAGTTTGGGCAAAGGATATCCAGAAAAAGCTTTTTGTATATGTTTCATCACCTACAATTTCTTTCCCCCCCTCCTGCCCCCGCTGGAATTCAAAGATGACCAAAGTATCCAAATTCCCTTAACTATCTGAAAACATCAGACGGTATCCCCAGCAGGGTCTGTCTAAAACGCAGGCCTGAAAGTTTCATCAAACCTAAGGCAAAATTTAAATTTATCACTCTGCTATTGTCTATATCACAAAAGTGCTCAAACTCAAATCTGGCTTAGCTGTGACTCCAGACAGGCTCCAAAGACGAGTTTTACAATCTCTTCTTTGGGTTTCATGGAGACTTACTTTACCCTTCTGTGTTAGCCTCTTAAGGCACTGCGTCAACCTTAAAAGGGCACAGGAAAGGGTGATTTGCGCATTTTGGGGGGCTAAGATTTCCTGCACTTGTCTCTCAGTATTCGTGGACCTCAGCAGTTTAACTGCGTTCCAAAACCTACTAGAAGCAGCTGTTCTTCTGGGTGGGGCCAGCCTGTTTCCTTTATATTAAGGGAGAGCCGGATTCTGGCCTTTGCACCAAACACGTGCCTGGGAACCCTCCGGTCGCCATTGGCCACGTGCTCGGACCTGGGTCATTTCACTTCTCTCAATGGACGGGAACATACCTGCGCTTAGAACTCAGGCCTCTGTACCAGGGGACGACGGACACAGGCTCTTTAGGCTCATGGTCAGTCCGAGACAGGGTTTCACTGCCGCGGGCTGGGCCGGGCCCGAACCGCTACAAAGTAGCCGCGGCTGCGCCCTGGGGAAGCAAAGAGCAAACTTGTTACCGCGTTTAGGCCTGCCAGCCAGGCGGCCTCCGGGCGGCTCCACGCGGCGTGTGTGCCTCGCGCGGCCCCGGGACGGGCACCGCCGCCCGCCCCTCCCGGGACGCCGAGGGCTGCTCTACCCCTGCGTTCTGGCCGCCGGGAGCAGGGGAGCTCCGGACGGGCAAAGCTCGAGGGGACGAAGCGCGAGCCCACCCCCACCCAGGCCCGCGGACAGGCCCGGTGCCCTCCCGGCCTTGGCGACCCACACTCACCACTCAATTCAGCAAGACTGAGGCCGAGGACTGGCGCGCGGTGGGGAGATCCTGCAGGCGGGACGGGGCGGGGCGGGAGGAGGGCCTGGAGGCGGGGCGGGGTGGGGTGGGAGGGAGCGGCGGTGCCAGCAGCCAATCCCCAGGAAGAATCCAGAGGGGGGCGGTGCGGACCAGTTCATTGGTGCCCTTGGTCCCGGCCCTTGTGGGTCTTTGGTTTGCGGGAGGAAGAGCCAAAACTAGAGGAGCTGCTTAGGCAGCTCTAGGAGTCTTTGGCGCTTCCCCAGGCCTTTGCGCCGGCTGGTCTGGTTCTCTCAGGCCAACGTGCCTTCCTCAGGATTCTCCTTGGGGGACTCTAGCCTTTATCCCAGGGCGGGACCAGGACCCAGAGATTCCCCTTCCTACCACCCTATGCTAGGGTGTTTAGAACCTGTCCTGCTAAACCGTAAGTTTAAAAGAGAGGCCAGGACGGCGTCTTTTCGGACAAGCTTCTCCCAAGGGCCCGGCTACACCTGGGAGGACCAGCCTCCTTTCCTCATTTATTCACCTTGTTCACTAAGTAGACAATTGTTCACTAAGTAGAGGGGAGGGAGGGAGGGGTGGGGAGGTGGTTAGCGGGAAGGGAAGCACTGTAAACCTTCCCTAGGTGACAGACGCAAGCTTGGCAAACAAGTGGATTAAAATTGTAGTATATGCTAAAAGGAGAACTTCTGTTACTGTTCTAAGAGTTTGCCGTCTAACAGATTTAATCCTCAAAATATTTTTTATCGTCCCCACATTATAGGTAGGGAAACTGAGACATGTTGAGTAACTTTCCAGTGTGACAGAGCAGTTATCAAGTGATGGATATGGGATTTGAACCTTAAAGTTTGAAGGCAGAGCCTCTCAAAACGCTACACTGCTTTGCTCTCCCTAGGTGGGTGGAATGGGATGGGAGGGGAAACAAATGGCCTATGTTTGATCAGCTGATCAAGATTAGATTAGATTCAGCATTAAATTTGTGTGTGTGTGTACACAGTAGTAGATTTTTTTTTTTTGTCTTTTTGCCATTTCTTGGGAGGTTCCCACGCTAGGGGTCTAATCGGAGCTGTAGCCTCCGGCCTACACCAGAGCCACAGCAACGCGGGATCCGAGCCGCGTCTGCGACCCACACCACAGCTCAGGGCAACGCAGGATCCTTTAACCCACTGAGCAAGGCCAGAGACCGAACCCGCAACCTCATGGTTCCTAGTCGGATTAGTTAACTACTGCGACACCACGGGAACTCCACAGAGTAGTAGATTTTTAAGACAACTAAATCTAACAAGATTATAAAATAAGGTTCTGAAGCAGTGTATCACCACAGGAAGTTCTTAACAATAAAACGTTAAGTCCAGCACAGCACATCAAAGTACAAATTTATTTTGATGTGAAATTAATTCATTGCCTAGAGTAAGTATCAACTGAATATTTAGTTAGCAAGAATTTTGTCCTCTTAGAACTTACAGTGGCTCTGAGGAAAGAATTAGAATAGCTTTTTCTCTTTTTAAAAAATGACCAAAGAACTTTGAGCCCAATGCCTTTCTATTCTATTAATTTCTCTGAATTTATGGAATTATTCTCAATTCCCTCTCTTACCTTTTCCTGCTGAAAAGCTAAGAGGAACTTGCCCTTGTCTTTCAATCTCACCCTAATAGTGCAGGTAAAATCAAAACAAATTAAAATAATCAAGAACCCCTGAGTTCCTTCATCCTTAAATTTTTATCATGAAATTTTCCAAATATGAACAAAGATGAATTCAATGACTCCTTGTGTATTTATCTTCCAGGCAACAAGTATTAACCAAAGACAGCAGGTTTTTTGCATACTTGTTGCCTCTATCTCCCTTTTTTGTCAAAGTATTTTTTTAAAAAACCCAGATAGCATGTTATCTCACCCCTCAGTATTCAGTATTAATCTCAAAAGAAAAGTCATAAGCTTACCTAACAACAATGCCAGAATGATTGCTAAAAAATAAACAATAATTCCAAATTCATATTCAACTTCCCCATTGTCTAAAAATGTCTATTTTACAATTTGTTTGAATCAAGATTCAAACGAGGTTTACAAACTGTATTTAGCTGTGTCTTCAAAATTTGTCTTAAGCCTATTTCAGTCGAGAAAAAAAAATGCCCTCCCCCCCCTTTTTTTGCTCCAACTGCATTCCCCCCCCCCCTTTTTTCTTTTTAGGGCTGTACCTGCCCCCAGGGGCATATGGAAATTCCCAGGCTGGGCGTTGAATCAGAGCTGCAGCTGCTGGCCTACACCACAGCCACAGTAACTCAGGATCTGAGCCTAGCCTTCAACCTACATCACAGCTCAGGACAACATCAGATCCTCAACCCACTGAGCGAGACCAAGGATCAAACCTGCAGCCTCATGGATACTAGTCGGGTTCATTACAGCTGAGCCACAAGGGGAACTCCCAAAATTCTCCCTTTTAAAATGTGCAATTCAGGAGTTCCCCTTGTGGCCCAGTGGGTTAAGAACCCAACATAGTGTCTGTAAGGATGAGGGTTTGATCCCTGACCTGGCTTGGTGGGTTAAGGATCCGGCATTGCTGCAAGCTGCAGTGTAGGTGGAAGATGCAGCTCGGATCTGCTGTGGCTCTGGCTGTGGCTGTGGCCTGCAGCTCCAGTTTGAGCCCTAGCCTGGGAACTTCCATATGCCACAGGTGTAGCCCTAAAAACAAAAAAATAATAAATTTTAAAATGGGCAATTTGATAAGTTTTTAGTGTATTCATAGAGTTGTACAGTCATCACCATTATCTAATTCCAGAATATTTTCATTACTCCAAAAAAACCTCTGACCCACTAACAGTCACTCCCCACCCCTCCTCCCCACATTCACTGGCAAGCACTGATTTACTTTCTGTCTCCATGGATTTGCCTATTCTGGACCTTTCATGCAAGCAGAGTCATACGAGGTGAGGTCTTTTGTTTCCGGCTTTTTAAACATAATGTTTTCAAGGCCCAATAAACAAGACTGGTGCTATGTAATGCCAGACTTTATTCCTTTAATGGCTGAATAATATCCCATTGATTGGATATACTAAATTTTGTTTACCTGTTTATCAGCTGGTGGACATGCCTTTGACTTTCGGAAGGAACCAGGTCAATTGTCCTGTGGCTCGTTTCACGTGCTTGCTGCTTGCTTCCTCCTGCTGCTGAGTAACTGACTATCTTTATCCTTTATTTTTCTCAAAGACCTGAGAGAAACCCCACATCTTGAAAACTTGGTTTTCAGACATTGATGTTTGACAAAACTGTATGATACATTTGCTAAAGGTGCAGAATCCCATCAGCAGAGAGTCTGATTTAGTCGGACTGGAGAGGTGGCCCAGGGATCTGCATTTTTAACACACCAGCTGATTCTTATGCGGGTGTTCCCAGAAAACACTGAGACACTCTAAGTGTCTCTAATCTTGATTTTAATAGCATTTGATATTTCAAAGGAAAGTCATAAAAACAACTGGTAGTTTATTGACTAAGACATTTATTTATGGTGTTTTTTTTTTTTTGTCTTTTTAGGGCCACACTCATGGCATATGGAGTTTCCCAGCCTAGGTGTAGAATCAGAGCTGTAGCCATGGGCCTAGGCCACAGCCACAGCAACGCCAGATCCAGTCTGTGTCTGTGACCTACACCACAGCTCACAGCAATGCTGGATCCTTAACCCACTAAATGCGTCCAGGGATCGAACCTGCATCCTCATGGATATCTGTCACATTTGTTTCTGCTGGGCCATGATGGGAACTCCAACTAAGACTTTTTAAAAATGAACTTGGAGGAGTTGCCGTCATGGTGTAATGGAAAGGAATCCAACTAGCAACCATGAGGTTGGGGGTGTGATCTCTGGCCTTGTTCAGTGGGTTAAGGATCTGGTGTTGCTGTGAGCTGTGGTGTAGGTTGAGGACATGGCTTGGATCTGGCATTGCTGTAGCTGTGGTGTAGGCCGGCAGCTGTAGCTCTGATTAGACCCCTGGCCTGGGAACCTCCATATGCCATGGGTGCAGCCCTAAAAAGCCAAAAAAAAAAAAAAAGTTGGAAATATTTTTATAGAGTTACTTTAAAGGGCCCAAGTAAATACGCTGGCTGATGTCTTCTGGGTTGGAGATAAGACATTTGAAGGAATGAGGGCCAGGAGAAGTGTATTGCAGATGTTAATTAGACACACTGGTGTGAGTGAAGTAGCCAAATTTAGCTTTAAAGGCAATGAAAGCCAAAGAGCCTCTAAGAATTAAATTACTGCACCGATCTCCACAGTATTAACCTCAACGTTTACACATGTGCTCAGATTGATTAATTAGAGCGCTTATTGATTCAGGAAATTTTTTTTTTTGTCTTTTGTCTTTTTGGGGCCACAGCATATGGAGGTTCCCAGCCTAGGGGTCCAATCAGAGCTGTAGCCACCAGCCTACACCACAGTCACAGCAATGCAGGATCCAAGATGTCTGCAACCAACACCACAGCTTGCGGCAACACCAGATCCTTAACCCATCAATGGAGGCCAGGGATCAAATCCGCAACCTTGTGGTTCCTAGTTGGATTCCTTTCTGCCGCGCCACGATGGGAACTCCAGGAAATTTTAATTCTTAATCTGAAGTGAAGCCATTTTCTGTAAGGTGCCCAAGAACAAAGTAAGTTGTAAATATTCTGAGAGAGCTTCCCGTTTTCCTCTAGAAATAGGCTACAACAAAGTACAACGATTTTTGCTTCAACACTTTTTTTATTATCTTTTTCACTACCTAAATAATATATATTAAACACCAAAAAATTCCTGACGATGAAGAGTAAAACCTTTCCCCTACATTTAATGACAAGGGTTTTCTTTCACCTAATAGATGAATGATGCTTTAAGGGTTTTTTAATGGTTCTCGAGCTGCCAAAGCAGCAAATGGATTTCCATTTACTCTGTGCATCTCATTAGGCTGTTATAGAAGAGGTTAATCTGGGGGAAAAAAACATCAGTGCTGTTTTTGGGCTCTGAGAGGACAAAAATGGATTTAACCATATGAAAACAACAAGCCATTAGCCTGACTTGAAGGGCTGAGTGCCTACAGCAAAAGTACCTTTTTTTTTTTGCTTTTTAGGGCCAAACCTGTGGCATAAGGAAGTTCCCAGGCTAGGGTCCAATCAGCTGCAGCTGCCAGCCTACATCACCGCCACCTCAATGCCAGATCTGAGCAGTGTCTGCAACCTACACCACAGCTCACAGCAATGCTGGATCCTTAACCCACTGAGTGAGGCCAGAAATTGAACCCCCATCCTCATGGATATTAGTCGGGTTTCTGCTGAGCCACAACAGGACCTCCAAAAGCACATCTTAAAAAACTTTTTCTTTTTGCTTTTTAGGGCTGCACCCAAGGCATATGTAAGTTCCCAGGTGAGGGGTCGAATCTGAGCTGCAGCTGCCAGCCTACGCCACAGCCACAGCAATGCCAGCTCTGAGCCGTGTCTGTGACCTACACCACAGCTCACGGCAACGCCAGATCCTTAACCCACTGAGTGAGGCCAGGGATCAAACCCACAACCTCATGGTTCCTAGTTGGAGTTGTTTCTGCTGCACCACGATGGGAACACCTTAAAAACCTTTTTATTGTGGAAAATTTCAAGCATACCCCTAAATAGGGAGAAGCTCCACTTACTCAGTATCAATCTTCAGCAATTAGCAATATTTGGCAATCTCATTTCAACTGCCCACCCACCTTTATTTTTATTCAGTCATTTACAAAGAAATTCCAGACATTGTGTCATTTCACCTGTAAAAATTTTAGTAGGCATTTCTAGGTAAAAACATTTTAAAACATAACTATATGCCATTGGAGTTCCCGTCGTGGCTCAGTGGTTAACGAATCCGACCAGGAACCATGAGGTTGCGGGTTCGGTCCCTGCCCTTGCTCAGTGGGTTAACCATCTGGCGTTGCCATGAGCTGTGGTGTAGGTTGCAGATGTGGCTTGGACCCTGTGCTGCTGTGGCTGTGGCGTAGGCCGGTGGCTACAGCTCCGATTCGACCCCTAGCCTGGGAACCTCCAAATGCCATGGGAAGCAGCCCTAGAAAAGGCAAAAAGACCAAAAAACAAAAAACAAAAAACAAAAAAACAAAAACAAAAAACATAACTATATGCCATTATCAAACCTAATCATTTTTTTATTATCATCTACTACCAAGTCCATATTCAGATTTCCCTGACTATCTCAAACCTTTCTTATTACAGCTGGTTTTTTCCAGTCAGAATCCAAAAAAAGGTCCACACATAGCTTTTGGCTATGTTTTTAAGCAGCTTTTATTTGATAACCATCCTTCTCCTTTACCTGATCACTGATTTACTGTAGAAATTGGGTGATTTGTCCTGCAAAATGGCCCACATTCTGAATTTGTCTGTTTCCCCTTACTGTCATTTAGTATTTTTTTTTTCCTTTTGAAGGCCACACCCATGGCATATGGACACTTCCAGGCTAGGGGTCGAATTAGAGATACAGTGATGTCAGACCTGAGCTGCGTCTGTGACCTACGCCGCAGCTCATGGCGACACCAGATTCTTAACCCACTGAGTGGCACCAAGGATCAACCCAGGTCCTCATGGATACTAGTTGGGTTTGTTACCACTAAGCCACAACAATAACTCCTAATGTGTTTATCTTCACTTGCTTCTTTTTCGTTAACTTGTTTATTTCCTATAAACTGGCTTGATGGGATTCAGTTGGATTTGAGGGTGAGAGAACGTCAGTCTTTGCAGTACATCACATCACACGTCCCATAATGGCACACTTGTCCCTTTTTTTTTTTTGGTCTTTTTGTCTTTTTTTTTAGGGCCGCACCTGCGGCATATGGAGGTTCCCAGGCTAGGGGTCTCATTGGAACTAAAGGTACCAGCCACAGCCACAGCCACAGCAACGCCAGATCCAAGCCGAGTCTGCAATCTACACCACAGCTCACAGCAACGGCGGATCCTTAACCCACTGAGTGAGGCCAGGGATCGAACCCGCAACTGCATGGTCCCTAGTAGGATTTGTTTCCACTGAGCCATGACGGGAGCTCCTGTCCTATTTTTCCAGGCTTCGTTAGTGTGTCGAGGGGGTGTCCTCCTTGTCCAAGTTAGCCATCATCCCCTCACTGAATGCCTTTAGCCTCCACGAATGCTCATTCTTTAAACTCTTTATCCTATTCGTATGTATAAAATAACAATGAGATATTTTTTAAAAAACACTCCTTCTGCATTCATTAGCTGGACTTCTATAAAGAATAGCTTTCCCTCAAATACCATTTGATGACACAAAAAAACAGGCCATATAGCAAAGGCAGGATAAACTCTTTTTCTTTGCCCTTTCTCCCTCCAGTTTCAGAATAATACAACCTCAACAATGACAGGAAGATTTCATATTATCATGAATTCAGAATTTTTATATATTTTTCATTTTCTCAAAAGCACATTTTTAAGGGAGTTCTCTTGTGATTAAGGATCTGGCATTTGTCACCACAGCAGCTTGGGTTTTTTCTGTAGCACAGGTTCAATCCCTGGCCCAGGAACTTCCACATGCCCTAAGCACAGCCAAAAAAAGAAGTGCATTTTAAAAACTGGTGCTGGAGTTCCTGTTGTGGCTCAGTGGTGATGAACCTGACTGGTATCCACAAGGATACAGGTTTGATCCCTGGCCCTGCTCACTGGGTTAAGGTTCTGACGTTGCTATGAGCTGTGGTGTAGGTTGCAGTTGGGGCTCAGAATCTTCGTTGTTGTGGCTGTGGCGCAGGCGAGCAGGTACAGCCCTGATTCAACCCTAGCCTGGGAACTTCCATGCTGCAGGTGCAGTCCTAAAAAGACAAAAATAAAATAAAATAAAAATAATAAATTTGGTGCTGGAGATGCAATCATGAAATGTTGGTATCAGCCTCCTGAGATAATGTTTTTTGAAGTGTGGCCACAGACCATATATATCAGCACCCCCTGGGGGTGTTCATTGGCTAATATGTAAATTCCAGGTCCCCACCAGGACCTGTGGGTGAGAATCTTTGGGAGTAGAGCCCTGGTATCTGCATTTGTAATAAGTTTTTCTAGGGATTTCTAAAATCGCTACGGAATGGATAGCCTTCTGGGACAACCTCATCAGAGCATGGGGACAAAACACCAAGTGGGTACATATCTGAGCAGTTACTTCCAAATAAGGTCATAAGATCAATATCCACTGATAATACCAGCAAAGAGAGGGATGGAGTTCCTGCTGTGGCTCAGCTGGTTGCAAACCTGACACAGCCTCTATAAGGATGTGGGTTCAATCCCTGACCTTACTCAGTGGGTTAAGGATCTGGCACTGTCATGAGCTGCAGCATAGTTTGCAGAATCAGAGCCAGTGTTGCCATGACAGTGGCAACTTGACTCCTAGCCTGGGAAATTTCCGATGCAGCAGGTGCGGCTGTGTCAAAAAAGAAAAGAAAAGAAAAGAAAAGAAAAGAAAAGAAAAGAAAAGAAAAGAAAAGAAAAGAAAAGAAAAGAAAAGAAAGAAAGAAAAGAGAGGGCAGATAAATTAGTTCCTTCAAGAAGGGCCCAGCAGACAAGAGCAGAGCTGTGTAGTCCTGGACTCCCTACACTGCTCTGCTGTGGTTGAGACAATCCAGGCTCTGACTACTCGCTGTTATGAGATCTCTGAGAAATGTTCACAACAGTAAATCCTGGACACCATGGCTCTACACGGCACTGTGGATTCCCACGGACCAGTGTTGTTCACGTCCATAGCCTCAGATCCGGCACAGCTGCTGTCCTCTGGGCCCCGAGAGACTCCCACTGTCTGATTTGTGTCATCGCATTAAGAACATGGTTCTGCATCCATGAGGACATGGAGTGCTAGTTGTATCTGAAGGATCACTTACATGGTTCTCATGCATCCTATTTTTGAATTGCTCATCTCCTCTAGGGAACACATGTCCAATGTTTTATTAAAGTCCCTAATGCTTGACATTTTGAGCATTTGTTTAGTTGGTTTTTTTTCAGAAAAGTGAGGATCCATTTTGGTCATTTCATTTGCCTTGTATTTATTGAATTTTAAATAGCATTGTTGAATGCACTGACTCACGGTGGGGGGAGGGATGCAGATGCTTCAAAGCAGAGCCAAACTTGCAGATCTTGCCAATTGAATTTTCTGCAGATTAGAGAAAACTCAACTACATCCCTCAGCATTTTTTCTGAGAGAATGGGAATCAGGTTCCTGGTGCAGAGCGGAAGTCCCAGATCTCCCCAAATGAATGCAGCCCCATTGTATGCCAGAGGAGCTCTGTGTTATGCCAATATCCAGCCTGCAGAAAGGGCATGGCAAAGACAGTGCTGGGCAATCCAGCAGGGGCCTGCAGGGGACCGGAATTATACAGAGCCTGCTTGGAGGGCTTTCAAGTTGCTGCCAAAGCCCTGGCATTGAGCTCCAGGCAGAAACCTGGCCTTGATACTATTTGATTAGGGCAAGAATCACAAATTCAAATACCTCTGGGGGTCAGGAAGGCAACATAGAGGAGTGAACAGGCCTGTGTAGGTGACTGGTGAGTTAGGGAGCTGTGTTCTCACTGAAGGAGGCCACCCCGTCAGCTCCTCTGGGCTGTCACCAGGAACGAGGTCCCTGAATGGCTAGAGCCTCTGATATTTCAAGAAAGGCCGATCATCTGAATTTTTATATGAACGCTCTAGATTTCAAATGTGGACATGAATTCAAATAGATTTTAAAGGCTGCGATGGTTAAGCTAAGTATGCCTGTGGGCTGCTGTTTTGATTTAGGGAATACAATACTTTACATTAATAAGCGCAATGAAATAGAGGAGAAATTATATTTCCCAGATCAAGATGGTGAAAGTTAGAGTCTATAGCTGGTCTGCTGATGCTGATTTAGGGAATACAATACTTTACATTAATAAGCGCAATGAAATAGAGGAGAAATTATATTTCCCAGATCAAGATGGTGAAAGTTAGAGTCTATAGCTGGTCTGCTGATGCTGTTAGTGAAGACGCAAGCCATGAACCTTATAGGGATAAATTAGCTATATTCTGGTCAGCAGCCAGAGGCTAGGCATTTGCAGTTGTATGCCATTTGTCATGTAGAAGCTCTGAGTACGAATGTATATGGATCCGTGAGGAGCCATAAGTCAAAGTCCACGGTCTGCTGACTGGGTCAACGGTGACATCTTCCGACAAGAAAGCCATTGCATTACGGAGCTAGCCCCCCACCCCCAGCCCCCAGGAATCCTCAGAGGAAGACAGAGCTGGGGATTGACATGGATTCCTTTATAAAACTCCAAGCTCTGACTTGCTGACAAGGGAAGCAGTGAGAATTTAGACAGACTGCTGTGTCTTTCTGCAGAGTGATAGCCAGACAGCTCTCTGGCTATAGTGTTCTGTTGGGATTGGATTTCAGTGTCGAGTTGTCTTCTAATTAGTCAGAGAGAGAAAGCATGGCTGTATAACTACAACACGTGGACACAGCGTTCTTTCATGGTTAACTACGTGCACTTACAAAATGAACCTGAACTCTGGGAAATTTAACTGAGTTTAAAGACAAATTTTAGACTTAAGAACATACATTGAATAAAACGTTGAGTATCCTAGAAAAGATTAGGGGTAAATGGACTAGAATTCTAGTTCTGGCTGTTTGCAGCTGGTGTAGGTCTTGATCATTTAACCTCTCCTGGCCCCGAGTTGGCTGAATTAGATGAATCTAACTGTAATATTCGATTATTTTACAGCTTACTCTTATTTTTTTTAATTTTTAGCTCTGCCTATGGCATGTGGAAGTTCCTGGGCCGGGGATGGAACCCGCACCACAGCGGTGACCCAAGCCACTGCAGTGACAATGAAGGATCTATAACCTGCTGCACCATGAGAGAACTCCACACTTTATTTTCAAAAGCTGGTTGTTTTTCTGCCTTGCTTTTATTTCTCTATCCTACTTTATTTCGAGGAGATATTAGATGAATCTTTCTGTTTGCTAAATGGGTCAGCTGGGCCTGTCACATGTCTATGTTATTGTTTTTATATTAGTTGGGACATAGACTTCTCACCAAGATGGGCCTAAAAGGAAATAGGATGATGTGGACTTGGTGCCAAAGATATTTTAAAGCACATTATGAGGTTATAAATGGTTCTTTCTGTTCTGCTATAAAAAGAAACACAATTAGTTGTTAATTAAAATATAGTACTTGAGGAATTCCATGGTGGCTCAGCAGGTTAAGGATCTAGCCTTGTCACTGCTGTGGCTCAGGTCACTGCTGAAGGGGGCCTTTGATCCCTGGCCCTGAAACTTTGGCATACCGTGAGCCAAAAAAGACAGTACTTTAATAACACAAGGAAATACAAATATATACACACCTAGCAAAGTGGCTAACATGAAAACGCTAGATAATACTAAGAATAGGGAGATACAAAACAACGGGACTGCTGACACTCTGCTAGTACGAGTGTGTGTTAGTATGACCACTTTAAAAACCGGTTTGGCATTATCATCCCAGTTGAACACGCGCTGACTCCATGACTCAGCAACTTACCCGGAAGTGTAGACCCAACAGAAACAAGTGTCTATGTTTACCCAAGGACAAGAATGTTCACAGAAGCATTTCTGGTAAGAGCCTCCAGCTAGAAGGAAACGAAGTACCCCAAGTATCCTTCAGTGTTGACCTTGTGTATCAATTATGACAGCTTCATACAAGGTAACAGGATACAGCAACACAAACTAACAGACTACAGCTTTTCTGAGCAACATGGCTGACGCTCATAAGCATAATATGGAGCAAAAACAAAACAAAACAAAACAAAAAAAGCCTGGCAAAAAAAGAGCTACGCACTGCATGATTTCATTTATATAAACACACACGAACAAAAAACCCAGGTGCAAACGAAGCTATGGCTTTAGAAGACAGGATAGAGGCTACCTTTGAGGGAGAGAGGACAGGGATTGGAAGGATCGTGGGTGGGGTGGAGGGGGCTTCAGGGATGCTGGTTAAGGTCTCTTCTTTAGCTGGTGGTGGAGACACAGGTATGATACACACAGTTTCACGCCTTGTGCTGAGACATAATATCAACAGCTTTCTGAAAAAGTAAAAACCAGTAGGAATCAATAACAGCTGTTGCTGAAACGCATTAAAACAGTGACTTCAACTAAATGGTGCATAATTGTCACTCCCCCCCCCCAAGAAGGCAAATAAGCTACCTTGAATTGTCCTTTCTATTGAAAAATAAAGCCTAAACAACAAGGAGTATAGTGTGCTTAAAATGAAAACATCTACAGTATCACTGATTCAAAGGTTCCAACTGAATCAGGATTCTATCAAAACCACATAATTCATTTGTAACTCACCTGAATCAGTTAGTACTCCTGAAACTTTTGAATCCATTTACCTAGTTCATGCAGATCTGGAAAGGCTTGTTGAGTGAGTATTTATAGCACTTGGAGTCGTCAGGTCCCCACAGCCTACCTCTATTTGGCCACTAGTAGTCATCACAGTACGTGATGACTGGCAGGTGCACAGAGCTTTACAAGGTACATAGCACCACAGCCACTGAAAGGCGGATCTGCTCATGTGGCCTTATCAATGTCGTGCCTAATTTGGCTGTCTCTCCCTATTTTCCGAAAAGAAATGCAAGAGTAGAACCCTAAACCCTGACTGGGGACAAAGTTGTACAGTGAGAGAATTCAGCAAAGTCTTGTTTTCCATGAACCACAGGGTTGCCAGCTTTCTAGAAGGGCATGACCACAAAGGAGAATTACAGGTGCTGCTGCCTGCAAGAAGTCTCATTCCAGGTGCCACTTGTGAATCGCTGCCCTCCCACCAGGTGGCAGTGGTGGTCGAGAGGTTGTGAAAGCTATGCAGGTGATCACACAAGGGCTGGGAGCACACCAGGGTTTCATCTGGCAAGAAAGAACACATCTTTCCTTTATTGTAAGTAGTGTTTGTGGACATGGGAGGAATGTAATTGCCCTCTAAAGAAAGCTTATTCTAAATCTGAGCCTATTCTAAATCTGATTAGGCTATTGGAACAACTATTTACTTACCCCAGAGAGTCTATACTTAAGAGTTTTCCCTATTCGATCCATTTTCAATGGCCTATTCAACAAATATGGACTAAGTACCTTCTAGGTGCCTACCATTCTGAGGCTGTGGCAGAAAGAAAGCAGCTGCAAATCCCTCCCTTGGGAGTGATGGAGCTTCGATTCCCGCCAAGGAGCCAGGGGCCATCTCATGTTAATTTCCTCAACCTAATAGATGGATTTGCTCATTTCCAAAACTCTTGGGCCCTCAGTCTGCCCTCCTACCCTTCTAAGAAGAGCACTCCATCAAGCCTCACTTATAGGTTCACTAGCCCCTCACATTTTGATGACAAATGTGCTAATAATCATGGCAAAGGGACAAATAAAATGACCAAACCCTTCCATCGATTCCCTGGCCTCCTTTAAGCTGCTGAGATCGCTCCATATTTTATGACCAAATCTCTCTAGAAAGTCTCATTTCTAAATGAGGGAAGCTCATTTGCTTCAACTTCCTCACCACGTACTTAGCTTCTAAACCCAGCCCTCTTCACACCCACGAGGGCTGTACTTTCATACAATTCAGATCAGAACTTAGAGGAAAGAGAAAACCACCAGGAAAGCAGGATGGTGAGTAAAACTGTTCTGCTCAAGTATTGCAGGTAAAGAAGTATTTACCGGAGTTCCTGTTACGGCTCAGTGGGTTAAGAACCCGACTAGGATCCATGAGGATGCAGATTTGATCCCTCGTCTCACCCACTGGGTTAAGCATCTGGCGTTGCCTTGAGCTGTGGCATAGGTCAAAGATGCAGCTCGGATCCCTCATGGCCGTGGCTGTGGCATTGGCCGGCAGCTAAAGCTTTGATTCAACCCCTAGCCTGGGAACTTCCCTATGCTGCAGATGCAGCTGAAAAAAGAAAAAAAGAAGAATTAATTACCTGTGGATTATATGAGAGCCTCTTGTGTGCACCTGCATTGTGCCAAGCATTTTAGTTTCTAAAGAAATGTCAAAAGTAACCTTTGATAAAAACCTATCAAGGAAGATGAGACTGAGAAGTCTTTCTCTGGAGGTGAGTTTGAATGGAGTTTTTTTTGTTTTTGTTTTTGTTTTTTTTTGTCTTTTCTAGGGCCGCACCCATGGCATATGGAGGTTCCCGGGCTAGGGGTCTAATCGGAGCTGTAGCCACTGGCCTATGCCACAGCCACAGCAATACCAGATCCGAGCCCTGTCTGTGACCTACACCACAGCTCACAGCAACGCCAGATCCTTAACCCACTGAGCAAAGCCAGGGATCAAACCCGCTACCTCATGGTTCCTAGTCGGATTTGTTGACCACTGAGCCACGACGGGAACTCCTGAATGGAGTTTTGAGGAGTGAGTGCACTCAAATTAGAAGAAAGAATAATCCATTGAGGGTGGGGGGAGTGGAGAGGCTGCAGGCCGGGCAGCAGGAAGGGGGAGTGATGTATTTGATTTAAAGGTTAGAAGAGAAAAGAATGTGAAAAAGTATAGCTGTGTGTGCATGCAAAACAGAAGCACTTTGTTGTGCAGCAGAAATTACCGCAACATTGTAAATCAACTCTACTTCAATCAAACTTTCAAAAATGAAAACAAACAAAAAGGTTAGAAGAGGTTGGGGCAGAGCCAGGTTAGGGAGGTTCTTGGGAATCAGGCAGAGACTCACTGCCCAAGGTAGTTCTGAGCTCTTCAATCATCTGCCACCTTATTTCCCCTTCCCTTGAAAGCCAGACACGTTTAGTCTGTTTCTTCACCTCCCTCTCACTCGTTAACCCATCTCAGTATGGATCATCCAAGAACCAATATTCTAACCAGTCCACAGCACTGCCTTTGGTAGAATTCAAAGAACTCTAGAGTAATAGGATCCATGGAAATAATGCTTAAACGAATCTGGGCAAGTTACTTAAATTCTGAGCCTCCGTTTTCTCTGAAGTGGGGAGTATAATAGAGCCTTCCTCATTGGGTTATCAGAAGGATTAAAGGCATCGGGGAGTCTTGCTCAAGAACTGAACATTGCTGCTACTATTGTCTTCTTTCATCTCTTAGCTGTATTTGATCCTTTTGACGGCCCCCTTCTGTCCTGAAACACTCTGGCATTACTGATACTGCATGCCTGTTTGCTTTTCTTCTACCATTTTATTTTATTTAATTTATTCTTCTTATTATTATTTTGCTTTTTAGGGCCATACCTGCGGCATATGGAGGTTCCCAGGCTAGGAGCTGAATCGGGGCTACAGCTGCTGGCCTACACCACAGCCACAGCCACAGCCAAGCCAGATCCGAGCTGCATCTGTGACCTACACCGTAGCTCATGGCAATGCCAGATCCTTAACCCACTGAGCGAGGCCAGGGATAGAACCCGTAACCTTGTGGTTCCCAGTTGGATTCATTTCCACTGCATCACAATGGGAATGCCTCTTCTATAATTTTAGAAGCACTGTATTAGTTTTCTTTGGCTCCTCTTCCTCTGCCTGATCCTCACATGGTAGAGCTCTTTCTGACTATCCCTTGCCTATTCTCAGTCAAAAGTCCTTGGTAAAACCCTCCCTAGGCAATTTCATCCATAACCACGTGGTCTCTGTTATCTTGTCTATATAATTACTTTTAGATTTATCTCCCGTCCAGACATATATTCAGAGCCTGACTAGTACCTGATAAACACTTCAGGTGTTTCATGGTTATCTATCTCCAACTCAGTGCCTCTGAAACTAAGCTTATTTCTCCTCAACCACCTACACCTGCAACCTCTCCTCCAGCATCCCGTCATACAGCGTGCCATTCCTTTTCATTCTAGTCAGAAACTTGGGTCTCATCTTTGACTCATCCTTGTCCCTCATCTCAGTCAATCACCAAGCTCAGCGTACTACCTCCCCAAAAAGTCTTCACTCTGTCTGCTCATCCCTGCCCCCCCCCTTGTCTTTTTAGGGGGCATCCGTGACATATGGAGGTTCCCAGGCTAGGGGTCGAATTGGAGCTACAGCTGCCAGCTTACACCACAGCCACAGCAAAGCCAGATCCGAGCTGTGTCTGCAACCTACACCACAGCTCACGGCAACTCGGGATCCTTAACCCACTGAGTGAGGCCAGGGATTGAACCTGCATCTTCATGGATGCTACAGATTTGTTTTTGCTGAGCCACGATGGGTACTCCTGCTTGTCCCCTTTCCATTGCTCTTCCTCACCTAGGAATATGCAGGCTCCCAGCAGCTCTGTGACTCTCTCTGCAGATCTCTAAGTGGCCTCCCCTAGAGCACTTTTGCTCTTCCTCCACCCTCTTCCCCCATCCAGTACCCAGCTAGAGCCATCTCATCTTGCAGTTAATCACAGTATGTTAGCAAATAAAAACCTAATCATGTTCCAACTAGCCTAAAAGTCCTCCAATGGCATTTCAACCAACACTTCAAAATAAGCCAATTGTTCCCGAGACTTAGGGAATCTTAACCGCCCATAAATATCCTCATGACTTTAGATGCAGTTCCCCCATTGTAGGAACTCATTCCAAGGTTAGCTTACCCTTATTTTATGCTAACTGCATGCAGAAAGTAGTGCAGACCTTCATAAACAATGCCCATGCATTCCCCCATTAGAAACCGACCAGAGCAAGTGCCATGGCTGCCTTCTCTTATTCTGGGATCTCTAGGATCCTTCCACAGAGTCAGGCACAAGCATGGCTTTATTAAATATTTGTTCCGTACATGATGAAAAAGGAAAAAGGCTGTCATAAAGTTCTTCACAGAATTGCAATACAATCCTCAGAAACTTGTTTGGTTTTAAACTCAAGTCTACAGCCAGGAAAATGTTCTCCCCCAAGACAGCCCAAGTTTACTAGCATTTGCATCTCAAATGAGCTGCCATAACCTATTTGGCAATGAGGAAAAAAGGAAAAGAATGAATGTGCCAGGCACAGTGCCTGAGACCGGATGAGACTTTCTTTTTTTTTTGGTTGTGCCTGTACGTGGTCACAGTGACCCAAGCCACTGCAGTGACACCAGATCCTTGACTCGCTGTGCCACAAGAGAACTCCCCGATGAGGTTTCTCAAATGCACAAAATTCCTTCTCTCCAGGAGCTTGCAGGCCACTTGGAGAGAAGCCATTGCCCAAATGTTTAACATCTGATTTCTTAGGTGTAAAATGGCAAGCAAAGCAGACCTCTCTCCCCCTTTACATCCAACTAGGGTCGGGAAACAGACAGTAATCAATTGTGTGCACAATAATAATAGCAGCTATCACTTATGCAGTGGTTATGTCAGGCAGGTGTTTTGGACTCTAGATACACAATCACACTCTCTGAGGAGGCTTTTTCCTTTTACAGATATAGAAATTTTGGCATAAAGAAATTAAGACGGGAAGTTTCCTTGTGGCCCAGTGTGTGAAGGATCTGAGACTGGCTCAACTGTGGTGTGGGTTCCATCCCTAGCCCAGGACCTTCCACATGCTGTGGGTGCAGCAAAAAAAAGAAGGAAGAGGAGGGGGAGGAGGAGGGGGAGGAGAAGGGGAAGGGGGAGGGAGAGGAGGATTAGAGGAGGAAGTTAAGACATTTGCCCAAGATCATACTGCTGGTCCAGAGAATCTGGATGCAGTATTCATTTTTTTAACCACCCACTCTACTGCCTCCATGCTGTGTGCTGGATGTTATAAGCATATTCATAAATAAAAGGTCTATGAAAGGAAGATCAATGGTGCTGTAAGAACACATGACAAAGGCATCCCATCCTGTCTTAGGTCATCTGACAGCTGAGTGGTGTTACCTAAGCAAGGAGGGGAAGCAGGAGGGGCACTGACACAAAACTGGTAGCAAATGAAGGGTGAGCATGGAGCCACCTGGGTATAGCTCAATGGCTGGTGGTAGGAAACAATCTCGAAAGGCGACATGGAGGAGGCAGATCTGAGGGAGGAAGACCTGGAAAAATCCATCCAGTAGAGAAGAGAGGAAAGGGAAATATCATGAATTTAGAGTGAACCCAATGCATTTTGGGCATAGGGAGACAATGGTGTATCAGAATTGTTTCAGCTGTGAGCAGCAGACACTCAATTTGAACTACCAAAGAAAACAAGGATTGAGTTCCCTTGTGGTGCAGGTTAAGAATCAGGTGTTGTCACTGCTATGGCTCTGGCTTCAACCTCTGGCCCAGGAAAACTTCTGCAGGGGAGATTAAAAAAAAAAAAAAAAAAAAGGACTTTACCATCTTCCATCTTAAGTTGCTGAAGATTCTCAGATACAGATCTGGCAGCAACAGGATAAATGATGTTGTTAGGATCTCTTTTACATTTCTCAGCTTCATTTTTCTTCATTCTCAGGCAGTGGAAAGATGGTACCTATAGATTTTATCATATCAGCTCAGCAAGCTCCAGAAGGGGAGGACATCTTTCTCCAAAGACGCAGGGCTAACTCTCATTGGCTCAGCTTATATTACATCCTCCTAGCTGAACCAATCACTGTAGCTGGCCCATGAGATGCTCTCATTAGCCAGGCCTAGTTCTTGGGCCTTCATTTGTTTACTGCCAGCCTATGTCTCATGTTTCCATTTTCCTACTTTCCCCAGTTTTGACTCTCTACCTTCATACCAGCGGGCCTCTCTATGTGAAACACTTTCCCTCCAACTTCGCTCATTAGCTTGTCAACATTTTCATCATTTTACCTCTTATCACCTCGAAATAATGATTCCTCCCTGAACAAGTCTGAGGTTATAATTCTTCTTCGATTGATGGCTTTTCCAGTTTAGACCTGTGAATACCAACCACACAGTAGTGTAAAAATGCATTTAATTATTCATGAGTCTGACAAGATCTGCTGTGTTCAATTGATTTGTTGTGTTTGTAATTCACTGTCCAAGTTTCAATCTGGATGTTTGTCCATATTGACCACTTTGGTTTTAGGCTATAGGCTGTTAAAAGGCATGCGAAGGATCCTTTTAACTTGCTGACATAGCACTCGATAATCAGATGATGTTCAGTTTTCATTATGTCAATGGCATTTTTCAACCCTGTGGACTTTGCGATCCATTATGCTAATGTTGGCAAAAATACTGAACTCTATGATGGCATAAAATTTTCATATGATTTAAAGCTCTGAATTAATGTCTTTCTAGTGGAATATCTGTGAAACTGCACCCCAAGGCCTGAGGTTTGGCTTTGAGGTTGCTCTTAAACTTGTTCTGTGACTTTCCTCAAGTATTTACAGCTTCCCAGGCATCAGTTACCCAACTGGCCATAGGCTGGGTGTTTTTTGCTGTCTTTTCTCTTCAAGGTGCTTAGCCAGGCTAGCACATCAGCTTCCTTTGCAACATTTGGGTAAAAGGATTGAGGTAGGAGCCTTATTTATTATTTTATTTATTTATGCGACACCTTCGGCACGTGCAAGTTCCTGGGGCCTGGAATCAAACCTGAGCCACAGTAGTGACAACTGCTGAATCCTTAACCGCTAGGCTGCCAGGGAACTCTGATACCTAAGCTTTATTTTCCTGATCTACAAAAGACAACTGTAATAGTATCTATTACCTGATAGTTATGGTGATGACTGAAGATCAGGAATATAAAGAACGTCATGATTGAAAATGGTAAGAAATCAAAGTGAGTGATCACCATGTTTGGAAGTAAGATGTAGGTAGAATGACCTAGTTTAAGCAGGAATTGATTCTTTATTTATTTATTTTTTTTTTCTTTTTGCCTTTTCTAGGGCTGCTCCCTTGGCATATGGAGGTCCCCAGGCCACAGGTGGAATCGGAGCCGCAGCTGCCGGCCTATGCCAGAGCCACTGCAACACGGGATCCGAACCACATCTGCAATCTACACCACAGCTCACAGCAACGCCGGATCCTTAACCTACTGAGCGAGGCCAGGGATCGAACCGGCAACCTCATGGTTCCCAGTTGGATTCGTTAACCACTGAGCCATGACAGGAACTCCAGGGACTGATTCTTTAAATCTATGGAAATATACAGAGCCAAGAAGACCCCAAGAAAGCTTTAGTCGGCTGTTGTCTTTTTAGTCCCATCCCAGGTCCTAAGCATATTAGCAACCAACGGTTCTGAAATCTTACCTGTAGAACACTAAATAGATAATGGAAGACAGCGTGCTCTTTTCCCAGTACGTGACTCTTGGTTGGATAAAAGCTATTTTCAATTATATTAATTTTCCTCTAATTCGATTTGTCACAAAGTATATTGGTTTAAGAATTATCACCAGTTTCACTTGTACAACTTCTCGGCTGAAAGCAGTGAATTGCAACCTTGTATGAGAATTGTTTCACACCTTCGGAAATTGGCTCCTCCACTTCACAGGAACCTATCTGCTAAATGGTGTAGATTCGCTGCTTTGAGTCAGAAACCATGACCTTTTCTGCAGGAAATGCGTACACGCCCATATGATGACCCTTCTCTCAGGGGTTGGCTGCCCCTGAGAGAGGTATGCTTTTCTCAAAGGTGCGGAAAAGTTTGGTTTTCATGCTTTCCAGATTCAGATCGCTCCTCGGCCCTTTCCCAGTCCTTGCGGAGACCTCTCCTTTGTACCTGCTAATGTCACAAACTGCCCAGCGAGCCTTGTCTGGCCTCCGCCCAGACCCAGATTCCTGTCCCCTCCCGGCGCCCTCGACCAGGCAGCTAGCCCGCGGCTGGCCAGGGCTCTCGACCCCACCGTGTCCTGACCCCGTTTACTTCTTGGGTCCCCGCCGGTGCCATCTGGCCGGAGCCCCGGGGAGAAACGAAAAGTTGGACGTGGTCACCCCAGCACCTTGCCCCTTCCAATCTCCCAAACCTTAAAATCCCCTGAGCTGCGGAGGGCCGCGCCGCAGGCGACAAGTGAAGACAAGAAAGCGGCCCCGCGTCCCCGGCGGCCTCTCTGCGGCGACGTGCCCGGCTTCCCCAGCCCGCGGGCGGCCCCTTCCGCCGGCCGACGCCCGACGCGGGCGCGGTCCCTGCCTCCCCGGCTGCGCCGCGGCCCAGAGGAGAGGGAGGAGGCCGCCGGCGTTTCGGGGTCCGCCCGGGGTACCCGCAGCAGCGCGATCAAGGCCTGGCTGCGTATTCCAGCCCATACAGAGCGAAGCAGGACCTTTTAAATAAAGAAGAAAAAGGCCAAGCAGGGGGTGGCCGGGGTGTGTCGGGGGGGGCGGAAGAGGGAGGAGGAGCCGCGGGGACCGGGGCCGGGGCCGGGCGCGCGGCGGGAGCGCTCGGGGCGCGGGCTGCACGCGGCGCTCGGGCCGCCCCTCCTCCCGGCGCCGCCGGCCGCGGCCCAGGCTGCTTCGCTCCGCCACTCCCCGCCCCTCCGCTCTCCCTCCCGCCTCCCGCCTTCCCCGCCCTCCCCGCCTCCTCTCCTCCCTCCCGGCCTCCCTCTCCCAGCCAAACTGAAAGCCGGAGCCCGGGCCGCCTCCCCGCCGCCGCCGCCGCCGCCGCCGCGCCCGGCCTCCCCGCGAGCGCTCCACCATGGCCGGCCCTGCTTTCACCTTATAAAGATGGCGGTGCGGGATCGCTGCAACCTTTAGACTAATGACTGTCCGAAACATCGCCTCCATCTGTAATATGGTGAGTGGCCGCCGCCGCCTCGGGGGTCGCGCCCTAGGCGCCGCGAAGCAAAGAAAGGGAAACCCGAACCGCACGCCTGCCGGGCGGCCCGCGGGGGTGGGGGCGTGGGGGCGGCGGGGGCCGCGCGGCGCTGCCCCCGAAGTTCCGGGCCCCCGGGCGGGGCGGGCCGGTGGCGGCCCCGGGAGCGGGCGGGGGAGGGGCCGTCGGGCCCCCCGCCCCCCTCTCGGACCCGGGACCCGGGAGCTTGCCCGCCGGTCCTCGGTCCTCGGGTTGCGGTGGAAGTGTCTTGGGGGGAGGGGGCAGGCCGAACCCGGACGTCCCGGGGGACCGGGTTGGAAGAAAAGCTGGGGCGAGCGGGGGTGGGGGTGGGGGGGGCACCCATCCTGCCCTTGCGGTAGATAAAGCCCAGCCCGACTCCCTGACCGCCCTCATCTCGTTTTTTTTTTGAGTTCACTCCTTAAACTGTATTTAAAAATTCACTTGGCAGAGGCCATCGCTGTATCTGGAGACATCTGAAATGCGATAAAGCTGTAAAAAGTGCAAAATGTGGTTAGGGAAGTGAACTTCTACCTGGCTTGGGAAAGCATGGCTATTTGTTTTGGAGGCCTCAGTTTCCCCACCTGTGAAAGGGGGCACAAGGTTATATGGCAGTAACCCTTAGAGGCCCTAAGGATGGGGCTGGCTGGGGGCGTGGAGGTCTCCAGGGTTATCCTGCCAGATATTCTGCAGACCCAGCGCAGGCTGATGGGCCTGGACACAGCAAGGGGACTTCGCTGGGCTCCATCTGAGGATTGAGTCCACGATCATGATATGGAGATCACTTTAACTTGGGTTTCTCCCATTGCTTTCCCTTCCTTTGCAGTTTCTGCAGAAACAGCTGGAGCCCTTGGGTCACCAGGGTGCATCCTACTGGTACCTCCACTTGTCAGAGCCTCAGAGAGCACAACCTGCACCCTGGAGTCAGGCATTGCCCTCCTGTGCGGGGTTTGCCTCCACCCTCTAGGGGTACCACTCCCCTCCCCCCAGCTGGATGGAACACATGCTCTTTTAGTGCGGGGTTCGGGGGAAGGCTCCCTTGAAACACGCCACTAAAGGGAATCTGAGGAGGCTTGATTGAGAAGCCTGGGAGTAAGGTGATCTGGCTGCCCTTCCCCCCATCACCCAGCTTTTTAAATCTTCTGTCCCACATTCTATTGCAAGATTAACACATGGGAAAGGAGCATTAAGGAGCCATGTGTTAGCACAGGGGTGGCATCCAGACCCACTGGTGCTGGCTTCAGTTTTCAGCACTGTTGATGTTGGCTGCCGCCCTCGTGGGCAGAGCACATGTGGGGCCCTCCCAGAGGGACAGCTGCAAAGGTATTGGCGCAGGACCCCTTGCATTTCCTCTCTCCCCTCCTCCACTCAGAGACAGGTCTCCCGCTCCTCCCTGTCGAGTGGCATGCGTGTTGCTGGGTGCAGTGAAAAGGTGATGCCTTTCTTCTCGGTTTCTCTGTCTGCTAAGACCTGCTCCTGAGGGGAACCGTGAAACCAGAGCAGCTCTAATCCTCTGCTTGGTGCCTGCTGGGGTGGCCTTGGGCTTACAGGGCAGTGAAGCCATTGGTGTTGTTCCTGTCCTGCTTTGTGTGTGGTGACACCTCTCTGGATTGAAGCCGGCTGGGAACTGGAGTGTCCCAATTCAAAGCCAGCCTCCAGCTTTTTTTTTTTTTTTTGTGCCCTCAGTGCAGCTGGGGCTTCTTGGCACACCTGAGCAGAATGTTACAACCCGTTTCCAGTAGAACTTGGCCAGGGAGGCAAGCTGCAGGGAGAAGGTGAGAGGAGAGGGCCAGCACTGTGTCTGGAGAGTTGACACCTCACGCGGAGTCCCTAAAAAGGCCCCCAATTTAGGATCATCACCCAGGCGAGGTGAGGAACCCATAACTCAGAACTAGAAAGTTTTACATTCCTATATAGACACCGTCTGGAGTAAGCGATGAAGAGTTTGGGCTCTAAATCAGATTTCCTGGGTTCAGTGTCCTGGTTCTGACACATGCTAGCTTTTTGTCCTTGAAGCAGTTGCTCTGTCTCTTTACTCTCCTTACCTATAAAAGGAGGAGGCTAAGGGTTCCTGGCTCATGGGACTGTTGTACTAAGTGAGTTACTGAGCCTAGTAATGAGCCAGTGCCCATTGAGTGTCAGCTGATATCTACATCACCTTTCTCATTATTATGTCACTGTCAGTTGTCCAAAGGACAATGGAGATGATGATGTGTTTGTGGACCTGCTGGAAGCAGCCACTCACGAAACAACCCGCTTGTTCATGAATGCAAACCAGCCTGACTGTGGTGTAGATGGCCCAGTGGGAATCCTTAGCCCCGCCCCTTACAAAAGGCTGCTCAAGTCTTCCTGGCCCCTCCCAGTCTTACTTCCCACGGGGGGGGGGGGGGGAAGAGGCTTTGGGATGAGCAGACTGCTGTCTGCTCACTTGATCAGACATCCGTTTTCATTGGTCCCCTCCTTCGATCCTTTCCTGGATGAGGATGAATTGTTTCCAGGTAGGTCTTTTGGGGCTCTCCTCGCCGTTTGGTTTCTCTCTGGGGTTCTTACTGATCCTTTCCACGCCTCCCTCCCTTTAGTCTCAGGTGCTTAGAGTAGTTGTAATAAGCAAATGGCAGTTGCTTTTTTTTTTTTTTTAAAGCAGGTCAGTTGGCACATATCAAACAGCCTGCTGTGTATCCAGAAAGAATGTTAAAAAGGTATCATCCCTCTAGGGAGGACTTGTACAAAGCCAGACCTAGCCCTGAGAAGTGGATTCGTTTCTGTCCAACAGACAAAGAAGGACCCAGCAGAGTAGGAAAACACTTTGTCGCAAATCCTTCCTGTGATTGAGAAACACCTTCTCTTGCCCCCATGCTTGTTGTGCCAGTTTTAGATACAGGGGTCTTGGGAAATGTTCACCTCCTCCCACGTGTCTCCTGCCCCACTGAAGTTCTCTTGTCCACTGGCACATTAATGTGAGTTACCATTTGTTTTCATCATTTCGCTTCATGTGAATTCCTGCCATAGTGATTCTTGATCAACTTGCTTAGGGCTTGTCAGCTTAGCACAGAGATAGTAAAGCTTGTTTGGCTAGTGTGTGGTAATTTTCAAAATGCTGCTACCAAGCATGAGGAAATGTTCCTTGTTGATAATCCTCTGACTTTTGTCCAGGCCAATGGATTTAATGTCTGACTATTTTTATGGTCCTACAAATGGAAGGTTTGGAGGGGGAGGGGAGCACATTTTCTCTTTGAAGAGCCTAAGGGATTGATTTTCTAGAGAGGAAGGATTTGTTAGGAGACACCACATGTGCCCCCTAGAAGTGGGACTTGTACTGATGCAAAGTGGTCCAAATTCTCAAATCTTAATTTCATTTGTTACTAGTGCCATAAGATGTACCATGGAAGAAATGCTGTGTGTCAAATAGATTATATCTTGTTCCTGAAAATGGCCATCTGTTGAGGGCCTCTGTGCTAGTGTTGGTACCTATTATGTGCAGGTGCTTAATTAAATGAGGTGAGTCCCGGTCTCCAAGATGCTCAGCGGTTTCTTATCTTGCGGGTATAACATTGGTAAAGATGAAACAGTTTCAGTATAGTGTCATCCACAGGGGTGAGCATTGAACGGAATCTCAGAAGTGATACAGTGGGCTGAGGAGCACAGAAGGATGTTTCTGTAATACAGTTTGCTTTTGACTCCCTTTTTTTTTTTTTTTGGTCTTTTTGCCTTTTCTAGGGCCGCTCTCCCTCAGCATATGGAGGGGTTCCCAGGCTAGGGGTCCAATCGGAGCTGTAGCCGCTGACCTACACCAGAGCCACAGCAACACAGGATCCGAGCTGTGTCTGCAACCTACACCACAGCTCATAGCAATGCCGGATCCTTAACCCGCTGAGCAAGGCCAGGGATCGAACCTGCAACCTTTTGGTTCCTTGTCAGATTCGTTAACCACTATCCCACCGGAAACTCCGAATTTGACTACTTTTTAAATTTTATAGGAGAACATGATGTTAGTCAGTGTAACTTAGAAGTGGAATCTGTGTCCTTGGCTGTCTCTCCATGAGTCTAATGGTGCGGGATTTGAATTCCTGTAAAGAGTGTGACTGGGTCCCTTTGCTGTACAGCAGGAATTGACAGAGCATTGTAAATCAACTATAATAAGAAATTTAAAAAAAGAAAAAAGGAATTCTTGTAAATAGATGAAATCACCTTGATATGAAGGGAAAGTAAAATTAGTAAAAAATTTGTAATAAAGCTAGAGGTTTTTTGATAGAGATCATTTTTTTTCCTTTGCCTTTTTAGGGCCGCACTCATAGCATATGGAGGTTCCCAGGCTAGGGATCAAATTGGAGCTGTGGTTGCTGGCCACAGCCGCAGCAACACAGGACCCGAGCCCTGTCTGTGACCTACATGACAGCTCACAGCAACGGTGGATCCTTAACCCCCTGAGCGAGGCCAGAGATTGAACCTGTGTCCTCATGGATGCTAGTCAGATTTGTTTTCCTGTTCCCACAACGGGAACTCCCTGAGATCATTTTCTATTGGTAAGCCAATTATTTATTTGAGGCAAGTCTTTTGAAAAAAGCTGAAAAAAATGTTAAATGTTTTTTTAAAATATGTAAAAACCCAAATTTGAGTGAAGAGGTAACTTGCCTCTTCCTCAGTTATGGTTATTCCTTCCTAAAGGAGATGCAGTGAGGGTAATTATTGGAGATGGTGAGTTGAGTGTAATGCATCAGCTAGGAGAGGTTAAAGTCATGTGTAAGCATCTCCTCTGATAATTGTCAGATTTAGAAATTGCAGTCTGCGGTGTGATGAGCTACTGTTTTTTTAAAAAAATTTTTTGTATTATAGTTGGTTTACAGTATTCTGTCAATTTCTGCTGTACAGCAAAGTGACCCAGTCATACATACACATATATATATGTGTGTGTATATATACATATGTTCTTTTTCACACATTATCCTCCATCATGTTCCATCGCGAATGATTAGGTATAGTTCCCTGTGCTATTCAGGGGGATCTCATTGCTTATCCCCTCCACATGCAAGAGTTTGCATCTACAAACCCCAAACTCCGAGTCCATCCACTCCCTTCCCTCCCCCTTTGGCAACCACAAGTCTGCTCTCCGTGTCCATGAGGTGGTTTTTGTTTGTTTGTTTGTTTTGGTAAATAGGTTCATTTGTGCCATATATTGGATTCCAGATGTAAGTGATATCATATGGTATTTGTCTTTCTCTTTCTGACTGACTTCACTCGGTCTCTAGTTCCATCCATGTTGCTGCAAATGGCATTGTTTTGTTCTTTAGATGAGTTAATGTTTAAAGAAAAATTCTGCTCTTCTGGCCTCTCAGGTCTACAACAGAGGAGTTTGTGTGGGGTCAGGACCTAGCAATGAGGGCTACAGATTCTTCGCTGTTTTTTGTGAAATTGTAGGGGAAAACAAAGCTGAATGCCAATATTTAGTTAGTAACTATATATTCTAATAGTTAGTTAGAATTAAAGATTGATACCATTTTTTGAATGTCTAATTCACCCAAACAATACAACCTATTTATTTATTTTTCACTAATATGAAATTTTGGTATGTTCAGGTTATACTTGAAAGTAATTTTCTTTTTTTTTTTTTGTCTTTTCTAGGGCCGCACCCACAGCATGTGGAGGTTCCCAGGCTAGGGGTCTAATTGGAGCTGTAGCCACCAGCCTACACCATAGCCACAGCAATGTGGGATCCGAGCCACCGAGCTGTGTCTGTAACCTACGGCGCAGCTCACAGCAATGCCAGATCCTTAACCCACTGAGCGAAGCCAGGGATTGAACCCACAACCTCATGGTTCCTAGTCGGGTTCATTAATCACTGATCCACGACGGGAACTCTGAAAGCAATTTTCTGTTTTGATTCTCATGTGCACTTCAGAGAAAATTGTCTAGTTCATACTTCTCTAGTTCATATGTTTTCCCCCACTGGCCTGGTTTGTCTAGTCAGTCTGAAGGGGTTGATGTTTGATTCTGTGGTATCATCAGAAAGGTATCTTTTGGTGGTTTTCTCTCTCGTTGCCCCCAGAGCCAGCCCAAAGCAATCTGATTGGGAGAGTTGAAAAAAGGGTGTCTTTTAGTCTAGTTGACTTCTCTGGCCTAAATATGTTAATGCAACTTCTTCTAATAAACCTTCAGTTGTGGTGCAACCAAATGCTAAAGATTTGGAAGGCCTTGCTGATCTTGTAAGAGAAAAGGCCACCCCAAAATACGCCAGCAAAAACTTTTCTTGAGGGAAATGAATTCTGTATCAACAACAAACCTACTCTAAAAGCATTTTGGAATGTTGCTGTTCTGGGATCATGGCTCGAATTTGGGAGACATCATAAGTCCTCCACATGACATTTTACACCCCTGAGAGTGATTATTTGTCAAGATAATTTGTTATGGTGGTGGTTGTTGGCCATGGCGTGCAATGGCTTGATGTGGTACCTCAGTTCCCAGACCAGGGATTGAACCTGGGCCTCAGTGGTGAATGCACCAGATCTTGACCGCTAGACCACCAGGGGACTCCCTGCCATGGATAGTTTTAAGAGCATGAGGGAGAGGGGGAGCCCTGTTGCTCTAGGCTTCCTCCTGCCCATCAAGTTCTGATTCTACTTTCAGTTCCCTCAGATGCTTTGCAGTAGCTCAGACCTGGAACTCGTTCTAGGTTGTGATAAATTTTAAGCATACAGAAAAATAAGGAGACTAATAGAATGAACACCCATTATCTCCCAGCCCATGAAGAAACAAAGTGCTACAAATACAAGTGAACCCTTCTCCATCTCATTCCCTTCCCTCTAGACCATGACCAGTATTCTGAATTTGATGTTTATTATGTGTTTTTATACTTTTACGAGACACTTAGGTATTCATAAACCACATAGAGGATTGCTTCCTCATGGTTTTTGTTTTTGTTTTTGTTTTCCTTTTTTTCTTGGCCGTACCTGTGGCATGCAGAAATTCCAGGGCGAGGAATTGAACTCGTGCAGCAGCAGCAACCTGAGCTGCTGCAGTGACAACTCTGGATCCTTAACCCCCTGAGCCACAAGGGAACTCCAGCTTCCTCATATTTCAAGTGTGCTCTTGTAATACTGAACATCCATCTCCTCAGTTTGCTTTTGTTTAAATTATGGTTTTGATGAGTTCCCATCATGGCTCAGTGGTAATGAACCCGACCAGTATCCATGAGGATGTGGGTTGGATCTGTGGTCTTGCACAGTGGGTTAAGGATTTGGCGTTGCCATGAACTGTGGTATAGGTTGAAGATGTGGCTCGGATCCTGTGTGGCTGTGGTGTGGTATAGGTGGGCAGCTGCAACTCTGATTCAACCCCTAGCCTGGGAACTTCCATATGCTGTGGGTGTAGCCCTAAAAAGACCAAGAAAAAGAAAAAATTAATGACTTTGAGATTAAGCCATTCAAACACATGTAATTCTGGGTTATTTTAACTGCTGTAAAATATTCCTTCACATGAATATGCTACAATGTAATCATTTTATTGTTGAGTTTACAGTCTTGTGTGTGTGCCATGACAGGATTTTTCTTTTTCTTTTTCTTTTTGTTTCTTTTTACTGCCTCATGGATGTTCCCAGGCCTGGGTTGAATCAGAGCTGCAGCTGAGGCCTGCACCACAGCCATGGCAACACCAGATCCGAGCCACATCTTTGACCTATGCCACAGCTTGCAGCCATATCCGATCCTTAACCCGCTGAGCAAGGCCAGGGATTGAACCCACACCCTCAGAGACAGCGTCAGGTCCTTAACTCACTGAGCCACAATGGGAACTCCTGCCATGGCAGTTTTGAACTTGTATTCCTGTGCATGTGTTTGGAGTTTCTCTGTTGTCCACACCTAGAAGGGAAATTGCCGGGTCAAAGGAAATGGGCATCTTCGACTAATATATTTTGCCCGCTTGCCATTCAAGCAGTTGTGCTAATTTGCATTCCAGCCAGCTGTGTTTGGGAGTTCTAGTTGCTCCATATGCTTATAACACCTGATACTGCTAGACTTGAGGTTTTGCCATTCCGATGGGTGTCAGATGGTATCTGTGTGGCTTAAAATGTGCAATCTCCTGTTTATTAGTGAGGCCAAACATCTTTTCAGGTGTTTATTGTGCCGGGTTGTTTTTAATCCAGGGGCTCCAGAGCCCTTTTCCGGAGCTTGAAAGACAGGTGGCTGGAGGGTTGGTTTTGTCTGCCCGTAGGGAAATGGATGAGGAGGGGAGCATCAGGGAGGGCAAAGAAAAAGTCAACAAAGATAAAGATGCAAGGGAAGACAGAGGCTGAGGACATAGCAGGGTGAGGAAAACTTGTAGCAAAAGGATTATAGGCTAGAATAGACAAGATACCTTGTGTTGAGAGGCGATTTGGGATCTGTTACTGTGCTAGCCAGGCCTCTGTTCAAATGACATTGTTCATGCTTTTTTTTTTTTTTTGCCTTTTTCTAGGGCTGCTCCCGCAGCATATGGAGGTTCCCAGGCTAGGGGTCGAATCGGAGCTGTAGCTGCTGGCCTACGCCACAGCCACAACAATGCGGGATCCGAGCCGAGTCTGTGACCTACACCACAGCTCACGGCAACGCCGGATCCTTAACCCACTGAGCAAGGCCAGGGATCAGACCCGTAACCTCGTGGTTCCTGGTCGGATTCGTTAACCACTGCGCCACGACGGGAACTCCTGTTCATGCTTTGTTTAATTGCATTTGGCTTTGGTGAAAACTCTTGCCTGGGGCCTCTTCCGGTGAGAAAGGGCAGCAAGGCTGGACCTGTGGGGTTTTGCTGTTTACCCAGTTGCTTTTTGAAGTTCTTTTGGAAAGGCAGTGAGAAGCTGGGTTCTCCTTCCTAATGTGCACTTCTTTGTCCTTCAGGGTAGACACAAGGTGCAGGAAACCAGTTTTTATCAGGATCCACTTGAATGTACTTGGGAAATTACAGTCTCAAGTATTTAGAAAACATTCCCTGCACTCTATTTTAATTTTCAGAGTATGATGACTGCCACCTTATTGAAGGCAGACATGAATGGTTTTAAAAATATGAAGTTCTCCAGTGGTGCGGTGGATTAAGGATCTGGCGTGGTCACTGCAGAGGCTTGGGTCATTGCTGTGGTTCGGGTTCCATTCCTGGTCCAGTAATTTCTACATGCTCAGGCTCAGCCAAAAAGCAATTTGATTGACGATAACTTAAAAAAAATGTACCTGAGTTTCTTCAATGTACCAAAGACCTGTGCCTGCAGGTGCATTCTTTTATTAAAAATTCAGTTTCTGGGGGGGGGGGTGGGTTCCTAGGTGGTCTGGTGGTTAGAACTCAATGCTTTTACCACTGCAGCCTGGGTTCAATCCCTGGTCCGGGAACCGAAATCTCACGTCAAGCAGCTGCATGCCTTGGGCAAAAAAAAATATAAAATGGTAATAATCAAACTCTGAGTTTCTGTCCCTAGAGATTTTGATTAAGTGGGCCTAGGGCAGTGGAATCTGCATTTTAATAAATATTTTCTCTGCTTCTCACTCCTTCCTTCTGTTGCAAGCGAGCTGAGGATCACCCTTTGAGAAATATTGCTTTCCTTGAGTAATAACCTTGGCCTCCTAAAGAAAAATGCAGCTTATAGAAATTACCTGCCACGTGAAAGTTTTAAAAAAACTATATAAAATTATTTAAGGTAGTAATTTAACTTTAAGAGCCATAGATCATTGCTATCGTGGTAGATGTAGTTCTTGGTATTAAATAGCTAGAGTTTTATTGTTTTATGCTCCTCGAACAGAGATCCCCAACCCTGGCTCTATGTCACATCCCCTGTGAAGCTTTTGAAAAATTAAATCACAAAACATGAGCACCCCCCCCAAAAAAAGGGATAAAAGAACATCATTTAATATATGTTAGAGACCCAAATGCCAATCCTTCAGATTTTAACAGACTTATAATTTATTCATAGTTGGTTAAGATCTTTTTTAGGATATCTTACATAAACTACCTTACATAAACCGCCAACCACCCCTCTTTCCTCTCTCCACCTCCTAGAACTAACCATTTTCCTGAAGATGGTATGTGTTTACCGGGCATGTCTTTATGCTTCATATTTATGAGTCCATAAGCAGTATCGGTGTGTATAAAAATATGCAGCCTTTTGCAACTATCTTTTTTCACTCAGCAGTCGTATTCAAGAATATGCTGACACACACGTCTGCTTATTTTCTCTTTATTTATTCCTTCTAATAACTTTATTTTTTTAATTTTTTATTTTTATTTTTTGTCTTTTTAGGGCTGCATCCACAGCATATGGAGGTTCCCAGGCTAGGGGTCTAATTGAAGCTGGAGCTGCCAGCCTACGCCACAGCCACAGCCACAGCAACGTGGGATCCAAGCCGTGTCTGCAACCTACACCACAGTGCATGGCAACGCTGGATCCTTACCCCCTTGAACGAGGCCAGGGATCGAACCTGTGTCCTCATGGATGCCAGTCGGGTTCGCTAACTGCTGAGCCATGACGGGAACTCCCTAACAGCTCTTTAATAGTATTCTTTGACTTAAACATGGTTTACCTATTCATCCACTTATTTAGGGACCATTGGATAGTTTCCAAAATATTCTCTCTGGAAACAGTGTGTCAGGGAGTGTCCTTGTTCCTGTCTTTGCACACGTGCCTCCGTTTCTCCAGAATGCAGTCCAGGAAGTGGAAATGCTGCTCTTAGGAGACGGTCCCCTGCACCTCTCCTTGGTTTGGTCCAACTGCTCTCTCCAAAGTGTTGCATAACTTGGAGCTTTGCTGATAAGCAGCGTCTAGGACTTCAGCCTCGGTTTCTGACTCTATGGAGGTGTAGGTAGGTCTGGGGTGGGTTTTAGGCACCTGCTTTTTTTTTTTTTTTTGTCTTGTATTTTTTTTTTTTTTAGGGCCACTCCCACACCATATGGAGGTTCCCAGGTTCCCTGGCTCAAATCGGAGCTGCACCTGCCGACCTACAGCCACAGCAACGCCAGATCCAAGCAACATCTGTGACCTACACCACAGCTCAAGGGAACGCCAGATCCTTAACCCACTGAGCAAGGCCAGGGATCGAACCCTCATCCTCATGGACACCAGTCAGATTTGTTTCTGCTGAGCCACAGTGGGAACGCCTGCTTTTTTTTTTTTTTTTTTTTCTTTTCAGTGCCACACTCAACGCTCATGAGCACCCAAGGTTGGAAAACCACCATTGTATTAGACTGGCATTTCCAGGAAGGCTCTGTTTATCTCATTCACTGTAGATTTCCCAGGCTTCAGCTCTCTGTGGTAGATGCACAGTAAATAATTCCTGGGGAAATGAATAAAGAGATGCAGCATGGGAGCATCTGCAGTCATGGATTGCCTTGCAATCAAGCAGTACTCCTCAGATTTTCTTGGCCACAGGACTTACCAGGGATCTTGTTAAAATGCAGATTCTGATTCAGTAGGTCAAGAGCAAGGCTGAGATTTTGCATTTATTTTTCTTTTCTTTTTTTTTTATTAAGTATAATTGATTTACAGTGTTGTGAGATTTTGCATTTCTAGCAACCTCTCTGTGGACCAGCTGCTCCTGGTTTAGGGAGCACACTTCGAGTAGCAAGACCTCTAGGGAGAAAAAGCAACACAATTTCTTTTTTCCCTACAGCTTGAAAGTGGAGGAGTTGGAGGCTTGACATCCTGCTTGGTGAATCTCAAGGCCTCTTGATCTTTTTCCAACACACAAAGTCTTGATGAAATACCCTCCTCACAGATTTTTTTTGGGGGGGAGTGACAATCAAAGGATGTCCTGCCTGCAGAAGCCCTTTGTGAGCTGTGATGCCCTCACACATATTACTTCTCATAATTTTCTTTTAGTGAATGAACATTTTCCTTCAGTTTGCTCAAAGCACAGAGCTGTTGGTCTTGTAGGACCCATGGAATTGTTTCCTTTTGACCCACCATCTACGTTTAGTGGGCATTTTTGGGAAAAAATAGGATTGGGAAGAGCAGAGGCAAAATTCACGGCATGGTGTGGTCCTGCCTGCGGGTGCTGGGGAGGTGGGGGCTCCCTTCTCATGTGTCTGGGGTGCGATAGACTGGAGAGAGGTCCCAGTTCTCTCCCAGTCAGCTCTCCAGTTTGTTCCCAGGTCAGACACTTAACATGGGGGGTTGGGGGGGATGCTCACAATAATTATGTACTATTTTTTTTTTATGTCTTTTTGCCTTTTTTAGGGCCACTCCTGCGGCATATGGAGGTTCCCAGCCTAGGGGTCAAATCGGAGCTGCAGCCACCAGCCTACGCCAGAGCCACAGCAACGCGGGATCCGAGCCGTGTCTGCGACCTACACCGCAGCTCACGGCAATGCCAGATCCTTAACCCACTAAGCGAGGCCAGGGATCGAAACCCCAACCTCATGGTTCCTAGTTGGATTCGTTAACCCCTGCACCACGACAGGAACTCCAATAATTATGTAGTATTAATTGATCTAATGTAGGTGTCATCAGAGGTATTCAGGGCAGTATGGGCCTGCGGTCAACTCAAGGTTAAGCTACCATGAGACACTGCCATCTGGGCTTTGGTAGCTGGGCTCCTGTGCCTCATCCATGACAGAGGCTGTGTGGTGTGGACAGAGGTGGAGAGATAAAAATAAATACAAATGACATGACATTCGGAACTCGTGGGTTTAGTGTGCTGGGCTATTCCCAAGCCTCTCTTCCTCTGGAGGAAAACCGTGGACCGGATCCAGCTCCTGAGACCAGTGGTTTTCCTTAGACCAGACTCGGTTGGCTGTCCTTCATGGTTTTCATTATATCTCTGGACCACCTACACTTATTTATTTAGTAGTAGTCCTTAAATCTGTTCAGCTTCTTTTAAGTTGGCCTCATTCTGTGCTAAGACATCTGTGCAGTAAGGGGTTTCACGAACTAGTGCTGGAGGCCAGCTCCGGGGGCCAGGGAGTGTACACTTTCCCCAAAGGAGAGGGACGCTCATCATCTTTTGCAACGGAGACAGCCTCTTTGTCCCTTCTTTTAGGGCGCTGGACTGCTCAAATTTTATTGGCGTAAGTGGTTGGTTATATAGACAGTTTCTAACTACAGATTACATCATAGTGTTAAAAGTACATCGGTTAACTTTTACGTGGTACAGCAGCTATACATCATGTTCTAAGATCTTTGTTTTAACTAAATTTAGTGAGTACAATTTAAGGGCAATTAGGTACAATACATCATGTGGAAAGGAGGAGACTCAGTACAGATCATCCCATGGCCAGCCAGTCTCCACAAGTTGAAGAGGTCACGGACACAATTTGGCATTCACAAATCTTGTTTTTAGACTGGTGCTTATCTTTAAAGTGTTATGGCAAGGAGACAGTGTAAGAAAATATAAACCAACTTAACTAGCTGTCACTTAAAAGCTTCCATAACTCATAGCTAGGTGTCTTTTGGTCAAGAATAATATATGTCTAACGTCTATGAACCTCATTAAAATCCTAACTCTAAAGTTTATAGTATAACTAGTTAGTAGATAAACACTATGTTTTAATTAAGTTGGATTTAAATAGGGGAAAGTCCTTCAGGATGAAATTCTTATTATATTATTGTTGTAACTTTGTTAAATCACAAATCACCACAGGAAAATAAGAATGGAAAAGAAGAATAATAAGCAAGTAATCAGCAAAGACTGAGGAACACTAAATAATAAATAAAACAACAGGAAAGACTAGGTCACCCGGGAAACAGTCCATGTTCTCCGGTGCAAACATGGAAATTGTTTTCCCAGGAAAGCCCCAATTCTTCCCCATCAACATCAAAATGAGAGCTGTGTAACCTGAGGCCTGCCCTGGGCTTGTACCATACAGGCAGGCTTTTATCCTGACCAGAAGCCCACCTTCGGCATGCACCATTCAGGTGAGCTCCCTTCCTTGGTTAGGAACCTGCCTTCAGGTTTTTCTGCCATCAGGCAAGGTCCTTTTTTCAAGTCCCTGCATTTTCTCGGCTCCCCGCAAACTAGTCGTATGGTTTTCTAATACATAGCAAAAGCATAATTGCTAAAGTTAAAAATGTTCATACTTGGAATTCCCATTGTGGCCCCAAGGCTTAAGAACCTGACTAGTATCCGTGAGGATGCGGGTATGGTCCCTGGCCTCGCTCAGTGGGTTAAGGATCTGGCATTGCTGTGAGCTGTGGTGTAAATTGCAGACATGGCTCTGATATGGTGTTGCTGTGGCTGTGGTGTCAGCCGGCCAGCTGCAACTCTGTTTCAACCCCTAGCCTGGGAACCTCCATATGCCACAGGTGCAGCCCTAAATAAGCAAACAAAAAAAAAATCTTCATAGTGGTGGTGTCTAGGATTGTCTCTCCTCCCTCTAGGATTCATGGTCCATAATTTGGGCAACATTGTCTCAGCTAAAAGATTCTTTTTTTTTTTTGGTCTTTTCTAGGGCTGCACCCTCGGCATGTGAAGGTTCCCAGGCTAGAGGTCTAATCGGAGCTGTAGCCGCTGGCCTGCACCACAGCCACAGCAATGCCAGACCTTAGCCGCATCTGTGACCTACACCACAGCTCACGGCAACGCCAGATCCTTAACCCACTGAACGAGGCCAGGGATGGAACCCGCAACCTCATGGTTCCTAGTCGGATTTGTTTCTACTGCGCCATGACGGGAACTCCAGATAAGAGATGCTTTATGCTGGTTCAATTCACTGGCTCTTGGAGGAACACTGTGAAACTGGTTTGCAGATTGTGGGCTGGTGAGCTTCCTTTGGAGGCAGGTGAGCATGTGGATGGGAGCCAGTTGAAGTATTCATGTGGCTCTTTGCTGGATGTGGGAGCTTGCTGCCCTCCACCCTCTTGGAGACTCTGCTGCCCACTCCAGGCATATGGGTGATGAGAGAACTTCCCTCCCTGGGGCACTGCAGGGCAGAAGTGGAATCATTTCTGGCTCGCCCTTAGCCCAATGCCTGATCATTTTATTGGTGTTTTCTTCTCGTGCCCCACCCCTTCCCCCTTGCAAAGGAGTACAAATGATGCAGTGGAAAGATCCCTGAATTCGAGACCCGAGGTCCCAGGCTCCAATCCTGACCCTGTGCCACTTTGTAACTTCTGTGGCTTTGGGCAGGTAAGTTAGGTCTCTCTGGTCTGTAAGATGTTAAGAACCATTCCTTCTGGTGGGCAGCGCTGAGGAGGAGCTGAGCTAGGAACTCACTGCAGCTTCCAATCAGAGGCAAGCCCCGGCAGGGGAAGTGCGTGCAGCGGACAAAAGGAGGAAGGAGCTGTGATTTCCGACTGAGATGTTGTTGGAAGACGCAGGGCTGATGGTGTGTGTCAATGCTTTTGTAATCATCAGTCAGGAGACTGTGTTTTTCCTTTCCTGGTAATGAGGGCACATCATGTAGCAAACGATTTTCAGTCATCCGACAAGCATGCCATCTTACCCTTTTGGGTTACCTGGTGTACAGTTAGGTGTTCCTAACAAAAACACACCAAGGGGCTAAAGCTCAGTGTCTTTTTAAAACACTTTTTAAATAGAGTTTTTGAAAAGGTAATCCGAGTTCACGCCATAGAAATTTTAGATTGTACAAAAGGATATATGTTGCAAATACACCCACGGTCCAGTTCTTGTCTCTGGCATCTATCAGTATTTGCTGTTTCTCCCACTTCCATTCAGAGGTGTCTTATGCATATATAAGCAAATATGTTTATATTTCTCTTCTAGTTCATCAATTTTAAATTGAGTTATTAATTTATGATGTGATTCTGGTATACAGAAATTGATTCATTATACACACACACACATATATATTTTTCATGTTATTTTCCACTTTAGTTTATTACAAAATATCGAATATAGTTCCCTGTGTGATACAGTAGGACCTTGTTGTTTATCTGTTTTATATGTAGTAGTTTTGTATCTGCTAATCCCAAACTCCTAATTGATCCCTTCCCCACCCCCTTTCTCCTTTGGTAACCACAGGTTTGTTTTCTATGTCTGTAAGCCTGTTTGTTTCCATTTGGTAAATAAGTTCATTCGTATCATACTTTAGATTCCACAGATAAGTGATAGCATATGATGTTTGTCTTTCTCTGTCTGGGTTACCTCACTTAGGCTGATAATCTCTAGGTCCATCCATGTTGCTGCAGTCTCTTCTAGGAGCATATACGGATCAGACCTGACCTGTCCTTTGCTTTTTGGTATCTTGGAGTTGAGTCTGTGCTGGTCTGTAAGGAGCATCCTCACTCTTTTTTTAATGGCGGCAGAGTTTTCAATTGCCTGATATATTAAGTTCATTTAACCAGCTTCCCCACCCCAATGGACATGAAGGTAGTTTTCCAGTCTCTGGTTTTTACAAACAAGGCTGCAGGGGACAGCTTTGTCCATACATTATTTTGCATATGTGGGGGTGTATCCTAGAAATGCATTATTTGCATTTGTAACTTTGATAGGTTTTGCCAGATTGTCCTCCGATATCAATATGTGCAACTCTTGTTGCCCACAGCCTTGCCAAAGCAGGGTGCTGTCCAAAAACCTCTTGATCTTTGCCAGCAGGGGAGACAATGGTGTCTTAGTATATTTTTGGTTTGCATTTCTTGTATTAGGAGTGAGCTTGAGCTTCACACATTTCAGAAAACAAGCTCAGTTTCATTTAACTGTTTTGCTGTTGGCAATTATTTTCCAAGTCTGTAGGGAGGGACCAGTTTTATTTTTATTTTCAATCTGTCACAGACTGATACTTTCATAAAATACAATAAAAAATTAATTGCAAAATGGAATAAAAACCCCAAAGATATATAAAACACAAACTCCAAATTTTTATTACTGTACTCAACAGATACAAAATCACTCTGTCCATTCATTACACATGTTTTCAGTTTCTGAACTTCACTCCTGGCAGAGGGTTAACACTTTTTGAGTAATACTGCTGTGAAGACCCCCTCGCTCCCTCTGTTTTCCCATTGCCGTCCTCTTTGGGGATGGGCAAAGAGAACACGCAATTTTATTTTATTTTTTTTTCATTGTTATTGTTTAACTTTATTACTGTTGCACCATTTATACAATTACTTATAATTTCAATGCATCCATTGCACTTTTTTTTGTTTTATTATTATTTTCCATTTTCCAGTGAATGGTGTGCTGGTATCTGTGACACAGGTTGGAAGAGAAACTGGAACTGCGATGAACACAGACTTTTTTTTTTTTTTTCATTTCCACCAACCAATAAATAGAACCACAGGTGCACCCAACCACGGACATGCATTAACTTGTCATGAGAAGTTTAGAGAGGCTAAGTAGGATGAGAGAATGTTTGTAACTCCCCAAAATACCTGTGGCGGAAAAATGGAATCTTGGTGCCGAGATACACGTGGACAGGCTAAGTGGGCTGTCTGAAAGTTGGCATCCAACCACATTAAAAAAAAATCAAAATAAGAAAGGCTGTAAATTGAACAGAAAACACAGAAAATACCGCTTTCATAACGAATCTGATGGCCTTGGCATGGGCCCTGCAGGCAGAATCAAAACGCGTCACCCCCGACTCCCCCTTTCCGAAGACACGATGTCTCGGATATTAGTGGCTGGAGTACATGTAACAGCAGCTCAGGTATGAAGTGATGTGCTTTCAAACCGTGCACTTTAAACTCCAGGACTGATTGGTAGCGTTGACTGAAAGCATATTAGATACTTCCCCACAAAAATACTATTTGGATTCTCCCCACCCCCTCCCGCCCTCCCTCGATGGGACCACGTACTTTTTCTTGGGCAATAGGTATCATTACTTCCAGTTTGAAACAAGTTAGTGTAGGGGAGAGAGAGCACACATGCGCTTCAAGAGTTGTTAAGCGGTATTTTCTCCAGAGGCTGCTCTTGTTATCTTTGACTGCTCAGGTTTGATCGAAATTAGCTGCTGGGGTCTCGACAAGTTTGACCTCGTCTGCAGGGGCTGCTGGGGTCTGGGCTTTGTGCGTGAAACTGGGTGCTTCCGTGACTGCTGGCGTCTTCTTGGAGGATAGGGCAGCCTTGAAGCTGCCGGGTTTGGTGTCTGAAGCTGGGGCCTCATTACTTTTCAGAGCCTCAGTCCTTGTGGGTTCCCCTGCCTCGTTGCTCTTGTCGTTCTCGGTGGGGTCCCTGGGCTCTGCCGCCTCCTGCTCAGCATCCTTCCGGGGTGCCTGCTTGCTCTCAGCTGCCTCTGTCTTCCCCAAGCTCTGCCTTCGACGTGTCTTCCTTGGCTGCCTCTGCGGCTCTCTCGCCTTCCTTTGTCTTCCGGCTTGCTGCCAGCATCCTGAGCATCCTTTTCCGGCTTCTCCTCCTGGTCCTTTTTCAGCTGTGGGGTCTCCACAGCCGCCTGGGTCTCATTCTCCTTCTGGGTTCCTTCCTCTTCTGTCCCGGCTCCTTCTGCCTTCTTGTCTTTGTCCTTGGCCTTCTCATCATTCACATTGTACCCCTTTTTCTTCTTGCTTAGCTTGCCTCCCATCTTGCAGTTCAGATCTGGGTGCCTGTGGTGTCCCTGGGTGAACGCGGTGCCGCCAAGGGGCCTGGGTTGCTGGCGTCGTCCAGCCGGGTGCCTGGCTGCTAGTGGAGGCTCTCTCTCCAGCTTGAGTTTTGACTGGGGAGCCCAGAGTGAATAGCGAGTTGGAGTGCTGACACTGTCGCCGCTGCCGCTACTGCCCTGCTGCGGCCACTGCAGCCTCTTGAACTTGATATTTTATGTTTCATAATCAGTACATTACCGGATATCTTCATTACATTAGAGGAAGATATCTCTGATGGTGCAATATTGATGCAAAGGCCAGGACTCCATGCTGTGTGATGGGATGTTGGTGTCCTGGTTTTTCATTGATGAAGACCTTGAGCTTGAACTAGAGATGGGCTGAGGGAAGTACTTGAAATCACTCCATTATTTAAATTTGCACAGTTGGCCTCCTTGACCGGGTGCTTTGCCTGGAATCTCATGCCGCCAATGCTGCCTTTCAGGAAATTGATGGGAAGGGTACCTCAGGGTAAAGCAGGTGCTTAAGAGACCTCAAGTTCAAGGAAGCATCTTGGTGCCTTTGTACAACATTGGGTTGGGAATGAGGTTCTTGCTTCTAGCTCACTGAACTCTATGACTGGGTAAATATTTCCTCCTCCACCTGCAGCTAAAAGACAGACCCAGGCCCAATTTTCTCTGTTCTGCTTTTGAGTCGAGATTTTATCTTTGCTTGCAGACCTTGTTGTTTCTGGACACATGGAGCATTGATTTCCAAGCCGGAGTCTTTAGCTGCTCTTTGCTGTCCCTTCCTATGATGACTTGGGATCACCATGTATCCCAGGGTCACCTTTTTTCACTAGTAGACAGTTTTGCTCTGTGTTGTGGTCATGAAGTGAAGTCATGTTGAGGTTTTTCCCAGAGGTCTTTCTCCCGCCCCAGGAGTGTAGAAGGCATGGAAGTGACATGCTGTCCCCGTGCAGAATGCAAATGTCCTTGAACTGCTTTCTTGTGGATGCCTGGCTCCTCTTGGATGCCTGGAGTTGTGGTTGGAGTGTGTTGGTATTAAGGTCGTGGGTTCACAGCTGACCTCCGCCTCATACTAACACTTGACCTTGGCGAGTTACTTAAGCTCCGTTAACTTCATTTCCCTCACCTATGAAACAGGGTGAGTGAGTCTCTGTTAGTGACTTGTCTGGAGGGAGAGTGTCACTTGGTGGGACCAGATGACCTGTCTGCTCCCTGGGCAGGATAGGTAGCACTCACAGCCCCTCTAGGTCCTGTGCACCTGGGGTTGGGTGATGTGCGATGGCCAGCAGCCAAAAAGGACACTCAGAAACAGTTGTAGCCCTCTGCCCAGTCTCTACATCTGTATGGGAAGATCTTCCTGGACTTGTGGTCAGGAGCTCAGACTCTGGAACCGAGTGGCCTGGGGTTGAATCTTGGTACCGCCTTTGCTGGCTGAGTAGAGCCTGGGCCCCTCCCCTCGTCCCTGCATGAATGGGATGGGGACAGTAAGTGGAACTGCCTTGGTTCATGGCCAGGAGTAATGAATACAGAGACGTGATCGAGCGCCACATACTTCTTACCCTGTTTACCAAGTTTATTCAATCAGCGCATTTAGTAAGTGCCTACTGAATGCAGCATGTTCTGCAGGGCCCTGGGAAACCTGTCAGACGTAGCCCTGACCTCACAGAGTTGATGGTCTTGTGTAGGGGTTGGCAAGCTTGTCGGTAAAGGGCCCATTGGTAAATATTTTAGGCTTTGTGGGCCAAACTGTGTCTGTCACAGCTATTCAGCTCTGCTGTCGTCCTGTGGAAGTAGCTACAATAAATGAATGAGTGATCATGGCTATGTTCCAATAAAACTTTATTTACAAAAACAGTTGGTGGACCACATTGGGCCCATGGACTGTCATTTGCCAACCTGTGGTCCAGTGGCAAGACAGATGTTAAATAATCACAACTCAGTATGTTATTACAAATCGTGATTGGTTTTATGAAGTGACATATGTGGGACTCCGTGAGAGGGAAGGGTCGGAGAAGGTAGCTCTGAAGAAGTGACACTGAAGCCAGATGCCGAGGAGGAGGTAGCGGGGACAGGGGACAGCGGCCAGCTTTGAGGGGCTGGAGAATGGGCCGCATTGTTGAGGATCAGAATTGCAACCTGTATCTCTGCCTCTGTATAGAGTCACAACAGATGTTTTACGACTTTCTTTGAATAAGAAACTGATGGTAGCTTTTTCCCCTGGTGTGTAATTCACATCCCTTCTTCCAAACGATCCCAGCACTTAGAGATGAGCTGTATTAATAACATATTTTGTTCTGCATATTTCTAGTAGGTTCGTTTGTTTGTTGTTTTTTGTTTTCGTCTTTTTGCTATTTCTTTGGGCCGCTCCTGCGGCATATGGAGGTTCCTAGGCTAGGGGTCGAATCGGAGCTGTAGCTGCCTGCCTACGCCAGAGCCACAGCAACGCTGGATCCGAGCCACGTCTGCAACCTACACCACAGCTCACGGCAACGCCAGATCCTTAACCCACTGAGCAAGGGCAGGGACCGAACCCGCAACCTCATAGTTCCTTGTCGGATTCGTTAACCACTACACCACGACGGAAACTCCCTGTTTGTTTGTTTATTTTAAATATAATTGTCAGTATCTAAAAATGTAGAAGTTAGGGAAGTCAGCGTGCACATGATTCCATTACTAGGTATAAAACGGTGTATTTCTTAGAACTAATGCTTATTTGATGTTGTTTTCTCTTTCTGCTATTTTAAACAATATTATCTTTTCCTTATTTGGCTAGATAAAGACTCACAGCCTGAAACCATTTGGAAAAAAAAAAAAAAAGATCCATTTCCTCTTGACACCTTCAGTTTCTCCAGACTTCCAACCTCCATGTTACCTTTTATCTGAACAGGTTGCCTTATTCTGCGGCGATTTTATAGAGGACGCCTGTGTTCCTCATTCTAGAACACTTTGGGAGTTGCCTCAGAGGTAGGGGCTTGCCTCTGTAACGCTGTGGCCCCATCTGTGTCCTCAGTTCTTGTACTTCTGGGGTTCTAAGGAGCCCCTGCCACCCTGGGAGTCCGTGCTGTGCAGTGCTTGGAGTTGTCCCTCTGGGGTCAGACAGCGTGAGTTCAGACCCTGTTCAGTACTTATTAGCTGTGTGAACTCGATAAAGTTGCTAACGCTCTCTGTGCCTCAGTTTTCTTATCTTTAAAACGAGGACAAAATGACATCTACCGCATGGAATTCTTGTGAGGATTCAAATGAGTAAAATATACATCAAGTCCTCAGAGCACGTGACTGGACACAGGGTTATTTTTGTGTCATCTATTATTATTACTAAGTATGTCTAGAAGCCAGTGATTGTAATTCCTCCTTAACTACCTTGAATTCTGGTAAGTGGCTCTTGACGCATCCTGAGATCTTGGGCTGCATTACTTCATTTTTGCTTTACTTTCTCCATAAAGTTCTAGGAATGACCTTTTGTCATCAAAAGTCTGGGAATACAAGTCCTTCTAGGAACTGGTCCACTATGGAGTTCCCGTTGTGGTGCAGTGGAAATGAACCTGACTAGTATTCATGAGGATGCAGGTTTGATCCCTGGCTTTGCTCAGTGGGTTAAGGATCTGGCATTGCTGTGAAACTGGTGTAGGTCGCAGACACAGCTCAGATCTCACATTGCTATGGCTGTGGCATAGGTGGGTGGCTACAGCTCTGATTCAACCCCTAGCCTGGGAACCTCCACTATATACTTTTCTTTCTTTTTTTTTTCCTTTCCATTTTTATACCCCACCCCCCCATGGCATATGGAAGTTCCTGGGCCAGGGGTTGGATCTGAGCTGCAGCCGTAGCAATCCTGGATCCTTAACCACACTGCCTTGGGCTGGGTTTTGAACCTGCACCTCCACAACAACCTGAGCTGCTGCAGTCAGATTCTTAACCTACTGTACCACAGCAGAAACTCCCACCACATACTTTTATACTTTGACAACATACTTGGTAAGTAAAATAAGCTCTTTTGAGCATATACCTAAAAATGCTATTTTTAGCAGCAGCATTCACCCTCCTGTCATATTTTTTAATTTTTATTTTTAAAATTTTATTTGTTTATTTATTTATTTAGTCTTTTGCCTTTTCTAGGGCTGCTCCTGTGGCATATGGAGGTTCCCAGGCTACGGGGTGAATCGGAGATGTACCCACCAGCCTACGCCACAGCCACAGCAACACGGGATCTGAGCTACGTCTGCAGCCTACACCACAGCTCACGGCAACGCCGGATCCTTAACCCACTGAGCAAGGGCAGGGATCGAACCCGCAACCTCATGGTTCCTAGTCAGATTCGTTAACCACTGAGACACGACGGGAACTCCCCTATCGTATTTTTTAAATTCTTGGTTTGTAATCAGTGACTTATTCTCTGTACTTAGAAATCCTTTCATGTTATTTTGAGCCTTTCTGCTTTGTACACACTTGAAAGAGATCCTGCCTGCCTCAGGATGCAGAAGAGTGGGCTGCCTTGGGGTGATCTTGGCCGAGTAGACTTGCATCTCTGGGCCTTGGTTTTTTGTCTGCGAAGGGGTCTAGCTGATTTCCAAGGACCCTTCCTGCTCTCTGTGTTTGGCTTAGGCTCCTTCATGTCATGACAGGGCTCTCAGTGCCATCACTCAGATCCTCTCCTCCTGGGCAAGTGTGTGTCTCCTTTCTCTTCCTCACTCCCCACCCCCCCACACACACCCCAAAGGAAGACACCCTGACATGGTTTCCTGATAAATTGCTTTTAATATTGCTTTCAAAGCAATGCCTTTTTATACCCATCCTGTACGTCTGTGATTCATCCTTTCCAAGCTGTTATTGTTGGTTTGGTGTTTTTGTAGGTTCCCCCTCCCCACCCCCCACCCCCGGCAGTCACACAATTGCTTTCAGAAGTGCTTTGAAGAACTAGCATTACGATCTCCTTGTTGGAACTTGTCCCAGCCCAGATTCTATTTTTAATAAAGTGTGCTGCCTTGTTTTTCAAAGGTTACCAGATTTTGTACTGATGGCAATGAGACCGCTGCTTCTCATACCTCTAGCCCCTGTGACTTAGCACTAGAGATCAGCTTTTTGTTCAGCATGTGGTCAGTTATTCTCAGTGCCTCCCCTTGGCCTTTCACACCACTGTGCTAGCTGCTAGCGACGAGCAGGCGCTTGGGCTTGTAACACACTCTGCTATTTACATGGTGCCAATAAGGTTCCCAGGTTTACCGGATTCCCTCTGCCACCCTGAGCTGTGAGTAGGCTGAATATCAGCAATCCCACCTCTCAACCAGGAAACTAAAGGCCAAGAGAGGGGACGTGACCAAAATCAGAGGCAAATTCACACTCAGGAGGAAAAAAAAATGGTCCAATACAGCTCTGAAGTGTGTGCTGTGGGCCTTAGATAACCGGTCTTCAGGATATTGGCTTGCTAACTTACTATTAATTTCTTTGCAGCGAAAATAATATATGCTCATGGTAAAACATTTGAACAGTTGCAAAAACAAAAAGCCCCCTGTGGCCTTGTCATCTGCCAGCCCCGCTCCTAGACACAGGTGACAAGTGTTAATAATGTCCCAAGTGCACTTTCTGGAATTTCCATTAAAATGTAGGTGTTGAAGGTGGGCCCAGGCTGCTGTGTTCCAAACCTCTGTGCCCCTCAGAAGTATGTCGGGCTGGGCGCGAAGATGGCTCAGGGTCTGCTGCCTGAAGGGAGGATGTTTCGGGAACCTTCCTACATGCACCCTTACTCTGTAATGTGTTTATACTCATCAGTGTGTTGTCTTGGACAAATTTTCATAGCTGTACCTATAGAGCAACTTTTAAAACTAGCTACAAGGTATCCCAGCCTATTTATTTATTTAAATTTTTTTTCAGAAAAAGCACCCTATTTATTGCAGTATTCGTGCCTTTCTCAAGGATTTAAAGTAGGTAAAGATGTGCTATGATTAAAAAAAAATTCTTATCTATGAAAAAAAAAAATAAAGGCAAGGGAGTTCCCATGATGGCTCAGTGAGTTAAGAACCCTACTAGTATCCACGAGGATGCGGGATCGATCTCTGGCCTCCAGTTCAGTGGGTTAAGGATCTGGCATTGCCACGAGCTGCAGCATAGGTTGAGGATGCACTTTGGATCCTGAGTTGCTGTGGCTGTGGCATAGGCTGGCAGCTGCAGCTTGCATTTGACCCCTGGCCTGGGGACCTCCATATGCTGCAGGTGTGGCCCTAAAAAGATAAATAAATAAATAAAGGCAAGATTCATGTCACATACAGTTAACCATTTTTAACTGTAAAATCCTGTGGCATTTTTTGTAGAGTGGGAGGCCAGTGAGAGGGACAAGGGGTGTAGAGTTTTCGGGAGCTTGGGAAGGTTGGAAATAGTGGCTGTGGAGGCGCCTGGAGAGACGCTGTTGGAATGCGGGGCCTGTCGAGGGCTGCCTGATTTTGACAGCTTTGTACATCTGTCTGGGTGTATGTTCAGAGAAGGTGGATTGTTTGACTCCCATTGGGTTGTTTTTTTTTTTTTTTTTTTTTTGCCACATGGTGTGAGCCAAGGACAAGGTAAAGGGAGTTTATAAGAGCCATAGCTGAATAGAAAGGAGAGGGGTGCGGGCTTCTAGTGGGCGTATGTGTGGCTGGGATAGGATGAAGCCACCAGGCAGAGCCCATCCTGGCTGGGTTTGGGGTGGCGATCAGATCCAGGGTGTGTCTTTGGGAGGGGGTGGCTGGGGTGGAGTGGAATAAAAGGCAGCTGGAGAAGAGGATGTGGAGCAGCCGAGAGATCAGGGTGTGAGAGGGTGCTGCCACAGGGATGCTGAAACCCCCCAGCATGACGGCAGGAGATGGGGTGTGAAGGTAGGACATCGGGAAATGGGGGGTCATGCAAGGAGAGGAGAAAGGAAGGGGTTTGTATGGGGCTGAGAGGCATGAGCTGCAGAGGGCGGATGTGTGACAGAGGCTGGGGTGCAAGTGGTCTGGGAGCAGCACCGAGGAGCAGAGCCCAACTGATCTCTTGACCCTCCCAGACCTTGTGTGTGTAGGTTCTGTGAAAGAACATGAGCAAGCCTGACCTGAAGGTGGCGAGGAGGAAATGGGGACCTCAGGGAAGAGCCGTTCCACCGCAGACCCTGTTGGCTCACTTTCTTTTTTCCAGAACTGTGCTGTGGGTGCTTCTCCCCACTCCCCCGCGCGCCTATGTGGTCTTTGCCTCTTGTCCAGGGTCTTTCTCTTAAGCACTGCCCCCTGGGTCACTGTACTTAACGTGAGTCTTGACCAGCCAGCCCCACCAACCCTCTCTTTGGTGGGAAAATACCAACATAGGTAGAAAGAAGCAGACTCAATCCAGTAATTCCCAACTAGCAAAAAATCATTGAATAGATGGCTGCCTCATAAAGACAGATTTAATGAGCTCTGTCTCCATGTGCTAATATACTTTGATATCTGACATTCCTCCTGGGTTCCAAGCTGTATATTGTAATGTTGCTTCAAAAGTGGCTATGGGTATATTTAATACACATTATTTACATCAGTTTATGATTGATATGTAACTTTATTGAAAAATGTTAGTGATTTTTGTCTGTTATAAAATTCTGCTTTAATGTAAGTATTATTTTATTTATTTATTTATTTTTTATTTTTTTTTGTCTTTTTGTCTTTTCTAGGGCTGCACCTGTGTCATATGGAGGCTCCCAGGCTAGGGGCCGAATCGGAGCTGTAGCCACTGGCCTACGCCAGAGCCACAGCAACGCGGTATCCGAGCCGTGTCTGCAACCTACACCACAGCTCACAGCAACGCCGGATCCTTAACCCACTGAGTGAGGCCAGGGATCGAACCCACAACCTCATGGTTCCTAGTCTGATTTGTTAACCACTGCGCCACGACGGGAACGCCTATAAGTATTATTTAAAAAAGAAAAATCAGACTACTCTAGAGTCGTGTTATTGTGAAGGCAATGAAAACCACACACACACACACACACACACAAGAAAAGACAGTGAGACTGTTATGCACACAGATGACCAGTGAACTTGATCTCTGATGACGAGTAAAGGAATTCAGATACGTGGAGCAGTATAGTGAACCCAGAAAACAAGTGGAAACAAAGGATATTATGATAAGGGGATGGAAGGTGCTGTTTCTGCTCTGCTTCTGTTTGCTTGGAATTGAATTGTTCTGCATTTAATGTTTGCTATCGACATGTGACCATTTCGACTGGTTCTCAGCCCACTTTTTGGCCATTTCTTTCTGCGATGGGAGATTCTAATTATATGACTCCAGAATAAGCAACAGCAGCAGATTTATTTTTTATAAAACATAGCAATCTCTTTTCTTTTTAAAATCCCTGTCTCTCAAAGCTTTGAGAATCTGTGAGCCGTGATTCTCCTGTGATGGCCTTGGGGTATGAGAAGGCTGTGGGATGGTGACGGGGCCTCAGGTACACGTGGTGGCTGGCCCTACCTACTACCCCCAGACTCATCTGAGCCTTGGGGTGGGGGATGGGGGAGGAGGATACTCTGTGTGGTGTTCCCAATGACCCCTTGGCCCTGAGCGGGGCTCAGTCGATGGTTTTGTTTGATAGCATTGCTCTGTGTAGAATTTGGTTAAGACCGAGGGCTCTCAAGCCTGACTCCCGGGTTCAAGTCCTAGCTCTGCCACTTATTGACTGTGGCCCTTGGGCAGATCCTTGACCATTTTAAGCCTTAAATTCCTGCCTGATAAATGGGAATTATAATAGTGGGAATACCTAATGGGAACATTGTGAGCCTATGTAGTGCCTTTCCTGGCACACAACGGGAGTCCCCAGTAACTTATTATCACCATGTTGGAGTGTTGAACGTGACTTGCCATTTTGATGCATTTGGGAATTTTAGATTTTAACTTGCATTTCATTATTTATGATATTCCTTGGACTTTTCACGTTCTCCGTAAGGCCTTCCCCGACCAGCCCATTGAAAGCTGCAGCTTTGCTACCGTCCTTGCCTCTGTTCCGCCTCTGACTCCCTGGAGTTCCCCCTTTCATGTCCTGCTCTGTTTTTCTTCACTGCACTTAATCACCTTCTAATGTCCTGTCCAGTGTACTTGCTTTTTCTTCCAGGCTGTCCTTGTCCACTGTTCTGTTGTCAGAGCCTGGAATAGTGCCTGGCACATAGTGGGTGCGTGATGGATAAAGCTTTATCCCAGTGGTGCCATTGACTTTGCCAGTGGTGAAAAAGCTACTGCAGCTGAGCCTTAGAATGCTGAGCTAGAGTTTGCTCATTTGCCTACCCCCAAGCCCCTTTCCTAGTAGAAGAGGGATGAAGCTGGGTAGAACGGGTTTGAGGGGATGACAAAGTTGGGGGAGGAGAGGAATAGGCTGATGTCATTATCTCATCTGCAGTTGACTCATGACACCTGTTCTTTCAGTGTGATCATCACCAAACTCTGTGGCCACCGGGGAGATGTCGCTCTCAGTAATGGACTCTCTCAAATATCAAATTTTGCTTTCTCGTCTATTTGACGCACAACAGAACTTGTGTTATTTTTCTCTTTTAGGGCACCAATGCCTCTGCTCTGGAAAAAGACATTGGTCCAGAGCAGTTTCCAATCAATGAACACTACTTCGGATTGGTCAACGTAAGTATTGTAAAGTGCGCTATTTTATTTGATTTTACTTTTTTGTCCATGCCCGTGGCCTGAGGAAGTTCCCAGGTCAGGGGCTGAACTCAAGCCACAGCAGTGACGATGCTGGATCCTTAACCCGCTGAGCCAACAGAGAACTCCTAAAATGCTTCATTTTTATTAAATATTTTAGAGTTCTTGAAGCAATTCCACTACCATTTCATCATCATCAAGTTTTAAATAATTGTTCATACTCCTTGGTTACTGTACGTGGCAGCTGTTGAGGTGGGGGAAATTTAGTCCAGTTTTTCAAAATACGTGTTATCCTAGAAAAAACGCTTTCAATTATTGATCCATTGGGTCAGATTCTCATTTTCCCCCTCTACTTTAAAGGATTTCCCTTGCACACATAACTTTTAGAGTGATGTGATTAGACATTGTTTTCATACGCTGTCCTTTTACCATCTGGGTGGGCTCCTCCCTTGGTAGTCTTTTTGGAAGTTCCCAGGCTAGGGGTCGAATTGGAGCTGTAGCTGCCCACCTGCGCCTTAGCCACAGCGACTCGGGATCCGAGCCATGTCTGCAACCTATACCGCAGCTCATGGCAGTGCCGGATCGATCCTTAACTCACTGGGCAGGACCAGGGATCGAACCTGCATCCTTGGGGATACCAGTCAGGCTGTTAACCCACTGAGCCACAATGGGAACTCTGATTCCATCGGTAGTCTTGTTTCAGTGTGTATTGATTCAGCCAGAGTGTTCAGAGTGTTGCCAGAGTGTTCAAAGTGTTATCAGCTCATCACCAGTAGCTCTTTAATAGCATAGCTTGGTATTTGAACAGTGGGTGGGGAGTGGGGGTAACGCTGGGACCAGTTTCTCCCAAAATCCCTTGGCCTCATTTTGCTCGTGCTCAGCAGTGGCCCCTTTGTCTATGGCCAGAGTAGCCAGGCTCTTTGTCCTTGACAAGTTGATTATGACCAAGTGGTAAGGCAGTATTATTACCCACCACCTTTGTGAACTTCCTTCCTCGCCTGATCCTTTCTCTCTGGGGTGGAGAATTTCAGTGACACCAGCTGTTGACTCCTAAGCACCTGGTTTTCTGGAACAACTGCTCTGAGCATGATCTCAGAGCCCAGGTGCGATAGGTGCTAATTTCCACCGGGATTATTCTTTGCGAAAGAGTGCCACCCATGGTATAATGGCATGGACACTGGCTTTGAAGCAGTAGTGACCTAATTGTGCCTGTGCTGGTCACTAGCTGTGTGGTCTTGGGCAAGTCACTTGACCTCTCTGAGCCTCCATTTCTCTCCCTGTAACATGGCGATCATAATGGTTTCTACCTCTTGACTTATAGCGAAGGATCCATGAGAGCTTCTGCCACGAGGCCGAGGCACCTTGTAGACACCCAGTAAATGTTAGTTCCTTTTCTTTCCCAAGAGTTGTCCTCTGGACCAGGGCCAAGCATTACTAACGGGTGTCTGGGTAGAAGTGAGATACTGAGTTAAAGAGTGGAAGGAGGAAGGTCGAAGTACTGGAAATGTAGGGCATTGTGTTGATGAAACACTGACTTCTAATTTTAATAGTTTTGTTTTTTTTTTTTGCCATTGTGCAAAGGCCTCTTGCTTAAGCCCTGTGAGGAGAGTCGGGTTGGGGGATTCTGCCTTGGCTAGGGAAGTACAAATGCAGACTATGGAAGAAGAAATAATGAAGGCCATCTCCTAGTCTGCTGGAAGCATCGAGAGATCTAAACTGAAGGATAGTTTCATGTATGTCCACCTCGGGTGGTAATTCATAAAGTCCCAGCTTCTCCTTCAGAAGGGTTTTGTCTCATTACATCATTGTCACAAAGTAGACTAAAAATGTATATAAAAATAGGAAGTGCTCTGTCTCCGCATACGTGGAAATGTCGTGTGAAGTATGGCGGTGCATCTGCCATCTCGCGCTCTTGGGCAAACGACACCCAAGCCAGCAGCCAGTCTTGAGAAGAGGCTCATGTTCTATTTTCATCTCACACAGCATTTTGTCAGCCACGTTATTACTCTTGTGATTTCCTTAGATTGTTTTCATTTTAGCATGTGTGAAAAATTCTACAGTGAATGTCTCAGCTCCAGGTTTTCCCAAAGAGTTGGCTCTGTGGTTGGTTGAAAACCAGTGAGATGGTGTCTTCCCTTGTTACTTATGATCTTGAGTATCCATGGCTTTTGAGAGGGGCAGAGTCTTATGGGGTGAGCCCCAGTCGGATTGCACAAGACCGGGACCTGAGTGGTATTATGGTGGGACAGCCGCCTCCTTGGCAGAAACAAGATTGCTCTGGATAAAGTGAAGAAAGTCTGAGACCAAGGGCAGGTGTGCTAGAATCTTGAAAGAGAGAAACCAAAACAATCCCCTTGCACTTCAGGCAGTTTTAGCTGAGCAAGTGGTTTCTAGAACCTGGATTTCTTTCTGATTGGGCTTTTAATTTTCTCTGTCGTAGGAGTTTTGGTGTGTTGCAGTGTGATGTCTTTTGTGGAGCCAGCTACTTTTCTGAGGCTCCACAGGAAGTCAGTTTTTTCTTCCTCAGAGCCTCTCTCTTTTTTTAAGCACCAGAAGTTCTCATTAGGTTATTTAAAAGTCAAGGCCAAGGGCTTCTGATCGTCTTAGAGGCTTTTATGGGCTGGAGTGCGAACAGGCTTGAACAGGCTTGTGGTGATTGGATAACTGCTGGTGTTCAGAGTGGCTTACTGGTTTTAGAACGTGGTAAGCAACTCTGTGATGTGTGTGCTGAATCTGGGCCGGTTCAGAGGGTGGCCCTCTCCCCACCCATCACCCCATCCAGAGGTGGCACGGCCCTGGACCCTGATTGGAACTCTCTTTGCTATCCTTTGGCAGTTCGGAAACACCTGCTACTGTAACTCTGTGCTTCAGGCCTTGTACTTCTGCCGGCCTTTCCGGGAGAATGTGCTGGCATACAAGGCCCAGCAAAAAAAGAAGGAAAACTTGTTGACGTGCCTGGCAGACCTTTTCCACAGCATCGCCACGCAGAAGAAGAAGGTCGGCGTGATCCCACCAAAGAAGTTCATTTCGCGGCTGAGAAAAGAAAATGGTGAGTAGCCTGGAGACAGATGTGTTTCAGGCTCTGAAAAGGGGAATCGATAGTTCTGTGTCGCCTCAAAATGAATCTTTTTTTTTTTTTTTTTTTTGTAATGGGAGTTTGCTTGTGTCACAGCTGGTTAAGGATCCGGTGTTGTCACTGCGGCAGGGTCACAGCTGTGGCTCGGGTTGATCCCTGGCCCAGGAATTTCCACATGCTGCAGGTGCAGACAAAAAAAAAAAAAAACCAACACCAACAACCAAAACCATACAAAACTGAATAAAAGTACTTAAAAACTTGAATTTGTCATTCCATTTTGGAGTGATCTTTTTAATTGCTCACTGTTGGGAGGAGTTTTTTCTGAATAGGATCTTATAAGAGGAGAGATCGCCCAAGGCAGGACACTGATTGAAATAAATAGATTGATAGCAATAATTGAATCAAATCATACTGTCTTATAAACTTGTCATAAATGATTAAAGTAAATGCATATTATCTAATCAGAGCCTCTGCGCTGTTTTAAAAATAATCCCCCTGATTTTTATTTGCCAAGACACTTGAAAGATATCACATTGATATTTTTCCGTGATAAAAATGTCTGGCTGATTTTCTTCCTTTTTTTGTCTTTTTAGGGCCTCACCCTCAGCATATGGGAGTTCCCAGGTGAGGGGTCCAGTGGGAGCTGCAGCTTCTGGCCCACGCCACAGCCACAGCCACATGGGATCCAAGCCTCGTCTGCAATCCACACCACAGCTTGAGGCAATGCCAGATCCCTAACCCACTGAGTGAGGCCAGGGATTGAACCCACATCCCCATGGATACCAGTGGGGTTTGTTTCTGCTGAGCCACAAGGAAATCTCCTTTTTTTGTTTTTAGTTTTAAATCTTCTTTTTGGAAGAGGTGGTGGTGGAGACCAGGTTATTCCAAAAATTCTGCCTGGGTAATTTTGTGACTATAGAAATATGTGCTATGGCAACTTGTGCTTCCCCCAAGATTTCAGCCTCACTTGCAACAGACTTGCACAATCAGATGTTTGTGTTATAAAGTCTCACGGAACTTGATTGCTGTCTTTTAAAGTTGTTGTAGTTTATACAGACCAGAATAAAACTAATCTGAGAGGGAAGCAGGGCCCCTCCCAAGTCTCCTTGTCAACATGATTAATAATGAATTTCATAGCTGCATCCATCTCTTGCTTGTCCTTGTGGCGAGCAACAGCCACCGGCTCCTGGAATCTTTTGTATTTGGTTTCAGAGCGCTATCGGATAGGTACAGTCTCATGTGTACAGCCCTCATCTCCCTTATGTGCTGCATTGAAGCCGCTTCCAGGCTGGTTCAGGGTTTAATACGATCTTTGGGAAGAGACCCTGTTGCTCTGGATAAAGTACAAAGTGAATAATTAATCATTGGTGGTCACCTCATATTCAATATTGATATTTTATCAGGAAGCTTATGAAGTAATTCCTGTTATTTTTCTTTCTGTAAAACAAAAAAGCTTTGGTAGCTTCATATATGTATACACGTATACACACACACACACATATATATGTATATGATGGCTTTAAGAAGATATGGGAAATTTAGTTCCTGGTGGATGGTAGGTGAAAAATGGAAAAAGAACAAAAATTTTCTAAAAACTTATCCATTGAAGTTGCACAATAGAGATGAATATATGCCATACCTCTCTCCTCTTTCAATATAAAAGCTGAAGTGTGGTTTTTTACAATTAAGCACTGTCTTTGCCTTTTAAGAACCAGAGGTTGAAATAATGGCCTTCTCCCTTCCAGATCTCTTTGATAACTACATGCAGCAGGATGCTCATGAGTTTCTAAATTATTTGCTAAACACTATTGCGGACATCCTGCAGGAAGAGAAGAAGCAGGAGAAACAAAATGGGAAATTAAAAAATGGCAACATGAATGAACCTGCGGAGAATAATAAACCAGAACTCACCTGGGTCCATGAGATCTTTCAGGGAACGCTCACCAATGAGACTCGATGCTTGAACTGTGAAACTGTAAGCATCAGGAGGGCTTTCGTGTGACCTGCTTGTGCGTGTTTGTAGCAGCTGCGTTGTGCGTGAATGCAGGGTGATGTCGTGAGTGCAGGGCGGTGTTGCAGCCCCCGAAGTTGTCTCAAATACCTGCACATCGTCTATTTATGTGTGTGCACCTCAGATGCAGACTTTTGGAAGCATGCCTCCAGCCAAGATGTTTCAGCCACCTCAAGTAGAGTGAGGAGGGAAAAATCGCAAAAACTAGATTGCTTTGCATCACAGGCTATTTTGAGGGTCTGAAAATTCGACCATTGAACTGGACCTCCACCACTTAGCTTGAAAAGATTTTGGCCATGAGGTGGTCCCTCTCCCCCACATAAGGGGAATCAGACATGGTAGGATGAACTTGAAATGGAAAGACAGGCTTGACCTCGGATTCTCCAGCAGTTTGCTGGGTGTTCAGGACCAGTCCCTTATAGCGCTGCGGTGAAGACTGGGTGACTTTGTGTCTGGGCGAGTCTGGCACATGGCAGGCACCTAGTGTTAGTCGAATTTGAAAACATTTTCCAGACGGTGATTCAGGATCATGTATATTTAACTCTTTGAGTGGCCTCATAATGTAGTGAAAAGCCCAGCTCTAGAGCCAGGCTGCTGTTGCATGCTGGTTCTGCCAGTCAGCAGCTTTGGGACATTGTGCCACTGATTCAGCCTCTCTGTCCTCAGTCTCCTCGTCTATAAATTGGGGATGATGAGAATGCCTATCTTGTGGGGTTGCTGGGAGGATTAAGTGATTTAACTCTTGGAAAGCACTTAGGACCATGCTTGGCCCATACCAAGTATGGGATAAAAGCTGATATTATTGATTATAACCACTAACAACATGGAAAGTACAGGTTCATCTGGGGTCTCAGAGTTTCTTAATAACATGGTATGAAAAATTCGGTAGCATTGTGCATTTTTCTGGGGTGGCAGATAGAAGCTTTTATCATACTCTGCAAATGTACTTGGACCCAGAAATGGTTAAGAAATGTGAATTTAAGTGGGAGGTTCTTTGTTTTTTGGCAGTCTTCTATACTTTTAAGCAATTTTTGAAGCATTGTGGAAACAATTAGAAAGTATAGCTAAGCAAAAAGAAAGCAGAAGTTACTAGTACCCTCCCCACCCAGAGATGATAAATTTGTAGCATTTTCTAAAAATTGTGTATCACATTAGCCCAGAGCTAACCATATAAACATTTTGAAATACATACTGCCAAAGCATTTAACATAATACTTACCTATCTAGAGATCTCTCCTCCTGCCCTTTCTCCTTCGTTTCCTATGTTTTATGTTCCGCTCACATTCAAATGAATACAGGGAGTCCCCACTGTGGCACAGTGGAAGCGAACCTGACTAATATCCATGAGGATGCGGGTTCTGTCCCTGGTCTTGTGGGTTAAGGATCTGGCAGGTTGCAGACGTGGCTTGGGTCCCACGTTGCTGTGGCTGTGGTGTAGGCTGGTAGCTGCAGCTCTGATTTAGTCCCTAGCCTGGGAACTTCCACATGTAGGTTCGGCCGTAAAATGCAAAAAGCGGGGGAAAAAAAAAAAAAAAGATGAATACAGAAGTAGAGAGAATAGTGTAATAAATCCCACATGTGCATTACTTGGGATCAATGATTGTTAACACACTGGCTCATCTTCATCATCTTTCCTTTCACGGTTCCTCCCACCTCTCACCAAACTATTTTTTTTTGTCTTTTGTCTTTTTTGTTGTTGTTGTTGCTATTTCTTGGGCCGCTCCCGCGGCATATGGAGGTTCCCAGGCTAGGGGTCTAATCGGAGCTGTAGCCACCGGCCTACGCCAGAGCCACAGCAACGCTGGATCCGAGCCGCGTCTGCAACCTACACCACAGCTCACGGCAACGCCGGATCGTTAACCCACTGAGCAAGGGCAGGGACCGAACCCGAAACCTCATGGTTCCTAGTCGGATTCGTTAACCACTGCGCCACGACGGGAACTCCTCACCAAACTATTTTTAAGCAAATCCCATATAACATCATTTCATTTGTAATATTTTTTGGTCTTTTTGTCTTTTCAGAGCCGCACCTGCAGCATATGGAGGTTCCCAGGCTAGCGGTCTAATCGGAGCTGCATCTGCTGGCCTACGCCAGAGCCACGGCAGCTCCAGATCCGAGCCACGTCTGCGACCTACACCACAGCTCATGGCAACGCTGGATCCTTAACCCACCGAGCGGGGCCAGGAATTGAATCTCTGTCCTCATGGATGCTAGTCAAATTTGTTTCCACTGAGCCAGGATAGGAGCTCCATATAAATTTTGATTTATCTCTTCTTTGAACGTTTGGTGGAACTTGAAATTTATTTTTTCATCCCTAAAATAAGTAGTTCAATTTGACTTGATTTCATTTGATCTTTATGTGGATGGAATCCTACAATAGGTATCCTTTTTTGTGTCCTGCTTTTTTTTCCCCTCAGATAATGGACTTAGTCACATTTGCAGGGTTTTTTGGGTCTATGAACAGGTTCGTTGATCACAACAAAGGCAAATGTTGCACCCCCAGATCATTGTATTGCAGAAGCTGTTCCCAAGCCCGATGTTACGTGGAAGGTTACCATGGCTCGGAAGTCTGTGCCCGGAGGGTCCTCCAAACTTTCGATCATGCCATGGAGTTTGTTTTAGGGGGATTCCAACCATGTATACTTTGTTTGTGGAAGAGAATGAGAGTGTGTGAGTGTGTCTTTGTGGAGGATGGTGCAGTCTGAAAAATCTTTTTTTGTGTGGTAATCCCCTGAAATGATTAGGTTGGAGGCAAGAGTGTTCTCTCTCCTCCAGAGTTCCCTGGGTCATCACCTCCATTTTCTTCACTCCTATAACTGGATGGGATCCTAGGCGTCACCGAATCCTTCTCTACCAGTGCCTGAGTCCCTGCTGTGATCTCCTTGCCAGTTGGTCACCAGCATCTGCTGGATCCCGTCCAGAGATGCAGAAACCCAATCTCCCAAGGCGACGCCTTCCATTTTTAGAAAGCTCAAATTGTTAGAGAGCCCTCTACTTTCGAAGAAGATGCATGGTCTGCAGGCTTTGTTGTTGTTGTTGCTGTTCCTGTAAAATGCTGAGAACTTGGAGGAAAAGAAGCCCCGTGTTTGTTTTCCTTCACAGAGTGGGGAGCGCAGGGCCCTCTGCGTAGTATCCTCTGCCTGGGGCAAGCCCCCTGGGCAGAGCGCTTCCGGCAGAAGTGCCAAGACCCTCAGGGAGCTCTCACAGTGGACCAAACTGTACTAGATCTGGAGCAGCAAATTAGCCCCTGGCGGGGGGAGCCTCGCTGCTATGGTGGCCTCAGCTGGTAGTTGCCTCCAATTGTGCAAAAACCCTCTGTGCCAGTTTTCATGCTTTCAGAAAACAATTTTTCCTTTTCTTTATCTGGGGCTCACCCTTTGTAAATGTTGCTGGAGATTGCAGTGCAGATGTCAGCTGACGGGTTTATGGAGACACATGGTTTCCCTCTGGGAGAGACAATTTTAAGGGCGGGGGTGGGGGTGGGGGTGGTTCATCAGGGCTGACTTTTCCCAGGTAACCTTGACCGAGGTGCTTCAGAACTGACATGTGGGGCTTTTCCACTCAAGCCCCCCGTTCCCTCGGCTGTCCTCTGCTTGGATCACAAGATGGGCTGGGCCAGTTAGAGCTTAATTCTGTTGTTGTCAGTCCCCCTCTTTCCATTTCAGCTGAGTTTTTGCTGTGCAGATCTGTGGTTTTCAGTGCTTCTCGGTGGCTGTAAGACACACTTATGTCTGTTACTGGAGCCAGGAGGTTGTCTAAAGAGCTGCTTGATTTAAGTACCAATTGTAGGTTCCTTCTTGCCTTGTTTGCAGAAGTGAAAACGGAGTCCGTGGGGCTTCTGGGCCCTTCACGAAAAAGGAGTGGGGATGGGTGATGTGGTCAGGTGCGATCACTCACTGAAAGGTGGTTCCGAGTGTCCAGGATTCAGGTGGGCTCTGGTTGTTCCCTTTTCCTGAGCCCACAAGCTTGGCACCGCCGCTAAGCCAGCACGTTTTCAGTGCCTGGCTGAACAGCATGGAGTTGCCACCTGGCCACCTTTGGTGCTGAGTCCAGTGAAGGCCTCTGGGGATTTTGAAGCACCTTTGAATGGGATTTTAAGAACTCAGGAACTTAGCAAAGCTCGTGATTTCTAGGTATGCCCTGTATATGCATTTGTCCTCTTCATTGATTTGCAAGTCATTAAAAGGAAAAGCAAATTTTCAAGCCACCCTTTGAAAACTAGTTTTCAGTGACGTCCATGCCCAGAACTGAAGGAGAAGAAAGGAGACTAAGATGTAGCCAGTACCTGCTTCGAGTGTCTTGGAGGCTTGGTGATATATATGTTTCCTTGGAGACAAGCTGTGTTTTCACTTAGACCAGAATGAGATCCTTGTGTGTGGGAAGAAAGTGGTTTTATTTTCTGGCAGCTTTCTGGGAAGAGAGAAAAGGGGAAAAAAAAAATTGCTTGATCACTCATTGCTTTTGACTATGTCAGTCGGAGATGGGGAGAGAGAAAAAAATCCAACTGGACGGGTTTGGCACCATGCTTTGTTATCCGCTGTGGGGCTGATCCACCTGAGCAGGGCTTTCTCGCTCTCAGTTCTGGAAGCAGTTTGCCCTGGGAATTGATGAAGTTACTGTAACGTCCTCTAGTCCTTTAATTAGGTTTGTACCTTTTGCCCTTCTCCCCGAAACAATTAAGTACAGGAAAAGATTTGCATCCAAAGGGAGACAGTGTTTCTTTGTTTTTGTCCCCCGTTGAAGTACAAGAGCCTTAGTCGAGCCTAATCCTAACTATCTAAATTATATATGACTTCAATTAGCTGTAATCCTTTTGTTATCTCCCAGAGAAGGGCCATTTTGGTTTAAACAAAGCTTTATTAATTACAGAGCTATAGTACCTGGGAATTATTTTTTAAAAAATCAGACATAAGAATGTAGAAAAAGAAAACCATTCATAATTCTGCCACCCAGATACCACTTAGAGATCTTTTGTTCAGTTATATATTCATTTATTTAGTAAATATTTATTGGACACCCATTAAATGCTAGAAGGTGTTTTATGTTCTAGGGATATGGCAGTTAAAGCAAACAGAAAAGACAGTCCCTGCTCTTTTATTGACTCATGCACTTGAAGCCGTACATTTACTTTTTACCACTGCTTTAGCTGCATCCCTCAAATTTTGGTATTTTTTTTTTTTGTCCTTCGTTCAAGACATTTTCTAATTTCTCTTGTGTGTGTTTTTCTTTGTCTTCTGTAGTACTTTGAAGTATGTTGTTTAATTTTCAAATATTCGGTATTATCCTAGATGTTTTAGTGTTTTCCAATTTGCTTCTGTTCTGGTTAGGAAATACGTTCTGTTTGATTTGTCTTTTCAAATTTTTTGTGACATGTTTTGTATCCTAACACATGGTCTGTCTTGGTAAATGTCCTTGAAAACCGAGTCTGTCCATCTTAGGACTGTTAATCTTTTGGATCAATGACTCTTTGCTGTGGGGGGGGCTGCCCTGAGAATGTTTAGCAGCATCTCTGGCCTCTACCTACTAGATGCCTGTAGCATCCCCGAAGATGGGACAACAGAAATGTCCCTTGACATTGCCAGCTGTTCCCTGAAAGGCAAAACTTCCCTTGTAGAGAACCCCTGAGTTGAAAATAAAGTGTATTTTGTAGCTGTTAGGTGTAATATTCCATAACTGTCAGTAGGTCACGATGGTTAATAGTTATTTAGATTGTCTGTTTCTCTTCATTTTTTTCCCCATCCAGTTTTATGTTATTTGCTGAGAAAGGGTGTTAAACTATCTAAATTGTTTTAGGAGAAATTTGCTCAGTGCTGAAGGATTTCTTTGCCTGGCCGTGTTTACTAGTCTTCCAGAGTCTCTGGACTGAGCATGACTGTGTTTGCTTTTACCTCCTCTCCCAGGGCATTTTTCTGCTCTTTTGGAGCACCTCGGAGTAGAACGGTGCTATATTCCTACTTAATTTCTATAGTCTCAGGACCCGATTTTATCCTATGTTCCACTTGGTCAAGTTAGAGATCTCAAGGGACTCATTCCAGTTTCACTCACAGAAGGACTGCCAGAATCTGACCCTGAAAAAACTGAAATGGCAGGGCCCATGGGATAAGCAGATGAATTAGGATCCCCATAGAGGTGAGAACTAACAAACACATACAAACAAACTGCTCTTTGGATAAATACTCTATTTACGACATCTGAAGTAGCATCTGTCACAGTGTAAATCCTAAATAAATACTTCTTAAATCAACTTTAATTTAGCCAACATTGATTGGGATCTTTTCTGTGCCAGGGACTGGTAGCATATGAAGATTCAGTGGTGATACAGAGAACACAAGGGCTCATCACCATTTTTTTTTGTCTTTTTTATCTTTCCTATCCTAGGGCCACCCCTTCAGCATATGGAGGTTCCTAGGCTAGGGGTCTAATCGGAGCTGTAGCCACCAGCCTACGCCAGAGCCACAGCAACGCGGGATCCGAGCCGCGTCTGCAACCTACACCACAACTCATGGCAACGCTGGATCCTTAACCCACTGAGTGAGGCCAGGATTGAACCCACAGCTTCATGGTTCCTAGTTGGATTCGTTAACCACTGAGCCACGCCGGGAACTCCTCATCACCATTATAAAGAGTAAAATATAAGGAATGATAAGTGCTACTGAAACTGTCTAGAGATGGCATATGAACTCTCTTAGATAAGGGGATATTTGATCCAAAATATGAAGGTTGAAGTTCCCTCGTGGCTCAGTGGGTTAAAGATCTGGTGGTTTCACTGCTGTGGCACAGGATCGACCACTGACCAGGGAACTTCCGCATGCTACAGATATGGCCAAATAAAAAAATGTGAGGTTTGAATGGGAGTTTACAAGATAGAATGACACTGGGAAAAGGCAATCTAAGCAGACAGAACATATGTGAGAATTTGTAGGGTGTTAAAAAGAAAATTAACAACTCTGGAACCAAAAAAAAACCCCCAACAAAACCTAATTTTGAGATTGTCTTATTTCTCCCTCTAATTTTGTCAGTTTTTGCTTTGTGTTTTTGATTATTTTTAAAAAACAGCTTTATTGAGGTGCAATTTATATACCATAAACTTCATTCATTCAGTGATTTTGTGTGTGCGTATGTGTGTGTGTGTGTGTGTTTGTATGATTTACTGAGTTGTGCAACTATCACCATAATCCAACTTGAAAACAATTTGAAAACATGTCTGTCACACCAGTAAGATCCCTTGTATCTGGCAGTTAATGTCTGTTGCAAACCCCAGGCCACTACTAAGCTACTTTCTGTCTTTAGGTATTTGCTTTTTCTGGACATTTCATATAAATGGAATCATACAACATGTGGTCTTTTATGTCTGATTTCTTTCACTTACATTACATATTTGAGATGTCGTAGCATGTGAGTTCATTCTTTTTTATTGGAGAGTATTGTTCCAGCTTCATGTATTTTTTTTTTTTCAGGCTCTGTTATGAAGGACTTCCATATTTTTGATTATGTTTTTTAGTAATTGATCCAATTATTAGGAAATATCTTTTATTTCTCTTTTGTTGAAAATCAATTTCACTTCATATTAATATAGCCCACTACATATGTATATTAACTCTTTACATAATGTGTCTTTTTCCATCCATTTTTAGCTTAACTGTTTCTTTATAATTAAAGTATAGCTCTTATGGCTTAAAAAAAAAAATCCACCTCAATTTCTGACTTTTACCTGAAAAGTTTATTCCATTAATGTTTAGTGTAATTATTGATACTGTTGGGTTTGAGGCTTCTATTTTATTATTTTTTGTTTGTTTGGTTTTGGTTTTGGCTGCACCTGTAGCATGTGGAAGTTCCTGGGCCAGGGGTTGAACCTGTACCACACAGTGACAATGCAGGATCATTAACCTGCTAAGCTACAAGAGAACTCATTATTTGTTTTCTGTTTATTCCCCTTAGCTTTTTTCTCTTTTCCTCCTTATCTGTTTTTTTTTCTGATTATTTGTGTGTGTGTGTATATACTTAACCATTACATTTTAATTATCCTCTTAATGTATCTTTATATGTTGTCTTTCAGTGGTTGCACTAGAGATTACAATGCATATTCTTCACTTTTCACAGTCCACTTACTGCTAATAATGTTACTATTTCACATAAAACATAGATAACTTACAACTATAGATGCAGTTATTTAGGAACTGTATTCCTTCCACCCCGATCTACCTTGTCCTTTATGCTATAGTTGTTATATTGCATTTATGTATTTTGTTTTTGTTTTTTTTGTTTGTTTGTTTTTTTGGTTGTTTTTTTTTTTGTTTGTTTGTTTTGTTTTTTTTTGCTTTTTAGGGCCACACCCATGGCATATGGAGATTCCCAGGCTAGGGGTGGAATTGGAGCTGTAGCTGCTGGCCTACCCCACAGCCACAGCAACGCAGGATCCGAGCTGAATTTGTGACCTCCCCCTTCCCTCCTCCTTCTTTTTGGTTCATTGTGACTGTATTTCACTTTACTAGAGATATTTATAATTGTTTCTTTAAAATCCATGTTCGTTACTTCCAACAGCTGGCTTATCTCAGGATTGGTTTCAATTGTTTTAAGAATATCTTCCATTTTCCTGGTTCTTCACATATTGTAAGTTTGGGTCATATCTGGGACATTGAAAATGTCCAGTTGGCTCTGAGCTGCTTGTTTTTCTTCATGACTTTTGAGTTTCTTTAGCAGGCAGTTATCTGGGTGGACTCAAACTGCAAACTCTACTTCTTAGGCAGCAGCCTGATTCATGATGGGTCAGCACTTTTGTCTCTAGCTGAGTTGACCTGCATATACTCTGTGTAGGTGTGTGGCTCGGGGGTTAGCCAGAGATGTGGGCAGACCATTGGTGATACCTTCTCAGAGTCTTTCCCTTCTTCCCAGGGGACATAGTTTCCCAGATTCCTTTTTCTGGCTCCTGGACCAGAAAGACTGCATCCCTCCCCCACCCACCCTGATCCCCAGCTAAAGGCTGTGAAACCATGAATTCACTCTTTGACCCTCTCCTCCTCCAAGTGTAGACTCCCTGTCTGCCTGTTTGTGTTTGTTCTTTTTTTTTTTTTTTTGTCTTTTTGCCATTTCTTGGGCCACTCCTGCAGCATGTGGAGGTTCCCAGGCTAGGGGTCGAATCGGAGCTGTAGCTGCCAGCCTTCACCAGAGGCACAGCAAGACAGGATCCAAGCCGCACCTGCGGCCTACACCACAGCTCGAGGCAACACTGGATCCCTAACCCACTGAGCAAGGCCAGGGATCGAACCCGCAACCTCATGGTTCCTAGTCGGATTCGTTAACCACTGAGCCACGACAGGAACTCCTGTTTGTGTTTGTTCTTAATGCCTTCAAGCGGCTGCTGTCAGTTTATAGTTGTCTGAGTTTATGGTTTTCTGGAGGAGTATTGAAAGGACAAGATCTTAGTCATTACTGAAGCCAGTCTTTTGAACTTCCATTTTAGTAAGGCGGAAAGAGACAATAAATGCATAAAAATAAAAGAGAGAGAGAGAGAGACGTACTTTGGAGATATTGCAGGTTTGGACCACTGCAATAAAGCAACTATCACTGTGAAATGAGTCACACAAATTTTTTGGTTTCCCATTGCATATAAAAGTTACTTTTACGCTATTCGTAGCCTATTAAGTATGAAATACCATTATGTCTAAAAAAGCAGTGTACACACCTTAATTAAAAAATACCTTTTTGCTAAAAAATGATAACCGTCCTTCAAACCTTCATCACATTGTAGTGGTAACGGCCAAGTGGTAACAGATCACCTTAAAATGTATTAATAATGAAAAAGTCTTAACTCTCCTAAGAGTTAGGAACCTGTGACACAGAGACACGGAGTGAGCAAATGCTGTTGCCCAGAGCCTCCCTTGGCACCAGAGTTGCCACACATCTTCAATTTGTAATCTCCGCGTGAAGTTCAGTGAAAGGAGGAATGCCCGTCATGCTGAGTAGTTGGCTTGGTTGGTTGTTGCTTTGTTACAAACTCCCCCCAAGCTCTGAGGCTTAAATCAACTCTGACTTTTTAAGTTAACATTCATGCAACCTCGGGTTGGCTGGGCGTCACCTTGGCTGAGCCAGTGGATTTGCACTTGAGCTGTCTCTTGCGTGTGTCTGCAGGCTGCTGGAGCAGGGGTGTGCTCTCATCTGGGCTTGGCTCGGGCACCTTCGTGAGAACAGCTCTCCTCCATGGGAGCAGTGGCCTAGCCTGGGTTACCCATCTCTTGGTGACAAAAGAGCAGAAGGGCAGTCTCACTTTTCCTTTAATATGATACCCATAGTATAGTAACCCATTCCCAACTTTTGACCGTTTTAGGCTCTTTAAGATGTTTTGTCCCTCCATGATTTTGGAGCGCTTATGTCTTAAAGCGCTTTACAGGTACCATCTTGTTTCATCCTGTGACAACCTTCTGAAATAGATCCTCTTGCTGCCCCCACTTTATAGATGAGGAGACTGAGGTACCAGGAGGCCAAGTACCTGGCCTAAAGCCATCCACTTTATTTTTTTATTTTTTTAATTTTTTGTCTTTTGTCCTTTTTAGGGCCACACCCATGGCATATGGAGGTTCCTGGGCTAGGGGTCTAATCGGAGCTATTGCTGCCGGCCTACACCACAGCCACAGCAATGCCAGATCTTAGCCGTGTCTTCGACCTACACCACAGCTCACAGCAACGCCGGAGCCTTAACCCACTGAGCAAGGCCAGGGATCGAACCCGCAACCTCATGGATCCTAATCGGATTCGTTTCCGCTGCGCCATGATGGGAACTCCAAGCCATCCACTTTATAAGCGGCAGAGACTGGCTCTGGAGCTGGGCAGCCTGCCAATACCCATTCATGTGTGTACCAAGGAAAGTATAAAGGATTGTGTCTGTATCTCTGAGTATTTCTTTCGGTGATTTCACCGCAGTGCAGTTTTGGGCCATGGGATGGTTGCCCCACTTACACGAGGGGTATTTTCATGTTGCTCCCTGTTGACAGAGCACCTCAAAGCTGCTGCCCGGCTAATTTGTCCCTCCCACTCCAAGACAGTAAAAAGCCAGGCTAGCTGGGGAGCTGCTGGAAGGCAGGCCCTCCTCCGGTGAGCTCGCATAAGTACCGACCCTGCCTTGGTGTGGTGTAGGCTGTGGAGGCCGAGAAGCCTCAGGGGCTGGTGAGGGACTTGGCTCAGAACATCCACAGTCCTCTGGGGCAGTGTGAGCCCAGGCTCCAGGTCCGGTTGTTAGCACGGACAGCTTGGGGGGGCTCTACCAATGATGGTGCCTCCTGGGCCAAAGGACTGCTGCAGGTGTAGTTAGTGTGACCCTCAACCCATGGCACCTTCCTTCCCCACCCCCTGGCCCCATACACAGTTTGAATGACCAGGCGCAGGAGGAAGGGAGCGATTTCCAGGGACTGTGGCAGGAACGGCAGACAAGTTAATGGAGGGCGATTGTCTGAGCAGTAGGTTTTTTAAGCCTCTTGTCCTTTGTCCATTTCCATTGTCATCATTCGGCCAGGCTGAGCTGTACGGATACCTGTCTCATAGCTCCTGCTTTGAAACAGTGGTGGCAATGAATGGACAGAAAGAGAAATCTGGTTGTGTTTTCATCATGAGGAGTCTGACTCAAAGCTGGGATGCAGATCAGGTTAAATTGAGAATTTAGACCAGTCTCTTGTTTGGGATTGTTTTCAAGGTACCTGATTGCCACACCTGACTTTTGCTGCAGTTATAGTTTTGGTAGCGTGTAAGTGTTTAGAGGTTTACTGACTTGTCATGTGTTTTGTACCTAATATCTCCTAATATCTTCCTTTTTCCTTTTTTTTTGGGGGGGGGTTTCAGGTTAGTAGCAAAGATGAAGATTTTCTTGATCTTTCTGTCGACGTGGAGCAGAATACATCCATCACCCACTGTCTCAGGTAACTCATGACTCCTGACCGTGGGCTGAGCTTTTGATCAGGCTAGTAAGTACGCGGAGGGGGTGGCGGGGGGTTGGGGGGGGGGGGAAGACAGCCTGTGTTTCCTTGGGAGATAATCTTTCTTTCTGTTAAACCACTATAATCCTATTATTTTCTATTTCTTCTGTCCCAAGAGAGATGAAAAATAAGTGTATGTGGTCTGGAGAAGCGTCCTGCTGAGGAGAGAGAGGGTCAAGTGGGAGTCATTCATCATTAAGTTTAAAAATAAGGCTGGAATCTGTATGACGGGCGTGCGTTTTAGGCTCCAACCAGCCTCTCTGCCTCTCCCTCTCACAGACACACGCGCACTCGCAGTCACACAATTAACTTGAAACACGCTGCCCATGTCCACCGTTACTTTGTTTTCCCAGGCCCGTTTGTTCTGTCCTGTTAAAAAATGATGCCCTTTTGAGCCAGGACGGATGAGAGCAAGGCTGTTCGTCCCTCTTGTGGCATTGTGTGGAATGCTGTGCTTCTGGAACAAAACTGCATCGTCCCTCATGCAGCGCTTCTGGAACAACACTCTCTCCCCATTAGAGTTGAGGAAGGCCAGCAGCCCGCAGTGAGAGGGCTGCCCCTGCCCAGGAGGGCTGCAGCTGTTCTGTGCTGGCTTGTGTGTTGCAAACGTGCTCGAAGTCGATGTAGAGACACGATCCCCTTATCCCGTCCTCACTGCCTTCTCCTTTCAACACGGGGTCGTGGGGCCCTGTTCCAGACACTGGAGGTCAAGGGTGAGCGTCAGGGTCGCACCTCGGAGTGCTTGAGGTCTAGTGGGAATCCACGGACAGGGTCCGTGCTTTGATGGACATAAGGCATGTCTAGAGAGCGTCTGGTAGTGGGGGTGCCAGTGTAGGCCTCCCCATGGCCTGGGATACCCCAGCTTATTAGAGCGTCGTTGCAGGGCCCTGTAGATTCTGATCAGTGGGAGCTGGGTGACAGAATTGTCCTGTCAGAGTCCAGGTGCCTTAGAACTCCTCTGGAAGGAAGCTGGAGCAGCCCGAATAGGGACTTGATCTGGCTGTTGACTGTTAGAAAGTCATCTTTCGGGGTGAAGGCACCAGCTCCAACCTGGGAGAGCTTCCTGCTTCTTCTGGGTGTCAGGTGATGTGTGTGTGAGTGGGGGCTGGGGGCTCTCTGGCTCCCCGGATCTTGAGCCCGCCCCCCCAGCCCTGCCCGACCCCTCACCCCCAGAGGTACTTGGGCACCTCTCGCTGGCCTGGCATTTCCTCCCTCATCTGCCGTGCCCAGGGCCAGGTGTCCAGCACACATTTGCCGTCTCCTTGTTTGCAAAGCATTTGCTTGGCCAGGATGGTCTTTTTTTTGTTCTTCTTCTGAGGGGTTCTGTTTATGGTCCGGGCTCCTAATCTTCCTGTGAAAGGAAGCCAGTTGGGATTTCCCTGGGGTTCTGTGGTCACAAGTATTAGGACAGGTTAAGGTTGTGTCAGCACAGGTCGTGGGTCGGGTTGGGGGGAGTTATCCTTGCCTGTTCTCCTCTGCCCCCCCCTTCCTTCTAAGAAATTCTGGGGCTCTTCAGAAAGGCAGGTGGCAGTGGCTGAAGCCTTGAGAGCCACGCGGTAAAGGGCTAACTTTAGTGAGTTATAATTTCAACCTTTGGGGAACCCTGTTATGAACACATGAAACCCAGAATTATGTTTCCTGTTTGTTTTCTGGAGAAACGTCTCCATTGGCAATGCATTCCCTGATGAAGGCAGGCTCAAGGCCTTTGGAGATGTTTGAACTGGGCTGGGTGGGTACAGAATAGCCTTGGAACACCTTCTAAAGAACATGAGAGGAGTTCCCGTCACGTCTCAGTGGTTAATGAATCCGACTAGGAACCATGAAGTTGTGGGTTCGATCCCTGGCCTTGCTCAGTGGGTTAAGGATCTGGCGTTGCCATTAGCTGTGGCATAGGTTGCAGACATGGCCCGGATCCCTCGTTGCTCTGGCTCTGGTGTAGGCCGGTGGCTACAGCTCTGATTGGATGCCTAGCCTGGGAACCTTCATATGCCGTGGGTGCAGCCCTTAAAAAAAAAAAAAAGGCAAAAAAAATTCCCATTCTCCCAGGGCCGAGGAGGTCAGCTAGGTACTGGGAGGAAAATAGCCTTGCAATTCTCCCAAAGGACTATTTTTAAAATTACTCTTCTTTTTTTAAAGAAGTCTTTTCATTTTGAGAAACTTCTTCCCATGTGCTAAGTTTATCTACACCCCCGTCTCACTTGTGTTGCCATAGGCTTATTTACTAGTTTCTCTGACTTGTGTCTTGGTTTGGGTTATTATTTACATAGAGTATTTGCTAATATCTGACACGTCCTTCTTTTGGATTTCTCTTTTTGATCTTCTTTAGTACTCGGAGGTAGTTCTCACACTCTGGTGCATCAGAATCACCTGGGGAAGTTGGTGAAAATTGAGGTCCAGGCCATACTTGACGTCTGTGAGCCTGGGCATCTATTTTTAGTTAATTTTCCGGGTGATTTTGATAGCACCAAAGTTTGAGAACCGCTGGCTGTAAATCTTTGCTACTCACACGGGTCCGGGGACCAGCGCCCTTGACATCACCTGGGATTTCATCAGACCCACAGCATCTCGGGTCTCCCCCAAGAATTGAGTGCCTGCATCAGAGCCTGCGGTTTGACAAGGTCTCCTGGCGACTCCAGTGCATGTTAGTATTTGCAAAGATCTGGGGATGGTGGGCCCTTGACTGCACATTGGAACCACCTGGGGAGCATTAAGAACAATGGTGCCTGGGTTCTACCTGGAGAGAGTCTGATGTAATTTGGCTGGGGGAGAGGGATGGAGGTTTGTTTTCAAAGATCCCCAGAAGATTCTGATGAGCAGCCAGGTGATTCTAGAACAAAGCTTCCCAGCTGGTTGCCATGGAAAATGGGTTACAGGTGTGCCTACATCCCCTCAGCCTCTGCGAGGCTGGGCAGGGCCTGGAGCTGCCATAGAAGCAGCCATGTCTGTGTACCCCAGCTCCTTTCTCTGTAGCCTTTTTTTTTTTTTTTTTTTTTTTAATGTGGGTCATGACATGAAAACTACTGGGAAGCCTAGTTTGAAAATGTTTTTTTTTAAAAAATCCATTTTTGAGCTATCGTGTTGAGTGGACAGTTAAAGTGTTCATTTAAAAAGTATCACATATAGGAGTTCCCGTTGTGGCTCATCAGAAATGAATCTGACCAGCATCCATGAGGACATAGGTTCAGTCCCTGGCCTTGCTCAGTGGGTTAAGGATCCAGCGTTGCCGTGAGCTGTGGTATAGGTCGCAGACTTGGCTCGAATCTCACGTTGCTGTGGCTGTGGTGTAGGCCAGCAGCTACAGCTCCAATTTGACCCCTAGCCTGGGAACCTCCATATGCTGCGGGTGCGGCCCTTAAAAAAAAAAAATGCATCAAATATAGACATTAACATGGGTGCCTGCCATGGCACAATGGATTAAGAATCCTATTGCAGCAGCTCCGGTGGCTGAGGAGGTGCAGGTTCGATCCCTGGCCCGGTGTGGGATCCGGTATTGATGCAGCTGTGGTGTAGTTCACAGCTATGGCTCAGATTCATTTTCTGGCCAGGGAACTTCTCTATGCCGAGGGTACAGCCATAAAAATTAAAAAGAAAAAAACAAACTATAGACATTAACTTGCTTACAGTAGCCGTCTTACAACATACAACCATCCCATCCAGAAACATAGTGGTTCTCCATTTTTCTCAAGTGTTCTTGTTTACATTTCCCTTGGGTTTTATAGTTTTCTTACAGGGATACGTGTTTCATATTAGATTTGTTCCCAGAGTGTATTTTTAAGAAGTGCTTCATTGCCACTTTTATTCTTTTTAAAGAAATAATGAAGAGTTTTGTACTTTCATGCTGACCTCTCCTGCGCTTCGGCGTGATTTATCCTGAGGATTGAAAAGACCTCTCTCCTCTCCTCTCTGACTTTTTCACTGAGAAGATTCCTCACTCTTCATTGCCTGCTTTTTTCAAAAAAATTTCTTTTTACAGCTGCACCCGCAGCCTATGAAAATTCCCAACTAGGGGTCGAATCAGATCCTTAACCCATGGAGTGGGACCAGGGATCAAACTGCATCCTCGTGGAGACTAAGCAGGGTCCTTAACCTGCTGAGCCACAGTGGGAACTCCAGTTGCCTGCTTTAGTTCCCACAGCTGTTCAGCATCATCTGAAAGACCTGCTCTGCCTCAGTTTCCCGCCAGGGCCATCCTGTTAACCTAACTTAGCTGCATTTCCCAATTCTCAACTCACAGATGCCCTTAAGCCTTACCCTCTCTTGTGGCAACAAGCCTCTAGCAGCTGGGGCTGAGCAGGATGGTGGTTATTTGTGAATCAGGTCTTTAAATTAGGTAGCAGCTGCTGCTCTATTTCTATCTATGTAGGTCTACAAAAACTTTTTCTTTTCTTTTCTTTTTTTTTGGAGAAATAAGAGTGAGTAGAAAGTGCTTAATTCCTTATTTGTTGCTGTCCAGGCCTTAGTTACTCTGATTCTCTTGTTGGGTAAACAGGTTTGTGTGTCACATTCCAAGAATGTCCATCTCCACCATCACCCAGACTCAGCTTCCCTTGGCCAAGGTTGCTCCATGCTAGTCCAGTATGTCCCGAGCAGGCCAAAAAGAGGTTTCATATCACTTTCTCCACTGAAGAGCCAGCCAGTCTTGATCTAGGTTTGAGTCTGGGTCAGGCACCAAGCACTTGAAATCAGAGGGTTGAGTATGATTGCCAAGTTGTCTCCTTGCCTTTCGACACCCCCGTGTGCCACCCCACCCCTCCCAATCCTTCTTCCTCAGTGCTGCCAGAAATGGTCCACAAAGCTGTCTGATGATGTCTTTCCTTCTGAGGCCAGTAATCGCCAAGGGACCCACCCCAACTTTAAAGAAGTGTGCTCTGTACCTGGCATTCTAGGCTCTGGGCTGTGGCCTCCACTCTGGAATCCTTGACTCATCCACCTGCCTCACTTTTCCTTTTTGAGAACCTGACTCAGATATCACCCCGTGGGGAAACATTCTGAATTACCCCAATTACCCCAGTTCAAGTTCATCTCTCCATCCTCCATGCTTTCCTTTCCTTTTTTTTTTTTTTTTTGTCTTTTCTAGGGCTGCTCCCACAGCATATGGAAGTTCCTAGGCTAGGGATCTAATCGGAGCTGTAGCTGCCGGCCTACGCCAGAGCCACAGCAACGCCACAGCTTATGGCAACACCGGATCCTTAACCCACTGAGCAAGGCCAGGGATCGAACCCACAACCTCATGGTTCCTAGTCGGATTCATTAACCACTGTGCCACAACAGGAACTCCATCCTCCAGTCTTTTCCCCGGGCTTTATACACACGCTTCTCTCTTTATCCCTTTGTTCAGCCAACACGTGTATTGAGGGCGGTTCTGCATCGGGCCTGTTCTCAGGGCTGAGGCTAGAGCAGTGAGTGAGACAGGGTCCCGCACATGTACAGGGGAGCAGGTAATCCCATGACTTGGAGGATGGTTGCAGATAGTGCTCTGCGCTCAAAAGTAAAACAGAAGAGCAAGGGCTGGATGATGAGTATGAGAGGGGCTGGGGAAGTCCTCTCCCAAGAGGGGACATTTCGGCTGAGCTCTGGACCATGAGCAAGGCCAACCAGGCTCATCGTGAAAGGAGCTGGCAGCGCTTCAAAAGCAGCAGCAGCAAATGCCCTGAGGCCGGGAGAGCGTGGCACCGTGGAGCTACTGGTGGGGCTGAAGCCACATGAGGAGGAGGGGTGGGAGGTGGGGCTGAAGAGCAGTCAGGGCTCTGCGGACAGACGGCCTGTTGGCCATGGCAAGACACTTGGGTTTCATTCCCAAGAAACTATTGGAGGGTTTTAAGCAGGGGCATCCATCGTGTGAAAGAACTCAAGATTGACCCTCGGTGAACGCTAAAACATTGTAAATGGCTCATCGCACGTGTCTTCGGTAGACTGCGTGCTCCCCGAGAACCGGCATCCTCTGCGCACCCCCAGCCCAGGGTACCACTGCTAACCATCGGGGAATTTCATGAATGACCAATCAAGTGCTTTCTTTGGCTAAGCTCTAAGTGGTCGAGTCGTTAACACCACGTACATAACATTTTTCTATTTAATAAAGGCTGATCATTCTGGTCCTTGGACCCTCCCTATGAATAAGGAAAAGTCACAGGCTTTTTCAAGACTCTAGGGTATTATTGCATTCTGGATGTTGTTTTCAGCCTTGGAAGCAGTACCACAGGAGTGTTAAGTAGACGCTTGATGACCAGAAAAGCATGAAAAGCCATGACATCTAAAATATGAAAACTCAGGAGTACAGTAAAACCCCATGATAAGGCAAAGAACATATAAGATGATGGTGGAGTTTTTTCCTTGGGAGGAGGCAGCTGAAGTCCCTGCGATCCGTGTGTGAGGAGGTGGGGAGTGGGCGTAGGTACGAGGTGGTCCTCTCCTGATAATTTGGGACTTTTCCTTTCAGCATCAAGGCCGATGGATGTGATTTAAATCTTATTATCTTTACTTTTGTGCTCTTTGAAAATATAGACCTCTTGAGACTGGCCATTTTTCATTAGCTGCATAATAATATCACCTTGCACTTTGTGTGATGGACGTTTTTAGACTCGCTTTCGCTGTAATGGTGGGCTTTTACTGTAGTTAGTATTTTTCTGTTGTAATCATATCTCCAAATTATAAGTATTCTCCGTTAAACACTGACTTTTTTCTGAATCGGTTGGAAAAACTAATTTGGATCTATCTGTCCCATTAATGAAGCTGTCCTTGGCAATCTCTCGCAGTGAAGTCCCAACCCAGCCCAGTGGCCACAGTCTAGTGCATCAGAGCACCTGCTCCTAAGAAGGCTCTTTTTCTCATTACCTCTTTGCCTGCATTCACTGCAGTGTTACCCTACGGGTAATAGAGGCTTGAAGACATGGCAAACCAAGTACATCGTGGACTTCTTTTAAGTTGAGACTATTTTTCTCTGCAGAGACTTCAGCAATACAGAAACGCTGTGTAGTGAACAGAAGTATTATTGTGAAACATGCTGCAGCAAACAGGAGGCCCAGAAAAGGTACGTGAGGCATTGCCCTTGGGGTGGAGTGTTGTGTTGTCAGAAGGAAGAGGGCTGTGGAGCCCCCCAATCTGACGTGGACTCTCAGACCCATGCTCATTGCCAGGTAGTTACCTTCCTCCCCCATAAGATAGGATAAGAATGCCTACCTGGGGGAGCTGCCCATTCGTCTGACTCTTCATTCCTCTGTTTGTTTGTTCATTCCTTCATTCAGCGTGCCAGGTACTCCTGCTGGGTAAACAGGCAGTGAGCAAGTATATTCACTCTCCTCTTGGAATTAACAGCAGATTATAGGACTTCCTGTTGTGGTTCAGCAGAAACGAATCTGACTGGCATCCATGAGGATCCAGGTTCGATCCCTGGCCTCGCTCAGTGGGTTAAGGATCCAGTGTGGCCGTGAGCTGTGGTGTAGGTCACAGACGTGGCTCGGATCCCGCGTTGCTGTGTTTGTGGTGTAGGTCGGCCGCCACAGCTCTGAATCGACCCCTAGCCTGGGAACCTCCATGTGCCGCGGGTGTGACCCTAAAAAGACAAAAAAATAAAATAAAAGCAAATTATAAAAAGCACTTAGCACAGTACATAACACACAGTGGTCACCCGACAATGTTGTTAGTGTTGCCTAAACATTGGAACTTCTTTGGAAGAAAGACGAGGTAAAAACTTTAATCATTTAATAAGGAATCACGAGAAAAGCAAGCGCATCAGTTCTGTGCATGGGTGCTGAGAAAGTTATTACAGTCTGAGTGGATGTGGGACCCAAGGTTGCACATCTTCTTACCAGCACCAGCCAGTTACAGCTTTTGGATGGTGTGATCTAGAACCTGTCATTCCCTGTGTTCTGCCCCCTGGAAGCCAAACAACTTGACGTTTTATCCTGGGAAGCCGTATTTACCGTCAGTTAAGTTTACTCTGCCCATGGCTGTGGCGTATTCGAGGTAATTGACAGATGCTCATTCCTGCTGCCCAGAACCTTCGGGGGTCTGGAGCCGAGGCTGAGAGAGTTTCTCTCCCAGCCTCCCAGCCCTTCATCTCCAGATATGCACATCTTTTCTCACTGCATCAAAACTTACAAAAGGTTAGTCATGGATGTGGCATATGGGACTTATCATTCATTAGTGCCCAGGGGAGCTCACCTCTCTTCCCATCCATAGAGTCAAAGCCTGCCTGAGGCCAGCCCAGGTCATTCTACAGGGGCAGGAAGGTGTTTTCTGTTAAGCCTTGGAGGTTTTACACATTAAAATGTCATGTGTTCCTGAAAAATGCGGGCTTCCCCATAAATTGTATGTTTCTGCTGATGTTATTTTGCTTGCTTATTTATTTACTTATTTTGCTTTTTAGGGCTGCGCCTGTGACATATGGAAGTTCCTAGGCTAGGGGGTGAATTGGAGCTGCAGCTGCTGGCCTAGGATGCCACAGCCACGGCATCACAGGATATGGAGCCGCATCTTGGACCTACACCACAGCTTTCAGCAACACCAGATCCTTAGCCCACTGAGTGGGGCCAGGTATCGAATGCACATCCTCGTGGATACTAGTCAGATTCATTACCACTGAACCAAAACAGGCACTCCCCACATTATACTTTTATTGGTACGTAAGTTTTGGGATGTCTCTTTTGGCCAGAGACACCCCCACCCTTGCCCCCACACTTTCATTGCTGGTGAGGCTGCACTCGGCAGAGTCTGTAGAAGTCAGCTCTGCATAAGCAAGCATCCTTTTGCAAATGGTTTGGCTGTTTGCTGGTTTGCAGTTTGTCAGGACCACCCCCCCCCACTCTGCATTTGTGCAGGTGACGGGGTGGCCTGTTCCTCTCACAGGGTCGGGTCCCACTGATTTTCTGCTTCATGCTTTCTTAGGATGAGAGTCAAAAAGCTGCCCATGATTTTGGCCCTGCACCTCAAGCGATTCAAGTATATGGAGCAGCTCCACAGGTACACCAAGCTGTCCTACCGTGTGGTCTTTCCGCTGGAACTCCGGCTCTTCAACACCTCCAGTGATGCGGTGAACCTGGACCGCATGTACGACCTGGTGGCGGTGGTGGTTCACTGTGGCAGGTGAGGGCGGGTGGGGAGTGCGGCGCGGGAGGGGCAGGCTGTCCCCGGCCAGGGGGACACGGCCGCACCCTTCCTGGGCTGTGAGACTCAGCGCTAATGGTGCTTTGGGGAATCTCCTCCTCCAAGCTCTGGTTTATTTTTCGCCTCTAAATGAGTCTAAACATACCTCCATACAGTAAAACAATTTAAAACATTAAAAAAATAAAATGCTTGATAACGATAATCAAAATGTTCTCTCATAAGGGAAATGATAAATCTCCACTGGATATAAATGATGCTTAGGAGGAGTTTGAAATCATATGGAGAAATAAAGGTTTATGCGATGATTATAATTTTTAAAAGTCCGGGTTACACATAGAGTATGATCTCAGAAGTGTTTTAAGATGTCTGAGTAAATTTCATTAGATGGCATCTAATAATTGTTTGGCATTAAAAAAAATTTTATGGCTGCATCGTGCATATGGAAGTTCCCAAGCCAGTGGGATCGAATCTGAGCTGCACTTGTGACCTCTGTTGTAGCTTCAGCAGCACTGGACCCTTTTAACCCACTGTGCTGGGCTGGGGATCAAACCCACACCTCTGCGGCAACCCAAGCTGCTGCAGTCGGATTCCCAACCCACTGTGCCATGGCAGAAACTCCACTTTTTTGGCATTTTGAATGATTAAAAAGTACTCTTAACGAATATTCTTTATGCAGTTTTCAGTCTTCCCCCAACATTCTATAATAAGTCCATAATCAGAAAAAAAGACAGAACGAGAGAAAAAAGGCCTCTAGGTATGGAGAAGTAAAGTGTTTTGCTGAAAATTTTTTTTTTTTTTTGGCCATGGCATGCAGTGGTTTGATGTGGGATCTCAGTTCCCAGAACAAGGATTGAACCCAGGCCGCAGTGGTGAACGTGCCAAATCCTAAACACTAGACCACCAGGGAACTTCCCGCTGAAAGTCTTTTGAGGAAATATAGTTTATGCCATAATTTGGTGTAAGCATGGAAATGCCTACTGAAAACTCACCTGTGTGCTTCCCTTTGCTTGGCCGGGTTGGGTGCGTGTCCCCTCCCTGGAACAGCCCTTGTAGGGTTCAGGTGGGGCCTGTCACAGAGCAGGTGTCTTTTCCTCTCCATCCGCCAGGATCAGCAATGTGTCACTCCTGGTGGAGGAATGGATTGATAGAGTGTTTGCTCTGTGCCAGGTGGACAGTATCACAAATTGTCACTTCACATCCAGAACACCTCGTGCTTTGTCCCCACGCAGAGTAACTTTAAGTCCCTGAATGTTTGCTTACATTCTCAGCCCGAAGTACTTGTTTGGTCATTTATAAGCCACCTTTGTGTTTCTCCTGAAGAATAACTTCTAACAGTTATTCTTTTATTCATTCATTTATTTATTTTATTTTTTGTGGAAGATCCCTAGCCAGGGATCGAACCCGAGCCATAGCAGTGACAACGCTGGATCCTTCGCCTGCTGAGCCACCAGGGAACTCCAGTTATTCTTTGAAATCTAGAAACTAGCCATCAACACTGGGTTGGGAGAAAGTCTTGTACCTGGAGGGTCCCTGGTGTCTGAGGTGGGTGGTAGGATGGTATGGACAGGTGCTAGGGGAGCCAGGGAGGGGTTCCCGGGGATGACTGTCTGGGTGCCGGCCCTAGTCCCTGGGCATGCTGGTGAGGACAGGGCAGAGACCCATTTAGGAGAACTGGAGGACGAGTGGGAGGTGGGTTCTGGAGGAGTTGGTGTCTTGTAACTGGGACCGCCGCAAGGGTCAGAGCAGCCCTGGCCGCAAGACTGAGTGGGTGCCAGGTCCCTCATGCTCCTAACGAGGATTCTTTAAATTCCTGCCCCCAGAGGTGGGATTGTGCTCACACACGTGCAGCCTGCCCGTGCACAGGGATCAGGTGGTGTCTGGCTGTGGGCTCCAGAAAGCCCCGCGGTTAGGGAGCTGAGCCCCTGCTCCTCGTGCCGGGACCTCCTGGCCCACCGTTGGCACTGGCGCACAGCCTCATTCATTGCTCCTGCAGGTATTTTTAAACCCTTGTTTCCTGGGCTCCAGGGCGGGATCTGAAGGTACAGCAGCACTCAGGACCCCCGGGGGCCCAGCCCTCGTGAAGCTGAGAATCTAGCAGGAAAGGTAGATAATTAGCACGAAATCGCACCAGCCGGCCACCACCAGAAACAAACCACTGCAGACGCATTCATGGCTTTGGTTAGTGCTCTGGGGAAGGAACAGGGCCGTGACAGAGAGCAAGGAGGCACCTCTTCGGGGAAGGTGGTCGGCCAAGATTTATCTACCGAAGCGACACATGAGCTGAGTCCTAAGGAGGAAGAGGGCCCAAGAAGGCAAACGTGGCTGAGGACCCTTCCGGGCAGAGCTGCAGCAAGTGGGGGGGGCCCAGGGACGGAGCGGGTGATGTGAGTGAGGACAGGAGGCAGTGAGTTCGAGTCCGCGGGGAGCAGGAGAGGGGCAGGAACAGACCCTGGGGGGTGTCTTGTCTTTAAGGAAGGCAAACTAAGGCAGATTCAGCTTTTCAGCTTTGCTGGTGCCTTGAAAAAAAAAAAGTCTAGATTTAGAGTTAAAAATTCCCTCAGTTGTGCAAATATAACCACCTAGTAGCAGCTGTTCGTTTTTCTTTCTGCTTTTTTCTATAGTGTACAATAGTGTGCCTTTTTTCGTTTTCCTATTTTTTTTTGTTTTGTTTTTTGTTTTTTTGTGGGGTTTTGTTGTCCTCTTAGGGCCGCACCCAAGGCACATGGAGGTTCCCAGGCTAGGGGTCGAATCGGAGCTACAGCTGCCAGCCTGTGCCACAGCCACAGTGATGCCAGATCTGAGCCACACCACAGCTCATGGCAATGCCAGATCCTAACCCACTGAGTGAGGCCAGGGATCCCACCCGTGTCCTCCTGGATCCTAGTTGGGTTCATTAACCACTGAGCCGCAACAGGAACTCCTCCTATTTGTTTTTTTTATTTGTTTTTACACGGCCCCACCTGCAGCATGTGGAAGTTCCAGGCTAGGGGTCTACTTGGAGCTGCAGCTGCCGGCCTACCCCACAGCCACAGCAACACCAGATCCTTACCCCACTGAGTGAGACTAGGGATCAAACCCTCACCCTCACAGACACTGTGTCAGGTTCTTAACCTGCGGAGCCACAACGGGAACTCCTGTTTTCCTACTTTTTATTATACATCATGGTTTAACATCTTTCTAAAACTTGAATCAGATCATGTCACTCCTCGAAATTCCCGAGTGTCTTCCTGGCTCACTCACAGCGAAGTCCAAAATCTTGCATGATAACCCCATCCCCCCACCCCCCCATTCCCCACCCCCATCCCCCACCCTGGCTCACTGGGCTCCAGCTTCCTTGCTGTTCAGTGAAAACACCAAGAACTGTTCCTACCCCCACTCCTCCCCCAGGCTTTGAACTTGCTCTTTCCCATTCCTGAAATTTCCATCAGTCAGTCACATGACTTTCTCTCTCTCTCTCTCTCTCTCTCTCTCTCTCTCTCTCACACACACACACACACACACACACACACACACACACACGTGCGCGCGCGCGCGCACACAGATATATATACACACAGATACACAAAGATACGCACACACCCTATCTTCCCTTCAAGGAGATTCCTTCTGCTCAAACCCATGTTATCAGGGAAGCCTCGTACGAGTAAGTGCCTGTCTTCTGTCACTCAGCAGCCCATTGCTTTATCCCCCGTGGCACTGATCACCACTGAAATATATGTGTATTTAGCTTAGTGCCTCTCCAACCCACACCCCAGGAAAGTGGGGCCTCGGTTTCACTCCCTGCTCTTTGGCCTGACAGCCAGAATGTGCCTGCCATGGAGTCGGTGTACGATAGTTACGCGTTTACGTCCATTGACTTTGAATGTCTGTTTTCTGTGCAGTAGGAGTCCTTAGAAGACAGAGGTTTCACTCACCTTTCCCTTTGCCCAGCACAGCACTGGCACCTGGGGGGTCCCTTCGTGGTGTCCAAAGGAATGTGGACATGGACACCACTATACCCGGTTCTCAGTCCTTCTGATCTAGAGTTTTTCCTAGTAAAACACCTGCGTATAAAGAGTGGTATAAAGAAGTCAGTGTTGGAGTTCCCATCGTGGCTCAGTGGTTCGAGGATCCAATGAGGAACTATGAGATTGTGGGTTCGATCCCTGGTCTCACTCAGTGGGTTAAGGATCCGGCGTTGCCGTGAGCTGTGGTGTAGTTCACAGACATGGCTCGGATGCCACGTTGCTGTGGCTCTGGCGTAGGCCGGCGGCTACAGCTCCAATTTGACCCCTAGCCTGGGAACCTCCATATGCCGTGGAAGCAGCCCAGAAATGGCAAAAAGACAAAAAAAAAAAAAAAAGTCAGTGTTAACTTGGTAATTTTCTTTGGTTTTTGTTTTTCAGTGGTCCTAACCGTGGGCATTATATTACTATCGTGAAAAGTCACGGCTTCTGGCTTTTGTTTGATGATGACATTGTAGAGGTTGGTATGCAGAATGTTCTAGCCTAGGGGTGGGGCTGAGGCAGTATTTGGGGATGTGTACGTGTGGGCACTTTCTCAAGCAGGCCTGTTTTCCCATAATTGGACTTGAAAAGAGTGGAGCTTTCTCTCAAAACTAACTTCTGCTGCCCCCCCATTCCCTCTGGACGGGGAGAAGGGGGGTGACTGTGGACTTGTTGCTCTGAGCTCTTGTTAACCAGTTGGCCCAGACATGGTCTCTTTGCCGCCTGCAGTCCTATTTATGTGTACGCCCCGCTTCCTACATTGACTAAAGCCCTCTCTGCTCCCAAATAATAAGTCTCAGCATTGTTACATTTTTTCTTGTGCTGATTATTATTTTTAAAAACTTTTTTAGTGGTAAACCAGGAAATCTTTCTGTTATACCAAAGTATTGCATGTATTGGTTTCGATATAAAGGAATCCTGGTTGGAGAGAACTCCACACTCAATGATGTGGTCTTTTTTTTTAGCCTCCGTGGGTAGCACTAAAGGGAATAAACTCTGACGACCTGAAAGAATTAGGATTATTCCCGAGAGCTTCCCCAGTTTACCATTTGAAAGGCAGAAGTCCTGGCTCCAAAGAATGCCCACCTAAGGTGGCCCATAGATTAAAGGGAGGTGTTTTTTCCTCCAACAATTTGCCATGTGTATAATCAGTGTTCCTCTGTTAGGTCTGAGGAGTTATCCATTTGCTGTTGAAGTCTCCCAATTGTGATTTTTTTTTCTTTTTTCTTTTGGCTTTGGTCCTTTTAGGGCCGCATCCACGGCATATGGAGGTTCCCAGCCTAGGTTCCAATCAGAGCTACAGCTGCCGGCCTCCACCACAGCCACAGCAACGCCAGATCCAAGCTGCATCTGGACCTACACCACAGCTCAGGGCAACACCAGATCCTTAACCCACTGAGTGAGGCCAGGGATCGAACCTGCGTCCTCATGGATGCCAGTCAGATTAGTTTCCGCTGAGCCACGACCGGAACTCCCCAGTTGTGATTTCTGTGCTACCGTGTCTTCGGTTTTCTCATGCATGCCATCAGCTGTTCTTTCCTTTTCCCAGCAGTCATGTTAAACCATCGTGTTGTTTCCTTTCTCTTTGTCTTGCAGAAAATAGATGCCCAAGCTATTGAAGAATTCTATGGCCTGACATCAGATATATCAAAAAATTCAGAATCTGGATATATTTTATTCTATCAGTCAAGAGAATAATGTAAGGAACTGTGGGACTAATCCGAGTGGGGAAAATGTTCAAAGCACTCTTAGCCTGGTTTCTCTGCAGCCGTTCCTCCTCCCCAGCGGCCCACCAACGGCGTTACTCCGCGTTTCAGTGGCCTGGCTGTGTTCAACTTTCTCTCCCTGCGTTTTTTGTTTTTTGTTTTTTGTTTTTTTTTTCCTACTTGCAGCGCTACTCGTGGTTTTATTTTTTAGTCTGAGGTCGAGTTAACTGCAATCCGATTGTAGTAAGGTTTAGATGAATCACGTTTGCTAATTTTAGGATCAGGTACCTGCCAACGCCCCCCGGCTGTGCCTGGCTGAATTACAGCGACATTTCATACAAACATCATCGACAGTCTCTTTGGGGTTTTGGCTAATCTCCCTAAGGGGCTTCCAGGGTCTCCATTCAATGCATTCCTTTTAACTCATCCCTGGAAACATGGCTCACCATTTGTAGCTTCTCTGCCTCTTTTCTGAGAGAAGGATGAGGTAGACGTGCCTCTTTTAGAGCTGCACCCATAGCTTTAAGTGTGTGCAAGTGAAAATGTTTAAAAGCAAGTGACCTCGAAACCGAAATCCTCCTCCAGGGAGCTCGGGGTGAAAGAAGCTGTCGCTGGTGGCTGCGTGCCCCCGGAGCTGTGCTCCCCCGGCCGCCAGCATTCCAGGGGCTGAGGACGAGTGCAGCTCAGGGCAGGAGGAGCTGAGAGGAGGAAGCTTTTGTGCACAGCGGGAAGTGGCTTTGCTGCCCTTTCTACCAAAACCGAGTTTCAGGAAAATGGCTCTGTGCTCTTTGTTTTTAGTGATACTTTGCTTGTGTCCTGTGAGTTGTAGCTCCCCTTTATCTGGCACTGCTAAGCTTTCCAAGGTATCCTTCCTGTCCAGCTGGTGTTTGGTGGTCCATCGTGGCAGGGTTGAGACACCTCGGGGACTGCCAGGGGGGTCCCTGCTCTCCTTCTCCAGGCATCACCTGCACCATCCTTTTTCAGGAGGGACGAAGGCACAGCCCCTTTCCTCCTATCAGCCACTTTGTACAGCTCTTCACTTTTTAGCACTTCGGTCTGTTTACTGAGGCCCTGGCAAGTCCCAGGGCTCACATGGAACTTTCCCTGGAGGAGATGCTGGAGTTAGGGGGTGGAATGCAGGCAGGTCACAGAAAGTGTGAGTGGGCGGGTGGAGAGATGAACAAAGCAGCAACGTTTCTCTGGCTCAGACTCCTAAGAATGCTTGACAAGACAAGTGTTTTTTGGAAGAACCTCATCTCACCATAGTTACTTTTTTCACTTTTGTTATATATGTATTTATTAGATCATCTAAGTATTGGTACCTTTTATTAAAAGGGTCGATGTGGTGTTTTGCTGTTGAGCTGGTTTTTCGTTTCCTATAAATAAGATGAGTTGTAGATCTTGGCTTCCTTTGGGAAGTCCATTGACTTCCATACACTATAATATACTGTGAACCTATTCTTTTGTTACCTAATAAATCAGCGAACGAACATGCAAACTCTTTGGCAGAATGTGAACTCAAATTGACACCGAAAATGTTACTGGCCATTTTGCAGCAATTAAGAGCATAGCACTTTATCTCGATGAAAACTGGATTCCTTATCTTTGAAATATCTTGAACTGTTTCTCGCTCACAACTTCAATAAGCATGCCAACACTTCACCTGTTCATGCTTGAAGTGAAATGTTTTATTTTTCACTGGAGAAGACAAAAACAGGGTGATCTTCACATTATTGTTTTATACAAGTGATGAAAATATACCTTGCCTTGTTTCGAGGCGAATTCCTATTTATAAAGATGTTGTCTTTTTTTCCTCCACAAAACATATAACATTGCTTACCTGGAAGGTGAATTTTTATTCTGTTTTTAAGAAGAGACGCTTTCCGGTTGCAGGTGACTGATATAGGTAGGGTTCTGATTGTACTACACATAATCCATGTTTTTGACTGTAGGTTGCAAAGTTGAACAAAAGATGATTGCTCTCTAACATATCTGGAACTGATTCATGAGAAGAACTAAAATAAGATTATCTTGGAAATGAATCTAATTTATTCAGAAAGAAAAGTTTGAATCGGAAGCCTCTAGAAGTAATATGTAAATGCTCAGTCATAGATGCAATGCTTTTGTTGTTGTTGTTGTTGTTGTGTAAAAAGTTTTTCCCAGTGATTTCACTGAACTAGTTCCTTTTAATAGAAAGGGTCAGCTAAAATTCAGTATTCCTGGGTACATTTTTGGAATCAAAAAGTAAGTACTGAAGAGAAGACAAAGACATTAAAATGGTTGTGTGATGCAGGAAAGAAGATTGAGAAAAGACCAAAACACTTCTCCGCCAACACTCCATCCTTTTTTGGTTTTTTGTTTTTTTTTTTAAAACTTTAGGGCTATCAGGGAAATTTCTTCCCTCTTCCTCCTTCATAAACGAAAGGAACCCTAGGCAGCTACGTTTCCCTCCAGTCATTTCAGGTTATGTGACGGCGAGGACACGTGATCACTTCTCTTCTTTTTCATCCCTCCCTCGTCGTGGGAAGCAGGGAGTGGTGTGGGATGTGTGAGACCCTTCTGAGGTCAAGGACAGCACAATGGCTCAGCAGTATTCCCTGCGATGCCCAGGGGTTTTGTGTGTCATTTCTGGCAGGAGCGAGCAAGCCGGCAGTAGTTCTTTTACCTACGGGGTGTTTTGAAATAAGTTACAGTGATTTACAGGTTACAAAGAGAAAGAAGGAATATCTACTTTATGTGGTTACTTCCTTGTTGGACGTCCAGATGAGGGTCCGTTGGCTACAACGTCATTTGTCTCAATGTTGGTAGAATGCTGGTCTCCAGTCCTGTTCTTCTGATGCATTTTTTTCATTCCGGGGCAACGTGAAGGGGGCTGGTTTGAAGAGCGCCAAGGAATCACACAAGAGGGTGGTGCTTTGACTAGGAAACCAGTCATATTGGTTTTATAGCGTGGTATATTTTGGATTTCAGATGAAATGGGGGGCGGGGAGTGACAGAAATGGTCCCTATGCATTTATTTTCATGGATACCCTTAAATTTTCATGGGCATGCCTAACAATGAACTATGTTCTAACTGGAGCTTAGGGCTTATTTTAGATATTGGAGTGTAGCTTTATTACAGATGGATTTTATCTTTAAACATTGCATTTTGATCAACTTTGTATATTCATGTGTATTAAAATATTGTGCACTAAATGTTTTGCCCTCGTTTGCTATTATATGGTCAAGGCATTTATCAGCACTCGTGTGATTAACTCATGTAAGTGGCATGGGTCAGGGAAAACGATTTCCTACATTTCTGCCTAATTAAATTTCTGTTTTCCAGTATTACATTAATTTATTTTTGGCTTCCATTTCTGTGTAACCAAAATAGTTACTGTATTTGTGTGGCATTCCTTTATTTGACTTTGTTGCTAAGAAAAAAAGAAAAAAAGTTAGTTTTTATTTAAAATAATCTGTACCTTTTTTTTTTTAATGTAACCAACTCAAGCACTTTAAGCAATAATGTCAATCTTGTGAAACTTCAATCGGTTTAACACCCTGCCTCTAAAATTGTTTGCAAAAAAATAAATAAATAAAATAGGAATTCTCTTCCTAGAGAATTATATCTGGGTAGCATTACACACATGGACTTAAAATACTTTTTAGGAAATATGAGTTGTTGGCACGTCGTCTCGTGTCCAGGTAATCGTTTCAAACTTAATTTTGAAAGATTGTAAGGAATATTCTTTTTTTTCTTTTTTTTTTTTTTTGCTTTTTAGGGTCAAGACTTTGGCATATGGAAATTCCCAGGCTAGAGGTCAAATCAGAGCTGCAGCTGCCAGCCTGCCCCGCAGTCACAGGAACATGGGATCCAGGCCACATCTGCAGCCTACACCACGGCTCACAGCAACACAGGGTCCTTAACCCAATGAGCGAGGCCAGGGATGAAACCACATCCTCATGGATACTAGTTGGGTTTGTAATGAGCCACAGTGGAACCTCCCATTGTAAGGGATATTCTGGTTGTTGTAATAGGTAGTTTCTGCTATTGTCCCTTTCATAAAAGTTAGTGTTTTTCATAACTCACCACTTTTTTGAGAAAGATCAATGGACTTGAGAAACCTGTGTGTGGGGGAAGAGCAAGTTGAGACGATCAGTGAAAACCAGAATTAAGGATAGGTATGTTCACATCACAAGTAATTGCTTAGCTGAGATTTTGCATGGCAAATGCCCTTATAAAATAAAAGATCCATTTCCAAAATAAAGAAGCGGCTTCCAGCTCTTTGATCCCATCGGCATCTGGTCTCTAAGAGAAAGTAAGAGGGAGTTGCCGTTGTGGCTCAGTGGTTAATGAATCCAACTAGGAACCATGAGGTTTTGGGTTCGATCCCTGGCCTTGCTCAGTGGGTTAAGGATCTGGTGTTGCCGTGCGCTGTGGTGTAGGTCGAAGATGTGACTCAGATCCCATGTGGCTGTGGTGTAGGCTGGCAGCTACAGCTCCAATTGGACCCCTAGCCTGGGAATTTCCGTATGCCGAGGGTGCAGCCCTAAAAAGACAAAAAGATAAGAGAAAGTAGGAATGCAGCCCCTGTCCTATGGTTTCAGAATGTGTAGCCCTCAGGACCAAGACTCAAGCTTGCTGTTAAAAATGCATTAAGGCTCCCCCGCCCCCCGAGCCAGTCACTTCAAGAGTCCCTGTGCGGGCAGGGAACTGTCATCGGAATACATTTGCCTGGGCCCATGATGGGGCTAAAACCCCACCGACCAAGGCCAGGCAGTGTACCTTGAAGTCACCCAGTTTCCATCCATCATCTCAGGACAGTTCAGGTGAACCTGCCTGGCCTGGAACAGGCTTGGTGCAGAATCACCTGTATCCTCTGCCTTGAAGGCCATCAGGTTGGAAGACCTCAGGGGGGTGTCCTCTTTTCTCAGCCTCCCGTCCATCGTCCATCTATCACATAGGGCTGTCGCCACCAGCGTGATACTATTTCCTCCCCTCTGTTCATTGATACTGAAAACACCTCAAGCAGAGAACTGAGGCCTTCCGCTTCCATGCCTCATATTCACATGAAGATAAAGAGGCTTGCTGAGTCATTTCCCCGCAAGGGAGGATTTTGGTCCTGACTTGTCCGAGAGATGCCCCAGGTGGAGAGGGTTTTAGTTAAGCAATTATTTAGCACCTGTTGTGTGCTAGGCCTCCCAACAGGAGGTGGGGGCATAAAGAGGAGGAGCAAAGGAGTACCCGTTGTGGCTCAGTGGGTTAGGAACCCAACTAGGATCCACGTGAATGCGGGTCTGATCCCTGGTCCTTCTCAGTGGGTTACAGATCCAGAGTTGCCCCAAGCTGGTTGCAGATGCAGCTCAGATCTGACATTGCTATGACTGGGGTATAAGCCTACAACTGCAGCTCCGATTGGACCCCTGGCCTGGGAATTTGCAGATGCTGCAGGTTTGGCCCTAAAAAGCAAAATAATAATAATAATAATTTCATTTAAAAGGTCTGGGGGAAAGAAATTTAAATCGTGGAAGTGATGTTGGGATTGGGGAGGTGGAATGCATCACCACGTGGCACACTTGGCCCTTCCGCCCGGGTCTTCCTGAGCAGACGGGTGCTGCTTCCCTCAGGGCGGTGGATAAAGCAGGCCCTCCTTTTCTCCTGAATCACCTTCTTGGTGATTTCTCCCGTGCCTGTCTTTTAGCTCCTTCCAGGAGGGACGACACACTCTTAAAAACTACAGGTGATGGGAGTTCCAGTCGTGCAGCTGGAAGATCCTGCTAATATCCAAGAGGATGCGGGTTCCATCCCTGGCTTTGCTCGGTGGGTCGGGGATCCGGGGTTGCCGTGAGCTGTGGTGTAGGTCGCAGACGTGGTTCAGATCCTGAGTTGCTGTAGCTGTGGAGTAGGCTGGCAGTTGTAGCTTTGATTCAAACCCTAGCCTGGGAACCTCCATATGTCGAGGGTGGGACCCTAAAAAGCAAAAAAACAAAAAACAAATTAGAAACAAATAAAATGAAAACAATGTGTGAATCCAATATGTTACAGTGATGGACTTGAGCATTTTGCCTCTTGATACTCATGTTAAAAGAGCCAGGATATTGAAAGTCTTAGTAGTGAATTTTTTTTTTTTTTTTTTTTTGGCTGGGTCTGCAGCATGTGGAAGTTCCTGAGCCTGAGGCTGAGCCACAGCAATGACAATGCTGGATCTTTTTTTTTTAAAGCTGCACCTGTGGCATATGGAAGTTCCCAAACTAGAAGCCGGATTGGAGCTGCAGCTGTAGGCTTATACCACAGCCATAGCCATTCCAGATCCAAGCCACATCTGCAACCTACACCACAGCTTGCAGCAATGCTGGATCCGTAACCCACTGAGTGAGGCAGGGGGTTGAACCCGAGTCCTCATGGACACTATGTCAGGTTCTTAACCCGCTGAACCACAGTGGAACTCCACAATGCTGGATCTTTAACCCGCTAGGCCACCAGGGAACTCCAACAGAGGATTTTTTGAATAAATTATCTAAACAATCTCTTCCATGATTACCAGGTAATTAGAACCTGTCCAACCTTACCAGAATTAATCAGGGCATGAGTTTGTAAGCTCTGTGACTAATGATATTATTGGCTTATCAATCTGTGTTTCCTTTCGGGGTTCTCTTTCAGCTCAACAGTGCTTAGAACAAATCATGTTAGGAGCTTACAAACAAGTGAAAGATGGCTTCATTTTGGCCCTGAGACGCCAGAATCAGAAGTGACATTTGATTTTGTATAAAAGATTTCTAATTTTGGGCTCATTTCCCACGTGGTGATTCATAATAAAGTCTTTGTTAACGGGCTTGAGGGTATTGTTGTAAGTTACACGGATGTGTCTTCTGCTTTTCCCCCCTCCCTCCAGTGAGTATGCAGGTTGTGTCAAGGTGGTGTGGAATTCCACAGAAACTACACGGGAAGGTTGGACCCTTGTGCTGTGGGTGGAAATTTGTACTTCCTCCTAGTTAGGGAGCTTAGGAAGAAAACTGAGATATAGATTTGACTTGGCAGGAAGCAAAAGAATGTCATAGCTGAAGCCACTATTTCTTTTTCTTTTCTTTCTTTCTTTCTTTCTTTTTTTTTTGTCTTTTTGCCTTTTCTAGGGCATATGGAGGTTCCCAGGCTAGGGGTCGAATCGGAGCTGTACCCGCCGGCCTACGCCAGAGCCACAGCAACTCGGGATCCGAGCCACATCTGCAACCTACACCACAGCTCACCGCAATGCCGGATCCTTAACCCACTGAGCAAGGCCAGGGATCGAACCCCCAATCTCATGGTTCCTAGTCGGGTTCGTTAACCAGTGAGCCACAATGGGAACTCCTGAAACCACTCTTTCTATGTATTTAACCAAGTCCTCCTTCTATGCTCCAACTCAACTGTATTCATACTTCAGAGTGTCTCTGAATTGACCTCGCCTAAGAGAACATTCTGTGCTGTGATAAGTGAAAATAAACATGAGAACAATTTGAGAGCGAGCCTGCATATCTTCTGCAGGAAGCTAAATCCCTTCACCACAGAGCCCAGCAGATTCACAAATGCCTGTTTCCCACGCTGAGGGGTAGAAAACTATTTTTCTATGGGTTATAAAACCTGCATAAAGAAGAGACTCATTCTTGCCCCGCCCCTGCCAAACCCCATAGAATAAATTGCTTGAAAACAACTTTGAAAAGAAGTTGTTTCTGGAGGGTTCCCTGGTAGTCTAGTGGTTAGGCCTTGGCACTTTCACCACTTCGGTCTGGGTTCAGCCCTTGTTCTGGAAACTGAGATCCCACATCAAGCTGCTATACACTGTGGCAAAAAAAAAAAAAAAAAAAAAGTTATTTCTGCATATTTTTCATCTGTTATTCCAAACCCAGAAAACAAAAAATAAGTATAACTTACCTGCCTAGGTGTACTGTCTGTGCCAACTTATGAGGCTCCTGCAGAAGTAGAGGTGAAGAGAGTTCCCGTTATGGTGCAGTGGAAATGAATCCGACTAGTAATCATGGCGTTGCAGGTTCGATTCCTGGCCTCGCTCAGTGGGTTAAGGATCTGGCATTGCTGTGGACAGTGGCATAGGCCATCAGCTGTAGCTCTGATCCCTACCCTGGGAACCTCCATATGCCACAAGTGCAGCCCTAAAAAGCAAAAAAGTTTAAAAATAAGTAAACAAAATGAAGTAGAAGTGAAGGCTGGTGAAGGAGGGGGAACCTCCTCCTGACGTTCGCTGACTGATCTCCTCTTTAAATGGAGTCTGGGAAGGTTATGCAGAGCAAACTCACCGCAGGATGTGCCCTCAGATGGGAACTGCTTCAGAACATAGAACAAGAACGTGAAATGTGAATCTCAGGGCAGTAAGAGGAGGGGAATATGGTTTAGATCTTTAAAAAAAAATTTTTTTTAATCAAAGTGGGTTTACAAAGTAGCTCAGTTATATATAATTCTTTTTTATATTCTTTCCCATTATTTTTTTTGGCGGGGGGGGGAGCAGGCTGCACCCATGGCATATGGAAGTTCCCAGGCTAGGGGGGTCGAATCAGAGCTGCAGCTGCCGGCCTACACCACAGCCACAGCAATGCTGGATCCAAGCCACACCTGTGACCGACAGCATGGCTCACAGCAATGCCAGGTCCTTAACCCACTGAGTGAGGCCAGGGATCGAACCCACATCCTCATAGATACTAGTTGGGTTCGTTACCGCTGAGCCAGGATGGGAGCTCCCCATTATGGTTTATCACAGACTATACAGTTCCCTTGGTTATACAGTAGGACCTTATTATTTGTCCAAAGACCCTTCTAGGAAGTTCTTCAATAGCTTAGCAGGTTAAGGCTCTTGCATTCTCACCACTACGGCTCTGGGCCCTGCTGGGTGGCACAGGTTCGATCCCTGGCCCGGGAGCTTCCACAAGCTGCCGTGTAGCAAACAGAGAGAGAGAGGGAGAACCTGATATAAATGTGGCAACTTTCATTTAAAAACGAAAGAAGGAACAGAAGGAAGGCGGGGAGGGAGGGGGAGAGAGAAAGAAGGAAGGAAGGAAAGAAAGAAGGAAGGAAGGAAAGGAAGAAAGGAAGAAAGGAAGGAAAAAGGAAAGAAAGAACGAAGGCATGAAAGAAAAACGAAAGACCCTTCTGCTGTTACTGGATTGCTTGTGACCTCAGGCCTCACTGCAATGTCTGTCCCGATTGGTGCCTTTGTCCTGAAGAGTCAGGTGGGACCCCAGTGAGCCCCACAAGTGCCCTTCGCTGATAGACAACCTATGGACTCTATGCCCTTTCTGTTGTTGCCTTGACCTTGATCTCTAGTCGGAGAAGTTCAGACTCAATTCAGTGGTAGTGCGAGAAAGCCCTGGACTTGGAATTGCAAAGGCCCCCAGATTCTAGTGTGGGCTGCCACTAGCTGGTGCCATTGTCATAGCTTGTGGGGAAGGCCAAGGGTCAGGAGGCAGATGATCTGAGTTCAAATTCTGATGGTGGCTTCCTGGTTGGATGGTGGTCGAGGTTTGTCACCTCAGACAGAGGCTGGACATACTGTTGGGGTTGGTGTTGGGGTTGTGATGGGTGTTATTTAGTAGAGGGGCCCTTTGCAGTTCCTCAAGGGAGATACAGATGCAGTTGCCAAAACAGCTGAAAGCAGATGAGAGCAGTTACTTAAATGATAAAGAAGGTGTGGGGGACTGTGCTAGGTTGTTTCATTTCATCTAATCCCCACAACATCTTCCAGGCGTAAAAAAACACAATGAAAGAGGGCTGAGGCAGGGAGTTCCCATCATGGCACAGTGGTTAACAAATCTGACTAGGAACCATGAGGTTGCAGGTTTGATCCCTGGCCTTGCTCAGGGGGATAAGGATCCGGCGTTGCCGTGAGCTGTGGTGTAAATTGCAGATGCGGCTCGGATCTGGCGTTGCTGTGGCTGTGGTGTAGGCTGGTGGCTACAGCTCCAATTCGACCCCTAGCCTGGGAACCTCCATATGCCGTGGGAATGGCCCTAGAAAAGGCAAAAGGACAAAAAAAAAAAAAGAGAGAGAGAGAGAGAGAGAGCTGAGGCGGAGGGGGAAAAAACAAAACAAACAAAAAAACAGCCCCTGACAGCCATGAAGTAGCTTGTGACAGCTACACCTGGAATATTGTCTGGAGCCAGCTCCTGTTGTGCCAGAGTGGCTCCTGTAGGACAGAAACAGTCTCACGGGACACCAACCTAAGAAAAGGTCCTGGTGTGACTGTGATGAAGTGAGACGATCAACAAGACCACTTCCTGGGAGTTCCCATTGTGGCTCAGTGGAAGCCATTCTGATTAGCATCCATGAGGGCGCAGGTTCGATCCCTGGCCTCGCTCAGTGGGTTAAGGATCTGGCATTGCCGAGAGTTGTGGTGTAGATTGCAGAGGCAGCTTGGATCTGGTGTTGCTGTGGCTGAGATATAAGCCGGCGGCTATAGCTCCAAATTGATTCCTAGCCTGGGAACCTCCATATGCCGAGGGTGCAGCCCTAAAAAGACACACACACACACACACATACACAAAACGCTTCCTAATTTCACCTAAGCTCAGACAAAACCAAAGTCACTGCAAAGCACAAAATACCAAACCACCTTCCTTCCACCATATCCCAGTCACTGCTGCTGCTTTCCTGAGGATGGCGTCAGCTCTGCTCCCACCTGCCTGGGGGAGATTTATTAAGATGCAAAATCAAAGGATTAGCCCTACTTCCTGACAGCACCCAGTCCACAGTGAAACCTGTCCCTTGCACCCTCCCCCAAGTCACCAGACCAAAGCCCCAATCCTATATGTTCTAACACCCTCTTGCTGAGATGGCCCATGCCTTCCCACAGTGTGTGGTCTCTGAGCATTGAACACAATTCTGTTAACCACTGCTGTGTTCCTGGAGGGCCGGCTGGAGAGTAGGGACAGAGGACTGTGCTAGACTGAGAGATAAGCCAACTTCCTGGGGTCGGCCTGACTCTGCTGATCTCATGGCTGGAAGGAGAAAGAGCCACATGCATTCAAGGTTGTCATTTGTGTCCTGAGACCTAGTGGATGTGCAGTGACTCCTGCCCAGAGGGGGAAGGTGGTAGAAAGCTGGATGCCAGAGTCTTCTTATGTGTAACTCTGGATAAATCTGGACCTGTTTTTCCTAACCTGTAAAGTCTGAGCAGGTATATGATGCATAGAAACTGCTGGAAAGCACTAGGGGTATGTAATGTGATTATGAGCAGGATATGGTACGACCTACAAGTTTGTTCATTGTTTATGGATTCCTGGCACCTCCTTATCTACCCTTTGACTCTCTCAGGCGCAGTGATGTCTGTCTCTAGAGACCTTGAATTCACAGGGGTGTCAGAACCCCTATTTGAGGCAGAGTGTGACACCAGTAAGATGGGGCCTGAGTTGCATTGGCAGGAAGGGCGTAAAATCTATTTCCGGAATTCCAATGTTCTCCAACAGCCCAGACCTCAGCTCTGACTGGATCTTGTTGTGCATGCAGAAGAGCTTTTTAGGGCTGGGATGGGCTAAGGGGCCAAGAGGTGAAGGCAGGTGGCCAATGCCACCATTGAGGACTTGTGCTGGGTCTAGTGCCCTCTAGTGGGGATGGCCTAAACTGCCTCCCGATTTTTCTCAAAAGAACTGCTGCACGCATCTTGCGTTTATTTTCTACACAGTATTTGTCCATGGGTTTTTGTTAGAAACAAACCCCAAACCTGACCAGAATTCCTTTGGCTCCAAGCCAAGGCTTAAGTTAAACAGGACCTCACCTTTCTGCAAGATGGGGGTGATGGAACACAGGAGCCCAGGGTCAAAGGAGAGAAGAAAGTGACCTTGAAGATGGGGTCCAGTGCATCTCTGAAGCTTCATGGTTGGAGAAGGGTGAAAACAAGAGCATGAGATCGTGCAGGGGCTGGAGTGGAGGAACTAGGTCTGGAGAGCAGAGGGCAAATGATTCCTGGTCCTACTTGTTAATGTTACAGAGCCAGAAGGGAAGGAAGAATAAGAAAGGAAATGCCTTTTTTGAGAAATTGACATAAAGGTTTAAATCAAAGATCTAAAAGCTACTGTCTTATTTTGGGGGGTGTTGGGAGAGCTCCCCACAGCAAGCCAGCTGTGGGGACAAGGCGTAATTTTACTCCTTATAATCTAACCCAAGGACAAACATGCTGTTTTATTTTCTCATGAACACTTTGGCTAAAATTCTTTACCAGATACTGGTTTTGTGTGTGTGTGTGTATTTTTAGGGCTGCACCCAGGTTAGGGGTCCCCGCAGAGCTACAGCTGCTGGTCTACACCACAGCCACAGCAACACGGGATCCAAGTCACGTCTGCAACCTACATCAGAGCTCATGGCAATGCCAGATCCTTAACCCACTGAGCGAAGCCAGGGATCAAACCTTCATCCTCATGGATACTAGTGGGTTCATTTCTGCTAAGCCACGACGGGAACTCTTGGCTATTGATTTTTATCATCAAGACTGTGAGACCTCATAGGGACTCAATGGTTTAGAAATTCTGCATTGTTTTCTAGGTCAGTATTACCTAGTGTAAGGAGGGAGGGGCTGGTGGACTTTACCCAGCGTTCCAGGAGGGTCACTCGTCTGTGTGGTGGACCCATGTCGCAGAGAAGGGATGCAGACTCCATTTCAGCCCTCTGAATCTCCATCTCAGCCTGGTGCCTGCAGAGCTGCAGAAGTCTGGGGGCAGTGGGAGAGAAAGAGGTAGTCTTCACCGTCAGGGGTAGAGCAGGAACCAGGTCATAGGCATGGCCCCTCGCCCTCCCTATCCCATTGCCCAATGGTCGAGGGCTGAGGTTTTCAAACTTTTCATTTAGTGCCGCAGCCTTTTTCAAAAACAAAGTGATACGTAGAACTTTACTACGTATGTATGTAGTATTTTATAGGGTATTTTTCTAGTATATGTTCCATTAATAAATTACTTTTATAAAGTTAATGAGAACAAAGAGGCTGCTTGAAGAACTTAAGATTTTGCAAGTGACAATCTACTATGGGCCTCAGCACCCAGGTTCTATCTGAATATTTTTTGCTCATAGAGGATTAAGACAATCCAAGTTCACACAGATATGTTGTTGCAAACACTGTTTCATTTCGTTCTGTTGTGTTTTAAACAGTTGTCTTGCAATATCCAGGATTCTTTTCAATAAAGAAAGGAAGTGGGAGAACTTCGACTTTTGAGGTGTTCATAAAAATAAGCTAATCTCCCAAGTGATCTTAGCTGGAGGTCTCCAATGAATTTAAATGTGATTTATAATTCTCTTGAATATGGCTGTTGATTACTCAACCAAGTTATATTTTCAGAGTATCATCTTGGTGGCTCAGTGGGTTAAGGATCTGGCATTGTCACTGCTGTGGCTCAGGTCACTACTGTGGTACAAGTTTGATCCCTGGCATGGTATGGGCATGGTCCAAAAAAAATATATCTATATATATATTTTAATTTTAAAAGTGAAATCCTAACAAAAACTTTTGTGGAACCCTTGAAGCAAGGTTCCACGGAACACAGTTTGAAAACCACCCATCTGGTGTTGAAAAGGTAAGGCTTCCCCAACAGCATTTCCAGGAGCTGTCATGTAGGTTGCAGATGCAGCTCAGATCTGGTGTTGCCACGACTGTGATGTAGGCCAGCAGCTGCAGCTCTGGTTCATCTACTCTCCTGGAAACTTCCATATGCCACAGTGCAGCCCTAAAAAAAAGAGAGAGAGAGAGAACAGGAGAGAACAGAGAGAGCTGAGATCACCAAGATGTCACTCTTGCACGTTGTGCAAACTTCTATAAGTAGCCCTGGGAGTGGTTCCTGCTGAGCGCCTCTCCTTATGTCCATGTTGGCCCCGCAAATGCTATCCCTGCCCTTGCAGAAGGACAGGGAGGCTGCGCCTGGCTGTTGTGGAGTGTGCACCCTGGGACTCAGTTAAGGGGCTGTCTGTTCAAGGTGGCCCAGCCTCCCAGACACTGCGTTCCCTCCTGGGCCCAAAGGGACCAGGAACGGGGCCCTCAGTGAAGGCATCTCCATACTTGTCGGACCACCTGAAGGTCTGCCCGGCAAACCAATTGCTCCAAACTTGTAGCAACCTTGAAGCAAATTTGGCCACCCTTTCCTGAGCCATTTAGGGATCCCTGCTGGGCTCTTTTATGCAGAAGCATCCTGGCTTTTCCCAGCTCCAGCTAGAGAACCCAGTTTCCTTTTCTTTTTAAAAAACACTTTGTCTTATTTTATTTTATTTTTATTTTTATTTTTTGTCTTTTTGTTGTTGTTATTTTTGTTGTTGTTGTTGTTGCTATTTCTTGGGCCGCTCCCGCGGCATATGGAGGTTCCCAGGCTAGGGGCTGAATCGGAGCTGTAGCCACCGGCCTACACCAGAGCCACAGCAACTCGGGATCCAAGCCGCGTCTGCAACCTACACCACAGCTCACGGCAACGCCGGATCGTTAACCCACTGAGCAAGGGCAGGGACCGAACCCGCAACCTCATGGTTCCTAGTCGGATTCGTTAACCCCTGCGCCACGACGGGAACTCCCACTTTGTCTTATTTTATAATTGAAAGTAGTAAATGCTCATTATCTGCAATTAGGAGAACACAGTAGGAAAAGAATAATCTTCACAATGGCTTTTTTTTTTTTGCTATTTTTTGTAATAAATTACAAAAAAATTACATACATACACATTTTTTGAAAACTATAGAAATGACTCACAAATCATGATAATAGCTAAAAATTCAACAAGACCCAGTTAAATAGAGTAAAAAATGAAAATTTCTCCTTTCTTCTTCCCAACTCCATTTCTTTCTCCCAAGGTAACTACTATTGAAAGTTTGTGGAAGGACTTTTTAGACCTTTTCTTGTATTAACCCACATATGTATACACAGAAGTAATATTAACATGTACATATGTATTTAGTTTTGATTTTTTTTAAATAATTTTTTGCCCCTCCTCCCTTTTGGTCTTTTTAGGACTGCACCTGCAGCTTATGGAAATCCTCAGGCTAGGGGGTCAAATCAGAGCTACAGCTAATGGCCTATGCCACAGCCACAGCAAGTAGGGATCTGAGCCACATCTGCGATGTACACCACAGTTCACAGCAATGCCGGATCCTTAACCCACTGATCGAGCTAAGGATCGAACCTGCATCCTCCTGGATACTAGTTGGGTTTGCTGACCCATGACTGTGATGGGAACCTCTTGTTTTGATTTTTTAAATGTAAATATTTTAAAATATTATTCTATAACTTGATTTCCCTCCAATTTAATTAGTCTTGAAGATCTTTTTCTACCAGTTATTTCACTTAAAAAAAAAAATTGTGGCATATAATGTCATAATATGGATTAGGTTCTGTTTTGCTATTATAAGCAGTCTTACAGTATCTTTGTACATATATCTTTGTGCAAACAGCATTTTTCATTTAAACTTAAAACTTCTCCTCTTAGAGCAGGAGAGATTTATATACATAGGCTGGGAAGATTTAGCTTTTGTCTACCTGCAAATGCTTGGGGAATTTAGAGGGACTCTTTAAATCTTGGACAAAAATGAACACAACTTCAGGACTAATTGGTTTTATGAATGCCAAAAAAGATTTCTTTTTGGTTTTATTTTATTTTTATTTTTTTGGTTTTTAGGACTGCACCCATGGCCTATGGAGGTTCCCAGGCTAGGGGTCAAACCGGAGCTCTAGCTGCCAGCCTGCACCATAGCCACAGCCAGATCCGAGCCATGTCTGTGAGCTGGACAGCCTACACCACAGCTCACGGCAATGCCAGATCCTTAAACCACTGAGCCAGGCCAGGGATAGAACCTGCATCCTCATGGATCCTAGTCAGATTAGTTTCCGAGGTGCCACAATGGGAACTTCCAAAAGAGATTTCTTAGTTTCACACTGGTTTAATATATGCAGACCCCAGAACCACTGTCTATGGATAATAACTGAAGACATCATTTTAAGGTTGCTGGAAGACAGTCTCATGGATATGATGTTTCCCTCATCTGCATCTGCATTCCTTTTTTTTTTGTCTTTTTGCCTTTTCTAGGGCCGTTCCAGCGGCATATGGAGGTTCCCAGGCTAGGGGTCTAATCGGAGCTGTAGCCGCCGGCCTATACCACAGCCACAGCAATGTGGGATCCAAGCCATGTCTGTGACCTACCCCACAGCTCATGGCAACGCCGGATCCTTAGCCCACTGAGCGAGGCTAGGGATCGAATCCGCAACCTCATGGCTCCTAGTAGGACTCGTTAACTACTGAGCCACGATGGGAACTCCCTGCATTCCTTTACTGCTGGACGACGGTGTGCCTAAGTCCAAGAGCTGAGAGAGGTTCGAAAGTTGATAATGTGTGTTTTCCCATTGCTTCTCTTCCACCAGGGTATAGCATTTCCAGCTGGTCTGATTGCAAAACTTGTCTTCTTGCTGAAATGTTTTCCCTTGATGTGGGTTTATTTTGCAACTGTTGCCAAAGTCACGCGAATTAAATTGTAAATGCCACCAAAATGTATTCTTACTTGGCTATATTTGAGATAAAGTTTAGCAATTGCAAGTGGAAGGGGTGGGCTTGGAGAGAGAATTTCAGAAGCTACTGTTTCAAAGTCCTTCATGAGCGGGGTGACATCACCCCCTGCTTTGACTTCAAGGTCTTTTGACTAATCTTGTTTATTTGTCAGACAGGGATTCAACAACTCATTTCACGCAAATGTGCAGGTGCTCTGAAACACTGATAGGTAAGCAGGGTGAGACTGGAATCAAACCCAACATAGATGGGATTTGGGTTTCTGGAGCAGTGGCTCTCCAACCTGACTGTCCCAGAACCAGCGGGCAGGTTTCCACAGAGCTTCCAGGGTCTCACCCCACATCTAAGAGATCACAGACTCCAGCATGTGGTTGCAGTCCATCCACCTGTTCTCTCGGTGGAAACAAGTTATTAGTATGTAGTTTGTCATAATTACTTAACAGTTATGCTTATTACGTTTATGCTTATGGTGATTTTAATGATTATTGTAATATGTTGAAAGACTATATTTTGCTAATAGGAACTGACACGTAACTTGTGATAATGACAACTGTGTATATACTACCTCCTTCCCTTCATTCCTTCACCTCTAAGACATATGTCAACCACACAGGCATCTCTTTGTGTTGGCTGGCCAATGCCTAGTCCAGACCACCTTTCTGTCTTGCCTGGACTAACCTTTTTTTTTTTTTTTTTTGTCTTTTTGCCATTTCTTGGGCTGCTCCCGTGGCATATGCAGGTTCCCAGGCTAGGGGTCGAATTGGAGCCATAGCACCGGCCTATGCCAGAGCCACAGCAACGCCAGATCCGAGCCACGTCTGCAACCTACACCACAGCTCACAGCAATGCCGGATCCTTAACCCACCGAGTAAGGCCAGGGATCGAACTCGCAACCTCATGGTTCCTAGTCGGATTCATTAACCACTGAGGCACAACGGAAACTCCCTGGACCAACCTTCTTTAACTGTTCCCTCCAGAGTTCTCTTGTGGTGCAGTGGGTTAAGGATCTGGCATTGTCACTGCAGTAGCCTGGGTCACTGCCATGGTGTGGATGCAGTCCCTGGCCTGGGAACTTCCACATGCCACAGAACCCCCCCCCCCCAAATCTCCTTTAATCATTCCCTCCAATCCATTCATGGTACAGCAAACAGAGGGATTTCTTTTACCTTTAAATTTTGAAAAATTGAAAACCTACTGAAAAGTTACAAGAATAGAGTCATAAGCCTCTCTCTATATGTGGATTTACTGATTGCCATATTTTGCTGTATCTGCTCTATCTCTTTAAATAAGTTATGTCTTCTTTTTATTATTACTACTATTACTACTGTTGTATTTTTGGTTGATCCATTTGAGGGTACACTGGAGACATCAGGGCCTCTAAGAACAAGGATGTCCCCTTAACATAGTAACTACAGTAAATCAAATCCAGAAACTTGATTGAATACTACTCTTTAAAATATAAATAAGTATAGTCCATATTTAAATTTTCCATCATGGCCTTTATAAAATTCTTTTCCCTTCCAGGATCCAATCCCCACCAGACATTTAGCTGTCACGTCTTTAGCCTTTTTCAGTGTCAACTGTCTTTGTCTTTTGTAGCATAAGATCTTTGAAGAGAGCAGGTCGGTCATTTACACAACACTCCTCTGTTTGGGTTCCTCTGAGGTTTCCTCACAAGTAAATAACCCTGAGCGGTTCATCTGGGGTAGATCCTTTCTCCAAGCTTCATATTAGGGCTCAGAGGGACCATGGGAAGTTGTCAGCCTGTGCTTCTCCTGGGTTAATCACTCTCCAGGGGCATCTCATTGAATTAATCTCTGCAGCTACAGCAGCAGCAAAGCCATGTTCAACCTGGTCCATGCGTCTCTGAGCTCCCCTCCTCCCTCCTTTCCTCCTCTCACTGCATTCTGGCCACACTGGGCTTCCTCCAGTTCCTAGAGCTGGTCAACCCTCGCCACGGAAAGCTCTTCCCCACTCTGTTCTCACAGTGGGTTGGTCTGGACATCCCAAGAGTTCACCTATTTACCTATGGGAAAGGGCAAAGACGGGGTGAAGATTGCCATGCCCTTGAAATGGAAGTCACTGCAAGGTGATTTTTTTGTTTGTTTTTGTTTTTTTTTGTCTTTCTAGGGCCACACCCATGGCACATGGAGGTTCCCAGGCTAGGGGTCAAATCAGAGCTGCAGCTGCTGGCCTACACCACAGCCACAGACAGCATTGCTGGATCTGAGCCACATCTACGACCTGTACTGCAGCTCACGGCAACGCTGGATGCTTAACCCACTGAGCAAGGCCAGGGATCAAACCTGCATCCTCATGGATACTAGTGGGGTTTGTTAACCGCTGAGCCATGAGGGGAACTCCCTGCAAGGTGATTTGTGTTCCAAACATTTTCCCTCCTTAAGGCTTCCTGTCTTCTGATGTCTCTGCTTTTTTCCCTTAATGCTGGATGGTGCCAAGGTCTGGATGCTCCAAAGCATCCTGGCACATTCTCAAGTACAACCCTTCTCCCATGTGATTCATTTAGGTTTTGTTTTGTTTCTGAGATTTTTGCAATAAGAGAGTCTGAAAGGCAGCACTTTAAAAACAAAATCAGGGAGTTCCTGTCATGGTGCAGTGGTTAACTAATCCGACTAGGAATCATGAGGTTGTGGGTTTGGTCCATGCCCTTGCTCAGTGGGTTGACAATCCGGTGTTGCTGTGAGCTGTGGTGTAGGTTGCAGATGTGTCTCGGATCCTGAGTTGCTGTGGCTGTGGCGTAGGCCGGCGGCTACAGCTCTGATTTGACCCCTAGCCTGGGAACCTCCATATGCTGCGGGAGCGGCCCAAGAAATAGCAAAGAAGACAAAATAATAATAATAATAATAATAAAAACAAAATCAGGGTGTGCCCACAGTCATACCCTTATGTGGGTAGCTCGCATCTAATGATTGATGGCGGCAAAGGCCCAACTTGAGATATTTGGGCCCAACTTGAGACAACTTTAAAGGACCAGGAATTCCCCGGTGGCACAGTGGTTTAAGGATCCCGCATTGTCACTGCTGTGGCTTAGTTCACAGCTGTGGCATGAGTTTGATCCCTGGCCCCAGAATTTCTTATGCCACAGTCACAGCCCAAAAAAAGGGGGACATTCTAAATCCAGCACTTTCCATGCAATTAAGAAAAACTGTGCTTCAGCCATAGCTCAACCTTCCCCTGTGCCCGTATCTGCATTCTTCACCTCTTAATCACTGTTGCTGATTAAGAGCACCCCTAATAAACCTCCTGCATCCTCCCCCCAATAAAAATAAAAATAAATTTTAAAAATATCAACTTTTCATTGTAGAGGAATTTATTATTTTTTTAAAGATTTTTATTTTTTCCATTATAGTTGGTTTACAGTGTTCTGTCAATTTCTACTGTAGAACAAAGGGACTCAGTCACACATATACATACATGCTTTTTCTCACATTATCCTCCATCATGCTCCATCATAAGTGACTAGATAGAGTTCCCTGTGCTATACAGCAGGAGCTCATTGCTTATCCACTCCAAATGCAATAGTTTGCATCTAGGAACCCCAGACTCCCAGTCCATCCCACTCCCTCCTCCTCCCCCTTGACAACCACAAGTCTGTTCTCCATGTCCATGAGTTCATTTTAGAGTAATTTAGATTCACAGAAAAGTTGCAAAGATATTGCAGAGAGTTCCTGTATCCACCCTCAGCCTTTCTCCCTCATGTTCACATTTCAGATCACCTTGGTGTATGCGTGAGAACTAAGAAAGCAAGACTGTGCATTATTCTTTACTAAACTCCAGACTTTGCTCAGATTCTACCAGTTTTTCCACCACTGTTCTGTTTCTGTCCCAAGATCCAGTCCAGGGCACAACAGCACGTTTTGTTGTCATGTTCCACAGTCTAGGGTGGGACAATTTTGCTCCTTTTTTTTTTCTTTTTAGGGCCACACCCATGGCATATGGAGGTTTGCAGCCTAGGGGTCTAATCGGAGCTGCAGCTGCTGGCTTATGCTACAGTCACGGCCACATGGGATCTGAGCCACATCTGTGACCTACACCGCAGCTCCCAGCAATGCTGGATCTTTAACCCCCTGAGCAAGCCCAGGGATTGAATTTGAGTCCTTATGTCTTAACCCACTGAGCCAGAGTGGGAAGTCCTCTATTCTTATTTCTCACAATTCTTTTTTCATTCAACAAACTTTCTTTTTCTTTCTTTCTTTCTTTCTTTCTTTCTTTCTTTCTTTCTTTCTTTCTTTCTTTCTTTCTTTCTTTCTTTCTTTCTTTCTTTTCTTTCTTTCTTTCTTTCTTTCTTTTCTTTTCTTTCTTTCTTTCTTTCTTTCTTTCTTTCTTTCTTTCTTTCTTTCTTTCTTTCTTTCTTTCTTTCTTTCTTTCTTTCTTTCTTTCTTTCTTTCTTTCTTTCTTTCTCTCTCTCTCTCCTTCAAGAAGGACAGTTTATTTGATACTTTTAATAGATGGTACTTTTCGGAGTTCTCGTTGTGGCACATCGGAAACGAATCTGACTGGGAACCATGAAGTTTCAGGTCTCAATCAGTGGGTTAAGGATCTGGCATTGCCATGAGTTGTGGTATGGGTCGCAGACAAGGCTCAGATCCCACGTTGCTGTGGCTGTGGTGTAGGCTGGCAGCTGCAGCTCTGATTTGACTCCTAGCCTGGGGAACCTCCATATGCCTTGGATGGCGACCTAAAAAAAAAAGCAAATAGATAGTACTTTTACAAACGTGCAGTCCCTGAAGGAAACAGCAAATAAATGTATTCTTGTTGGTGATAAAGCTGAACACTATTGTATAGGCCATGTCTTTGGATTTCTTAAGCACAGAATTTCACTGGGAGATCAAATACTCCAAGAATACAACTTTTGAGAAGCAAATAGAATTAGACAGGGAGAGAATCAAGGACAGCCCTTTTCTTATATACATTGGGAAGTGATTAAACAAACTTATTTTTAAAGGTGTACATGCCAAGGTGTGATGATTCAATATATGTATACATCGTGAAATGATTACCACAATCAAATGAATTCTTGCAGTTTTATTTCATGGTCTAGACATTTTCATCAGATATTTTATTTTATTGTATTGTATTGCTTTTTAGGTCCATTGTATTGTATTGTATTGTATTGTATTGTGTTGCTTTTTAGGTCCTTAACCCACTGAACTAGGCCAGGGATGGAACCCGCAACCTCATGGATTCTAGTTGGGTTCATTAACCACTGAGCCATGAAGGGAATTCCTTGTCAGATATTTTATAGAAATGTCCTTCAATTTCAATTTGTCTGATGCTTTTCTCATGATCAGATTGAAGTTGTGAATTTAGGGAAAGAATTCCACATGAGGCGCGTCCTCATTGCCCGCCTGCAAAAGGACTTATCACTGTTGCTGTTAAACTTGGCCCCTGGTTTTAGGTGGTTATCTGCACACCTGGCCACTGTAACAGTATTATTTTTCCTACTCTGTATTTCATTCTTTGGAAGTCACTAGGTCTGCCTGCATTGGGGAGGATGGGCAAAAGCAGCTTAAAACATTTTAGTATGCAATTAGTTTTGCGATTTAGAGCTTAATTTTTTTTAAATTATTCCACTGTTTCTGGGGGCAGAGAGGCTAAAAATCTTCTGAAGGGTTTTCATCAAACTCTGCCTGCATACCTCCCTCACACGAATTACAAATGCCTTAAGAGGATGTGACACTTCTGAGTTGGCTCGCAGCCCGAACTAGCAAGGATTTGCTAGAAAGCTTCTGATGAAAATATTTTGAATTATATAAGGGAACTCCTATATTCACTTACTCATTTAATAAGTAGATACTTATTTACTTATTTATTTCTAACTATTTTTTTTTAAAAGATCGCACTAGCAGCACATGGAAGTTCCCAGGCTAGGGGTCTAATCGGAGCTACAGCTGCCAGCCTACGCCACAGCCACAGCAACACAGGATCCGAGCCGCGTCTGTGACCTACACCACAGCTCACGGCAATGCCAGATCCTTAACCCACTGAGGGAGGCCAGGAATCAAACCCACAACCTCATTGTTCCTAGTTGGATTCGTTTCTGCTGCGCCACAACGGGAACTCCAATAAGTAGATATTTGTTGAGTGTCTACTATGTACCAAGCAGTGCTGGGGATCCATGGCTGCATTTTTCCATCCCTCAGTTTGACTTGGGAAAAGAAATAGAACCCCTATCACTTACTGGGTGCCTCCTGTGAGCTAGGAACTGGGCTAATGTCCCGTATTCATCACTAAATCCTTTTGACAGTCCTGCACATATGTTTTTTCTACCCCTAATTTATATTATTTTAAAATTGAATCAGAAAAACTCAGCATCAAAAGATTTACAATGAAATATAGGGGTTTATCACCCATAAGCCATTCAACCCCCTAGAAGGACATACCCTCCCCCACCGTAGCTGTTACCTCTGGGTTTGTAAATGCTAACAATAATAGTTTTGGGACTTCCTGTTGTGCCTCAGCAGTGAAAATCTGGCTAGTATACACGAGGACGCAGGTTCGATCCTTGGCCTCACTCAGTGGGTTAAGGGTCCAATGTTGCCATGGAGCTGTGGTGTAGGCTGGCAGCTGCAGCTGAGATTCGACCCCTAGCCTGAGAACTTCCATATGCCATGGGTGCAGCCCTTAAAATATAAATAAATGCATACATACATACATACATACACATACACATACAAGACTCACCTTCATTAAAAAAAAAAACCAATAATAGTTTTGAAATAAAGAAGACTTTAAAAATTACATGCTGTTTTAAAGTACTCCGCTGTCTGCCTGAGTTTAAATCCTGGGTTCTATTCTACTTCTTGGTGGCTTTGTGACCTTGAGCATGTTACGTAACCGTTTTCCCCCGTTTTTTAAGTTTTATTGAAGGAAAGTTGATTTACAAGATTGTGATCATTTCTGCTGTGCGACAAAGTGATTCAGTTATACATGTACACACGTCCAGTCTCTTTCAGATTCTTGTTTGTTTGCTTGCTTTTTAGGGCCGCACCCTCAGCATATGGAGGTTCCCAGGCTAGGGGTCTAATCAGAGCTACAGCTGCCAGCCTACGCCACAGCCACAGCAACACGGGATCCAAGCCATGTCTTTGACCTACACTATGGCTCAAGGCAGTGCTGGATCCTTAACCCACCAAGCAAGGCCAGGGATCGAACCCACAACCTCATGGTTCCTAGTCGGATTCGCTTCTGATGCGCCATGATGGGAACTCCAATGTTTATAGACTTTTTGATGATGACCATTCTGGCTGGTGTTAAGTTACTTAGCTTCTTGATGCCTCAATATTCCCTTCTGCAAAATGGGGGTGATAATTGTCATAGCATTGTTGCAAGGATCACATAAGAGGACATGTGTGGAGTGCTTTGAAAGTAGTTGGTGAACACACAGCAAATGTTCAGTATTGTAACCTGTTATTATTATTCTGTGTAACGAGGGATAGACTGGGAACGATCAGTTTCAGTCTGATGTACATGGCCAGGATTTTCAATCCATTTATTTGCTTTTCCTCCTGGTGCATTTCCAGCCCTCAACCGTGTGATTGGGGATACAATTAATTCATCCACAGCTAGTCTTTAATCTCTGGATATTTTCTGACTCTTTGGCACATAAATTATCAACCTTTAAACTAAACAATTAGTCTTAGCTTGAAAGAATTTGTATATATCTCTAGGGCCACGCACAATGAAACAAATCCTTTGTTTCCTGTTTATATATAAACTGTGATGTTTCTGTATATATATATATATATATATATATATATATATAAATAAAAATGTCATCTCTCCTTTGAGGCATTTGGGGAAGGAGAAAAAAGGAAGACTGTGGTAATTAATGTTTAGCAACGAAGAGAAAACTAGTACAATTCTATGTGCATCCTCGAAACCCAGAAATGGCTCTCTCCAAGTCTGTTTCTTGCAATCATATTTTCTTTCTTTCTTTCCTTCTTTCTTGCTTGCTTTTTGCTTCTTAGGGCCACACCCATGGCATATGGAGGTTCCCACACTAGGGGTCCCTTCAGAGCTACGGCTGCCAGCCTACACCACAGCCACAGCAACTTGGGATCCGAGCCACGTCTTCAACCTACACCACAGCTCACAGCAATGCCGAATCCTTAACCCACTGAGACCTACACCACAGCCACTGCAATTCGGGATTGGACCACATCTGTCACTTACACCACATAGCTCATGACACTGCTGGGTCCCCAACACACTGAGCGTGACCAGGGAATCCTCATGGATACTAGTCAGATTCATTTCCCCTGCACCACAGTGGGAACTCCCTGCCATCATGTATTCTAATATAGTTGGTTATTCCCTTGTAGTGGGTTGAATAGTATCTCCCCAAAAGACATGTCCAAGTCCTCACCCTCTAAACGTTCTGAATGTGAACTTATTTGGAAATAGGGTTTTAGCAAATATATTTAAGTTAGAGATCTTGAGATGAGATCATCCTGGAGATGGACTGGGTCCTAAATCCAATGACTTGTGCTTATAATACACCTTATAAGGGCAAAAGCAGTGAAGGCTGAGGTTGAGATTGGAGTGGTGTGTCTGTAAGTCAGGGAAGGCTGAGGATTGCTGCTAAGGACCGGAAACTAGGAGGGGGTCAGGTGGGACGGAGTCCCTCTCAGAGCCTCCAGAAAGAACCAACCCTGCCAACAGCTTGATTTCTGATTTCTGGCTTCTATGACTGTAAGCAAATACATTTGTGCTGTTCCAAGCTGCCATGTTTGTGGGGTCATTTGTTGAATGCTGCTGGGGTGCACTGCTGGGGTACACTGCAAGGATATGGTGGGTAGTGGGGAGGACGGAGGTGGGCAGACATGGTGAATGGCTGGAAGGACGTCAGGGGAACAGTGCAGAAAGCATCATGAAAATTAGAGTTTTTGCCCTGTCCCACCCAGTGCACCTAGCTGTCCTGGGCCCCCAAACTGCCAGTCCCAGTAGGCGGAGGAACCATAGGATGGAGGCAGGGGCAGGAGAGAAGGCACGTCCTTGCAGTGCTTGACACCCCAGGCCAGAGAGACATTGAGCCTCCTTTTCAGGGAAACTTTTTTTGTTGGTTTGTTTTAGGGCTGCACCCATGGCATGGACATTCCCAGGTGAGGGCTCAATTTGGAGCTACACCACAGCCACAGCAACATGAGATCCAAGCTGCTTTTGTGACCTACACCACAGCTCACAGTAACGCTGGATCCATTGACCCACTGAGCGAGGCCAGGAATTGAACCTGCATCTTCATGGATACTGATTGGGTTGGTTACCGATAAGCCATGACAGGAACTCTGCAAGGGCTTTATAAACCTGCAAATCCTGTGACTTGGAGAAGAATTACCAAAAAGATGGGGAACAGAAGCTGGTGTAGTGACTTAGTGCCGAGCAGAGGTGACAGAGTCCAGCTGGAGGCTTACTAAACCCACGCCTTCCCATTCCTGGGGACAGAGTGGGACTGCAGGTTTCAGCCCCCTTTGCAGCTGGTAAAGCCTCCTAACCCCTGAATCCTCCCGTGTACTCCTCCTCCCCTGCCCTCTTGCCCTCATCTGCTGGCCAGGAGCAAAGGAGCCAAGTGACAACCCCAAGATTCAGCTGGAAGACGGTGGCCCCCGTAGACTGCCTGCCTTACAGCCAACTGAGCTTGGCATAAATAAGCAGGAAAGAAAACTGGCTAATGTGAAGTCCCTGAGATCGGGGTTATTTTTTGCAATAGCAAATGAACTGTAATAGAGACGATGGGACTCTCTGCCTTGTTCTCTTCTTTTTCATTTTACTTTTTGCCTTGACCCAGATGGAAGTCACACTCTGGCATTTAAGGGTACCTCCCTGGATAGAGAAGGCTTTGTTCAAGCTGACCGAAGGTGGAATTCTTGTTCTGTATGGTTTTAATCAACAAACAAGCCAGGGAGTCAGCTGCTGTCCCTTTAACTTCATTTTCCAACAAAATGCAAAACAGGGCTTAAAGAATAGTCATTCTTTGAAACTTTGGGGATACATACTTGGTATTCATTCCCTTCCCAAATCTCATTATCCCATGGAGAAAGCCTGACAGAATTTACAGGAGCTTGAGCGCTACTTAAAAGACACAAAGTGCAATCATCTTCTTAGAACGGAAGGTTCTACCAGGGGTGGTGTAATCTGTGGAATGTGGTTTAAGTTAAGCCCTCGCAGCGGGGGTTCTTTATATGAGCAAGGATTACTCTCTAGGCTAAGCCCCTGTGGAAGGTCACCATGACTGGCAGCCAAGGACTGCATATCTATTTTATTTATTTATTGTCTTTTTTGTTAGGGCTGCACCCATGGAATATGGAAGTTCCCAGGCTAGGGGTCAAATTGTGGTCGGCCTATACCACTGCCACAGCAATGCCAGATCCGAGCATGTCTGCAGCCTACACCACAGCTCACAGCAATATTGGATCCTTAACCCACTGAGCGAGGCCAGGGATGGAACCTGCAACCTCATGGATACTAGTCAGATTTGTTTCCACTGAGCCAGGATGGGAACGCCTGCATATCCATTTTAGAAAACAGGCTCACCCTTGGAATGGAAAGAAGACGTGGAGACATTTTGCCCACTCCACAAGAACAGGGGCATGTTGGTTTGGTGAGGAATAGGTCAGGTTAGGTCACAACCGAGGGTCAGAAATCTCGGTGTCACAATCGCCACAGCAGCCTCTGAAACACCAGCCGGGGTTTGTAACGGCATGAAAGAGCAGCACAAGCCAGGAGTCTCTGGATAGCTATAGCATCTTGGTGATGGTTACTGACTGAAAGTGTATGTTCTCCCTGCAACACACATGGACCCCCTCCATCCCTGCCTACCCACCTTTCTAGGTTGAACCCCTAACCTCCAATGTGATGATATTATGAGTGGAGCCTCTGGAAAGTAATTAGGTTTGGAGGAGGTCATGAGGGTGGAGCCCTCACAATGAGATTAGTGCCCTTTTAAGAAGAGAAAGAGATGCTGGAGCTTCCTTTCTGCCCTCTGAGGGCACCTCGAGCAGGGAAAAGGACTCTCACCAGAGTCTGATAGTGTTGGTACCTGGATCTCATACTTCCAGCCTCCAGAACTGTGAGAATTACATGTCTGTTGTTTCAGCCCCCCCCCCCCACCCCAGTCTAAGGTATTTTGCTACAGCGGCCTGACTTAAGCCAGAGGTTTACTTTGTACTTTAGATTCAAAGGTGTTTCTAGGGTTTAGAATGTGGGTCCTGGTTCTTGCCCTTGACCCAGTGATTTTTTTGATGAATCCATGTGTTAGAACCCTACGAGAATCCTTTCCTTTCTGGAATCTGGGAGACCTAAGAAGTCTACCTATGAAGCAGTGTGTGTTATTTTCCTAATTGCAGTCTCTCAAATTACATGTCCTCTCGGAATTTATAGACACCTAGGCGCAGTTGTCACTTGACACAAACACTGTATCCCCTTTGCAAGCTCTCAGTGGTCCCAGGTCCTGGGAGATGACTGGGAGGGTGTGCCGAGTGCACATCTCCTCCCATCAAATCTGCTTGCTGGTCCTGGACCCAGTTTTCTTCACGTCACATGAGTGAAGCGTCCCTTCCTCTTTTCCCTGTGCTCATAGCTGCACCAGTTTATTAACGAGTCTGCTTTCTTTGCAAATGGCGATAAATGTAACGCCAACTGGTTGGGGAAATGAGAGATGATTGCCCCACATAATTGAAAATCTGGGGTTCTATCTCCAGCTGCCAGCACGGTTTGATCCGGGGCTCACGTAATGTCAACAGGATCCAATTTCCCTTCTGCTTTCCTTTTATACTCTTCGTCTCCCCTCTTTTCTCTCACCTTTATGGCTCTATTGCCTCAATTTCAGCTCTATTCTTGGGGTGCTCCTGATTGAAGATGGCTGTGGCCCTCGATCTTCCAGCGTCTGAGGTTCAATGTCATCAGACGAGAGCACTGGTTTCTATCCCAGCATTTCCACAGGAGCTCTCATTGCGTTTCCATGGCTCTGATTCGAACATATGTTGGTGCCTCAGATCCATCACTGTGGGTGGGGAGTTTGAATGAGCTGCTTAGCTGAGGTCACATGCCTCACCCTTTGTGCTTTGGGGATGACAGGGTGGAGGGCAGGTGATGGGTGGGGTGCCTCTAAATCACATGGTATAAGAATAAGAGAGGGTGGATTCCCCCAAGGAAATGAGACCAAGGCCTATTAGTGGAAGTAGGGTCAATGGCCACTGGACGGCCCAAAGTCAACAAATGCCCATCACCAGTCCTGCCAAATGCTGTTCTCTGCATTAAGATAACAAAAGAAGGATGAACACCCTAAATAGTAAGGGGAAACCTCAACTTTCCAAACATTTGGCTTCAGTTTTTACCTGGAACAGGAGATAGATAAGATCATGTTGATTTGGCATCCTTCAAACATTGTGTGCAAGCTGAACATGTAGCTTAGCAACTAGAGCACAGATTAAAAATAGAAATTCAGAGTTATCATCGTGGCTCAGTGGAAATGACTCTGACTGGCATCCAAGAGGATGCAGGATCGATTCCTGACCTCGCTCAATGGATTAAGGATCCGGCATTGCTGTGAGCTGTCGTGTAGGTCGAAGATGTGGTTCAGATCCAGCGTTGCTGTGGCTGAGGTGTAGGCTGGCAGCTGTAGCTCTGATTTGACCCCTATCCTGGGAAATTCCATATAAAAAGACAAAAAAAAAAAAGGAAAGGAAAGGAAAGGAAATTCACAGGGGGGCAAAAGTGCCCCAAACCCACCCAGTGGCATTACTATTTAACAGCCAGCACCACCTACTCCTCAAACCTGTCCTCTTCCCTGAATCACTGGGTGGGGCAGTGAGGCTGGCAGCATGGGTGACTGGAGAGGAGCTAGGACAGAGGTCCAGGGCTGATTGGCACCTGCTCTGCAGTATCCAGGGGCGTCAAGTGAATTTTTCAGGAGAAGTTTTGTCTTTTGCAGTAAAGGATTGATAAAGACTGCTTGGCCTTCATTCTACTTTAGTTAAGGATCTAGTTATGCTCAACCGATGCGGCCACAGTGGGGGCAAAGAACAGAGAGTAGCCAGACTTGGCCGTTACAGACACAAGGATCCATCAATCAAACAACAAATTAAGCATCGGAAAAACACCAGTTGGGTGCAGGACACTCAGTGTTCATATTACAGGCACTTAATGATGTCCGGTTCAGTGCCAACCTGAAAGGCATAGGTGGAAAGAGCTATAAGGAATCCAGAGAAGGGAGAGAAGCAAGGATCCGCTATTAAAAAGATTTCAGTGGAGTTCCCGTCGTTGCGCAGTGGTTAACGAATCCGACTAGGAACCATGAGATTTCGGGTTTGGTCCCTGGCCTTGCTCAGTGGGTTAATGATCCGGCGTTGCCGTGAGCTGTGGTGTAGGTTGCAGACGAGGCTCGGATCCCGCGTTGCTGTGGCTCTGGCGTAGGTCGGTGGCTACAGCGCTACAGCTCCGATTAGACCCCTAGCCTGGGAACCTCCATATGCCGATTAGACCCCTAGCCTGGGAACCTCCATATGCCGCGGGAGCGGCCCAAAAGAAATAGCAAAAAGACAAAAAAAAAAAAAGATTTCAGTGAGAAAGGGGGCTTTCAACCTTAAAGAATGAGATCTGGAGGAGAAAGCCATTCTGAGTGAGAAGATAACACAGGCCAACACTCAAGAGGCCAGGCTGTGCTGAGCTGGGGGAGAGTCACGGTGCTAAAGCTTGGGCCTGGGAGTCTCACCCTCTAAGTCATGGTGTCGTATTTGCCAGCTGCACAACTTGAATTATTCAACCATTATGGTCCAAGGTTTTGAAACCTAAAATGCACACACAAGAAATAATAAGGCATTGAAATCAGCAAGGAAGAAGTAAAACTGTCTCTACTTACAGATGACATAGTATTTTTTTTCAGGGCTACACCCAAGCATATTAAGTTCCCAGGCTAGGGGTCTAATTGGAGCTGTTGCTGCTGGCCTACACCACAGCCACAGCAATGCGGGATCAGAGCCACATCTTCAGCCTAAGCCACAGCTTGAGGCAATGCTGGATTCTTAACCCACTGAGCCAGGCCAGGTTCAAACCTGCATCCTCATGGATACTAGTCAGGTTCTTAACCTGCTGAGCCACAGTGGGAACTCCTAGATGACATAATATTATATGTAAAAAATCCTAAAAACTCTACGAAAAAAAACCTCTTGGAATGACTCAATACATTCAGTAAAGTTGCCGGGTACAAAATCAATTAATATACGGAATACAGTTGTTTCTGTACACTACCAACAAAATATCTGAAAAAGACATAAAGAAGGCTTCTGCAGTGCAGAAGAATTAATCAACAAAATGAAAAGGCAACCTACCAAATCAGAGAAAATGTTTGTGAACCATCTACCTGATAAGAGATTAATATTCAAAATACATAAGGAACTCGGGAAGTTCCCGTCCTGGCGCAGTGGTTAACCAATCCGACTAGGAACCATGAGGTTGCGGGTTCGATCCCTAGCCTTGCTCAGCGGGTTAAGGATCTGGCATTGCCGTGAGCTGTGGTGTAGGTCACAGATGCGGCTTGGATCTGGTGTTGCTGTGGCTCTGGTGTAGGCCAGAGGCTACAGCTCGGATTAGCCCCTAGCCTGGGAACTCCATATGCTGCGGGAGTGGCCCTAGAAAAGGAAAAAAAGACAAAAACAAAACAAAATATGTAAGGAACTCGGTACAACTCAACTGCATAAAACCCAAACAATCCAATTTTAAAAATGGGCAGAGGAATCGAGTAGAAATTGTTCCAAAGAAAACACACAAAGTGACCAACAAGTGCATGAAAAGAGGCTCAACATCACTAATCATCAGGGAAATGCAAATTGAACCCGCAAGATATTGCCTCACACCTGTTAGAGTGGCTACCAGCTAAAACAAGAGAGACAAGTGTTGGCGAGGACGTGGAGAAAAGAAAACTTGTGTGCTGTCGGTGGGGATGTAAATTGGTGCAGTCACTATGGAGAAAAGTAGGGAGGTTCCTCTAAAAATTAAACATAGAACCACCACAGGATCTGGCAATCTCACTTCTGGGTACCAATCTACGGGAAATAAAGTCAAGACCTTGAGGTATCTGTATTCCTGTGTTCATCGTGGCGCTTCCACGTTTTTCTTTTTCATCCCTGTAGATCCTTCGAGTCTCCTGCTGGAACATTGATTTGGGAGAAAAGCAGGACCCAGCAGTTAGGTTCGTTTTTCCACAAAAAGGCAACTTATCCTAGAAGAATGACCCAGTTGACTTTTTTGTGTAGTCTGGCCTCCAGTGTAATCACACTCTCAACATGCCTTTGGAACAGCAACATCCAGAGGCCTTTGGGTAATCATGTCTATTTCTTATCTGCAGAAAAATGCTCAGAGACTCCTTCAGCTAGAGCAATTGTGTGTGCAGCCTAATTATTATTTTAGAATATCTTAGAGCCATTTCTTGTTTGAACGCTTTCTATCTATCCAGCCCAGGACTGCATTGGAGATGAGAGAATGGGATTTGACAGTTCAGTGAAAAATGAGTTGCAATTGGCCCTCCTGTGCTGGGGCTCTGGGGGAAGGTGAGCTGTTGGTATGGAGTGGGGTGGGGGGCGGGCATCGTCTCTGGGGCTGCCACTCTGTGTCACAAAGTTCTTTTGTCCCTTTTAAATGCCCTGGAAAGTTCTTTGAATCTAAAGATGTGTGCTTTTGCCTCACCCCCTCTACCCTTCTCTTCATTTTCTCTGATTATAGAAAACATTTAACTTTTAAAGAATTCTAGAGAAGGCAATCTTTGTGTTTCTGTAGATCATAGCCTAATGAAGTAGGTTCTTCAAACTTGGCTTCCAATTTCTCTTTTAAACCTAAGGTGGATTTTTTTGGACAAGTCTTGGCGTCCTGCTTCTGACCCAGTCCCATTCAATCCATCTCCCATATCTGTTTCCTAATATGTCCCATTATTCTTATTGAATTAAATGATAATTTTGTGATGGTGTGTGTGTGTGCACGCTCACACAAGGGTGACTGTTATGAAGGTGTGATGTGGAAATTATTACACTCTGCCTCCTCTTCTTTCCTTCTCCTCTGCTTCCCATTGTGTTTCTGAACTTTCCATGGTTTCTGTGGCTCTGCCCCATTGTGTAACCTGATGCTGCCTGTCTTGGCAACCTCTGATTTTCTCATTGAGTAAACAATAGGTCCTTAATGTTGAAACCTTTTTATTTATTTGTTTTTTGGAGGGGGGAATATCCAGCCAAAACAATCCTTCCTGATACATGAGCTGGATGAATGAATAAGAGAATGAATGAATGAAGCTCCTACCTCAACCATACCTTCCCACACTCCAGCTGTACCTGACTGCTAACAGTTTCTAGACTAGGCTTTGCTCTCTGGCTTCTCCATTTTGCACCATCTGTTCTGTGTCTGGGAGAATACCTCCTCATTGTTCATCTGGAGAATTCCTTGGGTGTCCTCCTTCAGGACTGAGCTCAAACATCAGCAGCTCTGGACAATCTTTTTGGATGTTCATGCTCCCAGAGTGGCTGTTTCATTTGTCTCTCTGTTTAACAGTCTACTTCCAAACTCAGTGGTGAAAATTAATGTTTATTACATTCCTGGAATCTGTGGGTCTGGGACTTGAACATGGCACTGCAGGGATGGCTGGTCCCAGCCTCAGCTGGAAGCTTTGAAGGTGGGGCTGGGTCATCCAATTACTTGCTCATTTCCTGGCTGGTGGGAAATGAGAAGGGCCAAACATCATAGCAGGGGCTCTTTGGGCATCTCTTTCTGTATCTCTGTTGTTTCCCCATATTGCAATTTCAAGGTGGCTGGACTTTTTATAGGGTGGCTCAGGGTTCCAAAGTTGTAGAGAGGGAGAAAGAGAGAACTAGGAGGAAGCGGTTTTCTTTTCTCTCTCCTTTCTTTCCCTTCCTTCCTTCCTTCCATCCTTTCTTCCTTTCTCCCTTCCTTCCTCCCACCCTTAACCCACTGAGCGAGATCAGGGATCAAACCCTCGTCCTCATGGATACTGGTTGGATTTGTTTCCGCTGCATCACAATGGGAAATCCCTCCACCCGTCAAGCCCTATGGCATCACTGCCTTATAGAGTTTTCTGGACTGTTGGAAACGACCACTATCTGTGCTATGTTATGTGGCCATTGAGCCCTTAAAATGTGGCTGGTGTGACTGAAGGACTAAATTTCAAATTTTATCTCATTTCCATTCATTTTAGTTTAGAGCACAGGTGGCTGGTGGCTACCTTACTGGACTGACCTCCAGGGGATGGGGTTTGGCACCATTCTGTCCGAGGCTCTAGGGACTGGATACTACTGGCCTTTCTTTCTTCAATAAAAGAAACAAAAGCCACAAAGCCTTTTTGTGTCCCTCTCTGCCCCCACGCTCTCACCAAAGCCCTCCATTAAACTCCCGAGACAGCCCTTCATGGATGGTTTTAGCAACTCCCCTTTTCTACTTGCAAGGATGGTCTTCTGCCCACTTGGTTGGTCTTGACATATAATGTCTTTTGTTTCCATTTTGTTTGCTCCCTGGAAAAATAACTCCTCATGTCTAATCTGCAGCACATACTCTAAGGTAATTATCTCTGTTGAAAGGTTGTTGATGTTACTTAAGCCAGTTATCATCCTCATGCACTTTAATTAAAACCCGCCTTTAAACCTTCCTGTTGTTGACATGCTCACTAAGAATCTTTAATCTGGCCTCTCTGGCCTCCTTGTTTAATTACAGTTGTCATTCTCTGTGTGCTTCCTTTTGGTATGGCCTTTTTTTGTTTGTTTGTTTGTTTTTTGCTTGTTTGTTTATTAAACTGTCACTGGAATGTTCTTACCTTCAACATGGCTTTTTGGAGAGGAACGAGCAATGTCTTTTTTCATAGATTGGAAAGGGTCTGGCGGGAATCTTAACTTTGTGGACAAAAACGTGTAGTTTTGTAACCCTTTTTGGAATGACTTGAGAGTAAAAAACAAATGCGTTTTCTTCCCTAAGTGCAGAAGTACTGCCACGCAGAGTTCAGGAAGCAGGGCTGGGGCTCTGGAACAGTTTGCAATTGAAGGGCAAACTTTATTGGGGGATGTAGGTTTTGCAATCAAGGCACTTAGGCTGCTCTGGAAAGGAGAAGACACGGATTACCAGAGGCATCTGCAGGAAACAATGGAAAGTTCAGGGAGTTCCCATCATGGAGCAGCGGAAATGAATCCGACTAGGAACCATGAGGTTGTGGGTTCAATCCCTGACCCCGCTCAGTGGGTTAAGGATCCGGCGTTGCCATGAGCTGTGGTGTTAAGTCATAGACATCGCTCAGATTCTGTGTTGCTGTGTCTCTGGCATAGGCCGGCAGCTGTGGCTCCAATTAGACTCCTAGCCTGGGAACCTCCATATGCTGAGGGAGTGGCCCTAAAAAGAAAAAAAAAAAAAAAGGAAAGGTAAGGACAATGCATTAAATCCATCATCCCTGGATTTAATGCAGTGAATCTGAATCACAACTCTGTGTAGGTATGGACAGAGTGGCAGGGGTGAGTTTGCAGAAGGCATAGAATTGTGTCTGATTCACCCTTGTACCCCCAGGCCTCATTCCATTCACTCACCACCTACTCCATACCTGTTAAGAGCCAGGCCCTGTACCAGTGAATGAAGTGGATTAAGATTCCTGTCTTCTGGAGCTGAACTTCTGGCAGGCATCAGGGGTAGGGAGAAAGACACAAATAAAAGGCAATAAAGGGGTGAACTATAGTATGTTAGACGGTAGCATGTATTATGAAACGAGAAAAGAATAGAGCAGAGTAAGGGATGTGGGAAGTCTGCAATGTAAATTACGATTTAAAATATAATGGTCAGGGAGTTCCCATGGTGGCTAAGTGGGTTACCAACCCGACTAGTATCCATGAGGTTTTGGGTTTGATCCCTGGCCTTGTTCTGTGGGCTAAAGATCCAGTGTTGCCTGAGCTGAGGTGTAGGTTGCAGATGGGGCTCAGATCCTGCGTTGCTGTGGCTGTGACTGTGGCTGTGGTGTAGGTCAGCAGCTGCAGCTCCATTTCGACTTCTAGCCTGGGAACTTCCATATGCCCCTGGTGTGGCTGTAAGCCAAGACCAGAAGTAAGAATAGTCTGGCACCTAGAACAAGGCCTGTCCTGGAGAATAGGTGTTACATGAACAGATAAGTAAACAGTCTATCCTTCCAATCAATGGACATGTTCTTCCAGCAGGCTTGTCATGGGGGGTGGCAGTTGGCTGCCCCTTAATGAGATCTAGAGACTGACTGTCTCTCCAGCAAGTGTCCCCAGTGCTAAGAATTTCCGTACACCTCAACTCCTAGTTGCAAGCCAACTATTTCATCAGATGTTCAACTGAGATTGAGGGATGTGTTTCAAAGCCAGAGGAAAAACTGACATTGAATTTACTGAAATGTGCATTTATATAGTACTATGATCTCTAACTGGTACTTCCTCATGGTACATAAAACAAACCCTGCGAAATACCTATCTGTCCATGGAGTTGGATATTGCATGTGTGATGGGGGGCAGGCTGCAGAGATTTGCAGAACTGGGATAGAAAAGCCAAGTTTCCCTCCCTTCAAAATTGTGCCTGGGGCTGGCCCTGTGAGAGAATGTTAATAACAAACATTCTTCATGGCTCTAAAATTACTTAATTTCATGGTGATTTTACAACTCCCGTTTCAAGACTTGAGGCACAATGAAAGAGCATCATTGTCTGAGCTTCTCCAGAGTGAAAATCTGAAAGCCTATAAAAAGGTTCATGCTGCCAGAAGTCTGAGCTCTCAGGCTAAACACTAGATCCACATGAGCTGAGTTTAGAGGACTTGGAGCTGATTAAATCATTCATTCATTTATTTGAAAAGTGTATCTGAACATTCAGTGTGAGCCCCTGAGGTGGCCGAGAAAGATCCTTGCCTCCTGTTATTTACATTCTTGTGTAGCAGTTCTCTCCTGCAATTGTTGGGGCTGACTTGGGTGACCAATAGGACTTTTTGGAAACAACTGGGTGTGAATTATGAGTCTAGGACCTAAAACATGGGATCGCTCTCATGTTGCTGTCTTGGGGCCCTTGCTTTGCGGGAAGCCATCATACCCGAGCAGCATGTTGGAGCTGCCCAAGTGGTGAGGAACTGAGGCCTCCTGCCAACAGCCAGCAGCAGTGTGGCAGCAGCATGAGTGGACTCCTTGGAAAGCAAATCTTCCTGGTCTGCTCAAGCCCTCTGATGATTGCATCCTTCGGAGACTTCTTGATCGAAACCTCCCAGAAAGATCCAGACCCATCCAGGTAAGCTGCTCCCAAATTCCTTAGTCACAGAAAGTATGAAGTAATATAGTTTGCTAAAATAGCTCATAGAACTGAGGACGCCCTTCTGCTTGCCAGTGTATTATAAAAAATACAACCCAGGAGCAGATGGAAGTGATGCACAGGGCAAGATATAGAAGAAACTGGAATTCCCACTGTGGCTCAGAGGGTTAAGAACATGACATAGTGTCCGTGAGGATGGGGGTTTGATCCCTGGCCTCGCTCAGTGGGTTAAGGATCTGGCGTTGCCGAGAATTGTGGCATATGTTGAAGATGCAGCTTGGATCTGGCATTGCTGTGGCTGTGGTGTAGGCTGGCAGCTGCAGCTCCAATTTGACCCCTCACCTGGGACCCTTCATGTGCCACAGGTACAGCAGTAAAAACAACAACAAAAAAGATATGGAAGAAAGGAGCCTCCATGCCCTCTCTGGGTGCAGCAGCCTCCCAGCCCCTTGACGTGTTCACCAACTCAGAAGCTTTCAAAATCCTCATTGTTTAGAGTTTTTGCAGGGGTATTGTTACATAGGCATGCTTCATCAAATCATTGGCATGATCATTTCAGGGGGTGATGTAATTGTGCCAAAGAAACTCAAGTCGATGTTCAGAGTAACTCTGATAAATGACCTCTGATGACCTGTTTATCTCACATGGTTACAGCTTCTAGAGTCCAAGACGTCTGCTACATCCCACCTTCTGTCTTCCCACATCACAATCACCCAAACTTGGAAGCGATCAACATGTCCTTGGCCATGAATGAAAACCTTGACACTGCTGTCTGGGAACGGAGCGCTTGAATTAGCTGCTTCTTAGAGGAGTGGTAGATGCAGAGAAGAAATTTGGCTCTAGGTCAGGAAGTGGATGGAGGGGTGGGCACTGGAACCCGATCGCCCATATGACTTTACAAAGAGCCTGTTGGGATAAACCCCCGTGTTATTTCCAAAGCTGCCTCAGCAGCCCTCTTCTGCAAACTAGGGAGAAACTGTCAAAGGACCTGTCTCAGAGGGCTGATGAGAAGACTGAATGAGTCAACAGATGAATCGGAGGTTGGGTGGTGCCCCCAGGTAAGATATGTTGACGTCCTAACCCCTTGTACCTCAAAATGTGGCCTGATTTGGAAATAGGGTCATTGTACATGTAATTAGTTAAGATGAGGTCCCTAGGGTGGGCCCTAAGCTAGTATGATTGGTATCCTTATAAAAAGGGACACCGATCTAGGGAGAGTGGCGTGTGAAGAGGAAGGCAGAGAATGGGACGATGCATCTACCAGCTCAGGAACACCAAAGAGCGCCAGCAAAGTGCTAGAAGCCACGGGACAGGCATGAACCTACTCTTCTCTCGAAACCCTTAGGAGGAACCAGGCCTGCCAATACCTTGATCTTGGACTTCTAGCCTCCAAAACTGTAAGAAAATAAACACCTGTTTGTTGGTCTGCCCGGTCTGTGGTATTTTGTTACTGCAGCCCGAGAAGATGGATCCAGTAAGTAAAGCACTTAGAATCGAGTTGAAATGAGTATGATTAGAAAGGGCATTAAATGAGTTACTACAGGGAACCGGTGCAGACTAGAGTAAGTGGCCAGACTCAGCCTCCTTTTAGGGCAGATTTTTTTTTTTTTTTTTTTTTGGCCACCCTGCAGCATATGGAGTCCCCAGGCCAGGAATCAGATCTGAGCCACAGTTGCAACCTAAGCTGCAGCGGCTGCAATGCTGGATCCCTAACCCATTGTGCCGGGCAGGGGATCAAACCTGCATCCCTGCATTCCCAGGCTGCCGCTGATCCCATTGCGCCACATCGGGAACTCCATACTTCAGGGCAGTTAGGAAGCGATTGGGTCAAGGTTGGCCTGGAGCTCTGCTCACTGTTTAGCAAGAAACCTTCAACCTCAGAGGTCACAGCAAGGCTGCAGGCTCTGGGGGAGGGGGCTGGGGGGCACACCTTGGCCCTGTGACTGTGTGCCAGGCAACAATAACAGTGCATCGCAAAGGCTGCTGAGGAGGGCAGAGTGTACTCCCACCTCTACTAGGGAAGGAGGGGTTCCTGGCATCTTAACCTACCCCTTGCTGGCGCCAGCTGAGCTCTGAGTGTTCTCCGCTTTAATGTGGAGGTTGAAACTGCTAGCCTTTCCTGAGCATATTAAAGTGTCTGGAAATCCTGAAAGCTATGTTGCTTTGCTGGCTGTCATTGTCTAGAGGGAGCAATCCACTTGAGGTCCATCTGCCTGTCCTCATGACACACTCTGGTGACAGCTGCCTCTCCCACCAGCCCATAGGAAGGAAAGGGCAGTCGTGTGAGAACTACCCCCAGTGTTTTTGGCACATGTGTGCTCAGTGGGCTTGCGGAGATGGTGTGGTCCCTCTTGGGGCCACAGGGGAGGTCCCTGTGGGAGAGAGCAGGACAGCCTCTTCCATCCATTTACCATCGGTATGGACCTGACTGCGTCCACTCTGGCTCATTGTTTAAGAATACTCACGTTGAGAGTTCCCGTCGTGGTGCAGTGGTTAACGAATCCGACTACGAACCGTGAGGTTGCAGGTTTGGTCCCTGCCCTTGCTCAGTGGGTTAAGGAGCCGGCATTGCCGTGAGCTGTGGTGTAGGTTGCAGACGTGGTTTGGATCCCACGTTACTGTGGCTCTGGCATAGGCCGGTGGCTACAGCTCCGATTAGACCCCTAGCCTGGGAACCTCCATATGCTGTGGGAGCGACCCAAGAAATAGCCAAAAGACAAAAAAAAAAAAAGAATATTCACGTTGATCATGAGTCCTTCTGGGCTTTATCTGAGGAGGAGAGGTAGAGTTAAAAGTAGGTTATCTTGGAGTCCCCATTGTGGCACAGAGGAAACGAACCGGACTCATATCCATGAGGATGTAGGTTCGATCCCTGGCCCCGCTCAGTGGGTTAAGGATCCAGTGTTGCCTTGAGCTGTGGTGTAGGTAGAAGACATGGCTTGGATCTGGCATTGCTGTGTCTGTGGTGTAGGGTGGCAGCTGCAGCTCTGATTCACTCCTAGCCTGATTCATTCCATATGCCCTGGGTGTGGCCTCAGAAAGAAAAAAAGAAAAAAAAAAAAAGATAGGTTATCGTGAAACAGGAAGCTCCTTTTTTTTTTTTTTTTTTTTACCACCACACCTGCTGCATGTGGAATTTCCCTGACTAGCCGGCAAATTGGAGCTGCGGCTGAGGCCTACGCCACAGCCCTGCCAGATCCGAGCCACATCTGTGACCTATGCCGCAGCTTACAGCAATGCCAGATTCTCAACCCTCTGAGTGAGGCCAGGGATAGAACCCACATCCCCACAGAGATGACGTTGAATCCTTAACCCGCTGAACCACAATGGGAACCCTAGGAAGCTCCTTTTGATCAAAAGTTATTAGTCCATCATTATATTCCATCTGTATACAGCCTTTCTCCAGAGGTGCTGTAGGTGAGGTGAGCACAGGTGTTTGTACAGCGTGTCTGGGATGCACCTGGGGTCCAGTAGATTAACCACCAACACGTAGCTAGCGAGCATGTGCAATGGTCCAAACAGAGAGGAGAGGGGCTCTGAGCGTTAAGATACACACCAGCTTTCAAAGACTTTGTACAGAAAAAGAATGTGAAAGATCTCAGTTCTAGTGCTTTATTGAGTACATGGTAAAGTAACACATTGGAGGTGTGGTTTAAATATTACAATATTATTAAAATTAATTTCACCAGTTTTTTTTTTTCACCTTTCAAAAACTGTCTGGCAGCCACTTTAAAATTACATCTATGACTTCACCTTTGTGACTCAAATTATATTTTTAGGGCACAGTGTTGGTCCAAATCATTGTCCAAGTGTTTCTTCTGAAGGGTCACTCGAGTATTTTTAATAAGTTGACATCCTATTAAAAGTTTAGTGCTGCCTTCTAGAATTTGATAGCTGACACCTCATTTAGATATTTTATTCACTCCTTGATTGCTTTATGTTTGGTTCCAATTTGTGACCAAATTCTTTTTTTTTTTTGTCTTTTTGCCTTTTCTAGGGCCGCTCCCACAGCATATGCATGTTCCCAGGCTAGGGGTCGAATCGGAGCTATAGCTTCTGGCCTACGACAGAGCCACAGCAATGTAGGGTCCAAGCCGTGTCTGCAACCTACTCCACAGCCCCCCTGAGCAAGGCCAGGGATCGAACCTGCAACCTCATTGTTCCTAGTCGGATTCGTTAACCACTGAGCCACGACGGGAACTCCTGTGATCAAATTCTAAGATATGTATTTGAGTCTGTATTTGCCGCTCTTCAGCTGTTTCGATATCCATTTCTTTCATATTGCTATCTCTTCGTCTTTAAGCCACAGTGTTGGAAATGCTATAATTCCAAGGGTTCCTTCTGTTTTGAGTCTGTTTTAAAATTTGAAGCCTTAGTTGGAGGAGAAAAATCTAGATTACTCTTGGAGAGTCTTGACATTTGAGGTGTGATAGAATTTTCTGAAGATAAAAAATTCTTTTCCAAAAATTTTCTGAAGATAAAAAACTTTTTTTCCAATTCTATTCCTGCTGAGACGAAAGCCTAGAATCATAGCCTGTACAGAAGCCCAGGCAAACCAGACCAGGAGGGGCAATGCTGCATCCTCCTGGGCTGGAGGGGAGTTGCAAATCTCCAGTGGGGTGTCCTGGGACAGCTGTGCTGGTCACACACTCAGCGAGGCTGGCAGCCCAGGCGCAGCCACAGTGTGCGTGGGGATCCCAGCACCTCCCCTATCTGCTGGCTTGGCCTGTCCCAAACCTTTTTCAAGCCTCTAACATTTGATGCAAAGAGGAACGGACGGCTCTCTCCTGGTCATGACTCTCACTCTCAGGGTCTCTGTGGTCTGGGCTGGTGAAGCTTCCAGGATGCAGATGGATGCATGAGCTGCTCCCTCACAGTTCCAGCCCCAAGGAGATAGCAGTCCTGCAGGAAGGTGCCTGACAGGCAGGGAGAAGCCAGAGTTTGGTCCAAGCTGGGCTTCTGCCCTTGGATCCGGAGTCATGACCAACACAGTCCACCAAGCAGTTCCTTCCTTCCTTCCTTCCTTCCTTCCTTCCTTCCTTCCTTCCTTCCTTCCTTCCTTCCTTCCTTCCTTCCCTCTCTTCCCCTCCCCCTCCCCTCCCCTCCCTCCCCCTCTCTCTCTCTTTCTCTTCTCTCTCCTTCCTTCCTTCCCTCTTTCTCCCTCTCTCTCTCCCTCCCCCCAATAATTCAATGAATTTTATTATATTTATAGCTGTACAACAATCATCACAACCAAATCCCCAGTCCACCCTTCCCCCCACCTGTTATTATTATTATTTTTTTTCTTTTAGGGCCACATCCATGGCATATGGAGGTTCCTGGGCTAGGGGTTGAATCAGAGCTACAGCTGCCAGTCTACACCACAGCCACGGCAGCAAGCGATCTGAGCCGAATCTGCAACCTACACCACAGCTCATGGCAACACTGGATCCTTAAGCAGTGAAGAGGCCAGGGATTGAACCCACATCCTTGTGGATACTAGTAGGTTCTTAACCTGCTGAGTCACAATGGGAACTACCCACCCCCACACACCTGTTTTTTAATGATCCAGTGATGGGTAGTTAACGTAAATACAAGGGATATATACATTCTTTTCTCTGTGTGACATATTTAAGAGAAAGGGAATCACAGCTCTGGAGCTAGACAAAGGTGCAAGAAGCCCAAATGGGGAGTTCCCGTCATGGCTCAGTGGTTAACAAATCCGACTAGGAACCAAAGTCCAGAAGCTTGCTGATCCCCCCCGCCCCCGAGATCATGTTTCTCTCCCTTGCCCTGGAAGTGACCACTATTGTGAATTCTGTGTTAATTAAGCCTGTGCTTTTCTTTACAGCCTATCACCTACAATTGCGTCCCTAAACAACGTACATTTAAATTTTACAGCTTTTAAACTGAGGTGAAATGGAACCATACTCTGTTCTCATGTGCTTCTTTCTCATCATTCTGTTCTTGAGATGGAATCATATCTTTGCATGTGCTGTGTCTCATCCCTGTCACTGCCATGTGATGGGCTCCTGTTGGGTGGACCACATCATTGGCTTTTTTTTTGTTTTTGTTTTTTTTGTAAGGCTGCACCCATGGTATATAGAATTTCACAGGCTAGGGGTTGAATCAGAGCCACAGCTGCCAGCTACAGCCACAGCCACAGCAACAGGGCATCCGAGCCACGTCTGTGACCTACACCACAGCTCACGGCAATGCCAGATACTTAACCCACTGAGCAAGGCCAAGGATTGAACCCATATCCTCATGGATCCTAGTTGGGTTTATTAACCAATGAGCCACAAAGGGAACTCCCACACCATTGTTTACTTACCCATTCTTCTATCAGTGGGCATCTGGGCTGCTTTCAGGTCTTGCTTCCACTGACCGTGGTCCTTTCAATATTCTGGTGCATAGGCTCCTGGCGCATAGGGTGCATGAGTTTCTCTAAGAGTGGAATAGCTGGCTGCAACTCTGCATTTCAGTCTTGAATCTTTGGGATTCAAGGAATCCTATAGGGATGTTAGGAAAACTGATGGATGAAGGCAGTACAATGGCCCAATCTGCCTGTGTCTAAATCCTGGTGCCGCCACTCATTGGCTGTGTGATCTTGGGCCAGTTACTTAACCTCTCTGAGCTACAGTTTTCTACATTTGCAAAAAGTGGTTAAATGATAGGGTTTATTTCACAAGGCTATTTGGGGGATGATATGCGCTAATGCTTGATCAGGAGATGATTGGCACTCCAAGCCAAGAAAGGGTTGGGGGAACATGTATTCTCCATTCTGTGTGTTTCCAGGTGAGGGGCTTCGGTTACAGCCACAGTGCTGGCCCCTCTCTCCAGCTCTCACTCCCTCCTTCTCAGAGGAGGAGAAGAGATGAGCTCAGCACCTGAGTCACCCGACTGGTACCAAGGGGTGTGTTAAGTTAAGGGAGACCAGCCCCCGCCCTTGGGGCGGGGGCTTGGTGGGGAGCTGTGGCTGCGAAGCCCTGTCTGTAATTGGCTATTCAGTGCAATTCACGGAGCAAATTCTGCTGTTCACTTGTCCACAATCTATTAAGTTTCATTCTATGGTCATCAGTGCCAGGGCTGTGCTCTGGTCCCCATCTCTTCTCCCCCGTGTCTCCCTGCTCTGATGGTTCCAGACCCTGGAGCAGGAAGGAAGCAGAAATTATCCCCAAGATTTCAGTGCAAGTGCTCCATGCCCCTGAGTTATGATAATGCCAATGTCTCTGGGAGCCTCCAAGTTTCAGGGGCAGGGCAAGCTCCCTTTTGTGGTGGGAGTGGAGCTGAGCTGTTCAGGCAGATGCTGAGGCCCCAGTTCCATCTGAAAATAGTCACACATGTCCAATTAATCTTCATAGCTCATTTCATGACGTGAAGGATACGGTGTTGTCCCCAGACAGGCAGCTGAAATAAGGCTGAAGGCTTCCCCAGCTATCAGTACCTCTAAGATTTCCGAAAGGGCCACAATCCTGGCAGACTGCTGCCTTCCCAATTCAGCAGCCGGCTGAAGGTCTCTAGTCTCAAGTCCCAGAAGGCAGGGTGGCACTGAGGATCACAGAGGGTCAAGCTGATATATGCATGTATGCATATGCATTTATATACATCTGCATACATTATATATGAGAAACAGCAATGAAAGATGGATGCTGGACCATGTGAATGTCTGATGAATGTTTCAATGATGTTGAAAATCATTCTTTTTCTGCATCTTTTACACATAGCAGAGCTCCCAAGATTTGCATGATTCAAACCAATTATGAGAGAGAGGGAGAGAGAGAGAGAGGAGAAGAAAGAGAAAGCAGACAGAGACACAAACATAAATTCAGAGTGACAGACGGATAAAAATAGTTGATCAGATAGAGAAAGATGATTGAAAGAAACCGACAAGGAGCCAGAGACAAGGACGGGCGCAGGGGGAAGGGTCTCCAACCCCCTCCCTCCCTCTCTCTCTCTTCCTCTCTCTCAGTGGTGGTGGGGAGGGAGAGAAGAGAACAAAACAGACAAAAGAACCGAAGTATCCAGTTCTCGAGCTACTGGTCACAACTGGCCCTGCGTTCTCCTCATTGTAAATGCAATTTCCCCAAAGACATTTATCAGACAAATGAGTTATTTTCAGAGACTAAGAATGTTTCTGAAGGAGAAACAGATGGGGCTGTGAGTTCTTAAACGCTGCACGAGCTAAAACACTCCCACTCTCACTGCTTCCCCCCACCCTCCCCCCAGCGTGTCTTCTCAGGGACTGAAGGCAGAAGGACCGCTGGCTGGAAGCACAGCTGTAGACAGATGGCTGGCAGATGGACAGATGTGTGTCCGTGCCACTGCTTCTTCCTTCCTTCTGGTCCAGGACCTCAGATCTCCTGCTTGTGGTTTCTCGGCCCCTGTTACTTCTAAGAGCCACAAGGTATCTCAGAAGATCAGGCTCGGGCCATGTGAAAAGCTGTGTATTTCAGAATTGCTACCAGTTCGTTGGTGACAATGAGGTTTTCAATGGCTGGGGCCTCCTTGGCTCCCCTGTCCCAGAGTTTTGGCCCCGATAACTGGTCTCTCTCCATTTGCTCCTCTCCGGAGGACTAGAATCTGACTCTGGATCTGTGGCTGGGCTGTGATTCGCTGCCAGGTCTGGCGGAGTTGCCGGCTTGAGGATCACAGGCTGGACCCTCCATCCGTCTTGCTCCCATGGCTGGGCCTCCATCTCTGGGAGATACTCGGGGCAAAGCCCCACAAGGAGCATGACCAAGCTGGGGCATCAGCTGGTCCCACAAATGAGGTGCCAAAGATGTGGAAACACAGAAATATTTCCATAGCCACTGCCTGGGCTTCTCAATGTCCTTCTGCTTCCCCAAGCCACCCAGACCTTCCTCCTCAGGAACCCCATGAACCAGCCACCAAGTGGGTAGGACCCGTAGAATCCAGGGCCCCCAAGACCTTGCCGTGGTACCTGGCTCATACAGTTTGGTGCCCATGACAGGGTAAGAAAGGCTGGGGTGCTGAGATGTGTCCCAGGTCGGGGAGGTGCCTGGACAGGGAGCAGGGGGCTGACACTGTCCAGCTCTGCGGTGGACACCTGTGAGCAGGCAGCACCGCCCCCCCCCTCCTCCCGCTCCCCACTGAGTCTCTTAGCCCTGGACCACACTCACTGTCACTAGGTGGAGAGCCAGCCTGATCCCCGGGACCCAGTCACCCCTGCAAACCTGAGTTCTAACACCTTATGTTACATTCCCGCTGCAGCCGTAACGAATGACCACAGACTTAGTTGCTTCAAACAGCACAAATGTACGATCTTACAGGACTGGAGTTCAGAAGTCTCAAATCCAGGTGTTGGCAGGGTAGTGTGCCTTCTGGAAGGTTCAGGGCAGAATCTGTTTCCTTGCCTTTTTCAACTTGCCAAAGTCACCTGCACCCCTGGGCTCGCGGCCCCTTTTCCCCTTGACTCCGACTTCTTGCCTCCATCATCCATTTCCTACTCCTCATTCTGACCCTTCTTCTGCCCTTTCTAAAGGACTCCTGTGATGACACTGTGCCCACCTGAATAATCTCCCTAGTTCAAGGGCCTTAATTTAATCATACCTGCAAGATCCCTTTTACATGCAGGGATTAGGACAACACCTTTGAAGGGGCTTTATTCTGCCCACCACATGCATCGAACTGCCCTGGTCCCCCAGGCAAAGGGACACACTCTGTGTGAGCCTCCCTTCTGCTCCCAGAGGGGAGGCCAGAGTACGAATCAAAACTCATACAGAGAACTGGCAAAGATCCCTCCTCCACTTCCATGGAGTTGTTCCTACTCTTGTGAAGGTATGAAAACGACACATATTAACTGCCTTCCTTGTCTTTATTGAATGCAGTGAAAATTAAGTGGCACGGGGGCACCACTGAAAAAAAATAGCAAGCATGTTTCTGAGGTGTGGTTTGTACATGACAAAAGCCCCAGGGTTTTTTTCCCTTCTTAGTTTGCTAGGGTTGCTATAACGAAATCCCACAGTCTGGGCGATTTAAATCTTGCAGTTGGTTTTCTCATAGTTCTGGAGGCTGGGAGTCCAAGATCAAGGTGTCAGCAATATTGGGTGAGACCTCTCTCCCCGGTCCTCACATGGGCGTCCCCTGTGCACTCACCCTGGCACCTCTTCCTCTTCTCGTAAGGACGTCAATCATATTGGATTAGGGCCCCACCCATAAGGCCTCATTTTATTTATGTATTTGTTCATTTATTCAAATTTAATTTTTTTTCATTTTTTTAAAGTTTTATTGAAGTAGAGTTGATTTACAAGGTTTTGATCATTTCTGCTGTGCGACAAAGTGATTCAGTTATACATGTACACACATCCGTTCTCTTTCAGATTCTTTTCCCATGTAGATTATTAAAGAATATTGGGTGGAGTTCCCTGTACTCTATAGCATGTCCCTGTGGGCCAGTTATTCCACGTACTACAGCGAGCCTATGCCAAATCCAAACCCCCAGTCCATCCCCGCCTCTACACATCCCCTTTAGTAACCATAAGTTTTTCAAAATTTGTAAGTCTGTTTCTGTTCTGCAAATAAGTCCATTTGTATCCTTTTTAAAGATTCCACATGTAAGTGATATCACATGATGTTTGTCTTTCACTAACTTCACTTAGTATGATAATTTCTGTGTCTGTCCATGTTGCTGCAAATGGCATTTTTCATTCTTTTTTATGGCTGAGTAGTATTCCATTGTACCATATCTTCTTTATCCATTCCTCTGCTATTGGACATTTAGGTCACTTCCATGTCTTGGCTATTGGGAATCATGCTGCAATGAACATTGGGGTGTATATATCTTTTCAAATTATGGTTTTCTCTGAATTGATGCCCAGGAGTGGGATTGCTGGATCATAACACAAGGCCTCATTTTAATTCAACACACTCTCTGCCCAAATTCCCATCATTGATCCCTCTTAATGGTCTTTTGCAGGAAATTCACCTTTTACTTGGGTTTATACATTAGGTAAACCCAGGGAGGGTTGTTGCATTAGGAGCAAGGATTTATTACTCTGCTTGATGAATGCAGTACATATTTTCTTTTAAAAAACTACAGTGCACTAAAATACTAGTAGTAGTGAAATAAAAAATAATATAGGGAGTTCCTGTCTTGGCTCAGTGGTAATGAGCCCAAGGACAGGGTTTGATCCCTGGCCTTGCTCAGTGGTTTAAGGATCTAGTGTTGCGGTGAGCTGTGGTATAGATTCCAAATGCTGCTTAGATCTGGTGTTGCTGTGGCTGTGGTATAGGCCGGCAGCTGCAACTCTAATTTGACCTCTAGCCTGGGAACTTCCATATGCCACCGGCGTAGCCCTAAAAAGACTATATTGTATCTATCTATCTATCATCTATCTATCTATCTATTCTATCTATCTATCTATCTATCTATCTATCTATCTATCTATCTATCTATCTATCTATAAATTATCTTAACTGACATTTAACAAGTATGTTCCTTGCATTGCATAATATCTCATTTAAGTCTCTTAACAAGTCCTTGAGACAGGTTTAGGAAGCAGACAAAGAAACTGAAGCCCAGAGACATTATGGGATTTAGTCAAAGTCCCACAACTCCCCACCCTCAACATGAAGGTCCAATTGCTCCAGCACAATTTATTGGAAGGGTCATCCTTTCTCAGAGCAGTAGGGTGGTGCTTTTGTTGTAAATCAAGTGACAGTATGTATGTAGTATATTTCTGAAGGAAGGAACCCCATTTTTAGAACACTCATTGCAAACATTCCAGAGGATGTGGCTTTGGGTTGGGCATCAGAAGCCCTGGCTTCCAGGGCTGGTTTTTTTCAGGGGGAGCTGGGAGACTTAGGAGCAGAGGATATATTGATGCGTTTGCAACTGGTCCAACACTCCCTCCTGGCTTCTTGTGCCTCATCCTACACAGCTAGCAAGTGGTCACCTTCCTTCTTCAGTAACTGCTAATTACACAATGGGAGGCCGCCTGGCCCAGACCTCTTCAGCTATTGGATGGCCTGCAACCAATCAGATTCTTCCTCTTGGTAATTTGACCTAAGATGTACAGAGATGGCTAATTTGCACTGAAGGATCATATGGGATACATGTTGCAGCTAAATAAAGGAATGCCAGGGCCATGCACCAAGTTACACTTAAGGAAGAAGGTGTGGTTGAGAACGTTGGCTGATGGAGAGAGTGTGGGAGGGAAAAGAATGGCCGAGAGGCACAGAGAGGCTGGAGATGAAACGCCAGAGGAGAGCGATGCAGACAGAGAGAGAGAGATTGCTTGCACGAGCCCTTGAGAGACACTTATGATTCCATCTACCAACAGTTGTTTGAAACCAATTATGAGAGAGAGGGAGAGAGAGAGAGAGAAGAAGGAGGAGATGAACGGGGGTGGGTGGGTGGGGGGGCTGTGCAATCAAACACACTCCATCACCCAGAGGCAATGCAGTGCGCCTTATCTAATTTTTTAAAAGTCACATAAAAATATACTTACATTTTCTCTTCTCCTTAGGCCTCCAAGCAGCTTTGAAATTTGTTTGACACAAGCTCTCACAGAGGCTGTGGTCCCACTGGAGCCAAATTAGTGCTGCTTTGCTTGGGTGGCCTTTGGACTTATTACCTTAAAGTTCCCAAAGACTGTGTATCTTTGTAAGAAGTCCTACTTTTTTATTTTTTGTCTTTTTAGGGCCACACCCACAGCATGTGGAAGTTCCCAGACTAGTGGTCAAATGGGGGCTGCAGTTGCCAGCCTCTGCCACAGCCATAGCAACTCAGGATCCAAACTGCATCTGTGACCTACACCATAGCTCACGGCAACACCAGATCCTTAATCCACTGATCAAGGCTGAAGAAGGAACACACATCCTCATGGATACTAGTTGGGTTCATTACCACTGAGCCACAACAGGAACTCCAGAAATCCTACTTTTATTCAGGCTAGTTTGGGCATTTCTTGCAACCAAACAGATTCTGATTTGATTGCTTGGAGTTTCTGTTACTTCTTTTGCTTTGTGCACTCAGGAGGGGTGTTGGGCACCATAGTGGAACTTGCCCTGGGAGCAGAACACAGACATTAGTGGGCAGGAAGCTGTGAAAGAGGAGCCTCAGCTTGGGAATTATTGAACGAGGGTAAAATAAACAATAGAGACTAGACCTCTCCCCGACCCCCCCCCCCACCGCTGAAAACCAGATGTTATGGTCCACTCATGAGATTCCAGTAATGTGCTTCCTAAAACATGGCGCAATGGCTGTCATCGGTGTTGATCTAATAAAATCCACAATGAGTGGGTATAATTGATGTCTGCAAGGGGAAATCAAGAAACTGTGTGTAAATGAGGCCCCCAAGAATTTGAGAACAGCTAAAAACTCCAACCTGAATGTGATTTCTCATTAGAAAAAGAAAGTCTAATCAACTGAAGGGAGACCTTTTGGCAGCTTGGAGCTGACCACGTTGGCAGCATGTACCAGCTGTCCAGGTGCGAGAGATGCTTCTCTAGCAAGTGCCAGTTTCCTGGGGCAAGGAGAAGAGTGCTCTGCTGGCACAGGGACCACAACCGGGAAAGACACCTCTACAACTGTCCATCCACCACTTTCTTTTGATCCGATGCCATATTCTCAAGTCACTTTTTTTAAATTTAAATTTAAATTTTATTTTATTTTAGAGCTGTACTCATGGCATATGGAGGTTCCTAGGCTAGGGGTGGAATTGGAGCTGTAGCTGCTGGCCTACGCCAGAGCCAGAGCCACAGCAATGTGGGATCTGAACTATGTCTGTGACCTACACCACAACTCATGGCAACACCGGATCCTTAGCCCAGTGAGCGAGGCCAGGGATCAAACCTGTATCCTCATGGATGCTAGTCAGATTCATTTCTGGGAACTCCTCCAAGTCACTTCTGATTGCCAGTTGTGAAGTATATCTTCCACAGTATTTGTGAGTGGGAAGGCAGTGTTTCAGAAACATGTGGCAGTACTTAACCACTAGAGAGTAATAACTCTCTTTGTAAGGTAATACATGTGTGCTTTGCTTTATATATTTCAGTGAATGACAAGAGTCAGCATTCTTGATTTCAACCAACTTGGTACCCTAACAAAATTAAGAGCAAGACTCTGGTCTGCTTTCTCCTACAAATCAACTTCATGATTTTCCCTAATCACCATGGAAGTTTATTTTTAAAACCATCTCACCATTGCCATAGGAATTGGTTGTGTGCTATAATTTGTCAAGGTATTGACAAGATCTTTGCAGCAGGTTACTTAAGAAATGTCTTTGCATTGGAAGGTACACATATCTTCAGAATTTTAAGCATTTCTCTGTCTTAGAGCAGAGAGGAACTGAAGTTGAGCAGGAGAAATAGGGTCATGCATTTGTTTTCTTGGACTGCCATAATAAAATAACACAGACTGGGGGGCTTTAACAACAGAAATTAATTTTCTCACACTTTAGAGGTTGGAAGTCCAAGATCAAGGTGCCTGCAGGGTTGGTTTCCTCTGAGGCCTCTCTCCTGGGCTTGCAGATGGCTGCCTTCTCACTGTGTCCTCACACGGTTGCTTCTTTGTGCACTCATCCCTTCTCTTCTCAGAGAGACAGCAGTGAGTGATGGCCTGAAGCAAGATCTTAATTCTCTGCTCAGGAATTGAACCTGGGAAGCCTGGCTGAAAACCAGGAATCCTAGCCCCTAGACTAAGTAGAGGCTAGAAAGAATTGCCCTGATTCTTGCCCCCTGTGGAAATTGAAAACGTTTCAAAGAGGCAAAGACTGAAAACAGGTGCAAATTTTATTGTTAGAGTCACCGTGCAACATGTGGGAGAGCAGACAGAGAAGTTAAGTAGTTTAAGGCGGTAATACATACCCTAAAGAGGAGTGCAGGTGCAGGCGTCCCTCTGAGTGAGGAGCGAGCCAGAGAGGTGATTTAAATCACATACATAGGACAGTTCTTCCGGGGCTTTGTTTGCCTTTAGCCAATTATCTTGTCTTAATTCTCACACCTGAGTGGACACAGGATCCTCCCCAATATGTGTGCACATCTTTTGGCAAAGATGGATTCTTGAGCAAAGGATGCCGGGATGGTATCCGGACTTATGACAGCCTGGTGCCTCCTCCCTTTCTGACCCCCAGGAGTCTTACTGCGCATGTGTAACTGGGGAGGTCTCCTTGACCCCAGGAGTGATTGAAGTGGTCGTCTTATCTTTCTACTCCTGCAGAGCTCAGCTCCTGCCATTAGCTTTTTCCTTGACAAGTCAAAGAGAAACAAGGCCCAGTGTATTTGACCTAACATGTCCCAGCTGTTCTCAGCCCAGGGGCCCATCTACCTTCTGCCTCACTTCCTCTTTTTTTAAAAATAATTTTTTTTCTATAGTTCATTTACAATGTTCTGTCAATGCCTGCTGAACAGCAAAATGACCCAGTTATGCATAAATATACATGCTTTTTTTCACATTATCCTCCATCGCAAATGATTAGGTATAGTTCCCAGTGCTATACAGCAGGATCTCATTGCTTATCTGCCCCAAATGCAATAGTTTGCATCCATGAACCCCAGACTCCCAGACCATCCCTCTCCCTCCCATCCCCCTTGGCAACCACAATTCTGTTCTCCAAATCCATCAGTTGTTTCTTTTCTGTAGATAGGTTCATGTAGGACCCTAATCCAGTATGACTGGTGTCTTTATAAGAAGAGGAAGGGGAGCCCTTTCCTTGGATTAGGGCTCTATCTAATGGTCTCCTTTCAACTTAAGCACCTCTTTGAAGACCCAATCTCTAAAGGTAGTGACATTCTGGGATACTGGTGCTGTGATGTCTACAGATGACTTTTGAGGGGTCAAAATTCAGCCCCTAACAGGTGGTAAAATCTGTCCTGTGAAGATAACAAGACTCCTTGGCTAATCTCTGTTGTTCAGATGAGTCAGAGTAACAAAGAGTTGCTGGGCATTGGGTTGGCCCACCGGTGTTAGCACCCTGACTTGGCAGGCAGAATGTCTCCCTACTGTGCCTACAGAAAGCATGATGAAAAGGCAACTTATATTTCATGTGTTTCATGGACAGAGGCACAGCCAATCTAAGATACCATGGTTTTAATCTCAAAACGGGAGTTCCTGTCATGGCACAGTTGTTAACAAATCCGACTAGGAACCATGAGTTTGCGGGTTCGATCCCTGGCCTTGCTCAGTGGGTTAAGGATCCAGCGTTGCCATGAGCTGTGGTGTAGGTCGCAGATGCAGCTCGGATCCCGTGTTGCTGTGGCTGTGGTGTAGGCTGGTGGCTACAACTCCGATTCGACCCCTAGCCTGGGAACCTCCATATGCCGCGGAAGCGGCCCAAGAAATGGCAAAAAGACAAAAAAAATAAAAAATAAAAAATTAATCTCAAAACGTTTTGGATAGGCAATGACTATAAATATCCCAAGCCATGCAGGGCATTGATCTAGTTTTGGTGTAACAGTTATTATTGTTTATAGAGAAGGATTTTTTGATGGGGAATGGCCAGTCAGCAGGCCCAGGAGAATTTGCACTTCCTGCGTTGAAGCAGAACTTCCCAGAATTCTGGGGGTTTGGACAACTGGTGCTTGGACAGGGTCATTGGGACCTCTCGAGGGGGCCTATCAAAGGGCCCTTCTGGCTGCTGTGCAGCCTGGGCCAACTTGTTCTCTGCCAGTCTCTGCTCTAGATTTATGAATAAGAGGGAACTAGCTAAAAACATGAGCTCGGTTGCCCTAGCAATGCTCTAGGGTTTTTGAGATGGACTGTGATTTTCCCAGGCACAATTTACTTCACATCTCACTGTCCGCTGCCAGCACAGGGCTGGTGTTAAAAGGGTTATAACTAAATTGAGATTTGCAGAGAGCAATGGCCTCTAACCAGAGTTAGAAGCACCAATATATTTATTCATTTATTGAACACCTACTGTAGGGTCAGATACTGTTAGTGGAGCCAGAGATACATTTCTGACAAACTGGACAAAAATCCCTGCCCCCTCGGGTTTTCACTCTATTAGGTGGAGTCAGACAATAAATAAAATCATTAAGTGAAATGCATCTTGCATCCGATAGTGATATATATTTAGAGAAAAAAGCAAGACAGGGGAGAGGAATAGGAATTATCGTAGGAGGTGGGCAGGTTTGCAGTTGTAATTGTGACCAGAGAAGGCTTCATGGAGAAAGTCACATTTGAGCAGAGTCTTGAGGAGAGCGAGGGAACTAGCCATGCAGCTCTTTGGAGAAAGAATGTTCCAGGTGGCAGGAATGTTTAGTGTAATGTTCTGAGATGCAGCAGGAAAAGCCAGGTAGCCAGTGTGGCTGAAGGGAGAGAGTTGCAGAACAATAGAAGGAGATTGGGTGGGGGCAGGGCTGGGGGTGGGCAAACCACATAGGGCTGTGTAAGCTGTAAAGGACTTTCTAGGGGTAGACTGGACAAAATTATCAGATATTTAAAGTGTACAAGGTGATGATTTGGTATATTGTGAACTCGTGAAAAGATTTCCCTCACTGAGTTAATTAACACATCTGTCAATGTTGACTGATCCAGCCACTATGAAAAACCAGTATGTGAAATTGGATTGTTATGATCATTATACAACTACAGATGTGATAAATTCACTTGAGTAATAAAAATAAAATAAAATAAAATATCTCTACAAGTTAAAAAAAGAATAACAGCTTAGGTTCTTTATTAAAGAAGCTTCGGATCCTCTTTATTAAAAATATAATTACAGGTCAAAAAAAAGAAAAAACAATATGGAAGCTCCTAAAGGAATGAGAATAGAGCTACCACATGATTCAGCATCCCACTTCTAGGTATATATCCAAAGGAAAAAAAATCATTGTTGGAGTTCCTGTAGTGGCTCAGCAGAAATGAATCAGACTAGTATCCATGAGGACGCAGGTTCGATCCTGGTCTTGCTCAGTGGGTTAAGGATCCATCATTGCCGTGAGCTGTGATGTCGGTCGCAGGTGCAGCTCTGATCTGATATTGCCGCGGCTGTGGTGTAGGCCAGCGGCTGCACCTCCGATTCGACCCTTAGGCTAGGAACCTCCATGTGCCATGGGTACAGCCCTAAAAAGACAAAAAAAAAATATCATTATCTCAAAGAGATATCTGCATCCCCAAATCCATAGCAGCATCATTGGCAATAGCCAAGGTATGGAAGAACCTTGACTGAGAAGGGCATGGCCTAACAACTCTTGAAAGAGTTGAGAAGAATTCCAAGAAAGGCAAGCATGGAAGCAGGCAGACCAGTGAAGAGGCTATAGTGCTGACCCAGGCAAGAGATAATGGTGGCTCGGACTAGGATGGTAGCAGCAGAGTGGTGAGAAGTGGTTAAATTCCAGTTGTTTTGAAGGCAGACTCATTAGGATCTACTGACAGCTTGGATGTGGGTTATGATGGGAAGGAAGAAGACAAAGTTGACTTCAAGGTTTTAGGCTCATAATAACTAGAAATCTAGGAAGTATTATCAGGAGGTATTTCTAGTTAAATGGATAGATTTTTGGAGTATCTGATACACAGACATCACCCTTCTAGACTGTTCTATGAGTAATGAAATGCTAAAATCCTCCAGTCTAGCTTCATAGTAACTGATGCCTGTAATTCATTCGCCTCATTCATTCATTTGCTCATTCATTCCATTCATTCAATGTAATCTCAGATGTCAGCTAGGAGCTCCCTATTTTTTGAGATATAGATGAGATTTATTTGAACACCTCCATCCCATGTTATATGAAAAAGTTCAAAGGTCTCCCATGGGTTTCCATCAAATACAAAGGGAACTCAAGATTTTCTGGACTCCTCAATATCCTGGACACCAGCTATCATCAATGCTGCCTTGGGTGTGCCCTCACACCACGTATCCATGGGTGCTGGGCACTCTATGATGATTTGGGTTGGGATACCTGTTTCTTCACTCTCCTCCTTCATCTTCTCTAGGAGTAAAAAGAATTCCCCTCACTGATTTTTACATAGCAGTTGAGTATACACATTTGTGACTTAAGCTTGATCTCCATCCCAAGATCTTACCATAGAGAAACCATGACCTTGAGGCAATTTGAAAGGCTCTAGGCTGGCTGGAGAATGGACTGACGTTGGGAGAAAGTGGATGGAGACCAAGGCACATCTGCTGCCTCTCACTGTGTGGTTGTCTGCAGCTCACTGTGCCACACTCTGTTAAAGGGGCCCCATTCTAGTGCTGCTCACACTCCAATCACACACTTCAGCCACATAGCTACGATGGGTTTTACTTTCCTCTCCACCCCAGGACTCAATCTACGGGGTTGGACCAGAGAGAAAGCCAAGTTACAATCATCAATTTACAATCTAAACAGGGCCATCCCTCCTCTCTAGTCACTGCAGATGCTCTGTTGAGCCCAGCAGATTTGATCCAGCATCTTCTTCCCTAGGACATGTTCTCCTGGGAGGCCCTCCATCGCCCTGCCAGGCATTATTTGGCAGACCCACCCCGCCTATTTGCCAAAAGTGCCCGGACATGTCTGGCTGTCATTTAGACTCTAGTTGGAACTTACAGATTTGGTGAATTGTTTCTTCATAACACTGTGACCTCAGTCAGTGACATTTATATTGGTCTTGAGTCAAACTACTTTGGTGTGGAAAAAATATCCATACTCTGACATGGTCATAGTTAAATACACTATTTGTGATAATTAGTTTGTTTATTTAGCCTCCATTCTCAAATCAATGTCCTTTGAAAAGCAGCTTCTAATTGGCCTGGTGTAGCCTGTAAAGCAATTTTCTATATTATATAAAAATGATATATTTTAAAAGAAATGTGACATCTGAAAGATCTGTATTTTATATATAATATATAAAATACATATAAAATGAATATTTTCTAAATGGCCAATGCATGCTGCTGTACAACCATGCATGGGAAAAAAATTCATTCAAACTAAAAAATGGACCAAAGAGTTTTTTAATAATGATTTTTATTTTTTCCATTATAGCTGGTTTACAGTGTTCTGTCAATTTTCTACTGTACAGCAAAGTGACCCAGTCACACATGTATATGTATACATTCTTTTTCTCACATTAGCCTCTGAACCAAAGGATTTTTAATACAACAGAATATGGAAAATTCATTCATCTGGTTTAATACACACCAAAATTAACCTTTAGGAAACTACCACTTGTCAAGTTTTGATGTGCTCTCAAGGAAGACTATCCACAATTATCTGAAAAGGCTATTGAACTGTTTATCCCTTTTCCAACCCTATATTTGTACAGAGATGAGTTTTCTTTATACACATAAACTAAAACAACATAATGCAACAGACTGACGGCAGCAAGCCGATATGAGAATCCGACTGTCTTTTATTAAGCGTGATATAAAACAGATGGGCAAAAATGTCAAGTGATGACACTTTTCTCACTAATTTGTTTTGGAAAATAGAGTTATTTCTTTCAACGGCTTTATTAAGGTATAATTGAAATACAATAAACTCCCCATGTTGAAAGTGTACAATTTGATACATTTTGACATATGAACACATCAATGAAACCATCACCCCAATCAAGATAATGAACTTGTCCACCACTCAAATGCTTCTTCCGGTCCCTTTTTAACCTATCTCCTCCGTGCCCCTACCGCCCCGTCTTGATTCCATTTCTAGGCAGCTACTGATCTTCCGTCATTCTCTTTTAGTTTGCATTTCCTAGAATTTTATATAAATGAAATTATAGAGTATTGGACACTTTTCGTCTGCCTTGAGAGTCATCTGTGTTTTTGCAGGTAGCAACAGCTCATTCATTTTTATTGCTGCGTGTTCTTCCACTGTATGTATGTAGCGTAATTGGTTTTTCTACACACCTCTTGCTGTGGTCTGAATGTTTGTGTCCCCCTAAAACTGATATGTTGAAAAGCCAAAGCCCAAGGTGATGGTATGAGGAAGAGGGGCCTTGGGACGCGATTAGGTCGTGAGGACAGAACCCTCATGAATGAGATCGATGCCTTTATAAAAGAGGCCCCAGAGAGCTTGCTTGCCTCTTCTGCCACGTGAAGGTACAAGTCTGCAGCTCAGAAGAGGGGGCCTTCCCACCAGGGTGGCCCCCTGATCTCAGACGGCCAGGCTCCTGATGTGTGAGAAATAAATGGCTGCTGTTTGTGAGGAATTCAGTCTGTTGTATTTTGTAATAGGAGCCTGAACACACTAAGACATTTGTTTATGGGCATTTAGATTGTTTCAGGTTTTGATTATTATAAATACAAATAAAGCTGCTGTGAACGTTTGCATACAAGTCTTTTTTTGGGGGGGGGGGCACAGACGCAGCACATGGAAGTTCCCAGGCTAGGGGTCAAATCTGAGCTGCAGCTGCTGGCCTATGCCACAGCCACAGCAACACGGGGTCTGAGCCACATCTGTGACCTTAAGCCACTAAACGAGGCCAGGAATTGAACCCTCATCCTCATGGAAATTAGTCGGGTTTGTTACTGCTGAGCCATGAAGGGAACTCCAAAAAACTTTTTCTAAAAGATTTAGTTTGAATACAAAGACTAAGATAGTTTGAGAGTAAAACGATGGGAAAATACCACATAACACTAATGGTAAGAAAACAGATTAGGCTAAATTAATACGGTACAAGATATACACACATTAAAATGAAAAGTATTACCAAAGATAAAGTCAGGTTTTTCATAGTGATAAAAGAGCCAAGAAGACAAATAGATTTTAAATGTGTCTGCATCTAATAATGGAACATGAAACAAACATGACAGCAATAAAGGAAGAAATAAACAAAGCAATCACAATTGGAGATGTAACATTTGCTTCTCAATAATGTTAGAATAGGCAATACCAGGCCTGGCTAACAGTCAACAGAACAGTGGTTTCTTCTTCAGGAGTAGGAGAGAGAGAGATTGACTGGAAAAGAGAATGCGAGAACTTTCTGGAGTGATAAAAATGTTTTATTATTGATATCTTTCGTAGACTGGTAGAAACATCTGTCAAAACTCCTCACAGTTAATACTTACAATCTGGGTATTTACCTTTAGGTAAAATATACTCAATATTTCAATTGAGCATAAGTTGATAAAATTTGGTTTTGGATATGTTAAAATTTGGTTTTAGATACGTTAGACATCAAAACGAACATATCAAAGTGATATGTAAGTTGGATATGTGAATCTGAAGTGCATGTTGGTACTTACAAAGTTGAGCGACATTAGTACGTAGATGGTATTTGAATCCACAGAACTGAATGAGATTACTTAAATACTGAACATAGAGGGGGCATCTAAGGACTAAGGCTTGAATACACCTGTCAATCCCTAGAATTTGAGACAGTAAAGGGACCAGCAAAGGACATTGAGAATATGGAGTTCCCGTCATGGCTCAGTGGTTAATGAATCCGACTAGGAACCTTGAGGTGGTGGGTTTGATCCCTGGCCTTGCTCAGTGGGTTAAGGATCTGGCGTTGCTGTGGCTCTGGTGTAGACAGGTGGCTACAGCTCTGATTTGACCCCTAGCCTGGAAACCTCCATATGCTGTGGGTGTGACCGACCCTAGAAAATCCAAAAAAAAAAAAAAAAAGAGAGAGAGAGAGAGAGAATAATTACCTAGTGATATTTGAAGAAAATCAGAAGGATGTAAAGTTGAATTAAGGAAAGTTTCAAGGAGGACAGAATGATCAAGACCAATTCTGTGGAGATATTCAATAAGAGGAGTGCTAATAACAGCTCACCAACTTTTCCAGGAGGAAATTCACTGATAACTTTAAAAGAGAAGATACATTAAATGGTAGAATGCCAGCCTGATTGGAATGGGTCAAGGAGAGTATATGAGGAGACATAGAAAACTCTTTCCAGGAGCTTGTTTCTATGTTGCTCAGATGAAATAACACAACGGCTTCTTACATTTGCACAATGCTTGTGGGTCTTGGATGCTGCTTTTTAGGGAGAATATACTTGAGAATGATAATGCTAAATGGAAACTTAGGAAGCATATCCACCAGTGATTTTGAAGAAGTGTTCTAACAAAAGCTGTGGAGCTACCCCTCACGACAGGATTGGATGTATCCACACAGTGAATTTGGGCATGTTAGGATTTCAGTTCCTTTTCATACTGATTTTTAAACACATATGTAAAATGTGTGTAGAGAAGAAACTGAGCCCTCTTCTGTGTGTGGGAGGGTGGATGGTCATTATCAACATTTCTCTTTTTCTTCAACCTTTTTAAAATTAAAGTATAGTTGATTTACAATAGTGTGCCAATTTCTGCTGCACAGCAAAGTGACCCAGTCATGGGTCCTTTTCTTATATAATCTTCCTTGTGCTATATAGTAGAATGTGCTTATCCATTCTAAACATAACCTTTTCTCTCTTGAACCAAGCAGTCCAGCACTGACCCAATGCACCTGCCTCATTGGTATAAAACATCTCCATTAAGCATGACCTTTATTAGGGACCAAACTTCTCTCCTTCAAGTATTCCTTTTAAACATAATATGTTATTCCTCCTTAGATAAATTATGATCGATTCATATTTTGTGCTAGCATATAAATTCAACTCCACCTACGAGACACAAAATAGCAATGGCATAAATGAAATAGTATTTTATTTCGCAGACACAGGAAAATCTGTGCTGACAGCAGATTTGCTCTGTAAGATCCCTGGGAGCCTAGACTCATTCTCTCTTGTTGCTCCACCAACTGTGTGGTATAGTTTTTATCCATATGGTCCAAGATAAGTCACACCCATGTTTGTACTCTAGCCAATGGGAGCGGGGAAAGAGGAGGAGGTCAGCGTGTCCTTTCTCTTTAAGGGCAGAACCTGGTGTTGCACATATCACTTTGTTCTCATCCTTTTGGCCAGCACTTGGATGTAGAGTCACAAGGGTGCCTGAGGCGCATGGTCTTTATTCAGAGTGGCCTTATGTTCAGCTACAAAAAAAAAAAAAAAAAAATCACTGTGGGAAAGGGGAAACTGGATAGCTACACAAAACCTGCAGTCTCTGCTTCAGCTGTATGCTTTTCCTAGCTTTTAGGCTTCTAGTGCTCCTTTAGAGACTGGGGCATGGGCAGGTGGCTAGCCTGCCTCTTATTCTGCATCCACTCTTGAGATTACCATGAGGATGAGGAGAAGGTATGGGGGATGGTCCTACAATACATTGTCAACATGTGCAGCAGCATCTCCTTTGGTTATTTCATGTATTTGACTTCTGTATGAGCTATTATTGGAAGAAAGAGTCACCCATCTGTGATGGTTAATTTATGCATCAACATGATTGAGCCCTGGGGTGCCTCACACTTTGATCACACATTGTCTTGATGTGTCTGTGCAGGTGTTTGGGGATGAGATTAAGATTTGAATTGGTAGACTGAGTAAAGAAGTCTTCTCCAAAGAAGACATACAGATGGCCAAAAAACACATGAAAAGATGTTCAACATCACTCATCATTAGAGAAATGCAAATCAAAACCACTATGAGGTACCACCTTACCCCAGCCAGAAGGGCCATCATCAAAAAGTCTACAAACACTAAGTGCCGGAGAGGGTGTGGAGAAAAAGGAACCCTCGTACACTGTTGGTGGGATTGTAAATTGGTGCAACCACTGTGGAAAACAGTGTGGAGATGCCTCAGAAAACTAAAAATAGAACTCCCATTTGATCCAGCAATCCCACTCCTGGGCATCTACCCAGAGAAAACCATGACTCGCAAAGACACATGTACTCTGATGTTCATTGCAGCGCTATTTTCAATAGCCAAGACATGGAAACAACCTGAATGTCCATCGGCAGAGGAATGGATCAAGAAGATGTGGTACTTATACACAATGGAATATTACTCAGCCATTAAAAGGAATGAAATACTGGATTTTTTGCAGCATGAATGGACCTAGAAATTATCATGCTAAGTGAAGTCAGTCATATAATGAGACACCAACATCAAATGCTTTCAATGACATGTGGAATCTGAAAAAAGGACAGGATGAACTTCTTTGCAGAACAGATACTGACTCACAGACTTTGAAAAACTTATGGGCTCCAAAGGAGACAGTTTGGGGGGTGGGGGGGATGCACTGGGGTTATGGGATGGAAATCCTATAAAATTGGATTGTGATGATTGTTGTGCAACTACGAATGTAATAAATTCATTGAGTAATAAAAAAAATTTGAATTGGTAGACTGAGTAAAATAGATTGCCCTTCCTAGCATGCGCGGGCCTCATCCAATCTGTTGAAGGCCTGAAGAAAACAAAAAGGTTGACCTTCCAGGAGGAAGGCAGAACTCTCTCTGTCTGACTGCCCTGAGCAGGGACATAATCTTGTCCTACATCCCAACTTGAACTGAAACATTGGCTCTTCTTGGGTTATGAGCCTGCTGGCTTTCAGACTGGAACATACAACATCAGACACTCCTGGGACTCCAGCTTGCTGACTGGAGATCTTGGGCCTTCTCAGCCTCTGTAATTGCATGAGCCAATTCCCTATAAGAAATCTCTCGGAGTTCCTGTCGTGGCACAGTGGTTAATGAATCCGACTAGGAACCATGAGGTTGAGGGTTCGATCCCTGGCCTTGCTCAGTGGGTTAAGGGTCTGGCGTTGCTGTGGCTGTGGCTGTGGCGTAGGCCGGCAGCTACAGCTCTGATTAGACCTCTAGCCTGAGAACCTCCATATGCCGTGGGAGTGGTCCTAGAGAAGGCAAAAAAAAAAAAAAAAAGAAATCTCTCTCTCTCTCTCTCTCTATGTATCTCTATCTCTGTCTGTCTCTATACCTCCTATTGGTTCTGCTTCTCTGGAAAACGAATACACAACCTAAAAAAAACTAGAAGCCATGGATTTAGTCCCCATATGTAACAGATGGGGAAATTGAGACCCAGAATGATTAAGTGCTTCCACAAATTAGATCCAAGGCTAAAGATTTTCTTCTTTTTTTTTTTTTGAATATTTTCAAAATATTTTATTATGAAAATTTCCGAATGTACAACAAAGCTGAAAGACTTTCACATGGAATGTCTATGTATCACTCAGAGTCTATGATTATCATTTTATCATGTTGCTTATGGCATGTCTATTCACCCCTCTATGTCCATCCATTAATCCATTTTCTTTGTCGAATGCATTTCAAAATAAATTGTAAGAGTTTCCTGGTGGCTCAGCAGGCTAAAGATCCAGCATTGCCACTGCCATGTCTCGAGCCGCTGCTGTGGTATGGGTGCGATCCCAGGCCTGGGGAATTTTGTATGCTGTGGGCATGGCCAAAACATTTTTTTTATTAAAAATAATAAATTGTAGACATTAGCATGCTTCTAAGAACCAAAGATAGTCTTCTAACAGTCAGTCTAATTTTCTCTCCAGAGAGGGTTTCTTGTCTTTCAGGTCATACTACAGATGCAAATACAATGTGTTTTACTAAAAGGCATATTCATGCACGATTTCTCAAGTACAGCTGATCTTAGGTTTCGTATTATTTGAATAACCTCCAAAGAGACCGTAAAATAAAAATTCACTTTTCATATGAAGGTTTTCCCTAGGCTACAAGGATGGCAAGATGAGGGAAGCAAACATATTGTGTTATTTGGATGGTCAAGCCTTGGAACAGAACCTCTCAAATCTCTTTGGTAACTGAATTGGTGATTGAATTCCACCAGCAAATGCCAACATCCCCAAAGTAAAAACACAAGTGTCAGAGCAGAGAAATACTTAAGCCCTCTGCATTAAGCAGACTAGACTCTGATTTGGTTTCCAAAGCTCAAAAATAAATTAACTTCTCTCCGAGGCAAAGCTTATGTAAGTAACACTGTGCCCTGTTTTCCCTTGCGTGGGGGTGGTTGGAGAAAGCAGTCTCTCTGAAACAGACGTCGGGAAGAAGCATCTTTTCTATGCATTCAGTGACAATATTTTCTGTACCAAAAATGAGGTCACTTCAGCAATAACTTTCAGGAAAGAGTTCATGGAAACTCTAGATAATGACTGAGGATTTTGGGAATTTGTGCCACTATAATTTTTTTTTTTTTGGTCTTTTTGCTATTTCTTAGGCCGCTCCCACGGCATATGGAGATTCCCAGGCTAGGGGTCTAATCAGAGCTGTAGCCACCGGCCTACGCCAGAGCCACAGCAACGCCAGATCCCAGCCGCGTCTGCAACCTACACCACAGCTCACAGCAACGCCGGATCCTTAACCCACTGAGCAAGGGCATGGACTGAACCTGCAACCTCATGGTTCCTAGTCGGATTCGTTAACCACTGCGCCACAACGGGAACTCCTATAATTTTTTTTTTTTTTTGTCTTTTTAGGGCCACACCTGCAGCATATGGAAGTTCCCAGGGTAGGGGTCAAATTGGAGCTGAAGCTGCTGGCCTGTGTCATGGCCACAGCAACACGGGATCCAAGCTTTGACCTACACCACAGCTCATGGCAATGCTGGATCCTTAACCCATTGAGTGAGGCCGGGGATTGAACCTGCGTCCTCATGGATACCAGTTGGGTTCATTAGCACTGAGCCATGATGGGAACTCCAGCAATACAAGGTTTTTATACAAGGGAAAAAAAAGCCCAGCTTTTCTGGAGGTATGATTTGTATAATATAAAGTTCATTTAAAGTGTACAATTTACTGTTTTTTAATAAATCACAATGCTGTGAAGCCATCACCACTACCTAATTCCAGAATATCTTCGTAACCCCTCAAAGAAGCCCCTTACCCATGAGCAGGGACTCGCCTTTTCTGCCTCTCCCCAGTCCAGGGCCACCACTAATCTACCCTCTCTTTATGTGGATTTCCCTCTTCTGGACATTTTGTTGAAACTGAACCTTACAATATATGACCGTCAGTGTCTAGCTTCTTTCACCTAGCATAACATTTTCAAGGCTTGTTCAAATTGTCGAATCTGGGAGTTCCCGTCATGGTGCAGTAGTTAACGAATCTGACTAGGAACCATGAGGTTGCAGGTTCGATCCCTGGCCTGGCTCAGTGGGTTAAGGATCCAGCGTTGCCGTGAGCTGTGGTGTAAGTTGCAGACACGGCTGGGATCTGGCGTTGCTGTGGCTGTGGTGTAGGCTGGTGGCTACAGCTCCAATTCAGCCCCTAGCCTGGGAACCTCCATATGCTGCAGGTGCGGCCCTAGAAAAGACAAAAAGACAAAAAAAACAATTGTTGAATCTATCAGAATTTAATTCCTTTTTATGGTTAAATAATATTTCATTATGCGGGTATACCACATTTTATTTATCCACTGATGAATATGTGGGTGTTTCTATTTTTTGACTATTATCAATAATGCTGCCATGACATTAGTACAAGTTTTTGTGTGAACATATGCTTTTGGTTCTTTTTGGCATGTACCTAGTGGTGGAATTGCTGAGTCATATGGTTGCTCTGTGTTTAACATTTTGAGGAACTACTAAATTGTTTTTCATTTTCCATTCCCAATATCAATGTCTGAGGGTTTCAATTTCTCTATATGCTCACCAACACTTGCTATCATCTGTTTTTTTAATTATAAAAAAATCAGGTTTTTTTGGTTCATATAAAGTGGTATCTCATGGTTTTCATTTGCATTTTCGTAATGATTGATGTTGAACATGGTTTCATTGCTTCCCCGTCGTTTTTTTATCTCCGTGTAAATTACCTGTTCCTGTATTTTGCCCTTTTAAAAAATTTCATTGTCAGAGTTCCCTGGTGGCACAGCAGGTTAAGAAGGATCTGGCATTGTCTCTGCTGTGGCTTGGGTCACTGCTGTGGCGCAGGTTCAGTCCCAAGCTGGGAAACTTCCACATGCCACTGATGTGGGGAAAAAACAAAAAATAAAAACAGGAAAAATTTTTCATTGTCTGTCTATAAATACTGAGTTCTTTAAATAAGTTCTTTGTTAGATATATGTGTTACAATTATTTTCTCTCAGTACATAGCTGACTTTTTTATTTCCTTTTTTTAAAAAATCTTTTTTGCTGCATATGGATGTTCCCAGGCTAGGAGTTGAATCAGAGCTGCAGCCACAGCAACACCGGATCCAAGCTGCATTGGTGACCTACTCTGCAGCTTGCAGCAATGCGGATCCTTAACACACTGAGCAAGCCCAGGAATCAAACCCACATCTCATGGACACTATGTCCGGTACTTAACCTGCTGAGCCACAACCATAGCTCCTTTCATTTTTTAAAAAATGTTTTTCAAAGAGGAGAAGAGTTTCTTTCTTACATGTTTTCTTTCAGAAGTTTTAGAGCTACAGCTCTGATTTGACCCCTAGCCTGGGAACTTCCATAGGCCACAGGTGCGCCCCTAAAAAGACAAAAAAAAAAAAAGATTCTTTATACTGAAATATTCTGGGGGGCTGAAAAGTCAAAACTGGGGAACTTTTAAGGTTCACATTTTTCAAGAAAGAGTATTTGGGATAAAAATTGTTTGGCTAGAATGAAAGGAAGCAGGAGATGGTACGGAGATGGGATGAGCTTTGGCAATATTTCATTTTCATCTCTGTACCTTGCTGCGTATACAGTAGACATTCATGTAGACAATAGACATTGGTTGATATGGACTTTCAACATTCAGTACAAGTGGTACTTTTCCTTTATTAGCAGCCAGCTCATTTCCAGCCCTGCATTTCCCTGTGGAAGGAATCATTGCTTTATTTTGGCACTTTTGAAATAATGGCAGATATTTTGAATGCAAGAGCAATAGCAGTGGAATGGAAAAGAATTATCAGCAAGTGAGATTTCTAGTGTGGGTGTTGAAAACTAATGAAATGCTGTATTATTCCGTGTTCTGCTCTAGAGAACTTTCGATATTCTTCTTTAGTTCAGTTTGACTCCATTACTTATTATAGTTGCAGAAATGTGAAGAATAAAAAGTTCAGAAGCCATTTGTGTTCAATAGAGTGCAATTAAAAAGTCCCAGGCAAGCATTATAAGCTCATAAACAAGAGAGCTAGCAAAGAGAAAAAAAAATCAAGAAGTAAATGTTGAAGCGAGTTATAACCTGCCAGATATGAGAAAGGCAATAGAAAATCGAAAAGAAAAAGAAAAAGAACAGTATGACCACTAATTAGCAAATGGAAAAAGATAATTAGGGGCCCCAAAGAAGACTGAATTGTGAAAAATGCTTCTTCAGTTTCAACAAAGAAATTGCAGGCAGTGACAAGCTTTTAAACTTACAATGAGGATTGATGAATAGAAAAGAATTTGTATCAGGGTATTTCAGGGAACAAAGAAATAAATGAGTCCAAGCTACAGTTTTTTTTAAAAAAGCTATTGGACTAAAACATTCCTGCTAAAGGTAGACGATGTCACTGTCCTCTCATACTCGCCTTTGTGTTACCACAACTGTCTTGATTCTTGCATCCTGGATGGTCAATGTCTCTGGGGGACGTTGTTTTTGGCTGGTTTAGGGTCGCTACCATCTGTGGTAACCACATCTTCAACACACACACACACAAAACAAATCCCTTATATATCTCTTCATTTTCACGCTTCTAACCCGTCTCATCCATAGTTTGCAATGACCTTGATTGAGGTCTGATGGTTACTGTTAATGAGCACTGAAATAAGACCACAAAGCAAAAGAGAGGCTTTTGCCTAGAATTGGTTCAAGAAACGTCAACAACACAAACTGTCCCCGACAATATAAATAGTTGCCATTTCTTCCATACCTCGTATTGGCAGGCCCTACTCACACGATGTCTGATTGAATCCTCACAACAATCTTAGGATGTTGGTATAATGATCTTTGTTTTGCAGACAAGGAAACTGCAGTTTGGAGAGACTTGGTAATATGCTGAAGACCTCCTAGCTGGTAAGTGGCGGAAGCGGACTTGACCCAACTTCTTCTGACACCAACCCACATGCTCTTAACCGACTCAAGTTTCTACTCTCTGTGAGTCCCTTTACAACTTGAAGGGCTTTCACAGAAGAAATGACAGCTAGGAAAATCTGATGACACTGAAAAAGACCTGCTGTGAGAAGAGAGAAAACAAAAGAGAGTGGGAGTGAATCTTAAATCAGGGGTTAGGGTCTCAAGTCAGTGAGAAAACCAAAAATATCTTATAGACAAAATTACCTTTGAGTGGCTGTGATGGATGAAGCATGCTCTAAGCCTATCTCCCTGATTCCAATGTTGGCCAGAATACCTACAGCTACCTGAGACTCGAAAGAATAAATAAGACCAGGCATCTTGGGGGTAAAATAAAATCTTGAAGAATGACTGATTCATGGGTAGATTTTCTTTCTTTCCTCCCTCCCTCCCTCCACTTTTTTTCTTTCTTTCACCCACCACATCTTCCAGTTTATACTCAAAAGCCACCTGAATCCTGGAATTGGGCAGAGGGTGTAGACACAACAAGCAAAGAAAAATCCTCACGTTTTGACTAGAGGACCAGGAAATGGAGCCCTTGCCTGGCAAAGCATGAGCAAGAAATGCTCCTTCTCTTCGTTTTCCTCTCTTTTTTCCTCTCTCAGTCCCACTCTGAGGCAAATCCCTCCTTCTCCGAGGTCAACATAACTCGCACGCCAAACTAGGGGAGTTTAACAGGAGAAGACACAGGAAGAGGAGGAGGGAAATTTAGTTGGATATCCCTCCCTCATGAATATAGGCACAAAAATCCCTAACAAAATAGTAATGATCCAAATCCAGCTACATATAAAATCCCTAACAAAAATCCCTAACAAAATAGTAATGATCCAAATCCAGCTACATATAAAAAGTGTAACGTTCCACTCTCAAAGCGGTAGTCGGGAGACATGGTTTATCCATGGTTTATCATGGTTTATGCTGGACTAGTTCAGCATTCTAAAACAATCAACATCATTCACCTTTTTATGTTAATAGACTATAGTAAAAGAATAAGATCATTTTAAGGCAAAAAATTCAACAAAAGTCAACATACAGTTATTACAAAACCCCAAACTCATAAAAAGTATCTATTTAAAAAAGAACTATAGTTAACATCATCATTTATTTATTATTTTTTAATCTTTTTTTTTTTAAGGGCTACACCCCCGGCATATGGAGGTTCCCAGGCTAGGGGTCCAATTGGAACTGTAGCTGCTGGACTATGCCACAACCACAGCAATGCCAGATTTGAGCCGCCTCTGTGATCTACACCACATACACCACGATGGCAAGGCCGGCTCCCCCACCCACTGAGTTTGAGGCCAGGGATCAAACCTGCGTCCTCATGGATAATAGCCAGATTCATTTCCGCTGAGCCACAATGAGAAATTAGCGTCATATTTAATGATGAAAGACCGAATGCTTCTCTTTTAAGACTGGGAACAAGGGAAGGCTGGCTGTTTTCACAATTCCTACTCAACAGTGTTCTAGTTGGTGCAATACGGCAAGAAGAAGAAATAAAGTGGTATAGATTGAAAAGCAAAAAAAAAAAACCTGCCTTTATTCACAGATGACACAATTGTCTATATAGAAAATCCCAAGGAATCTACAAAAAAGCTCCTACAATTAAAAAATGAATTTAGCATGGTTGAAAAATATATAATGTACAAAATGAATTGCATTTCTCTCTATAGATTTGAACAATTAGAAAGAAATTTTTAAAAAGAATCGTTTTCAATAGTTTCTCCAAAATAAAATGCTTGGGTATAAATCCAACAGAACATAGCTAGGCTTTATATGCAGAGAACTCTAAAATGCTGATGAAAGAAATCAAAGATCTAAATAAAAGGAGAGGTACAATGTGCTAATGAATTGGAAGACCAAATATGGCTAAGATGTCAGTTCTCACCAAATTGATCTACAGATTTATTACCATCTCAAACAAAATACCTCCATTTTTTTTTGGTAATATCAAAAGTTGATTCTAAAATTTATACAAAATACAAAGTAATCAGAACAGCTAATTCTAATTAGTAATAGAAAGAGGGAAAAATTTGGAGGACTCAAATTACCCGATTTTGGGGAGTTCTCGTCATGGTTCAGTGGTTAACGAATCCGACTAGGAACTATGAGGTTGAGGGTTCAATCCCTGGCCTTGCTCAGTGGGTTAAGGATCCAGCGTTGCCATGAGCTGTGGTATAGGTTGCAGACTCGGGATCCCATGTTGCGGTGGCTCTGGCGTAGGCAAGCGGCTACAGCTCCGATTAGATTCCTAGCCTGGGAACCTCCATATGCTGTGGGAGCGGCCCTAGAAAAAAAGCAAAAAAACCCCACAACTATCCAATTTTTAGACTTACTATAAAGCTGCAATAATCAAGAGAGGGTAGATAGACACAGATATTAGTGGAAAAGAATAGAGAGCTCAGAAGCAGGCCTACATGAATGTACAGTCAATTGATTTGATTTTTGACAAAGGTGTAATGTATCAATGAAGAAATTGCCTTTTCATGTAAATGATGCTTGAAAAAAATTGACAGCCATACATAAAACAATGAATTTTGACCCTTACTTCACATCTTATACTAAAATTGCCAAAACAAATTATAGGCCTAAATGTAAAAGGCAAAACTATGAAACTTTTAGAGGAAAAATAGGAGAATATACTTATGACCTTGGTTTAGGCGAAGAATTCTTAAATATGACATGAAAAGCATGATCTTTAAATGAAAAAAAAATCAGACTTGATAAAATTCAGAACTTTTGCTCTGGAAAAAAAAAACAATAACCCTTGTTGGAAAATGAAAAAAAAAAAAAGACTGGGAGAAACATTTGCTAATCAAATATCTAACAAAGACCTTGGACTCCCAAAGAACTCTCAGAACTGAAAAGAAAAACAAGCAATTCTCCCAAAAATTAGCAAAATTTTTGAATATTCACTTCATCAAAGCAGATCTAAACTGCAAAAAAAAATATGAAAAGGTGTTCAACATCATTAGTCATTGGGGAGATGCAAATGAGACATCATGACACATTTATTAAAATGGATAAAACAAGAATAAACTGAGAATAGCAATTTCTGGCACATGTAGGTCAATGGGAACTCTTGTACATTGCTGGTGGGAATGCAAAATGCTACAACCACTTTGGAAAATTGTTTGGCAGTTTCATATAAAACTTAATGTATACCTACCATATGACCCAGCAGTAAGTGAAAACTTGCATTCACACAAAAACCTGTAAGCAGATGTTCCTAGCAGCATTATTCATTATCACTAAAAACTGGAAGTAACTCAAATATCCTTTAGCTGGTAAGTGAATAAATAGAATGACTTTCACCCATACAATGGACTATTACTCAGCAATAAGAAAGAATGAACTATTGAGGGAGTTCCCGTCATGGCGCAGTACTTAACGAATCCTACTAGGAACCATGAGGTTTCAAGTTCGGTCCCTGCCCTTGCTCAGTGGGTTAAGGATCCGGCGTTGCCGTGAGCTGTGGTGTAGGTTGCAGACATGGCTCGGATCCCGTGTTGCAGTGGCCCTGGTGTAGGCCAGAGGCTTCAGCTCTGATTAGACCCCTAGCCTGGGAACCTCAATATGCCGCAGGAGCGGCCCAAAAATTGGCAAAAAAAAGACAAAAAAAAAGAAAAGAAAAGAAATACACTTAAAAAAATGTAAAAAGAAAAAGAATGAACTATTGATACTTACAAATGAAATAGATGAATCTCAAAAGCATTATTTAAATGAAGGAGTCAGGAGTTCCCGTCGTGGCGCAGTGGTTAACGAATCCAACTAGGAAACATGAGGTTGTGGGTTCGATCCCTGGCCTTGCTCATTGGGTTAACGATCTGGTGTTGCCGTGAGCTGTGGTGTAGGTTGCAGACGCGGCTCGGATCCCGAGTTGCTGTGGCTCTGGCATAGGCCGGCAGCTACAGCTCCGATTCGACCCCTAGCCTGCGAACCTCCATATGCCGATGGAGCGGCCCAAGAAATGGCAAAAGACAAAAAAAAAAATGAAAGAGTCAGGCTCAGAATTACGTATAGTGCGATTCCATTTACATTGCGTCCTAGAAGAGGCAAAATTATAGTGATGGAAAACGGATGAGTTGGTTGCCAGGTTAGAGGTGGGGGGAGATTTGATCCTAGGGGAGCAGCAGCTTCAGTGAATCTCCTTGGAATGAGGACATTAATCTGTACCCTGATTATGGAGGTAGTTTCATGGATCTCTGCCTTGTTCAAAACTTACAGAGCTGTTCATAAAAAAGGTAATTTTGGAGTTCCCATCATGGCACAGTGGTTAATGAACCCGACTAGGAACCATGAGGTCGCGAGTTCGATCCCTGGACTTGCTCAGTGGGTTGAGGATCCGGCGTTGCCGTGAGCTGTGGTGCAGGTTGCAGACGCGGCTCGGATCCCTCGTTGCTGTGGCTCTGGTGTAGGCCGGTGGCTACTGCTCCGATTAGACCCCTAGCCTGGAATCTCCATATACCGTGGGAGCGGCCCTAGAAAAGGCAAAAAGACAAAAAGAAAAAAAAAGGTAATTTTATGATATTTACATTAAAAAAATAATTTCAAAAATTATTCTTGTAAACGTAATAAGGTAAATTCCTTAAAGTAAGACACAGGAGCCATTAACTATGACTTTTGGAAATTTTTGATAGAAACAAAGTGGGAAGCCTATGAAGTTTTGTGGGAAAACCTACGGTCAAAGGATATCTGAACCATTTGCAACTATTAAATCCCTAAATAGGAGTTCCTGTCGTGGCTCAGTGGTTAACGAATCCAACTAGGAACCATGAGGTTGCGGGTTCGATCCCTGGCCTTGCTCAGTGGGTTGAGGATCTGGCGTTGCCGTGAGCTGTGGTGTATGTCACAGACATGGCTCAGATCTAGCATTGCTGTGGCTGTGGAGTAGGCCTGTGGCTACAGCTCCAATTGGACTCCTAGCCTGGGAACCTCCATATGCCGCAGGTGCAGCCCTGAAAAGACAAAAGGACAAAAACAAAAACAAAAACAAAAACCAAAAAACAAAACAAAACAAACAAAATCCCTAAATACTACCTAAGCCAATTCTATATTGTACCACAAATGGAGAATTCATGCCACATTCCCAATTTCTTCATTTTTAACCTTCTAGTTCAAGTACTAGAAGTACAAAGAACTTGTTTCATTTTCCATAAGTGATGATATTAAGGACAAACAAAAACAAAAGTCAAAACCAAACAAAACAGGAGTTCCCACTGTAGCTCAGTGGGTTAAGAACCCAACTCGTATCCATGAGGATGCAGATTTGATCCCTGGCCTTGCTCCGTGGGTTGGGGATCTGGCATTGTCCCAAGGTATGGCATAGGTTGAAGATGCGGCTCAGATCTGACATTGCTGTGACTGTGGCACAGGCTCCAGTTGCAGCTCTGATTTGACTCCTAGCCTGGGAACGTCCATGTGCTGCAAATGCAGCCCTGAAAAGAAAAAACAAATTTAAATGGGAAAACACCTGGGATTGGAGGAATATAAAATAGATATAAACCCCTTTTGCTTCTGGCAGGTATGTGCCACCTAAGCCAGTTGAGACACAAATACCATTTTCCTCTGGCTTGGCCTTTCCACGGTTTTCACATGGCAAATTCTTACTGGCTCCAACAGACCAACAGTGGAACTCTGCGTATGCAGAAGAAAAGGTACCAATCAGTTTAGGATTTAGAAGGCAGAATCTTTTTCTATTAAAGCGGAAGTTTTTTGCAACTGATGCTCCCTGGCTGTTCTCTTTGCAGTTCTATTTTGTGAATTTTTAATCTGTGACTCAGTGATTTTTTCACTATGGTTGGCCTGAGGCGAAAATGCCAGCTTTTGCAAAGGACAAGTGCTCTTGATCCTGTGCTAATACAGATCGTGTTTTTGGCTGAGAGCCGCTTTCTTGGGGAAACAAGAGGCCACGAGATAGATGGATTCTGAAGAAAATGGCAAATGGAGAGAACTTCCCAGACCATTGGTAGTTGCTGCGACCTGAAATCATCTTTACTCTACTTGAGGCCTCAGAAGAAGATGGGTGGGGCTGATGGATGATTTGTGGAGAAGTTGTCAAGGTTTCCTTTATCCAGCTCACATGCGGTTCGCTTTAGTAGCTGGTCACCATGACAACTGGCTTCCACCATCAGATGAACACATACAAAAATAAGATGACTTGAGAACCATTTTCAACTCTGGAAAGTTCTCTTCCTGTAAAGGGATACATTTTGCAACAGTGGGAACTCAATGGCTGCACTAATTGTTCTGCCACAGCCGCTTGCTGCTTGACATTTCTTACAAGTGGAATCGCACGCGCCAGCAGATGTCATTTCGGCCAGAGAAGAGATAAGCAACCGCTGCCAGCTGCAGCCCAGTCTTTCTGCAGTGTTATCCCCTTTCTCGGAAAAGTGATACTAAATGTTGCGAAGAGATTTAAAGAGTGGTGTGCTGTCTTGAGGATTCACAGAAGTCACTGAGCTGGTCGTAGTTTTGCCTGATCCTGAGTGGCCTTGGGCACAGTGCCTGGAACCACAAGACCAACAGCTTTTGGTCTTTTACTTGAAAAAATGGAAACTGCCCTTGTCTTGTCTTGGGACAGCACAGCACAGCACCGCAGATTCCTCTCTCTGCAAGAGCTCCTTCCATTTGGAGATATGGTTCTAAAGATGTTCAGAAGAGCAGCTGTGTTTCTGGTGGTCCCCATGGTAGCTCACCCTGTGTTTTTTACTTCATGGACTCTTTTCAGGGAAAGTGTCCATGGAAAGCATAAGGCAATGCAAAAAAGAAAGACATCTGTATCGAATAGGGAATGTTGAGTACAAACTGAATTTGATGAAGAGTATATGATAGAGCCAATTGAATGATAAGCACAACTGCAGGCCATTTTCATGGCCCTCGTATAAATTCTAAATCACCTGTAAGAATTACTGCAAAAGAAACAGTTGATTCACCTGCTTTCATGCTATAAAAATGGAACATGTATTCTACAACAAATCTTTTTTCTTGCTAATCATTTTTATTAATTTTTTATGTAATCAAAGGTTGTATCTGCACAATATATGAATGCTATTAGTGCCAGAATTTTCATGCACCATACACCTCTGGGAGGCGTGAGGCAGACCTGGAATACACACGTGGTTGTGTATGTACGTATGTACTGGGTTTGGTTCCATCCGCATTTGAAGCAGTTCTCAAACTCCTCCATGTTATAAAGCTTCTCACTTAATGACAGAGCTACTGTGAACAGGAATGTATTGTTTTAGTTGACTAATGCTTCTTGGCTAAATTAATTGAATTAGATATTTAAATAGGTGTGATTTTCACTCCACTAGACAAAATTGTCAGGCTGAATTTAATGTCTTTCAATAAGTAAAAGAAACTTTTTAAAAATAAAAGAGGAAATGGCCTTTGCTAGTTTAGAAATAACAGCAATTGTAGCTTGATAATCTTGAGCCAAGGAAAATGTATTCTTTTTTTTTTTTTTTTTTACGACTCTGTTTTTCTTTTTCTTCCTTTAATTGAACTTTTAAACAGGCAACTGAATTAGTGTAAGACCATCTTAAGGGGAAAATTATCGAGTAATTATACATTTAACAAAATAGAAATTCACTTTGGGGAGCATGGTATCTTTAGTTTTTCTGTACTTATGTTTTACTTGGAAAATGTGTGGAGAATTGAAAACCATTTCCTTTTATATGTCTCTGCTGAACTGAGATTTTTATGAAGACTTAAGGTTGACAGAGGTAATAAAATAATCTAATAAAATCAAAAAGACATGATGGTTAGATTGATTGCCTATAAAAATTTTATCTTTCATTTCATGGAAAAGTCATGTTTAAATTTGAATAAAGGAAATATAAAAGAATACAAATTTAATTGATGGGTAAGCTTTAAAACATTAAAAAATTAAAAGCAGTCCAGATACTAGAAGAAGAAATTACTAAAATAATATAGGCTATCATTTCTTTGTATTTGTTTTTTTTTGTTTTTTGTTTTTGGTCTTGTTGCCATTTCTTGGGCCACTCCTGCAGCATATGGAGGTTCCCAGGCTAGGGGTCGAATCAGAGCTGTAGCCACCGGCCTACACCACAGCCACAGCAATGCCAGATCCGAGCCGCGTCTGCAACCTACACCACAGCTCACAGCAATGCTGGATCCTTAACCCACTGAGCAAATCCAGGGATCGAACCCACAACCTCATGGTTCCTAGTCGGATTCGTTAACCACTGAGCCATGATAGGAACTCCTGGATTTGTATTATTGAAACAATCATCTTGGAAGTTTATACAGCTTACCTAATCCAAGGCAACTATGTGTAGACTACTCTCTCTCACTGTTACAGTAAATCTTGCCTTCAAGATATTTTATGATCCCATAATTTTGAGGATATCATTCAAGGTTGTGTAATCACCACACTTTAACTTTATAAAATAAACATGTTCCAAAGTCTCTTAATTAAAAAACTAATCAAAATATTATTTCTTTATTCTCTTAAACCAAACACAAATATGCACATCTTTTTTTCTTGTTATTAACACAGTGAATCCTGAGGTTGATAACAGTTCAAATGCTTTGCCTGAGGGAATGGTTGGATTATTCACAATCTGGGAGTTTATGAAAGTCTTTTTTACTTTGCATAATATTTTACAGTGGAAGTTTAAAAAATATAGAAAACATGAAAGAATTTTACAGCAATCCCCCACATATCCACCACTGCAATTAAAATTTTATGATACGGGACTTATCATCTAGCCAATCTACTATCCATCCATAAATCTACCTAATTTTTGATGTCTTTCAAAGGAGTTCCAGACATCAGTATAGCCCGTCCCCCGCCTCAAGTACTTGGGTATGCAAACATTAACTATAGCTCTGAGAATCTTTCAACCAGGAAAGAATTAAAAATCACTTGTCTAGAGAGGAAAGTAAAAGCCTTGGATCCTTGAGGGAAAAAAAAGATAACATTATAATTTGGGCACTTGGGTGAATTTAGTGTTTAATAGCTGAGGCTCAGAAAAATAAAGACCAGTGGACAGCACAGCTTATGATGGTAAATAACAAACCTCTAAACCCCTAAACTTTCACCAGCAGGACGAGGGCTTTGAATGCCATTCATTCACCAAGAGAGGCATTTTCTGCAAAGCCCAGCTCTGATAAGGCTGTAGGGATCTTCTCTCTGTCTCTGTCTCTCTCTCCCCTCCTGTTGGATGCAGCCAAGTCCTGACAGAAGTAGAGAAATAGAATATTGCCTTCTACCTGCAAAGGCAGAAGGTCCTTAACTGACCTGGCTGTTGTTTCATCATTCTGGATAATCTTCTAACCAGCTAATTAACTCCTAAGTAAGTGAGAAGCTGCTACAGGCTAGTTCTAGAAATTTCTAGAAATCCTTGTGCTAAAGAATGTAAAGCTCTTAGCCCTTGCACTACCAGAATGTAACAGGGAAGTGGTCACATGAGAAGGAATTAGTTGATTTGGCCTCTTTGCATTCTAAACATATTGGAACCAGCCTGTGTTTAGGAGAAAATATTTAATAAGCTTGGAGAATGCTAACAGGTAAATCATCTTGGTATTAGTGTTGTTAACCCAGTGTCTGACCTAACTGCATGCACAGAATTTTCTCAGTGGATTTAACATTCGGTGAATTTTCCAGAAATCTAATTTTCATTCTTAAGTTTTCATTCCATAGGGAACCAGGACAGCCTCCATTTACTGCTGAAGATGGTCTCAGAAGTTTCTTCTCTGATTTTGCTTTGCAAAAACAAGGTCTTGCCTTTTCTGAACCATCTCTAGGCGAGATGGGGAGCTCTATTAAGTCCCTAACTGGAGTTCCTGTTGTGGCTCAGTGGGTTAAAAACCTGACTAGTATGCATGAGGTTCCAGGTTCAATTCCTGACCTCGCTCAGTGGGTTAAGGATTCAGTGTTTCTGTGAACTGTGGTGTAGGTCACAGATGCGGCTTGGAGCCTGAGTTGCTGTGGTTGTGGTGTAGGCTGGCAGCTGCAGCTCCAATTTGACCCTTAGCCTGGGAACTTCCATATGTGGTGTGGGATTGCTGGGTCATGTGGTAGTTCTATATTTAGTTTTCTGAGGTACCTCCATACTGTTTTCCACAGTGGTTGTACCAATTTACATTCTCACCAACAGTGTAGGAGGGTTCCCTTTTCTCCACACCCTCTCCAACATTTGTTATTTATTAACTTGTTAATGATGGCCATTCTGACTGGTGTGAAGTGGTATTTCATAGTAGTTTTGACTTGACTTTCTCTAATAATTAGTGATGTTGAGCATTTTTTTCATGTGCTTGTTGGCCATCTGTATATCTTCTTTGGAGAAATGTCTGTTCAGGTCTTTTGCCCATTTTCCAACTGGGTTGCTGGTTTTTTTGCTGTTGAGTTGTATAAGTTGTTTATATATTTTAGAGATTAAGCCCTTGTCTGTTGCACCATGTGAAACTATTCTCTCCCATTCAGTAGGCTTTCTTTCATTGAAAAAGATACATGCACCCCTATGTTCATTGCAGTACTATTCACAATAGCCAAGACATGGAAACAATCTAAATGCCCATCAACAGTTTGATGGGTTAAGAAGATGCGGTACATATACACAATGGACTACTACTCAGCCATAAAAAAGAACAAATTAATGCCATGTGCAGCAACATGGATGGAACCAGAGATTCTCATACTATGTGAAGTAGGTCAGAAAAAGAGAAAGACAAATACTATATGATATCACTTATATCTGGAATTTAATATATGGCACAAATGAACTTTTCCACAGAAAAGAAAATCATGCACTTGGAGAATAGATTTGTGGCTGCCAAGGGGGAAGGGGAGGGAGTGGGATGGATTAGGAGTGGGGGGTTAATAGATGCAGACTATGGCATTTGAAATGGCTAAGCAATGAGATCCTGCTGTATAGCACTGAGAACTATATCTAGTCACTTGTGATGGAATATGATGGAGGATAATGTGAGAAAAAGTATATATATATATATATAATCTGGTCACTTTGCTGTACAGTGGAAATTTACAGAACATTGTAAACCAATGATAGTGGAAAAAATAAAAATCATAAAAAAAACCCATAACCTTAACCTCCATCTGAGCTCTTTAGAAGTTCCGGGTTCAGAGCAGGGATTCCTGCCCGTAGGTGTTCCCATCTCTTTCCACCTTTCTATTGAGTTTCACTGCCATGAGAGGATTTTAGCCCCTGATGACCTGACTTGGGGAGGACAGAGGCTGCCAGAAGCATCGTGGCTCTAAGAGACCTGAGAAAGATGACTCTTCCTCTCTGAGGTAACTCCCAATAAAGGGAGGTCTTGGGGGCCATGGCGACAACTGCCTAGGTAGACCTGGGGTCTAAGAAGGAGCACTTGAATCAATGACAAAGGTAGGAAGGAGCCCCAGGAAGCTTCCATCCCTGCTAGTCAGGCCCTCCCCGAATCGTGCAGGGCCCATGGCAAGGTGCAAAGGGAAGTCTGGGTACCTCACCTCTAAACTTTGAGAAGGTATAAACTAATTTCAGCTGTTAAACAAAACATTATGTCCTCTGACTTTGACAAAGACACCTTTATAAAGACCTGGAAGGCCAGGTTTGAAATCGGAATTCCTGGACTCCTGTGGAGTCTGAGCTTGAACATGGCAGCACAGAAAGATCAACCCCCAGCCACAACATGCAGCCTTGTCCTCTGCCCCCACCCCTCACCCCCAGTCCCATCCCACACACTCTGGCTTTTCTGTCCCAGCTCCAGACTCCTGCCTACAAACAGCAGCGCTGTGGTCACGCCTCACGTCTAGGGAAGCAAACATACTGGGCGTGGTCTATTCTCAGGAGCAGAGTCTCCTGGGTGCATCTTTCTGGCCCACAGATGCCTCGCCTGGTGGGCAGGGAGCAGGCTGGCCTTGGCCAAAACAGGACACAATAAAGGGTGAGCCTGTCTTGCCTGGTCCAAGGCAGTTTTACAGGAGCTGTCATGTGTTTTCAGATGAAGCTCCCGTCTTAAAACACGCTGGTGACAGGGGTTGGGGGACAGGGCACTATTTAGAGCTCATTTACCTATTTAATTGATAGTCCTATGAATGTGTTCTACATGCTGCTGATACAATTGCAAACAAGACAGAGTCACTTCCCTTGGCTGGCTTTCAGTCTGGAGACAGAGATAAAGATTACATGGCTCCTCAGGTCAATGCTGTGACCACACATGTATTTGCTGGGGAGGACAAACACATGGCGTCCAGAGAGGGTTCAACAGGAGTGTCTGACCTGGTCTAGAGGCAATGAGAGGCCGCGTTCTCCAGGAAGTGATGTTTAAGCCAAGACATGGAGGATGAGGAAGAATTATTCAAGAGAGGGAGAGTCGGGAGTGGGTTGAGGGAGGGCTTCACATAGAAGAATCATGTGTCTAGGTTCTCAAGAAGTATGGCAGCACGGAAAGCTGGTATTCCTAAAGCATGCAGAACATCTGGGGCAGGAGGTAGGATGAACCTCAAAAGAAGGAAATTTCTCATGGGTAACTTATTCGCAAGCAGGAGTGTGGAGGGAACTAAAGTGAGCTGAGTTTCTACACCGGTCAGACTGTGCTATGTGCTCAACATTTATCGTCTCCCTTATCACTGACCTTGACCATGGTCCAGAGGATTAGGCACCAGCATCCTCCGTTCTCATGGGAAAGATGAGGCTCAGAGACGCAAGCGACTTTCCCAAAGGTGCTCTTATATTCAGAAACAGGACTGTACACTCTGCAAGTCCTTAAAAGAAACATGTAACTCAGTGAATTGGCTTTCGGCGAACTGTTCTCTTTCTTAGTTTTTTTAAACAGATGTGGAAATTGAAGATCTGTTGAAAATAAGTTCAGGACAATATGGAGGTACGCTTCAGAATATGTGTTTATTGGGGGTTCTTTTTGCTTAAAGAAACTCCTTTTAACACATCATGACCAGGAGTCTCCTGTGTGGCTCGGTGGTAATGAACCCCACTAGTATCCATGAGGATGTGTCTTCCGTCCCTGGCCTCGATCAGTGGGTTAAGGATCTGGCATTGCCATGAGCTGTGGTGTAGGCTAGTCGCTGTCACTCTGATTCAACCGCTGGCCTGGGAACTTCCATACGCCGCCCAATGGGCCCTGAAAGGATAAAGCAAAAAACAAAAGAAACAAACAAAAACTTCCTGACCAAAGTATTTGCAACTGGGAAAAATGGTGTCAGGGTCTTGGTTGTCCAGGAGCTATTTCCACAGATTTCTGTGTGGGGGTTTAAAAAACAGGAGAAGTGATACTCTCATAAAGAATCTGTTTATTGACTTAGGTATTGAAAGAAAGAGTAAGTCAGGAGAGATGCAGAGAGAGAGGGAAGAAAGAACGAGAAAAAGGAAAACTGCTCCTATTGTCTTCTGTGTTTACACACACCCACACCCACCTACACAGTAACAAAAACATATAAATTCTTCAGATTAGACCTTGAAATTGTGGTCTGTTTCTCGAAACTAATGGGGCAGCATGCCAGCTGTAACCCAGTCTTCAGGACAAATAACATGAGGTATGGGTGTCGGGGAATCAGTACAGTGCAGAATGACGTTTAAGAAACATGGGGTCTGAAGTCAGACCACAGATTTGGAATCTCACCCTAGCACTGGCTTGCAGACTGACCTTGGACAAGGCATTCAATGTTGCTGAAGTTCCTTATCTGGAAAATGAAGTTAATAATTGTACCCCCCTCACAGAATTGTAGCAAAGTTTTATTTATTTATTTATTGTCTTTTCTAGGGCCACACCCAAGGCATATGGAGGTTCCCGGGCTAGGGGTCCAATCGGAGCTGTAGCCACCAGCCTACACCACAGCCACAGCAATGCGGGATCCAAGCTGCATTTGCAACCTACACCACAGCTCACATCAATGCCTGATCCTTAACCCACTGAGCCAGGCTGGGGATCGAACCTGCAACCTCATGGTTCCTAGGTGGATTCGTTAAATACTGAGCCACAACGGGAACTCCTGTAGTGAAGTTTAAATGAAATGAAATCATCCAAGTGCAGTAATTCCCTTGGAGGCCTATTCAGTAGCTCTAGATTTCTTCCTCGCTGACAGATCACAGCTTTGTTTGGGGATTTGTAGAACCACAGCCTCAAGACAGATGAGCTCCATCTCCAGGACCATGGAGGCCAAAAAAAAATAAAAATAAAAATCATTTAAAAATTTAAAAAAATGATTTCTTCTCCTTTTGTCAGAGATATACAGGAACGGGTTCCTTCTGCTATTTCTTCTATGTTGTGATGTTGGGAGCTCTGGCAGCCATTCTGAAACCAGGAAGGGCACAGACAAGCCAACCCAGTGAGAAAGGCAGAGTGGAAAGGAGAGAAGAACCTGAGGGGACAATGACATTGTTTAGCCATTAAATTATCCAACTCTGAAGACATTTGACCTCTGGTCTTTCTGTAGGTAATACATGTCCTATTGGGATAATAAATGTCCTTGTCATTTAGCCCAGTTTAAATTGGGGTCTGTATAAATGTTGCCTAAAGCATCCCAAGGGAACACCACTACATGGCTCATTAATGAAGATGCAATTATGAAGTGAGAAGTGCATTAGACTTACAGGTAGGAGATGCAATTCTAGTGTCCGCTTCTGGGCCAGAAATCAGTTTCACTGGCTGTTGCTCATGACAGCTGCTAGGGTGTTTCTCTCATGCTCTGGATCTTGAATCTTGCTTGCCTAGACCTAGGGTACCTACCAGATTCTTTCTATCTGAGCTGACTTTACCAAAGCAACTTTCCCTGCCCGGATACTTCCCGGCAGCATCACCAGCTGGACCTCTTCCCTTGACCCCCACCCTGGCCCACCCTGCCCTAGAATCCCATCCCTTACCTGATATACCTATTGTTCCTTCTAGAACAGTCCTGCCCTCTGCCCAAGTCTATGCCCTCTGCAATAGCTTTGCTTCCTCTGTTTATGTCCAAGTAAAATAAAAGGACAGTATTACATTTTTTAACTTTTTTAAAATAATTTTTTAAAGTTTTATGGAGGTATAGTTCATTTACAAGGCTGTGATAATTTCTGACCCAGTCATACATATACACATATCCATTCTCTCTCAGATTCTTTTCCTACATAGATTATCACAGAATCGTGGGTAGAGTTCTCTGTGCTGTACAGCAGGTCCCCGTTGGCCAATCATTCCATATACCTCAGTGTGCACAGGACAATTCCAAGTATTACATTTTTAAACCACACTTGAACTACTCTCCAAATTAAGCATGACTTGGGAAAACCAAGAAGAGACCTCCAATAGAGGCTCTAGAACAAGATGCTCGAGGCAGGGAGAGGAGAGCTATTTTGGCAATGGGGGGATATTGGCAGAGCCTGGAGGCATTTTGGGTTGTTATACCAGGAGGATGCTACTGGCATCTCCTGGGAGACTCCAGAACCTCCTCCAGTGCAAAGGACAGCCTCCCATGACAAGGAATTATCCGGTCCAAATTATCAATAATGCTGAGGCTTGGAGTTTCCATCATGGCTCAGCAGTTAGCGAACCCAACTAGCATCCATGAGGACACGGGTTCGATCCCTGGCCTCGCTCAGTGGGTTAAGAATTTGGCATTGTCATGAGCTGTGGTGTAGGTCACAGACACAGCTCAGATCCCACATTGCTGTGGCTGTGGTGTAGGCCGGCAGCTGCAGCTCTGATTTGACCCCTAGCCTGGGAACCTCTGTATACAGCAAGTGTGGCCCTAAAAAAAGACCAAAAAAAAAAAGACAGGGAGTTCCCATGATGGCGCAGCAGAAATGAATCCGACTAGGAACCATGAGGTTGCAGGTTCGATCCTTGGCCTTGCTCAGTGGGTTAAGGATCCAGTGTTGCCGTGAGCTGTGGTGTAGGTCGCAGCCACGGCTCAAATCCCGAGTTGCTGTGGCTCTGGTGTAGACTGGTGGCTACAGCTCCGATTAGACCCCTAGCCTGGGAACTTCCATATGCTGCTGGTGTGGCCCTAAAAAAAGACCAAAAAAAAAAAAAAACCAAACCAAAAACCCAACTTAAAAAAAAAAAATGCTGAGGCTGAGAACTTTTGCTCTAAAAAAAGGTGAAAATATTTTTAAAAATGCATCACTTTCCTGGGCTTTCATAGCTTTGTAGCTTCCTCACCCTCCTTTCTCCACCAGCAGAAATCCTGCACCCTTTTGCTGAATGACTCTTTTGTGATCTGTGTTCCTCAGACACCAGAGGAGGCCTCCTGCCCTCAGATTTCACTTATCTAACTGTGCTTCCTCTGGCCCTTGGGGGTTTTAAAAAAAGGACCGTATGAATAATGAAATCTTACTTCAGGGACAAGAGCCTTTGATCTTCCAGGCCTTTTCCTGTTTCCCGGAGGATTTTCACCCTCTCCTTCCTCTGTCTTCAGCAGAATTCTAAAACCATCTAACCACGTCCTTAATCAAAATCTCTTTGTAATGTTAGTAGATTGTAGCCTTAGGAAACAAGACCATATCTTAGATTGATGCTGCCTCTGCTAAGGTTCAAATTTACAGCCGGCTCTGCTTTTGCAGAAACGTAACATCTTAACGGCGAGGGTGGCCTGCATCCATCATTTCTGCAAAACTTTATTTTTGCAGAATTTCCTTTCAAGATGGTAGATTATTACGCATTCTGAGGCAGAAGGTGAGAGAGGAAAGTCCATCCCTGATAGAAAAAGGAAATAGCAGGTCTAATCTTGATGGGGTAATAGAAGAGGTCCATCAGATCACTGACTTTTTGACTCACTGGATTAACTCAGAATTATTTATTAAGTGGCGTACCTCCAAGTCTTGAAACTTCCTAGCTATGAAACATGAGAGGTCACTGCTCAAAAAAAACAAAAAACAAAAAACAGGGAGTTCCCGTCATGGTTCAGCAGAAACGAATCCAACTAGTATCCATGAGGATGCAGGTTCGATCCCTGGCCTCACTCAGTGGGTTAAGAATCTGGTACTGCCTTGAGCTGTGGTGTAGGTCGGCAGCTATAGCTCTGATTCAGCCCCTAGCCTGGGAATCTCCATATGCCCTAAAAAGCAAAAAAAATAAAAATAAAAATAAAAATAAATTAAAAAAATCACCTTGTGCTATGAAGAATTACGGAGCTATGGGACAAGAAAATCAATATTGGGAGCTTATTTTTCATTTTTCATGTTTCATAAAATGGGAAGCTTTTTTTTTTTTGGTCTTTTTAGGGCCACACCTATGGCATATGGAGGTTCCCAGGCTAGGGGTCTAATCGGAGCTGTAGCTGCTGGCCTACACCATAGCCACAGCAATGCAGGATCCTTAACCCACTGAGCAAGGCCAGAGATCAAACCTGCAAGCTCATGGTTCCTAGTCGGATTCCTTAGCCATGATGGGAACTTCCGGGAAGGTATTTTTGTAACTATGACCTTAGATCTTACAGTGACTCTGAATCCCAAAGAGATTTCACCCCTATTGTGTTTATTTGCCCCCCTCATCACAGGGACTCCGTGTGGTAGGCAGGTCAAATTATTGCCTGAATTCAACCAAGAAGAACGAGAAGTTATAAAGACAAGCAAATCTTAAAGCAGTGTTAACACACTGAGAGATGCATGGTTTTTGACCATAGCCAAATATTTCAGATCCTCCCCAAGATAATTAAGATTTAAAACAGTCTGTTTAGGCTGCTGTGGCTCCGGGGAAATGAACTGACTAGTATCCATGAGGAAGCAGGTTCGATCCCTGGCCTTGCTCAGTGGGATAAGGATCCCGTGTTGCCGTGAGCTGCAGTGCAAGATGCAGATACCCCTTGGATCTGTTGTTGCTGTGGCTGTGGTGTAGACTGGCAGCTGCAGCTCTGATTCAACCCCTAGCCTGGGAACTTCCATATATCGCATAAGCGGTTCTAAAAAGAAAAAAAAAAAAGATTGAAAACAATCCGGTCTTTATCCTGACATGTTCCTTTCTCAGATAACAAGTTCTAACATTTTATTCAGAATATATAGTCACTGGAACATTGACCTGCAGTGATCAACCAGGAATTCGTCCTTGTGTTCATGTAGCTTCTGTTGGCTATTTCGCACATGTTATGTGTGAAGTTTTGTATTAGGGACTGGAGTGAGGGGAGACAATGATAATAAGATATAAAATGTGATTTTTGCCCTCTGCTGGTTTATGGTCTTCCATAGGATGCAGATGTATCAACCACCAGCAGCCACAGGGTCAGAAGGGCTTGAAAGGGGCAGAAGCCACACTTTTGGAACTCGAGGGGAAGAAGCATTCATTCTGCCTATGAGAGAGGAGAGGATGCTTTGAGGCAGAAGGGCCAGCATATATGCTAGCCTCAAAGGAGCAGGCTTCTGAGGTCATATCATGGCTCAGTGGTCATGAACCCGACTAGTGTCCAGGAGGACGTGAGTTCAATCCCTGGCCTTGCTCCATGGGTTAAGGGTCCAGCATTGCCATGAGCTGGGATGTAGGTCTTATGTTACAACTAGTGATGCTATTTATTTATTTTTGTTTGTTTATTGTTTCACTATTACTAAGTACCTACTCTGGGTCAGCCATGGTTGGAAGTGCTAGAAATACAGTATTTAGTAAGCTTTCATGTTGGGGATCCTACACTGTTGTCAAAGAGACAGACAATATGCGAGTAAATAAAAATGTATCATTTTGGAGCTGCCATTGTGGTTCAGCGGTAATGAACCAGATTAGTATCCATGGGGATGTGGGTTTGATGTCTGGTCTCACTCAATGGGTTAAGGATCCAGCGTTTCCATGAGCCGTGGTGTAGGTCAACAGACGTGGCTCGGATCCCGTGTTGCTGTGGCTGTGGTGTAGGCTGGCAGCTGCAGCTCTGATTTGACCCCTAGCCTGGGAACTTCTATATGCCATAGGTTCAGCCCTCAAAAGAATGTATATATATTATATTCAAATATTATATATAATTACTTAATCTTTGCAGGTCGTGAGTTAGGTGGGGCTATTATTTCTATTTTCTAGTTCAGGAAACTGAGGTCCTGTGAAATTGAGTAATATGTTCACAATTACACAGATATTAGGTGAGAGACACAGGACTGAGAGGTGTCTGTTTCACTCAAAAGCCCTCTTCTTTCTATGACACTCTCTTGCCTCTCATCGCTCCCCAGAATCCATTCTCCTTTTCTGCCTTCTAGTAATAGAACTGAATCCCCTCCACCCACCCCCCCCATCAAGTTCAGCGGGGACTCCCAGCTGCGACTTACATCTCCGAGCTCACCTCAGAGCCAGCTGTGACCTGGACTTAGTTCTCCCCAGTGGAACTGAGTAGAATAACTGTGAACTACCCAGGAAGCACATCCTTAAAGGGAGACTGCCTGCTGTCCGTTTTCTTTCTTTTTCCATTCTGTATCCTGGAATATACAGAGCTTCTGGTCCTCCCTGCACCAAGCAACGTTAAAAAGGACGTGGGTCTCTGGGCAATTTGAGCTTGGACCACCCACCTATCCCCGGGCAGTGAGTGAGAAAGAAACTTCTCTTCGTTTTAGTGACTTAAGGCATCCTAAGTTATTCCCTAATATCATTTCTATGATGTAAGAGTACTCATCAAAATTCTAGGGCGTCAGAACAGCCCCACTCCAGATATGTAAAACATGCCTCTTGTGATGGGTGGCTAAGTTATAGCCCCTTGGCAAAGGCCTATTTGCCTCTGCATTATCAGGCTCATTTCATGAACACTGTGATCCTGGATGTCCCTGTTGCTTTAGAAGCCTGCTGCAGCCTTCAGATGTCAAACCACGTCCTGCACACACCCCACAGTGAATGGTAGGAGGCTATTCGCGCTTGCATCCAAGATGCTCATCTCAGGAGAATTAGTTTGTTTTCCCATCACTGAGCAGAATGGCCCGGATCTTCATTCATTGCCCAGCAACCTTTGAGTCAAACGAAGAAAACATACAAAAAGAAAAGAAAAAAGAAAAAAAAAGCAAGCAGTTTCATCCCTCATATTCTAAACAGACTCTATTATTTGCTATCTCATTGACCTTGGCGGCTGAAGGCTAGCTAAGCAGGTGTGATCTGCTACCTGTTTAAACCTGGGCTTCTGAATTTTGCTCTGATTGCCCTCATCATCCATTATAGCCCTCACCAGGACATGGTAAAAGCCTCAGGCAGGGTACAAGACTGCTGCAAAGGGCTCGTGTGGACGAAGCTGGGATTTCTATGGAACACGGAGGTCCCTAGATTGGACCTAACTGCTGACCTAGGAGGCTATCCCAAATGAAAGTCAAAGTCAGACATATTGCCCAAGAGGGACTTGTCCTAAGAAATGGCATTGCGTGGTTGTGTGGTAGATCCCCTCTGTAATTAAGACTTGGCTGGTGGGTTTTTTGTTATTTGGTTTTTTTTTTTTTTTTGCCTTTTAGGGCCGCACCCACTGCATATGGAGGTTTCCAGGCTAGGGGTCGAACTGGAGCTGCAGCTGCCAGCCTATGCCGAGCTGCAACTGTGACCTACACCACAGCTCATGGCAATGCCAGATCCTTAACCCACTGAGCAAGGCTAGGGATGGAACTCGCATCCTCATGGATACTAGTCGGGTTCGTTAACCACTGAGCCATGATGGGAACCCAGGCTGGTGAGTTTTAACCAACTAGGGCCTGCTGTTTTGCTCTGCTTCTTCTCTGGACCACATCTCTGGTCCTGAGTGGTTGGCTGATGAATTGCTCCTCACCACCAGTGTCTAGGACCCTGGGAATTTAGCATGAATGGATCACAGAATGTCTATCATTTCTAGACAATTATAAATGAAACCATGAAGGGAAAGATTTTTAATCATTGGGAGTTATAGACTTTGCTGAGCTGATGAAATCTACAGAAAAATGCATTATGGTACATAATTTTTGCATATTTCAAGGCTGTCCATAAAACTCCATGAACCCCATTCATGAATACCCAGGTTAATAACCCAGGCATCAATGGCCGGTTGATAGTACATTTCTATAAAAATATATCCCAATATTCAGTACTGTCCTACATCAAGTTTGAAATTCCTTAAGGACAAGAATTAGAATATGTTGGCCTGGTACATACTTTTCTTCCAGTTTCGTCCACACAAGCCCTTTGCAGTAGTCTTGGACCTTATGTGTGACTTCTGCCATAGGTACAGTCCTATGTAGGTGTTTTTTGAGATATATAGAGAAACTAGTATCAAGAGCCTGGATTTTTCCATTCAGTCTAAAGATTTCCAGTCAAAATACGTTAGTTTTGGAAATATTCAGAAAATGAGGTGAGAGAGAGCGTGAGGAAAATGGTAGGGACTTAATGTCCAGGAATTGGCAATTCCATCCATATGTAAATCATTTAACAGCTTCTAAATGATTTAGCAGTTGGTCCCAGGTCCCAGAATAAATCTTTCAATAGGCAAGAAGTCTGCTTCTCTTTCATTGTTAGATGATCCAGCCTAAAACTGATGTCATAGATTGAGCCGTCTAATTTTGCTTAATGGTATAAAAATTCATAACTGGGTCTCAATGAAAAAAACCCCAATCCCTCGTGATTTTCCTGCCGTCTGTGACAGAGACTGTTAGCTTTCCCCCAATATTCATTTCCTTCTTCCTCAATAGAGAACTCTGGGATGCTGGCTGGACACGTAACTCCCCTGCATAAAGGCAACATTTCCCAGCCGCCTTTGCAGCTGGATGTGGCTATCTGATTAAATTCTGGCTCCTGGGATATCATTGATTGGTGTAGCAGTTAGGAAATGTAATTAAATAGGGATGGAGAGGGTTGTTCTTCTCTCCTTCTTTTCTTCCTGCTGGAATGTGGACCTAACGAAGAGCCATCCTGGACCCCAAGTTCAAATGCACACTGAAGACAGCAAACCAAAAATAGCGGGAGCCCGGGGTCCCTATCGCTTTGGAGCTGCCCCAGGAGTCCTGAACTGCGACCGCTCCCCATGCCACCCCTGCGCTTGGAGATTTGCTAGGACTCACAGGACTCAGCGTATGGCTGTGCTCACAGTGAAGATCCAACTGAGTCATAAGGATACACAGCTCAATCATAAAGGGGAAAAAAAACATAGGTGGAGTCTGGAGGAATCCAGTGCAGGCTTCCTTGTGCTCTTTGCCTCTCCCATCAGTGGTCAGCTAGAACTACTCTTCCCTCGACAATAAAAAGGCAGCAACATGCAACGTTTCTGTACGGGAAAGTCCAGCAGAGGCTCGGCGCCCAGTTGGGAGCCAGTCAGTCAGGCACCCTCTGCCCAGCGTGCACCCAAATTCCACACTCTCGTGGGGTAGTGGACACAGTCAAGGCACAGGTTTAGTGGGACAAGATCCTTGGTGATTTTAAAAGAGAACCACGCTCCACTATTTTCTTGCCTTCAGTGCCAGACCTGGCTAGACCATATCAGCTCATTGTCAGATCCGACATCCCGACAGCCAGGTTGCCAGATGCCAACTCAGGGCCAACCTTGTAAACAACCCTTTCTAAGAAGACTTGTTTCAAGGCTGCTATCTGAACTCTTCTGCATGATCTACATTTACCTGAAAGAAAAGTTAAGTCTTTTTTTTTTTGCTTTTTAGTCCAGCGCCTGTGGCATATGGAAGTTTCCAGGCTAAGGGTTGAATCAGAGCTGCAGTTGCTGGTCTACATCACAGCCATAGCAACACCAGACCTGAGTCGTGCCTATGACTTACACCGCAGCTTACAGCAATGATGGATCCTTAACCCCCTGAGCGAGGCCAGGGATTGAACTCAAATCCTCATAGATCCTAGTCAGATTTGTTAACTGCCAAGTCATGGCGGGAGCTCCGAGGTTTCTTATTTTTTAAAATTTGTTTAAATTATAGTTGATTTACAATGTTCTGCCAGTTTCTACTGTGGAGAAAAGTGACCCAGTTATACATATATATTCATGCTTTTTCTAACATTATCCTCCAAGAACATGAGTTATCTCCAAATTCTGCTTGGCTAGCAGGTGGCATTAATTTACAGAAGAACCTGTGTTCCCAAGGTTCATGCGTAACTGACTGCATCAATCGGCCCAAGAAAGGCAGCCGTGGTGACTTTCTGGTGGAGCCAGAGGGATCAGGTTCCAGTAAGGAACCTACAACTTACTTCTTCCTGCTTCCACAAGCCCCGAGGTGGACAAGGCAAGGACCACATTGCAAAGAATGACTTGGGAAGGACATTCCTCCCGCTTCTAGTAGGTCTGCTACACCACAAAGCCTCTTCACATTTCGGCTTTGCTCTGGTAGTGACCACTAAGAAACACTGCACTGTATAGATTTTCTGCATCCGCATTCAAGCTCCAGAGGTTTCTTTCTTTCTTTCTTTTCCCTTTATGATGTGTGTGTTTGTATCCTTGTTTTTGGAATTGGAGAGCCTCTAGCCCTTTTCTTCCACGTTATGGAGGTACAACATAATGCGTCTTCCAAGACCCAGCAAGTTAGCCAAAGCGGAAAGAGAAATCTGTTGCTTTGATCCCCATCCACATACCCCTCCTGAATTACCATCATCTGAATCCTCTGTGAAGACTGATCTGGGCACACGGCCATCCACTAAGCATTGACTCAATGACTGGCCCTTATGCCACGGACTCACCCTCAAGCTGCGTGGTACTTTCAGAGGCAGGAAGAAAAAGTTTCCTGGTGGAGGCGTGTGGGCAAACAGAAGGCACTTCACTCTGTGACATTACATGTGCTCTTTGAGTATATTAAATGGTGTTCCTGAGAGAGCAAAAAAATATCCTAGAGCACAGGAAATAGCTGATTATAACCACAGGACTTCCCTTAAGTCAGCTTCAGACACTTATTTGGCAACTTCTTTTGAGGTCTTCCTAAGACACTTGTAATTAACATGTAAGGCACTAATTAATTTGCATGCACACCAAACAATACTGCAGCGTGCACACACTTGTGTGGGCATGCAATAATTGTTACTTGAGGATACTATATCTATTCATCAAACCAAAAGGCATTTCCCAGCTCCTGAAGAACAACTTGTAAAGAAAAGTATATATATATTAAATGTGAAAATCCTTCTCTTAGGAATCAGATGACTCAATGGGTTTTCTGGAGATTATTTGGAGACTGTACTGGGCATTTTCTTTCCACCCACTTATTTGAGATGTTTGTGCGCTGACCAGAATACAAGGCAGCTTAATAACTGGGGGCAGAGTAACCATCAAATTGCTGAGGGCTGCTCTTTGTCACGTAATGGCGATGCTGAGGGAAAAACAGAAGTCCTTATGAGAGCAAAGAAGAAAACACACACACACACACACACAATCATTGAAGATCATTCACTTTACCTGGGAGCAGTGGGAACGGTAGCAAAGGCGTGAACTTGGGATAAATTGAAGATTAACTGTTCACCAGCCTCTATGAGGCTCAGATCCGCCTAAGAGTGCAGCTGGCATTACCTTGCTATTAGGGCTGCGGTTAGGATAAAAGTGAGAATATTTTTGCAAACACCTGTGAAGTGCTGAGGAAGGCACTGGGTCCTTCCATCAACTTCCCAAAGGGGAAAAAAAAAATTCTTACTGTTGAAGACCTGATTAGATTCTTAAAAGTGTGAGAATTCAGCTACATAAATTGGAAGGCATGCGACAAGTTTCTGGGTTTTTTTTTTTTCCTTCTTTTTTTTCCAAATAGAAGGAAAAAAAAAAAACACACACTTCTATGTTTCCACAGATGCTGGCGCCTCAGTTCTGCCATCACTTCTCAGACGGCATTCTGGGAGCCTGTCTCTGGCAATTTTTTTATATGGGCATTTTACAAAGCTTATGGTATCTAAATTCTTTTTCCCTTTAAGTTCCTTGACTCCTTGACCACGAAGGACTTGTGTGATCATTATGGTTTCTTTCTTGCTGATGGTGCTTTTTGTAAAAGTAAAAATCAATGTATGTTTACCACCCCCCTGTCCCCATCTCTCAGTGGCTTTGCCTTGTGATCAGACCTCCTCTGTTTGTCTCTCATCTTCCCTCTTTCCTCTCTTCTCTCATCACTGCCTTCGCCCTGTGGGTCCAGCATTCCTAAGAAACAGGAGTCCCCAGTGTTCCAGATGTGCAGAAACAATCTTTTCCTAGAACAGCATTCCCAAACTGTGGGATATGATTTTAGATGACTTTAGGTGACACACAGATGCCCCACGACAGGGCATCTTATCACATGCTGAGAAAACCATTCCCTTTCAGTTCTCTTTAGTGCTTTTGCTTTCATGAAGGGGAAAGCCTATAGTTTCTAATGCTTTTGGTCTTCATTTTTAACAAAGAAAGAGCAGGGCACAAGTTTAGCGTCTCGGGCATTTTAACTTTTGTTTTTGCAGTTTTTAATTTTCTGAGCATTTCTAATTTATGACAAAGATAGACTTCTTTTCACTCATACTAATAAAATAATTGAGTTTCTCTCTCTCTCTTTTTTTTTTTTTTTGGCCATGCCTGCACCATGTGGATGTTCCTGGCCCAGGGATCAAACCCACGCTGCAGCAGTAACCAAAGCCACAGCAGGGACAACACCAGATCCTTAACCTGCTGAGCCACCAGGGCACTCCTGAGTTTCTTTTTAAAAATAGATTTCCCATTAATAATAATAAATAAAACTCCTTTCAAAAGGAAATTGCTTGAATTGGAAAACTGATTTAAAGACGCGAACATGAACATGACTTGTGAATATGTCAAAACTGCCTGTTTTTCATGACATCCCCCATCTCTCTTCCATCTTTCATCTTTTCCGTTTTCTTTCTAAAGAACGATAACCTGGTAAGGAAAAAAGAAAATATTTCAATTGGAATATTTATATATCTCAATGTAAAACAATAGAGAATATCTTTCCTTTACAATTGGCTCCAAACCTACCAAATACTTAAGCATCTACAGAGAAAGAATGTTCTTTTTTAAAATTTGAAAACATTTCGGGCCACACCCTTGGCATGTGGAAGTTCCTGGAGATGGAACCCACGCTGCAAATGCAGCCTGTGCCGTGGCTGTGGTGACACTGGATCCTCAACCCACGGTGCCTCAAAGGAACTTCCATGAGAATATATTCTTAATTGTACATATTATGGTCTCAGAGAAGTTTATTGAAGGGGTAAGTATTTTTAATTGTATGAATTACTGCATCAATCGTCTATTACTACAACAATGCTGGGTAACTCACAGTCACGCAAAATCTCAGTGACAGATAACAATAAGTGCTTGTCATCCACCTATCTGGGATGCTCAGCAAGGGGCTCTGCTGATCCTGGCTGACCTTGCATCATTGCTGGCTGGTCATCATTCCCTGGTCTAGGGTGGCCTCCTCCGGCATGACCTCTCTTCTGCTACTCTGTTCCTTCTTCCCTAGCCAGTAGCCTGGCTATGTTCTCATGGTAACAGCTGCTCAAGACTCTGCTAGTATTTATAATGTTATGTTAATGTCTCCTGTACAGCAAAGTCATTCAGTGATACATACACACATTACCCATTCTTTTTCAGATTCTTTTCCCATGTAGGTTATCATAGACTCTTGAGTAGAGTTCCCTGTACTGTATGTCGGGTCCCTGATGACTGCTAAGAGAAAGTAAGGGCATTCTAAAATGTGACTTTCAACCAGGACCTTGTGTGGTTGAAAATTAAAAAAGAAAAAATGCCTTTGGATCTGATGACCTTGTTTCCTTTTCTAAGCAGAGAGCGAAGAGAAAGAACAGCAGCAAGATGACGTGACTTTGCCCTTTCAGAAACCGAGAAATATTTATTTCCAAAGGCTCATGAATGCTGTGATTATGACTGGAAAGCTTTCAGCTCCCTGCTTGACCCTGGTCGCCTAGGGCTGCAGGTCAATCGCTTGATGAAGTGACAGCCTCTGGGCCCAGCTATCTGAAGAGTGGAAACATGACCTGGGACTGCTTTGGAGGAGCAACTTCTTTTTGTTTGCTAAGAAGCTGGGGCAAGGGTGGTGAGAAGCCCCTGCCCTAAATATGATATAATCCAGCTGTCCAAACATGTATAATTCAATGCAGCCAGCCAGCCATTCCCCCAAATCCAGATGTTTGCCATCACGCAATCTCAGATTATCTTTCCTTTTATCAAACATAATTTGTCCTAATCATGTTTGTCAAAGACTTGCTTTTGCTTTTCGTTAGAAAACATCTATTTTGATTCACCCGAGCCCTCTGCATCTCAGCATAGGGATGCAGCCTCCATTATTAATAAGCTTTAAATCATAACTGCCCTCTGCCTTCTGACAAATCACTGAGGTTTTTCTTCCATCTGAGAGTTCAAATATGAGACACTTCACAACCACACTAACACTAAATATTTTCTAATTACTAGGATTTTTAAGAATAAGGATAATTCTATTCCAGCTACGTATTCTACCCCAAGTTCTCATAGTGGTTGTGGTCCCTTAATATTTGCATATCTTGGCGTTTAGAAATCTCCAACAATTATGTCTCATAGTTACATCTGCTTTCAGAGTCTGACCAGATGTGTGGTCTTGCCTAGATTTTTAGCAATGTCTCTGAGTCTAATTGTCTTCTGTGAAAAGTAAGAAATAGTACTGAGGATTAAATAGCCAAGGATATTTCAAACAACCATCAGAGTGCTTACTATGTAGCATGTAGGCAAATGCATGTTGGCCCCATTCATTCCCTTAAAAATCTCCAGATGAGAGTCTGACTTTTCTGAACGCCTCTCTGGTTCCACTTCCAGGAGGCTGAAGTAGACGTTCAATGAGATTAGTTTTCTAAGCTTTAGTTCTTTTGTCTGAGAGACAGTGAGCAAGAAGATAAGGGGAAAACTGTAAGAATATTCTAGATATACTGGAAGCAAGTGAAGACCATTCTATCATGGGTTTCTTCTGTGAAATTGCTTCTAGATCATTCTTTGGCCTGATGCTTTGCTTACCAAGAGCAAGCCTTTGATTGCTGATTTTATTTCTCAAGTACATCAATATTATGTACCAGGGGAGCAGTTATGTCCGGCATTCATAACTCTGGGGAGCTGCATCTATATTTAAAAATAAATTTCCCAATTGTGTGGTTAATTCTTTTTATTTTCATGGACTTTATCTTCCAAAAGGCGATCCATTCTTTTTTCTTTCTTTCTTTTTTTTTTTTTTTTTTTTTTTTTTTTTTTACAGCTGCACCCACAGCTTATGGAAGTTCCCAGGCCAGGGATCTAATCTGAGCCACAGCTGCAACCTACACTGCCAGATTTTTTAACCCACTGCTCTGGGCCAGGGATCAAACCCACTCCTCCACACTGACCAGATTCTTAATCCACTGCACCACAACAGGAACTCCCAAGGTGACCTATTCTTGATGAGAAGACGAAATCAAGATTCTGAGGCCATGAAGTTGAGCCAAAAACTTTTAAGTTTAATTAGGTCTCATTTGTTTATTTTTGTTTTATTTTCATTACTCTAGGAGGTGGATCTGAGACGATATCGCTGTGGTTTATGTCAGAGAGTTTTCAGCCTATCTTTTCCTCTAAGAGTTTTATGGTATCCAGTCTTACATTTAGGTCTTTAATTCATTTTGAGTTTATTTTTGTGTATGGGAGAGTATTCTAATTTCATTATTTTGCATGCAGCTGTCCAGTTTTCCCAGCACCACTTATTGAACAGGCTGTCTTTTCTCCATTGCATATTCTTGCCTCCTTTGTCATAGATTAGTTGAACATAGGTACATGGGTTTATTTCCAGGCTTTCTATCCTGCTCCAGAAACAGACTCACAGGCTTTGATGGATGGGTGGGAGGGATGGACTGGGGGTTTGGGATTGGCATATGCACACTGAGGTCTATGGAATGACTGGCCAATGGGGACCTGCTGTATAGAACAGAGAACTCTACCCAGTATTCTCTAATTATCTATATGGGAAAAGAATTTGAAAGATAATGGGTGTGTGTACATGTGTAACTAAATCACTTTGTTGTACCGCAGAAATGATCACAACCTTGTGAGTCAACCACACTTCAATAAAACTTAAAAAAAAAAAAAAAAGCTGAGCCAAAACAGGAATGTTGGAAAAATACTAAGAGGCACTCTTTTTTTCTTTCTCTCTGTCTTTTTTTTCTTTCTTTTTTTTTTGTCTTTTTTTAGGGCCTCACTTGTGGCATATGGAAGTTCCCAGGCTAGGGGTTGAATCAGAGGTCTAGCTGCCAGCCTACAACACAGCCACAGCAAAGCAGGATCCGAGCCGTGTCTGCAACCCACACCACAGCTCCTGCAACACCGGATCCTTAACCTACTGAGTGAGGCCAGGGATCGAACCCACGTCCTCATGGATACTAGTCAGATTCATTACTGCTGAGTCACGATGGGAACTCCAAGAGGTGTTCTTAAGGTCTTCGTGGGTGAGCAGGTAGCCTGTCCTCCTGTCTCTGTCTGTCTGTCTCCCTCACTGCTCACCCCCTTCTCTGCCTTCTCTTTCTCTTCCGCTCTCATCAGTTTTTGAATTCTCTGCATCGCTCTGATCTGCTACCTTGTCATGGCTCCTGACTTGGTTCCCTCACCATTAACATCCTGCCTGGTGTACATGCATCTCCTCGCTTTAATATCCAATATTTTTGTCCAGCCTATGAGTCTAATTTAAACCAGCAATAGGATATAGTGCAGAAAATAAATATTTGTGGGATGGCCTCTTCGAGGGCCAGCTTGATTCTTCTCATAAACAGAAAGTGGCTTATAAAGACAGCTAACAGTATGACCCATGTACACCAGATATCCTGCTAACTGCCTGACATACACTGTTAGGAGCTAAATGTTTGTGTCTCCTTGGAATTCACACGTTGAAATCCTAACACATGCCTTGTCTCCCACCCCATGTGGCTATACTTGGAGGTGGGGCCTCTAAGGAAGTAATTAAGGTTAAATGAGACCACAAGTCTTGGCCCCTGATACAATAGGGTTTGTGTGTTTATTTATTTATTTATTTATTTATTTATTTATTGTCTTACGTCTTTTTGAGGGCCGCACCTGTGGCATATGGAGGTTCCCAGGCTAGAAGTCTAATCAGAGCTGTAGCTGCCGCCCTAAACCACAACCACGGCAATGCCAGATCTGAGCCGCATCTGCGACCTACACCACAGCTCACACCAATGCCAGATCCTTAGCCCACTGAGTGAGGCCAGGGATCAAACCCGCAACTTCATGGTTCCTAGTTGGGCTGGTTTCCACTGTGCCATGATGGGAACTCTGGGTTTGTGTCTTTGTAAGAAGAGTTACCAGAGAGCTGGACAAGCTAACTATCACTTTTCCTCCAAGTACATGCACAGAGGAAAGACCACAAGAGCCCACAGCAAGAAGCAGCCATCAGCAAGCAACGCATGGGGAGAGCTCACCAGACCCCAACCCTGCTGCCACCTTGATCTTGGCCTTCCAGTCTCCAGAACAGTGAAAAAAATATATTTCTATTGTTAAGCTATCCCTTCTGTGGTTTTTTTGTCTGGCAGCCTAAGCAAACTAAACCATGCCCTATTTCATTTAATGCTTGATTATCTCTTGCTTCCTTGATATTATGTCTTATTATTGTTACTTCTATTTAAAAGATGAGGAAGTTCCTTGTGGCGCAGCAGGTTAAGGATCTGGCATTGTCACTGCAAGTGGCTCAGGTTGCTGCTGTGGCCTAGATTCGATCCCTACTCTGGGAATTTCCACAGGCCTCGGGCGAAGCCAAAAAAAAAAAGTATTGAGTCTGACTTAAGACATAATGACTTAGCCAAAGTGTATGTATTAATAATGGATTAAAACATTGACATTTATGGAATTTTTGTTGAATTAAAAAAAACCTCTTTGATTTACATAATTTTATTAATATTCACTACTTTTCAATTTAATAAATTTATCTTCATTTAATGCCATTCAGCCTTAAATCACCCTGTTGTGGAGTCAGGGCAAAAAAGACATGGTCCCTTGGAGTTCCTATTGTGGCTCAGGGGAAATGAATCTGACTAGTACCCATGAGGACACAGGTACAATCCCTGGCCTTGATCAGTGGGTTAGATCTGGCATTGCTGTGAGCTGAGGTATAGGCCGCAGATGCAGCTCGGATGTAGGCTGGCAGCTACAGTCCAATTAGACCCCTAGCCTGGGAACCTCCATATGACGTGGGTGCAGCTCTAAAAAGACAAATAAATAAATAAATAAATACATGGTCCCTACTTTAAGGGGATGAGTGTCAGTGGGGATACAGACACCCACATCCAGGGACATCCTCATGCATTCCTTCAACAAATATTTTCACAAGAATTTACCATGAGCCAGGTACCATAAGAATACTCGTACTAATAAAATACGAATTGATTTTTCTTTTCTTTTCTTTTGATTATGCCTTTGGCATGTGGAAGTTCTTAGCTAGGATCAAACTTGAGCCATAGTAGCAACCTGAGCTACTGCAGTGATAACATGGGATCCTTAACCTGCTGTGTCACAGGTTGACTGTTGACCTTTGGAATTCAGTAACCTGCAATGCCAGATCTGAGCCACATCTATGACCTGCACCACAGCTCACGGCAATGCCAGATCCTTAACCCACTGAGTGAGGCCAAGGATCAAACCTGTGTCTTCATGGATACTAGACAATTACTGCTGAGCCATAATGGGAACTCCCTAGACTTCCTTAGCTTTTACCTAAAGCCCCTTTTTCTTTTCCAGGAACCCATGCAGGACTCCACATTTTACTTACTCTCCTGTCTTTTTAGGCTCCTCTTGGCTGCGGCAGTTTCTCAGACTTTCCTTGTTTTTGATGGGCCTTGAGAGTTTTAAGGAGTATTGGTCAGATATTTTGCAGATATTCCACTTCTGGAACCCTCATCATAAAAGTGGGGCTAGGGATTATTGAGAGGAAGACCGCAGTGGTAGAGTGCCATTTTCACCACAACCTGTCAAAGTTACATTCTACCCACAAGGTCTGACGGCAAAGGTCAGCCTTGGTTACCTGCTGGGGAGGTCACGCCTGCCATGCTTCCCTGTGTGGAGTTACCTTCTCCCTCCTACTTTCCATTCTCCAGCTTTGGAAGAAGTCACTATGTGTAGCCCATACCTATGGCATGGGAAGCCATGTTCCCACTCCCAAGGGCAGAGCATAGAATTATGTACATAAATTATTTGAAATTCTTTTGCCTAGGAAACATGCCTCTTCTCCATGGTGAGGCATGCTATGTGGTCTTGATTTTTTTTTGACAATGTAATTAGCAATTTTGGCAGGGAGGGTCTCTTTAGTGCACAGAACTTCTCTCTTTCTGCAAGAGTTTGCTTATCTTGGTTTTCCTCTGACATTTCTGTTTGTTTTCAAGTTTCTGGAGCTCCTTGGGTTCCTAATTCATACTCAGAGATCAATCAATAAACAGAAGGGCTCTGTCCATGGGAGCAGAACTTGTTGGCTAACAGGTTTCACTTTAGGGTGAGAAGGGGGCTGCTTAAGGGGGCACACACCAGAATGCAGAGAATTTAGCTGAGATAGCAGCACTCACACTAGCTGTCCTGGTTATTCTTAGGCAGCTTATGTGTCTCTTTAGAGAAGAAGTCTCTCTCTGAGGGGGTTGGGGGGAGCTTAATGACTGGCTGCTGGTGGTTCTGAAACAGAATTAGTGTGGAGGGTATGTGGTCATTGGTGGGCATTTCTCTCCATTGACTCATCATTAACTAATACCTCTATTTTGTACCTCACATCTCACTCCTGCCCTCTGCTGTGTCTGGGGTGTCCTCAGCACCCTAGAGGCAGAATCTCAAAGACACTGTAGATTCCTCCCTCATGGAGGCTGCTGGACGGGGAGGTGGGGGCTGCATTGTCCACTCTGCTTCCTTGGTCAATGTTCCTCCACCTGCTTCCTATTTCCAGAGAACTTGCTGAGATCTCGCAGACCGCTGGTCCCCTCATGTCCTGGCTGTCATTCCTTATGTCACTTTAATGTGATCAGGGGAGGGAGAGGACATAATCATTATGTTCTGTCTTCACCTTGAACACTGCTCTATTTGTTTTAATGATGAAAACATGGTGCTTTGAGTTAGGTAGGCTGACCTGCTGTACCTAATTGATCTTAAGGATATGCCATATAGTAGATGTCTATTTCACTTTAGTGTAACAGTCCAAGGCTTCTGCTGGTGGCTCTCCCTGGTGCAGTGATTCAGGGACCCAGCTCCATCTATCTTGTAGTTTTGTAATCTCCCAGGGCCTCGCTGGTATCTGCACTTGGTCAGCAGGAGAGGAGGGGAATATGGAGGAGGCAGACCTGCTTCTGAGATGCTTTGGGCAAGCAGTACACACATGGCATCAGCCTGCATCCTATAAGTGAGAGCCAGTCTTATATCCACTTACATACAAGGAGGATGGACAGTGCAGTCCTTAACCAGGCAGCCCCTTAGCTGCACCTCTGTGCGATGAAGAGAAGGATGGATCTGGTTGTATATCTGGTCGCCTTTGACAAACATATAGGAAACCTAGAATGGAGGCAACAGGTAGTAGTAAGAACTGGACAGAAGTACACTTTGCTCAACGACAATCTAAAGTCTCTACAACAGCAGTGTGGTGGGATGCCTTCACACCTGCATGTTCCCCAGATCTCAACTGTGCAACTCACTGAGCTACCCTGGCTGCTTGGATGGGACACCAAAGGAAAACCATCCTCATATAATGAAATCTGTGTGTCAGGCATTATGCTAGGCGATTTCCATGCAACCCAGACAACACGGGCTCTCTCTAAATCACAACAAAAGCTGTTTCTCTCTATTTATGAAGTTTGGGTTCACCCTGGGAAAGACATAGTACTTGGGGATCTTTTTAAAGGAGTAATTTGGCATCATGTTATTGCTCACTAAGTGCCAGACGTGATGCTCCGACTTAGGAACACAGAGATGGGAAAGGCTCCATGTCTAAGTTTCAGGAGCTCAGTTTTCTCTAAAATGCAAACCATCACAAGAGGATTTGATGGATGTTATAGTGGGAGGCAGGGTTGGTGGTGGGAATTTCCTCTGCTTAGAGGGATGGGGTAGGGCCGTGAGGAAGGGGGCAGAGAAGGTGTCACAAAGAAGGTGTCTAGCATCTGAACAGCGTCTTGAAGGACCATTAAGAGATTGTCAGAACAAAAGAAGGAGAATGAGTGTAGGCAGAGGGACTCACGTACAAAAGTCAAGAGTCATGGGCTTCCCAGGAGTGCTGGCTGATCCGTGGGGCACCCCAGGAAGGTGAGGCTAGAAAAGTCAGGTGACAAGGAGGAGAAGGATGGGACCTAGCAAGAGTCCATAAGCCATCTCCTATGGAAATTTGAGTGTCAGGCTGCCTCCCTGCTCTAACCAACACAGCCCGGTGCTGCCTCCCTTACCAGCAATTTTATTTATTTATTTATAGAATACAATTTTATTTTTATTTATTTATTTTTTATGCTTTATTGAAGTAGAGTTAATTGACAAGACTGTGATGATTTCTGCTGTACAGCACAGTGACTCAGTCATACATATACACATATCCATTCCCTCTCAAGATTCTTTCCCACAGAGTTTATCACAGAATACCAGCACTTTTATTTATTTATTTTTATGCTTTTAAGGGCCACACCTGCTGCATATGGAAGTTCCCAGGCTGGGGGTCGAATTGGAGGTATAGCTGCCAGCCTACACCACAGCCACAGCAATGCCAGGGCCTCAACCTACTGAACGAGGTCAGGGATCGAACCTGCATCCTCATGGATGCTAGTCGGGTTCATTGCCATGAAGCCACAACAGAAACCCTGTGAATACCAGTAATGTTACAAGCTTCCTCAGGGAATGGAGCAGACAGCTTCAGATCTACTGATATTCTGGGTCAGATCACTCTGTGGTAACGCTGACCTACACACTATAGGACCCTGGTCTCAACCTACTAGATGCCTGTAGCACTGTCCACAGTGTGACAATTGAAAATGTCTCCCTAGACGTTGCCAGATGTCCCTTGAGAGGTCAACTTGTCTGATTGAGAATCGTGGCTTTAGACAGATGTCATCTTTATTTTATTGTGAAATTATGGTATGAAATCATGGCGTTTTGCATATAGTAAGTCTACATGGTTTTTTGTTTTGTTTTTTTTTTGTAGGTCTTTTTTTTGGCCGCACCCACAGCGTATGGGGTTTCTGGGCCAGGGATCAGGTACAGGTACAACCTACACAGCAGGTGAGACAATTCTGGTTCCTTAACCCACTGCTCTGGGCTGTGGATCCAACTTTTGGCCCCATCTCTCATGCTGCTGATCCCTTTGCACCACAGTGGGAACTCTTCTACATGTGTTTTGAGGACAGCTCTGCTTTGAACCAATGTGCCTTATTCTATTAGCCTCGGCCCTGCTCTGGCACAGAATAGTGTTAAGAGGTACAGCCAATATGTAATAGTCACCCTCTCCTTTATATTCTGCTTTCCTTTAAAATGTCTGTTTCCTGCAGGAAATCAAAAGCAAACCTAGCAGGCATTCAGAGGACATTTATTTTCTTAAATGGAAGGGTAAGTCACCTTTTTAAAATAAACTGATGGAGACCCAACCAGATTAAAAATGATATTTGAATGCCCTTTCTATCTTTTTTGGCTCAAATGATCTCTTTATGCTTTCTGACCTAAATCTTAAACAAAATATACTTCATTCACTTGCAGACAACCCTGCCGTCCATCTGGGGAAGATATCAGCCAGGCTTCTACATTTTCTTGACTAATGATTGACTTTTCTGCCTGCACATCTGGCATCTGAAACATGTGGATCGTTCTTTAATCAACAGCCCAGAATATCATCACTTTGAGCACCTGTCAGAGAATTCATCCAAGAATTGATTGCAGTTCAGCATTAGCCAAGAGAGGGATTGAGATCCGATTTTTCAGAGATAGTCTAAATGGCATATTAACTCTGTGTTCCTTTTCTCTAAGTTTTATCCCTGTACCAAGTCGTCTCCTTAGAAAAACAACAGGTCTGGGTTCTATTATTTGAGCTCTTCGCAGAAGTGCTTTTGGTAGGGAATGGTTGTGATTTCACTTTTTTTTTTCTTGGTAGAAGGAAATATAAAAAATACCCATCTGTGGGGAAAATCTGTCTTTTGCAAAATCATAGTTAACGTTGCCAATTATAATCCCGTGTCTGCTTCCCAAGAGTGAACTAGATTCTGGCTCCGGCAGTGAGGCAGAAACAGCTAGAATGTGCCTTTGGACTGAACATGGGCTGCTTTCAAGCCCAGGACCAGGAATGACCAGAAGGAAAAGTCTGTTTATTCCCAGACTTCTGAGATGTTGGTGACAACTGCGTGCAAAAGAATGAAGCACAATCTGGGGTAACTGAGCAGGCTTGGGGACTGGAGACATCTTTTATGCCTTCAAAATTAGTCCTAACACAAGTGAGTCCTTAGGTGACCCCTATGGAGGAAAGAAAAACATTTTCACTCTAAGTGAGATGGGGGACCTAGGACATAGAATGTCAGTTGAGAGACTGAATATGCAAATGGACAACAGCCAAACTATTTATAAGAACAGAACCCTGGGGGTTCCTGTCCTGGCTGAGCAGAAAGGAATCTGACTAGCATCCACGAGGGTGCAGATTCAATCCCTGGTCTTGCTCAGTGGGTTAAGGTTCCTGCCTGCCATGAGCTGTGGTGTAGTTCGCATACAAGGCTTGGATCTCACATGGCTGTGGTGTAGGCCGGCAGCTCCAGCTCCAGCTCCAATTCTACCCTTAGCCTGGGAACCTCCATGGGCCACAGGTGTGGCACTAAAAAAGACAAAAAGCTGGAAAAAAAAAAAAAGACTAGAACCCTGACTCACCTTTTGCAGCAACCTGCTCAGGAAACCAACTCATTACTGAGACTCACCCACCCAGAATGTCAGTCTTGCAGGAGGCCAGACTGCTGTCTCTAGGAACTATCCAGGAAGCCAAATAGTAACTCCTATAACAATCTGCCTCAAATGGCCAGGACCTTATTAGGAACTGACAGATTCCCTTATTTTTGCCCCGCCCCCCACTTCCAATTTAGGACCAATCAGAGAAAGCCAGATATGCACTCCTAACCAACCCCATAGGATAGCTGCATCATTAGCCCGCCTCCAGCTTCTCCAGCCAATGGGCTTCCAATCAGGGCACACCTGAAGCCTTCTCTTTTCCCACTCTAAAGCTTTCCCACACCTTTCAGCCTTTGAGTCTCCCCCAAAAGATGAATGATGATGGTTGACCCCCTTGTTACAGCAAACTCAGAATAAATTTTCTTTCCTTGCTTTCATTTGGTTTTTCTCCATTTCGTTCCACAGGATGTTGTAAATTAGGTCACCTAATTTTGAACTCCCAGTTAGTGAAATGTGATGGATCAATACTCGTGGAGAGGCGTGCATGTAGCAAGGTCCCACCCCCTCTGTGCATGTGCACCCAGTTCCTTCTGTAAGGAATGGTCCTGTCCGTTCCCTTCTCCCTGAAGAAATCCCATCCATCCTCCCGGGTCCATCGCAATGGTCTCTGCCTCTAAGGAGACGTCCCACCTATTATCAATCAGCAAAATCCTGGGAATTCTATTCTTCTTCCATGTTAGAATGACTACAGCAGCCCAATGATCAATGGCAATAGGAATCAAACAAATATTTCCCAAATATTATCTCTTTGCTGGATATTTCTTACATGTGTCATCTCTCTTAATTTTTGTGAGGTAGCAGTTCCTCCCTCTACTTCACAGATGGTGAAAGCAAGACCTTACTCATATAAAATTGAGAATGTGTCTGTCTGTTTCAGATTTTGAGTACCTTCGTAAGATTATTTCTTATGCATTTTATTTATTTATTTATTTATTTATTTATTTATTTATTTATTGTCTTTTTAGGGCTGGAAATTCCCAGGCTAGGGGTCAAATCGGAGCTGCAGCTGCTAGCCTACACCACAGCCACAGCAACATGGGATCTGAGCCACATCTGCAACCTACACCACATCTCATGGCAAAGCTGGATCCTTAACCCGCTGAGTGAGGCCAGGGATTGAACCTGGATCCTCATGAATACTAGCCAGGTTCTTAACCCCTGAACCACAATGGGAACTTCTCTTGTGCATTTTAATTCATGCGGAGCAAATGCTGGACATATGAAAAATATTTCATGGAGTTCCCATTGTGGCTCAGCAGGTTAAGAACCTGACTAATATCCATGAGGATGCAGGTTTGATACCTGGCCTTGCTCAGTGGGTTAAGGATCTGGCGTTGCCATGAGATGTAGTGTAGGTCGCAGATGCAGCTCGGATCTGGTGTGGCTGTGGCTGTGGCCTAGGCCAGCAGTTGCAGCTCCAATTCGATCCCTAACCTGGGAACTTCCATATGCCACAGGGGCAGCCTTGAAAGAAAGAAACAAAGAAAGATGTTTCAAAGAATCTTAGGGAGTAAATGAATGGATGAATGAATGGAATGAATGACTACAGAGTAGGAAAAATGAGTTTACAAGCCTAGTCTCGCTTTAAGAAATAATTATTCCAAGTGTGGACCATACAGTTCCTATAGGTAAAGGGATATAAGTCAGATTTTTTCTTTCACCCAGACCCAGTTTCTCTGGGCAGGAAATCAATCACTGTAAAATTCCTGATGGAGGCTGCGAGTATTTTTAGCTCTGGCGGCATAGGTTTGGGGGCTTTGATGTCTGTGAGACACGTATTGAAGATTTCCTGCCAGCAGTTGCTTCTTGCCTCTGTGAGAAGATGCATGTCAGCAGGTGATCTGTAACCGTGCCTAAGCAACAGAAGAGGAATTTTCTCTTGCAAGCAGTGTATGTGAGAGTGTGTCATTTTGCCCAGCCTTAGGGAGTCCACATCTTCTGTGCCTCTGCTTCACTTAATTATTTTAAACATTTTTTGTTGGAAAGTCGTCATAGCAACAGCATTGACAAATATTTTGAAGGGACAAATTCTCTTTCCAGCACCCCCCAGTAATGTTTCATTTTTGCTCATTATCTACCCATGCGCATCCACAAATAAGCACTGTATATATGTGCTTGCAACTACAGAGCAACGTCTCTTTTGCATTCTGCTGTTTCATTTAAAGTTCCATCAAAAACATTTTCTATGTTTCCAAAGCCTTCATGTTCAAAGATTTCTGGACAACGTTACACTACTTATTAAACCATTCCCGCATGGTTGTGCAATTACTTCATTTCTCCTATGTTTACTATCTTTTATGTAATGTTGCTAGAAGGGTCTTCTTGCATATAGTTTTTGCCTTCTGGTGAACATTTCCTGAAAATAAATTCTTAGGAATAGAATTTCTGATATCTTTGTGGCTTCTGCTATATAATACAGTGTTGCTCTGCAGAAACTCTTCGGCTAATTTAGGGAGCCAGATTGGAGCTTGAGGAGGATGCTTTGCTATAAAACCTGTGCAGACTTCTTCTTAGGTTCAGGGGCTGGGCAACCAATAGGTGCAGCATCTTCTTGAAAAGAATTAAATATCGGAGTTCCCGTCGTGGCTCAGTGGTTAACGAATCCGACTAGGAACCATGAGGTTGCGGGTTTGATCCCTGGCCTTGCTCAGTGGGTTAAGGATCTGGCGTTGCCATGAGCTGTGGTGTAGGTTGCAGATGCGTTTGGGATCCTGTGTTGCTGTGGCTCTGTTGTAGGCTGGTGGCCACAGCTCTGATTAGACCCCTAGCCTGGGAACTTCCAAGTGCCGAAGAAGCGGCCCTAGAAAAGGCAAAAGAAGACCAAAAAAAAAAGAATTAAATGGGGAGTTCCCATTATGGTTCAATGGAAACGAATTAGACTAGTATCCATGAGGATGTGGGTTCAACCCCTGACTTCATTCAATGGGTTAAGGATCCGGCATTGCTGTGGCTGTAGTATAGGCTGGCAGTTGTAGCTCCTAGCCTGGGAACATCCATATTAAAAAAAAAAGCAAAAGGAGTTCCCGTCGTGGCGCAGTGGTTAACGAATCCGACTAGGAACCATGAGGTTGCGGGTTCGATCCCTGCCCTTGCTCAGTGGGTTAACGATCCGGCGTTGCCGTGAGCTGTGGTGTAGGTTGCAGACGAGGCTCGGATCCCGCGTTGCTGTGGCTCTGGTGTAGGCCAGTGGCTACAGCTCGGATTGGACCCCTAGCCTGGGAACCTCCATATGCCGCGGGAGCGGCCCAAGAAATAGCAACAACAACAACAACAAATACCAAAAAAAAAAAAACCGCAAAAGCACACAAACAAAAAGAATTAAATGGCATTTGGTGAAGTAGCCATGTTGGCTGTCCATGTAGGAAAAAATGAACACCAAGGCTGCCTTGATTAGAATTTTCTGAAGTAAAATAGTTTTTGCTCTGGATACCTGAATGTTCATCACAGTAATAGAGGAATTTCCTTTTTCCCCTCCCGAATTTTGTTTCTCATACATCTAGGTGTGACTATAAAACCAGAGATGGGTTTTTAATAGATATGCTAGAATTCTTACATGCAATCAAGAACTATCTTTCAGAGTTCCCGTCGTGGCTCAGTGATTAATGAATCCGACTAGGAACGATGCCGTTGCGGGTTCGATCTCTGGCCTTGCTCAGTGAGTTGGGGATCCAGCGTTGCTGTGAACTGTGGTGTAGGTGGCAGATGTGGCTTGGATCCCGCATTGCTGTGGCTCTGGTGTAGGCTGGCGGCTATAGCTCCAAATAGACCCCTAGCCTGGGAATCTCCATATGCCATGGGAGCGGCCCTAGAAAAGGCAAAAAGACCAAAAAAAAAAAATTATCTTTCAGTGGTCTTTCCATAGGAACCTTTTAGGTAACTGCTAAAAACATGAAAGCTTTTTTAAAAAGAATTGCATTCATATCCAGGTTTTAAACTACAAAAGGAAAGGCAGACCACTTTCATCTTTTTCTGTACAGCAAGAGGTAATCATCCAGCTTGATGACTGGGCAGCGGGCAAGTCAAGTTCATGATCATAATCATGGTGAGGAACCCTCACTGTGGACAGGTTCAGTGCCAAGGCTCATGGAATCCACACAACTGATGCTGAGAGAGAGGTGCTACTGATATACCCACTTTCTAGATTGGGAAACTAAGGGGTGAGAGCACAGGAGATGTGATCTGTTCTATAGCAGGGCAGTGGCCGGTGTTGAAATTCAGGCCTATTAGATTCCAAAGCTGGAGGTTTATCCAAAATATGCACTCATTGGAGCCCTACGAGCAGTAGCCCAAACAATTTCATATGAAGTAACACTAGCAATTACTCTCTATCCAAGGGTGAGGTGGATAAACCTCCCCAACTGTGGGACTGGGCAGCAGAAGAGTTTCCTGAAAGAAAGGTAATGGTTTAGGACTGGGATTCAGAGCCCAGCACTCAGGCAGGGACCCCGGGTCATGGATCTGGAGGTGTAACTGTGTTATTGTCCCCTTCTCACCAGGAGAGCCTGAGCTCTGCCACTGAGCTCCAGTCACACAAGAACCTTGCCGAAGATGCCCACTCTCCATCAGTCTGTTTCAGCCTCTGCAGGATTCCCCCCATTTCTTCCTGGAAGCCCACTGTGGGCCATCACAAAATCTTAATCCTTCCTGCCTTTCCTTGGACATCAGGCATTACTTGCTCAGCCACTAACTTTCTCCTCCTAGCCCTGCCCAAGCCAGGTCCTGGCTTCCTCCTCCCCATTGCCCCTCTTACAGCTGGGAGGCATCATGGTTTATTTCCCAGAGATGGCAGAATGCTAAGTCCTCATGTGACTTGCCTACCTGGCCAGCTCTCTTCTGTCAATCATACCTGCATCCAACCCCAGGCCATTCTAGTAGAAAAAGATCCCTGTTCTAAATCTTGGCTCTTCCCCTCTCACCTGCCCCGCCTTGTCTCCCTCCCCCAAGAATCTGATCCTCATACTCCAGTCCTGAGATATGGCACAAGAAACTGGAAAAAAAATTGGAGAGAGAAAACTAGAACATAGCCATGGAAAGAAAATTGGAGCTTGTCAGTCTCACATATACTATCCCTTTATCCTCACAACAACCATGGGAGGGAAAGCAATTATTTTTTTTTTCTATTTTATGAATAGAGGAACTGAGGTTCAGAGAACTTAGGCAATTTTTCCAAGGCCACACAGCTAGGAAATGGTAGACCCAGACGTGAGTGCAGAATTGTGTCTCTGTAGTCCACTCTCGTAACCACTATGCTGCTGTGCCATCTCTGTGTGTGGGGTTAACAAAGGGAAGGGAGTAGGAGAGACCTAGAAACCAGAATATACAGGGATTGGATCAAGATAGCAGAGGAGTAGGACATGGAGTTCACTGTCTCCCACAAAAAACAGAATGTAGAGGTCCCATAGAAGCAAACTAAATGTCCATTAATAGAGGAATGGATAAAGATGATATATGTGTGTGTGTGTGTGTGTGTGTGTGTGTGTATAATGGAATATTACTCAATCATAAAAATGAATGAAATAATGCCATTTGCAGCAACATGGATGGACCTAGAGATTATCATACTAAGGGAAGTAAGTCAGACAGATAAACACTGTATGATATCACTTACATGTGAAATCTTAAAAAATGATGCAAATGAACTTATTTACCAAATATAAATAGCCACACGGACATAGAAAACAAACTTATGGTTACTAAAAGGGAAGACAGAGGGAGGGATAAATTGGGAATTTGGGATTAACAAATGCACACTACTATAGATAAAACAGATAGACCACAAAGTCCTACTGTATAGCAAAAGGAATTATATACAAATCTTGTAATAACCTATAATGGAAAAGAATCTGAAAAAGAATATATATGTTTGTATGTATACACTTTGAATACATACAATATATTATATTATGTATTATAATAATATATAATATAATATATTATACAATTACATTTTTATATAATTATATATGAATTGCTTTGCTGTACACCTGAAACACTGTGAATCAACTATACCTCAATTTTTAAAAAAAGAATGTAGAGGTCTTGGTTTTAAAATAAGGGCAATTCGGAGTTCCCGTTGTGGCTCAGTGGTTAATGAATCTGACTAGGAACCATGAGGTTGTGGGTTCGATCCCTGGCCTTGCTCAGACGGTTAAGGATCTGGCATTGCTCTGAGCTGCGGTGTAGGTCACAGAAGTGGCTCGGAACTGATGTTGCTGTGGCTGTGGCGTGGGCGGGTGGCTATAGCTCTGATTGGACCCCTAGCCTGGGAACTTCCATACACTCTGGGAGCGGCCCTAGAAAAGGCAAAAAGACAAAAAATAAAACAAAATAAGGGTAATTCAAGGGAGGGGTATGAAATTCAGAAAAAGTAAGACATGTCAAACATGTTTAAAATGAATTCTTGATATCACCACACCCCCAACCCTACCAAGAATCTGATTCTCCCCTCTTTCCCATCTCAGTCAATGGCAATCTGTCCTTCCAGCTGTTTAGGTCAAAAACCTTGGAGCCTTCCTTCACTCTTCTTCCCACATTCCACCCCTCAGAAAATCCTCTTGGTGCCATCCTCAACGTGCAGAATCCAACCACTTCCTATCCCTCCATCACTGCTCTTTGGGCTCAGCTCCTATCAAATCTCATCTGCATCCTTCTATCCGTCTCTTCGCTGGGGGCTCGGCTTCCATGCTTGCGTCCCGAAAGTCTAGTCCCTATGTGTCCAGCAGCGTGATCTCAAAACACAAATTATCTCAGATCAGATCACTCCTCTGCCCCAAATCCATTGATGGCCCCATCTTACTCAATTCAAAGCCAAGCCCTTCAAAATGACCAGCTCCTCACTCCCTCCCAGCTGTCAGATCTTATCCCTCATGGTGTCCCCTCACTCTTGCCCCCAGACACATGGAACCCCTGGCGATTCCTCAAACATACCACAGTCTGGCCCCAAGGCCAGTGGCATGTGAGTTGTATATTGCATATGCTTAAATGTCACCTGCCCCCCACTTCTATGTGATGGCCACCAAATAATTGTCCTGACCTCTGGCTGCATCCACCTTTGCTTATCTCCATCCCGAGTCTTACTGCAGATAGAAGACATTCCAATAAACTCAGGGGCTTTGGTTAACACTGATCTGGAGAGTTGGGGGAAAAATATATATAATATAATATAATTTAATAATGTTATATTATAATATATAGTATAATAGCATAGTGTGTAATATATAGTATATATTATATTATGTATTATTATACTATAATATATTATACAATTACATTTTTATATAATTATATATTATATAATTATATTTTTATTTAATATTATATTATTATACTATATTTTGGGGCCACGCCTGTGGCATGTGGAGGTCCCCAGGCCAGGGATCAAACCCACACCATAGCAACAACCGAAGACGTTGCAGTGAAAATGCTGGATACTCAACCTGCTGCACCACAAGGGAATACCTATATGTTGTTTATTAATTAAATCTTTTCCCTCAGTAGTCTTTTTTTTTTTTGCTTTTTAGGGCCACATCCGCAGCATATGGAGGTTCCCAGGCTAGGGGTCGAATGGGAATTACAGCTGTTGGCCTACACCACAGCCACAGCAATGCCAGATCCTTAACCCACTGAGCGAATCCGGGGATAGAACCCAAAACCTCATGGTTCCTCGTTGGATTCATTTCTGCTGCGCCAATGAGAACTCCCCCCCTCCAGTAGTCTTGACTGAAGGACATGTTGGCTACTGGATGGAGCCATGACTTTGCCCGTTTGGCACCACAAGAATGTCCAAGGTAATGTCCAATTGCATATCTGACATTCTGCAATTCACGATTTAAGGCAGGGATTGGCAACATTTTTCTGTAAATGTTTAGACAGTAAATATTTTTGGCTTTTGCAGGTCATTCCAGTGTGAAAGTAGCTTTAGACAATACACAAATAAGTGAATGCGGTTATGTTTCAATAACATATTATTGACAAAAAGTGTGGTGGCCAGATTTGGTTCACCAGCCATAATTTGCCAACCCCGAATCAAGGGACGCACGTGGGAGCCCAACCCAGCGTGTGGGAGCCCAGGTCAGACAGGATGATTCCATGACAGCTTCTGGCCAGAATATAAATCACAATTTTTTCCTTGTATTTTCAGTGTTTAGCGCCTCACCTGGGACATAGTAAATACCCATAAAACCTCTTGGAAGAAATCCCTGAATGAATGATATAAAAGTTAGTAGTGGGCACGCCTGGCATGGTGCTTCAAAGATGAATCCGACTAGGAACCATGAGGTTGCAGATTCGATCCCTGGCCTTGTTCAATGGGTTGAGGATCCGGTGTTGCCGTGAGCTATGGTGTAGGTCACAGACATGGGTCGGCATGGCAGTGGCTGTGGTGTAGGCTGGAAGCTGTAGCTCCGATTAGACCCCTAGCTTGGGAACTTCCATAAGCCATGGGTGCGGCCCTAAAAAGAAAAAGAAGAAAAGAGCTAGGAGTGGATAGATCCTTTTCTATGCCTATAGAGAGATCTTGTTCATTTGGACAAGAATTTACTCAGTGGCCCATGTCCCAGTATCTGGCCCATGTACCGAGTAAAAAACAGGGGATTTTTTCAGGCCTCACAGAGCACAGAGTGTATTTGAGATGACAGACTTTTGAGAAGGAGTATCAGTAAAAAGTGGTCACAGAGAAATTTCCAGGGGCTTTGGAGTCACTTTGGAGACTGGGGGACAGACTCAGGTTTGTTGCAGGAACAAATGATGATGTGCTAATACCTGTTAATCAAGTCGGGTTAGGTCTGGCTAGACAGCAAAGGTGTGAACCTACCAGGGGGGACCAGCTTTTTTTTTTTTATACAAGTGATGGACCTGGTTGTGTTTATAAACACTAAACAACTGTTTAGCTGCAAGCACCTGGCTTCAATGAGGGAGGCTCAAAATGATTCATAACAGGGCTTTCCAACTATTAATCGAGAGGAAATCACTCTATTACAAAGTCTGCATTAGGAATTGCAAGCATCACTTTTATTTCTCTTCAAGCCTCTTTGAGAAAGTATTATGTTCAGAGCCAGCCCTTTTAAACAAAGCATTATATTTCATCTTTTTACCACTTTGATATTTTTCTCTAAAAATCATTTCCATTATTCAAAGCTTCATTTTTCCTTTTCTATAACTCCTTTGAAAATTTTCTTTAAGAGATAAAGAGCCCATTAAATGCTGTGAAGTCTCAATCTGTCTTTAATAAAGAAAGAAATATGGGCACCTTCACAGAAGGTCACTGCATTGTGAAAGAAGCAGATTCACAGTGGGAAGGGATTTTTTTTTTTTTCCCATACATGCTGGAGGCAGTGCCTGACTGTGACCATAAGAAAAAGTGGTAACCTCCATCCTTGCAATTTATCAGAATGACGTTGCTTATACGCAAGAGAGTCCGACTATAACAAAAGATCTAACATCCATGTCATCAGAGTCTCAGAGGAAAAAGAGGATGCAGCTGAAAAAATACTCAATGTAATAACGGCTGAAAAGTTCCCAAATGTGGCAAATGATAGAAATCCACAGATGCAAGAAGCTGAGTGAATCCCAAACACAATCAACTTAAAGGAGTTTATACCAAGACCCACCATAATCAAACTTCTGAAAAATAAACACAAAGAAAACTCTCTTGAAACTAATGAGAGGGAAGCAAAAATCTCACCTAAAGGAGAAAAACAAGTGGAACGGCATCGGATTTTTACCATAGCACATTTTCCAAATGTTGAAAGAAAAGAGCTATTAGCCTAAAATTCCATTCCCAAAGAAAATATCTTTCAGGAATGAAAGAAAAACAAAACATTTTCCAGTAAGGAGTTCCCTGATGGTTCCGTGTGTTAAAGGTCTGATGTTGTTGCTGCTGTGGCAGGGCTTCAACTCTCTGGCCAGGGAAATTTCCACATGCCACGGTGCAGCCAAAAAAACCAAAAACAAAAAACCCTCATAAAACAAAACAAGCAAACAAACAAAATTCTCAGGTAAAGGAACTAAGAAAATACCTCACTAGCATACCTACCTTAAAAGAATGGCTAACTAAAGCTTTCTAAGCAGAACAACACAAAACCAAAAGAAAAGAAATAAAGGAAGAAACCTTCATCATTAAGAAGGAAGAAAGAATACAGCAAAAATTCAGACAAATACAGTGGACTTTCCTTCTCCTCTTGAGTTTTCTAAGTTATATTTGATGGTGGAAGTCAAAAGGATAACACAGTTTGCTTTGGTTCTACATGTACGTAGAGAAAATACTTATAACAATTACATTCTTTTTTTAAATTAAAAAAAATTTTTTTTTGTCTTTCTGCCTTTTCTAGGGTGGCTCCCACGGCATATGAAGGTTCCCAGGCTAGGGGTCGAATTGGAGCTGTAGCTGCTGGCCTACACCACAGCCATAGCAACCTGGGATCCGAGCCAGGTCTGCAACCTGCATCACAGCTCACAGCAACACCAGATCCTTAACCCACTGAGCAAGGGCAGGGATCGAACCTGAAACCTCATGGTTCCTAGTCGGATTCGTTAACCACTGTGCCACGCACGATGGGAACTCCAACAATTACATTCTTTTTTTTTAAGGGCCGCACCTTCGGCATATGGAGGTTCCCAGGCTAGGGGTCGAATCCGAGCTATAGCTGCTGGCCAACACCACAGCCACAGCAATGCGGCATCCAAGCCAAGTCTGCGATCCACACCACAGCTCATGGAAATGCGAGATCCTTAACCCACTGAGGGATGCCAGGGATTGAACCCGCATCCTCGTGGATACTATTTGGGTTCGTTAACCACTGAGCCACAAAGGGAACTCCAACAATTTCACTCTAAATGGGGAAGAGTAAAGGGACTCAAAGAAAAGTAAGTTTTCTACGCTTGATTCAAACAGATAAAATGGCAACACTGGTAGTTGTGTTATGTATGTGTAAAGTAATATTTATAACAACCACTAAAATGTCTACATTAGTATATAGTCAGAAATGCGGTAGATAAGTCCCAGAAATGGAATTCTAAAAAATGTCACGATAGTCCGCATAAGGGAAGGAAAAAGAAATGAAAAAGAGAAATAACAAATAAAACAAAAATTAAAATAGCTCGTGTATACACACAGATCAATCATTATGTTAAATGAAATCTTCCAATGTCCCACTAAAACACAAAGGGTACCAGAGTTGATTCAAAAACAAGACTTATCTGGAAAAAAGGGAACCCTCCTACGCTGTTGATGGGAATGTAAACTGGTGTAGCTACCATGGAGAACAGTATGGAGGCTCCTTAAAAAACTAAAAATAGAACTGCCGTAGGATCCTGCAATCCCACTCCTGGGCATATATCCGGAGAAAACTCTAATTGGAAAAGTACATGCACCCCACTGTTTATTGTAGCACTATTTACAATGGCCAAGACGCGGAAGCAACCTAAATGTCCATCAACAGATGAATGGACCGAGAAGATGAGTTACATTTACACAACGGAATATTAGCCGTAAAAATGAATGAAATAATGCCATTTTTGGCAACATGGATGCAATTAGAGATTATCATAATAAGTGAAGTAAGACACAGAAAGACAAATATATGATACCACTTTATAAGTGATATATATATATATATATATTCCTTATATGGAATATAAAGAATACAAATGGGAGTTCCTGTTGTGGCTCAGAGGATTAAGAACCTGACATAGTGTCTGCGAGCATGCAGGTTCGATCCCTGGCCTTGCTCAGTGGGTTAAGGATTCGGCATTGCTTTGAGCTGCAGCATAGGTCACAGATGAAGCTTGGATCCAGCATTGTTGTGGCTGTGGTGTAGGCTAGCAGCTGCAGCTCCAATTTCACCCCTAGCCTGAGAACTTCCATATGCTACAGGTATAGCTATCAAGAGAAAGAAAAACAAACAAACAAGAAGGATACAAATAAACTTATTTATAAAATAGAAATAGACTCACAGACATAGAAAACACAACACCACACAACACCGTTATGGTTACCAAAGGGGAAGGCAGGGAGAGAGATGAATTGGGAATTTGGAATTAACAGATACATATAACAGAAACATACTACTATATATAAAACAGATAAGCAACAAGGTCCTACTGTATAGCATGGGGAACTATATTCAATATCTTGTAATAACCTATAATGGAAAAGAATCTGAAAAAGAATATAAATATATGTATGTATAACTGAATCACTTTGCTATATACCTGAAATATCACAAATCAATTATACTTCAACTGAAAACCTTTAGCCTTAAAAAAAGAACAGGACTCAACTACATGCTATCTTAGGAAATTTGCTTCAAATATAATGATATAGGGGCCAGCCGAAACCAAAAGAATGGAAAAAGTTACATCATACAAATATTAATGAAAGGAATGTTGGAGTGGCTATTTTAATATCAGATAAGGTAGACTTCAGAGCAAAGAAAATTACCAGAGACAGAAAGGAACATTTATCATGATAAAGGGCCAATCCATCAAGAAAACATAGCGATTCTAAGTATGTATGCAGCAGAGGTATCATTTTAAATATGTGAAGCAAAACTGAAAGAACCAAAAGGAGAAACAAGGCAAATCCACAATCACAGTTGGTGACTTCAAGGTCCTCTCTTAAGTTGATAGAAGAAAGAGAATAAAATTAGCAAAGACATAGAGAAATTCAACCACGCCATCAACTATCAAGACATAATTGACATTTATAAACACTCTACCAACAATAGCAGAATACCCATTTTTCTCAAGTACTCATATACAGCAAGAGAGACCATATCCTGGACATAAAATCCACTTCAAGAAATTGAAAAGAATTGAAATCATACAGAGTGTTCAGAGTGTGTTTGCAGACCACAAAGGAGTCAAACTAGAAACCAATTTAAAAAAGAGAGAGAGAGAGAGAAATCTCCAAACTTAGAAGCAACATGCTTCTAAATAATCCAGGGATCGAAGAGAAAATATTAAGGGAAACTTTTAAAAAGGCTGCATTGAGGGAGTTCCTATGCTGGCTCAGTGGTAAGGAACCTGATTAACATCCATGAGGACGCGGGTTTGATCCCTGACCTCACTCAGTGGGTTAAGGATCCAACGTTGCCATGAGCCATGATGTAGGTTGCAGACATGGCTCAGATCTGGAGTTGCTGCGGCTGGGGTGTAGGCTGGCAGCTTCAGCTCCAATTCGATCCCTAGCCTGTGTCATGGGTGCAGCCCTAAAAATATGAAACAAATAAAAATAAATAAAAAAGTTAAAAAGGGCTGCATTGAGATGCCACTTGAGTTTAGCTATCAGACAAGGTGATTCAGAAAGGCATTTCATTTATATTTTTTAACGATTTTAATTTTTTCCTTCGTGGCTGGTTTACAGTGTTCCATCAATTTTCTACTGTACAGCAAGGTGACCCAGTCACACATACATATTTGCATTCTTAGAAAGGCATTTCAGAAGAAGATGGCATTTGTGTGGAGATTTAATACATGGATCAGGGGGGTCCTCTGAACCAAGCTGAATGAGGGTGTCAACATGGCCAACGTTAACGCAAACCTGGACTGGGGTACAGTCCCATCCACAGCTCACTCGCACACTTTCAGGGACTCATTTTCTTGCCTCGTGAGTCTTTCCACGACGGCAGCTCACAGTATAGACACTTGCTTCATGAGAGTGAGCAAGTGAGGAGAAGCCAGAGGGAAAGAGAGACAGACAGACACACAGACAGAGACTGAGAACAGGACCAAAATCGTAGCCTTCCATAACCCATTCTTGTAAGGGATATTCCATCATTTTACTGCACTCATTTTTGTCCGAAGGCAGTCGCTAAGGCCAGCCAACACTCAGCTGGAAGGGAATAAATAAATGCACAGTAATAGCAGGCAGAGACGGTTGGGAGACATTCTAGAAGCTGTCTACCACATGAGGCATGTGATCTGTTGAACGGACAGATAATTGGATACAGGAGGGTATATAGTTTGCTGCCAATCCTTATGAAGGAAGAAACTATATGACACCCTTGATGAAGTCCGTCCATCTGATTGAATGCTTCTGCGTCAAAGCACATTTCCATGAAGGTCTATTCTTTTTTTTTTTTTGTCTTTTTGTTGTTGTTGTTGTTGCTATTTCTTGGGCCGCTCCCGCAGCATATGGAGGTTCCCAGGCTAGGGGTTGAATCGGAGCTGTAGCCACCGGCCTACGCCAGAGCCACAGCAACGTGGGATCCGAGCCGCGTCTGCAATCTACACCACAGCTCACGGCAACGCCGGATCCTTAACCCACTGAGCAAGGGCAGGGATCGAACCCGCAACCTCATGGTTCCTAGTCGGATTCGTTAACCACTGCACCACGACGGGAACTCCCCTGAAGGTCTATTCTTGGAGCGCTCTAATTATGAGAGAGTTAGATGTTCCCACAGCTTTGCTGAGTCGGTGGGCCATGGAGAGGGCACTGCCTTTGAGAGTGTATTTGTGTCTGGTTGGGAAGTGCCAATCCAGCCATGGAAGGTAAGCATTTCCAGTTAGCTATTACTGACTCACCCAAGAAGATTCAGACTTAGAAAAAGCTTGGACATATTAAAAACAAAACAAAACAAAACAAAAACACAAAACCTTTCCTTGATTAAACGAGAAAGGATTGTTACCAGCGCAAGGAAAATCCCCTTTCAGAATCAATGAATTGGTCCAAGAGATTCAAGAAAGACTTGGGACTAGTGACTCAGTGAATACCAACATCAACTGTCAAAGAATGATTGCAGTTATCTTGCTCAGAGCATCCAATTTTGTTTCTATAAAAGCCTGCAGCACAATTCTCAGAATGTCCCTGTTGTCTTCCCCCAAGACTTGTGACTGTTTATTTATTTATTTATTTATTTATTTATTAAAGTATTGTTGATTTACAATGTTGTGCCACTTTCTGCTGTATGGCAAAGTGACCCAGTCATACATACATATGCATATATATAAAGGGAATATATATATATATATACATTCCCTTTCTTATATTATCTTCCATCATGATCTATCCCAAGAGACTGGGTATAGTTCCCTGTGCTGTACAGCAGGAACCTCATTGCTTATCCATTCTAAATGTGACACTTTGCATCTACTAATCCCAAACTCCCAGCCCATCACACTCCCTCCACACCACCCCCCCCCGCCCCTGCCGCCCCTTGGCTTATGACTGTTGATAGTGCAGATGTCCGAAACAAAGCCCAGCAATAGCCAGGCTGGCCCCGCCAGTGTCAAGTTTAGGTGGTCACCCTCAGATGCCATGGGAAGCTGAGGAATCATGCCCTGCTCAAACATCCCCCCAACTCCCTTTCCCTCATTGGCTTGCAATCATCTCTGAGGCTCCGGTATTCAGTCATGAAGCCAAAGCAGAATCTAAGTAGGAGGTATCCCTTTAAATATGTCTCACCCAGAAGAAGACATACAACTCCCAAATAAAGATCCATAGATCAGATCCCGGGCTGGTAAGCTGGTGAGAGTAAAGTTTCAGGCAAAGCAGTTGCAGATATGTCTGGAACACTCTGGGAAGTTTGCCTTGGGGCTGCCTGCAAATAGGAGAGAGGCGCCCCCACTGCATCTCTGCCAGCCCCTCCAACCCCCCCATCCCTACACTATTTTATAGCAATTATATCAAGCATTCAATCTCTGACCCATTCACGGTCCCGTTGGGGATTATTGCTGCCATCTTACAGATGAGAAAGCCAAGTTTCAGGGGACAAAGGGACAGAATGAGGCAGAGCCAGAATTTGAGAGCCGCATTGTCTAGTTTTATCACCATAACAGAACTGCTATTTGGGATCTGTGCTGAGCTGAAGTGTGTTCCCTTAAAATTATATCCATCCAGAAGGTCAAAGTGACCTTATTTGGAAAGAGGGTCTTTGCAGATGTGATCAGTTCCCTTTAAATGAGGTCCTACTGAACTCGACCTGAATGCAATGATCAGTGTCTCTATGAGAGGAAGGAGAGGGAGATTCAGAGGCACAGGTATCTGCCCAGGGAGGATGGAGGCAGAGACTGGAGTGAGGCAGCCACGTACCCCGGGTTTCCAAGGGAGACAGGAGCTGCCAGGAGCTGGGGAGAGGAGAGACTGGCTTCTTCCCCAGAGACCTCAGGGGGAACGTGGCCCTGCCAGCACTTTGTTTAGGAGCTCCAGAATTGTGAGAGAATAAATTTCTGTTGTTATATGCCACTCAGTTTGTGGTACCTTGTTGTGGCAGCACCAGGAAACTGAGCACCTGAAATGGACACAAACCCACATGTGTTTGCTGTTGTCACCAGGATTTGTTTACAGCCTAGGACCCCAGATAAACATTCCCCAGGCAGAAGCCTCCCATTGCAATCATTTCCTTTCCTCTTTCCTCTTACACACTTCTTTCGGGTCCAGGTTTTTTTGGTTGCTGTTTTGTTTTGTTCATGTTTTTTGTATCAGGACTCACATTTTTATATGGGCCAGTAAGAGCTTCAGTCCTGGACCACAATGCCTACCTGCCCTCACCCTCTTTCCAGCATCCCATATTTCTTCTCACTCAATCAGGTGAATCCTCCTTAAGATGCCCCCTGCTGGGTACCAAGCATCCCAGCCACTCAGGTACACCTGGCCGTGAGACCCATGTTTCCAGTTCATGGAGGCATGAATGTAGGTTGTGACATTTTATTCAAAGGGAAAAATGTTCTTTCCTCTTACCTAGGGGATATTTCCTAAAGAACATTCGTATCATCTAGTTTGTGGACATAACCACAGAGAAGCAGTTTCTTTTTAAAATTCCACGGGCTGCCTTCTTCCATGGGGCTTAATAAAAAAAGAAGAAAAAGAAAAAAAAAAGGCAGTCTGGCTATTGTCCTCAATAAATCTTGTTCCAGCAAGTTCTGTATCCACTTAACTTTATGAATTTGGGTTCTGTGGCTTGGATTCCAGCCCTGTCCAGCCACCGCCCTCTTTCCCATTTCAATTCTTTTAATCCAGGATTTCAGACAAAGTTGGGGGCTGGGGAAGTGGACTGGAGCATCCGATTTTTTTGTCTCTTGCTGCCCCCTGCTGGGAAAATAATTGATTTTTTTTTTTTTTCTTTCTAACTGAGGCAATATAGGGACAGGTTCCTAGGGTCCTGTCCTAGAGGGAGATAGAGGTCCGACAACTCCCATTAATTGAGAATTTTTTTTTTTTTGTCTTTTGAGGGCCGCGCATGTGGCATATGGAAGTTCTCAGGCTAGGGGTCCCAGGCTAGGGGGCTAGGGCCTACACCACAGCCTGCACTGACCGAGGCCAGGGATCAAACCCGCCTCCTCATAAACACTCATCAGGTTTGTTACCGCTGAGCCACGATGGGAACCCCATTTTTTTCTTTTTTTTTAATGAAGAAATGGAAGTCATGATATTTAAAACAAATGAGTTTATATTTCACTGACTGGTATTTTTAAACACACACAAATACAAAATCCTGTAATGGTGCTTCCACAAAATAATTAGATTTGTAAAAATGTCAGTCAAAAGTACCCTGCTGGCAGTGGGGTCTAGTGATGGGATATCTCAGTGGGTTTTCTCTCATCCTTAAGCCCTCTTGGTCCTTGACTGCATCTAGCATGGCCTTTGGGGAGATGGCGAGGCTTTCTGCATAGTGAGGTCCCCCGCCCTCCCAGGGCAGCACTGCAAAGACTGGCCCTCAGGGCCTCCTGCGAGGGGGTGTGGGGAGCCAGGGGAAGGTGCCAGGTTGGGGTTGGTCAGTCCTTCCAACCCTGACCCCCACCAAGTGAAAGATGATATGACCTTGAATGCCACTGTTGTTTAAAACATTGAGGGTAGGAAGGCGTCTTATATGCCTCTGTTCACAGCTTCTCTGGGCCAGCCCAGGGCCGAAGGCCATCAGAAGAGCCTAGAGCCAAGCCCTGAGCTCAGAAGTTGGCCGAAAGAGCAGAAGGAAGGCCATGGAGACAGCGTCTCTACAGCTGGCTGTCGGAAAGGAGAAAGCCAGAGCCTGCCTCTGTTTCCTGAGGCTGATGAACAAGGATTTCTGTTCAGGATTCAAATGACCACTGACCTCACCAGAAGAGTCAAGGCCTTTTGGGAAATAGCAGTTTCCTACCAGCGGAGGCCAGGACACTGTGCTGTGTATACCGAGAACTGTGCTGCTTCTGGGATCTGTTCCACCCATTTCCTTTTCCCATCGCATTCTCACTTGGTAGGTGTCCAATCCTAATTTGGTTAGCAATATTATTTGGTCCTTTTTCACTGTGTGTTGGTTAAGATTGGCTTGATCATCTAAATGAGTTGATCCAACATGTTGGGATAATGATTTAGGTTGATCTCAAGTTGCTTTCAGCGGATTTGAGGGAACAAATGGACATGACAATAGGCATTGTTCTTCCCACCTGCGTTTGTGGATTAAAGTTCAAACCCACATCTCCCATAGTCCATGAGGTACCCCATAATCAATGTCTCCAATATGGAACTGTCCTCTAGATCTGCTTCTATCTCCTAATCCTCCCTAGTTTTGAGCAATTGAGAAGGATTTTAAAACTTTTCTTGCAATTTGACATTGCTGCAACATGGCCTTGCAAAATCAATGGGACGTGTCTCCTGGAATGGCGTAGAGGACGCTCAGGTATTGACAAACCCAAGTGTTGGGTGACATGGGGCATGAGGGGGCACTAGGTAGTTTAGGCTGAATTGGAAGAAAATCCAGCGCTTCACTACAGAAAGTTTGAGAAACATGTGGGCAACATCCCCTGCCTCTCATCGGAAGGGAGACAATCATGGTCTCTGTGTATATGGAGACTAACTTGATCTCCTTGTGCCATGAGAATGTGAATTCCAGGAGAGTATGGCTCTTGCTGTCTCATTTGCCATAGCACCCAGTGCCAGAGTGGTGAGTGACACTAGGTAAAAGAACACTCTATGAGGATTTCCCGTCGTGGCGCGGTGGTTAACCAATCCGACTAGGAACCATGAGGTTGCAGGTTCGACCCCTGGCCTTGCTCAGTGGGTTAAGGATCCGGCGTTGCTGCGAGCTGTAGTGTAGGTCACAGACACGGCTCGGATCCTGCGTTGCTGTGGCTGTGGTGTAGGCCGGTGGCTACAGCTCCAGTTGGACCCCTAGCCTGAGAACCTCCATATTCCACGGAAGCAGCCCTAGAAAAGGCAAAAAGACCAAAAAAGAAAAAAAAAAGAAACACTCAATGAACTGTCAATGTTCCCCCTTCCGCTGGTCAGAAACTAACCAAACTCAATGCATTTCCTCTGCTGCAGTCAGAACAGTCTTTCTTCTTTCCTTCCTCCCTCCCTCCTGCCTTCCTCTTCCTTCCATTCTGTGTTTTTAGGGATGCACCCACTGCATATGGAAGTTCCAGACTAGAGTTTGAATGGCAGCTGTAGCTGCCAGCCTGCACCAAAGCTACAGCAACACCAGATCCAAGCCTCATCTGCGACCTACACCACAGCTCATGGCAATGCCAGATCCTTAACCCACTGAGCGAGGCATCCTCATGGATACTAGTCGGGCTTGTTACCACTGAGCCATGACGGGAACTCCCAGAACAATTTTTCTAAAACTCAAATCTGATCAAGATCCTTCCCTCTTTAGATGCCCTTCAATGATGACTTAGTTGTCGAGGTCAAGTTAAAAGCTCTTAAAGGAAGCTAAAAATATCTTGACCTGCATCCTAGCCATGTTGAATGCTTACGTCTTGCTAGCGGGCCCAGGCTTTCCAGCTTCCAGGCTCTTCCCTCTGCCTGTGATTCTCTTCACCCTCCTCTGCCAGCCGGTGCGCCTTCAGCTCTCGCTCAGCTGTCACTCCCACTGAGAAGCCCCCAGGGTGATACAGATTACATTCGACTGCCATTACTTTCCTATGTGCCCATTTGAGGGTGGTCTGTGCTTCTCTTATCCACTATTATTGACGCTCCAAACTAAGACAATACCTGTTGCATAATTGGTAAGCTATAAATACAATGGTGTCTGTAGAGCAGAGATGAGCAGGATCCTGGAGGTTTTGATGAAGGGTGTGGGGAGGGGACAGAAGTCAGCTTTCATTCTTTGGCTAGTCAGGTGAGGCCCCCAGATTCCAATTCAAACATTTGCCATCTGGGAGACCTCTCTGCTCCTGAGTTTCCATCGGTAATGGGGCTCATGACTCTACCTGGATGAAATGGGTGGAGCTCTTATCTCAGAGCCTGCCAATTAATGCTTAATTTGCCTTAAGAAGTGCTTAATTTGGAGTTCCTGTCATGGTGCAGTGAAACAAATCTGACTAGGAACCATGAGGTTGTGGGTTCGATCCCTGGCCTCGCTCAGTGGGTTAAGGATCCAGCGTAGCCATGAGCTGTGGTGCAGATCGCAGATGGGACTCGGATCTGGCATTGCTGTGGCTATGGTGTAGACCAGCAGCTACAGCTCCATTTCAATCTCTAGCCTGGGAACCTCCATATGCCATGGGTGCTGCCCCAAAAGACAAAAAGACCAAAAAAAAAGTGATTAATTAATGTTGGTCAGGATTATGAAGCATCATGTCTGAGACCACTGACATTCTTTCTTCATTTTTAAGCTACTTCAACCTCCTATAAGGGCTTCCACTGCACAGGATGTGGCATGAACATTGCTCTTCTGCTAGAACCTTAATAGGTCCTTCATGAAAGGATGTTGGCTGCTAATCACTATGCTGTCTTCAAAATAGCAAATAAGAGCATATTATATAGAACAGTCTCTCTCTTTTTTTTTTGTCTTTTGCATCTTTATTTCTAGGGCCGCACCTGTGACACATGGAGGTTCCCAGGCGAGGGGTCTAAGGAGAGCTGTAGCCGCCAGCCTATGCCAGAGCCACAGCAATGCCAGATTCATTAGCCACTGCGCCACGACGGGAACTCCAGAGAACATTCTTAAACTAGTTTCTCATTTCCTTCTACGATTTCCTGAAGCCCGGGGATTTTGGGAGGCTGGAGACGGGGACTTGCAGTGAAAATGTATCCAGCCCTTCCTCTTTTTCAGACTTTCTTAGAGACTCCCTTTTCAGGATTGAACAGAAAAATAAGTTTGTTGGGGAAATCCTTTTCCATCCCTGCAAGTCTCAAGTGGGCGATTGTGTCTGGAAGGTGCCCTCTGCCAGGATGATGCTAATAGCAATAATAAAACGAACAGCCATGAAGCCATCGATGGATGGCACTTGTTACTCCATAAAGAGCACCGATATTCTCATGTCACTGCTGGTGAGTGGAAGAAGCTGGCTTTGAAAGCCCAGTGCCATCTTCTATTACAGAAAAGGTCACAGGATAAACTCTCCTCACCTAGGACTGTGTGATTTTGTTCCGAGCCATCGTGTCTCATCTACGGGTCTCTCCTGGTCAACCACCAATTTCATCCTGTCTCTTAGATCCAGGACTGTTGCTAGGGAAAAGTGGCATTCGCATCAAGGCGTGCACTATGTGTGTGCACACGAGAGTCTGTGCACGCCTGCAGACATGCGCATTTGTGTATGTAAATATACCCACACCTGTAAATATCTGCGATAGCACAAGTCCCTGTTGTGTTCTATATGTGAACCAGCAGCCCCCTGATTTTATTTTTAGTTCAACCTTTCCAAATTAAGTAAACAAAGTCTGCTTGAACAGACATAACAAAATAGATGTTTTAGGCTTAAAGAAAAATAGATTCACACTAAATGTGAACAGAAGGGATGGAGTTGGTTTGGAATCTGTACCGACCCTGAGCCATAGAAAATTCTCTCTGTGCAGGAATTTGTATCCTAACATATTAAATGAAAGAATAAAAGTTTTCTTAAGCAGTGACCCAAAAGGGTAAGCTTTAAAAGGGCCTACATGACAGCCTGTGAGTGCTTTAATCCAGTGGTTCTCAAGCTTGCATGTACATCAGAACTACCTAGAGAGCTTATTAAAACACAGATGGCTGCTGTGGGCTGGCAATCAGTCCTGAGAGTTTCTGATTCATAGGTCGGGGGTGGGGCTCAGGAATTTGCATTTCTAGTAAATTCTCAGGTGCTGTTGGTCAGGGGAGCCCACTTTAAGATACACTGATTAGACCACTGGTTCTGAAACTTGGCTACATAAAAATTGATGATTGGCGTTCCCATCGTGGCTCAGTGGTTAACAATCCCAACTAGTATCCATGAGGACTCGGGTTTGATCCCTGGCCCTGCTCAGTGGGTTAAGGATCCAGTGGTGCTGTGAGCTGTGCTGTAGGTCACAGAGGCGGCTTGGATCCTGAATTCCTGTGGCTGTGGCGTAGGTAGGCAGCTGCAGCTTTGATTCGATCCCTAGCCTGGGCACTTTCATATGCTGAGGGCAAAGCTCTAAAAAAGACAAAAGGCCAAAAAAAAAAAATTAATGATGCCAGTGAGTCGTGTACTCACAATGACTCATTTAATTTATAGGCAGGATGACCTGGACATAAAAGATTTTTTTTTTTAAGCTCCCCAGGTGATGGTAATGTGTAGTGAAATTTGAGAACCAATGATACAGGAACAAAAACTCCTACGTGAAGAATGGGGAGGGCGTTGACATTCCAGAGTGTGTGGCGTGCAGGCCGTCCACTTCAGATGACCGTTGTCCCGAACAGGGATAAAGAGGTGGCCACGAGTGCACTTGTGCTCTGAGTCTCAAAGTGCATGACTAGTTAGCAGGAACTGCCCAGTAGTACTTCTCAGGGTCCTAAGAAAGCTGAAAAAATTCCCTAGTATTACTTGGCAGTTGTATCTTTCGGCGTTTTTTTGTTTTGTTTTGTTTTTTGTTGTTGTTGTTCCTTTTTTTTGTCTTTTTTTTTTTTTTGCCTTTTCTAGGGCTGCTTCCATGGCATATGGAGGTTCTCAGGCTAGGGGTCCAACTGGAGCTGTAGCCACCGGCCTACACCAGAGCCACAGCAACACGGGATCCGAGCCACACCTGCAACCTACACCACAGCTCACGGCAACGCCGGATCCTTAACCCACTAAGCAAGTCCAGGGATTGAACCTTCAACCTCATGGTTCCTAGTCGGATTCGTTAACCACTGAGCCACGACAGGAACTCCTCTTTCACCGTTTTCAGTTGTATGTAAAGAAGCTTACTGCTAATTTAGCAGGAAGAGTTTATAAAAAAGATACTGGGTCATTTGAAGCTAAGCTTCCAGGAGCCACGCATAAAACTAAGCCCAGAGTGGCCCAATGAGGAAACCGTAGCTGCTGCTCCACCAGACACTAGAAAAAGCACTGGGGCCACTGCCCCACCAGGAACCTGACAGTGTAAACCTCTGACCCCTGTGGACCCCAGGCACCTCCTGTGCCACCCTTACCAATAGACTTGGTCCCCCAAAGTAGAGGTTTCACCTGCATGAGCCTGGTTAGAAGGGCTCTTATCACATGCCCTGCCCTGGCTGTTCTGGAAACCAAGAGCTACAGGTTCTTACTGAACCTGGCCATAGATGAGACATCTGGGAATTCCTCCAAATGTGGCAAAGTTCTTCTACTGCCAGGGAAGGTGACAAGGTGTGCTTACTATTGCTCGGACCCTTGGTTCCTGCATTTTTTCTTGTCTGAGCCCCAACACCCTCATCCAGAAGTGTCCTCCGCTCTACAAGCAGCAGTGGAACCAGTCTTCCCAGTTGTCTCCCTCATCTGCTCCTTTTGTGGATGGATTTTACTGCCAATCGCTGCTCTTTTCAAAGGGCCAGTGTGTATGGTCAGCATTAAAGAAAAGAACCATGAGATTCGTTTATGTGAAATGCCTCCTCTTTGGCCGGATAAAAGGTGACCAGTGGATTAACCATTCTGGAATGCTGTTCACCCGGATTCCCATGCAAGGAAGGCCATGAGTGGAGCCATTTGGGGAGTGGCTGCCTGGGGCTGTTTGGAACTCCTGAAATAAAGCAGAAAAGAGGCTTTGACAATCCAAACTGGAGTCAAAACAAATCTAACTGCCTGAGTTGTGCTGGTGGCCTGGCCTCTCTTGGAAATGAGACTCAGTGGGAGGTTGTGCAAATTTCATTTGTTTCTGCAGAAGCCACTGGCGCTCAAGCTCCGGGAATTCAGGGTGCATCTCCGATTGATGTACTTGCTCAGGCCAGTGGGAATAACTCAGCAATTAAGACTCTGGCCAGAGTTCCCATCAGGCAGCTCAGTGATTAATGAACCTGTCTTGTATCCATAGGACGCAGGTTCGATCCTTGGCCTTGCTCAGGGGTTAAGGATCCCGTGTTGCGGTGAGCTGTGGTGTAGGTCGCAGAGGTGGCTCGGATCCCAAGTTGCTGTGGCTGGGGCGAAGGCCAGTAGTTGCAGCTCTGATTTGACCCAAGCCCTAGCCTGGCAACCTCCATATGTCCCAGGTGCAGCTCTAAAAAGACAAAAGACAAAAAAAAAAAAAAAAAAAAAAAAACGAAAAAACCCAAAAAACCTCTGCCCTGCACGCTGCCCTGGCGTGTTCGTGCCAACCTACCAGTGCAGGTGCTTTGATTCACCTCTCCTGCAGGTAAGGAAGCCCAAGGACAGGAAGATAAGAAACCTGTCCAAGCCCAAAAGTACAGGGACTCAAACCCAAGCGGAGTCCAGAGCCACTGCTCTTTATTTCACAATAAAAATCACTTAGCCTGTTTTTTCTGATTGTATATTTCTCATTGTGTAAATTGTATATTTCTCATTGTGTAAATTCAAAACCACACAGGAAAATGTAAGGGAAAAGGTCAAAAGCACCTGAAATCTCATGGCCCTGATATTAAAAACATTCATATTTTGGTCACCATTCTTCTGAGCATCCATTTACGCATTAATGTGTGCCTACATGCACACTCACACGCACTTACACACACACAGGCACACACGATGTTGCACCAATGGAATCCTTACGCTAACATTGATCTGTGAAGCTTTTGTTGCTTGGGGGTTGGTGCTACTCAAACAAACCCTGCTTCCTTATTGAAGTTATGATGACTGTGGGTAAAAGAGAAAGTTTGCTCTAAGCAGATAGAGCCCTTTGCAGCAGGCCAGACTCTTCTTCTCTGTGGATGGCCTTGTCCATGGCACTGCAGAGAGAGGAGGAAGCATGCCATGATTAAGGTGCTAGGGTCAGACTACAAGGGCTCCCTTACTTGCTAGCATCTCAGGTCCCAGCTATGAAGGGGGACTAGTAGTACCTACCTCCTAGGGCTGATGTGAGAATTAAATTAGAAGATGCATGTAAATTAGACCATCCCTTCATCCAGAGTAAACTTAAGGTTGACTGATATTATTAGAATACCCATAGTGTATGGGAACCCAGAAGGTACACAAGTGGATTATTAATTGCCATGAGGCTACATGAGCTGTACATTAAAAATTTTTTCCATAACATTAGTGACATTTACTGCTGTTTTTATCTCCCAGGTATAAGGTTGTGGCCTGTAACAATTTTTTTTGCTTTTGTTTTTGCCTTTAGGGCCATAACCACGGCACATGGAGGTTCCCAGGCTAGGGGTCGCATTGGAGTTACAGCTGCCAGCCTATACCACAGCCACAGCAATGTGGGATCCTTAACCCACTGAGCGAGGCCAGGGATCAAACCAGTGTCTTCATGGATACTAATCAGGTTCGTTTCCCCTGAATCACAAAGGGAACTCCCAGGTTTTTGAAACTTGTTATGTTTTTCCACGACATGAAAAACAAGAGCATATATTGTTGGAGTGATATAGTAATGCCAAGAAGCTGGTGGTTTATTCATTTCTTTGTTCATTTATTTCTTTATTCATGTGTCAATTGATTGATAGTCCTAGGAAAATAGTAAATATCTCTTGATTAAAGAATGAATAAAAGTGAATGGCTACTATGAACCAGTTACTAAGTTAGAGACATGCAATACACAAAGGTTAATAAAACAAGATCATGCCCTCAAGACGCTTACAATCTAAGGGTTCCTTATGTTTCTTTATTGGAATCTCTCTCTCTCTCACACACACACACACACACTCCCTTTAACAGAGCAGTTTTCTAAAAGCAAAAGTTTTCTGGTCCAAGTGTCTTAAAATTTAAGCTAAAAGGTATAGATGAATAAAAATTAAAGCCCAGATACATCCAAATGAACTGCATTTGTTTTATCCTGTTTGGTTTATAAGGACAGCAGAAAAAGAAAAATTCAAATTGAGTCCAAATGTCGGCCACCCAATTAGATGGGTTGTAAGTGTCTGTCCAGACTTATAAATCATCCAAGTCCCTCTGGGGAAAGACACGGCCCCCTGAATGTCTCCAGAGGCAGGGAGAGCCACCACCACCAGGCTGAGAGCATTCCATCTTGCACGTGTGCCCTTGGAATACCCGTCGGGTGCTCCCTCACGACAACGAAGAAAAACATGCTTGTTGGAGAAGAACATGCCTCATTCTTGGCCACACTCAGTCCTTTTTTTTTTTTTTTTTGGCATGTTTACCTCGACAGACAAGGAAGAGGTTAGCCAAGGTATCTGCATGGGTTCCTAGCAGATCATAAAGCAGATGCTAAGGGCAAATGTTCTCTAATAGAATTCACTTAATGCTTGCATTCACTCTTGCACACTCTTTCAGTACACCCAGAGTATTCTAGTGGTTTTCGCCCTCCTCCTAATCCCCCAGTGACATTATTCGCCTCATGCTAATTACGTCTTACAGCAGATTCAGCAAGAATTCTGGTCCTGTTGACTGACGCGTCATTGACTTTTACTGCTGGTTTTGTGAGTTTGTTAATCAGCCACCTTGGGGAATTACAGCAACATTGGACTAAATATTAGAGGTGTTTTCTTCTTTATTTTATTACTCACAGACACACAGCTTTATGGTGACTGGAAGAAATGTTTCTTCACTTTATTCAACTTGGCACTCCTTCAAGAACATGTCAGGGAACAGAATAAAATCCACTGTTGGCATGACTGCCTCTGCTATTGTAAGGGAAAAGATCAAAATAGCAATGTCAGCCATTAAAAAGAACAAATTCATTCAATTTACTTTTTTGCTGTTGGCGAAGTGAGTTCAGTTGTAAAAAGCAAAAAAAAAAATTGGGAAAACGGGATGTTTCCCTCTTTTTTCCAGTGCTTGGCATTTGGGCTTCCTTTGGGCTTTACACAGACCTAGAGGAAGGTGGTCAAATTAACTGGTCAGAGTCAGTCTGGCTGCTGCACTTCTTACATCTCACCCTGCTCCATTTGGCAGGGGGCCCAACCTAACGCCTTATAAAATATATCTTTCTCTGGAACATACGCTTCTTCTGTGTGTTGAATACCAAGGAGTTTCAACGAAAGCAAGACATTTTGTCAAAGCTGATTGTCTTTGAAGATGCTACATTTCAGAGGTGGCTGTATTCATTGATTATATCAGACCAAACTGTTGTCTTTGGTAGATTTTTTTAAGTTTCTCAAGATATATGAAATATTTAATGGATGTGGATCTCGTTTCACAAACTTCGGTGTAAAAGAAATATAACTTTCGTACATGTTCCATAACTCAAGTTCATTTGTGGCTCTGAGCTCTTGTTCTGCCGAACTCAAGGGTGGGAGAGAGCTTTAGGCAGAGCCAAGATGTGTGCGTGTGCGCGTGTACGCATATGTGTGTGTGTGAGAGAGAGAGAGAGAGAGAGAGAGGGAGGGACAGAGGGAACTGGCTACTGGCTACTGATGAAAGGTTTGAAATTATAGCCCTATTGGCGTACTTTTGAATAAAATTTGTAAATCAATATCTTGAGCTTGCTGAAATTGCTCCAAAATCTCTCCTTCCATTTGCCTCTGTGAGATTAGTTTCTCCACTATGAGCGTTATGAAAACAAAATATATAAACTATTCAGATATATAGTATCCTCTCTGGAGATCATGTGCCAAAAAGCTTGCCTAGATGACATAAATTATTCAGCAAGAAACAAGCTTATTTGGTCACATTAAAACTTTCAAAATTGATATACATGGGGTTTGTTCTAAGTGTTCATACAGATGTCTAATATGGGTTATTACACTCATGAATTCTTTATTATTATTGCTGAAAATAGAAATTCTAAAGTGTTATTGCAATTCTGTTTTAATCATCTGTACCAGAGTTTGGGTGATTTTTTTTCTTTTCCTCCATATTATGTTTGTTCTGACTCCATTTATTGAACTGTAACTTTACGTCTGTTGAAACTATTAATTAAAAATTGGCCATATATTTTTACTTTTTTTTTTTGGTCTCTTGTCTTTTTAGGGCCCCACTCGCAACATATAGAGGTTCCCAGGCTGGGGGTTGAATCGGAGCTGTAGCCACTGGGCTACACCACAGCCACAGCAACACCAGATCCGGGCCACGTCTGTGACCTACACCACAGCTCATCACAACGCTGGATCCTTAACCCACTGAGCGAGGCCAGGGATCGAACCCACAACCCCATGGTTCCTAGTCAGATTTGTTTTCACTGTGCCAAGACAGGAATTCTTATTTTTACTTTTAAAACATTTAATTTTGCTAGTAATTCATTTTTATTGGGTTTTATAAAAGTATTGGTCTGTGATGATTAAAAAGTGCAAAACAAAAAAATCAGCTTCATTACCATAGTTTGAAAATTTATGAAGGACTCTGCTCAAAATGGAAAGAAGAAAATACACACAAGACTTCTGGGCAATCATTTTCTCCTTCCCTGAAAGTGCTGCTGCTTCAGAGAACATTTGAAGCTCACGTCCATCCTAGCTCAGAGAGTAAAGGGAAGAAGATATGGTACCCCAGGTTCTTAGCAGTTATTTCTGACGACTCTTACTAGAGTTGGTAAAGGCTAAGGGTAGGCATCTGACCTCTGTAAAGGTCCATGTAATCCGAAAGACATTGCTCTTTCCAAGACAACTCACTGTCTCCTATGCCTTCAATAAATAGATATTGAGCAACTATTATGTGCCCGGCTTATTCTGATGATCGATGAGCCTGTAGTAATTAAAATAGACCAAAAAAAAAAAAAAAACACCCCTGCCTTCAGGGACTTTGCATTCTGGTGCCATGTGGAGGCTTTGATGTCTGGGTCGTTGTATCTGAAATTAGGCTATTGTGGGATGCTTGTGTTTTAGATCAGCATTTTTCCATTAAAAACGGCTGTGTAGTAGAGGTTTCCCCCGTGAATGGATAAGTTGAGTCAACAGGATGCACTGCCTCGGTGTTAAAGATTTTATCCAAGTTTTTCTTAAAGTTTCAGTCCTCATTTCTAAGGAAAGATGGCAACTGATGAAGCACAAAATTATTTTGTTATTTTAAGTGGAACACATCAGTATTTCAGGTTGTTTCATAAGGACCACGTGGCCTTTGGGAGTTTCATCTCCAAGGACGAGTTTGAGAACTCCCAGACCTTATGCAGACCAAGAGGGAGCTGCCATCCTTCCCCAAGGTCAGTCTTTTTTTTTTTTTTTTGCTATTTCTTGGGCCGCTCCTGCGGCACATGGAGGTTCCCAGGCTAGGGGTTGAATCGGAGCTGCAGCCACCGGCCTACGCCGGAGCCACAGCAACGTCTGCAACCTACACCACAGCTCACGGCAACGCCAGATCCTCAACCCATTGAGCAAGGGCAGGGACCGAACCCGCAACCTCATGGTTCCTAGTCGGATTCGTTAACCACTGCGCCACGATGGGAACTCCCAAGGTCAGTCTTAAAGAGGAGTAAGTTTATTCCTAAAGTACTGGTGAGTGAATTCCTTGCAAATTTATGAAAATGGTTAGAGATTTTCAGAATCATGAAGTAATGACATCAGATAAAGAGCCTAGCCTAATCCTAAAAAGTTAGGGGAAAAATCATCAAGAGAACATGAAAAAAAAAAAAAGAGAAAAAAGGCCAACAAACCTATTTTAAAACCTTGACCTAAAAAAATAAAAATAATAAATAAGTAAATAAATAGAAAGAAAAATAAATAAAAAGAAATAGTTCCAGTCATGGAGAGGGAGGTTGCAGTTTCAATCCGTGGCCTCACTCAGTGGGTTAAGGATTCGGCATTGCCCTGAGCTGTGGTGTAGGTAGAAGATGCAGCTCGGATCCCAAGTTGCGGTGGCTGTGATATAGCCTGGCGGCTACAGCTTGGATTAGACCCCTAGCCTGGGAATCTCCATGTGCCGCGGGTGTGGACCTAAAAAAAAAGATAAAAGATAAATAAATAAATATAAAAATTTTAAAAATAAATTAAAAAATAAAACCTTGACCTCACTGGAGATCAGAAAAATGCAAATTAAGACAAAATACCAGTTTTCACCTATCCAATGGCAAATCTTTAAAACAACAATGAAGTGTTCAAGGCTGGAGGGAAGGCTGAGGTGGCTGCTCTTCTGCACTACTCTTGGGAATGGAAAGTGGATACAACTTTTCACAAAAGCATTTTCACAATGATGGTTTTCAATAGGTGCATAATCTTTATTCCAATAAATAAATTTCTGGAAATCTACTGAAAATAAAAAAAAAAAAAAGTAGGCAAAGAGTCGGGGACAAAAATATTTCCTGTGGTACAATTTACATCCAAAAAAAGGTGTAAAGAATCTAATTTTTTCACAAGAAGGAAATTGATGGTAAAACACATTGTAACCCACATGATTTAATTGTATGGCCATGAATGGTTCATAACATTAAGAGACAGAGGAAAACAATAGAATCTCAAGCAGAGGAAAATAAATATCTGTTAAATACAAACAGGCACAAGGCATGGTGACTATAGCTAACAATACTGTTTTCTATACTTGAAAGTTGCTAAGAGAGTTGATCTTTTTTTTTTTTTTTTTTTTTGGTTTTTAGGGCAGCACCTGTGGCATATGAAGGTTCTCAGTCTAGGGGTGGAATTAGAGCTGCAGTCACTAACTAGCTTACATCACAGCCACAGCAATGCAGGATCTGAGCCATGTCTGTGACCTACACCACAGCTCACGGCAATGCTGTGTGAGGTCAGGGATCAAACCCGCATCCTCATGGATCCTAGTTGGGTTCGTTAACTGCTGAGCCATGAAGAGAACCCCCAAGAGAGTAGATCTTAAAAGTTCTCACCACACAAAAACCCTAACGATGTGCCTGATAGCTATGTTAACTTTGTTGTTATAGTCATTTCACAAAACGTGTGTGTATCAAATCATGACTTTGTGTACTTAAGCTCACACAGCATTATTTGTCAATTATAACTCAATAAAGTTGAAAATCAAACAAAAGAGCACAAAAGGGAACAGCACTAAAATTTTAACAGTCATATTCTCTGGGTGGTAAGTGGCTTTATGGGCAGCTTTTTGCTTTGTTTTTCCTACTTTTCTACATCATTCAAGTTTTCCATAATTATGATGTATTACTTTGATCATTAAAATTTTGAGGCAAAGAATATAAAGAAGAATATGTATGTGTATACATATGTCACATTGCTGAAAATCATTGCTGTACAGAAGAAATTAACACAACATTGTAAATCAATTGTACTTCACTTAAAAAAAATAAAACCTTTTAGAGTTCCCACTGTGGCACAGTGGGTTAAGGATTTGACTGCAGCAGCTTGGATAGGGCTTCGATCTCCAGCATGGCAGTTGGGTTAAAGGATCCCACATTACCGTAGCTGCGATGTAGGTAGCAGCCATGGCTTGGATTCCATCCCTGGCCTGGGAATTCTTTGTGTTATGGGTGTGGCCAAAACAAACAAACAAACAAACAAAACTGTGAGGGGAAAAGTTCACATGTAAACCAATTTAGAGTTGTTGATTCATTAAAGATGTGCTGTACCATTTAAGAAATTTTCGATGCATCTGTAACTGAAAAAGGAATCTGTAAGAGGAAGCACATGCAGGGTGAACATATGGAAGCATCTGGGAGCACAAATAACTCCACCTACCAGTCACTCACTCCATGAGCAAATGCCGAAAGAGCAGAGCTGGAAACACTGGGGTTAGGCTCATTGCTTGTGTAGCTCATTGTGGTGTGTTTTTTTCCATTTTTTTTTATTATAGTTGGTTTACGATATTCTGTCAATTTCTGCTCTACAGCAAAGCGATCCAGTTGTACATACACACACATATATACATTCTTTTTTTGCTTTTTCTTAGGGCCACCCCTGAGGCATATGGCGGTTCCCAGGCTAGGGGTCTAATCGGAGCTGTAGCTGCCGGTCTACGCCAGAGCCATAGCGACTCAGGATCCGAGCCATGTCTGTGATCTGCACCACAGCTCACGGCAGTGCCGGATCCTTAACCCACTGAACAAGTCCAGAGATCAAACCCACAATCTCATGGTTCCTAGTGGGATAGCTTCCTCTGTGCTATAACAGGAACTCCTCTTTTCTCACACTATCTTTGCTCCCTGGGCTTTTAAAGAGATAGTTTTCAATCGTGGTACATTTAGGCAAACACATCGCTACACACAAAGTCATAAATACTTGGGGGTCTCAATCTCAGCATTACTGCCATTTTGGACAGGTAATACTTTATTGTGGGGGTGGGCTGTTGGGGGGGGGAGGTCTCTGGTGCATAGTAAGATGTTCAGCAGTATCTGTGTTTTCTAACTACTGGAGGTCAGTTAGCAGCCCCACCCCAAGTCATGACAATAAAATAATGTCTCCAGACATTGCCTAATGTCTCCTGGGGGAGGCAGGTTCCCTTCCAATGGAACCACTGACATGCAGGGGCTCTCTGTGCCTTGCAGAGATGCACCCGCATGCAAGATGTGACCTCACCTGGAGGTATTTGCAACCAGGGCATCCATTCTATTGACCAGTGTCTGTGCTGAACTTGTTGTTAAAAATTTTGTAGTATCACATTTACATGCTGGGCCATTTAAAGAGGATCTGGGGAGAGCATGGCTCTATGTGATTTCCCTCATGTGCCGATTGTAAAACCTGGCCAGGTATAGGAGTTCCTGTCGTGGCTCAGTGGTTAGCGAATCTGACTAGGAACCATGAGGTTGTGGGTTCGATCCCTGGCCTTGCTCAGTGGATTAAGGATCTGGTGTTGCTGTGAGATGTGGTGTAGGTTGCAGATTAGGCTTGGATCCTGTGTTGCTGTGGCTCTGGCATAGGCCAGAGGCTACAGCTCCGATTAGACCCCTAGCCGGGGAAACTTTAGATGCCGCGGGAGCGGCTCTAGAAAAGGCAAAAAGACAAAAAAAAAACAAAAAAACAACCTGGCCAGGTATAGATTACACTGTATATAAATAATCTTTTAGGCAAGCTTTACATTTTACATAGTCTATCAACCATAAACATGGTAAATTCAAGATCGCTAATGGATACACATTGAATTTACTTAAATGTTAAGTAAACATTGGGGAAAAGTAAATATTACATTTTTTAAAACTGGACTGGTGTTCCTGTTGTGGCTCAGTGGTTAACGAATCCGACTAGGAACAATGAGGTTGTGGGTTTGAGCCCTGGCCTTGCTCAGTGGGTTAAGGATCCGGCATTGCCGTGAGCTGTGGTGTAGGTTGCAGACGTGGCTCGGGTCCCGCATTGCTGTGGCTCTGGTGAAGGCTGGCAGCTACAGCTTGGATTCAGCCCCTAGCCTGGGAACCTCCATATGCCGCAGGTGCAGCCCTAGAAAAGGCAAAAAAGACAAAAAACAAAACAAACAAAAAAGAAAACAACGAACCAAAAAACAAAAATTGGACTTTGGTGTTGAACAAACAAAATCACCCAAGGGCCGTTCACGATAAACACAATCTGGCCCGTGAGTAAGCTGACCTACGCCCTGGAAAATGGGATCCATGGCTCTCCAGCCAGGGCCAGAAGCCCAGCCCACCTGAGGCCGGCCCGCATCTTCCCCCAGCTTTCTGTAGACTTTTGAAAGTAAAGGACACACTTCAGCAGCATGGGATTTCTTGGGGGAAGAAAACAGTTATTCCTGTGAGATGACTTGACCATCAGGAAAAAAATCACCCTAAGAAATGCAACTCAGATCTGTGAAGGAGGAGTTCCTATCATGGCTCAGCGGTTAGCGAACCCAACTAGCATCCATGAGGATGCAGGTTCAGTCCCCAGGCTTGCTCAGTGAATTAAGGGTCCAGTGTTGCCGTGAACTGTGGTGTAGGTCACAGAAGTGGGTCAGATCCCGAATTGCTGTGGCTGTGGTATAGGCCAGTATTTGCACTTGCAATTGGACCCCTAGCCTGGGACCCTCCATGTGCCACAGGTGCAGCCCTAAAAAGATAAAACAAACAACACAGACACACATATTTTGGTCTTATATATGTGAATGAATAAAAGGTAGATTCCACAGTTCTAGAAGTTGCGTTTGTTTGCTTACTGGAACCCAGACTCACATTTGACTATTAGATACAGCACCAACCTTATGTATAAAGGCTACAATGGACCCGCAGTCATCTATGGAAACGAGTTTGAATCTACAAGGATGTGAGCACCAGATGACCCTAGAATAAACAAAGCTTGTTGTCCAACTTTGACCAGTAGCATCTTCTTATTGAATTGGAGATTTTCAAGCCACCTTGGCACAAAAACCACTAATAAATACACAACCACTAAAACACATGGACACACGGTTAAAGGGCGATCGGACTCAGCAGAGTTCCAGAGTGAAGTCATCTTGCAGTAAAACCATGATTTCCACACCCCACAGTCATGACTATCTCAGAACATCCTGTGTGTCCACTCATCCCCATCAGCATGCTGCTGTGTCGGGAGACTCAAGGTAACGATTGGTAAGAACCAAGAAAGTGAGAGAGACAGGCTTTAAGAAAGATACATCTGTTTTGATAACATTTATGTAACCTTTAAACATATACATGGTAAACTATATTGCTAAGGATATAGGACAAACTCAGATAATGATGGGAAGGTTATTAAGAGTGCTTATTGGCTCAGTGGTTAACTAATCCGACTAAGAACCATGAGGTTGCGGGTTCGATCCCTGGCCTTGCTCAGTGGGTTAAGGCTCCGGCGTTGCTGTGAGCTGTGGTGTAGGTCGAAGACACGGCTCGGATCTGGCATTGCTGTGGCTCTGGCATAGACCAGCATCTACAGCTCCAATTAGACCCCTATCCTGGGAACATCCATATGCTTCAGGAGAGGACCTAGTAAAGGCAAAAAGACTTTAAAAAAAAAAAAAGAAGAGTGCCTATTAAAGGGGGCTTTACTTTTTTTTTTTTTTTCTTTATTGGCCCAGCCCAAGGCACTTGGAAGTTCCCGGGCCAGAAATTGAACTTGTGCCACGCAGCGACCCAAGCTGCTGCAGTGACAACACTGGATCCTTAACCTACTGTGCCACAAGAGAACGCTAAATTTTTTTTTCTTTTTAGGGCCACACTTGCAGCCTTTGGAAGTTCCCAAGCTAGAGGTCGAATCAGAGCTGCAGCTCCAACAATCCAGGATCCAAGCCGCATCTGTGACCTACACCACAGCTTGCAGCCATGCTGGACCCTTACCCACTGAGCAAGGCCCGTGCTCATGAATATTAGTTGGGTTCTTAACCACTGAGCTACAATGGGAAATACCTGATTTTTAAAATTATGATATTATTTTTTACTGAAAAATAAAGATGGTTCGACAAAAATTTCAGTTATTAGTTCTACGTGGTAGCAAAAAGTTGATTATATATATAATATGTATAGGTATATATACGTACATATATATAGGTATAAATATGTACCTATATATATATATATATGTTTTGTCTTTACCACATAGTAGCTTAAGGGCCTTGAGCATATATACATATATATTTTTTTTTCTGGAATACGCCAAGTCTCGGTTTTATCAAATATAAAATGAAGATTATGATAGTACCAACTTCATTGGATGGTTATGACAAATGAAAAAAATTTGGGAGCAGGTACACAATGCATGCTCAGTTCCGGGTAGCTACCATTGACGTGACAAGTTCCAAGGCTATGAGCACTGCAGTCTAAGGTTCATAACAGAATGTCTGTTAACCTTGATTTGTGTCTGACCTTGATTTGGAGAACTAACTGGGAGTTTAACTCACACCAGAAGCTCCGGGGGCTCCTGTCAGCTGGAGACCTATCCACATGGAACTGCTGCGGCCAGATGGGAGAAGGGCATCCTGCAGTGTCACACGTAGGAGATACAGGACGTGGTAACCACGGTTTCTTGGAAGTTAGGGGTTAGCCGTATAAGACCTGTCATGGCTGATCCCTCTTCATTCTGCAGAGAAGTGCCAGCCGGCTTGCTGAACACATAGGGCTGCACTCCAGGAGAGGCGGTCTTCCCTTTTCTGGTTCCCCCTTCTTTTGGGCTGAACTTGTAAGGTGAGCCTTTATCAGCTTGAGTGGGAGTGGACATTGTCCGTCTGAACTGGAAGCCAGATGTTTAGGGGAGGCTGAGGAATGCATGACGCTCAGCATCTGGAGTCCTGGGGGCCCATGGTGTGTGTGTGGGGGGGGGATGGCGGTGTGTGTGCATATGGCGTCCCTCCCTCCTGGAAGTGGGAAGCGCCCAGTCCCATGGAAAAGTTTAGTTTGGGCACTGCTTGGGCAAAAAACAGCACTGCCCCCCAAAGTCCATAGGCAAACAACCCGGAAGGAGCCCTGTGGTCCTTTCCTAGAAAATCCTGCTTGTCCCTCTGATGATGGGACAAGAATGATGAATGCTGTTGCAGGCCTTCAGCAACAATCAACTTTCTAGAGCATCTCCAAAGGCCATAATACTAACGGAGCTTAGGTAAGAAAGGGATATAGCCTCTCGTTGTGTCTTCCACGTGGATGCTGTGAGTTAGAGGTTCAGGTGCTTTGGTGGGCTGGGGGTGGCCAGGGTGGGGACACACTAGGAATGCAGCCCTTGAATAGGGTCTCAAAGGATGGGGGTGGGATTTGGAGGATGGAGAAGAGAAACCACTGAGAGACTTGAAAGAGCAAAAGCATGGAGAGGGACCAGGACACGATTTGCAGAAGAGTGAGAAGGTATGTTAGTGCTTGAATTGAGAGTCTGTTTGGAGGTGGGCTGGGAAAGGATGCTGGAGGTCAGATTACCGTGGAAACCAATGGCCAGGCTAAGAGTTTTTTTAGACTCTACTCCAAATGCAGCTAAGGAATGGCCGCGCCTGGGTGACAACGCAGGTCTCTTGGCTCCTAGCTCCTCTCCACCTCTCTTCAACTCTGCTGCACTGCCTTGCAATGTCTCCGTCTTCAGGAAGTATATTGTTTCCCTTGGAAGTGAGATAATCTGGGCTTCAGTTCATGAAACCGTTGTGTGCCTTGGCCAGATCACCTTTCTGGGTTTTGCTTTACTGAAATCCAAACGGAGATGGTTGGAGCAAATATTTTCTGGCTCTTTATGATGGAAGTAATCCGTTTGGAAGATGAATGTAACGGCAGTGTTTGAAATGGTTAGGGAGGAGGCAGAACCTACAGAGACACCAAAAATCCTCCGGGTACATCATAATTTATGCTAATTATAACATAATGTCTTTCATAAAACAAACCCTTCTAACATCCTTCCCTTTCTCTCTCTCTCTGTGTTTGTCTTCCCTACCCCCGCCCCCAACCTTTAAACATGTGAAGAGACAATTGTTCTTTACTTACTTTGCTATTTAGGCATTGTCTCTCCCTGTTAAATATATTCTTTTTGAAGGAGGGAGACACTTACCGTCAAGACCAATAGCTCATCTTTTTAAACTTGTGTCCATTTTAAGTTTCAGCTAATTCCTGGACTCCATCCCAAGGCCAAATCCCCAAGTATCCACCTGTATTTATCTACACCCCAAAGCAGGTTTCAGGAAAAAAGAGGAACGCAGAGACCAGGAGAGGGAGCCCACCCAATGCTGGGCCACATATACGTGCTCTAGCTGTGCCCTGAATGAAGTCTGCCAAAGCGAAGTCCTTAAGGATCTCAAAGAATTTGAAACCATATATAAAATAAATAAATGCAAAGAGCACATTTCCTAGTTTTATAGGGTCTCCCTGGACTTCTTCAGGTCCAGATTGTTCCCTTGTTTTTTCCTTTATTGGTGTCTGGGGGGAACGAGGTCGGAGCTTGACCTTTTACTGAAAGGTCACAAGGAGGGAGGGATGAAAGAATAATACTGAGTCAGGTCCTATGGGGAAGGAAAAGGAAAAATAAACATCTCCCTGGAAAAGAAACCTCTGCTCTTTCAAACCCTAGGATGCCACCTTTTCAAGAAGGAGCCATTCCAAGCTTTGGTGTTGTCTCTGGGCTGAACTCTTTGAAGAAAATTGGCCAAACTAAATGAGCCATGCTAACTTGTATAAATCTTTTTCATAGTTTCATCAGGTACATATCTGTTAATCTGGTGTTGTTCACTATGTTTTAAGTCCTGAAAAGGCTTTTTTTTTTTTCTTTTCTTTTTAGGGCTGTACCCATAGCATTTGGAAGTTCCCAGGCTAGGGGAGCTGCAGTTGCCAGCCTACACCACAGCAGGATCCGAGCTACATTTGCAACCTACACCACAGCTCATGGCAATGCCAGATCCTTAACCCACCGAATGAGGCCAGGGATCGAACCTGCGTCCTTATGGATACTAGTCAGGTTTGTTACTGCGGAGCCATAATGGGAACTCCTAAAAGACAAATTTTAATACGCACCCTAACGATTTAGAATACAATGCTCTATATTATGTAGGAGGAAAACCTGTTTCTCCTTCTGACAGAGGGGTGAGGTTTTCTTACCTCAGCCAATTCTCTAACTCCCCAGACACCAGTCGGGCATCCTACAATTCAATTACGACAGTAACCACCAGGAACTAGTGTAGACCCCACAGCTGGCACAAGAATCCTCCCACTTCAAATGCCAACTGCCAGTCCTAGGTTCTGACTGACCTATAAAAGGGGGGATCGGCAGGGGGAGTCCCGTAACACCCTCCTTTGGTTTGATAATTTGCAAATTATAATTATCACTATTATAATGGCTCATAGAGCTCAGGAATGTACTTTGCTCCCAATTACTTATTTCTCATAAGGGAAACAGCTCAGGAACAAGCATATGGAAGACAGGCATGGGGCAAGGTGTGTGGGAAGAGGCTCAGAGCATCCATGCCTCCTCTGGGACTCCTTTCTAGAGCAAAACTACCTGGGTTTAAGGACAGCTACACCACTGATCAGATGTGAGAGGTTAAGCAAGTGACTTAATCTCCATGGGCATCAGTGTCCTCACCTATCACTTGAGGGGGTGACAACAGTACACCTGTCTCCCTGGCTTCATGTGGGATGAAATGACATGTGATGTGAGCACTTGTGGGTGAAGTGTTGAGAACAGTGTCTGCAAGTTGCAAATGCTATAAAGGACCAACGCATGACCCTTTGCGGAGCAGGATTAAATACCTGCATTAGAGTGAGCTAGGATGACAACACATTCACAGGGCACTGAGGCTAAGTGCATTACATATAACTCGTTTACATAACTCATTTTATCCTCACACAGCACAGGCTATGGATGGAAACTCTTCCTTTCATCACCAGCATCACATCATTATCCTTATTTTGCAAATGAAGATGCTGAGATCCAGAGAGACAAGCGGCTGGTCCAAGGCCACCTAGCTTGCCAGGTAAGCAGCCCCATTGGGGTATGACCCCCTGTAGTCTGCGACTGGGGACCCTTGGCCTCTCCCCTCTTCTAGAAGGAGAAGAGCCACAAACAACGGGCAGATTAGGAAATGCCACCTTAAATATTCACCCTGGGTTTGGTTACCTTCGGGGCAAACAAAGTTTAAAGAGCATTTATTTTCCAGAAACATGACAACCTTCCTTAGCATACGCTTCGAGGGCCTCTTTGCTTCTTTGCCTTTGTTTTTTTCAGCTCTGGGGCCAGCCACCCACCTCTGTGCTGCCCCCCCCCCCTGCATTCATATTCATCATCCATTCCTGTGGCAGAACCTACAGTTCTAGAAACATCTGCAATGTCAGGGCCATGAACTCTCTCTTTCTTTCCTCCCCTCCACGTTTTGTTTTGTTTTGTTTCTCTATCTCTTTCTGCCTCATCCTTACCTTCTCCAGAAACCTCTTTTCTCTCTTCCTTCTCCACTTTCTTTAGGCCACCTTCTTTAGGCCTGAAAATTCGCCAGAGAAACGCTATTTGCTTTGGGAGGAGAGAAAAATAAAAGCTGAGCCAGCCAAGGAAAAGAATAACTCTGATTTTCCACAAAGGGCTACTTCATGGAAAGACGGTGACTTAACGGCGCTTTATAGCAGTGCTCTCTCCTTCCGTCTCTCTCTTTCTCTCTCTCTCTCTCTCTCTTTACTTCAGGAAAAACAACGTTGATGTAAACAGCTGGAGACTGTCACTTGAAAAACCAAGAAAATAAGATGAATAAAACTTCCTGTTTTCCTCTCCTTCCCCAGTCTACAGGGGGTTGGCCTGCAAAGCCGCCTTCCAAACCAGATGTTGGATTCCCAAAGCTTGTTTCAGAGTCTCTGCATATCAATTAATCTTTACACAGCACGACCAGGCCTTAGATTCAATTACGAGGAGCAGGCTGTAGCCAAGCGCCTGCTGGGACACAGGTGCCTCTTGGGAAAAGCAGGATAAATGTGGCCAGCATATGACACGGGACTGGCGGACTGGCGAGTTCAGTTCTCGCCTCTCACAGTCCAAATTGCACGCGACATGAACAGAACTCTTCCTAGAAGCCAGGTTCCAGGCTAAGACCCCAAATGTAGCTTCATCCTATCTGCGTGTCAAGCACGGAAGGGAGATACGATTTTAGCATCTCTGTTTTACAGCTCAGGAAGGCAAGTCTTGGGGAGGACAATTATCTGACTCTAGTTTCCTCTCCTAGGAAGGAATTCCACCCCCTCTTCCCCACTCTTACCCCTTCCAGGTTTAGAAAAGACTAATGCACTGAGAAGAAACGCAGTGATGGAGAAACCTCCTCCCTGCAAAAGAGACGTTATTGTCTGAGTCACTCTGCTCCTGCCTGGGCTGCTGGGTGTGTCACTTTTCTCCTTGGCTCGTCATCCTCTTTGGAGACATGTTGTCATCGATTCCAAAGGTCCGTCTGCATCCTCTGAGGTCAAACCCAGCTGACACTCCCTGGGACCCACTGTCAGTAATAAGGGCCCATCTTTGCCCCTCGGATATGTAGCTCAGAGCAGGAAGGATGGATCCCCGTCATGGTTCAAGCCAGAAGTGCTCCAACAGATCATAAAAATGAGCTCCAGGCATGACACCCATCTATATTTGTCCTTTTCTCACCAAGTACCAACAGGACTATCTGCCGATAGGACCGGTGATGGGGTTGTTATTAACCATCTCTTCCCTGCAACACAGGGCACAAAACCTGTGCTTTTGGCTGAAGCGGAGTCTTGCCTGTTGGGTGATTATTAATAGCCAGAAATACAAAATCATTAAAATGTTTTGTGTTTCTTTGTGGGACCTTCAAAAATGTCCATAATTTTCCAACTATAAAGATAGGAGATGTGGCTTTTCAATCAGCTGATGGGGACCCACCAACAGACTTCACTGCTTTTCTGGGTGGCCTCCATGCCAGGTGCAGCTTTGAGTGACCACCCCTCTCTACAGCTGGCCACTTCCCCATGGAGCCACGAGAATCCTTACCACCAGCACGCCACCCTCTGCACCAGAATCTTCAAAGAACAGAAGCATAGCATTTCTCACCAAGTTCAGGAACTCCCAGGGTAGCCGCCCTCATCTTTTTCAGGCAAGGATGCCAGAGGCCAGTGTTTCATGCTCAAAATCCGGAAAGCACTCAATTTTTATTTCACGGATTAAGATTAATTAAATAAGTAATTAATTAAAATATAGTTGAGGGAGTTCTCGTCATGGCTCAGTGGTTAACGAATCCGACTAGGACCCATGAGGTTATGGGTTTGATCCCTGGCCTTGCTCAGTGGGTTAAGGATCTGGCATTGCCGTGAGCTGTGGTGTAGGCTGCAGACACAGCTCGGATCCCACGTTGCTGTGGCTGTGGTGTAGGCCAGCAGCCACAGCTCCAATTGGACCCCTAGCCTGGGAACTGCCATATGCTGGGGGAGCAGCCCTAGAAAAGGCAAAAAGATAATAAATAAATAAATCATAAATAAAGCATAGTTGATGTATGTTGTGTTAATTTTTGCTGTACTGCAAAGTGATTCAGTCATACATATATATATATACACATATTCTTTTAAAATATTCTTTTCCATTATGACTTATCATAGGATATTGAATATAATTCCCTGTACCATACAGTAGGACCTTAGTGTTTATCCATCCTATATATAATAAGCTTATATCTGCTATCCCTAAGCTCCCACTCCATCTGCCCCCAACGACCTCCCCCTTGGCAGGCACAAGTCTGTTGTCTATGTCCGTGAATCTGCTTCTGTTTCATAGATAGGTTCGTGTGTCATATTTTAGATTCCATGTATAAGTGATATTATATGGCATTTGTTTTTCTCTTTCTGACTTACTTCACTTAGTATGAGAATCTTTCGTTGCATCCATGTTGCTGCAAATGGAAGCATTATTTGGTTCTTTTTTATGGCTGAGTAGTATTCTTTTTATATATATCTATACTACATCTTCTTTATCCATTCATCTGTCAATGGACATTTAGGTTGTTTCCATTGGAAAAGACTGATTTAAATGAAAAAACAAAGAGAAACAAAACAGATTTCTTTACTGCAGAAATTTTTGATGCCATTAGTATCTTAATGTCACTGAGTCCCAAAGAAGGGACTGTCATATGTAGAGTTCCCCAAACTTTTTTGACCTTGGAATCCTTTAATTGGAGAACTCTTATGATGTTACTGACCCATAGACACAATTTGGGAAATCACAAAGTAGCCATATGGCCACCATATTAAGGACTGATCAATGTTGGGCACTGCATCCATTTTTTTCACTTCATATCCATACATCCTAAACAGGCACAGAAAATGAGGCTTAGAGAATTTCAGTTACTTGATCAAGGACACACAGCCAGGAGAGAATAATGCAAGGGCAGGACAAAAGGTCTTGAATACTCCTATGTTCTTCTTAAGAATTTTTTTTTTTTTTTTTGAAGTCCCCATCATGGCTCAGTGGTTAACGAATCCAACTAGGAACCACGAGGTTGCGGGCTCGATCCCTGGCCTTGCTCAGTGGGTTAAGGATCCACCATGAGCTGTGGTGTAGGTTGCAGAAGCAGCTTGGATTCCACATTGCTGTGGCTCTGATGTAGGCAGGCGGCTACAGCTCCGACTTGACCCCTAGCCTGGGAACCTCCATATGCCACAGGAGTGGCCCTAGAAATGACAAAAAAGACAAAAAAAAATTAAAAAAAATTTTTTTGGTGTTTTTGTCTTTTTAGTGCCACACCCGTGGCATATGGAGGTTCCCAGGCTAGGGGTCGAATCGGAGCTGTAGCTGCCAGCCTATGCCAGAGCCACAGCAACGCCAGATCCAAGCCGTGTCTGTGACCTACACCACAGCTCACAGCAACACCAGATCGTTAACCCACTGAGCAAGGCCAGGGATCGAACCCGCAACCTCATGGTTCCTAGTCAGATTCGTTAACCACTGCGCCACGACGGGAACTCCTCCCCCAAGCCTTTTTGAATTTCATTCTAAATCTGAGGCACAAGAAGAAATAGTTTAAAAGAACATGATAGGTATAAAACCCAAGATTAGTATCTGATACCTTGATTCACAGTTAAGAGAGGAGCCCACATCCAGGTCTTCAGAGCAGCGAGTAGAATCTAAGGGCATATTCTCAGGTGGGGCTCAGGCAGAATGTGCTTCAGGAGCTGAGGTGCAAACACTGTGGAGCGCCAGCTAGTGATGATGTGTGGTGTAGCCAAAGACTTGTGGTCCACGTGTGTGGACACACACAACCCTGTGTCCAAGCCTGTTATTGCTTCAATTGCTCTAGACTGTAATAGGAAAGAAATGTTGTATGCTATTACAAGTTAATCACTAAAGAGATGTTGCTTATAAGCTTAAATTATACATAATGGTTCATCTCTGGGAACCCTGCCTCCGAGGTAATGAACATTAAGCTAAAATACCTTTGTTTAGCTCACAGGAAAACTCTTGACCAGGTCCACCTGTGAATGACTGCAAGAAGGAAGAAATTAACATATCCCCTCTGGATGCTGACCGGAACCGGGAAATGTCTGACTTCACCCTTTCCCCTTTTAGCATAAAAGAAACCTGAATTCTAACTCAAGCAAGATGGTTCTTTGGGACATGAGTCCACCATATTATTATTTGATAAATTGAATTATTATTCTCAGTTATTTTATTTTGTTCTTTGCTGCCCTTCCCAGTGGATTGTGTTTCCCTGCCCCCTTAATATCAGGCTTGGCCATGTGACTTAACTTTGACCAATGAAATATGAGCAGAAGTTTCGTAGCATTGCAAAGCTATTGCTTTATTTTTTAAGCACCTTAATGATAAACAGATTCCAGTCTTTGCTGTCATTTTGTAATTCTGGGTTTTAGTTGCTGTATTTTTAAATCATTAAAAAAAAACTATTGTAAAGAATTACAAAGTATGAATATATTAGGGTGTATTTACTCTTTCCCTACTAATGAACACTTTGATGGACAATTTTTTTTTTTTCTATTATAAATAAGGATACAGTAAAAATTATTGAATGTGCATTTTCAAGCAACTATGGGACAAGCAAAATTTGCTCGGTGGAAGGAGATGTACAATTGACTGGTAAAATTTCTTCCAAATATATAGCTAAAAATGTTAATTCATATTCTTACCAGTGGTGTATATCATTTTTCTATACCTTGAAAAATGATTTAAAAAAAATTAACATCTATTATGTCTCAAGCACAAGATGCTCTGCATATATCAATTTAATTATTCTTTGAAACAATTCTATATGGTAGGTCCTGTTATCATCCTCTATTTACAGATGAGTAAATCAAGGCCAGAAAAATTAAGTAAATTCCCATAGTCACACAATTAGTAAGTGGTGATGCTGAGATATGTATTCATCCAGCAGGATCCCAGAGCTTGTGTTTTGCCAGTCAAATGGGAGGAAAGTGCAATGTTGTTGTTTCTGTTTGAATTGCTCTGGTCAACGTGAGACTGTCCATTTTGTTTTCTATGTGCTGGGCTTTCATTTTCTTCCATGAATTTCCCAATGTGACCATTGCTTATTTTGGTAGACAATGAGTGCCATAAGAGGGAATCCTTCCTCCTGGTATTCACACGCCCCTTGTGTAATCACCTCCCTTTGAGTGTGGGCTGCTCCTAATGACTTACTTCTAGCAAACAAACACATAAGTGATGGATGTCACTTCCAAGACTGGGACAAAAACTCTGGCTTCTGTCTTGATGTCACTCTCTTTGGCTCTCTCATTTGCTCACGTTGTGAAAGCCTGCTGCCATGTGGTAAGATGCCCAGTGAGGAACTGATCTCAGTCCAATAGCCAACAAGAAACTGCATCCTGCCAATGACCATGGGTGATCTTGGATGTGGATCCTTTCCTGGTCAATGCTTGAGATGCCTGCAGTCACATTCAGCAGTTTGACTGTTTCATCTATCATTAATTTACCTTTTTTTTGGCCACACCCATGGCATATAGGAAGTTTCCAGGCCAAGGATTGAACCCTCGCCAGAGCAGCACCTAAGCCACGGCAGTGACAATGCCAGATCCATAACCTGCTGTGCCACGAGGGAACTCCTCATTAATTTACTTTTATATCTGGGTTGAATTAAGGACCTGATTTTCCTTTTTGCCAAGCGGACTGGCAATTGTTACATCGCCATCTATTAAAAAGTCCAAATTTGGGGTCATTTATTAGATACACACTTTCATTGCATATTATATTTTCAAATATATGTGAATCTGTTTTTCATACTTTCTGTCTGGCCACTGATCTATCTGTATATTTGTGTCTTAATTCTTGTCTTGAGTCTTGTAATTTTCTAATATATTTTGACATCTGGTAGCCCAGGTTCTCTCACATTACTCTCTTCCAATAGTCTACTACTAACTGTTTTTCAGATGAAATTTAGAAACGGCTTAGAATTCTCATGAAAAATTCTGTTAATATTTTCAATGGAAATGTATTAAATTTATAAATTAATTTGGGATGAAACTGACACATTTATAATATTGGGTGTTCCCTTCTAGAAACATGGTAAACTTTTCTATTTCTCTGGGTTTTTCTTAATGATTTCTCAGTAAAGTTTTATAGTTTTCTGCTGAGGCCAGCTCAGCAGGATGGGGCTGAAGAATGGGTGCTGCTGTGAAAATTAAGGAAAACAGTTAACATAAAACAAGACACAGAGACATTTATCTTTAGTAAAGGTGGGAACCAGGGGACTCAAGGTCTCAGGGACTAAGAGCACCACCTTAAGAAACCACACTGCTTTTATTGTGCTCTTTAGGATGATGTCAAGTGAGGAGGGGGCTATAGGTGCAGGATATTGGGGGGGAGGGGTATTATTATTTTATAAGATTTTTTATTATTTTAAAAGTAATTTAGCTGGTAGAGGGTTAAACTTTTACTCTGACATTTAGGCATTTAACAATCATTAGCATTTGAGTTAGCTATCTATGCATAGCATTTCAGACAATCCTCACTGTGCTTCCACAAGCAGTATGCCTATTCATGGCAACCCAGTGTGCTGTGTGCCTAGGTTTGCACCTTGGTTCTCTTTGCTAATGCATATTCTGCTAACGACCACTCATAAACCACTTGGCCATGAGGTTCCTTTTTCTCTTACTCTTTTGAGGACATATCATGCTTGTGCAAAGGGCATGCCAATCTGCACAGGTCCGGTGTGCCTAGACCAACGTATTATGTCCTCATTCAGCTGACCCTATGAATAGCTTATACCTTTAGGTCTTTGTTCTTAAGCTTAAGTCATTTACCAGCACTGTGACTGTTTTTCAAGCAGGAAGATGGGGTAAAGTAAAGCAGGACAAGATGGAGTTTTCAGCAAAGAGGCTAAGAAAGTATTGTAGAAACATGTCTCATGACAATTTTCTTCCTGCACCTCTTGCACATTTTATTGTTGAGATATTTTCCTTCTAAACAATTATTGCTGCTCCATAGGAAGGTCATTGGTTTGTACATTTCATTTTTGAACACGATGTTTTATGCTATTTTCTCGTAGTTTCTCATGCTCTTAGTTTACTTCTTCTGATTTTTTAGTGAGAGATAGACACTGAAGTTTAGCAAATGCTTTTCCACGTCTATTGAGATTTTCATGTGGTCTTATCTTTAACCTGTTAGCCCAGTGACTAACATTGTAAGATCTCTAACATGTTTGACCCTCATTTTTACATTTTTAAGTTAAATCCTACTTAATTATATGTGATATTCTTTCAACCCACTACTGGATTTGATTTACCAACATTTTACTTAGGATTTGGCATCAGTATTTGAAAGTGAAATTAGCCTGTGATTTTCTTCCTTTGTACCAACTGTGTCTGGTTTGGGAATTAGTGATAAGCTGGCATTAAAAATTAGTTGAGGAGTTCCCATTGTGGCTCAGTGGGCAAAGGACCTGATGTCTCTGTGAGGAAGTGAGTTCAGTCCCCGGCCTGGCTCAATGTGTTGGGGATCCAGAGTTGCCATAGGCTATGGTGTAGGTTCTAGATGTGGCTCAGATCTAGTGTTGCTGTGGCTGTATGTAGGCCAGGAGTTGTAGCTCCGATTTGACCCCTGGATGGGGAAACTCCAAGTGCCACTGGTGTGGCTATAAAGAGAAAAAAAAAATGAGTCGAAATGTCCTCTCCCTTTTTTTTTTTTCTCATATTCTGGGACAATTGTTGTAATTAGAGAATTGTACATTCTTGGAATTTTTTCAAAATGTCACCTGTAAAACCATTTGGTGCTGGTGCCTTTTGAGAGGTAATGTGCTATTTTTACAAGCAGAAATCTTCTCCAAACACAAAAAAGGAAACAATTTGTTTTATATTTTTTCTATTTGCCTTATTTCCAAACTTATTTTTCTCTCAAAAATTTTTAATAATTTATTGGTTTTATTTGGATTATTTTTATTTTGTTTAGTTGCTTGGAAATTTTATTTTTTTTATTAAAAATTCTCTTTCAAAGTTACAGGGTTTTTTAAACAACTCTGTGTAACATTTCATTACTTAAGCAGAATTCTCACCATTGAAGAAAGGCTATTTAAGATTGAAGGCTTTGGTTTTGGTTCTCTATATTACCATAATAACTAATTCGGCCAAGTTTATATAGACATTTCAGGATTAAAATCCAAAATAGCAGTACAGAATTTATTTTCTCTAGGCCAAACAGCTATTGTCTTCACTCATATGATGATATTCTCTGGGATAAACCTCAGACCAAAATAAAGCATGTGTGGATACAATTACATTTGCTATATTCACTAATGTTTAAAACCATTGAAAACAGTGTTCATTAGCTTAAATTATAAAATACAAAGCACATTTCCAAAATAGCAGGTTTCCTATTTTCTACTCCCTGGAGGATTTAGAAAAGTTGATTTGGACCTACTGATTTGTAATATAGGGCAGAGATTATTGCCTTCAATGTCCCATACCTTTAGGGGTATGGGACTAAGAGATACAAACTACTATGTATAAAATAGATAAGCAAAATGGTTATATTGCATAGCACAAGGAATTATATGTTGTTATCATGACTTTTACTCTTTATAGTCATTATCAACTTTTAATGGAGTAGAATCTGCAAAAATACTGAACCATTATGCTAGAGATCTAAAAATAATATAATAAAAGTATAGTAAATCAACCATACTTTAATATTAAAAAAAGAATTTTGGAGGACACACATGCATGTATAAACACATACATGTCATTATGGTTGCTTTAGGGCTAAATGCTTCTGATATGATCTTTTAAGTGAGGTTCAAACATCTTAGGGATGGACAACCTCTTTGGAAGCTCTGGCACAGTGTTCTCTGCTTAGAAAGAGCCAAGTTTCATTTAATGGATGAATGAAGAATCAATGTAGATTGCAAATTAATTTACTGCTTTCAATATGATTTGAGCAGTAACTTGAATCAATCCAGTGGAAAGTGAGTTACATGTCACATTCTATGCAACCTAGTCTCTCCCTTGACTACTTTAAGGAGATGTACTTGCCAAGGGGTGGAATTTACTTAAATGTTCTGAATTGAAATGGTAGTTGAGAGACCACAGTAGTACTTGAAAAGCACTATTTTACTTAGGTAAGTATATTTTATTTAAGTTGGTAAATAGAGATTACTCTAGACCTGCATTCTCCATTCTCTGTCTTGGCCCTTGTCAATTCTACTGCTTTTGTTTCTGTAAACTTTACAACACACCTTTTATTGATTGACATTGGACTCAACTCTCTAGACTCTGACAACCTCATTGTCAACCCTGATCTGCCTCCTGAATCCTGGACCCTAACATCTAATGGCATCTAATGGCATTTTCAGTAGCTTAAAGTTGTAATTACTAAATGCAAACTCACCTTCTGTCTTTTCCTTCACTGTTTATTGTCTCTCCTAATTCCGGTGTTCAGATTACAACCCTGCCAGTCTCTGTAGCCTCAAAATAGAGAGTCAGATGTACATACTGAAATGTTGACCACAATACATACGCTGTGACAAACATATTAATAATCAATATGTGGAAATAGCCTAAATGCTCAACAATAGAGGAATGGTTTACATCAATCATTTTAAGACATATAATAAGTTACAATATATTCATTTAAAGTAGGTTTCCAAGGAATGTTTAATGACTTGAGATGGGCCCCATGGTATAAAATTAAGTGAATATAGACATGGGGGAAAAAAGGTAATTTTAAAAAGTCAGACTTCAATCAAGAAAACAAAATCACATCATGTCTTCCAGGTAAAGAGGGTTTTCATTCAGGGAATAAGAGGATTTTAGAATTGTTAGAAGGGCTGGGCAGCTACCTTCACCACCTCAGCCTGCATCCTGGAAGCAGGTGATTCCCAGGAGCTCACCTGGAAGCCTCTGCAGATCTCAAGAACCTCCAGGAAGCTCAGGCCACTGCCTTAGTCTGTAGCAGAGAAGTGGCTGGTTTTCAAAGGCTTGTTCCTCCGAAGCCACTGCAGAGCACGCAATGTCCTCCTGTGGCCCAGCTGCTTCCATGTTTAATGGCCTTTCCTAGGCTGGCTTTCAAACTGGCATGAGTGTCTCTCATCAGCAAATCCCAATGCGGAACCATTTGGCAAGAGGATTCTGGGAAATGCAGTCTCCAGAAAGGGCTGGTGGTGATCTTGTGCTGATAGTAGATAATCAGTAAGTTATTATAAATTTCCATGCTTCCATATAGTGGCATACTATGTGCAGGAACAAAAAGAATCAGACAGCTTTACATATGTGTGTTTTTTTTTCTTTTAGGGCCACACCCGTGGCATATGGAAGTTTTCAGACTAGGAGTCAAATTGGAGTTGCAACTGCCAGCCTATGCCACAGCCACAGCAACCCCAGATCCGATCCACGTCTGCAAACTATACCAAAGCTCATGGCAACACTGGATCCTTAACCCACTGAGCAGGGCCAGGAATTGAACCCACGTCCTCATGGATACTGGTCTGGTTCATTACCCCTGAGCCACAATGGGAACTCCCTATATATATATTAAAATTAAAAGATTTAAGACATATTACATATGAAAGGAATATTGCTGTATGACAAGTATAGTATAGTCCATTATAAAAATGAATAAAACATAAGTGTTGGTATAAAGAAATATATTTTTGCAACTGCACAGAAAGCTATCTGGAAGGTCACATGGCAAATTCAAAGCCATGGTTAATTCTGGGGAAGAGTGGAACTGGGAGTTAGAGGAGAAGAGCTTCTGCTTTTTTAACATTCTTCTTTACTGTTTGACTTTTTCATAAAAATCAATTCATATACCTCTTACAGAATTTTAAAATTTGGGCAATATTTATACACATATATGCACATATGTGTACATATGTATATGTATGTGTATATATAATCATCTATCTCTTTTATCTATTCATCTATTTTCATTCATACTTTGTAATATGTCAGATGGGAAAACAACAATGACCACAACAGACACAGTTTGGGTTTCCATAGAACTTACAGTTTCCAGAGTTCCCGTCGTGGCTCAGTGGTTAACGAATCCCACTGAGGTTGCAGGTTCAGTTCCTGGCCTCGCTCAGTGGGTTGAGGATCTGGCGTTGCTGTGAGCTGTGGTACAAAGTGACTCGGATCCCACGTTGCTGTACCTATGGTGTAGGCCAGTGGCTACAGCTCCGATTGGACCCCTAGCCTGGGAACCTCCATATGCCATGGGTGCAGCCCTCAAAAAGACCAAAAAAAAAAAATTTCAGTTTCCCCTTCTCAAAAACTTATAATGAATTCCTGCTAGTGACTTGCTAAGTTCTTGCTATTTCCTATTCATTTTCACCACCTATGCATTTGAGTCCTTTTATTGTATTTCCTCTCCCAGAGGAAATGGGAATTTCAGCTGTCTTTTCTTGCTTCTTGTTTAAATTCTGTCTAAATTCTGTGAACTTTAAGGTTTTGTTCAACTCAGCTTCTCTATAAAATATTGTAACTTGGGAATGACTCCCAATCTTTAAGTCCCATCCTGATCTGAAGGTCAATGTCAAGTTTCTCCCTGGGAACCAGTCTCTCTGTTCTGTCAACATTGTCAAGCACGTGGCTATTTACAATCCATTTAATAGACAAGGAAACTGAGTCTCGCTGAAAGCCAGACTGTGCTTCCCAACAGCATGAGGTAAGCGTAGTGAAACCTCCTCAGCTTCCCCTGGATCCTGATGTTAGATCCTGCCTGATGTTGGCTTGGACTATGCTGTTTTGAGAGGAAGCCTGGAAGCAACAGAGCGCCAACATATTCTCAGGAGACATATGTGACTTTATACACAGCACAGATGGGCCCTCTGTTCCCTTATGAAAGATTTTTTGAACTGTTCATTTTCTATTTGTGGAAGTAATTAGAGATCAAAGCTACAGTGTTTTTGTCGAACATGAACAAAGATTTGCCTTTCAACAAGACAAGAGGAGGAAGCCTTCACCTTTTCTCTGAAAGCTTCTTGAAATAAATCCCCTTTGCAGCCTCGTCCTCATGTAGGATTAACCTGGATGTTCTTGCCTCCCTGAGAGTTCTATTCTTCATGAAAATTTGACACCAATCACACAGGGTTGGTTAAGTATAGATGTAACTAACATATAGATGTAGAGTGTCGATGTCACTAACTCCCCCGCGACATCATGCTAGTCTCTGAAAAGATATTATAATTAAGTGCTGTCTGGCCTCGATGAGCGCATAAACTCCAGTTTCTCAAAAAATGTCGCAAGAACCTCAAGTTCCTTTGAAATCTTTTTTTTTTTTTTGTCTTTTTAGGGCCGCACCTGCGGCATATGGAGGTTCCCAGGCTAGGGGTCCAATCAGAGCTACAGCTGCCGGCCTATGCCACAGCCACAGCAACACAGGACCCGAGACACATCTGTGACCTACGCCTCAGTTCACAGCAACGCCGGATCCTTAACCCACTGAGCAAGGCCAGGGATCGAACCCGCAACCTCATGGTTCCTAGTCGGATTCATTTCTGCTGCACCACGATGGGAATTCCAAGTTCCTTTGAGATCTTAAGCTTCCTGCTAATCAGGCCTGTGCTCCTACCCCAGCTTGGACAGATGGCACCAGCGTGTTATTCCATCTGGCCCGCAAGACGAACAGGAACTGTGTCCTTGCAGGTCCAATGTAATTAACATTCAGAGTCCACAACTATTCATTAAGCACCTACCAAGAGCAGGGCAAGGCAAGGGTAGGGTCCCACGCTGAGTGAGATGTCTCCTTGCCTTTTAGGCAATTGTGTGCTAGAGGTAGGTTTACTTATTTTTATTATAACTGAAGCCTCTTTCTGCTACGATGCTCTCTATTCCTATGACTCTCCAGCCTTGTGATTTTGAGCCTCTGCCACTGCCATGGCCATGAAAAAAACACGCCCAGGCTAGCTCATTAGTCCCAGGGGAAGGAGGAAGAAAGTGTGAAGCAGAGTTCCCACTGTGGCTCCGTGGGTTATGAGCCTGACTAGTACCCATGAGGATGTGCGTTCAATCCCTGGCCTTGCTCAGTGGGTTAGGATCTGGCATTGTCGTGAGCTGTGGGGTAGGTTGCAGACGCAGCTGGGATCCTGCATTTCTGTGGCTGTAGTATAGGCCAGCAGTTACAGCTCTGATTCAAACCCTAGCCTGGGAACTTCCATATGCTGCAGGTATGGCCCTAAAAAGTAAAAGAAAAGAAAAGTGTGGAGCAAAGCTGAACTGTCCTAGCCCAGCCCAGGCAAAAGAGATGATACTCAACTGACCAGCAGCCCCTTGAGAATAAATGATCACTCTTTTATCTCACTGAGTTGTGGGGTTGTTTGTTATACAGAAAATCTAAGCCAATCTCCTGAACAATGTTACAGTCCACCCCTCATCCATAATTAGATCTCTGAGAGCTGTCTTAGAAGTAGGCAAGTTTGGATGTTCACACAAACCATATGACCTTTCCTTGTTCACACTATGATTCTTAAAATTTTTAAAATGTAAAAGACATAAGAATTATTGCATAGATTTACATATGCAACTCATGCATGTAACATTTTATGGACAAGTTAAAGAATGTTTCAAGGGTAATTTTGATTAAGTAAGATTTTCTATTTACTCACTGGATTTTAGGATCTAACCCCAATTAAAGTGGAACTTCACTCTATTTATCAATACTTAGGTTGTAAGCTTCTGGAGGAAGGGACTGTATTATATTCATTTCTGTGTCCACCTACCCCCACTCCACTCCCATGCTAGTTTCAGTGTTTGTTTCATTGGATTGTTTTATAGTTCTTAAGCATCCCGTTGCACAAGGCAGCATTTCTAGAGAGCTCTGGGGACACAGCTTGTTGCTGCCAAAAGCTTGCAAGCTAAGGTGTGTAAGCAATCATTCAAATATTACATATAACTTTTAACCGAAATTTTAAAGTAAAGCCAGGAAATCCCAGGCGCTTGGGTGCTCTTTCCCTTGCCAATTCAAGCAGCACAATTTTCTTCCCCTCTGCCAACCAGGTGCAAGTTGGAAACAGAGTATTTTAGAAAAGTTTTCCCTCCCTCCATCACACACCTGCTCTCGGCTCACACGCCCTGACAATTACAAGATGCCCCATGAACCACTGCTCTTGAAGGAGACATGCCCACAGCCTAGGACCTGGGGCTCTTCCTGAGCAAAATGCCCAAAGTTCCCACTCCGGTGGCAGGAGGGTATAGTCCATTTCTCTTCGCAGACCTGCTCCCTGTGTCATCTAAGTCAAGGCTGCCGACCTCCTTTGTTTGTCCAGCTGGACCTCAGGGATAAGGATATCTAACCACCTCACTGGGGATTTGAGGCGTTCCACGATTAATCACAGTGAGGTCCTTGCTTGAAAAGTGCTACGGGCAGGAGAGAGAAAGCTCCTTTGGCAGAAAAGGAAGAGCCATCGTGCACAAATTGCCCACCAGCAAAATAGCTATTTCCCTCCCACCCTTTCTTTTTTTTTTTTTTTTTAAGAATATAGTTGATTTACATGGTTGTGTCAATTTCTGCTGTACAGCAAAGCGACCCAGTCATTCATATATATATTTGTGAGGTGTATACACATATATACACATACATACACACACACATTGTGTGTGTATATATATATATATACACACACATACATTTTATATATATGTGTGTATACACACACATATAATACAATGTATACAACACATATGTATGTATATACAATTGCATATGTATATATACACACACAATGTTTGTATATATACAATTTGTGTGTGTATATATTCTTTTTCTCATGCTGTTAGGTTTGCTGAGGGAGGGATGCATAAGGCCAAGTGAGTAAAGCAAAAGAGAGCCCGAAATGGATGGACTGATCTCAGGGTGGCATCAGCAGCGATTGTGAGGAGACAGTCTGCATATAAAGGGCTGGTGGTGGGGAAGCGTGGCGGGAACAATGTGCGAGGGAGGGATGTGGCAAAAGCGCATGTGTCTCCTCTCCCCATCTCAGGTCTGGATCAGCATTGCAACCGCCCTGCCAAGGGCAGGGATTGACGTAAGCAGGCACAGCAGTCAATCTTGGGTCAATCCGGCTTCACAGGCAACCTTCCATATGTCCTTGTCTGTGTTGCTCAATCCAAGCAGTCACGTCCGCCATCCCCCTAGGAACCTACTCTCTTTTCATCACGTACTATCTTTCATCATGTTCTACGGGCGTTGGACAGAAGCCAATCCACTTGTCCCCCAAAAGCAGGGACCCACGGTAGCTTATCTCAGCGCCCCTCCTTTTTGAATCTTGTTTAAGAGGAAGCACCCTCCCCTTCCTGGAAGTGAGGATGGGCCTCACCTCACAGCAGCAGTTCAGTCTTTCTCGTACCTCCACCTCTTTTCTAAGCTTCAAAGGTTGGAGACGGGTGGTCAGTTGAGGGAAAATTCCTCTTTTCCACAACCTGCTGTTGCAAGTCCTGCCTGGTTTTCTCACATCTCACTTTGGAATGTGGCTCCTATATCCTGACACCTCCCATAAACTGGGTGAGACAAGCGTTCAATTTTATTTTATTTTATTTTATTTTATTTTATTTTATTTTATTTTATTTTATTTTATTTTATTTTATTTTATTTTATTTTATTTTATTTTATTTTTTGTCTTTTTGCCTTTTCTAAGGCTGCTCTCACGGCATATGGAGGTTCCCAGGCTAGGGCTCTAATCGGAGCTGTAGCCGCCTGCCTACGCCAGAGCCACAGCAACGCAGGATCCGAGACACATCTACGACCTACACCACAGCTCACGGCAACACCAGATCCTTGACCCACTGAGCAAGGTCAGGAATCGAACCCGCAACCTTATCGTTCCTAGTCGGATTCATTAACCAGTGTGCCACGAGGGGAACTCCAAGCGTCCAATTTTAACACCCTTTTATTTTGCAAGTAAACTGCCAGGTTCATAGGCACCTGATCAGTTGTGTTGAGTAAGTAAATATTGCTAGTTCCTTCTTTACAGTTTGTTTCCTTACTGTGAATTGACTCTCCAACTAAGTTGTCAGCTTCCCTGGATCAGAGATTATGCCTTGCACCGAGCAGAACTTCAGTGTAGCCAAGTTGCTCCAAGTATGGTCTTGGGACCACCAGCATCAGTTATGACATCAGTTCTTGGTCTCAATAGCAGTCTCGCTGTCAGTTGTTCTAGCAAAGTGCATCCAAGTTTCCTTGCTTTCTATTCCTCTCTCCAAGAGCACTTTGTATTTCTACATCACTGAAGAAATAAATAAAACCAGTCCTGATTTATCACAGCATATTTAGTGTCCTTTTGACAGTTCTATCATGCTTCTAATGTTACACGCTTTTTCTCTTTCTGCATTTTTTTTTTTGGTCTTTTTGTCTTTTCTAGAGCCGCACCCACAGCATATGGAGGTTCCCAGGCTAGGGGTCTAATCAGAGCTGTAGCCACCGGCCTACACCAGAGCCACAGCAATGAGGGATCCGAGCCACCTCTGCGACCTACACCACAGCTCACGGCAACGCTGAGGGATCCTTAACCCACTAGCAAGGCCAGGGATCTAACCTGCAACCTCATGGTTCCTAGTTGGATTCATTTCCACTGCGCCACAACAGAAACTCCTCCTCTTTCTGCATTTTGAGAAAGGTGAATGTTCAACCCATCCTTTGGTCCACAGCCTCGCCCTCCCATTGCTAAATTTCTTGCTGAAGTCTTTGATTTGAGATTTCCTTTTATTCTCCCTAACCCAATGCCTTTTATGCATACAGTAAACACTCAATAAATGTTCCAGTCTCCTGTAAATAGGGTTTTGATAAGAAATTCAGGGAATAGTAAGAGAGAGTGGCAAACCCAAAGCATTAAAGTTATAACATATTGTCGTAAAGACTTTGTTGGGAAAAGGACGGAGAATTATGAGGAGAGACAGTCTGTCAATGGGTGAGGTAATTAGAAACACCTGGTGTGCAAAGATCAGTGACTGTGTTAATATATTTTTGTCAGGATAATCACAACTTCAGTTGTTTTTCCAACACTGCAGATTTTTGTACTGGCTCCCATTGTTAAAATATGCACCTGGAAATCTTAAGTAAAACTTTTGTCTCTTGTTGAGCTCATCTTAAATGTTGGCTAGAACTTCATTTTTATTAGGGGAAACTTTATAGCTATCATCTGGAATGATGAGTATATGCCTTGAAGTGAAAAAGGATTTCCCAGTGGAAATGTTTCACTGTTACAAACTGGGAGCATTCAAGATGCAGGGAATAAAGTCAGCATAGGAACTGGGCATCCATTTCTCCCCAATGACTTTCTTGGTCTTTTTTGAGCTCTGCAGAAGATTACATCAAATTATTTGGATTTGACCTCATACACAAGCTGGGAGAAGGATTCCCCCGAAGGACTGATTGCTAACTCTATAATGCTATACACAGTGTGATGCTGTATATTTGGAGGGCAAACGTGGAGTCTCTAATCCTCTCCTAGTGGATGAGAATATGAAAACAATAGAGAAAATCAACAAAACCAAATGTTAGTTCTTTGAAAAAGTGAACAAAATTAATAAAACTTTAGCTAGACTAACAAGAACCAAAGAGTGAAGACTCAAATTACTAAAATCAGGAATGAAAGAGAAGATATTAGTAATGACCTTCCAGAGATTTAAAAAAAAAAAAGATTATAAGGAAATACTATGATGAATCAGTTTATCTGAATGAAATGGAGAAATTCATTAAAAACACAGAATACCAAAACTGACTCAAGAATAAATAGAAAATTTAAACAGAACAAGTAAATAAATTGACTTAGCAATTTAAAAATTTTCCACAAAAAAGGCTTAGGCCCAGATGACTTACTTCTGCATTCTACTGACCATGTAAGGAAGAATTAATGCCAATTCTTCACAAGCTCTTCCAAAAAAAAAAAAAAAAAAGAAGGAAGTTGTCCCCAGCTAATTCTATGAGGCCAGTATCATCCTGTTACCAAAGTCAGAAAGAGACAGAGGAGAAAATTATGGACCATCACATTCAGAAGAAAGTCTTTAATTCTTTACCAGAGCCTTTAGAATTCCCCTTTATCTACTTATCCAGCTAAATGACTCTTGTACCACTCCCCTCCTACCTCACTGAATGTCTCTCTGATTCTTGAACACACCAACCTCTCTTCCATCTAAGTCACTTGGCATTTTCTCAATCAAATGCTCTTCCCCCCACATGGTCATGGGTGACTTTTCTTGTCATTCAGTCCTTCTCTTTGTATTTAGATTACATGGATTTAAATCAAATACAAAGAGAAGGATTAAATGAAGAGTCAAAATTTCTCTAAGGAGGAACCATTCCAGCTGTGGTTTAACTGATATTATTTTTCATTTATTGATTTATGTATGTTTTCCCAGTCTCTACACCCCATCAGAAATGTCAGCTCCATGAGAAACCTTATCTTTCTTATTTCCCACTGTGCCCTCAGTACTTAGAACAGTGCCCAGAACATAGTAGGAACCTGATAAATGTGTAGCGAGTGAACTAATGAATAAGTGAGTGAATGCCTAGTTTATGTGACGGGGGCTGGGTACCACAACTAGAAAGAATGAAACTGATAACTCAACACTCATACCCATAGCCTCCATCTCAATTATTTGAATTTTTCCAGTGAAACTGATGTTGTTAACTACTTCAGATCTCTATACATATTGACAACCTTTTGCAAATGTATTACAACAGAAACATAATATACTAGAACAAAAAATATTATAAAATATTAGTTCGAGAGGCCTATTTTATTGATGATGCATTGAAAGTCTGAAAAAGTATTAATTTCATTTGGTCTTTTCATTCTATATATTTTCCATGGAATTTTCCTTTCTTCTACCAGACTTAGGTAAGGATTTAGGATTTTGTCATTTCTCCCTTTCTTCATAAATTTCACAGAAAAAAAAAATAGGAGCAAAGAAAAGCCCACTGCCGGGACTAATGAACATTAAGGGGCCATATGGAGCCGAGTGGAAGCCATTAGAGTTACTTCATCTTATTTGGAGAGTAAAATCACTCTGGCAAGTGCAGTCATGACATGAATTCACTGCCACATGGCAGCGAGTGTTCTGGCTGGGTGATTCTTTTTGTAACTCCATCTGCCTGGCATCACCAGAGCCCCCCAACAGCACGCAGGAACGTCGAGACAATCTCACATCTGGGGGAGAGTCCAAGCTCTTTCATTACTGGGTTCCTTGGGGGCTTATGGAGGTCCATTCCAGTTAATAGTTCTGTTTTGATCTCAGTAGGGGTGAAGTCCATTACTCTCTCTAGGATGGCCCTGTTGGCTCACTCAGCAACCCTCAATCATTTTGGCTTCATGTGGAAAGCTTTTCTTGAGCCAAGGGGGCAGGAAACAGAAATAGCAACTGCCTCTGAAAAACTGTGGGCAAATCGTGTCTCATTCACAGTCCTCTAACCAGTAAGTCTCACTCCACCCCCCTAATAATCCTTCAACACACACACACACACACACACCCATGCACACACAGTCTCACCACACACATTGACACAGTCAGCCTGGTCAGGCATATTTCCTAGGGAAGAGCAAGCTTACCTGATACTGTACCCCAAGAAGCCTCCACAGCCATCAATTGGTCCCCAGGATACGTAAGTTTCACTGACCCCAGTTGGGATTCTCAAAGCCCACAAACCCACAATCTGTACAAATGTTTTTGTGTCCTTTCTGGCCTCTCAACACTGAAAATTACGAGAATACCCTTCCCCGGTACCACTTATAGGATGTTTGCAGACTGAATGATGCAACTTTGCATCAGGGGATGGGCAAGTCACTGACCTAGGAACTAGAAGATGTGTATCCCAATCCTCTGCTAAGATTTGTTGCCTGTACAAACTTGGGCAAATCCTGAACCTCTCTGAGACTCAGTCTTCCCATCTTTAAAATGGAGACAGTGGTAATATCTCCTCTCCCGCATGGGTCAGGATCAAAGGACTTGGATATGTGACACAGCCCTAAAATGTGTGTTCTTAGAGTAAAAGGCATCATTCTGGTTTATGTCAGCTTACAGTTTGTTTTAGGGGGCTGCACGGAGCCCAGCTGGAGAAATCTTTAAAGCTCTCCCCTCCACGCAATCATGCTAGACTACATATTAGTGATTCTCAGATGGGGGTGGTTTGCCACCCAAGTGGCATTTGGCAGTGTCTGGAGACAGAGATGATAGTCATGGTGGTTGGAGAGAGAGAGCAGAGACAATACTGGTATCCAGAAGGCAGAAGCCAGGAGACCTCTAAACATCCAGCAATGCACAGGGCAGCCCCTCCTAGCATATCAACAGGTCTAAAATGTCAGTAGTGCTGAGATGGAGCACCCCTGGTGGGTACATAGGCTCACAGCCTGTGCTTTAAAGACAGAGAGTGGAGTTCTCATTGTGGCTCAGCGGAAACAAAGCCAATTAGGAACCGTGAGGTTGCAGGTTCGATCCCTGGCCTCGCTCAGTGGGTTAAGGATCCGGTGTGGTGGTGAGCTGTGGTGTAGGTCGCAGATGAGGCTCAGATCCCGTATTGCTGTGGCTGTGGTGTAGGCCAGCAGCTGTAGCTATGATTTGACCCCTAGCCTGGGAACCTCCATATGCCATGGGTAGGTCCTAAAAAACAAAAATAAATAAATAATAAATGAATAAATAAATAAATAAAGTCAGAGAGTAGTTGCAGGATGACTTGATAGCTGCCCATGCTCTGATACACACCTTGAAATCTCCTCCTGGACAGTGGAGCCAGGGAGAGGGTGTGAAATCACCCTACTCCAGATGTGCTGAATGGGTGGGACCTGGCAATATGCATCGTAACAAGCCCTCCGGGTGACTCAGACCCAGGCTGTGGTTGGAGAACTGCTGACTGAACAATAGTCACCACTCCGATTTTGCCACGTGGCACCTGGAAAAAGCATTAGCTTGGGCCCCTGCTGCAGGGACTCCTGGCAACATTTTAGCCCAGGGATCTCACTGCTAGCAGCTCTATGCTTCAAGGAGCTTAGGCAACCTCTAGGTGCAGAAAGCCAATGTCGCGTAACTCCTGTTACAGGATGCCTTGCTGAGAACCAAGGGGGTGGGGAGGGACAAATGCCGCCAGATGGCACTCCCTGAGATGTGATTAGGCATTTTGGATGACAAATTTTTTTCAGAGAAGAGGAGAGTGTGGGCTTAACTCTCCACTGGTGAGGGGCTGGCGCCAGGGTCCATGGACAAGGTGTGGCATGGTGTGCAGCAGAAGTCAGTATAACGTATGACACATTCATTCAACAAACATTTTACTGGGTGCTGACTTTGTGCCAGGCATTGGGTAGGTACTAACGATACAAAGTAGAAAAATCCAGGGGTTGCTAAACCTGGGTGGGCAACAGAACTCTGAAGAGCTTTTAAAATACGTAGATGTCTGGGTCCCAGCTGAGACCCACTGAACCCAGCTATCAAGATGGAGCGTATGTACCTATATTTTCACTCAATTCCTCAAGGGATTTTACACAGTTAAACCAGCATTGGTTCCCCAGGAATCAGAAAGCCATGGAATGAGAGGCTGTCCTTGCTGCCTAGAAAAGACTTAAATTTCAGTGGGAAAGAGTGAGAACTAGGGTAACGATCATGGCATTATGTGATAAAGGCTACGCAAGAGATGCAGGCTTTTGAAAAACAGAGACGTCATCTAAGCTGTATCCCACTAGAAGGTCAGAAAGGTCTTCCTTGAGAAAGTGATGCTTCCATTGGACCCATTTATGGCTCAATCAAGGAAAGGTAAGGCCCTTCTTTTCACATCCTAAAGCTAGACTGGTGGACCTTGGTTGACTGTTACCTAGGGTGCCACCACCAGTCAACCTGGTGGCCCTGTTCTTGCCTCTAATGTTACAGATGAGGAGACTGAGGCAGCCTGCCCAACTTACACAGCTGAGTGGTGGACCAAAGCGCCAGCCCCTGCTGGTCTGACTCCAAGTTCATGTTCTTCCCACCTCAATAGGCATCACCTGCATTTAATCACACACATGATCCTGGAGGGCAGGTACCAGCAATGGGGTCACCAGGCAGGGTGTTGGAAGCACAAAACTCTAGATCTGTTGAATCAGAATCAGCATTTTAAGAAAGTCCTGGGGAATCTGTGAGCACAGCAGAGTGAGAAGAACACTCTTCTGGAAAAGAGATGAAGAAGGAAGCATCCTTCCTATACATACAGACCAGTCTCATCCCAAGGGGGTTAGGATTTAATGAAAACATCCTTTTCAAGAGGAGGGAATTCCCAAAAATGGAAAAGAGATGCTATTTCTTTTTTTCTTTTTTTCTTTTTTTTTTTTTTTGTCTTTTCCAGGGTTGCAGCTGCAGCATATGGAGGTTCCCAGGCTAGGGGTCTAATTGAAGCTCCAGATGCCGGCCTACACCAGAGCCACAGCAACGCGGGATTCGAGCCACATCTGCGACCCATACCATAGCTCACAGCAACGCCAGATCCTTAACCCGCTGAGTGAGACCAGGGATCGAACCTGCAACGTCATGGTTCCTAGTCGGATTCATTAAGCACTGAGCCACGACGGGAACTCCAGAGATGCTATTTCCACTGTAATTTCTCATCAGAGGCTCTGCTTCCCTCACCTACTTTTTTCTTTTGGTCTTTTTAGGGCCACACCCACAGCATATGGAGGTTCCCAGGCTAGGGGTCAAATTGAAGCTGTAGCCTCTGGCCTACACCACAGCCACAGCAACATGGGATCTGAGCTGCATCTGAGACCTACTCCACAGCTCACAAGAACGCCGGATCCTTAATCCACTGAGCGAGGCCAGGGATCGAGCCTGTATCCTTATGGATGCTAATCAGTTTCATTTCCGCTGAGCTACTACAGCAACTCCCTTGGTTTTTTTTCAATTAAAATATAGTTCATTTACAATGTTGTGCCAATTTCTGCTGTATAGAAAAGTGACCCAGTCATACATATACATAAACATTCTTTTTCTCATACTGCCTTCCATCATGGCCTATCTCAAGAGATTGGCTATAGTTCCCTGTGCTCTAGGGTAGGACCTCACTGCTTATCCTTCTAAATGTAATAGTTTACATCTACTTTGTTTTGATCTTCTATATCTTCATTGTCTGATATGGTAGCAACTAGTCACATGTGGCAGCTGAGCTTTTGCTATGTGGCTGATCCAAACTGAGAGGTGCTCTAAGGGTAAAACACACATCAGATTTTGAAAACTCACTCTAGTTAGAATAATTAAAGAGGATATTTTTTCACTGATAATTGCTTACACTGATTGCAGGTTGAATAGACAGCATTTGGGATGTATTGGGTTAGACGAAATATATTATTACAATTAATTTTACCTATTTCCTTTTAATTCTTTTAATAAGGCTTCTAGAGCATTGTAAATTACGTTTGTCCAGGGACAGCAATCATCGGGGGCTTGTACATTTCTCTTGCACAGCATGGACCTAACTCTTGAGCCTCAGTGGTGAAAAAGGACTGAAGTTTCTCTACTTTTCTAACAAGTGAGGAAAGCGACTGCAGATTCTTTTTTTTTTTTTTTGCTTTTTTTTTTAGGGTGGCATAGAAAGTTCCCAGGCTAGGGGTCCAATCGGAGCTATAGCTGCTGGCCTAGGCAATAGCCACAGCAATGCTGGATCCAAGCCGCATCTGTGACCGACAATATAGTTCACAGCAACACCAGATACTTAACCCACTGAGCGAGGCCAGGGACCGAACCCACATCCTCATGGATACTTGTCCGATTCGTTTTCAATGTACTACAACCGGAACCCTGAAACTGCAGATTCTTATTCTGGGGAACTCATGGGATCCACATTTCCCTTGAGATCTGGTTGGAGTCCAAGCTTGGTGCCTTCTATGGGGCTGAGCCAGGAGAGAGTCTGCACTTGTTTCTGTGGATTTGACAAAATTGCAGATCTGGTCTCTATGTGCCTAAGGGCTTTGGATTTGGGGCAAGGAGAGAGGCCCGTTTCTGGGGAGCCAGATGGAAGAACTGAGGGATGAAGGAGGACTCAGGGTGGTGAGGGGTATCGGAGGTGCAGGGGAAGGTGGACGTATTTCCCAGGCATTTGTCCCTTGAAGGAAGCCATGCCATTCGCCTCCTCGAGTCCTTCTTGGCTCAGGACATGCTTAGTCATTTCACAACACAAGTGGACAAAGGATGCATAGATGGAATAAATATTACATTGCATCTCTGTGAATTATTCACATAAATGTTAAAAGAAAAAGAAAAAAATGCAGAGCAAGACATCTTTTCTATACAGCTGCCTTTCAAACTCATGTGCTGGGATTATATATGAGGCAAACCAAGAGGGGAGAATGAACTAGATGCTTCCCAGAGACCAGAGCTGCAGACCATATGGAATTTTCCAGGCCTGCCAAGGTTGGCTTCATGGTGAAATAACTTTCAGCTGCTCCTATGAACTGCTGCTTTCAGCTGGGTTCAATGGTTTAGTTTCTCGGCTCAAGACGCAGGGAGATCCCTGAGGCATGCATTTGAAAAACCAAAACAGAACTTTGTTCAATGTGTTTCAGCTTTTCCTGCCCCAGCCCAGACAGCTGCTTCGTGGAGCTCATGGACTTCAGTGGCATAGAACGTTCTATAGCATTTGAAAGAAAGGGAGTTCCTATGATTGCCTAGTGAGAAGGGGGCTCCTCTTTGGGGAGGGGGCTGGTGAATTGCAAAACAACAAATGAAAGGAGTTCCTGTCATGGCTCGGTGGTTAATGAACCCGACTAGGAACCATGAGGACTTGGGTTCAATCCCTGGCCTCGCTGTGGGTTAAGGATCCGGCATTGCCGTGAGCTGTGGTGTAGGTTGCAGAGGCAGCTCAGATCCCACGTTGCTGTGGCTGTGATCTGGGCCGGCAAGTACAGCTGCGATTCAGCTCCTAGCCTGGGAACTTCCATGTGCTGTGGGTACGACCCTAAAAAGACAAAAAATAAAATTAAAAAATAAAAATAAACAAAACATTGATATAGAAGAAAATATGTGATGTTTGTCATTAAGTGATGGTAGGCAGGAGTAGGGGACAAAATGTAGGTGTCAGTCGATCAACCCCAGGCATGGTCTTTATTTTGCGGGTTGGATGTTAATTATACCTAAGATCTCCCTTCAAATTATTAGGGGGTGGGGGAGACCATGTGCTTTTGGGAAAGAAACAGAGATAAGACCGTGGCCCTTTAGGTGACATAACTTGGCAGCATTATGTAGTGTTTGCGGTAGGAAAGAAAATCCTTTCAGAGGAGGTGGAAGAGGTTTTTTAGGTGTTTTGTTATTGGTGTTGTCTTTTTAGGGTCGTACCCACGGCATATGGATGTTCCCAGGCTAGGGGTCTAATCAGAGCTGTAGCTGCCGCCCTAAGCCACAGCCACAGCAACACAGGATCCGAGCCACATTTGCAACCTACACCACAGCTCACAGCAATGCCAGATCCTTAACCCACTGAGCGAGGCCAGGGATGCGTCCTCATGGATACTAGTCCTCATGGATACTAGTCAGATTCGCTTTGGCTGAGCCATGACGGGAACTCCCAAGGTTTTTCTTTGTTAGAATGCAGTAATGTTTTGTAGGGGCTAGAAGAGTAATAATAATAGTAACAATAAAGCTATTATTATTACCTTTGTGGGCACATGCTCTCTGCCAGACGCTGCCCCACATACTCCACACATTGATTCTGATTTTCATATCAAGCCACATAGGTGTTACCCATGTCTGTGGTCTGTTTCATGTCAATTTTCTTTGCAAACACAGGCTCTGTGGTTAGGCTGTGTTAAAGAGGTGAGGCCACATAAAGAGCAATGTAAAAAGACATCACATTTGGGAGTTCCTGTTGTGGCGCAGTGGTTAACGAATCCGACTAGGAACCATGAGGTTGCGGGCTCGGTCCCTGCCCTTGCTCTGTGGGTTAAGGATCCAGCGTTGCCATGAGCTGTGGTGAAGGTTGCAGACGCGGCTCGGATCCTGTGTTGCTGTGGCTCTGGCGTAGGCCAGCAGCTACATCTCCGATTAGACCCCTAGCCTGGGAACCTCCATATGCCGAGGGAGTGGGCCAAGAAATGGCAAAAAGAAAAAAAAAAAAAAAGACATCACGTTTGTCATCAGTTTGCCTGATTGTCAGGGTCTCATAGGAAATTCCACTGATGCCACAGAAAATCGTGTAAGAAGTTGTAGGACAATGATCTCAGAGGTCATGGAACAGAAGGTCTCACCGCCAAAATGAAGATGCCTGAATCAATTTATAACACACAGCAAGCAGCCAGGGAAAAGAGATGGGAAAAGAAAGAACACAGAAGATGTAGGCTGGAAGGATCACACCCCTGGATTCTTAGACTGGCAATGTTTACACACTATTTCTCTGTCACATCAGCCCTTCTGCACGATGGTGTGGCTGCAAAGACCGGAGCTGAGGTGGGAGCAAGGGGGCCCCAAAGATGGAAGACACACACACTCTTCATTTTATTGAGCTTCATTTATCACACTTCACGGATGGTGTGGGTTTCGTTTTGTTTTACAAATTAAAGGTGTGTGGCAATGCTGCATCAAGCAAGCGTATTGGCACCGTTTTTCTGACAGCCTGTGCTCACTTCATGTCTCCATGTCACAGTTTGGTAATTCACACAACGCTTCAAACCTTTTCCTTATTCTTATATATGTTATGGTGATTTGTGATCAATGATCTTTGATGTTACTATTGTTTTTTGGAGGATTGGGTTGTCTTTTTTTTTTAGGGCCGGACCTGCAGCATATGGAGGTTTCCCTGACTAGGGGTCGCATTGGAGGTGGACCTGTTGCCCTACGCCAGAGCCACAGCAACACGGGATCCAAGCCACATCTGTGACCTACACCACAGCTCACGGGAAGGCTGGATCCTTACCCCCTTACCCCACCTGTGTCTTCATGGATACTAGTCAGATTTGTTTTCGCTGAGCCACAACGGGAACACCTGATGTTTCTGTTGTAATTGCTTTGGGGTACCACAAACCACGCCCATGTAAGATGGTTAACTTAATCCATAAATGAATGCATTCCAATTGCTCCAACAGCCAGCTGTTTCCCATCTCTCCCACCCCACCCTCTACGCATCTCTCTCTGCTTGGGCCTCCCTATTCTCTGAGACACAATAATATTGAAATTAGGTCAGTTAATCACCCTGCAATGGCCTCTAATTGTCCAAATGAAGAGTCTCACATCTCTCACTTTAAGTCAAAAGCTAGAAATGATTAAGTTTGGCGAGGAAGGCAAGTCCAAACCCGAGATAGGAGGAAAGCTAAATCTCTTGCACCAAACTCCAAGTTGTGGATGCAAAGCAAAAGTCCTTGAGGAAAGTTAAAAGTGATGCTCTAGGGGAGTTCCCGTCATGGCACAGAGGAAACAAATCCGACTGGGAACCATGAGGTTGAGGGTTCGATCCCTGGGCTTGCTCACTGGGTTAAGAATCCGGTGTTGCCGTGAGCTGTGGTGTAGGTCGCAGACGTGGCTTGGATCCCAAGTTGCTGTGGGTGTGGTGTAGACTGGTAGCTGTAGCTCTAATTCATTCCCTAGCCTGGGAACCTCCATATGCCATGGGTACAACCCTAAAAAGAAAAAAAGAAAAAAAAAGTGCTGCTCTAGTGAGCACATGAATGCTAAGAAAGCAAAACAGCTTTGTTGCTGATATGGAGAAAGTTTCAGGGGTCTGAATAGAAGATCAAAGCCACCACATTCCCTTAAGCCAAAGCTTAATCAGGAGCAAGGCCCTAACTCTCTTCCATGTTATGAAGGCTGGACAAGGTGAGGAGGCTGCAAAAGAAAAGGATGAAGCTAGCAGAGATTGGCTCACATGGTTTAAGGTAAGAAACTCTGTCCATAACCTAAAAGGGCAAAGGAAGCAGCAAGGACTGATGTAGAAGCTGCAGCAAGTGACCCAGAAGCTCTAGCTAAGATCATTACTGAAGGTGGCCACCCTGAACAGCAGACTTTCAATGTGACAAAAGAGCCTTATATTGGAAGATGCCATCTAGGATTCTCATAGCTAGAGAGAAGTCAATGCCTGGCTTCAAAGCTTCAGAGGACAGGCTGACTCTCTTGTTAGACACTAATGTAGCTGGTGACTTGAAGTTGAAGCCAGTGCCCATTTACCATTTGGTAAATCCTAGAGCCCTTCCTAATCATGCTATATGTACTCACCTGTGATCTATGGATGGAACTCCAAAGCCTGGATGATAGCACCTCTCTTTACAACAGGTTTTACTGAATATGTTAAGTCTAATATTGACATCTACTGCTCAGGAAAAAAAAAATCCTTTAAAAATACTACTGCTCAGGAGTTCCCATCATGGCTCAGCTGTCACAAACCCGACTGGTAGCCACGAGGATGCGGGTTTGATCCCTGGCCTCACTCAGGTGGGTTAAGGATCAGGCATTGCTGTGAGCTGTAGTGTAGGTCACAGATGCGGCTTGGATCCCTCCGTTCTGTGGCTGTGGTGTAGGCTGGCAGCTGCAACTGTGATTCAACCCCTAACCTGGGAACCTCCATATGCCTCAGGTACAGCCCTGAAAACAAAGCTAAAATAAAGCATTCTTTGCTCATTGGCAATACAATTGGTCCCCCAAGAGCTGTGGTAGAGACGTACAAGGAGATTAACATTGTTTCTATGGCTGCCAACACAACATTGATTCTGCAGCTCACAGATCATGTTATTTCAACATTCAATTCGATTATTTAAGAAATATGTTTTGTAAAACAATAGCTGCCAAAAATAATGGTTCCTCTGATGACTCTAGGCAAAGTCAATTAAAAACTTTCTGGATCTACCAACCCCAAATTCCCCATCCATCTCACTTCCTCCTCCCTCCCCCTTTTGTCTATCAGTGAGTTTGTTTCTGTTTTGTAGATAGGTTCATTTGTGCCATATATTAGATTCCACATATAAGTGATATCATACGGTATTTGTGTTTCTCTTTCTGACTTGCTTCACTTAGTATGAAAATCTCTAGTTTCATCAATGTTGCTGCAAATGCCATTATTTTGTTCTTTTTTATGCCTGAGTAGCATTCCATTGTATATAGGTACCAAGTTGTCTTAATCTATTCATTTGTGAGTTGACATTTAGGTTGTTTCTATGTCTTGACTATTGTGAATAGTGCTGCAACTGTTACATTTAGAATGGATAATCAATGGGGCCCACAGGGAACTATATCCAATCTCTTGGGACAGAACATAATGGAAGATAGTATGAGAAAAAAATGTATATATATATATATATATATATATATATACATATACGTGTGTGTGTGTGTGTATATATATATATACATATATATATATATATATGACCAGGTCACTATGCTATGCAGCAGAAAATGGCACAACACTGTAAATCAGCTCTACTTTAATAAAAAAGTAAATTAAAAAAAAAAAAAAACCTCCTGGGAAGGATTCATCATTCTAGATACTACCAAGAACATTTATAATTCATGAGACGAGATAAAACTATCAACACTGACATGAATTTGGAAAAAGTTTATATCATCCTGCATGACTTTGAGGGGTTCAAGACTTCAGTGGAGGAAGTAACCGCAGATGTGGTGGAAATAGCAAAAGAGCTGGAATTCAAAGCAGAGCTTGAAGATGTGACTGGATTGCTGCACTCTCATGATAAAACTTTGATGGATAAGGAGTTGCTTCTTAGGGATAAGAAAAGAAAGTGGTTTCTTGAGATGACATATACCTGGTGGAGACGCTGTGACAACAAGGGATTTAGAATATCACGTAAATTTAGTTGATAAAGAAATGGCAGAGTTTGAGAGGATTAACTCCAATTTTGAAAGAAGTTCCATATGCCACAGGTTTCTTTTTTACTAAAGAAAAGAATATATATATATATATATGTATATTTAGATGTTGAATAAGTTCTCTCTGTGTGTTTTTTTTTTACACGCATATAAAACAGAAGTGTCACAAAAGAATATTTACTCTTCCTACGTATGATATGCACTGATACTTGCCATTCTGTTCTTTTACTTCAAACAAACAAACAAATAAAAAACCTGTTCTGGTTCCCTTCCCATCTTGAAAAAATATTTTCTTAAATACAGATTCCTGGCCTTAACCAATGAAAATGTGTAGAAATAATGACCAACCCATTCAGGATCCTTACTGCCCAGATATGTTCTCTAATACTATTTCCCACTACAAAGAACCAGGACTCTGAAAAATGGGCCAAAAATAACTGTTCTACTGAAAAGGAAAGGAGGTATTAAAGAACACTCGAGACGTGTCACAATGACCCAGGAGCCAACCGGAAGAGGGTCCCAAGGACCAAAGATGGGACTATACAAGCAGCAAGAAAAATAATAACTGCGGTGGATTGAGACACCCCAAATATCTTAAAATCTAAGACTTTGCAATGATACCAAAAAGCCCTCTAATTGGTAATTTCTGGAAAATGCTAGGGAAATAGTTTCTTATTCTAGAAATTGATAAACAAAGGGAAACAATGCAGCAGGTATCCTGCCTTTCCTATGGACCATGTCCCAGGAAAACCAAATAATTGCTAAACAAAAGTTCTTCTTCACAGGAGAAATGAGGCCAGTAAATGCACTGCATTGTTTTCTGCTCCTAAACTCACCAGTTCTTTTTTTTTTGGGGGGGGGGTGTCTTTTTGCCTTTTCTAGGGCTGCTCCTGCAGCATATGGAGGTTCCCAAGCTAGGAGTCTAATCGGAGCTGTAGCTGCCAGCCTATGCCAGAGGCACAGCAATGCGGGATCCAAGCCACATCTGCGACCTACACCACAGCTCATGGCAACGCCAGATCCTTAACCCACTGAGCGAGGCCAGGGATCCCGCAACCTCATGGTTCCTAGTTGGATTCATTAACCACTGAGCCACGATGGGAACTCCCTAAATTCACCAGTTCTACCCCCAATGCCATTTAGCAATGTGTGCGATACATGGAGTGTATTCCAGTTTAGCAAAGATAAACTCTTTTTTTTATTTATTTTATTTATTTTTGTCTTTTTAGGGCCGCACCCTCGGCCTATGGAAGTAGGGGTCAAATTGGAGCTGCAGCTGCCACCTACATCACAGCCACAGCCAGTGCCAGATCTGAGACATGTCCACCACCTACACCACAGCTCACGGCAACACAGGATCCTTAACCCACTGAGTGAGGCCCACCCGTACCCTCACAGATACTAGTCAGGTTTGTAACCTGCTGAGCCACAACAGGAATTCCATGCAAAGATAAACTCTTGTTTTGGATCCTATCAACTTCTTGAGTTAGAGAAAATTGTTGTTCCCCAGACATCACTGTAAGGAGAGCTTTGTCTTTATTTGAAAGACATACTTTGATAACTTATTGCAGGTGTAGGGAGGAAGTCCCAAGGGCATATCGAAGCAGCAAGGATGACTCTAAAATCCTGGACAAAGGAGAAGGGGACACAAAAGACAGAACAAAAGAGTGAGAGATTGTGTTTTGCGCCTAATGACCACCTCCCCAGGACCCCTCAAAGCTTTGGTTCACTAGAAACTCATGTATGGGTAGTGTGAGTGAGGTCCCTCAGGGCCCTCAGTAGTTAGTCTGTGTGATACCTTTATATGAATTAGAAAAGGCAAACTTGGAGTTCCTTTCATGGCTCAGCAGATTAAGAATCTCACTAGTATCCATGAGGATATGGGTTCAAATCCTGGCCTCATTCAGAGGGTTAAGGATCTGGTGTTTCTGCAGGCCCTGGCCTAGGTCGAAGATTTGGCTGGAATCCTTGTTCCTGTGGCTGTGGTGTAGGCCGGCAGGTGCAGCTCTGATTTGACCCCTAGCCTGGGAACTTCCATATATCATAAGTTTGGGGGGAAAAAAAAGGCAACCTCTGAGAGTATAGAGAAAAGGGAACCCTCCTACACTGTTGGTGGGCATGTAAATTGGAGCAATCACTATGGACAACAGTATGGAGGTTCCTTAAAAAACCAAATATAGAACAAACATATGATCTAGCAATCCCACTCCTGGGTATATATTTGGAGAAAACCATAATTCAAAATATACATGCACCCAATGATCATTGCAGCACTGTTTACAGTAGCCAAGACATGAAAACAACCTAAATGTCCATTAATAGAGGAATGGATAAAGAAGATGTGGTACATATATACAGTGGAATATTATCCAGCCATAAAAGGACATAAATGCCATTTGCAGCAACATGGATGGACCGAGAGATTATCATACTGAGTGAAGTCGGATAGAGAAAGACAAATATCATATAAAATCACTAATATGTGGACTCTAATAAAAATGATACAAAAAACTTATTCACAAAACATTAATAAAAATTTCAAAAACAACCTTAATATTGCCAAAAGGGAAACACTGAGGAAAAGAATAAATTGGGAACTTGAAAGTGGGATGTGCACACTACTATACACAAATGGGTAAGTAACAAGGACCTACAGTAGAGCACAGGGAAATCTACTCAGTGATGGTCTATATAGGAAAATAATATGAAAAAAATATATAGATGCATGTGTATAACTGAACCTCTTTGATGTACACCTAAAGCTAACACAACATTGTATGTCAAGTATATTCCAATAATTTTTTTTTAAAGGTAACCTCTCATGGGAAACAAATTACAAAACTGTGTACTCGCTGGGTGGAGGAATTTCCTAACACATCCCCTTTGTCTGGGCTTTTCTGGGAGGCCTGAGCTGGACCTCAATTTAATTGCCATCCTGTCCCTGGCCAGAGCATCCTTGCGCAGGGTCCAAGCTGGTTCTGGGTCCAGGTGGACAGCAGCCCTGGTTCTCAGCCCAGGTTGTTGGAAGAAGAAAGGGCACATAAGTGGGCAAGGAGCCAAAAGGCAGAGAAGATGCTCAACCCCCCAGAATTTGCAGGAAAAATAAGGAAGGGCTATGGAATTGGGATCTCAGGCAGTCTTCAATAATCTCACAGGTCAGCCTGTATATACATGTCAATTTCTGTGTACTCTTTCTGTGCTTTCTCTAATCTTGCCAAATTGTATATAACCCAGGGGATAAAAATCTCAGACCTGCCTCATCTATCACTGTTCACCATTCCTAATAAGCGGATAGAAGAAACGAATCAAAATGAACTTATGAGGTGTGTGGCCTGACTTGGCCTTTTTCTGGGACACCCCCCTCCTCCTCTCCACAGCTGGGGCTCAGCCCTTCTCTGCAGGGCGGTGCTCCAGCTCCAAGGAACCCCACGTGCAGAAGAGCCTTCCTGGGTCCCCCACCCTAAGCCCACCTACCCCAGCTCTGCACACTCCACACTTTTTTTCAAGGGGAACAAGGTGGCAGGACTGGGGAGGGGTCTTCTGATAGAAAAACAAGATGTGCAGGCGAGTTTGGAGTTAGTAGATGCAAACTATTGCCTTTGGAGTGATAAACAATGAAATCCTGCTGTATAGCACAGGGAACTCTATCTAATCACTTGTAATGGAACAGGATGGAAGATAATGGGAGAAAAAGAATGTGTGTGTGTGTGTGTGTGTGTGTGTGTGTGTGTAGAACTGAGTCACTTCACTGTACAGCAGAAATTGACAGAACATTGTAAATAAACTATGATAAAAATTTTTAAATGATTTTTATTTTTTCCAGTATAGTTGGTTTACAGTGTTCGGTTAATTTCTATTGTACAGCAATGTGACCCAGTCACACATACATATATGCATTCTTTTTCTCATATTATCAAGAAAAGAAAAGAAGCATGGAAGAGAAAGAGGTAGCAGCAGGTGCCAATGGGAAAATGTGGGAGCTGGCCCCGTAGTTAGTTGCCTGAGAGGCAAATGGAGATGAAACCCCACTTCTGAACTGGATATGCCTCCTCATTTGAGATCAAGTCAGGGGTTTTTCTGGGATGGGGAGCCTGTGCCATCACTGTGGTCAATGCAGCAACAGCAGCTGCCCTGGCTTTACACTCAGACCCCAAGCGCATGAGTGGCCCTGAGCAGAGATGCGGGGGGCGGCTGGAACCTGGGAAGAGGAGTTTAACCCAAGAGGTGAATCCATCCTGCCTGTGAGCCTGGAAACAGGAAAGATGATTAAAGCCACGGAGGGATGCCCTGGGCTGTGCTTTGGTGGGCGAGCCAAGATCTGAGGCCATGCTGAGCTCCTCTCTGACGGAGCTTCAGATGCAATCTCGGGGAATATTTCCCTCAGTAGCAGGAACTAAAAACACAAATGCTGCCGTGGCAGGACAGTGAGAATGTTGAAGGGATGGGGGGTTTGAGGGAGAGAATAAAGAGCACTCAGTCACGTGGTACTGGTGAGGGTGTAGTCTAACAGCTAAGAGGAAAGGTAACAGGAGATTCCAGAATGTTCTTTCGGTGTTCTGCTCCCCCACTGTCTCCAATCATGAGGGGCTCTGGGAGTTCCCAATCACAGTATCCTGTGGTGCTCACAGATGAGGTTGCTGTGGGCTACAATTCAACACTACCACCTGACTCCATTGCTGAAACAGCAGAGATATTTATAAATATACGGAACAAGAAGGCTGTAGGAAGGGCCATTCCAGCGTGCTTAATTCAGTGGCTCAAAGATTTCAACACAGACCCAGGCACTTTCTATCTTCCCACTTGGCCAGTGTCAGTGTCAGTCTGAAGCCTTTGTCCTCAGCCCAGGCCCCCGCTGGTGACAAGATGGCTCTGGATTCCCAGCAGTCATGTCCACTCCAGACACCACCCAGGAACCAAAAGCATGTCTTGGTCTCTCCGTGTTTCTTTTTCCTGTGAGGAAACATTTCCCAGAAGATTCCCAGTAGAATTCATCTCACATCCTATTGGCCCAAGTGTAGCCCATGTTCTGGTCTAAACCAGCCATTGGCCAGGGGATGGTTAGCTTAGACCAGGGGTCAGACTAGTTTTTATACTTTTAAATGGTTGAAAAAAAAAATCAAAAGATGAATACATTTTCATGACATGTGAAAGGTGTATGAAATTCAAATTTCAGTGTCTATAGAGTTTTATTGGAACATAACCACACTTGCATTCATTAACCTGTTGTCCATGGCATGCTTTCATACCACAATGACAGCTTCGAGTCGTTGCAGCAGAACTATGGCCTGCAAAGCCTAACATATTTACAATGGCTTGTATTTTTTCTCTTTTTGGGGCCACACTTATAGCATATGGAAGTTCTCAGGCTAAGGGATGAATTGGAGCTGCAGCTGCCGGCCTACACCACAGCCACAGCAACACCAGATCTAAGCTGTGTCTGTGACCTAACCACAGCTCACAGCAATGCCAGATCCTTAACCCACTGAGCAAGGCCCGGGATTGATCCCGCGTCCTCATGGATGCTAGTCAGGTTCTTACAGCTGAGCCATGATGGGAACTCCTTACTATGGCTTTTTACAGAAAAACTTTACTGACTCTTGGTTTTGACCACTCAGGACCCACCCTGAAGGCTGGAGCTGGGGCTGGTCCCCTGGAAGCACTTAGCCACCTGGAGGAGGGGGATGATATAACCAAATTGGGCTTCTTTGGAAAGGAGGAAGCAAACATGGAATAGACTTCCCCCTCCCCTACAGACACAATTCATTCATTAGTCCAAGGGTCTAAGCCATCTTAGGAACGTCCTAAGCCAGGTCAATCTAAGGTTTTGAGCTTGAAAACAAGGCAGAGGGCCAGGCCCTCTCTGGTGTCTTGACTGTCAAAATGATCCTGAGAGTGGCCAGTGGCCAAGGTCCCAGAGCAGCAGAGGATGCCAGTTTGGCAGAATGGAGCGAGTTTCAGAAACAAGAGATGGAGGAGAAGAGAGAGATGCTGGCAGCATCAAGTCTCCAGCTCCAGGTGGGGCCCAGGTGTAGACTTTACCTTCCAGAGATTTAGAAATGGAGCCAACACATTCCCCACGTCATCCAGGCAAGTTTCATGTGCATGTCATGCTGCACTTTCAGACAATGAGACCTGATGGCTACAGGCTTCAAAGAATTTACTATTCATCTAGGGAGCTGGAGCTTTCCTCCTAAAAAGGGAACTAATTCCAGAAGGTCCATACTAAGGACCAAAAGAGACACTCAGCCAGGAAGTCCTATAACATTTCAGAAGAGAGAGGAATGGCCATGAGTTGGTGTGTCCAAAGAAAAGCTATGGGAGTTCCCATCATGGTGCAGCAGAAATGAATCCGACTAGGAAACACGAGGTTGTGGGTTCGATCCTTGGCCTCACTCAGTGGGTTAAGGATCCAATGTTGCTGTGAGCTGTGGTGTAGGTCGCAGATGTGGCTCGGATCTGTTGTTGCTGTGGCTGTGGCATAGACTAGCAGCTACAGCTCCGATTGGACCCCTAGCCTGGGAACCTCCATATGCCATGGGAGCAGCCCTCAAAAAGACAAAAAAGACAACAAACAAACAAACAAGGAAAAGTTATGAATGTAGGTAAACTTGAGAGAGACCTCATGGCAGGAAGGGAAGGTTCGGGAAGCTCATAGCTGAAGAGATGTTTGGACAGAGCCAGAGGTGAGAATGCACAAAGCAGATTCAGACCAATTTTGTGGCTTTTAGATGAGTCAAGAGACATCAAAAGCCATCTAAATCCACTGGCAACTGATAATCAGGAGTTTGACATGATGCCTTACATAGCTATTATTATTATTATCATATCATTACTATTAGTTCATATTCTTATGTAGCTTCACTTCCATATCTGGGATGTGTACTAAAATTCTGAATTCTCTTTTGCTATGTACATGCTGGTAATCCTAGCTCTATCCTCTTTAGGAAAGCACTATACAGAGAGTGTAGCTTTTTTCAGTGTCCTTCCAAAATTATACCTCAGCCACCAAGTTGGAATGACTGTGCTCCACCAAACACTACTGAACTGAACAAATTGGGAAAGGCTCCAGCACTCCATAATTTCCTAAGTCCAGCCTTTTTGACACTTTGAAAGATGAGGCAGGGAAACTGCTGGTCTCCTGGTAATGATCACCACCTGTTCTCTAAGCAGCCCCCCACTCCCAGCAACATCTCCCCCCAGGGAAAGGGGGGGGGCGCGGAGGGAAGAGAGAGCTGGCCATATGGATCTGGCAAGTCTGCCTGGCGAGTGTCATTTCTGCAGACCCCATCTGCAGGGTCACAGTCTCCTGTTCTGGGAACGGACTCACCCTTGGTAGAAGTGGGATATGGCCAATACGTCTTTGAGGCTCTCTAGGTCCTTTTTTTTTTTTTTTTTTTTGTCTTTTTGCCATTTCTTGAGCAACTCCCGAGGCATATGGAGGTTCCCAGGCTAGGGGTCGAATCAGAGCTGTAGCCACTGGCCTATGCCACAGCCACAGCAACGCGGGATCTGAGCCGCGTCTGCAACCTACACCACAGCTCAACGCAACACCAGATCCTAACCGACTGAGCAAGGCCAGGGATTGAACCAGCAACCTCATGGTCCCCAGTCAGATTTGTTAACCACTGAGCCACGATGGGAACTCCTCCCTAGGTCCTTCTAATGCTTTCTTTTAAACTATCTTTCTCAACTTTCTACTTTATGCAGTGTCCTGGAGGCTGCCCAGTGCAGTCCTGCTAGCAGGATCTCATGCTGTAAGATTACATGAAACATCTCAGAGTTAAGGTTATCTGGACGGTGTCAACAGCCCCTGGGTAGCCTTCCTGTCCCCACCAGCACTCCCTTCAAGTCAGTCTTCCACACCATGGCAGTTTCAGCTTTAGAAAGTATAAACCTGACCTCGGAACTCCCTCCCACCTAGATTCAAGTCCTTCAAGGATCCTACATGGCTTGATGAATAAAGTTCAATTCCTTGATATGATGCAGACTGGTGGTTCTCCAAGTGTGGTCCCCAGGCCAGGAGCAGCATCCCCTGGACCTCCAACCAGACCCACTGAATCGGAAACCCTGGGGTGGGGTCCAACTCTCCGTGTTTAGCGAGCTCTCCTGGAGATTCTGACATAAGGTCAAGTTTGAGAAGCGCTCATGCAGGCAATCCCTACCCATTGACCTAGATTCGTAGCTCACAATTCCTGAGATCCACCCTATGGTTTAGCCCAAAGATGGCAAATAGACTTCCCCAATCTGTCCATCTCTCCAGGCTTTAGTGTCTTCCTGGCATGCTGTGCTGAGTATGCTGAAGCCCCAGCCTTAGTTTATCAGGCGGGAGAACCGCTCCACGATTGATTGGTGATGTCTACGTACGAGAGGAACGGAGCGCTCAGGGCAGGATGCCAGGCACTTTCCAATCGGATTCCAGCCACATATGTTCAGTCTCCGCCCAGTTCACCAAAGCTGTTGTTGAATTGATTAGAAGAGACCACCCACCCTGGCAGAAGAATGTGTATTTCAAAAGATGCCACCCTGAACAGGGTTGAATTTAGCCCCAAAGAACCAATCCCTAAGAAGGAAGAACTGGGGGCTCCCTGGGTACCAGGGGGGAGTTTGAAGGGAGGGATGCTGTGCAGTAGAGCCGGCTGTACCTCCTTTTCTTTGTGTGCTTTGCTGTAGCCGATTAGGGGGCGGGGAAAAGAGCTCAGCTTGAGGCAACCCCCCCCACCCCACCCTCCTACCCCCCCCACCCCACCCCCCCACCCCGCCCCAGGCAGTCATCTGTGGCTGGAGATGGATGCTGTGGCGAGGAGGCTCAGGCTCAGCATCCCCAAGTCCTAAGGGGGGATTTAAGTGCGATACTTAATTTTTCCAACACAAGACGCCCAGGGCCGGGGGGCCAGACGGGGAGGGGGCCAGAGGGGCTGTAGGAGCCAGCACAGCTGGAAGTGATTAAGCCCCAGCCATGCAGGCAGCCAGGCAGCCTGCAGGTAATAGTCTGGGCCTGGTAGAGCTGCAGAAAGAAACCTTTGCCCCTAGAAGTGTTTGGCAGCCCCCTCTGCTATATTTTGACTCAGTGTCTGATACGACTGTGGAGGTTTCCACGGTGAAAAATGAAAAGTGCTTAGTGAGTTCCTTTGCACTCTGGCGACGGGAGGGGGTGGGGGAAGTGGGGGGCTAGTTCTGATCGCTTCGCATATGCAAGAGGCACAGATGCTCCCTCCAGACCTACCTGAAGAAAAATAGGGTTTAGAATTTCCTGCGAAATCTTTTCCTCTCCTGAAGGCTGGGGTTTCGATTTCCTGCTTGGGTCATTCAGCTGCACTTTCAAATGACTCTACAAGGCGAGCTTGGCCCCCTCTCTCTTTGTCCCCTCACTTGCCCCCTCACCCAGATCTGTCCCAGACCTGGCCAGACAGGGCCACCGTGAGGGCAACAAAGGCCCTCTCTCTCCTCAGCTCCGGGAGTTCCACACCTTCCTGGAACCCTGAAGTTCATCTTTCCTTCTGGACATTGTAAATCTAACTCTTGGAGTTCCCATGGCTCAGCAATTAACGAATCTGCCTCACATCCATGAGGACATGGGTTTGATTCCTGGCCTCGCTCAGTGGGTTAAGGATCTGGTGTTGCCATGAGCTGTGGTGTAGGTCGCAGAAGCGTCTCGGATCCTGTGTGGCTGTGGTGTAGGCCCAGCAGCTACAGCTCCGATTGGAACCCTAGCCTGGGAACCTCTGTATACCATAGGTGCAGCCCTAAAAAGACAAACATAAATAAATAAGTGAATCCTGCTCTTATATTTCATGTTTTCAAGGTGATCTACTTACCAAAAAAGTGAGCTTGATGTCCCTCTTAGTTATGGGGAAAAAGCACACCTTAAGATTTATTTACAATGATCCGTATGTGAAATATTCCAGCACAGCCTGCAGTGATTACCTTGTCATGATACCCGCAGGAGGAATGCCAACAAATATGGCTTGGGCTTTATCTCAGAAATTTTAGCCATGAACCTCTCCAGGAAAAAGAACATTTTTAGGAGCCCTGCTTGAGGCACTGTTACCCCTGAACTCAGCATGCAGTGCAGCCGTGCAGTCCTCTGCAGGCTATTATGCCTAATTTTTTAAGTCCTTGCTAAGTTCTATCAGGCCTGCCACCCTGGCTGTTAAATGTCACTTAAGACCTAATGAATTTAACTGCTCTGACAAGTTGAAATTAGTTCCCACAGAGACTGTAATTTGCCTTTTCCCAACTGATACTGCTCCAGGCATATTTTTAAAATAACTTAAAAAAAAATTTTTAACTATGCAGTGTATGTTCATCACAGAAAAGTCAGGAAATAACAAAAATCAAAATAAGATTAAAAAAAGCACAGTTTTGTCATATAGTTCTAGAGTTATATCTTGATATGAATCCTTCCCCTGTTTATGTATGTGTAATGAGAGGTGATAGTTCAAAAATTATTAATGAGTATCATTCTTTTTGCATTTTCATGTTCATGACTCAAAATAGAATTTTGCAGACAATGAATGTGAGAACCAAATTCTGTTCAAGGAGAGTTGTTTTTTTTAATTGAGATGTAATTGACGTACACCATTACATCCGTTTCAGGTGTACAGCATAGTGATTCAATATTTGTATGTAAGTGTGAAATGATCACAATCTTTCTAGCTACACCTGTCGCTGTACAGAGTTACAGTGCTTTTTCTTGTGACATTTTTTTTTTTTTGCTTTTTAGGGCCACACCTGCAGCATATGGAAGTTCCCAGGCTAGGGGCGGAATCACAGCTGCAGCTGCCCGCCTACGCCACAGCCACAGCAAAGCCAGATCCTCAACCTACTGAGTGAGGCCAGGGATTGGACCTGCGTCCTCATGGATACTAGTTGGATTTGTTTCTGTTGCGCCACCATGGGAACCCTCTCTCAGTCTAAGAGCAACAGCCTCCTAGCTGGACTCAGCACTGCTAGTCTTGCCTACCTCGGGACCCTTCCACTTTCCTTGAAGCCATTCTCCAATGCGTGCTCAATTTCTAATGCACAATTCTGTTCATGGAACTTTCCTGCTGAAAATTCCCCAGTGGTTTCCTATTGCCCTCTGTATAACATCTAACCTCCTTGTTCCAGTAGCGAATACCATTTATGATCTGACCCTTTCCCACCTTTCTACATGCATCTCCAAACTGCAAAGAACTACTTGTCATTTCCTAAAATGTTCACTCTTCTTGTTTGCACAAATTATTTTCTTTACCCAGAAGACTTCTGCCATTCTCCCAATTCCCCTTACTTTCCTCTCAAAGCCGCCAGAATCTAACCAAGATGATTACAGAAGCTACCTCACAGCTCTCTCTGCTTTTACTCTCACCTACCTCATACCTCTCCCCCTGTCTATTCTGAGAGGAACCTATGGATGGTTTTAAAGCATAAACAAAATCTGTCCCTCTGTGGCCTCCCCTCACCATGGCTCACCAGGCCCAGTATGGCCCAGCTCAGCTCACCTGCTCATCTTTCCCCTCGAGTACCAATGCTCCGTCCACCTTGACCTCTTTCCTGTCTCTCTATACCACCTCAGGGCCTTTGCACTTGCTGTTCCCGTGGTTGGGAATGCTCTTACTCTAGTTTTGCTCCATGTGTCTCAGCCTCTAGATCACAGCTTAAATAAAGCCTTCTGAGAGAGCCCTTTGTAGACCATTCTTCCAAATTCAAGAGTGCTCTTCTTTGTGGCTGCCACCGCTGCCATTCTCCATCACAGTATCCTGTTTCTAGCCTTCCCTGTGCCTTTCCTAGCCACTATCATTTGATGTACGTATTTGTGTATTGTTTTGTTTTTTTAAATTATTTTTATGGCTGCACTGGCAGCATATGGACGTTCCAGGGCCAGGGGTTGAATCCGAGCCACAGCTACAATCTATGCCATGCCTGTGGCAATGCTGGGTCCTTAACCCACTGCACTGGGCCAGGAATTGAACCTATGCCTCCACGGCTGCTGCATTAAGATTCTTTGGGGTTTTTTTTGTTTGTTTTTTTGTGTTTTTTTTGTCTTTTTGCCTTTTCTAGGGCCGTTCCCATGGCATATGGAGGTTCCCAGGCTAGGGGTCCAATAAGAGCTGCAGCCACCGGCCTACACCACAGCCACAGCAACTCGGGATCTGAGCCTCGTCTACAACCTAAACCACAGCTCACAGCAACGCCAGATCCTTAACCCACTGAGCAAGGCCAGGGATCGAACCCGCAACCTCATGGTTCCTAGTTGGATTCATTAACCACTGAGCCACTATGGGAACTCCTGCATTCAAATTCTTACCCCACTCTACCACAGCAGGAACTCCTTGTTTGTGTATTGTTTTATGTGTTTACCATTTCTCTCTCCCACTGGGCTGTCATTCTATCCTCAGCACCTAGTACAATCCCCAGCCCAAATTTGTATTTACTGAATAGAAAAGTGAATGAATGACTCCTCAATAGCCCAGCACAAGCATCACTTCCCTGCTGAAGCTATCCCCGACCCTTCCTGGCTAAACTCCGCTTCCAATTATGGATAATGATTTTCTCATGTTTCTCTAGGCTGACTGATCATTAAGAGAAAGGACTGTGTGTATATTCTTCACACCAATCACAGTGCCTGGTGCAGTTGGTGAGGGGTCCATAAACATTGCTTGGCTTGGTGAAAATTGAATATATGAGAAAAAAAAAAAAAACCTGCCAGTTTCCATGACAGCTCACAGCTCCAACCACAATCACCTCCACTTCATCCTCCAGGGTAACCCTGCTCCAGCACAGCACCTCGCACAGTGGAAGTTTCAGGAATATTTGTTAAGTGGAGGAATACATACATTTTTAAAGGATAATAGACTCAGATTCCCACTGTGACTCAGCAGTAATGAACCTGACTAGCATCCATGAGGATGTGGGTTTGATCTCTGGCCTCACTCAAGGGTTAAAGATCCAGCGTTGCCATGAGCTTGGTGTGGGTCGCAGATGCGGCTGAGATCTGGCGTTGCTGTGGCTGTGGTGTAGCCCCAGCAGCTACAGCTCCCATTCGACCCCTAGCCTGGGAACATCTGTAGGCTGTGGGTGTGGCCCTAAAAATTTGAAAGAAAGAAAGAAAGAAAGAAAGAAAGAAAGAAAGAAAGAAAGAAAGAAAGAAAGAAAGAAAGAAAGAAAGAAAGAAAGAAAGAAAGAAATTTGCGAAGCTTATCCTTTTATTAGCAACTACCCTGTCACAAAACTGTGCTTAAGCTTTGGTTTCATGGCATTTTTTGTAGTTACCAAAAGAATATGACTTTTCTGACTTATCAGCTAGAGCTGGGCAGGAAAGCCTGGAAAAGACTGAAGCATCACCTATGTGCCTTCAAAGCCAGCCCCTACCAAGAATGGAGTAATTTTGCTATAAACTAACAGTATCTTGTATCAGCGTCGAGGGGACTGTAAGTGTGCAGCCACCCAACCCAGGTTTTATTTAACAGATGCCTAGTGGCCTTCATCTGGCTCCCTGATGGCTGGCTGGCCCCCATGTGACAGGGAGTTCACTGGTTTTGAGTTGGTTTCAGTCATTCCCTTATGTTGAGGGATGTGTGTTCTTGTGTGTGTGCGTGTGTGCGCGTGTGTGTTTGTGTGTGTTTAGTGATAACCATTTAAGTAGGAACCTTGAGAGATGTTCCCCTTCAGAACATCTTCAAAATAGCAAAATTCTCTTGCTTGGTCAGGAGAAAGTTGGGACTTACAGAGAGCATGTCATAATCTGTGGTGAGTTGCTTCTTTTTTTTTTTTTTTTGGTCTTTTTGCCTCTTCTAGGGCTGCACCAGCGGCATATGGAGGTTCCCAGGCTAGGGGTCCAGTCGGAGCTGTAGCCACCAGGCTACAGCCAGAGCCACAGCAACGCGGGATCCGAGCCATGTCTATGACCTACACTACAGCTCACGGCAACGCCGGATCCTTAACCCACTGAGCAAGGCCAGGGATCGAACCCACAACCTCATGGTTCCTAGTCAGATTCGTTAACCACTGAGCCACAAGGGGAACTCTGGAGTTGCTTCTGAAAATGCCATTGGTGGAGGTTGACATTGATACTAAATAGCTAGGCAGGTAAGGTCAAGTTCTCTCATACGGTCATGTGGTTTTTCCATAGATCATGTTACCATGCTATTTAAGACACTGCATCGAAATTGTCCTTCATTTTTGGACATTGTAATAGGTGCATATGTATTTGAATTCTAATTTCTGACTACTGAATCGTATTTTATAGCCACTAGGGCACTATGTTATTTAAATGATCCTTTGTGAATCCTTTTGTTTGGTGGGCCTGGGAGAAGAAACATTTACATTCCTCAGACAAAAGAAATATTGTAATAGAGGATAGTTTTATTATTTTTTTGTGTGTCTTTTTGCCATTTCTTGGGCTGCTCCCATGGCATATGGAGGTTCCCAGGCTGGGGGTCCAGTCGGAGCTGTAGCCACCTGCCTATGCCAGAGCCACAGTAACGCGGGATCTGAGCCGCGTCTGCAACCTACACCACAGCTCACAGCGATGCCAGATTCTTAACCCACTGAGCAAGGCCAGGGATCAAACCCGCAACCTCATGGTTCCTAGTCAGATTCGTTAACCACTGAGCCACCACGGGAACTCCAGGATAGTTTTATTATTTATAAAAATCAAATCTCACAAAGTTATTCACAAAGTCTTTCAGTGTTCTTTCAAAGTAACAATATATTTCATCACCTGTTATAGTACATTCCGTCTTGTAATATTTTTCAAAGGATATTTTTAAAAAACAAAATTAAAAGAATAGCTTTCAAAGCATCCATGTACTAAATAATACCCATATTTTTTTATTTGCTGCTCAACGCCTCTTCACAAAGCCTTGAGGTCCCTGGGCACTGCGAGTTGACCACACCCGCTCTTCTCTGGGTATTTCCAGTTAGAAAGCCATTTAAAGCAAGACTTGCAAACCGGAGTTGCCCATCCCCAAGCTGGCTCTTACTCACTCACATGCGGTTCATCCGCGGTCACAGGTTAACACGGCACAGACGCGCCAACCTTCAGAGCTGGGAAGATGTCACCAGGGCCATCTCCTTCTCAACCTCAGGGTTAAATGAGGCTTCTGTAGAGAACCCTCTGTGAGCCAGATTGCAAAACCCCTGGAGAGCAGCTGTGAGAAGAGGAGTATCCACTTAAATGGCGATAACAAAGATGCAGTGAAGGTGGGGTGGTCATTAGCGATCTTTGCTGCACACACTCTATTTTCACAGCGAAGAAAACTGAGGCCCAGAGAAGTCACCTGCTCAGTTTCAACAGTTGTAACTATTTAAACATCCATTGGAGCCAAAAGCTACACTTCTCTTTCTACTCTTCCACATGTATTTGTTCCCCAAGCACTGAACACTGTCCGTGAACCGAGCATGTCAGTGCCATGAGAGGTGAACAGAGGCCAGGCTTTGGAGGGCTTTGCCATCCGGCAGGGCAGGTGGCCAGGAGCCAGGTGTTAAGTGTTGCCCTGCGCTGCTGGGGCTGCTTCTCTTACTATGGCTTTCCTTCTTCTTCGGTCTAAATTCAGATTGTCACTTAGACTTGGAATAACACCATTTACCATTTTTCCATCCCCTTCTAGTTACCAAGGGACTGGGTCTTACCCCCAATGACCCTTTCTTTTCTTTCCTTTTGCTTTTTAGGGCCACACCTGTGGCATATGGAAGTTCCCAGGCTAGGAGTTGAATAGGAGCTGCAGCTGCCTGCCTACGCCACAGCCACAGTAACGCCAGATCCAAGCCACATCTGTGACCTACACCCTAGCTCATGGCAATGCCAGATCCCCAACCCACTGATCGAGGCCCGGAATTGAACCCAAATCCTCATGGATCCTAGTCAGATTTTTTTTTCCGCTGTGCCACAATGGGAACTCCAACCTTTTATTTTCATGAGAGGCAGTAGTGGCCAGTCTGAGAGGCATGTGCTTTGAGTTGTCTTTCTGATGGTGGCAGTGAGCCTTCATGAAGACATGAACACTCACTCTGTCCATCTTTTAACTACCAATCCCTTTCAGGTAGCAGAAACTTCGTACACACTGAGAAGTTGACCCAGTTTGGAGCAGAACCTGGACTTTGAAATGAAAGTCCAAAGATTGGAATGGGAACAGCTTTGAACTTGATTTGAAATGGAAAAGACCCAAGATTACAATAGAATAAGGAGAGAAAGAGCGACACAAAGGGATGGGAGAGACATCCACAGCTGCGAGTTCATTTTCTTTGATCGGATTCCCTCATCTGGGTGAAGCCAAAGCTGTATGCATCTTTAGCCACATTCCTGGTTTGATTTTAGAACACCACCCTTATTTTCCTTTCTCCTTTCATTCCTCTTTCAATTTATGTTTTCCTCCTGTATATTTGAATCCCCTGAAGCCTCCTTAAATTGTTTTCTGGAACAAGGCAAAATCCACATTAATCAATAGATAAAGATCAGTCTACAATGGTGGTTGTATTTCTCCATCTTCTCCTCTCTCTCGGCTCCCTGTGCTGGCTTCTGCCTGCTCTGTTCTGTTATCATGAATCTGTCATCTGCCACCAGATTCCTCCTAGCGGCTTGGCTCACTCCTTAGCCTCCTCACCAGGTCAGCCCACAGCCTCAACCATCTATCTCTTCTTCCTCAAGCTCACTCCTTGGTTTCCATGGTGATGCCCGGTCCTCCTCTTACCTCTTTAGCTGCTTGTTTAGGGATCCTTGTCTAGTTCCTCTTTCCTACCCATTTGCTGGTTATGATTCTCAGATTCAATTCCTGGCCCTCATGTTCTTCCAGCTCATGTACTGCCTGCGACCACAAGCTCCTTGGGGACAGGGACCATATATTTTTTGACATCACAGAAAGAAGGCCTTGTACATACTTGGAGCTCAACATGCATCACTGATTTAAATTGATGACTCTAGAACCTGATGACTGGATGACTGTACATGGTCTACAGCGTCCTTCAAGAGAGTTTAGAAGAGAATTTTAAGAAAACAAATCAACTGGTTCTGGAATATATATATAATGAGTTGGTCCAGCGAAGTCTATAGTCTCATAAAACGATGAAATTAAAGTGGACATGGAGCCAATTGAAATCTTTTATTATTATCCAGCATTAATTTCAGTACAACTTACAGGTGATGATGCAGATTCTTGTTATTTGTTGTTGTTGCTGTTTTGTGTATATTTTCTAAATATGTCTTGAATCCTTTTCTTCTCTGCATCCTCACTTCCACGGTGCTGCACGTGCTTGCGGCCCTCTGTCCTGTTACCTGGATGACCCCAACCACCTCCTACATGGTTGTCCTGCCACCTTTAGCCCCTCATGTGCAGGCCCCACACTGTAGCCAGAGAAATCGTTAAGGGCTGTAATTTGGTTGTGTCACTCCCTTTCTCCACTACCTTCTGTGGCTCCCTATTGCTCTCTGGATAAATATTTTTTGTGTGTGAGCTTGTATGACCTCACCAGCCTTTCTTAGTTCCTAGGATGCTCCACACTCCTGACTCCAATACCTATATATGTGCTGTCCTCTCTGCCTGGGCAACCTTAAACTTTCCTTTAAGGGCTTGGCTTCCTCATAGAGGCCTGTCCTGACTCCTCAGATATGCTGACTATTCATTGTCATTCCCCACGGTGCTTTTCTTCCATAGGAATTATGGTCTCTAGAATGAAACAACTATCGGCTATTTATGGAGAGCATGGTGCCTGCTTTCCTTTGCTGGACCAGAAGCTCTCTGAGGCCAGGCAGCTGCCTTTCTTGTCCACCTCTTTATCCTGAACAACTAGCCCAGCACATAGCAGGTGCTCCATACACATTTGTTGAGTGGATAAAGAAATAGAAGTTGAAAAAGAATCTGACCTTACTGTCTGGCAACCCAACAAAACCCTTGGGTTTAGAAAGATGTTTCAGGCATGGCTGGAGCTGGAAATGAAGAGACGGGCCAAAGATCTGGGGTGGTCACTGCTGTGGCTCGACTTGGATTCCTGGCCTAGGAACTTCCTCATGCGTGATCTGGTGGAAATGGATATGATGCAGTGACTTGAAACAGGATCCACTGGCCCTCAGGAGCTGATCAGAATGTTCATTGAATGAAGATTCATGTGAATGTTGAGTAGAAGGGCCCAAAATCTGAGCCAGGGGTCTTTTCCTCAGTTGGGGAAGACACAGGCCTATCCCATCTTCCCACTTGTTCAGCCTGCACGAAAATGCCTTGACCTACTTCTGCATCCTATTTCGCACATTGTAGGGAAATCTGTGATTATCTTTAGGAATTCTGGTAGGTTGAAGCTAACACACTATACAGTCAAGATCGTGATTCCTTTTAGACAAGATCAAGTGTTGAATTTCACTTCACCTTTCGCTGGCTTATTGTTGGAGTTTTGACATATTTCTTAGCATCTTGGAATAAATTAAGAGCTTTGGGAAATGAAAAGCAGCATCTATGGTTTGAGAAATGCAGGCATCAATCATAAGAAACTGAGCGTTCCTATAGTTCTCAACATGACTGCTTTTTTGACCTCTTAAAGGTGACTTCACTGAATCTTATATTGGGCAACATTGATTTTGTTATTTGTTAATATATTAGCCATGACAAAATACCTATGTGAAGTTTTTAAGTTATTCATTTTATTTCAAAGACATAAGATTTTGGGGTTTTGATTGGGTTTGTTCTTTTTTTTTCCTTCTTCTTCTTTTTATGACCTCACCTGCAGCATATAGAAGTTCCTGGACTAGGGGTCTAATCAGAGCTGCGGCCTACACCACAGCCACAGCAACACTGGTTTCAAGCTATGTCTGTGACCTATAGTGCAGCTTGTGGCAATGCCAGACACTTCACCCATTGAGCGAGGCCACCCACATACTTAGAGAGACAGTGTTGTGTTCTTAACCCCCTGAGCCACAATGGGAACTCCTGACACAAGATTTTTTAATTGAAGTATGGTTGATTTACAAGATCGTGTTAGTGATTTACAATGCCATGTTAGTTTCAGGTACATAGCAAAGTGATTCAGTTATATATATATATATATATATATACACACATACAATATATCTATTCCCTCTCAGATTCCTTTCCTGTATAGGTTATAGTACTGAGAAGAGTTCCCTGTCCTTGTGTGTCTTCCAATCCTAAACTCCTAATTTTATTCCTCCCCCTTCCTGCTTTGGTGACCATAAGTTTGTTTTCTGTGACATGGATCTGTTTCAGTTTTATAGATAAGTTCATGTGCATCCTTTTTCAAGATTCCACATATAAGTAATCTCATATGGTATTTCTCTTTGTCTGGCTCACTTCACTTAGTATGATAACCTCTAGGTCCATTCATGTTGCTGCAAATGGCATCATTCCATTCTTTTGTGACTGAGTCATATTACATTGTGTATAAATATATGTATACACACAATGTATACTATTGTATATATATACACGCAATATACTTTATATACTGTATATACACAATATATTCTATTATGTATATATACACCACATCTTCTTTATCCATTCACTCTGTTAGTGGACACTTAAGTTGCTTCCATGTCTTGGCTCTTGTAAATAGTGCTGCAATGAACAATGGGATGTGTGTCCTCTTTTTGAATTAGAGTTGTTGAAAAAGAGACAGGATTTTTAATTTTGAAAGATTAATGTAGAAAAGATTTTTAATTCAGAAACACAAAATGTGCCAAAAGATGTGCATAACTATCCACTCAAAAAGGAGGTCCTGGCTGCCTGTCACTGGCAGGAGCTTGGAGGTGAGCGTTAGGTGCTACAGGAGACAGAAGACAACCCCCCTCACCACCACTCTCTGAGTATTTACAATCTACTATAGGAGACAAGGGAAGATGACACTTCCCAAAACCCCAGTTCAAAGAGGAAAGTTGTCAGTGTTGTTTGGAGGCACACATGCTATTCTGTGTATCCTACGTATGTTTTACGTGTCTTCTACATTCACTTAGATAAGGAAGATCCTTCCAGGTAGCCCTGTTTTGAAAGATTGGCAGGAGGTAAGATAGGAAACTGCCCATCAGAGTTCCCGTCGTGGCTCAGCGGAAACGAATCTGACTAGCATCCTTGAGGACGCAGGTTTGATCCCTGGCCTCTGACATTGCTGCGAGCTGTGGTGTAGTTTGCAGACGTGGCTTGGATCCCATGTTGCTATGGCTGTGGTGTAGGCCAGCAGCAGTTGCAGCTGTGATTTGACCCCTAGCCTGGGAACCTCCACATGCTGCTGGCATGGCCCTAAAAAGACAAAGAAAGAAAGAAAGAAAGAAAGAAAGAAAGAAGAAAGGAAGGGAAGTAGGAAGGAAGGAAGGAAGAAAGGAAGGAAGGAAGGAAAGAAGAAAAGAAGAAAGAAAGAAAGAAAGAAGAAAAAGAAAAGAAAGAAAGAAGAGAAAGAAGATCGACAGTCGGGTAGTTAGTGAGTTAGTGCAGGAAGGAGGAATTAATAAAGAATAACGGAATGTAAGGGAGGAAGGAAGGAAAGAAAGAATTAATTAAGAATAATGAAATAAAGAGAACAGAAGAACACGAAGCCAGAAAAACGAATAGAAGAAATAAATACATCAAGAACGCATGAAGGAAGTAAAGGTAAGGAAGGAATGAAGAACGAAAGAAAGAAATTACTTTATAAGGAATGAAGTAAAATAATAAGGAAGTAAGTAAATAAATAAGAATAAAAATAAAGGACATAAATCAACTCCATCCAGGACACCGCACGAACCGCCATAACGCAATCAAGTCAAGACATCCGCCTTACGTCCTTACATTCAATTCATGCCATTAATCGCCATAAATACTCACCCGAGTTGTTGCTTCTTCCTTCCGTCCATCAATACCTTCCTTCCCCCCTCACTCCTTCCTTCCCTCCTCCCTCCTCCACCGTCAATCCTCCCTACCCACTCCTTACTTCCTGAATCCCCTATCTTACTTCACGTTCCGCCAGCACTATTCCTCCCTGCCCTCCATCTCCCTTCCGCCCTCCGCTCCGATTCCTGACTTCTTCATGCCTCTCCTGCCTGCACTCACCTCCCTCCCCATCCCGCCCTCCACTCCATCCCACCTCCCTCCTCTCCCTCCCTCCCTCCCTCCCTCCCCTCTCCTGTAACTCCTTCCTTCCTGAAGGAAGAGGATAAAAGAGAATAAAAGAACCGGCCATCAACAATGTAGGTTATCTTTTCTTTGATTTCTTATATATTTTATTATTACAAGGAAATAAATATATGTAGATTGTATCAATGAGTGAAAAGGATCAAATAAAAACCTAATAATATCACCACCTAGAGATGATCACCCACAGCTGTTCCTCTGTACGCATTTATGTTGCTGTTTTACACAATTGGAGTCACACACTGTATAAATGTTTGCAGCCTGCTTTGCTCCTTTAACAGTTTATCATGAACACCTCTCCCTATCTGCCTCTCCGTTAATGCACAGGGTACGTTCTTTGCCAGACAGCAGCTAGGAGACAAATGCCTAAATTTATGTTGCGGGCTCTTTGAGAACAGAGTCTAGGAGAAAACTATCGTCTCTGAGGAGCGAGCCACGCTCAATGAGGCCCAGGAATTCCCGCTGACTGCACAATTCCAAGTGGGCCATTTCTGCTTTCGGCATCAGGCAATGCTAGCTGTACATCAACAACACCCCAAAGCACATCTTACCGTTCTGGCTGGTAACCTGGTGTCTACATTCAGCCCCAGCGCTACCGAGTTGCCTGAAGGGCGGCGGCGGGGATTGGGGGTGGAGGGGGGTGCGGCGAACAGACGGTCAGCAGCGTAACTCTCTACCTGATGGAGCAGAGCTGTGGTCACCAGTGGCAAGGTCCCTGCCTTTTGATTCATGGACAAACGTGGCCTGCGGGTGGTTGTATTTCTATTCAGGAAAGTGCTGTCAATCAGATGGTAAAAGCTCGCTCTTTTCTGAATGTTTAGCATCGAAGCAGGTGGGCTCAGGGTGCGTGCTTGTGAGACACTTAACATTGCACTTGAAAACGGGCTAACCAAGGGTGATGGTGCACCGGCTGCTGCTGGTCCTCTGAAGCAGGGTGCATTTTCAAACCTCTGATGACGTGAATGGGAGGATGACTCAGAATGTCTGACCTTCGACGTGGGAAGTCAGTGTTTGCCTCCGTGGCAGTATTCCCGGGATGAGACGTTGGCAAGCTGGAGATCATGGTGATACGGACCATGAGGTTTTGGACCTACTCATGTTTGACAAGTGAAGACTCTTAGCATCTGGAAAATAAATGTCCTATGACCAGATTGGAGGGATGCGAAGAGCTACCCATGGTTGTATTATTCATTTGCTCACACCCCCCCCACACACACAGAGTGATTTATTAGTGTCTATTAGGTGTGCTAGCAAGAAAGCAAAATTCCACTAACGACACGTCTTTCAACTCTGCCTTGTTCCTGGAAGCAGGCAGAGAGAATATGACCCCAGGCCGAACTTGGGCTGCAGGAAAAATCACACCAAGTATCAGGAAAGCAGGGCTGAACCACCCTGGGCAGGCAGTGTGTCGGTGGAAGAGCTGTGGTATGATTGTTCTGAGGGTCTGTGACGCCAGGACTGGACACCCCACCATGAAAGAGGCTTTGGTGAGATCCCTTTGGTTTATAACTACAGACTTTGCAGGCAGAGGTAGTTGAAGCAGGAGTTTCCTGCCGGGAGGGAGGGTTTATCTTACAGCCCTAGTAAGGAGCTGAAAGCAGTGGCTCCTGGGCCATGTTCTCTGCCCCATGCTCCCAGAGCGTGCCAGAAGTGCCTCATTCTGCCTCATGCCCAAGCCCCTCCTCCCAGGCTTTTTAAGGTGAGAGGATGCTGCAGTCTGTCTTTCCAGGTCACCCCGGGACACACGAACACTCGTGGTGGTCCCCCAGCACAGGCTCTGAGGTCTGAACTATGCGAATCCACAGGGGTGCAAATTGTGGCCTCGATAATAATTAGCTGTGTGAACTTGGACAAATTATTGACCTCTCTGTTCCTTGGTTTCTGCATCCAAAAAAAATAAGTCAGGAGGGCATTCCCGTCATGGCTCAGTGGTAAGGGATCCAACTAGTATCCATAAGGATATGGATTCAATTCCTGGCCTCGCTTGGTGGGTCAAGGGTATGGTATTGCTGTGAACTGTGCTACAGGTTGCAGACATGGCTCGAATCTGGTGTTGCTGTGGCTGTGGTGTAGGCTGGTGGCTACAGCACCGATTCAACCCCTAGCCTGGGAACTTCCACATGCCGTGCGTGTGTCCCTAAAAAGACAAACAAACAAAACGAGGAGGGATAATATTATCTACCTCTTAGGGTTGTTGTAAGGATTGAAAGACTTAACACTCATACAATGCTCAGCAGTGTTCGCGGCATTTAGTTAACAATTTATCAATAATAATCTTTATTAACATTCTAAAGTTACTATTACAGTACTGGGAAGCCTCTTGAACCTTTATTATCATTTTAAAATTATTGTTACCCTTTTGCAGCAACATGGATGGACCTAGAGATTATTATACCAGGTGAAGTAATTCAGACAGGGAAAGACAAATATGATATGATATTATTTATATGTGGAATCTTAAAAACAATCCAAATGAACTTCTTTACAGAACAGAAATATACTCAGAGACATGGAAAACAAACGTATGTTTACCAAAAGGGAAAGGGAGGGACAGATAAATTAGGATTGGGCTTCACAGATAAGCACTACCATGTATAAAATAGATAAATGACAAGGTCCTACTGCATCACACAAGGAACCACACTCAATATCTGGTGATAACCTATAGTGCAAAAGAATCTGAAAAAGAGTGAATACTTATATATACATATAACTGAAACCGAATCACTTTGTGTACACCTGAAACGAATACAATTGTAAATCAACTCTCTTTGCATAAATTTTTTAAATAAACAGAAAAGGTTATTATTATTATTATTATTATTATTATAGAAATGGGAAGGCATGAATTTCACTTTCAGCCATAGATGGTCTTTGTTGCTCTTAAAATTTAGTGACTATACAGAAACCCTTGTATGCGTCTATCCTCTTCTTTTTTTTTTTTCTTTTTACAGCCACACATGTAGCATAGGGAGGTTCCCAGGCCAGGAGTCGAAATGGAGCTGCAGCCACTGGCCTACGCCACGGCGACAGCAATAAGGGATCTGAGCCGGATCTGAGACATACACTGCAGCTTGCTGCAAGGCCAGATCCTTAAGTCACTGATGAAGGCCAAGGATTGAATCCCACATTCTCATGGTGACAATGTTGGGTCCCTAATCATGGAGCCACACACAATAGGATTGGCGGCGTCTTGGGAGCTCTGGGACGAGGGTTCGATCCTGGCCCAGCACAGGGGATTACGGATCCAGCACTGCTGCAGTTGAGGCCTAGGTGGAGACTAAGGATCGGTCGGATCTGATCCCTGGCCCAGGAACTTCATATGCCTTAGGGTGGCCAAAAATGGAAAAAAAAAAAAAATCATTTCAAATCTACTCAAAGAAGGAAATGTAAAATTTGGGGGTATTCCCACTGTGGCTCAGCAGAAACAAATCTGACTAGCATCCATGAGGATTTGGGTTCGATCCCTGCCCTCACTTAATGGATAAAGGATCTGGTGTTGCCGTGAGCTGTGGTGTAGGTCACAGGTGGGGCTTTGAGCTGGTGTTGCTGCTGCGGTGTAGGCCAATGCTCCAGCTCCGATTTGACCCCTAGCCTGGGAACCTCCATATGCCGTGGGTGTGGTCCCAGAAAGAAAAAAAAAAAAAGGAAAATTTTGGGCAAGCATATAACTGCAGCATCACCTGTAGACAGCCCCTTTGGTCTAGGAAGGATTGCATTTCTAAAGGATTCTTGAGATTTCAATCAATCCAAATTTCTCAGACTGAAACCCTGTCCCAGACCCTAAATCTTTGTGTTTTGAAATAAGCCTCCCAGGCCTCCCCTCTCAAAAGGCTGACTCAAGAGTTAATGATTAGAAAATCTTGTCACAGTCAAAAACTAGTTAAAACAGTCTCCATGATGTTATGCCCTGCCTGGGCCACTAACTTATTACTCATGGTTACTTCCTAGTTAGAGTTCTATTACCACTAGTGTCTGGCTTTTCACAAATGATCACTTCCCTGTTTAATTGCTTTCTTTTACTTATGGTTACTTTCCAGTTAGAGTTCTGTTGCACCTAGGGTTTTCTTTTGTAACTGAAACGCTGCCTGACGCCCCTTCCCTGTGAGCTGGTCATTCCACAGAGCAGGTCAAGGAAGGATAACCCTGAAGACAATCTAATCACGGGGCCCCCATAGGAACTCCTCTATCCTCTTCCTCTAGCTCATTCCCCCCCCCCCTGCCTTTCATCAGATGGTAAGCAAGTGGGAATCAGAGATGAAGGCTTTGCTCTGGATCTAAACTAAAATTAATTTCCACCTAAGCTTCCTTACCAAATCCTGTGGCTGGAGGGACCAGCGAAGGCGGTAGGATTTAGAGCTGTGATTAGGGGAGGGAGTGTGGTCGGAGCCAGCAGCAAGGGGTGATCGAGGGGGAGGGGTCTGACCCTGGGCTTCCTGTGTCTTCCCTTGAAGTCCCCTTTGTGCTCAGAAGGGGATTCAGATCCACCCAGGGAACGGCCAGTATGATAGGCTTGTAGTTGCTTTTTCAGTTCTTAGGATCTGAGGTGTTGTTTCAACAATGATGTGACATCTACTCCAAAGTTGTTTTTTTGTTGTTGTTTATTTTTTTTTTAATTATTATTTCCCCAATACTATTTTTTTTTTGTCTTTTGCCTTTTCTAGGGCGGCTCCCCCAGCATATGGAGGTTCCCAGGCTAGGGGTCCAATCGGAGCTGCAGCCGCCGGCCTACACCACAGCCACAGCAATGCCAGATCCGAGCTGCGTCTGTGACCCACACCACAGCTCACGGCAATGCCGGATCCTTTAACCCACTGAGCAAGGCCAGGGATTGAACCCGAAACCTCATGGTTCCTAGTCTGATTCGTTAACCACTGCGCCACAAATGGGAACTCCACATTTGTTTTTTCTACTGTACAGCATGGTGACCCAGTTACATATTCAGGTATACGTTCTTTTTTCTCACATTATCACGCTCCATCATAAGTGACTAGACAGAGTTCCCAGGGCTACACAGCAGGATGTTGGGGTTAATAGATACTCCAAAGTTTTGCCGCATGACATAAACGACCAAATCTCCCACCTTCACTTTTGTGGGGAATTTTGCTAAATGGTTTTCCTGTGCTCTCATGTCTGGACACACCTCTGTTTTGAGCCGAGAAAATGATCTCTCTGCTACGACTAAGCATTATATTCAAATTCTATCAGGGTATCACATATTATTCCCACAAGCCAGAAGGGACCCAGGGGCTAGAGTGCCCTTCTTGGGCTGTTTCATCTGAGACAACCCAAATGGAATTCGGTTGGGAAATAGGGTGGCAGGCTCAAACAGCTCTTCAACAGTCACCGGAGTCCGCCAATTGCTAAGTAGTTCATCAAAGTCTTATCGAAGGTTTTCGGTCAAATTTGAAATATGAGCTATTAAAAAATCGGCCACTGGATGTTTAATAAAGCCTGATGCAGTTATGATGAGTGTTTCCTCTTAACAAGCTCTCTTAGGTTCAACTCCGGGCTCTATGACTTGTTATCTGTGTTTCCTGCTCTGATTTCCGGACCTCACTGTGCTGGTTTCCACATGGACCAAATGAGGATGATTGTAGCTGCCTCCTTGGGTTCAGTAAAGGAAGTAATGGTTGTAAAGCCCTTAAAGCAGCGCTTAGCTCACAGTAACCCCTCAGTTGTGAACAATGAAGATAATTTTAAAGAAGAAGAAGTGCCTCGTGTACAATCACAAGCATGTGTACTTTTAAAGTTTAAGAAAGAATATATTTTGGAGTTCCCACGGTGGCTCAGTGGTTTACAAACCAACTGGTATCCATGAGGATGTGGGTTTGATCTCTGGCCTCATTCAGTGGACTAAGGATCCCACGTCGCTGTGACTGTGGCATAGGCCAGCAGCTGTAGCTCCAATTTGACACCTAGCCTGGGAACTTAGGTGTGGCCCTAAAAAGAAAAAAAAAAAAAGAATATATTTTGAAAACATTCCTTTTAATTCCAAATTAACATCTGATCAATGAAAAATGACAATGGTGGCTTTATTTTTTAAATATACATAAGCATGCCATAAAGAAAGAATGTTTTAGAGTATAGGCTTGGTAAAATACTTTATCAAGATAAAAATAATAGGAGGTTTTTCTCTTGTGCCCCTTGATAAGCAGGAAGAGGAAGTTGATTCTCAGGAAATCAACTTTAAATGTGGAAAGGTATAGAAGGTTGCTGTCTGTGGTCCATTGAGTGCCTTACCAAGTGAGCTCCAAACATCATGTAATACTCTCCAGGTGTAGGGATGGATGGCCAGGCCACCAGCTCACACCAGGGCTCTGTCTGCCCTTCCATCCTTCACCTAGAACCAGAGGTCTTTTTGCCTTTTTAGGGCCGCACCTGTGGCATATGGAGGTTCCCAGGCTAGGGGTCCAATCAGAGCTGTTGCTGCTGGTCAACAACACAGCCACAGCAACGCCAGATCCGAGCCATAGCTGAGACCTACACCACAGCTCATGGCAACACCGGATCCTTAACCCACTGAGCGAGGCCAGGGATCAAACCCACACATTTTTTTCCGTTGTGCCACTACGGAAACTCCCAGAACTAGAGATCTTTATGTGGGACTACGAGTCTCTCTCCTTCTCAATCTAATCTCTAGCCTTCAATTTTAATGACCTTCTCTGGAATGCTCACGTATTTATACCTCTAGCCCAGACCATCCAAGCTCCAGACTCTCTCCAACTTAATATGCCCTCTTGGATGCCCAAGAAACCTTGAAATCAATGTACCTAAAACCGAACTCATCATCTTTCTTCTCAAACCTGATGGTCTTGGGTGCATGGTATCACCATCCCATTGTCCAAGCCAAAAACTTCAGCTCCTCTTTGACACCTTCTCCCCCCCCCCCCCCTTATTTCCACTCTTCACCGAATCTCATTGGTTCTACCTCTAAAATTGCCATGGAAGCATCTACTTCTGCGTGCAGCTACTGCTCCAATCCCCACTACCAGCTCTTAAGTTCAAACTACACACTGCTCATCTGGACCATTGCCTTTTAGCTGGGTTACCCGAATTCACTCTAGACCTTCCTCCAATCCATTCTCCACATGGAAGCCAGAATAATCTTTCCAGATGTGATTAAGACACCTTCCTGCTTAAAATACTTAAATGATTTTCCCCTATCTTTAGAATAAAGATAATTTCCTGGCTTCTTAATTCAGCCTACAAGATCCTGATCTCCCCTTCCTTTCCTGTTTCATCTTGCAATTCTGTTTCACCGGGTCTCTGCTCTCCTGTCCCTCGGGCTTTCCTTCCATCCTTTATCTTTGCAGGCTCCCTCCTGCCACAGGGTCTTTGCACATACTGCCTTGAATGATCTTCCATCCTTACTCAACCTAATCAGTGCCTACTTTTCTTCTCAACTCAAGCATCCCTTTAGCAAGGGAGCCTTTCTTGTCCTCCCTAACGAGATCAGCTTTTTCTAATAAAGGATCTCACAACACTGAGCACTTCTCCTGACATTACTTTATTAATGCATTCATCCAAGTTATATTTATTGAGTACCTACTATGTGTCAGGTTTTGTTGTAAGTACTAGGGCTATGCCACTGAACAGAACAGGCAATGTCTCTCTTATGGAGCTGCCATTCTAGGATGGAAAACAGACAATAAACAGACAAATGTATAGGTTCATTCTATATACTGTTGGATTGCCTCATCTGAGCAGATATAAATGATTTTTCAAGTGATATTTGAAAATAAATAGCATGGCTCACTTCAAAGCAATTTGACTTTTTAAATCCTTAGGTTTGCAGGTAACATAGAGATCTTCTGGGGAAATTTCAGACACTGAATCCTTTGAGTTCCCTTTGTTCTTAGTTGAAAAACAAATCCTAAAAACACCCTGCACTTTTAAAATTTTATCCTTGTAAATGATTTTCTAGTTGAAAGTCAAAAAAGCAATTACATTAGTGAACTCTGCTGAGACGAAGAAGCCAGCTGAAACATGAACCTACTTCACAATTGGGTGTGTACCTTTTTTTTTTCTTTTTTTGGTCTTTTGTCTTTTTAAGCCCACACCCATGGCACATGGAGCTTCCCAGGCTAGGGGTCCAATCGGAGCTCTAGCCACTGGCGTGTGCCACAGCCACAGCAGTGCAGGATCTGAGCCATGTCTGCAACTACACCGCAGCTCACGGCAACTCCAGATCCTTAACCAAGGGATTGAGGCCAGGGATCAAACCCACATCCTCATGGATGCTAGTTGGGTTCATTAACCACTGAGCCATGACGGGAAATCTGGGTCTGTACTTTTGGAAAGAGCATAACTCTCCCCAACGAATGGGCACTGGCCCTAAAGTTGTAGTCTTTAGCTTGAGTTTTTGTAGCTATTTCTAGGAAACAAAATAGCTACAAGAGATTTATTTTCTTCTCTATAGAGACAGTCAGTATTTTTGAAAAACAGGGTTTGTCTGCTAAGCATTTCTGGGGAAAGCAAAGCACCACTCTGGATTTATGCTTTATTTATCAATTAGAATGAAAAACTTAAGAAAAAAAACAAAAAACAAAAAAACTAAAATGGGGCAATGACAATAGGAGGTGAGGAAAAAGTAAGTGCAAACAGGATTTTTTTTTCAAGTGACATTTATTTTTAAAAGTACCAAATCAGTCTGCAATAACTATTCAAATCATTTTGTGAGTTTACTCTATAGCTTTAGGTTTTTTCACATTTTCTACTAAAGGAACTCTTGAAAAAGAATGATTTTGTAGAAATTCCTCCAGAAAATGAAGAGGAGGAAGCTACAAGCAACCAGAAAAATGTGCCAAAAGAAAATTCTACTAGGATGGATATGAGGGTGAGTGTGGGGCAAGGACACATGAATTCATGGCCATTTGCTTTAAGAAGGTAAAAAAGCAAAAGCACAAGGAGTTTGAAAATTTTCCAAGAACGTATCACCCCAAACCAGGGAGGGTGCCCATTGAATCATGGAGCTCTCCTGACATCTAGTGCACAAAAAAGTAATGACATCTATGAAATGAAATAGTCTCCATTGTCATGTATCTTAAAAAGTGAACTATCGGTGTATCGGTGTAGGTCAAGAGAAACCATAGCACCAAAAGTCCTTCAATGAAGGGCTTTCTTATATGAAACCTCATTTGGTTCCTTCTATAACCACCCTGCAAGAAAAGCAGAGAAATTATTATCAGTCTCATTTCACAATGACAATGGGGACACTGAGGCTTAGAGACAGAGGTTTAGCCCCTGTTGCAGGATGACATGCCTAGTAAGGGAGTGACCAGGACAAAAACTAAAGAGCACTTCTTCCATCTCAGACCTCTCTCTCTTGCAAACCCCCTCTCTGCATTCAGAGTTCTGCCTTCCCACTTTCATGGGACACTGAAAGTTGCCCTCCAAGGAGAGCTAAGAAGGTCACCTTTATTTATTTATTTATTTATATTTATTATATTTTCTTTCTAGGACTGCACCTGTGGCTTAGGGAAGTTCCCAGGCTAAGGGTCAAATTGGAGCTGTAGCTGCCAGCCTACACCACAGCCACAGCAAGGAAAGATCTGAGCCGCATCTGCGTCCCACACTATGGCTTGCACCAACGCATGATCCTTAACCCAAGGAGTGAGGCCAGGGAGGGAACCCACATCCTCCTGCCTATTAGTTGGGTCCTTAATCCTCTGAGCCACAGCAGGAACTCCAGGCCACTCCACATTTGGGAGACGAGGAGGAAAGAGGAGCAAGGCCTGATCTCAAACCTAGGGACTCTGGCTGAGTGTTTTCTCTAAATGTGTGCTACCCTCGCCTCTAAAACCACACATTAGAGGAATTCCCATCGTGGCGCAGCAGAAACGAATCTGAGTAGGAACCAAGAGGTTACAGGTTGGATCCCTGGCCTCTCTCAGGGGGTTGGGGATCTGGCGTTAACATGAGCTGTGGTGTAGGTCACCGATGTGGCTCAGATCCGGCGTTGCTATGGTGTAGGCCAGCGTCTGTAGCTCTGATTATACCCCTAGCCTGGAAACCTCCACATGCTGTGGGTGCGGCCCTAAAAGGACAAAAGATAAATAAATAAATAAATAAATAAATAAATAAATAAATAATAAAACTATGCATTAGAAAAATCCAACTCCCTAGCAAAAATGGTAGTGCAAAGTAACAAACAAATGTCCTTTCTCCCCATTTTCAAACAAAAAGAAGCATATATATATATATATACAAAAGAACAGGTATAACAAGTACAAGAAATTTGGTCAAGAAATTGCATAGAACAAGAGGCAAGATGCATATATTGTATATATATAAGATAATATATGTAATATATAATCACCAAAAGAAGTTAGGCTTTTTTTTCTCCAGTATATTTTACATTGCAGGCAGATTTCAAGCATTTGATTTTAAGTTTGTCCATTTGCTAGCGAAAACAACAAACAAACCAAGGAACTAGGAGGTCAGATGAATAGTAAAGAAATTGCAAGATGATTAACTGCGGGGAGACAACTGTCTTCACATCTAAGGAGTAAGCTCGCTTATGGGAAAGAACATTAGCTTTCACTGGGGTGTCTAAATAATTTATTTGGGGATAACTGCAGCCCCAATTCAGACTTCTGACCCGATTTCAACCTTTCCAAAGGATTTTTTTTAAAGTTTAAGACCTCAGAGTTAAAACACTATAAAGTCAACTTATTTTTGAATAAAATCTAGTAACTACCCACTAGAGAATGATTTTATATGAACAGGCCAGAGCATGGAGGGGGGAATACAACTTTCTTTATTCATCTAGGGGAATCATGATTTGTTTAATGAACTTTATAAGAGTGTTTTTACCGGTGGAAAAGTCCTTACCTCTGCCCTCATATATTTATAAAACATAATCTCACCATCTTTAATTATAGCTCAAAGAGCAAGCAGAGAGCAGACGTTTGTTCTTCATCTGACCTATATCAGGATTAAACGTTCTGAAAAAATTTTTTAAAGATTTTTAATAGTTCATTATGAAATCTGATCATTTTTTATTGAGTTGATTAGGAAAAAAATGTCCGAGAGAACATTCCAGAAAATTTAGAAAGAGCTTGGCGGGGGGAGTGGTATTTAGAACCTAAGGATTTTCCGAGGCCTTCAGATTTAAGATTTGAGACATTAATGTATGTTTTCATTGGAGTCATAAAAGCAAAGGCTTTAATTGAGGGGAAATTATGGTTATTTGTTGAAACAATATAATTATTTGTTCAACCAGAAAATTACTATAATTCACTTAAACTCCCATCCAGCTCAGGATCTCATTTTCATATCTGTTTCCTTTGACATGGAAAATGATCATATTGAAAGCTGCTGAGAGATTTATCAGGACATCTTTATGTGAGCACGAAACTATAGGAAATTGGCTTCATACCAATTTTGTGCATTTTTTAAAATTATTTAATTTATTTTTATTATAGCTGATTTACAGTGTTCTGCCAACTTCAAAGTACAGAGCGAGTTATATATACATTCTTTTTCTTTTTCTCACATTACCCTCCATCATGTTCCACCACAAGTGATTGGATATATTTCCCTGTGCTGTACAGCAGGATCCCATTGCCCACTCACTCCACATTTAACAGTCTTCATCTTCTAACCCCAGACTCCCAATCCATCCTTGTGTATTCTTAAGAGTTTATATTTTCTGCCCATAGACATTTTAGCACAACAAGCAAAGGATTGGTTTGGCGATTGCTGTGTTAATATCAGCCAAGAAGAAACCAGCCCAGGTTATACGCTACCTGGTTTGGTTGTTGTCTAAGTTGACTGAATGAACCTAACACTATTCTCCCTCTGAAAGTGTGCACAAGAGTCAAAAACCTAGAAATAGAAACAGGAAAGAGGTTATAAAAAACTTGGTATTCCTGTTCTGGCTCAGTGGGTTAAGAACCTGACTAGTATCCATGAGGATACGGGTTCGATCCCTGGCCTCTCTCAGTGGGTTAAGGATCCGCTGTTGCCATGAGCTGTGGTATAGGTCACAGATGCAACCTGGGGCCTGTGTTGCTGTGGCTGTGATATAGGCTGGCAGCTACAGCTCCAATTCAATCCTTAGCCTGGAAACTTCCAAATGCTGTAGGTACAGCCCTTAAAAAGGAAAAAAAAAAAAATTAAAAAAAAATCTGATATGAATAGTCCATCTCAAGGAAACAAGTAAAAGAAATTTGGTTAAGAAATTGTACAGAACAAGAGTTGCAAATTTGAATCCCCTTACGAGCCAGACAGGTGACATGGAGGAGCGGTGGGATGATAACCTTGAGTGGTACAGAATGTGACAATTGGACAAACCAGAGTGGCAGGGTCTCACCCCCACCCCAGGGCAGGCAGCCCTAATTCAAGAGGCATCATTTGCTACCCACCTCCAGGCCTTTGCATGAGGTAAGAAAGTCAGAAGTCAGGAATCAGGAATTTTAAGTGAAATCTCCCAACTTTTAAAATATTGGCTATTATTTCAATCTAAAAACTCAGACACAGGGCCAAACCAAGAATCTACAAGTCTGTAGGCTGCATTCAAATCATGAGTCACCAGTTTATGATATCTGACATGGAACATCTGGGCTGCATCAACTTTGCATTTCTCAGTGTGTGTGTATATGTGAATGCGTGCGTGCAGGCGTGCGTGCATGTGTGTGTGCAGACATAATTTACATGTCTTAGACATATCTACACGGCCCAAGGTGATTAAAATTAATGAATTAAAACAGCAGCCTCCATGGCCTACCCCCCCCCCCCAAATCAGCCTGCCTAATGGATCCCTTCAGCTATGTGATAGACAATGCCATGGCCAACCAACCTATGGGATGGGTCACCCCCCCACCAGGTCCCTTCCCCTTCCAACTCTGCTTGAGCCTCCCACCTCCTGCCCCCACCCCAATTTCCCACCTTTGCTGTACTTTGACATCCAACAGGCAGAATCTGCAGCTCCATGCAAGACGAGATGCCCTAGACCAGCAGGAGCCATTTTGCTGGCAGGTACTGAGAACCAGAGCTGCAGGGTCCCATCCCCACCCCAGGGCAGGCAGCGCTTAAATACCGACTTTCCGGCATCAGGGTAGGAAAGCTCCCCTGCCTTGGATTAGGTTGACTTTGAGCAAGAACATCCACCCCAGAGCTTCCCTGCAGGATTAGGGCAGGCTTCCTTCTGCAGGACTTTGTCTCCATTGGACCCTTTTTTGTTTTTGCCCTTTCTGCTCCCCTACTCCCTTTTGGGCTCTACTGGGAGCAAGCCCTTCCTTAATAAATCACTTTCACATAAACCCTTGTCTCCGAATTCTGCTGAAACCAACCTCAGAGCATCAGCCTCTGCTGCGCCTTCATTTTCTCTTCCTTAATGTGAGGCCACTAATGTCACCCACCTCACAGGGTGATTGTGATGTGTCTATGTAAGTGAATTAGCATGTATAAAGCACTTAGAACAATTCCTGGCAATCACCATCTAAGCGTTGGCTAAAAGTCTCTCTCACGATGTGAAGAGGGAGGCAAATAAAAATGAAACCACCCTCATCTTGTCTTGCAGCCAAGGTCTGGTTTCTGATGCAAGCACATATTGATTCAAACTTTGAATATATAATACATCTTCTTGTTCCCTGAAATTCACCTACAACCACATGACATGCCTCTGGGTTGAAGCAAGACTCCAGGGACAAACCCCACCTAAGCACAGAACAGAGGGTGCGATTATAGGTGGCAAAACCACCAGACTGTGGCACAGGACATCGATGACGCCTCGGACAACCTAATGAAGCATCATGATTGATTCAGCTGCAGCCCATCTGTCAAAGGAATGGGCCATCATCAGCTCAACTACTGTGGTCCATTTGTTTCTTCTTTAGTGACGTGGCTTAAGCTTCCTGTCTTTCCTGCAGAAACAGGCATCTCTTTCCAAATCTCCCCATTGTTGTCAACAGCACCATCATCCTTCTAATCCCTCAAGATTACAAGCTTAGGGTAGTTTATTTCCAACTTCATCCTCCCAACCAATCTATCATCATGTTTTGCTGATTGTTTTTTGTGTTTTGTTTTGTTTTTTTCACGAAGCCCCGCAGAATTTTCCTTTCTCAAGCTGCCACTGTCATTACTCTAAGCCTTCATATGTCATGTTTGGGGCTTCCCACTGCTGACTCATTCTCATACCTTCTTGTCTCTTCTGTCTTCAAGTCATTGTCAACAAAGCTGGTAGACTATTCTTTCACGCTTTTCGAGACTTCTTCCAAAGCCAAGAGCATGCAGAACTTGCTCCAGTGACTTAAAACACAAATATATGCGCAACCTCTGTGCCAGAGACTATTCTGAGTGCTTTATAAATATGAACAACCCCCCTGAAGGAAGGGCTATCATTGCCCCAGTTTTATAAATTAGGAAACTCAGGGAGTTCCTGTCCTGACTTAGTGGTTAACGAATCCAACTAGCATCCATGAGGACGCAGGTTTGATCCCTGGCCTCGCTCGTTACAGATCCGGTGTTGCCGTGAGCTGTGGTGTAAGTCACAGACACAGTTTGGACCCCAAGTTGCTGTGGCTGTGATGTAGGCCGGTGTCTATGGCTCTGATTGGACCCCTAGCCTGGGAAGCTCCATATGCCTCCCTAGACTTCAGGAGCAGCCCTAAAAAAAAAACACACAAAAAGACAATAAATAAATAAATAAATAAATAAATAAATAAATAAATAAATAAAATTTTTTTAAAAATTAGGAAACCGAGAACTTAATAATGTGCCTGAGGTTCTCAACCCAGTAAATGTCAGATCCGCCACTCAAAGCCATGGCAGTCGGGTTTCAGGGTCCATGCACTTACTGTCAGGCACTGGCCGACAATCCTACGACACCAAGGTCACCTCTCCCTCAAGGCTGGCTGTCGCCAGGGTCAATCTCTACCACCACCTTCTCCCAAACCCTCTACTCCAAGGTATCCTCATTTCTGAGTTTCTGTGCGTCACTCTGCAGGCAGAAGAGCACAAGAAACATGCTGTGAGCAGCTTGCAGCTCCAATTCAACCCCTAGCTTGGGAACTTCCATATGCTGCAGGTGCAGCCCTAAAAAGCAAAATAAATAAATAAAGTATCTAAAAAAAAGAAAGAAAGAAACCTGCTGTGAATGGTGAGAGGATGGCTTGTTTGGGAGCTTTAAAGAGGGAAGCAGCCCTGGGGTGGGTAAGTGATCTCTTGGTGGTGGATCGGGCTGCAATGATAGGCTGATCTGCTCATAAACACACAAAGTAGTGAAGGCATCTATCACTGGCTCTCAGAGTGTTAATAATCTCAGTTTTTCCAATCTCCTGCCTTGAGATATGTTCTTTGAGACCTGGGCCAGAGGTGATTTTATGGGGCCCCCCATCTTTTTTCCCAAGAATGAGGAATCAACTGCAGAGCCTATGTGTAACTCTTATACTCTTGGATTCCTTAAACCTCTAAGACTCTTTCTCAAAGGAGGAGCTGGAATTATCTCTGTTTGCAAGTATTAATTCCAATGTTCCAATGCCATCTCTTCAATATTTTTCAAGGTTGCCTTAGCGGTCCTCCTACAAATAGGACCCAAATGACCTGCTGCCTGTCCCAAAGACCCCATGAGTAATGTAAACATTAGGATATACTTATGATTCTACTACACTTGAATATATATACGTGTGTGTGTGTGTGTGTGTGAACTTAAAGACTTTGAGGATTATAAGTAGTACTTCCATTATGACCACACTGATGTGTGTTATTTCATATTCAGAAGCCCTCTCCACATTTTTATTTTCCTTCAAACAAACGACATTTGGCCATGGGCATGAACCTTGAGTAATGTGCCACTCCTTGCCATAATCTACACCCCGCCCCCAGTTAATTTCCAAGTAATTACTTAAATAAGCATTAACGTATTCCTTAAGAACACATTAATATTTGGTGACTCTTTTAACCAAAATAGAATTATCAGAAGTGGTTTCATAAATAATTACAAGGAAGTGCTAAAAATTGACAAAAAAATATAATATGTCCCAAAAGGTTTAAAATATATTCAACTGAAAAAAATAAATGCAAGACTTCAAATATATGTGGTTCGGTCACCATCTGGTATGGCTTAAGAGAGCAAAATACAAAAACAATACTGTAGAACACATTTCATTGTACTTCTTCAAACTAACCAGTTACAGAGCCATATAGTGGGAGCTGATTGTGGTTACTTGATTGGGGCGAACCTAAGCTTTTATTTTTTTTTACTTATTTTTTTTATCATCTGATAAATTCAATGAGATAAAACAAAAAGGAAGCAAAGTTAGGAATAGAAATTGTAGAAACAAAAATGTAGAAAGTAAAAGAGATTTCCAAGTGTAATTCTAAGCTAATAAATTTGATGATGTTGATGGCACTAATGATTTTATAGGCCATAATTTATCCAATATTGAACTGAACAAACATTAAATCATAACAATTGAAATTTTAAAAGTATTACACAACATCTCTTTTCTACATTTCTTGACAAAATTGTCTCTATTTACAAGGAATTAAAAAAGAGATTTTATTGACTGGTCTCCACAAATTATTATCTTCCTGTGTCTGCAGCACACATGGCTGGAATATTCACAGGCAGTCCTAAGATTCGAAGAACCCTGTGATTCAGAAAGACCTGCCATTTTATTTATTTTTTAAAATTTATATTGTATCTCTTTCACTTTTTTTAATTTATTAATTTATTTTTTTTCCCACTGTACAGCAAGGGGATCAAGTTATCCTTACATGTATACATTTTGCCCCCCCCCCACCCTTTGTTCTGTTGCAACATGAGTATCTAGACATAGTTCTCAATGCTACTCAGCAGGATCTCCTTGTAAATCTATTCTACGTTGTGTCTGATAACCCCAAGCTCCCGATCGCTCCCACTCCCTCCCTCTCCCATCAGGCAGCCACAAGTCTATTTTCCAAGTCCATGATTTTCTTTTCTGTGGAGATGTTCATTTGTGCTGGATATTAGATTCCAGTTATAAGTGATATCATATGGTATTTGTCTTTGTCTTTCTGACTCATTTCACTCAGTATGAGATTCTCTAGTTCCATCCATGTTGCTGCAAATGGCATTATGTCATTCTATTTTGTGGCTGAGTAGTATTCCATTGTGTATATATAGCACATCTTCCTAATCCAATCATCTGTTGATGGACATTTGGGTTGTTTCCATGTCCTGGCTATTGTGAATAGTGCTGCAATGAACATGCGGGTGCATGTGAACCTAAGCTTTTAAATTACTCTTTTCATTTTGAACCCAAAGGGAGGTGACAGAGAAGAGTTGGATACTAATTCTTTTAAAATTGTCCCTGGAGGGAATATAGTAACAATTTTATTTCATTGTAACTAAAAGATAATGTCTATCTGGTTCCCCCAACTGGGTCAAATAGGACACAGGACAGATCCTTTGGCAGCAGATGAGTCAGCAGCTTGAGATCAGAGCGTGTAGGTGGTAGAAAGTACTAGAGTCAAATTCTTTTGGCCAAAATAATTGCAGACTTTAAATATTCCTATGATACTGTCTCGGGTGTCAGAGCAAGGTGGTAGAGAGTTTATCATCTTCTAGAAAATCTTGCTCCTAGCTGAAATCTTAACTCTATCAGTCATATATGGCTCACACCACCTCAGGTGTCTATCTTACCCAATTCGTAAAGGGGATCTTCAATAAAAGATCACTTAAGGAGTTCCTGTTGTGGTGCAGTGGAAATGAATCTGACTAGGAACCATGAAATTGCAGGTTCGATCCCTGGCCTCACTCAGTGGGTTAAGGATCTGGCACTGCCATGGCTGTGGTGTAGGTCACAGATGCTGCTGAGATCCAGCATTGCTATCTATGGCTGTGGTGTAGGCTGGCAGTTGTAGCTCCGACTCGACCCCCAGCCTGGGAACCTCCATATGCTGCAGGCGCAACCTAAAAATAAAAGAAAGAAAGAAAAAAAAATCAGTTAAGAATCCCAAAACCCATTTTAAAGCATCTGTGCAAAGCTTACCATACATTGATTTGGGCATCAATAATCACAATTTAAACATGAATTCATACCAAGTTTCACTTTAAAATGGGTGTGGGAGTTCCTGTTGTGGCTCAGTGGTTAACGAATTTGACCAGGAACCATGAGGTTGCAGGTTCGATTCCCGGCCTCACTCAGTGGGTTGGGGACCCGGCATTGCTGTGAGCTGTGGTGTAGTTCGCAGACACGGCTCGGATCCCGTGTTGCTGTGGCTCTGGTGTAGGCCAGGCGCTATAGCTCCGATTAGACCCCTAGCCTGGGAACCTCCGTATGCCATGAGTGCGGCCCTAGAAAAGACCAAAAAAACCTTGTTTTAAAATAAAATGGGTGTAATTTACATTATTAAAATTAACATAAATATAGGTAATTAGTAAGAGAAAATTAAGGTTAGAAAATACTTGCAGGTCAGGTTAATACATTAAAATACAATGTACAGTTGCCAGAAATAGTTGACAAAATTGGTTCTAAGCTTTACAGGAGACAAAGCAAAGAGAAAAGTATCTTACTGTATAAAATTCACAAAATTAGGAATTCCCTGGTGGCTCATCAGGTCAAGGACCCAGCATTGTCACTGCTGTGGCTCTGGTCATTGTGATGGCGCAGCTTCAGTCCCTAGCCTGGGAACTTCCACATGTGGCAGGTGAGACTCCCCCCACAAAAATAATAAAAATAAAATTTCCAGAATTCATACACATAAACACAGACCCCCCCCCCCTTTCAGTGGAAACCAGTGTTTCTTGGTATTAAGATCTGAAAGTGATTTCTTCCATAATTCCTCACAGAGGAAGTCTGGTCAAATTCCGTTTTAGCCATAGAATCTTCTTCAACAGTCCTGTGCACATGAGCTTTCCTTTTTCCAGACTCTTAACATGTTCGTTGGCTTTCATTCCAGAATGTTTATTGAGTACCTGGCTTTCATGTCAGATGCTGGGGCATTCCATGGTGGAGCAGAACCCAGCCAGTCTTGCTATGACGTTTATAGCCTGGTGAGCCAGAGAGAAATGAAGTTTTTGAAAACTATATAAGCAAGCATATATAATAATGATATCCATAAGTACATATAATTACAAACTATGGTCAGGACTCTAAAGGAAATCTATGAGATACTGTGCAAACAAGTAGTTTGATCTGCTTTTAAAGGTCAGAGAACACTTCCCTGAGGATACGAAGTTTGCACTTGAAATTACAAAAGGAGTAAGTACCATCTCATTTAATACTCTATGTGCTGTGGGTTTGTTTTTTTTATTTATTTTTTGTTTGTTTGTTTCTGTTGCTTCAGGGGGAGGGAATCTCGTCTTATTTTCCAAATTTCCCTTGTGGATGCTGAGCTCCTCCTGGCATAAATCATACCTCCTTCTTTAGCCTCCATCCAGCCGCAACCGTGTCAGGGCCATTGCAGGGCTCAAGAAACCCTGGATTTGGACAACAGCAATTGAAGGCGAATAGACTAGAGTTTTGCACCACCAGCACCAAAAGTGCTCAGCAAGAAAATATAGCTCCCTTTAGCTTCAACTTTGGACTAACAAATGTTTTAATTGACAGGAAATTCAAATACATCTTCCAAGCACTTTATTATTATTACAAGTTTGGGGGGATGGGATTGGAGTTCCCCTGGAGAGAAATTTAAGCTGGAGAGCTGGAAAAACCCATGCTTTGTTGCTAACTGGGACTTTCTCTTTACATGCTGTTTTTCTTCTGCTCACGGTAACTGATACTTCAATATTCCCTCTGCAGCAACGAACCGAGCAACACCTGCAGACCTGTTCTCTTATTCCTACCATAACAAATTGTTAATTATTCACAATACACCCAAATTGTTTTAACATGCCACTGAGGTCACCTGAACCAGTCTCAACTTCTCTTGTCCCCATCTCTCCTTTTTCCCTCCTTCCCTCCTTCCCATCTTCCATCCCTCCTTCTCTTTTCTTTCCTGTAACCCTTACACTTATCCCTCTCCCTGTCTCATCCTACCAGCTCCCCTTCTCAGGATATAAAACTAATAAAACCTGATGATCCAATGCTGCATCATGACTCAAAGCTTCTGCAGATCAGTGATTATGTGCCTGGTGACTTCACCCCTAGACGTGGGCTTTTCCTGCCTAGAGGTGCAGGAGAGGGGGCTGGTCTCACACAATCCCTGCATGTTCGTAGGGAGCAGTTAGCATAGGCAAGGAAAGAAGGGCTAGCAGAACAAAAGAGAGCAGATGTGCCAATCTTACCGAGGGGGAGCAAATGGTAAAGGAAGATATATATGTAATGAAACCAGGGGGAGTGTGCAGAGAGCAAGGTTGGAACCCAAAGAGAGAGCCTTCCATGGGGAATGAGCAACATATAGTTCTGGAGGTTGGATTAGAAAACAGAATTTCAAGAAATTCCCAGAGCCAAAGACGTAAGAGAGAGAGTTTAGTCTTGGGCTGAATCTGAGAGGAAGGAATTGCTATTGAGGGTCCTTTGTCTTTCCAGGCAATATTTTTATGCAGCTTTATTGAGATGTAATTGACTTATAACATTGTGTAAGTTTAAGGTGTACAATGATACACTTGTATGCATGGATATCAATGATACAAGTGTATACAAGGGACATGCTTGTATATTGCAAAATCATCACCACCATGGTGTTACCTAAAGCCTCCATCACATCACCTAACTACTGGGGCCATGTGATTATGGGTGTGGGTGCTAACTGTAGAGCTCGGGATCCAGACGACCTAAATTTAAATCTCAATCCTGCTTCTTAAACTACATGACCTTGGGCAAGTGACTTACTTTCTCTAAGCCTCACTGTCTAATCTGTAAAGTGGGGGGAATAATATGAGTCTACAGTGGTTGTTGCCCAAGAAGTGGCAGCTCTTACAATTTCTTCTTCTATTATTACTATTGTAACTGTGTCTAGCATATGGTAGGTCCTAAATTTTGTTGTTTTTCTTATTATTGACTGTAGAAGGGATATACAGGCTATCCATGAATAATCGGGAAAGTTTTTCTCATTGGACAAGTGCAACCCATCAGCACAGACAGCAAACACCTTCTTTCACATATTACAAGCACTGGCTGAACAATAAAGAGCTTGCTTTAGCCTTGAGAGTCCCCATGGGGCCACAGAGCACTGTCCTGGATGTGCTTATTTTCCTGGATGTCCCCCTATCGTACAATCGGGTCTGCTTCATTCTTTGGGCGTTACAACCTGCCAATGGAAACATCAGCATCCTCTTCCTTCAGGCCAGCCAGCTATGCTATGGAAAGGAAAACAGACCTCTTGATCTGCACTTAGATGCAATCTTGATTTGGGGCAGCCAGGAGCTGGGAGGCTGGACCTCTGTACTGATGGTCTCTGGGCAAAGATCACAGTTCTGATGACATGGATTTCTATGGACAGCATGGCAAGAAAATCGACTGCATGAAATCTGAACGCTCTATGACCCTGACAATGGACTGTTAGAGCCGTCCATGCCAGTTTGGATAACTAAGAGACAGAGCTTTCAATAAACCAAGCAGAGATGTCAAAATATTAGGATGGTCAGATCCCACCTGGAATACTGCGCTGAATTTTGGAGGCCATATCTTAAACCAGCATCATAAAGCTGTATCCCAAGAACAGCGACAAGATGAAAAAGACAGTGATGGTTTATGGACCACAGCATGGAGATGTGTCAGGTATTGAACTAAGAACTAAAAAACACTTAAGAAGCATCATCTCATGGAATGTTCGCCACAACCCCATAAGAGAGCAGATGAAAACACAAATGCTAGAGAGCTCTAAGTCACTTTTCTAAAGTCACAGCTAAAAACCTATGAGGATGGGTTACAACCACAGGTCTGTTTCATTCCAAAGCCTCTTCTCTTTACAACTATAGAGATTTGGAACATAACCTTTCAGAAGGGGCTGGAAGCACTTGAAAATGGCTGAGATGGAGAAAAATTGACAAAGACAAGAGACAGCATTTGCTTTCATTGGAAGAAAACAATCTTTTTTTTTTTTTTTTTGCTTTTTAGGGCCACATTTGCAGCATATGAAAGTTCCCAGACTAGGGGTCAAATCTGAGCTACAGCTGTTAGCCTATACCATAGCCACAATAACACGGGATCCAGGCCACGTCTGTGACCTACACCACAGCTCACTGCAACACTGGATCCTTAACCCACTGAGCAAGGTCAGGGATCCAACCTGCCCCCCACCCCATGGATACTAGTCAGGCTTATTACCACTGAGCCACAACAGAAACTTCCAGAAGAAAAGAATCTGTCTTATTTAGCTACAGACCTTGATCCTAGAATGGAGGCTTCTTAGAAACAGGTTTGACTTAAAATAGGTAGGAATTCTCCAACAGCCAGAGATGACGTACAGGGAAATGGGCAGACTGGGGCAAGTTCTGGACATCCTAACATACTCAAGCTATGGCCCAGGGTTCTTCTACAAGCGATGTGGTAGAGAGCCCCCTGCATCAGATGATGGCTAAACCATCATCTAAATGAGGACTCTTCCCATCTCAAATGATAGAAGACCCAGGAGTTCCCTTCTAGGATCTCGTCAATTCCAAGATTATGCAGTCCTAAGTCAGCATTTGCATGTGTGTTATCAGGTCTCAGTACACACACAGCAGGCCAGCTCTTGCATGGAGCAGTATCTAAATAAGGATTCTTCCCATCTCAAATGATAGAAGCCCCAGGAGTTCCTGTTGTGGCTAGGGGTAGTGAGCCCAACTAGTATCCATGAGATTCGATCCCTGGCCTTGCTCGGTGGGTTAAGGATCCAGTGTTGCCACGAGCTATGGTGTAGGTCCCAGATATAGCTCCGATGCGACTCCTACCTGGGAACTCCCATGTGCTGCAGGTGTGGCCCTAAAAGAGTAAAAAAAAAAAAAAAAAAGGCCCAGTTCAAACTGGCCTAAGCAAAAATTAAACCAGTGGAAACCTACTGACTCAAGGAATGGCAGAGTCACGTGGCTGTGGATGTGGCTAGAAATAACACTGGATGCCCGGTCGCAAATGACAGCTTCAGAAACTGACTCCCTCTCAGCTCTGTTCCTTCTCTCACACATGACCCTCTCATAACTTCAAGATGGCTTCCAGAATTTCTGGGGGACAACATCCTTCTAGGTTCACAACTAGCAGGAAAGAAAAAAAAGAGTTGAGCAGAGTATGTTTGTCCCAACATATCAAATGAGTTCTGTAATTCACTTTGATACAACTGGCTTCAGGACTTAGGTCCAAAGAAATAGGAAGGTCTGATTAGCGTGGGCCAGGCCACATGCTAAATTCCCAGGAGCCCCACCCAGGCCACACAGCCAGAGTGGGAAAGAGGAGATTTTTCACTCACTCAGTGAACAGTATTCTATAAAAAAAGAATGAAATAATGCCATTTGCAGCAACATGGATGAACCTAGAGATTATCATACTTCAGTGAAGTAGGTCAGGAAGAGAAAGACAAATATCGTAGGATCTCACTTATCTGTGGAATCAAAAAAAGAAAAGATGCAAGTCAACTCATTTACAAAATAGAAACAGACTCACTGACGTAGAAAGTAAACTTATAGTTACCAAAGGGGAAAGGGGAAAATGAGAAGGACAAATTAGAAGTTCTGGATTAACTGATACACACTAATACTTAGGAAGGAGATAATCAACAAGCACAGGGAACTGTACTCAATATCTGGTAATAACCTATGATGGGAAAAAAATCTAAAAAATAACATAGACATGAATCACTGTACATGAAGCAGCATAAATCAACTACACCTCACTATAAAAAAATAAACATGGGGAGTTCCCATTGCGGCACAGTGGAAACAAATCTGACTAGAATCCATGAGGACATGGGTTCAATTCCTGGCCTCACACAGTGGGTTAAGGACCTGGGTTGCCATGAGGTATGGTGTAGTTCAAAGATGCAGCTCAGATCCTGCGATGCTGTGGCTATGGTGTAGGCCAGCAGCTACAGCTCTGATTCAACCACTAGCCTGGAAAATTCTGTATGTTGCAGGTGTGGCCCTCAAAAATTTTTTTCTCATTTTTTTGAAAAAAGAACATTATTGAGGACCTTCTATGTGAACAGATGACTAAAAAAAAAAAAATCAAAGCTGTTGTGTAAGACAACTAAAGGCAAGGAATCTTCATTGTACTGAATGACATTTAGGAAGCAGTTTAATATCATCATTCTGCCTTCTTGTAGGAAATCTCATTTTTCTTCTATAACAAAATCTGGGGAACCTCTCACTGGCACTCAACTGCGAGACTTTTACTGTCCAGTCCCCACCTTCCAGGAAGCATTTGACAATGTCTGGAGACATCTTTGGTTGTCACAACCACGGGAATACTCCTGACATCCTCTGGGTAAAGGCCAGGGGGGCTGTTAAACACCCCATCATACACAGGACAACTCTTGCAAACAGCAAAAAAAAAAAAAAATCCAGCCCAAAATGTCAATAGTGGTGAGATTGAGAAACCCTGCTGTATGGAAAGCACATGAACACATATTTGCAATGTGAAGAAGCCTCCCAGGTGCTCCCTCTCTGTGTATAGGACTGTAATAACCAATAGCTCTACAGAGTAGCTCTAAATCAGGAGTGGTGTGCCCCATTCAGGTTGGCACAAAGGATGGAGAACCAGAGCCCCGTCTGACTTCACGCAGGGGCACTGCTAAAAATTGCCCACAGGTGGCTGGTCAACTACTCTCTCATCCTAATGAAACCATCCACAGCTGGAAGTCACGCCACATCACCTTCCAGCTTCGAAACTGATCACCCAAATGATCGGTAACCAAGAATCACGAGGAATTCATACCTGCTGGAAATTAGCCAGACGGCTAATGAATTGCCCAGGCTTTCTATCCAACACACATCTTTAATTGGTCAATGACCTAACTTCATTTCAAAACTATGTGCTCACCTCTCAGATGGGTGTTCCAGATGTCAAGGACAGAATCCTGTTGATGATCCAGGAACCAGGCCCAAAGTGTTTGCTGACAGCCCTCGGAGGAATTGACTTTACACTCTGCAGTGGGCTAGAGTCAGCCAGTGGTCACGTGAGGATTCTTACTGAATAGGCGCTGCATAGCCAGACCTCATGAGCCAGAAACTATCATCCTGCAATGAAACGCTGCCTATGCAAGTGCTTTAGCAAGTCAGAAGCAGACTGGCAGACTGAAGGCTAGAACATGAAAAAAAAAAAAAAAAGACAAACTGTAGCATGTCAAAAACTGTATTCTTCCAATAGAGTCTTCTACCTTTCTGCCTCATTCTGAATTTGTAAAAGTCCTGCCATAGTGGACTAATCCATTAATAGTCAAATATCATTTTAGGGTATGTCTGTTTGAAACCCCCAACACAATCACTTTATTTAGTTTTGTCAACTGGGAAACAAATCAACTGATTTACTAATGTAGCATCGATTTTACTTATATCAGTAGTTCTCAGTCTTGATATTCCATTGGAACCAGGTATGGAGTACCCAATTTGTCTTACCCTAGATAAATTACAGGGATCTCTGGAGGTGGAAACCAGGAATCAGTAGTTTTAAAGCTCTCCTGGGGATTCTAAAATACTCCTGCCTACACGTTCATACTCCAAACTTTATGATCTGGTTATCACAAGCCATACTCTGTAGGCTTCAACTATAAGCATGATCTGAGCCTCATCACTAAGAAAAAAAAAAAACAGGAAACTGAAAAAGAAAATGGAACTGGAGGAATCAGGCTCCTGGACTTCAGACTATACTACAAAGCAGCAGTCATCAAAACCATGTGCTACTGGCACAAAGACAGACATAGAGATCAGTGGAACAGGATAGAAAGCCCAGAATTAAACCCATGCACCTACAGACAACTAATCTATGACAAAGGAAGCAAGACTATACAATGGAGAAAGGACAGTTTGTTCAATAAGTGGTGCTGGGAAAACTGGACAGCCACACGGAAAAGAATGAAATTAGAACACTCCCTAACATCATACACAAAAATAAACTCCAAATGGATTAAAGACCTAGATATAAGATCAGACACTATCAAACTCCTAGAGGAAAACAGGCCAAACACTCTCTGACATAAACGACAGCAACATCTTCTCAGATCCACCTATCAGACTATTGACAATAAAAAGAAAAATAAACAAATGGGACCTAATTAAACTTCAAAGTTTCTGCATAGCAAAGGAAACCCTAAACAACACAAAAAGACAACCCACAGAATGGGAGAAAATCTTTGCAAATGAATCGACTGACAAGGGATTAATCTCCAAAATTTATAAACAACTTCTGCAGCTCCATACCAAAAAAACAAACAACCACATCCAAAAATGGGCAGAAGATCTAAACAGACAGTTCTCCAAAAAAAGACATACAGATGGCTGAGAAACACATGAAAAGATGTTCAGCATCACTCATTATTAGAGAAATGAAAATCAAAACCACGATGAGGTACCACCTTACACCAGCCAGAAAGGCCATCATCCAAAAGTCTACAAACAATAAGTGCTGGAGAGGGTGTGGAGAAAAAGGAACCCTAGTACACTGTTGGTGGGATTGTAAATTGGTGCAACCACTGTGGAAAGCAGTATGGAGATTCCTCAGAAAACTAAAAATAGAACTACCATTTGACCCAGCAATCCAAATCCTGGGCATCTATCCAGAGAAAACTACGACTCGAAAAGACATATGTACTCCAATGTTCATTGCAGCACTATTTACAATAGCCAAAACATGGAAACAACCTAAATGTCCATCAACAGAGGAGTGGATCAAGAAGATGTGGTACATATACACAATGGAATATTACTCAGCCATTAAAAAGAACAAAATACCAGCATTTTTAGCAACATGGATGGACCTAGAAACTATCATGCTAAGTGAAGTCAGCCATACAATGAGACACCAACATCAAATGCTTTCACTGACATGTGGAATCTGAAAAAAGGACAGACTGAACTTCTTTACAGAACAGATGATGACTCATAGACATTGAAAAACTTATGGTCTCCGGAGGAGACAGTTTGGGGGGTGAGGGGATATGCTTGGGCTGTGGGATGGAAATCCTATGAAATCAGATTGTTATGATCATTATACAACTACAGATGTGAGAAATTCATTTGAGTAATTAAAAAAATGAAAAAAAAAGAAAAAAAAACAGGAAGGAAGGAAGGGAGGGAAGAAGGAAAGATGGAAGAAAGAGAGGGAGAGAGGAAATTCCCTGCAGACCATTGCCACGAGTTTATTATACTTGGAATTTGGGCTTCATTTCTATACAAATTTCTATTAACCATACAAAGTACTTGTTCCATTCTCTTGTGCAACAATATAGTCTGCAATGTAAAAGTGGTCTCCTACTGTTTCCGCAGTGGGAAAGAAAAATCATAAACATTTCAGACCAGATAGTGTAGGCAATGCCGAGAAGGATCATTTTCTGGTATTACTTCTTGTTTGCTCATGTTAATAAAAATATTCACTGACAGGCAACGGCACGGTGGTAGGAGATGGGGAGAGACGTCTCATTTTCACATTAGTTAATTTAGAAAAGCATGGATGACTTCTATACATTTCCATTAGCCTCACAAGAGACCGTAGCTCAGTTAGGGATTCTTGGCTTCTCTTGAGTCATTAGAGCCCAGAGGTGCCACGCATGTCCCAGAACCTAGATGTCCCTAAAACAATGGGACATAAAGATATGGGATGACTTTTCCTCCTCCCTGGTACTGGAAAATTCCCCAGCAATTAGCCTGTCTGCAGGTCGAAAACTCCCCTTAAAAACTTCATAAATTCTGCCTGAGAGTTCTGGTTTTCCAAGCCAAGGGTTGTAAGTACAAGCTGTTTCCTGACATTAACGACCAGCTGGAGAAAATGTGTTTGGAGACTGCATCCATGCAGGCTGTATATCCATCTCAGGCCCAGATCCCTTTTCCTGGGAGTGGTATGCTTCTCACAGCCCCTGATAGCTCATCATAAAAGGTCCTCGCTAAATTACTTAATGTTACTCCCAGTGGAGACAGGAGTGTCTGATACCCCTGCAGGCAGCGAGGGGAGAGGGATGGCACAGCAGATCCAGACAGGGTGTGGGGTGGTAGGCTTCCGAGGCTGAGGCCACAAATGTACACTCAACTTTATCTCTGAGCATGGAATTCATAGAGTTGCCAAGATGGATGGGGAGATTGAACGGAGATGCCCGTTACACTAGTTTAATGTGTACCCCGTTATTAATGTGTACCCCATTAGCAGTTTGTGGCGCCTCTGGTATTCCACGAATTAACCTTTTTTTTTTTTGTCTTTTTGCCTTTTCTGGGGCCGCTCCCACGCATATGGAGATTCCCAGGCTAAGGGTCGAATCCGAGCTGTAGCCACCAGCCTACGCCAGGGCCACAGCAATGCGGGATCCGAGCTGTGTCTGCGACCTACACCACAGCTCACAGCAACACCAGATCCTTAACCCACTGAGCAAGGCCAGGGATCAAACCCACAACCTCACAGTTCCTGGTCGGATTCATTAACCACTGAGCCATGACGGGAACTCCTACCATGAATTAATCTTTTTATGAATTCTGAGTTTCTTGTGAATAACATTATTCCATTGATTTGTTTCTTCACAAGTTGAAAGTGTTATTATAGCAAAGGTAAACATTTAAAATATACCATAATTCTGGGAATTCCCATTGTAGCTCAGCGGTAATGAAAACGACTAGTTTGCATGAGGATTTGAATTTGATCCCTGGCCTTGATCAGTGGGTTTGGGATACCACGTTGCTGTGGCTGTGGTGTAGGTTGGCGGCTGCAGCTCCAATTCAACCTGTAGCCTGGGAACTTCCATATGCTGTGGGTACGGCCCTAAAAAGAAAAAGATAAAAAATATATGTGTGTATGTGTGTATACTACAATTCTTAAAAACATGTTTTTCCGTGTATATGTATATAAATCACTTTGCTGTATGGCAGAAATTGACACAACATTGTAAATCAACTATAATAAAATTTTTAAAAATGAAAAAAACATGTTTTCCTTTTTTAAAAACCTTTTTTAAAAATTGGAATGTAGTTAATTAACAATGGTATGTTAATTTCAGGTGTACAGCAAAATATTTCAATGATATATGTGTGTATGAAATATATGTATGTGTGTGTGTGTATGTGTATATATATATATATACACACACACACATTCTTTTTCAGGTTCTTTTCCACTATAGTTTATTATAAGATGTTGAATATAGCTCCCTGTGCTACACAATAAGTCGTTGTTGTTCATTTTGTATATGTAGTGTGTATATGTTTTGGTATGTCTGTTTTTTTGTTTTGTTCATTTTTATTTATTTTTAGTTTTGTCTTTCTAGGGCCACACCTGCAGCGTATGGAAGTTCACAGGCTAGGGGTTGAATTGGAGCTGCAGCTGCTGGCCTATGCCATAGCCACAGCAAAGTGGGATTCCAGCCACATCTGCGACCTACACCACAGCTCACGGTAACCCCGGATCCCTGACCCACTGAGCAAGGCCAGGGATTGAACCCCATCCTCATGGATACTAGTCAGATTTGTTTCTGTTGCACCACAATGGGAACTCCCATTTTGGCATTTCTGTTTTCTGGTTTTGTTTGTTTATTTGTTTTTTGTCTTTTTAGGGCTGCACCTGCAGCATAGGGGGATTCCCAGGCTAGGGAATGAATCAGAGCTGTAGCCACCAGCCTAGACCACAGCCACAGCAACACGGGATCCAAGCGGTGTCTGCAACCTACACCACAGCTCACGGCAGTGCTGGATCCTTAACCCACTGGGTAAGGCCAGGGATGGAACCCACGTCTTCATGGATACTAGTCAGGTTCGTTAACTGCTAAGCCATGACGGGAGCTCCCGTATGTCTGTTTTTTTAATGAACCCCAAACTATGGAAGTAGTCAAGGTCTCTCAAACTCTGAGGGGCCGTGGTAAAAGGGAATGGGCCAGGAAAAGGGCAGCATAACCCTCGCAGAGGGAGCGAGGTCTTCCATGTGGCTCAGTTCTCTGAAGCTCAGCTGGGGGTAGGGGTAAAAGTCCATTGATCTCCCATGTGCTGACAGAGCCACATTTGGCTGTCCCTGGAGCTGGCATCAAGGAGAGACCAGATCCCCTTCGAGTAGTTCTTGCCCAACAGAATGCAGACAGATGCTGGGGGAGGAGGTGGCCCCTGTGGAGAGTCCTCTGCTGGTGGGCTGCTGTTTCCCTCCTTCCCTGGTGAGCTTTCGGAGGCTGAATTCAAAGGGTACACAGCAAGGGCCCTGGTTCCACTGGCGAGCCTTCCAGTGCCATATGGAGAGAAGCTGGACGTGCCCTAGACCTTGAGGTGGAGACTTTTAAACCCATGTCTATAGGTTTTCTCAGATGATAACTGTACAGTGGGAAAGTCTTCTCAATGCTCTAGCACCTCGGTTAGAGTTGCTATTGCTAACAGGAAGGGGGAGCACAAAGGGTTAGACTAAGAAATAAAAAAAAAAGTCAGTTCTAAACTAGTGGTAATAACAGAGCCCAGGATGATGCAGTAGTCTCCTACTGTAGCTGTAACAAATTACCACAAACTGGATTTCCCATCGTGGCTCAGTGGTTAACGAATCCAAGCAGGAACCATGAGGCTGTGGGTTCGATCTCTGGCCTTGCTCAGTGGGTTAAGGATCCAGCATTGCCGTGAGCTGTGGTGTAGGTTGCAGACGCGACTCAGATCCTGCGTTGCTGTGGCTCTGGCGTAGGCCGGCAGATCCAGCTCCGATTGGACCCCTAGCCTGGGAACCTCCATATGCCATAGGAGTGGCCCAAGAAAATGGGAAAAAGACAAAAAAAAAAATTTTTACCACAAACTGAAAACAACACGGATTTATCATCTGTAGCCCTGGAGGTCAGAATTCCAAAAGAGGTCTCATTGGGCTAAAGCCAAGGTGTCAGCAAAGATGCAATCCTTCCAAGGTTCTAAGGAGGGCATCTGTTTCCTTGCCTTTCCCGGCTCCTAGACACACATTCCTTGGCTTGTGGCCCCTTCCTCCAACCCCAAAGCCAGCAACAGTAAAGCAGGTCCTTCTCACACAGCATCTCTGTGGTTCTGTCTACCGAGTCCCTCTTCCACTTTTACCCTTATGATTACCTTGGGTCCAGCCAGAAATCAGGCTAGTCTCTCTATTTTTTTTAATTCCTTTTTCTTGGCAGTTTTTCTTTTTTTTCCCCAGTTTTATTGAGATATAATTGACATGTATTCATTTAAGCTGTATAACATAATGATTTGCTATATGTCTATACTGTGAAATGATCATCACAGTAAGGTTAGTTAACATCCATTATCTCACACGGTTACAATTTTTTTCCTTGTGATGAGAGCTTTAAAGATCTATTGTCTTACCTATTTATTTGTAGTCTATGAAAATACCATGATTTCCATATTTTAAAGTCAGCTGATTAGCAACCTTAATTCCATCTGTAACCTTAACTGCTCCCCCTCCCCTGTCACATAACCTCACAAGTCCCAGGCATGGGAGGTAGAGGTCTTTGGGAAGTCAGTGTTCTGCCTGATACAGATGACATGGATTCACTACAACTGGAGATCAAGCAGTCTTTTATTAACGGACACAGACTGAGTGCTGAGTTGCACCAGGGAGGTAAACAATAGGCACAAGGAGAGAAGACAATGTGATAACTAACACGATGGAGGCCTCCGCAAAAAGGAAGACTCGCTCAGCTCAGTGACACAGGGAAGTCTTTATGCTGATCTTGCTGTTTACCCAAGAATCTCACTTACTCCCACCACTTTCCTGACCATATCAGAGCTACAAAAAAATAAGTGGACAGGAGTTCCCGTTGTGGTGCAGTGGAAGTGAATCTGACTAGTATCCATGTGGATGCAGGTTTGATCCCTGGCATCGCTCAGCGGGTCAGGGATCTGTTGTTGCCATGAGCTGTGGTGTTATGTCACAGTCATAGCTTGGATCCTGTGTTGCTGTGGCTGTGGCGTAGGTCAGCAGCTGCAGATCCAGTTTGACCCCAGGCCTGGAACTTCCATATGCTACAGGTGCAGCCCTAAAAAAAATAATAATAATAAGTATACAAATGGCTCAGTGGGCCATCTTCATCATGGCTAATATTTAATTGAACACTTACTGCACACCAAGAACAGTTCTGAGATGCTTTACTTATACGAACTCATTAAACCCTCTCAACAATCCAATGTGGCAAATGCCGGTATCTCTATTTGGCAGAGAAGGACACTGAGACCCAGAGTTTGCATAACTTGCCTAAGTTCACAGAGCCAGAAAATACTCTTGTTCTTCCTCCTTCTGGTGGCTGATTTGTCACTGATGTCACAAAGACAGGGAGAAAAGAGTGACAGTAGTAATAATGGTAATAGAAATGGATTAACTCAATAATAAGTAATAAATTATAATAATAAGGAGAAAACACTCACATTTTCAGTCCAAAGTGTTCTACATACAATAACTCACTTAATCCCAGGAATAACCCTGAGATATAATTATTATCCCACTGTACTGATAAATACATAGAAGCGGAAAGACATCAACTTGTTCACCTGTTCAAAAAGTGGAGTTCCAGTGCCTCTAGCTTTGAAACCTGTGCTTGGGAAGAGAAAAGCAAGGAGAAAAATTATAGCGCCGTGCAATGGTTCCCAAACTTCAGTTGCTTCAGAATCACCTGGAAGGCTTGTTAAAATCCAGATGTTTCTGATTCAGGGGGAATCTAATGAGATCTAGACTGCTAAGCTGTGGCTATGGTAGAAGGAAATAAGAGCTTCCTTGTTCTTGTTCAGCTACACTGAACCTTGACTTTGCCCTCAACCATCATGTGAAGAACATGAGTGAAATGATCCTGGAGTTGGGACTCCCAGAAACCTGGAAAACTATTTCATCTTAGGAGAACCATCCTAAAGCCAACTCTATTCTCTCGGAATTTCTCCTGGTAACACCGATGGCTTCAAAACCCTGGGTGGTTTGTTAGGACTGAGAAAAGAGCCTGGAGAAAGGAGCATTTAAATAGATCCTATCATTCCTTTTCTTCTTTAAAGGGTAAGCACTGTCTCATATCAAACGTTTCGCTTTCGGTCATGGCCTTGAGACAAAACCAGTGTCCCCATCTTTTGGATTTGGTGAAAGGTTAGCTTCATTTTTCCCAGAAGGAGTCCCATCCCTCTGCCAACCTCCTGGTCCCCAAGGCAGCATTAACCACTGATCACAACTCTCAGCTTGCACTTCCAGACATGTCTGGTCAATGTTTCTTTTAAGATGCTAAATTCACCAGAAAGAGCCGTAGACTCTGAGAAACTTTTTAGTTGTTAAGATAGGACCACAAAATTGACTTACTGAACATTTTTAATATTATCTCCTTTGGACACAAAATATATTCCCAGGATAGTTAATCTGATAAAATGAGAGGCCAATGTCATGATTCATTAGAGAGATAATTCTTGGAGAAGTAACATCCAGGCTCTGGAGTAAGGGCTGATAAAAATTTGGCACACAGTGCCATGAGCATCAGGAAAGCCTGGTATCTGTTATGCAAGTCTGTGAGAAAATCAGAGCTTAAGGAAGTCTAAGTCTCTATTTTCTAAACATTTCAGACTTCTGTGCACTTGTGCACACACGCATGTGCACCCAGGCACACGAAAACACACTTTTAAAAGGGTACCCAGATTGCGTTTTAATCAGGTATGGTAAGATATGACAACATGGAAATGACTGTCACAATGGAAGAAGTTTCTTATACTCACAGATTCCTAGAAACAGGGGTCCTGCCTCCCTACAAAGGGCCACATGGGGAAGCACCAGGATTGGTCAGGAGGCAGAAAAAGTGAGGGGCAATGTGGGTGAGAGCCTTTATTGTGGTTTTTGTGGGAAGGATCAGGTGAGGCAGGGTAAGCAGGCTTATGATTGGTGAGTTTGAATAAACTCAGCAAGTTCTGGGGCATAGGGGCTGTCCCTCGTTGTCTAGTAGCTGGTGTTGGAGAGATCAGGGCAGGTGGATAGAGGCCCAGAGTGTGAGAATCTAGTAGATAAGATGGTTGGGGGCATGGGCTCTGCTGTGATTGGTTTGCATTTGAAAGGCACACTCCCGGGCACGTAGGTATTATCTCTAGGAATTAGCTAATCCTGGGGATGGAAGAGCAGTCCCTCTGGGGCCAGCAAGGCCCCCAAGATGTCAGATAATCAGAATATAGAAAAATAGAAAGACATGATTAATAGATACACACACAAATACACACACAGAGAGAGGGGAAAATTTACAGCACAATACCATACCTCAGGCAGCTGTTTGGTTGTAGGATTGTTTTGTTTCTTCTCTAGACCCTTTGTTGACAGTAGATGCTTTTTTCCCCTGCAAGTGACTGGCTTGGTAGTGGGTGTCCCTGGCTTGTCTCTTCATCACAAGTTGTTTTTATCAACAGGGTAGGGGATTGGAGTTTGAGCTTTGCAGGGCTTTCCACGAGCTGCCTCAGCCCTGAAAGAAAGGTGAAATCTAAATTTGGACCTTCACCCAAGCTGAAACAACCCCACATTTCCCTGAGATTTCTCTGATGGTATCTTCTAGGTTCATAGAGCTAGAACAAAACAAATGCTTTTTTAAAAGAAAGAAAACCAATAATAATAACTAATATGTGCTGAGTGACTATAAGGTGCTGGACATACTCAAAACACTTTACATAAGTTATCTCTTTTGCCTTGATCTTCACAATTGCCCTATAAAGGCAAGTACTGTTATTATCCCTATTATTTAAGAGAGGAAACTGAGGCACAAAACAGTTCAGGAATTTGCTCAAGGTCATGACCTTGTGAGTGGTAGAGCCAGAATGCTGCCTTAGGCAGTCTGACTCCTGAACCCCAGCTCTGAACAATTATTGTCTATTTTCTCCAGAATTGCTGGCAGCTGTGTTCCCTGCTGTTTGGGGAAAACCGATATATGGTAGACTACTAAACTGTTTCCTATTTGGAATTGTTTTCAGCTGTATCTAATAGAACACCCAAATAACATAGGCTTTAAACAAGTTTTAGGGGGTTATTTTTCTCTTATACAATATGAAATGCAAAAGTAGCCAGTCCATGGTTGGAATGCAGGCTTTCAGTGTCATCAGGGATGCAGGCTCTTTCTTTCTTTTCCTCCAACTTTGGTGAATGGTTTCCATCATCAAGGTTGCCTCATCATCCAAGATGGCTGCTGGAGCACCAACCATCAGGTTGTGATTCCAATTAGGAAATAAGAAGAATGAAGAAAGGGGGGATTTGTTGACACTATCAACAGAGTCAACTTTTGAAGCCCCACCTGACAACTTTTGCTTTTATCTCATTGGCTGCTCTGGACTGAAGGGGACTGAGAAGCGTCTTCAAGGTGGTATTTGTAAGGAAGGATGGGAGACTATATAGCAGCTCTCAGTCTCTGCCGCAAACACAGATTTGTTCTAACAGGACACTAATGAGTAAGCTCCCATGCGTCCAACTCGCTTGCTCATATTTGGAAAAGTGGGGAAAGAGTTCAGCCTTCCAAACTCCAACTCAGGGAATTTATCATTACACTGAGAGCTCATCTCCTAAAAGCAGCAGCCAGTGTTGAATTTGGCTTTGTTTTAAGCTCAGGGAAAGCTGGCAAAATTGAGCTGAATCCACCGACATCTCCATGTCATCTTGGGCCTCATAGAAAGCTTCACACAGAAGAACTAGCTTGTTAGGAATGAAATATGCAGCAGGACGATGCCAACTTTCTCCAGGGGCTGCCAGAGACAGTGCTGACTAATATCCCAGACAAATCACACAAGCTGACTTTGAAGTTCTCTTGCGTATCCCAACCCACCAAGGACTTAATCCACCAAATCCATTCCATAAGAACCTAATAATGCCGTTATCAGAAGGCCCCCAGAGCAAAGGAGAATGCTTTGTTCACAAAGTCCAACAGCCCTTGTTAACGAGCCCTGAAGCTCGACTTCACTCTAAATTTATGGGAGCAGTGAATTTATATTATGTCATATATCATATAAAAATGGACAGTGCTGTGACATTTATAAGACTCTTTCCCCCCTGTGTTATTCTTTCCTCGACATATACATACACTGTGTCTAGTTAGACTCGATTCCTTCTTGAGGACATATATCAAGAGTGCAAGAGGGAGGGCATTGCTGGCAATTAACTGTACACGTCTCTCTGTCTTTAGTAAATGGAAGAATATGCCAATTCATCACAGATGCACACACACCCTAGATACACAACCACACGGTCTTTATGCAGCCGTTGCCAGATCCTACACACCTCATGAGCTTAGTTTGTTTTTTCATTTTGGCTTCTATGACTTTGCATGTGCTTTCCCCTCCTCTTAAAGCAATTCTATCTACCTTTCCATTTGATGAACTCCTATCTGTTCTTCAAGACTCCGTTCAGATGTCACCACCTCCGAGAATCCTAAATTCTAAATTCCCTAGGATCCTCGAAACAAACTCGTTTCTTTCTCTCCTGTGCCATGCAGGTACTTAGCTCAGTTATTGTAATCAATTATTACTTCTGTGTTTTCACTTCTGTCCCCCTGACTGGACTGTGAGCTCACCAGCAGGAATGGTGTCTTATTTTTCTGTGTTCAGTGCTGGTTACACAATCAGTGCTTAAGAACATGGATGAGGAGTTCCAGTGGCGGTGCAGTGGTTAACGAATCCGACTAGAAACAATAGGGTTGTGGGTTCGATCCCTGGCCTTGCTCAGTGGGTTAAGGATCCCGAGTTGCCATGAGCTATGGTGTAGGTCGCAGACGTGGCTTGGATCCCGCGTTGCTGTGGCTCTAGCATAGGCCAGTCGCTACAGCTCCGACTGGACCCCTAACCTGGGAACCTCCATATGCCACAGGAGCAGCCCTAGAAAAGGCAAAACGACAAAAAAAAAAAAGAACATGGATGAATTTTAAAATGAATTGGGGTGGACAAGAGCCCTCATATGGTTTTCCCTGAGCTTATGACTCCATGGTATTGCTTCTCTCATTCACATACTCATGCTCTTCCAGGAATTGTGTTCAAGCTCACAGCACTCAAGTTGCCCCATTTGCCTCAGCACCTGGGTCCAAAGCTCTGAAAGCTTCAGACTCAGAAGCCAGAGAGTCCCCACTGTTGTGCAGTGGGTTAAGGGTCCAAGTGCAGGGGCTCTTGTTGCTACGGAGGTGTGGGTTTGATCCCCAGCCTGATGCAGGGGGTTAAGGATCCAGTATTCCCACCGCTGTGGCATAGATCACAGCTGTTGCAAATTCCATATGCTGTGGGTGCAGCCAAAAAACCCAATAAATTATAAACTCAGATGCCAGGAAGTCCACGTTCCTCTTTGCACCCTGATTATTTTTTACTTCGCGTCTCTAATTCCTCCCAAGAATTGACACCTGTGGAAGAGGGAAACCTGTCTTCTAACTAAGCTGTTATAGGTAAGAATTTCAATTAAAACCCCCTATCTGGAACCTGTGGACTGTGGTTGGGGGGCTGTGATGGGTGGAACAGAGGACTGAGTGTATTGGCAAAGGTCATTTGAGGAAAGGTGGGCAGGAGGCCTGGATCAGATGTGGTTCATGTCCAAGGTTATTGGACTTAGTTTTAGGCTGAATTTTGTGCGGTTGATGGACTTATGTTCATCATACCCTGGAGGCCTGGCTTTGGAGTACGCCAGATTCAGATTTGAATGACAGTTTTGTCAATGACTAAGCTCAGGTAATTATAAGCTGGTGCATTTGGGTATTCTTTCCTGGACTCACCTTTATCATCTCTAAAATGAAAATAGTAATATTGAGAGGCTCTCTGCTGGGATACAGTGAGCTTATCCGTTTAAAACATCTAGTGGCACAGAATGGGAATATAGCAAGCAGAGTGCTACTCTCCTCTCCCCTTTGAAAGATTTGGGTCAAGGGAGGCAAGATCATTATTCCTGATTGCCCTCCCACTCCATCTCCTCCTCCAGCCCTTGGGAAAAGGAGATTGTTTTTTGTTTTTTGTTTTTTGTTTTTTTTTTGTCATTGAACAGAATCAGTGTAGGCCCTTTCATTCACTCAGTGAATATGATTCAATGATATTTAATTATGAATCAGACTATGTTGCTTCTCCCAATGAGCCTACAGTCTAGAGAGAAAGATAAGTAAGGAGTTAAGATTTTATCCCAAGGGCAATAGAGAGCCATTGAAGAGACAGTGGTGCATGTATACAGGGTAGAGAATGGACTGAAGGCAGAGAGAGGTGATGGCAATGCAGGTGACAGACCTTTGCGGCCTGATGGGAGGGGTGGCGGTGGAGCATTATGGAAGGAGAAGGGCAGTCAGAGCAGGTGAGCTGATTAAAGACAGTGTACAGAGCTAAATGACAAAACTGGAGAGATTGAATGGAAAGGAGGTGAGGAAGGAGAGGAAACAGTCTTTTCCTGAGATAGGAACACAAGGGCAGGAGTTTGTTGCGAGAGCTGGGAAGAAAAGTTAAGTTCACTTTTAGACTCTGAGTGTGAAACCCTATGGAACCTCCAAATAGAGCTGTACAGGAGGCAAAGAGATGTGGGCTACAGGCTGAGGCTTGGGAGGTAGAATATAGATAGTAGACGATCTGATAAGATTATCCAAGAATGATACATAGGAATATAGGTGGATATTTCTTGATCTATGTATATTACAAGGTTGCCTTTTAATTATGAGGGTTGCTATGTCCTTGGGGCTTAAGGTTGTGTAACTAAAATGTGAGCAAAGAGTAAACCACAAAATCAGGAATGGGATCCTGCCACAGCTTTAAGACCCTGGACTGGTCCTATATAGTTCTAAGACAGTGGGATTTATAGTCCCCCTTCCGCAAACGTGTTTTGATTGGCCTAATACTCAGAGAAAGGCAGAGATGTATGACACATACCACTGTCTCCCTGACCCAGATTTCCACAGCAGTTCAAGGCGTAAGTGAGTATGGACAGAGCTATGAGGACAGGACTCTGTCCTAGTTTGAAGTAAGCTGGCCCTTCTCCCAAATTTCTTGTAGAGGTACAACCTTATCTATCCTAGTAACTTCCAATTGAGTCTCTGGTTTTCAACGTTCAATTCAATGTGCCCATAGCATTTCCTAGTTGCCTGGCGCTGGTTCTGCCTGGGACATATGGTCATGATCATAGCATAGGGTCAAGCCTCCTGGTGAGTAGCCTTTCTCACCATTAAGTATGTGTAGTCTTGAAATATCCTCTGAGATCAAATTACACAGCAAGATAGCCACCCAAGCAGATGAGTCCAACTTCAGTTGCTCTCTTCTCAGCCAAAGGAATCTGTATGGGGATTTTATAATATCCATAGTGATTGCATATGTTAATACGTACAATTGGCCAACGGGGACCTGCTCTATAACATATAGAGAGCTCTATGCAGTATTCTGTGATAATCTATGTAGAAAAGAATTTGAGAGAGAATGGGTATGTGTATATGTATGACTGGGTCACTTTATTGTACAGCAGAAATTATCACAGCCTTGTAAATTAACTGTATTTCAATAAAACTTTAAAAAAAGCCCACAAAACAAAAACAAACAAAAAAAACCTTAACAATATAGTCATTGAGGTAGCTGTCTAAGAAAGCTAACGTTGGCAGGCCTATTCACTGAAGTATCTCAAACCCAATGTAAGGAAATGCAGTTTATCATGGACATAGAGTCTCAATTTCACATGACTACATAGTTTTCAAAAACCCTGGCCCTGGAGCTAAACTGAGTTCAGTGTGTGCTTTCATGCCTATTAGATGTGACCTTAGGGCCCTGGTTTCCAGTCTTTAAAATGGAAATAATAATCATACCCACATCACTGAGTTATTGTAAGAATTAAATAGAGGTGGAGTGCCTAAAACAGTGCCGGGCGCATAGTAAATTCTCAATAAACCGTCAATATTATTATTTATAAGACCATTTCTAGATGTTTCTAGAAGGAGGCTAGGATGCTCAAGCTTGTCTTGGTCTCGTACAGTCATCCAAAGAAAACATCACAAATATGGAGTTAATTAAAAAAAGGTGCCCGGGAGTATGTCAGAGTTAACTTCGAAGAGCTGGAGTCAGAACACCAGCTACACATGATCTGGCTGGTGACATCTTGCAGAAGCTAAGATCATCAATGTGTTAGGAAAGGCCCAGAGCACCGCTTAGAGTCCAGTTAGCTCTGACCAACCACATTCTAATGACCTGGGTGCAAATGAGTCAAAAAACACATGGACCAGATTTCCTGCTGAATACACATGGGTTTCAAAATGAAGGGGAAGGAGCGTTTGCCAAAATGCATTTCGTAATAATCACTGTAATAGTGAATGGTTCGTTGAGCCGGAAACATCAATGGCTCATCTGGGATGCTCATTAAACCCACGAGGCAGCAGGTTGAAACACTCAGGAAGTACTTAGAGAGAGATCAAAGGGGTTCTGTCCCATCGGCGCTTGAAAGTTGAAAGATGACTAAATTTGAGAAGAAAAAGAAAGGTTTTTCAGAGTTCCCACCGTAGCTCAGCTATAATGAACCTGATTAGGATCCATGATAACGTGACTTCAATGCAGGGGCCTCACTCAGCAAATTAAGGAGTTGCGGTGAGCTGTGGTGTAGGTTACAAACTTGGCTCAGAGCTGGCATTGCAGTGCCTGTGGTGTAGGCTGGCAGCTATAGCTCTGATTTAACTGCTAGCCTGGGAACTTTCATGTGCTGTGGGTGCAGCCCTAAAAGACAAAAAAAAAAGAAAAAAAAGAAAAAGAAAAAGAAAGAAAGGAAGAAGGAAGGAAAGGAAGGAAGGAAGGAATAAGGAAGGAAGGAAGAAGAAAAGAAGAAAGAAAGAAAGAAAGAAAGAAAGAAGAAAGAGAGAAAGAAGAAATAAAGAAAGAAAGAAAGAAAGAGAAAGAAAGAAAGAAGAGAGAGAAAAAAGAAAAGAAAAAGAAAAAGAAAAGAAAAGAAAAAGGAAGGGGTTTCTAACTCTGGTCAGGATCCTGTCACTAAGAAATGTGCAAAGGACAGGTTGAGAGGTGACAACTTGCTTTTCTAGACCGACTGCAGGATCGCATGTTGGGAGGCTGGATTCTGGACCAGTTCTTTCTTCCCTGGTTAGCTGCTGGGACGGGGACAGATTCTTTCACCTCCTCAAGCCTGTTTCTTCATCTGCAAAGGGAGGATTTTGGATACAGTGTCCTCTGAGCAATTTTGCCATTGTGAACATCTTTTAGCAGAAAATAGGGACTTGAATACTCTTGCATCTGGTAAGCCATATCAGGTCCAACTTAGTACGGCAGGTACTTGAAGATTTGAAGGAGAAGAATGTTCCAGAAGAGAAAACTCTCCTGTTCATCGAAAAATCTCCTCTTTTGCTAATTGAAAGCCTCACTGAGGAAAGCTGAAAAGCTCACATCCAGATGAGAGTGTTTTAATAAGGCAGTTTGGACTCAATCTCCTGCTGCTACAGTCAACAGCAGTTTTTGCTAATGAGCTTTGACAGAATTCGACATATAAAAGTAAATTAGAGATGCAGAAACTATATATTTTGACTGAATTACAAATGTCTGAGTGAAAAAAAAATTCGAAATTCACCTAAAGCCAAATCTCCTAATCAGAGAACATACTTCAGGGATGACTGCAATAAATCTAAATAATTATGATAATCATTATCAAACCTTTACTGTTTAAACCTTTTCTTAGTTAAATTGTACAAATTCACCATTAAGATTTGGAGCAATAGTTTCTGAGCTTTGTCAGTTGCTGGATCAGTCATTCACTTTAAAGCCATGGTAGAAAAGGAAGAAGCTTTTTTCTTTCTTTTTCTTTTTTCTTTTTTGTCTTTTTTGTCTTTTTGCCTTTTCTAGGGCCGCTCCTGTGGCATATGGGGGTTCCCAGGCTAGGGGTCGAATCGGAGCTGTAGCCACCAGCCTACACCACAGCCATAGCAACGCAGGATCCAAGCCACGTCTGCGACCTACACCACAGCTCACGGCAACGCCGGATCCTTAACCCACTGAGCAAGGCCAGGGATCAAACCTGTAACTTCATGGTTCCTAGTCGGATTCGGTAACCACTGTGCCACGATGGGAATTCCAAAAGAAGCTTTTTAGATTCTCCATTTTCCCCTAGTACTTTCTTATTTTCCTCATAGCATTACTTTTTCTTATATCTGGATCAGTGATAATTTACCGTAGATGCTGCTATTTGTGATTATGAAGGTTTTGCTCCTACATCATCTGGAGATGAAAAAGTTGGCATTCTGCTTTTAATCCATTCACCAAAACTATTAAAAAGGTCTTTTTCTTGAAAGACGCCTAGCCTAAATGGGCATTAAATCACTCGAAATTAAATAATTTCTTTAAGATTATTTTGTTTAATGTTAGGAATGCTAATATACCAAATGATTCCACAAAGATTCTAGTTATGAATAAAAGGAGTTTTTTATTATTCAGCTTTGTATTATTATTTTTATAAGCACTTATTGGCCAGAAAAGGCTATGAACTTCTTTCTAAAGTTACCAAGCTAATACATTCTCAAACAGTGATCAATTTACCTAGTCATCTGTTTAAACATTTTTTTGTAAGTAAAATTAACAACTTTTACAATATTAGTAATTATCATAATATTACACTCTTGACATTATTAATTATACACCTACTTCAAAGAAATAATAAAATTTCAACATATAAAACACATAAAGAGATTTCTATTCCAAATTACACCAAAAATGTTTATCTACATTTAAAAAGTGAGTATTCAGGAGTTCCCGTCGTGGCGCAGGTGGTTAACAAATCCGACTAGGAACCATGAAGTTTCGGGTTCAATCCCTGGCCTTGATCAGTGGGTTAAGGATCCAGCGTTGCCGTGACCTGTGGTGTAGGTTGCAGACATGGCTCAAATCCTGCGTTGCTGTGGCTCTGGTGTAGGCCGGTGGCTACAGCTCCAATGAGACTGGGAACCTCCATATGCTGCAGGTGTGGCCCTAGAAAAGACCAAAAAATAAAAAAGTAAAAATAAATAAAAAGTGAGTATTCAACTATGCAGACATGAAAAAGATGAAATAATGCCATTTACAGTAACATGTTTAGACTTAGGCATTATCATGCTAAGTAAAGTAAGTCAGAAAAAGAAAATGCCATATAATATCATTTATATGTGGAACCTAAAATAGGATATAAATGAATGTCCATGAAACAGAAACAAACTCACAGACATAGAATACAGATTTAGGATTACCAAGGGGGATGGGAGTGGGGGAGGGATGGAATGGGAGTTTGGGGTTAGCAGATGCAAACTATTATATATAGAATGGATAAAAAACAGCATCCTACTGTATAGCATAGGGACCTATATTCAATACCCCTGATAAACCGTATGGAAAAGAATATGAAAAAATGCATACACACAACACACACACACACAAACACACACAGCTGGATCTCTTTGCTGTACAGCAGAAAAAAAATGCAGATATATGTGTGTGTGTGTATATATATATACACAGCCTGGATCTCTTTGCTGTAAAGCAGAAATCAACACAACATTGTAAATCAACTATACTTTTAAAAAAATTAAAAACTAAAAGAGTATTCAAATGTTAGTAAATTTGATCGACATGTTTGTTCATTTGTAACGTGAGTTTGTTACGATGATTAGGTTTGATAGATGTGCTTGGAATCACACAGTCATTGAGCCCACCCAAGTTCAGGGAACCCAGAAATGATAGTGAAGAAGCATTTGGCTATTCAGCCTTCCAATGGCAGGGGCCAATGCCAAAGTTCAAGGGCAGCTTTTGGCCAAAGCCATCCTGCTGTGCATTCTCACAACTATCAGAGGGCTTCCCTCCAAAGCCTCTTAAAAAATATTCTTTGCTCAATCCATTTCTAGGCCTTCATCTTATTATTCAAGATTATGGCTGGACATGTAAAAACTGAAGAGCTGATGTTTCTTTACACAAGAGAGGCAGGGACCTGGGTCTGGAAGGTAAGAGAGATCAGCTGAAGTTGGAGAGAAAAAGACTAGAGACTGTGGGTGAGGAAAGCAGCTGCTAGAAAGATGCAGCTCTGGGGAGAGATGCTTAAAGATAGTGCTGAGGAATTTTTGCTGTGTATCGTGTGGCTTGTTTTCCGCTTGCTGCCTCTTCAAAGAGACTTTCATAAATTTTCTCTCAAGACACTTTGATGTGAAATTTCTTTTCCTTTTAGATGAATCACATGCTTATTATTTTGAGAACAAGAAGGCTTAGTCTTACTCAAATGGCAAAGAAGAGAAAGCCAAAAATCACGCTGTCCTTGCAACAGCGTTCACGTTTAAGTATCTCTCGGTTAGAAATGACAAATGGAAATATATTTCAAGCATATTAGAAATGTTTATTTTGACTCAGCGATTCCACTTCGAGTAATCTGGAATACATCAAAATGTAGGCAACGATCTACGTGCATAGGTATTTGTTAAACCATTATTTGTAGGAGCAAAAAACAGTGGAAATCTCCAAAAGAGAAATGGTTCAGTAAATTACATATACTCACATGATGAAATGTTACGTATCTATTAAAATTATGTTTTCAAAAAGCCTTTTATTAATTTGGAAAGGTCTCATCTTCTTGAAGGGTTTTCCGTCAGTATAAAATATAATTTTATGACTCTATGATGTATTTTTACCAGCATAAAATATATGTTTGACAAAGATGTTTGCATCTGCCTGAAAGTTTTCCAGAGGCTAAAACAGTTTTGGCCAGACTAATAGAATAAAACTTGAAGCTTCAAGTACCCATTTGTCTGTACTTTGTAGCCCTTTGAAAAAAGAACCCCCAGGGTAAAAGCCTAGCCTTCTTTGGGAATGAACAGTTTCAGCTCACCTCTAAATAAGTTATGGGATAGCCTCATAAAAAAAAAGGGTTAGGCGTTCCCACAGTGGCTAGCGGTAACAAACCCGATTAGTATCCATGAGGATTCAGGTTTGATCCCTGGCCTCTCTCAGTGGGTTAAGGAACTGGCGTTGCTGTGAGCTGTGGTGTAGGTCACAGATGTGGCTCAGATCTGGAATTGCTGTCAGCAGCTGCAGCTCCAATTCGACCCCTAGCCTGGGAAACTACATATGCCACAGGTTCGGCTCTAAAAGGACCAAAAAAAAAAAAATTAAAAACTAAAAAATAAAAGATGGGTTATATTAGGCCACTTTGTTTTTCTAAGAGGATTTCAACCCTACCCTCAGTATTTCACCCCAACTCCTGGAATCTCTACCATGGTCACCACTCGAACTATCTCTTAAGAGCCATGGGTCTATACAGGTGGTTCTCAAACAGTAACCCCTGAAGTAGCAGTAGCAGCAGCTGATGGTAACCTACAAGGAATACAAATTATTGTATTGTTGAGTTCCTGTGAGGGCGCAGTGGAAACGAATCCGACTAGGAACCATGAGGCTTCGGGTTCGATCCTGTCCTCACTCAGTGGGTTAAGGATCCGGCGTTGCCGTGAGCTGTGGTGTAGTTCGCAAATGAGGCTTGGATCCCGTGTTGCCGTGCCTGTGGCATAGGCGGGCAGCTGTAGCTCCAATTAGACCCCTAGCCTGGGAACCTATATATGCCGCAGGTGCGGCCCTAAAAAGACAAAAGACCACCAAAAAAAAATTATTGTATTGTATACAGACCCTCTAAATCAAAATCCGTTGGGATGAACTGATAATCTAGGTTTTAATACGCCTTCTTGGGGATTTTGATGTCAGCGCAAGTTTGAGCACCATTGTTCCATATCTAACTCCAGGTTCTCCATAGTGGCAGACCTCACCACTGTACTCCCCAATTCTTGCCAACCCCTAGATGAAAACATTTTTCAATCATATTTATGCTACTGTATAGCACAGGTGACAATATTCAGTATCCTGTGATAAACCATGATGGACAAGAATATAAAGAATACGTGTATGTAGAACTGAGTCACTTTGCTGCATAGCAGAAATTAACATGGCATTGTAAATCAACTCTACAACAAAATTTTAAAAATAAAATCACATTTACTGATGATTCATTACAGGATACAAAGTCCATCATTTTTTCTTTAGAATCTAAAATCTACCTGTAGGGAGTTCCCATCATGGCGCAGTGATTAACGAATCCGACTAGGAACCATGAGGTTGCGGGTTCGATCCCTGGCCTTGCTCAGTGGGTTAAGGATCTGGCGTTGCCATGAGCTGTGGTGTAGGTCACAGTTGCAGCTTGGCATAGGCCAGCAGCTACAGCTCCGATTGGACCCCTAGCCTGGGAACCTCCATATGCCGTGGGAGTGGCCCTAGAAAAGGCAAAAAAAAGAGACATAAATAAATAAATAAAATAAAATAAAATAAAATAAAATAAAATAAAATCTACCTGTATAGGTTGGGCTGCTCTCCCACATAAACTGCCTTTCCTGAATTTGACTTAGTCTTTTTTGAAAAAAAATTTTTGAAAAAACACAGACCACAAAATTCGTCTTCTTCCCCAGTTGGGATATTCCTGAAATAGGCCTTCCCTTCTCTATTCTGGCACTCTCCCCCTACTTGAAATGACTTTTTTTTTCTTTCTTTTTTTTTTTTTTTTTTTGCTTTTTAGGGCCACACCATTGGCACATGGAAGTTCCCAGGCTAGGGGTCAAATCAGAACTATAATTGCCGGCCTACACCACAGCCGTAGCAACGCCAGATCCAAGCCATGTCTGCAACCTACACACTGCAGCTTGTGGCAATGCTGGATCTTTAACTCACTGAGCGAGGCCAGGAATCAAACCCACATCCCCAGGGATACTAGTCTGGTTGGTTTCCTTTGAACCACAACGGGAACTCCAAAATGATAAATAGTTAATTTATTTACTTGCTTATTGTCTCTTTGACTATAGTGTAAGATCCCCAACATAAAAGCTTACTAAATACTGTATTGATAGCACCTCAAACCTTACCTGACCCAGAATAGATACTTAATAATACTGAAGCAATAAACCAAAGAATAAATAGCATCATTAGTTACATAAGAGCCGAGTATTTATAAGATTACTTCTGCCTGCTCATAATATCAACAAGAGCCATATTTCTGCTGATCATTTGATCTGTTTTTAATCTTAGGAACACCAAGCCTTTTGTAATTGGTAAGGCTCCCCTTTTTGGGATTGGAAGCCTACAACCTTAGAACAAACTTTATAGAATGCCAGAAGCAAAGATAAAGGTTTTTATGGCTTGGAAGTTTAAGTCAATACCTGATTCCATTTTACGGTCATACCCTGGTTTTTCCTTCTGCTGCTGCTATTTTTTGAACTGATGTCAGACCATTCTGTTTTGTGACTTGGAGGGTGAGCACTTAGAGTGTTCCAGTTCAAATCCCAGTCCCATCACTTATTTCCCTTGTGGCCTTGGGCAGATTGTAGAAGCTCTACCTGCCTCAGTTTCCTTATCTGAAAAATGAAGCTCACAAGAGTTTGTGCTTTATACGGTAAAGTGTTTAGTACAGTGCCAAACTCATAATTAGTGCTATCATGGCTGTGGTGGTAAAGGAAACAAATAAATGAAGATAGAGACAAAAAGAAAATATGCTGGAAGTTCAGTGGTCATAGCTCAGTGGTTAACAAACCCGACTAGTATCCATGAGGATGCAGGTTCGATCCCTGGCCTTGCTCAGTGGGTTAAAGATCCAATGTTGCCATGAGCTGTGGTGTAGGTTGCAGACACGGCTTGGATCTGGCATTGCTGTGGCTATGGCATAGGCCAGCAGCTACAGCTCCGATTTGCCCCCTAGCCTGGGAACCTCCATATGCCTCGGGTGTGGCCCTAAAAGGACCAAAAAATATATATATATATGCTAAAGTGTTTACAGGGCCCACCTCTAAGTTCACAGTTGGGCAATTGTTATTTTCTTCTTATACTTTTGGTGTTTTCAGAATCATAAACAAATGACATGTTTTTTAAAAGAGAAAGAAAGAAAGAAATGACATATAGAGTCTTGGACTTGTGTAGCTGAGTTTAAAAAACATGACAGGAGGATTTATTCCATCAAATCCCTAAAGAGCAATATACAGATCTGTCAGGAAAAAAAAAAAATCAGCCCTCTAGTTTACCCTAAGATAAATGGCTGGAGCAGACGACTATGAGAGACATAGAGAAAGATGATTCAATCATAAAGATGACAGCATTGGCTTATTTCCCTCAGGAGTTCCTAAAATCTCAACATGGACATGTTAGGAAGATGGTGATGGTTTTCTATTTCCCTTACATGTTCCAACCACGATGAGTGGTGTTATTTTAGGGGTTTGCTGCTATTTCTAAACTTTTATCCATTTATGTTTTTATTTTTTTTAATTTTTTAAGATTTTTATTTTTTTTTAGTGTAGAAAAAAATTTACAATGTTCTGTCGCTTTCCACTGTACAGCCAAGTGACCCTGTCATACATAAAGACATTTATAATTTTATAATCAGCCTAATTTTAAGGTTAAAAAAAATCACAAAAGAAGTAGCAAACAATAAAAGGCACCACTGTAGTAAAACCCACATGAAGTGTCAGGTTCATTGCCTAGTTGAGACAGGGTGCTGGACTGTCTTCACTTGCCCTTCCAGATCCACCCTTCGTCCTGCTCTGTGTCCTGGGATGCTGACCTCCATGGAGTCTATCAGTTGGGTTTCTTCGCCATCTGGTTGCTGTCTATGTTGGCCAATGGCCATCCATCCCTGGCTGAAGGTCAGGAAGAGAAAGATGTTGAGATAGTTGCCCCAGGCTCCTTCCCAGGAGGGCCTGGGGTTGGCAGTGGTTGTGGTCTTCCACCAACAGCTACAGCACGTGTCAGGCCGCTCTCTCCTCCTACAGCTGCCACCCCCATCCATGTGCCAGCAACTGCCGCTTCTCATTTTTCCTCCAGTCTCAGTCTGCACTGGCTTCTTTCCAGATGCCACTAAGCCCAGGATGTTCCAGCATAACTTATTGGTTTTCCCAATGCTCCCCAAACCCTCATTAAACTCTTGACAATGACCTTGTTTAGGTGTCAGGAGGGCCAAGATTCTGACTGATACAGATGGAAATGTGCCAGAAGAGATGCAGTGCAGGAAACCAACCAGACTTGAACACAGTATGTAGTTCCAAGCTTCCCAGCAGCCAAGTCAAAAAGAAGAGCATGATGGATTATGTGACTCTCCTTATCTAACAAAAGGAAGCATAACAGGTAGCAGCAGAAGATTTTATATTTTTTATTTTCACGCTGGGTCCCGAGTGGAATCTTTCACACACATCTTTACACAGTGGAAGTGCCCACACATCCCATCTCTATCTCAGCACTCCAAATCCTCTTGTAGGAGGAAAATGATCAACATCAGCATCAAATTAAAAGGTGGTGCAATAGGCAGGAAGTTCAGCATCATGAGAGAATGTCACCTTGTCTAGCCATGGCATGATGATAATCATGCCCATGAGGTAAGCAGACTGCCAGGAACTTTGTCTTAGATACAGTGGTATCTTCTAGAAAAATGCTGCCGGGCACATAGAAGACTCTCAATAAATAATAGGTGAATAAGACAATGACTATCTTATAATCTTTGAAGTGTCACATGTTGTTCCTTTAGCTTCTAAAAGTCATTTCCCTTAAGGAGGAAACATGATATTGTAGCACATGGTTCTCAAACTTGGCTGAACATCAATGTTATCTGAAGAGTTGGGACAAATACTGCTGCCTGGGTCTCATGCCAAGTCATTCTAATTACACTGCTCTAGGGGTCAGCCAGGGCATGAGGATTTTTTTTTTTTTTAAACGGTATCCAGATGATTCTGATGTGCAATCCAGATCAAGAACACGGTTTTGCAAAATGTTCTGAAATTAGAGTCAAGAGCCCTAGATCCAAGCCTCAATTCCAGTTCCACTAATGATAAGCAGAGCGTTCACCTCCTCCGAGTTGCCGTTTCCCCACGTGTGAAATGAAGACAAAACTATTGACCCTGAATATCTCACAGGCTTTTTGTGTGAATTAAGTAAAATTATGTCTGTAAAAATTTTTCGTAAATTCTAAAACATTCCACACAGCTAATGTGTTAATATATTACCCTTAGTTTACACATATACTTATAGTGTTAAAAAGTCTTCCTCAGGTCACTTTTTTTTGTTTTAAGGCTACACCTGTGGCATTTGGAAGTACCCAGGCTATGGTTTGAAGCAGAGCTGCAGCTGCCAGCCCATGCCACAGCCACAGCAACACCAGATCTGAACCATGTTGGCAACCTACACTGCAGCTTGTGGCAATACTGGATCCTTAACCCACTAAGTGAGGCTAGAAATTAGAGTCTTCTCTCTCTTGGTCATGCCATATGTGTGTCCTTCTAGGTTCTTAGTAATATGTTGGAGGTTTTCAAAGTCCCCTATTCAGATTTTCCCTTTGGAAATCCCCACCTGGTATCACTGCCACCAGTAACCGTGATGTTAAACAATTGCCATTGATTATTTACAACCATCCTAGAAAAAGGGGTTTCCCACTGAGCAAAGTCTGAGTCAAGTTAAGTAAAGACAAACTCTGTCCATGAGGTTTTCAGAGAGGTGCCAGACAAGCCAAAGCAAGATAAATCTCTGGAAATGGGACTTTGGAGTAGCTCTAAATCCATCTGCTGTCTTTAGGGGTTATGAGACTTGGTTTTCATGGCAACTGTGGTTTCAAGGCTGTTTGTATTCTAGACTACCATGAAGATGGGGGGAGGAGGAGGAGATCAGGGTAGTTAAAATGCCATAAAGCCTCCCGTCCTTATAAAGATGCTTCCATTTTTCTTGAATAAACATTCCTTAGATTTGTGCAAATTTCTGCCTCATTTATAGAGTACCACAAAAGTTAATTTTGAAAAATTTTCCCATTGCTTTTGTTGCTTTTATTGAGGAGTGGGTTTGGGGATATCCTTCTGCCACCATTCTGGAAGTGTTTTTTTCCAGTTAATAATTTCTCAAGTGTCTTTGATTGATCCTAGTTCAGGATCACAGGTCCGATTTCAGTCAGTGGTGTGACCTTGGACAAGATATGTGGTCTTCTAAGCTGAGCGGTTTTCACTTCAGAAGATTTCTGTGAGGATTATCTTGTAAAATATATGTAAGAGCCCATAGTAGATGCTTATGAATGTTTATTTTTCTTTTACTTTGCAGAAAATGAAATGATACCAGCACTCCACTCTACTAACAGATCTAGTAACAAATCTGTTATCCATTAACTGTTAGCCTGAACAGATTATTTAACTTCCAAGCATTTATATCAGCTATAAAATGGAGAGGGTTCCTGACCGCCCAAGTCCATTCCAGCACCGTTTCTATGAAATCTTGGTACTTTCTCTTTCTACTAAGCAAATTAATAATGCAGGCAGGCAGGTTTTTTTGGTTTTTGTTTTGGTTTGGTTTGGTTTTGTCCTTTTAGGACCCCACACATGGCATATGGAAGTTCCTAGGCTAGAGGTTGAATCAGAGCTCCAGCTACCGGCCTACACCACAGCCACAGCAACACCAGATCGAAGCCTCATCTGTGACCTACAGATCACTGCAACACTGGATCGTTAACCCACTGAGTGAGGCCAGGGATTAAATCTGCTCCTTCATGGATACTAGTCAGGTTCGTTACCACTGAGCCATGACAGGAACTCCCAGATTTTTTTAAATTGGCCCTAAATACTGTCTCCAAGCATTTTCAAAGTCAAAAAGCATGATCCATGTCAATGCACATTTACAAATTATTTTATCAGCTTGTTAAATTAGACATTCCTATAAGTAGAGTATTATTCATTTTTTGTAATGTTAAAACCTAATGTACTAACAGAGTTTCAACTAAATAATTCTGATTTTCATGAATTCGAACTGTCTCCATTTTTTTTTCTAAATTTTTAAGGGATCCTTAAGCTAAAAAAAGTAAAAGTTCAAAAGTGCAAGATAAAGTTTGGATTTAAAACAAATAGAGGCAGTTATCTCAAGAGTTATGTCATCTATAATAGAATAAACATAATATACACACATATATAATAAGGATATTTTTTTCACTGAAAACTAAAAGTGTGCTTAGATTCAATTTAAAAAATAAAGTGAAACAAGAAGACTAAGCCTCCTTTTCAATTTACTTGGAATAGCAGTCTTTTCCTTCAAAAGTGTTTTAGTTACATTTCTAACTTACAGAACCTCCGAGATTAATTCAGAGTAAACCCTCTAATACCTGCAGCTACAGGATTCTCTCTTCACTCTGAAATCTACTCTAAAAGCATCTGCGTGGTAGCAGATGGTGAGGAATGCCATTGTGTCTTCTGGATGACCTACCACTGGGGTTCTAAAGAGGCCCTCAGGGGGTTGGCCCCAGCTGCCCAGACTGCTAAGTCCTCATTGCTGTGCCCGGTACCAGCGTGGACCCCTTCCCTCGCTTGCTTACCCTACGCCCTTCCTTTGCTCCTTGGGATTCTCAGGTTCGTCTGCTCTGTACTCTCTCTCTCTCTTGGTCCTTGCCTACACACAAGGATTTGGCGGTGAAGGCTGAGAAGCGCTGCAGTGATGCTGGGGTAGAGCCATCAGGCTTCATCCCGCGAGGATGGAGGCAGGTGGTCTGGAGGGAGGTTGTTCCACTGCGCCTTGACGAGAACTCCTGACCCGGGCTCTTTTAATGCGCAGTCCCGATACCATGCCCCAAGCGGAAGACGCTCCAGCCGGTTGCATCAGAGGTCGCAATTAAGAGTCAGGTAAGGAGTTCCCGTAGTGGCGCAGTGGTTAACGAATCCGACTAGGAACCATGAGGTTGCAGGTTCGATCCCTGGCCTTGCTCAGTGGGTTAAGGATCCGGCGTTACCGTAAGCTGTGGTGTAGGTTGCAGACGCAGATCCCGAGTTGCTGTGGCTCTGGTGTAGGCCAGCGGCTACAGCTCCAATTCGACCCCTAGCCTGGGAACCTCCATGTTCTGTGGGAGCGGCCTTAGATAAGGCAAAAAGACAAAAAAAAAAAAAGAAAAGAAAAAAAAAAGTCAGGTAAGGAGTTCCCATCATGGCTCAGCGATTAAGGAACCCAACTAGCATCCATGAGGATGCAGGTTAGATCCCTGGCCTCACTCAGTGGGTTAAGGATCTGGCCTTGCCATGAGCTGTGGTATAGGTCACAGAAGTGGCTTGGATCCTGCTTTGCTGTGGCTGTGGCATAGGCCAGCAGCTACAGCTCCTCTTGGACCCCTAGCCTGGGAGGCTTCACATGCCACAGGTGAGGCCCTAAAAGACAAAAAAAAAAAAAAAAAAAAAGAGTCAGGTAGCAGTGTACAGCAAGTTTTATTCACACCCCTCAAAGAGAGAGGGCCAACCTGGGGTAGGGACTAGCCCTGGCTGCAACTGAGTCTCTCCTTGTATTCCTATATCACGGACCTGTTTGAGGACCCATATTCTCTTGCCCCAGGCCCACTAATTTTTTGTCCCAAACCTCCTGCTCCCTGTGTTGTTTTGATCTCTGTATGGGGGGCGTGTTTTGATCCTCTGATTGGTTCTGGGTAAGGACACTTATTTGCATAGGAAAAAAGTTATAGAGAAGTGCTCCGAAGAGCATTCCTCTGATACCTGTATGTGTCTTCATTGTTTGATCACAGGCCTCCTGTTTTTGGTAATTAATAAATGGCCTGTTTTGAATCCCCCAGGTCTGAGTCCCTATCCTATTCTACCTAACAGGAGCACCTTCCCAAATAACCTACCTGCCCTCCAGTCCTTGCTTCTGTTGCCAAAATGCAGCCTGCCATTGCTGAATAGAAACTCAGAGACAGAGTTTTGGGTAAAGGAGAAAAAGATAGCTTTATTGCTTTGCCAGGCTAAGGGAGCCACAGCAAGCTAATACCTAAAAGACTGTGCCCTCTTTGAGAGACATTGGGAGGTGCTTTTACAGTTTGGGAGTGAAAAATAGGGCCGAAGATAAGGATCAGGGAAGATGCAAACTTGCATCGTTTCTTTTGTTGTTGTTGTTGTTTTCTTGTTTTTTGGGGTTGTTTTGTTTTGTTTTGTTTTTGGTTTGGTTTGGTTTTTTTTAGGGCTGCATCTGTGGCATTTGGAGGTTCCCAGGCTAGGGGTCCAATCAGAGCTATAGCTGCTGGCCTACGCCACAGCCACAGCCGCATCATATCTGAGCCATGGCTGCAACCTACACCACCGCTCAGGGCAGCACCAGATCCTTAACCCACTAAGTGAGGCCAGGGATCGAACCTGCAAACTCATGGTTCCTAGTTGGATTGCTTCTGCTGCACCACAATGGGAACTCCACATTGTTTTTCAAAGCTGGTGTTTAGGTGGTCCCAGGATTAGTTCTGATGATCCTTCTTTTGGAATTAAGAATGCTTCACAAATGAACATCGGAGTACATGTGTCTTTGTGAGTTGTGGTTTTCTCTGGATAGATGCCCAGGAGTGGGATTGCTAGATCAAATGCTAGTTCTATTTTTAGTTTTCTGAGGAATCTCCATACTGCTTTCCACAGTGGTTGCACCAATTTACAATCCCACCAATGCGATGTTCATTGCAGCACTATTTACAATAGCCAAGACATGGAAACAACCTAAATGTCCATCAACAGAGGAGTGGATCAAGAAGATGTGGTACATATACACAATGGAATATTACTCAGCCATTAAAAAGAACAAAATACCAGCATTTTTAGCAACATAGATGGACCTAGAAACTATCATGCTAAGTGAGGTCAGCCATACAATGAGACACCAACATCAAATGCTTTCACTGACATGTGGAATCTGAAGAAAGGACAGACGGAACTTCTTTGCAGAACAGATGCTGACTCACAGACTTTGAAAAACTTATGGTCTCCGGAGGAGACAGTTTGGGCGGTGGGGGTATATGCTTGGGCCGTGGGATGGAAATCCTATGAAATCAGATTGTTATGATCATTATACAACTACAGACATGATAAATTCATTTGAGTAATTAAAAAAAAAAGAATGCTTCATCAACATCTTCCATTTGTTGCAGTTTCAGTTCTTTGAAGAACTCAAAGCTATTGTTATGTATATTCTTTGAAGAGGAACCAGAACCCTGCCCCAAAGCTGCACTATTGTCTCTTGAGCTTTCCTCCCTGGTCTCTGCATCCCCTCCCTTCCCTGATTAGTAACTGTTTTAAGCTGCTTTTTGCAACTCAGAGAAGGTCATGGAGGCTGAAGCCCATTCCCCCAAGCAAGAAATGGGGGATACAGAAAAGCTTGTGTGCCCAGGAGCCCTACAGGGCCCTGATACGTTTCACTTTCAGATCTGCTTTTGGGAAAATTCCAATTAAGACAGTGTTTTAAAAATTAAAAGCAAGCATGACAACAGGAATAAGAGGAGGCAGAGAGAATACCCAGGGAAGAGGAGCAGGCAGTGCAGCGATCATGACACATCCTCACCAGAAGTTCATGTCCAAGACTGGAAAGAGAGGCAGAGAATAGAGGGGCCCAAGCCTCCAAGGGGACACCCTCTGCGTGGGTGGTGGCTTAGGCACCCTCATCCACTCAATTTAGAAGAGGATTGATAGTGATGCCAGAAAGATGTTACTGGAATGCAGGTTCTTGTTCATGGGGCCAAAGAATGAACTTTGAGAACACACAGGCAGCAAGCAAGCAAAGTCATTATTCCAGGAAAGCAAAGTCTTTATCCCAGGACAGCTGAGAGGGGGAAGAAGAGCCCCACCTCTATTGTCCTATAGGGGTTTTTATCCCCTAAAGATGGGGGGTTACCAACATGGGGTCCAGAAAGATGTGGTTTTCTCCCAATGGCCTTGCTCAATTACCTGTATCAGTCCTTGTCCAGTAGGGGTCTTGGGGGTGGAAATGTCCCATAAGTCTCATGATTTCTTTGTCCTTCTCTTCCTTTATACTGAGTCACAGGGGATTAGAGATTATTGTCCATCTGGGCATAGGTACACTCCCTACAGTAAAGGAGGCTTGTGGGGATGTTACTACCTGGAGCCCTTAAGCCACAAATGTTCACCGATGCCCATATCAAAGAATGCATTGAAGCCCAGGCTCCTACATTGACTACCTGCCTTAGTATCCTGCATCAATCAGAAGAACTCCAGGAAATCTTATGAAAGGGAAGCCCATGAATAGAGCCTCAGGAGACATGGGAAGTCTGCATTTATTCATCCATTCATTCATTCACTCAGTAAACATTTATTGATGGCCTGATGCTTGCAGAGCATCATTTGAGGTCCAGAGGCTACAACTAGGAACAAACTAGCAAGACCCAGCCCTCTGAAGGCTCCAGTTCTAAGAGGAGAGACAGACAACGGACAATTAAGCATATAATATGCCGGTGAGACAGTGAGAGCGACGATGAAAAATAAAGATGGAACAGTGGTATTTGTTTAGCTTTGTCTCTGTTTTGTATTGTTTTATGTTTAAGGGTTTCTTGGGGATTCTCTGATTAGATGATGTTTGCACAGAGACCTGAGTGAATAAGAAAGTGAATGATGCAGATTTCCAGGGGAAAGACGGAAAAGAAATGGAGGGGAGTTCCCACTGTGGCTCGTGGTTAAGGACACAACATTATCTCTATGAAGATCTGGGTTCGATTCTTGGACTCACTCAGTGGGTTAAGGATCCCACATTGCTGTGAGCTGTGGTGTAGGGTGCAGGCACAGCTGGGATCTGGTGTTGCTGTGGCTGTGGTGTAAGGCCTCAGCCGCAGCTCCGAGTCAACTCGGAAACTTCCATATGCCATAGGTGCAGCCATAAAAAGAAGAAAAAGAAACAGGGAGAACTCTGTCCTAGCCACAACCTTCCAATTAGAAATGGAATGACCCTGCTCTGTCACCAACAAGCTCAGTACCCCTGGATGGATGACATAATTTACAGGTGCCCCAACAGCCAGATGGGGCAACAGTGCTGCTTAAAGAACTGTCGTGAAGGTAAAATAAATAATCGTGCATAGATACTGGATACAGAACACTTAGTAAAGAACCAGTAAACATTAAAAAAAAAAAATGGAATGAGCCATCTGCCTGGTTCGTGTATTTTTTTTTTCTACTGCTGTGACAAATTACCACAAATTAGTGGCATAAACAATACAGTTTATTATTTGCCCTTCTGGAGGTCAGACGTCTGACATGAGGCTCACAGACTGAAATCAAGGTGTCTGCAGAGCTGTGTTGTTTGGGAGCTCTCATGGATCATCCATTTCCTTGCGTTCTAAGCTTCTCGAGGCTACCTGCTTCCTTACCTCATCGTCCCTTTCCTCCCCCTTCAAACCCAGCAGTGCTGTGTTCCTTTGATCTTTCTTTTGTCCTCACATCTCTCTCTGACCACAAGCCAGAAAGGCTCTCTGTTTTTAAAGACTCATGTGGTGTTCCCGTTGTGGCTCAATGGGTTAAGAACCTGACATGAGGATGCAGATTCGATCCCTGGCCTGGCTTCGTGGGTTAAGGATCCATCCAGCATTCCTGCAAGTTGGGTCACAGCTCACAGATGTGGCCCACAGATGTGGCTTGGATCCGTCGTTGCTGTGGCTGTGGTGTAGGCTGGCAGCTGCTGCTCTGATTTGACCCCTAGCCTGGGAACTTCCATATACCACAGGTGTGGCCATAAAAAGGAAAAATAATAACAATAGTAATAATAAAGATTCATGTAATTGGACTGGACCCATCCAGATAATCTGGGATGAACTCACAAAGTCCTAAACCTTAAGCATATTTGCAAAGTCCCTTTTATAAAGGTGACTCTTCAAGGGTTCTGGAGATTAGGATGTGGGCATCCCTTGGAGGCCATTTTTCTGCCCATCCCATAGAGTTTGGATGAAGGCTGTGGGCAGGCTGGAGGTCTTTGCTGATATAAATAAAGATCTTGAGACGAGATCATCCTGGATTATCTGGGTGGGCTCTAAATCTAACAGAAGTGTTCGTACTAGAGTGAGGCGGACGGAATTTTAACCCAAAGAGGAGACAGTGATATGACGACAGAGGCAGAGTGTACAGTGATGCAGCCCTAAGCCAAGGAATGCCTGCAAACCATCAGGAGCTGAAAGAGGTGAGGACACGTTCTGCCCTAAAACTTCAGAGGGAGAAGGAGTCCTGTCAACACCTTATGATTAGATGTCATCTCCAAAACTGTGAGAGGATGGGTTTCTGTTTTAAGCCACCTAGTTTGCCTGTTAACTTGTTAAGGTGGTCACTGGAAGCTGGGTTCTCTCACTTTCTAAAGTTGGATAGAAATCCAGAATTTTTTACATGTGAAATCTTATTTTTAAATATTGACAATGCACGAGTTCCCATTGTGGCTCAGCAGTAACAAACCCGACTAGTATCCATGAGGACACAGATTCAATCCCTGGTTTGCTCAATGGGTTAAGGATCTGGCCTTGCAGTGAGCTGTGGTGTAAGTCGAAGACAAGGCTCGGCTCCCGCATTGCTGTGGCTGTGAGCAGGCTGGCACATGCAGCTCCAATTTGACCCCTAGCCTGGGGACTTCCATATGCTGCAGGTGCAGCTCAGAAAGCAAAACACACATACACACACACACACACACACACACATATGTAAATATTGACAATGTTTTCAATGTTAAAACAACCAGCCATCCGAAAAACACACACGTGTTGCTGGAATTCAGCCTCTGTCTGCTGGTGCCGAACTGAAATGCAGAGACAGAGTTTGGGGCAAAGGAGAAAAAATATATATATAGCTTTATTGCTTTGCCAGGCAAAGGAGGGTCACAGCAGGCTAATGTCTTAAAGACTGTCTCCCCCACTCCCCTTAGAAAGAATTGCAAGGAGTTTTATAGTAAAAAGGAGAAAAACAGGTTTTCAGATAGGAATCAGGACTGGGACAAAATGCATTCTTCTTTTTTGGTGGGAATCTTAGTCATCAAACATGGAGTTGGGCAGTCTCAGCCTGGTCACGATGGTGGCCTCCTGGGTTATTGCCTAGAATAACAGTACTTGTGGAAAGGGCATATTGATCAGAGATTAGAACAAACTAGGGAAGTTCTTGAAAAACATCATGTGCTAATCGTCTTTAACCCACAGGCAGTAACACTCAGGGTGCCTAATCTTTAGCTTACGGGTGATTGTGTTTAGGGTGTAACTAAGTCTGGGAGAAGGACAAGGAAGGACTCTAAGCTGTTGAAAGTATTCATTTCAAAAAGAAGTGTAGGAGTTCCTGCCTTGGCGCAGCGGAAACCAATCCGACTAGGAACCATGAGGTTGCGGGTTTGATCCCTGGCCTCGCTCAATGGGTTAAGGATCCAGCATTGCCGTGAGCTGTGGTGTGGGTCAAAGAGGCGGCTCGGATCTGGCGTCTCGGTGGCTGTGGTGCAGCCCGACGGCTACAGCTCTGATTTGACCCCTAGCCTGGGAACTTCCATATGCTGCAGGTGCAGCCCTAAAAAAAAAAAAAAAAAAGAGAGAGAGAGAGAGAGACACAAAAAGAAGTGTAAAGAATATAACTTTTCTCTCACGGGTAAGAGGTGCCTGCATCACATGTGCAGGTCAATTCTGGATCCCTGGTACCAGTTTGCCACCTTTCTGCTAACCATTCTCGAAGGCTTCCCAATGCTTAACCACGCATTAGTCAACTTCGACTGCAACGCACCTCCGAAGATCAGCTTTTTTTTTTTTTTGGATGGGGCTTGTTTTGCATATAGGCTAAATTGGTTGCTAAAATCACAAGGTAGAAAAGAAAAATCATTTTATTCATTAAGTCCATCACTGTTCAACTGAAAATGAGAACCATTTCAGAACCCCTATTGGACACATTCAGGAATGCAAACACATCGAGATACATTCCTTGAACTTGACGTATGACTTTCAGCCCAAATCTGGGCCAGTGATGGTGGCTAAATTTGGCCCATTCAGCCGTACATCCTCGTTAAGAGTTGGACTGGCAAACACTGGCTTCGGGGCCAATGGCTCTGTCAAAAGGACTTAGCAGTGAGCCAGTCTCAGCCGGCTCCTCTTGGCATTTCCAGAGAGTTTTGAATCATTGCTCTATTGCTGTTAGATTCATTCCTATAAAAATTTTCATTTGCTGTCCCCCCATTTGCATTTTCAGGTTGCTATGTCATTTTGCCTGGATTCCGGGGTGATTTTGAAGAGGAAATAACAACTAAACTTCCCCATATTTGGGTTTGGCCTGGCCAGCGGGAGCCCCGGGCTCCAGTCCCAGTTTGCCGCTAAACAGCTGCGTGACCTTGGCCAACTCTCCCCACCTCTCTAGTCCTCAATTTCCTGTGGCTGATCTCTGAATTTCCTTTCGGCTTTAAAAATTATTTTGACAGGGTAATTTAATTAGGCCATAAAATCTCAAATCAAGTTCATCTTCCTTCAGACTCACCCAAGGGTAGGGAAGGCAGGACACATGCTTGCCTTCATTCACCAACCAGTCCCGGGCGTCTACCATGTGCCAGACCCACGGTCAAGTGCGAGGGGCACCAACGAGTACAGGACAGACCCTGGCCCCATGGCTTGTGCAGTGTATTGGGAGCTGGGCGAGCAGCTACAAAGAGATCAGCAGATATGATGCAGGACCATGTTCGAGGCCTGCACGGAGCTCAAGAGAAGCCCAGGAAAGGCCATGCAACTCACCTGGGAAGAGTCAGGGGAGGGTCATGGAGGAGGTGGTGCTTGCAGAAGGAGCAGGGGTTAGAAAGGTGAAGAAGGGAAATAGCAGCCCATGCAAAACATAAAGGAATAAGATAGTACCTGGAAAAAGTGCATGGGACTCAGAGAATGGCCAGTTTTTGTTTGTTTTAGGACTGCACCTGCAGCATATGGAAGTTCCCAGGCTGGGGGTTGAATTGGAGCTACAGCTGCCCACCTACACCACAGCCACAGTAATATGGGATCCAAGCCGTATCTGTGACCTACACCACAGCTCACAGCAATGCTGGATCCTTAACCCACTGAGCGAGGCCAGAGATGGAACCTGGCATCCTCAAGGATACTGTCGGGTTCTTAACCCGCTGAACCACAATGGGAACACCTAGCCAGTCCTTTTTTAACTGAATGAATAAAACGGGATGACAGCAACAACACCTGAACTACATTTTAATTCACACTTTCAAGGAACAGGATTCTTGAGATGTTGCTATGTAGGTGTGAGCTAATAGTCTTACTACTAAATGAAGTCTGGGTAATGACCCTATTACAATGGCTCGCCATGGAGAACGTTCATTTTTCACAGAAGCCGTTTATACGAAACTTCAAAGTTCTGGGGCACAGAATAGACTCCCTCCCATGTCCTACCTCTTACACTTTTGCAGCCTCATGATTCCATCACCCAGGTGCTGAAAATATTCACAGCACACAAAACAGGAAGTTAAGGATAAAAGAAGACCTTTCTGCCTTCTATAAAAGACCAAGAACTACTGCATTCCTGCATGGAGGATATGTTCCCTCTAATTTAATTAGAAGGAGAATCATAGCAACATACTGTGACTTTTTGTTCTGTAACAGTCAAGCACAGAAGACACAAAATCTACAGATGATGAACTCCCATAATCCAAAGTGTTTTTACCAGTTGTTCCTGAAGCTGATACCTTCAGGGGTCAAAGAATCAGGCAAGGAAAGAAAATTGTAAGAATGCTCAGCAGTCAGCAGCTCTTTCTCAACCAGTTAGACTGCTGCAGAACTGTACAGGGGAACTCTCTGGAACTTCAAATTAAGGACCTCATCTGACCTTTGGTTGAGAACAAGTATCTTTTCAGGAAATTCCGCTGTAAGAAAATATTAGCATCTTGGGAGAAGGAGGATTGAAAAACGTACACATCTATTGTCCTTAAAGAATAAAACCATAACAAGTAAATTTGTATTCATATTCCTAGCATGTTAATGCAACTGCTACCAGCTCAGTTCAAATATTTTTATTAAAAAAAAATTTCAGAGAACTCCATGGGACTTTTTTTTCTTTGGTTTTTACGGCTGTACCTGTGGCATATGGAGGTTCCCAGGCTAGGGGTCGAATCAGAGTTATGGCTGCCAGCCTGCCCCACAGCCATGGCAACACAGGATCCAAGCCATGTCTGCAAACTACACTGCAGCTCATGGCAATGCTGGATCCTTAATCCACTGAGCGAGGCCAGGGATCAAACCCGAAACCTCATGGTTCCTAGTTGGAATCGTTTCCAATGTGCCATGATGGAAACTCCAACAGGACTTTCTTTTAAATATTGGAAGGCAGGAGTTCCCGTCATGGCTCAGTGGTTAACGAATCTGACTAGGAACCATAAGGTTTCGGGTTCGATCTCTGGCCTTGCTCAGTGGGTTAAGGATCCAGCATTGCCGTAAGCTGTGGTATAGGTTGCAGACGCAGCTCGGATCCCATGTTGCTGTGGCTCTGGCATAGGCCAGTGGCTACAGCTCCGATTTGACCCCTAGCCTGGGAACTTTCATATGCTGAGGAAGAGGCCCAAGAAATGGCAAAAAGACCAAAAAAAAAGAAGAAAAAAAGTTGGAAGGCAAACTGCGCAAAGGAAGTGCTCCCCAACTGGTGAAGGCACAAAGGAATGCAAACAACCACCAACCAGGCACACTTAACAGAAAGCCAAGGCAGGAAACATCCCAACCCATGGCCCTTCGGTCCCTTTCCACACCCTGTGCATCCTCTCCAATTCCTTTTGGCTTTATCGTTGTTGAAGATGGGACTCTATTATACCAACAGTCATAATGCATTCTGTTGTATCTCAAAAGACTGTCAAATCCTCTTATTAAAATTATTTGAGTAGTTCCCATCCTGGCTCAGCGGTAACAAACCTGACTAGTATCCAGACTCTGATTCAACCCCTAGCCTGGGAATTTCCTTATGCCTAAACAGACCAAAAAAAAAAAAAAATTATTTGATCTCACACTTAGCTCTCTTAGACCAAAAAAAGGGGGGAACCATTAAAAATACATGAAACAACTTGAAGTTTAGGCATGTTTTATTGCTGGTGTGGTCAGTGATTTAAGCTATTTCACATACAAACCATGAACACTTGTCAAAAGTACAATGTTTTGCAAAGGGAAATACTTTTCTCCTAAACATTCCCTTATCTGCACCAGACTTATCAGGATATGCCTTGACTCACATTAATTTTTCTTTTATCTGTTTCTCCTGAATGGTCATGATTTTATTTACCTTCAAAACTAATGGGTAAAATATGGGGACTTGAAAAAGCAAACATGAATCATATTCTCATTCTTTGGGTTTTATCAGGTAGATCAGGCTGAAGTTAATTTTCTCTGTCTTCGAGGAAAACATTCAAAAATATTCCCTCCTCATACCATTATCTTTAGTTTGAGGGAGCTCTTTATTCTTTTATTCTTCTCCAAAGCGAGGGCAGAGTTCTGGATCCGGAAGTTCTGGGGGGTTTTTGTTGTTGTTGTTGTTGTTTTTGCTGTCTGGGGCTGCCCCTGTGGCATATGGAGGTTTCCAGGCTAGGGGTCCAATTGGAGCTACAGCTGCTGGTCTACACCATAGCCACAGCAATGCAGGATCCCAACCATGTCTGGGACCTACACCAGAGCTCATGGCAAAGCCAGATCCTTAACCCACTGAGTGAGGCCAGGGATCGAACCTGCAACCTCATGGTTCCTAGTCATTTCCGCTGTGCCACCGATGGGAATGCCAAGGAGGATCCGGATGTTCTTAAACCCTCAGAGAGAGGCAATCAGGTGGACGCACTGAACTTGTCCTTAAAGGAGGTTTGATGGCTCCCTTCTCTACAACCCAGAAGCCACTGGCTTTAGACCCTGTTTATTACCTGTAGTCTCCTTCAAGGCATAATAAAATCTTATTTCTCTTTAGACCTCCAACACCAAATATATAAATCAGCAGGTGTTCAGTAACCATTTGTTGACTTGATTAGTTTAATGGCAAAAAGAAGATAAAAGCCCCAATAAATTGAGAACAAAATAATAATAATAGCTAACACCTATTGAGAGCTGCTAGTGCCAATCAGTATTTTAAGTACTTAAGTATTTTCCAATTTGTTAATCTCATACAATAGCTAAAAGAGGTTATTAGTATTATCAATAGCCGGTAGACGATTCTGCTTCAATTGCCCAGTTTTCAGATTCTAAACATTCTATGTCTCATTCCAAGTGGGAAACGTTAATTCTTCCCAAACTACTCGCATTTTTGCTGTTGTTGTTTTCAATCTCTCCATGTAGTGAAAACTCCCTTATTACCTGTGCAATTTTGAGCAAGTATCAACTTTTTGGTCTCCATTTCTCCATCTGCAAAGTGGATCTATAATAGAACAGCTGTGATGATTTAAAATAATGACAGTAAAGAGATCTGCACAGTATTTGGTACAGAATCATTATTCCATTGGGGGTAAAAATGAGAAGACAGCAAAGAGGTCTTGAGTTTTTGCCTGAAGAAAAGAGAAACTTAGCTATCCAGAAGAGAACTTGGAACAAAAAGTTTGCACAGATGCAAAGAAAGAGCTCAGGAATTTTTCCAGATTCCCTCTAGGTTCTTGGCTAAATAACTTTGGGAAAAAAAAAAAAAAAACCTTTTATTTTAAGAAGGAAAAATCAGCTAAAGACATCTTCAGCTTGTTGAGCAATTGAGCTTAAGAGACAGGGGCACCTGCTTCTAAAGGCCACAAGAAAAATGAAAGAACTTCAGAATATTGAAAGAGAAAGTAATCTTTTATTCTTCTAAAATCTGAATTTGAAATTAATTTTATGGATAGTTTTAAAGGGGAAAATTGTTTATCATATAAAATGTAGGATATACGAAAAAGTGTCTAATGAAAACAACTCGTCTTTCCCCATTGTGTCTTTCCTCTATTTCTTGTGTATCCATTCAGAGATAGTCTAGACATGTAGAAATATACACCTACACACACACACACACACACACACGCACAAACACCCATCCATCTATTGATTAACTATAGGTCAAGTTGTCATAAATACTTATACATAACTACATAATGTGCATTTCATATATTTTTTTTATTTTCATGTAGCTTATTCTACATATTCTTCTCTACTTTGCTTTTTTATACTTCACAATGTATCTCAGAACTTCATCTTAGTACAAATATGTCTGCCTCATTCTTATATATATATATATATATATAATGATTTTTATTTTTTCATTATAGCTGGTTTACAGTGTTCTGTCAATTTTCTACTGTACATTCTTTTTAAGGTTGAATAACTGTCAGTCGCATATACATGCAAAAAGTACAATAATCTTTTACCTGTATCATTGCACTGTTGCCAGTCTTTCACTATTAAAATAATGCTGCAATGAACAGACTTGGACACATTATATCACATATATGTGACTCTATCTGAGGTTAAATTCCTGGAAAAGGAAATTGTTGAGTCAAAGGATTTGTATATTCTTTATAGATATTGCTAATCTAATTTTGTGAGAGATTATATCAATTTTGACTCCCACTATCCAAATCTCTCTTTTCCATACACTAACAGCAGTGTGCTATCAAAAATTTCATCTTTACCAATCTGATGAAAGATATAACTCATTTTAGTTTTCAGTGACATTTCTCTCATCATGAGTAAAGATTGGGTCTTTTTATATTTTAAGAGTTACACAAAACTTTCTTTTCTGAGAATTATCTGTTAACTTGCTTGCCCAGTTTTCTACTGGTGGTGGGTCTTTCTTGTAGCAATTTGTAGGAAAACTCTTTATACTAAAGTGATAAGCCCTCTGTGATATGAGTTGTAAATACAGTTTGTCTTTGGTCTTCTGATTTTGTGGTGGTTTTACCAGGCAGGCAGAACTTTTTTCAAACATGATGTATTTTATATTCTATTTTGTTCCTGAATGGGGCTGATCTATCAAAGCCTTCTGAGAGCCCAAAAGCTTATCCAGGCTGGATCTGAGATTCACTGAGAAGGCAAAGCCACAGGACCTGGTAACAAAGCGTCAGCATCAGGAAGAGAGGAGCGTGCTTGAGACTGCAATATCCAGCAGGATGATCATAAATTGATGAATTTCCACCAGTCTAAGATAGCATCTATCTTGAAAGTCACCATCAACTTAATAACAGCATTTTAGGCAAAAGAAAAAGCAAGAATTCACTACAATAAATGTACACACTAATTGTTACTTACATTCCACTTTTAGGAATGTTAAATAACAGAACAGATTCGTGATTGCCAAGGGGGAGGGGGGAGGGAGGAGGAAGGACTGAGAGTTTGGGGTTAGTAGATGCAAACAATTACATTTAGGATGGATGAGCAATGAGGTCCTCCTGTACAGAACAGGGAACTGTGTCCAGTGTCTTGGGACAGAACATGATGGGGGCTCATATGAGAAAAAGAATTTACATATATCTATGATTGGTACATATATACATGTGTATATATATGTGTGTGTATGGTCACTTTGCTGTACAGCAGAAATTGGCACAACATGGTAAATCAACTATACTTTAATAAAAAATAAACTAAATTAAAAACAAACAAAAAAAGCTTATCCAGGAAAACCTTGACTAAAACCCCCGAAAAATATTAATTTAATAAAATGTTGCTTGGATTTGACCTAAGATTGAAATCATAGGTAGACAAATTTCTCCTAAAATGTGCATATCCCAGCTAAACCTCGAAGGATTCCATAAATGAGTATTGGGGAAATATTAAGATGTGTTATGTGGGACCAAAAAAAAAAACCCACTTATTAAGTATGAATGTAATTTGATCTTTCTGTTTTAAATATCAATGCTGTTAAGGTGTCTGTGCTAAATACCAAATCAGAAAGTATTAACTTAACAAATTTATTAAAATCCTTATTAGTGTAAAAAAATTAACTGTAGAAGAGCCACAAGCTACTGATAACACACAGGAAGAAAAGCCCCAAACCTAAATGCTCCTGTTGGCAAACATTTCACAAAGCTGCATTGTCCTCAGAGACACTCTTCTCACAGGCGCTTCAGGGAAGCTTCTGCTGAGAAGCAAAGGTCAAACCACCTCCAGAAACCAGAGCTTTTGGCCTTGTGTGGCGTCTGACTGCACAAAAGCATCAGTGAGCTTGGTCCCCAGAGATGGAAGGAAAATGGAATCATTCCGTCCTTCAGATGTCACAGTTAAGTGCTGTCCCTGAGCCAAACTGAGAGAGGATACAGGAAGAAAGATACAGGCAAGCCAGGGCAGAGCAGGAAGGGAGCAGGATTCCAGTGAATGGACCACAGACCAGACCAGCCCATCTTCAGAAAAGAAAAACAACATCTCTCCCCCTCGGACCGCATTGCACTGCTGTCCCAGGAAGGCAGCTATGATTTAGCAAACGTGCTCCCTTTCAGCCTCCCCTTGGAGAAGGGGCTAACCCTCAGCTGGGGAGCCCTGTGGTTGTGACCTCAGAGACCTTGAATGTTGCTCCCTTTGTGCCTGGTGTTGTCACAGATGCTGCCGGTTCCCTTGCTGACTCTGGCGCAAGGGCCCATAACCATCCCTCCAGGATGACTTCCCTTTGCAGCCCTTTCCAAGTTCTCTCAGTTCCGGTTCCGGAGACGGCCTTTGTGTTTCCGGTCTTCCCATTGCGGTGGCTGTAGGAGATGCAGTCCGGAGGTGCAAGAGAATATGTTGTGAAAAGGACCTGCTTTGTACTCCCCTCAGCCAGCGTGAAGCTAGAAAAAGCAGTGTTCTCATAAGCTTCAGTCTGGGTCAATGTGTCTAAAATAGGCGCCAGAGGGCAAGTGATGGAGTAGCCTCTTCTGTGGCTGACAGAGGAGACTGTCTCACATCCATCCACAGACAGGGTTTTCTCCTACCATCACTTCTCACTTTCAATCTTTTAACCAGAATTTCTGCCCCTTTCCTTCTCTGCCCACCCATTCAGCTGGAAAACGCTGGAGATTTCACAGAACAGCAAGCATCTGAGAAATATTGGGATTTAAGGAAGTGGTAAATTACACAGATGCGGTTGATAAACTGAGTCTCTAAAGCCAGCTGTCTGTAGCTACGCCAAAGCCTTGACTCAAACAAACCATCATGGCTGTTAGAGCCAGCAGGGACCCTGGAGATCATCGAGGACAGACATCCTTTTTACAGAGGAGGCAGAGAGGGCAAAGGTGCTGAAGTGTCTTATCCAAGGTCATTCAGCTGCAAGGGGCAGAGCCAGGATGCTGAGCCAGGACTTTTGATGGCAGGTCCTGTGCTGTTGCCATGATCCACATCTGAAATGATTGCAAATCCAGTAGAACATAGGATGGGATTTTGTGAATAGATTGCTATACCCTTCTTTGAGCTAGACTTATACGCACGCACGCACACACATGCACACGCACGCACGCACGTACAGGCACATGCACACACACACCTTATATGCCATTTTCAGTCCTCAAGTCAGAAAGAAAACTCTTAAGCCTTGGGCTTCTAACAAGTTGTATGCCACCCTCCCTAGCCAGTAACTGGGATCCTATCTATGATGTCAAAACCATATGCTATCAACCACTCATTTGCCTAAGACAGTGAAAACTTTTAACCAATCCAAAGTTACCTTTACACATTTATCTCCATCGTAATCGCTCCGAGGTGTTCTCAGGTTTTGAGAATTTCAGATGGTTTCATAAATACGTCTTGCTGTTAATCTTTTGACTTCAGTGACTCCCAGATGAGGCTTGTCCAAAAAGAAAAAAAAAAAAGGGATTTAGGGAAAGGAAAAATGATGGACTTTCAACTAAAAGTCTGGATGTAAAAGTTTTATTTGGCTCATGTAGTGTTTGGCCTGGGAAGCGAGGGTTTTCCCTCGATTCTGCTCTAGAATTAAATGTCTTAGTGTTTTGCCAGCTATCTCGTTTTTTCTTACAAATGTCACTAGAATGATAAATGTGTTGGAGTTAAGATGTGGAGCTAGCTGGGAAAGGTCAAAGGGCACAGAGAATCCCATTTCTTGAGCAGCAGTCTGGCCAGGGATGGTCACTTACTCTCCATACATTGGTAGCTGGCATTCAGTGCTGGCTGTTAGTTGAGACTCCCACTTAGAAGAAACTAGAAATTCATCATTTTCCTAGCTTTCAAAGAAAAACAGGGCCCTGCAGTTATTGAATAGGAGGAACTCCAGTATCACCCATGGAAGTGACAAACAAAGTAAAATCAGATCTTACCAGGGAGTTCCCATTGTGGCTCAGTGAATTAAGAATCCAACAAGTATCCATGAGGATGCAGGTTCAATCCCTGGCCTCACTCAGTGGGTTAAGGTTCAGGCATTGCTGTGAGCTATGGTATAGGTCACAGACATGGCTTGGATCCCATGTTGCTGTGGCTGTGGTGTAGGCCAACAGCTGCAGCTCCGACTGGACCCCTAGCCTGGGGCACTTGCATATGCTACAGGTGCAGCCATAAAAAGAAAAAAAAAAAGGAATGAGGTACTGATACATGCCATAACATGGATGAGCCTCAAAAACACTACACTAAAAAGAAGCTAGACACAAAAGGTCACATATCGTATGATTCCATTTATATGATGTATTCAAAACAGGTAAATCCATAGAGACAAGAAGCAGATTAGTGGTTGTCCAGGAGTTGGAGGAAAGGGGATGTGGGAGGGATTGCTTGATGCGTACAGGGTTTCCTTTCAGGGTGATAAAATATTTTGGAACTGGAGGTGGTAGTTGCACAACACTGTGAATGTACTAAATGCTACTGAGTCGTATACTTTTAAATGGCTAATTTTGGGTTATGTGAGCTTTAACTGAATAAAAAAAAATTGGGGAGTTCCCATCATGGCGCAGTGGTTAATGAATCCGACTAGGAACCATGAGGTTGTGGGTTCGATCCCTGGCCTTGCTCAGTGGGTTGATGATCTGGCGTTGCTGTGAGCTGTGGTGTGGGTTGCAGACGCGGCTCGGATCCTGCGTTGCTGTGGCTCTGGTGTTAGGCCGGTGGCTACAGCTCTGATTGGACTCCTAGCCTGGGAACCTCCATGTGCCGCAGGAGCAGCCCAAGAAACAGCAAAAAGACGAAAAAAAAATTTTGGAGTTCCCTGGTGGCTCAGGGGGTTAAGGAGCCAGCATGATCACTGAAGTGACTTGGGTTGCTGCCGTGGCTCAGGTACAATCCCTGGCCCAGGAACTTACACATGCTGTGGGCGTGGCCAAAAACTAAAAGAAAAATGGGGGAGAGAGAATAGGTCTGGAGAACTTGCACCCCCCACGTGGACATGCACGGACACTCATGTGGTACACACACATGAGCGATGCAGGTGCCCTAGGGCTTCCTTAGTGGTTGGTCCTTCTGCTTCCAAGAGTCCACTGCAGTTATGCCTTCTCTCTGTACCAGAAGTCTGCAGATCTCTCAGATCCTTAGCATAACTGTAACCATCTTATGATCACCCATTTCTTCCTACCCAGACTAGATTCTACGCTCTTCTCTTCAAAGTCTGTACTAAAGGGACTGCCAGGATTCAACCTAGACTGACCATTTGGGACATTCTCCTAAGACTGTCACTGGACCCTGCGAGGCTCCGTGAAAGTGCTACCCATCCTGCCTCCATCTGCGGTCACTGAAGGGCATTGTTTCTTTTCCCCAGCACAGATGGGCCACATCTGGAGATGAACACACAAACTGCTTCTCCCAAAATGTAGACCTCGTAAGTTAAGCCCCTCTGGTGTTGCACAGCCAAGCCACACTGCCATGCCCTAAATACGTATCTCAGGACGCAACAGGCTCAGCCGCCTCTGACTGAGGCTTCCAGGTGTCCACAAGAAGAGAAAGACAAAGAGCTACGAGGGGACATGTGAGCAAGAGGTTCTCGCATCCTTATCTCTGGGAGCCCGACATAAAGCAGATGCGGTCAGCCTAGAAGAGGAGGATTGAGGCTAACAGAAAGCAAATGTCTACTTTGGCAATGTCCGCAGCTGACGTCAGTGTATTTTCCTCTCCATTGTTAATGAAAACAAGTTATAAGAAGACAGCTCTGTGGAACATGCTCAACACAAAAATGTTCTGTTCGACTCTGATCGTTTGTGCTTCCCATGATAAGCAGCATATGGTGGCAACCTCAGCGTGTGACTGCAGTAAATTATCAATTCAAAGATCTTTTCCACAAAAGCGTAACTGCTGGGGAAGAAAACATCAAAGGACCAAAGACAAAAAGAATGACTCCAGCAAAGCCACCAAAATATGTTTGGGTGTATACAATGAGCTTGATTCCATTCAGAACCCTGGTGTCCCCAAATGTCCCCTGGTATGTCTAGGTTTCTGGTGTCACCCATAACATCCAAATGCAATGGCTGGAACCCCGGTCCATGTGCTGTGGGAAAGACTCCAGCCCCTGCCAGGAACTGCTGGGGGTTCAGGGGGAGATTCTCATTCTCCTGAACTGTCCAGGCTGTGCCTTCTTTCCGACCATCATATTCCGCCCTACAGAGGTCACCCTGTCTCACTGGCCTATTTCATGCCATGCAGGACACCACCCAACCCACTTTATCCCCCAACGAATCACAAACACAGGGTTGTTGTGTGTCGCCTGTTTTGATGAAAAGTTGGGGAAATAGAAGTGGGATTGCCAACACAGTCAGGTCAAAGACACCGAGCAAAACTATGCATTAGACATCCTTTGGTCATCCCCTGCGATAGGGGCTTTTTCCCCACGGGTCTGTCCCCTAGATTGCAGCTTCTCACAAATGTCTTGCCTTCCTCTACCTTCCTGAGATATTTTTCCTCTTGAGTTCCCAGGTACAACACTGCTAAATAGTGCTGCCTTCATTATACAGGCCATTATTTCTCTACTACCTCACACGAACAGGTGCATACACACGTGTGCGCACACTCGCACACACACCCACACAGACACACCCCATTCTCTGGGTCTAACTTTGCATATCCAAACACCACCATTTAGTGTGCTTTACTAAACACAGGATCTCCTACTCTAAACCTCCACTTTCAATAGCAGAAAACCCTCACAGAAGCTCCGATATTCCAGGATTTCCACAATCAAACTCATATCACAAGTTATACCACTGGAGGGACAGGGTCAGCTTTCTGAAGTGTGCTGGGTGGGGGGGATGTCTAATCAAAACTGGAATTAGATTTGAGAGGAAAGGCTGAAATGAATGCTAGGTAAGCAACCAGTAGTGTCCCCTAGATTTCTACCACCAAGATCTTTGTAAGAGGAGGAGGAGTGTGAGAATAATAACAATTTGTTCCCCTTTGCTGGAACAAGTCTTGGAATGTCGTGGGAGCATACTGCTTTAGAATCAAAGGAGCTGTTATTTAGCAAGAGCAATGGATGATATAATAATATTAAGGACTCTCAAAGCAGATCAAACCTGTTCCAAAACCATGCATTCAAACTAACAAGTGCAACAATGTTTATGCCCCAAACCTGAGCTATGATGTTTTGTTTACCTCACTATGGAGGTATACAAGGATAGTAACAATATTGAATTTGTGTGCGTTTTGAATGAGAGTGAATGTGCAGTTTTTCAAAACTACATTCTAGGAGTTCCTGTCGTGGTGCAGCGGAAATGAATCCGACTAGGAACCATGAGGTTGCAGGTTCGATCTCTGGCCTCACTCAGTGGGTTAAGGATCTGGCGTTGCTATGAGCTGTGGTGTATGTTGCAGACATGGCTTGGATCTGGCATTTTTGTGGCTGTGGTGCAGGCTGGCAGCTATGGCTCTGATTAGACCCCTAGCCTGGGAACTTCTATATGCTGCAGGTGCAACCCTAAAAGGACAAAAAAAAGACAAAAAAAGACAAAAAAAAAACAAAAAAACTACATTCTAATCTATTTTCTCATTGGATCCTGCTTAAGTGTGCTATAACTAAGGAAATCGTTCTGCCCTTTTAGTTTTTTGTTCTGTTTTTTGCTCTTTAGGGCCACACCTACAGCATATGGACATCCCAAGGTAGGGGTTGACTGGGAACTGCAGCTGCCACCTACATCACAGCCACTGCCACACCAGGTCCGAGCCACATCTGCGACCTACACCACAGCTCAGGGCAATGCCAGATCCTCAACCCACTGAGCAAGGCCAGGGATGGAACCTGGGACCTTATGGACACTAGTTGGGTTCGTTACCACTGAGCCACAACAGGAACGCCCTGCCTTTTTAGTTTTTAAATTAGTTCATTTTCATTGGTTAAGCAGCCAGCCTTTAATGGAGATAGTCAGCCTTCTCAAGTGCATTCTGTTGTCGAGAAGTCAGCTAGGATGGCCCTGAGAGCAGTGAAGGAGGAATCAGTGGCTGCTCATTTCAGTTTGAAAAAGGAAGAAAGAGCAATCATTTTTTTAGTTCTTTCTAGAGGAGTCGAATTGAAACTACATCATCCTGAGTACTGACAATGATTTTTCCTCTTCATGGAACAGGTGCTGCTTCTGCAATGGGGGGCGGGGAAATCATAAAATAACTATGAATTCATTTTGTTTTTTAAATATTTCATCAATCTAAAATATTTTTCAAATTATTGATTCCCAACATAGCCAAGCCAATATTTTCCTCCTAGCAAAGAAAAGGGAAAAAAAAAGATTACATCCAATTGAACAGGAATTGATTATGAATATGATGCCACTGAAAATAGTCATTTCAGAGCTTCTCTACAGAAAAAGGCCACTTCAACAGCTCTAACTTTCTTTATATCATTTAGTTGTCAAATAAAATCCTCGGCATACTCTTTTATTTCCTTTGAACTCTAGTCATTCCCTTTAGAATATTTATTGTATCTGTTGAAGGACATTCACATTAAAACAGGTCAACAATAGGCTTCATGGTGCAGTGGAAATGAATCTGACTAGCATCCATGAGGACGCAGGTTCAAACCCTGGCCTTGCTCAGTGGGTTAGGGATCCAGCGTTGCCATGAGCTGTGGTGTAGGTCGCAGATGTGTCTTGGATCCTGCATTGCTGTGGCTCTGGCATAGGCCCAGCAGCTGTAGCTCCAGTTGGACCCCCAGCCTGGGACCCTCCATATGCCCCAGGTGCTGCCCCGCCAAAAAAGGTCAACAATTTACATTCAGAAAGTCAAAAAACACCATGGATGTGTAATCAACAAAGACAAGTGAGGCCACCCAGAGTGTGTGGGATGTGATTTGTAAGTTGACTTAGACCCGTGCACTGTGTGAACAAATTAAAATTTCCATAAAAGCAAGTCATCTTGACATTCCCAGGGACGTACCCATGTGAGGACTCAGGACGCCGGCAGATCCGGGGATAGAAACCAGGGAGGAAAGGGCCATTGTCATCCTGGGGAGGATATTTCACAGTGTATATTTCACTTCAATTATCTCCTCGCTTCCTGTGGACATGTGATGTATTCCTGCTTTCAAGAAACCTCCTCAGTTTCCAGTAAGAAGCTGAAGGAAGGCTGAGACGCCCACATCCAGATGTCCAAGATCCCAGACACAGGGCATCTGTGAAAATACAAGTGATACCGTTTTCCGGTTTCCAGTTTTAGTTGAGGAAAATCATGCTTTCCATAGTTCCCATCCATGTAGTGGCTATAGCCCTTTTAACTTTGTCCTTTAAAGTTTAAAGTGCCAGGAATATTATAAACCAATGAGCCAAAATTTTTTAAATTTTTATTATTATTATTATTTTGTCTTTTTGCCTTTTCTAGGGCCACTCCCGTGGCATATGGAGGTTCTTAGGCTAGGGGTCTAATCAGAGCTGTAGCTGCCAGCCTACACCATAGCCACAGCAGCACCAGATCCATAACCCACTGAGCAAGGCCAGGGATCGAACCTGCAACCTCATGCTTCCTAGTCGGATTCGTTTCCGCTGCTCCACGAAAGGAACTCCAAGAAATAAAATTCTTTTTAAAAGTACCGTTCCACACATAGTAACTATCCCCCACATCCCTGAGAGGAAGATTTAGTAAAACAATCCAAATTTCAAATAACTCAAAATCTCAGAAAGTAAACACATTTTTCCCAGAGAAGAAAAGACAAATACACAGAGAAGCAAATCTATATTCAAAAAATTGCAGTCTGAAGCCTTGAGGCTAATACAATGTCAGGAGCTTATTCAGAAAAATATGGTCTCACTGGGGGAGACCATATTTGGTAACCAATAAATATGGACCCTGGGGGTTTCACAAGTCCAGACTCTCTCTGTGCCTGTAGTGGACACTGTCAGCTTGCTGCACAGAATCCTTTCCACTGTCTTCCTACCAACTTAGATTGAGCTCCCCCATAAAGTGAGGATTTAGGGGCTAGGAGTTTGTTTGAGAGGTGAGATGAGGAAATATTGGTAAGAGTGAGAGGAGGTGACACAGGAAGGGAAGTCAATACAGAACGTGTTAATGAGCAAATTATCCCTACAGATAATGAACTCGGTACCCCTAAGAACCTAAAGGAGAAACTTCAGACTTTTCCCACCGAGGGGCAATGTCTGTTCTCGTCCATCAGTGACTGAGGCTTTCTCTGGAGCATCCCAGATGTGCTTTTCAGTCTGCCACCCATGCAAGCCAAGCAAGTTCTTGTGAAATCCCCCAGAGAAAGCAAATCCCAAAGAAATGTTCTCAGATAGAGAGAGAAAAGCAGACACTTGCCTAGGAAGTTATCAGGGTGCATCAGAAACTCCCAAGAGGAGTTCCTATCGTGGCTCGGCAGTTAACGAACCATGAGGATGCAGGTTTGATCCCTGGCCTTGTTCAATGGGTTAAGGATCTGACATTGTCGTGAGCTGTGATGTAGGTCGCAGATGCCACTCAGATCTGGCGTTGCTGTGGTTGGGGCGTAGGCTGGCAGCTGTAGCTCTCATTGGACCCTTAGCCTGGGAAACTCCATATGCCCCAGGTGCAGCCCTAAAAAGAAAAAAAGAAAGAAATGGTACCCAACAAGATGAAGGCAGGTACCAATCATCTCTGCTATATTAAACAAACACCCATTTTTGTCCAGGTATCCACTTCTCCGCAAAACTCTATTGCCTCAGGAGAATGAGGCATCGCCACATGGACTTTGAAAGCAAACATCCAGTTAACGAAGGGGACAGGTTGGAGTAGGAGAAGGGTTGGACTGGAGGTTTGGGCTTGGCCTATGCACACTGTGGTATATGGAATGACCAGCCAACAGGGATCTGCTGCGGAGCACAGAGAACTCTACCCAATATTCTATGATAATCTATGTGGGAAAAGACTCTGAAAAAGAATGGATGTGTGTATGTGTATAACTGAATCTGCAACTATTTCCAACTTTCCCAAGCTCCTGAAAACTCTACACCCCTTTGCTCCTCTCACTGACCTCCCACTCTACAGAAAAAAAGAGAAAAAAGAAAAAACTGGAGTTCCCATTGTGGCTCAGCAGTAATGAATCTGACTAGTAGTCATGAGGATATGGGTTCCATCCCTGGCCTCCCCCAGTGGGTCAGGGATCCAGTGTTGCCGTGAGCTGTGGTGGAGGTCCCAGACATGGCTCGGACCCTGAGTTGCTATGGCTGTGGTATAGACTGGCAACGGTCACTCCAATTTGACTGCTAGCCTGGAAATTCCCATATGCCTCAGGTTCAGCCCTAAAAAGAAAAAACAGTTGCCCCAGATGCCTCCCTTGATAGAGTTTCCAGGCTGCAGTAGAGTGGGGGAAAACCCAGGGGAACCCACAGATACCCTGAGTGAAGGAGGCAGAGGTGTGAGACCGGGGAGATCAAGGAAGCTGAAGTTAACAGGGCAGAGGACCAGAGAAAAGAGAGGTGCACAGAGATGTCCAGAGATATGCAGACATTCCCCCTCAAGCATTCAGCAGAGTACTGATCAGTGCATGTGTCAGGAAAATGTCTGAGGCTCCCCAAAGGATTGCCCACACTTCTCAGCTGGATTGAAAAATCTCATAAGTCACAGAGTACTGGTTAGAGTTCTCTGGAGGGTCTTGCCTCAACAGCGATAAATAATAAACCCTGGAATAAATGATGTTCTCATGCCTCCTCATATCATTGAGACCAAAAGAATCAAGCTGTTTTCCAATGAACTAAACTGCATCTCAAACCAAAGCTTAAGCATGTTCTCAGAAATATAAAAATATCCAACACCGAGTAAGTTACAATCCACTGTGTCCAGCATCTAATAAAATGACTATGGATGCGAAGAAGCAGAAAAATATAACTCATGGAAAAAGAAATTTATCTATCAAAACTGACTCAGGAGGTCCCGTCGTGGCACAGTGGTTAACGAATCCGACTAGGAACCATGGGCTTGCAGGTCCGATCCCTGGCCTCTCTCAGTGGGTTAAGGATCCAGCGTTGCCGTGAGCAGTGGTGTAGGTCGCAGATGCGGCTCAGATCTGGCGTTGCTGTGGCTGTGGCTGTGGCCCGCAGCTGTAGCTCCAATTAGACCCCTAGCCTGGGAATCTCCATATGCTGCAGGAGCGGCCCCAGAAAAGGCAAAAAGACAAAAAGATTTAAAAAAAAAAAACTGACTCAGAACTGACACAGATGTGTGAATTAGCAGACAAATACATTAAAACAATTTTTATAACTGTACTCCAATTATAATAATCAGGATTGAACTGTATCCCATGGGTTCAAAAGCCTGTGGAGAGACAGAATATGGTAAATGGAGACATGGAAGATAATTTTAGGAAATCAAAATTCTAGAGATGAAAACTAAAATGTCTGAAGTGGAACAGACACAGATGAGCTTCATGGCACCTCTAACACTGCAGAAGAGAACAGTAGTAACCATGGAGACACTACCCCAAATGAAAACTATAAACCCAGTAATCCCAAGCTCAATGAATATCAAGCACAAGGAAAAAAGAAAAAGAAAAAGAAAAAGGAAACTACACCAAGATACATCATAAGAAAATTACTTAAAACCAATAACAAAGAGAAAAATCTCAAAAGCAGACCCAACCCTTCAGGGTGGCCTCCCAGACAAACCTGGCTCTCAGCCTGGCAGCCTCAAAGGTGACTCTGCTTGTGCCCTGCATGTGACAGGAACCAGAGAGCATGAATGACTTTAGTCAAGCTTCCTAGAGATCTTTAAACACACTAAATGCTCAGAGCAGATCTTCTTGTGTGGTTCATGCTGAATAAGCACTGATGGATACATCCTCGTTAGGAACAAGTCTTTGATGTGGGCTGACCTTGAGTTTATATTTTTTCATACTCCAGATCCACTCTTACATTTAGATACATGAATGCATTGGTCATTTTTAGATAATATTTCTTTCATTTGCAGTTTGTGAAAAGTCATTCGGAGAGGCCAGTGGCAAGAATAGCAAACACAGGCTTTATACAGACGTGTAATGTCTTCTGCTTCCCTTTAACGTAAGTCCCTTCAAAGCACAAAAGTTCTCCTCCTTTCCCCTTTAAGAAGGATGACAGGGTTGGGGTGCATCTGGAGTGGACGAGTTTTCTTTTCTCCTGGTGATGCCAAAAGAAATAGATGGCAGATGCCCCCAAAGGGCTCAGGTTGGCAATAAAAACCTCTCTCCATGTCCAAGGCAGGAGCTGAATTGACTTCGGCCTGGACGAAACCTCTGGACTTGGGTCAAGGATCCAGGAGCGAGGCCATGCCCTCTGGGTGCAAACATCTCCACTGGCCTGGAAGAGGAAACCCTGCCAGGTCTCTCCTACTTCGGGGCCACATGGATGTTCTAACCCCTGGCTCTCCTTCCTCAAGCTCCAGCCAAGGAGAAGGAAAAAAAGAGCCACAGGAGGGCCTGCCTGGGAGCAAAAGCCACACTCGCTCCCATTCACATGAGGTGGAAAGATAGCCTGCTTTCTCCTCTGTTAACTGCAGGCTCCAAGAACAACCTATAAACACCTTTATGAATCTTTTCCTTTGGCCTTCAGTCTCTCATAGGCCCTGTTGATTTCTGGTTGAGAGTAGAGCCCCAAATCCAAGCATGAGCTGCTTCACTTTGATTTTTCATCCATCCATCCATTCATCCACCCATCCATTCAGAAAATATCTATTGAATTACTTCATGTGAGTCAAGAATTCTATTTGGAATTCAAGGTGTGCAAAATCAGATACACTCCCTTTCCTCAAGGAGTGAGTCCAGCCCAAGAGAAACACATGACTCAAGCTATTGTACAAGATGATGGAAAATGGCAGGAATGGAGTTCCCGTCGTGGCGCAGTGGTTAACAAATCTGACTAGGAACCATGAGGTTGCGGGTTCGATCTGTGGCCTTGCTCAGTGGGTTAAGGATCTGGCATTGCCGTGAGCTGTGGTGTAGGTTGCAGACATGGCTCGAATCCCTCGTTGCTGTGGCTCTGGCATAGGCCAGTGGCTACAGCTCCGATTCGACCCCGAGCCTGGGAATCTCCATATGCGGAGGGAGTGGACCTAAGAAAAGGCAAAAAAAGACCAAAAAAAAAGAAGAAGAAAAGAAAATGGCAAGAGTGATGGGTACACTGCAAATGTGTGTGGTGGCATGAGAGGGCTTGACCAAGCGTGAGTGTGGATAACACCAATATTGGTGTTGTGTGCTTATGACATACAAGAGTACTTTATAACACAGAGTTATTGTATATACGTGGAAATGTATATACTTTATAACACAGAGTTATTGTATATACGTGGAACTCTTGTCATTTTCAGAGTTCCCATTGTAGCTCAGTGGATTAAGAACCTGCCCAGCATCCATGAGGATGCAGGTTCCATCCTTGGCTTCGCTCAGTGGGTTAAGGATCCAGCATTGCTGTGAGCTGTGGTGTAGGTCGCAAGCGCAGCTAGTATCTCACGTTGCTGTGGTTGTGGAGTAAGCCTGCAGATACAGCTCCAATTCAACCCCTCACCTGGGAACTTCTATTTGCAACAGTGCAGCCATAAAAATAAAATAAAAATAAAACCTTTTCTTTTTCAGTGGTGTGTTAACAGGATAGCATAGTAAGAGAACTGTAGTCTGCAGGCCTGAGTTTTCATTCTAGCTTTCTGTTATATATGGGCTCACAGACATACTTTGAACTCCTTTCTCCCTATGAATAAAGCATAAGCAGGGGGTTCCCTTCGTGGATTCATGGTTAATGAACCCAACCAGGATCCATGAGGACTCGGGTTCAATCCCTGGCCTTGCTCAATGGGTTAGGATCCAGCATTGCCCTGAGCTGTGGTGTAGGTTGCAGATGCGGCTGGGATCCTGCATTGCTGTGGCTGTAGCCAGTATCTGTGACTCTGATTCGAACCCTAGCCTGGGAACTTCCAAATGCAGCAGGTGCAGCCCTAAAAAAAAATAATAATAAGTAATACCATCTGGACCTTCTAGAGTACACAGTTATTGCAGAAATAAGTAAGATGGCATATGTCAAAGCACCTATAAATTCAATACAGTTACAGAAAAAATTATTTTATCTTTATCAGTGATGCATACATCCCTTGGCTTTGTTATCATCTTTGTTATTATCTAGGGGCAACATGTTGAAGTGATAAATTAGGGCTTTTCTCTTCCAGATTTTAGGATACCAGTACCAGCTCAGTCCATTAAAATGAATTTGCTTTTCCTTTATTTGGCCCACAAAAGCTTGGATCCTCAGGGAAGACCTGACTTTAGTGTGAGGTTCAAAACCAAAGAGGGGGAGGATGGAGCCAAATGCAGCCAGGGAGCTTTGAGACCTGGTGTCCCTTTGCAGCTTCACCGCCTGCCAAGAGGGCAGGTGTGGGGCCCCCGGGGGCCCAGCAAAAGGCCTGAGACTACAGGAGAGGAGGTGCAGGAGTGGAGGGGAACATGAACCCCAGGCAGGTCCCCACTGGGAAATAAAATGGGTCAAAGCAAGAGCACGGCTCACTCACAAATCAAAGGGAAACTCTCTGTGGGCAAGTCACCAGGGGCATGCTGGCTAGCTGCCAAAGGAAAAACAGAGAGGCTTATAGACTCCCATTAAAACACATCCCCAGAAGTGAGCAGAGCCATTTTCCCTGAGGAGAAGATGGGGAGGGGGGAGTGCTGACTTTGTCCACTAGGGAGCATCCCACTCATTCTAGCACATTCTCATCAGAGTCTCATCACATAGGCCTTGCAGCTCCAAAGCATAACAGCTCCTATTTGTTATGTGACTTTAACTGAATCAAACAGCTCGAGGTCAATAGAAGAAAATCAGTTCATAACTATGTTCTGAGCACACATCACGCGCTATAAACTCTGCCAGGTGTATGCAAAGTGAGACTACGAAGGAAGAAGGATTATATTTAATACATTGTTCATTTGGTTTATAACTTAAAATTTTTAAATATTTAGTACCAGGTCTCCATCTGTACCCCTGCCACAAATCCTGCAATGGTTAAAAAAGAAAAGCTTGGCCTCAGAGAATTATTTTTAGTGGCACCCTGATAATTTAGTGATAGGGAGAGAATTTCCACAGTCTAGTAGTCTAATTGCTTCCTTAATGTGTTTTGGTGAATTAAGCATTTAGAAGCCAGTATTTTTTTTTAATTTATTTATTGAAGTATAGTTGATTGACCATGTTGGGTTAAAGTCTGCTGTACAGCAAAGTGACTGATTTATATCTATCTATCTATTCATCTATAATACACACATATACATTCTTTTTCATCTTCTTTTCCATTATAGTTTATCATAGGATATTGAATATAGTTCTCTGTGCTGTGCAAAGGACCTTGTTGTTTATTCATTCCATATATGATAGTTTGCCTCTGCTAATTCCAAATTCCCAAGACTTTTCACCCCCCACCCCTGCCTTGGCAACCACGAGTCTATTCTCTATGTGTATAAGTCTGTTTTGGTTCTATAAATAAATTCATCTACGTCATATATTAGTTTCCACATACAAGTTATATCATATGGTATTTATCTGACTTACATCTCTTAATATGATAATCTTTAGGTCCGTCCATGTTGCTGCAAATGGCATTTCATTTTTCATGGCTGAGTAGTATTCCACCATGTATATGTACCACACCTAGAAGCCAATAATCATGATTCCTTGTTTCTGTCAAATGCCCATTAACAGAATGAGAATTTATGGGAAACATTCTTTTAAAATATTTGGGTATTCAATAAAGGTTTGTTGATTTTGCCATTAGTAAAAAAGAAAAGAGGAGTTCCCATCATGGCTCAGTGGTTAACGAATCTGATTAGCATCCATGAGGACACAGGTTCAAACCCTGGCCTTGCTCAGTGGGTTAAGGATCCAGCATTGCCATGAGCTGTGGTGTAGGTCGTAGACACTGCTCTGATCCTGCGTTTGCTGTGGCTGTGCATTGGCCAGCAGCCACAGCTATGATTTTACCCCTAGCCTGAGAACCTCCATATGCCACAGATGTGACCCTAGTAAAAAATAAATAAAAATAAAAATAATAAAAATAAAAGAAAGGAAAGAAAAGGCTAAGGCTTGGCCTTTGGTGCCAGAGGCAAAGTGGCAGGGAGGCCTCACCAAATCATTCAGGTCACACACAATTTTGCTAACATTCTCTACCCTTCTTAGTGCCTCTGCTGCCCGGTCTCTGAGCCTCATTCTCTCACCTTGCCAGCAATTGCCTTTAGCAATGTTCTTTTTTCTCTTGCTTAAATCAGAGTTAATTTCGGTTGCATGCAACTCAGTACACTATACGGAGAAAAGAATTTTCATTGGCCTATGAGTAAGCTAAATGGTATGGAACCATTTAAGTAAAGTAAATCCCCCTCTTCTGCTTGCAGCTTCTATTCAAGATCTTGATTCTCAGTTTATGAAAAGTCTAGCCTTTCCAGGACTCGCATGATCCAGGGAGAGTAAACCGCTCTCTGAAATCACAGCCACAGTTAGAGGGCCTCTGGGGATTGTAACCCGCACAGCTGTGGGTCTGGGAAATATTGTTCTGATGGCTTCCAGCTAAGACCTTAAGCCCGAGTCATCTTTGGGACTTAGGCGCAAAGGATCCCTGTCCAATCACAGGTTCAGGCATCTCATCTCTGGGATGTCTCAAAGGTGAAAAGTTGGAGAGACTGAGATGCAGAAGAAAAAGTTTAGAAGAGCATAATACCATGCCTTGGCAGCGCTCCTCCCAGCCAGATTTCAACCAAGGCATTAGGTCTTCCCCATCTTGTGCCCTGATGCCAAATGCATTAGTAGTCCCTATTTTTTGCCGTTATAAACTACCTTAGAATTGTACATAATAAACACACAACTACACTACACACTCACACACACACATTATTTACACAGGGTGAAGACAAACACCATCAAGATGGTCTCCCATATGTGCACTGCGATTACTGATTAGGGAAAAGATTACAGGTGATTTCTTTTCTCTCTGTTTATTTGTATTTCCTACTTTTTCAATGATAAACAGATTGTCTCCGTGTAATTAAAATTCAACAAGCATGAAAAAGAGAACATGGAAACTGGCGCAAGAGGGGGGAGATTCAAATCCTAAAACTGAGCATTTAGGATTTGCACTTGAGCACCAGCTTAACACTCAGGAGCCTCCTCGGCTGATAAAACTCAGCCAAAATCTTATTAGTTTCATTCGTTGAGAAATTCAGAGTTAAAACAGACTCAACGATGCCCTGGAATCACCCCCTTAATTATGTGAACATTCCCCTCCAAAACATATTTAATAAGCTTGTCTCTATTTTTGCGCCAGTTGTGTTGGCTTGAGTGTGTTTCCATTGTGTGGTTTCATGGGGGATTCTTGGAACCATTATAAACACGCATCACTAGATCTCCCATAGAGAAGCCTTTTTCTCCTTTGCTCATTCTTCATTAATCTGAAGACTATTACAAGGCTCTTCGTCTTCAGAGAGAAGTTATAATGTTATGGAACAAGCAGTGAATTCTCGCTCACCCAGTTCTCACCTAAAGTTTGGAGAACATTTTTCCTTCCATTCAAATTTCAAGGACATCCTCACAGCTCCCACAGAGATCTTTTTCCCCTTCTTATTTCAAAGAAGTTGTAATCGTGTTGCCAAAGCCCATGAGTTTAGGATGAAGATGTATTATGCTACAAATTCTTAACCTAAATTTGCCTCATTGTTTGCAGGGGACAGAAAGTCAAGATCCCAAATAAGCTGGCATTCTGTATTCAAGGAAAATCTGAAATCACACTCTACTATTGTGGAGCCTGTTGAGTTCTCCACGTGGTCCTCAGGAGGAGAAGGAAAAGTCCAGAAGATTAAGGATCTGCAGAGGGTGAGCACAGGCAAATCATTTTTTTACAGTATCTTTTAAGCGGCAAGAATTAGATATAGGAGGTATGGGAAGAGATTGGTTGCAAGCATGCTTTTGGCAATTGAACAGATGTGGACACAAATTCCAATCCCATCCTATATTAGCCTTATGAAATTTTTAAAATTTTATTTGAATCTAGTTGATTTACAATGTTGTGTTAGTTTTAGGGGTGCAGCAAAGTAAAGCAGCTATATATATGTGTGTGTGTATCAGTTATATAGTTATAGACATGGACATATATATATACAAATACCTATATGTATGTCCATTCTTTTTCAGTTAGCCTTAGGATCTTGAAGAAACTACTTAATCTCTCTGTATCCTGATTTCCTCACTTATAATAGAGATTTCTTCTTTAAATGATTTTTATTTTTTCATTATAGTTGGTTTACAATGTTCTGTCCATTTTCTACTGTACAGTAAAGTGACCCAGTCACACACACACACACGCACATATATATATATACACACTCTTTTTCTCATATTATCCTCCATCATCTTCCATTACAAGTGATATAGTTCCCAGTGCTATACAGCAGCATCTCACTGACCTCTAATAGCACCTATTTCACAGTTCTTTTTTTTTGTTTCATTTTATTTTTAAGGACTCACTAAGATATACCGTGCAGAGTACCAAGCACCATGTCCAGAACATACATAATTCTCAATGGATATTGGTCTTTCAAAGTCCATCTGGGGGATACTTCCAGCCAACATGGAGTAACGGATGTTTTTTAGACCTCTGACTGAATTTCACAAAGCTTATTTCAGTTCTAGTTTTCTGACTTATCCTGCTGAATTTTCAGTCTTGTAATTCCTTCATAACATGGATTAAAGCTGTATACAACTTCACAGTGTGTAGAAAAATTCTGTTTCTAGCCCTAACGGATAATGATCAAATAGTCAAGACATTTATTTGTTCTTCTCTTTTTCTGTTTTTCCCCCTCTTGCCAACTCCTGTCCTCTTTTCTTTTAAGTCAGATATTAAAAAGTGAATGTCAAACGTCACTGGCAGACAAATAAGAAAATACAATAATTGTTATTTTTTTCAAACAATAATTTTTTGGTGCCAGAGTCCACATGAAAATGAGTGGTTAACTGCACTTCATCTTATTAAATGGAAAAAGAAAGGATATTGAAAGTGTCACACACTCCCAAATAAAGGAAATATTCAATCTCATTTATAGCATAGTAAAATCTAAACAATTCAGCTGAAAAACATGGCTGCCTCATTGTGAGCAGATGCTGCCTTCAAAGAATTTTAGACAACAATGGGTGAAGAGCTTTCCAAGTTTAATTTAAGCATATATATTTATATTTATATGTTACCCAATGGTTTAGTGGCATAGATCCATTTTTTATCTGGGATTCAATTTCTTCTTGATTGCCTTGATCTGCCTAACAAGTTTCAAGCAATTGTGACCTTCACCATATCCCCAAAATTAATGGATTTGGCAAGAAATAAATAAAATCTTGATTTTTCTCTTCATTCACTCATCAAGGTTGTTATTTGCTGTTTGTTTGGTTCTTTATTTCTTTGGCTCAGAATCTGTTTTATTGGAAAGATGTGTGTTGCAGAGAAATTTAAGCCAGGATTATTTCCTGGCAATCAACAACCGAAAGCGAATACTAAATGTGTCAATTGTTGAAGCCTTAAAGAGTATTTGGGTGGAAGAGCATTTCTTTGTCTTCATTTGCAATGGAAAATCAAGAAGTGGATTGCTGGAGAGTCATCTCCTATGGACACTTATGTTTTTATTTCCTCTGCGGATCTAGTGAAGATTGATGCATTTTAATGGAGATGGCTAATACACAGAGTTTTTTAAAGGAACAATTTTGAGGGTTTTTTTTTTTTTTCTTTTTAGGGACACACCTATGGTGTATGGAAGTTCCCAGGCTAGGGGTTGAATCTGAGCTGCAGCTGAGACCTATGCCACAGCTTGCAGCAATGCCAGATCCTTAACCCACTGAGTGAAGCCAGGGATAGAACCTATATCCCCACAGACACTATGTCAGTTTCTTAACCTGCAGATCCACTATGGAAACTCCTGAGTTTATTTTCTTAAACTGGTTTATACTTCATAAATTGTCCCCTTTTTTCTTTTAAAAAGATGAATTTCATTGGCTTTTCCAGATGTAGGAAATTTATTTCATACATGGATTTTTTTCTAAAACCTAGTTTCTATGACTTGGTTCCAGAGCCAGCTTCATGGATGTGTGATCTGTCCAGTCATAGAGGCCCCCGCACTCTGAAGGGCCCAATGCTTGATTTAATGTTGTCACCATCTCCTAACTCTTAATAATTAGAACAAAAGACCTCACATTTTCATTTGGGGCTTGGTCCCCCAAATTAGATAGCAGATCTGCTCAGTTCATGTAAACAATCATCCAAGTTCTAGTGAAAGAATATCCTGGGTCTTGTCGAATGTAATGAGGACATTTGTTGAGCATTATGTGCTATTCTAAGAACTTTATGGCTATCAATTAATTTGAGCCTTAAGAAAATTGCTACATGGTAAGTATTATCAGTGGAGAAATTGAAATGCAGAGGCTAATGAAATTAAGCACTCGCTCAGTAAATTAAGGGGCCAGAATTAGATCCTAGACAGCCCAACTCCAGAACCTGCTGTGTTAAAGCAATGAGAGCAGTTAAAGATCACTTCAGATTCACAAGGCTTCCATGACACAGGGCTTGCCCCCAGAAAGGTGTAAAGCCAATCTTGTTTTGCATCTCTAGTTCCCATTTTCCACCTAGTTTCAGACTCTACCTGGTTAACCAGTATACTGTGGATGCTGGATTTAGCAGAATTTATAGGATGCCCTCATTGCTTTGATCCATGAAATATTCCACCTGCAAATATATCCACAAACCAAAGAATCCCATTTTAATTCTTCTGGGAGCAGCCAGATCACCTTCAATGCATCTGGGTCATTTAAGACTGACTTCCTAATGCACATATTTGCTAGCCCAGAAGACACTCTTACTTTTTACTTCTTACTTAAGGTGGACTCACTTCCTTGGCTGAACTAAAAACGCATTTTGCCCCATAAAACTTGCTTCAGCAGGCTTCTAATTAGTTTGCCTTCTGTCAGCAATGGGGAAACCAGCTTGGGGACGCTAATATTTTTCAGGCCGGGGAAGGTAATAAAATCTGGCTATCAGCAACTATGAATAAAAACAAAGGAAGCAGAAAGGAATTCCCATTTTGTGAAATGCGGCAATTCAAAGCCAGAAAACACCTATGTGGTAAGTGATTTACCACTGAAAAATATTTTTAAACAAAGAAAAGAAGATATAGCATAAATACTTCATTGGAGGGGACATGACTGAAGGCGACAGAAAGGACTGTCAACATACGCCCAGTGAAGACAGTTGAGAAGGGTTTAACCTGATGGCTACGAGTTCTATAGCCCAAAGCCTGGGCTTTAAATCCTGATTCTACCACTTATTAGAAAGTGAAAAATCTTAGGCAAAGTTTTACTTTTTTTTTTTTTTTTTGTCTTTTTGCCATTTCTTGGGCTGCTCCCGAGGCATATGGAGGTTCCCAGGCTAGGAGTCAAATCGGAGCTGCAGCCGCCAGCCTACGCCAGAGCCACAGCAACACGGGATCCAAGCCGCATCTGTAACTTACACCGCAGCTCACAGCAATGCCGGATCCTTAACCCACTGAGCGAGGTCAGGGATCGAACCACAACTTCATGGTTCCTAGTTGGATTCATTAACCACTGACCCATGACAGGAACTCCAAGCAAAGTTTTCTTATACGTAAAATGAACCCCTACTATGTGACAAGTGTTGTGCTAGATTCTGAATACACAGAAATCGGGGCAGGGTAGGGGGGAACGTGGTGCCTGCTTTTAAGATGCTTCTGGTCAAGAGTGATATTATATTATGTACTATATCCTATAATAGTAGGATACTACTACGGCACAACTATACATTAAATGTGGAAGACAGTGAGTTCTAGCATCACTCAACATTCCAAACTCTCTGAGGAACTGGTTATAACCTTACCAATGGCGAACAGAAGGATCTGCCCCGGGATGTCCATTTCTGGCTTCTGAGGTCTTATTTGCAATGACAGATGGGGCTCACTCTTTGCTTAAGCAGGAAGTCTTTGCTTCTTTCCAATATGCTCTGCAAAATATTGACTGTGGCTTTATGATGTTGCATCTCAGTGTGCCTCTAACCTGGCTGTTGTTATGTCTGAGTTCCCTTTGCAGAGAGCGACTCCGGCATCCTGCAGAGATGGAAAGGTGAATCCTTTGCTGGCAAGAGTCACTTTCACTGTGTCCAAGCTAACGACAATGTTGCAATGTCAGAGTTCCCGTTGTGGCTCAGTAGAAATGCATCCGACTAGGAGCTCTGGCCTCTGTTCCCTGGCCTCGCTCAGTGGGTTAAGGATCCGGCGTTGCCGTGAGCTGTGATGTGGGTCACAGATACGGCTTGGATCTGGCATTGCTGCGGCTCCGGCCTAGGCCAGTGGCAACAGCTCCGATCAGACCCCCTAACCTGGGAACCTCCATATGCCAAGGATGCGGCCCTAAAAAGACAAAAGACAAAAAATAAAATAAAATAAAAGACAATGCTGCAATGTGAAAAATGTATCATTTCCAGTCAATGCCATGAAACACGCCCCCACATATACACACTGTCCCTTGGCAACTGGGTATGTATGATACCCAATGTCAGGTAGATGCCTATTCCCAAGGAATTTAAGGTGTACCATGATGCAAACCATATTCCTCTGAAGGGCACACATTACTTACAAGCAGCAGTCAACACCTTCTCACCCTCTCCCACGTTCCATCCTCCTTTAGAGCCTAAACTCAGGGAGGATAGGACAGAGTGTTTCTTAAACTCCAGTCATTCATACATCATTTTTACGATTTTCATTTTATCTGCATACCAATTGCTCTTTCATTTACCTAACATTTTTCTTCAAATTGGCTCACGTTTTACACATTGAAATAAACATAAAATTTGAAAAATAAAAAATTCTTCATCTAGACCAAATCATCTCATGTAATGGTGTTTTGTTTTGTTTTGTTTTTTGAAAATACTGATTTAATTCAGCCATTCAGCAAATAGTCAGTGAATCCCTGCTCTCTGCCAGATACCGTGCTAGGTGTTAAAAAATGTGTGCCCTTAAGAGGAATATAGTTTGCATCATATCTCAAAATTATCTGACCCATGGAACCCTTTCTTGAGAATCATTTCGTCTAACTGTGTTCCATGGAATACACTTTGGAAAACATTATTCTAGAGACCCCCTGCAGTATAAAAGGAGCCAAAATCGAAAGATTTGGGAGCAGAGGCAGCAACTTTGGTCCTTTTCCCTGGCTTCCTACAATTGGCTCCTGAGTATTGGAGAAATAAGACTGGATGGTGAGTTATCACCTCCCTGGCAGAATTTAAGAAGGAGGATGAGATAAAGAGAGATGTTTGAGAGTGTTCAGTACAACCAGAGCCCCCAGGAGACAGAAAGAGCTTCCACGCACTCAGAGGAGTCTCCCACCAACTGGGGTCAAGAGGGTACAGAAAGCACAGCTCTTGTTACTGACCAGGGTTCTTGGCCTTTCTTGTTCAATAGAAATTGATAACAGGCCAGACAAGAAATTCAGGCAAGGCTTTATTCGGGGGCCCCTGCCCCAACAGGAGGCAGGAAGCAAAAGCCAATAACAAGTTCCCTTACTTGCTCCCCAAGGCAGGGCAAGCTGGTTATTTACATGGGCTGAGGACAGGAGCAGGCCCAAGGCTCAATTTGGAGGGGTGGCTATGGTGGGTTACCCACCCTTCTGGTGGTGCTGCGTGCAGGGTGCATGGGCAGTACCCTGCTTTTGCTCCCAGTACCCTGTTTGTTGGCTCTGGGCTCTTCAACATGGCAGGTAGATTTTTAGTGTTTTTGTATCTTGTCTGTACTTTTCCCCAACTGTGCATGCACGCAGATATTTTTTAGTCCCTTGCAATTTCTTCATTTTCTGTTGCTGTTGTTTGTCCAGGTGCAAGCACTGCAGCAAAGGGTCCTGATCCCAGCCTGTCTCAGGCTGACAGCAACACACTGGAGCAGTGGCAGACTCGACATGTGGCTTCAGCAGCTGATGGTGTCTAGGGTTCTTCCCTTGGAGCATCTGAAGGACCGAGTCCATGAAGATGATCCTAAATACTTTCTTAGGGCTAAGAATGTAAATTCAACTACAAAACTGGAACATTTTCAACCCGAATTCTCCATAATGTGGGTTGGGGTTTTTTTAAAAAGTGCTTTTCCAGTAAATTGTGCACTGCTTATCCACAGAAGTAAACAGCAGCTGAAGGGCAGCTGGTGAACACCAGGTCCTCAGCACATAAGTTATAAGAACACTTCTCCCTCAAATGTCACTGAATTTCTACAGCCAAGTTAAGCACCGTGTATGTGCCATCTTGGTTCCCAGGGCAGCTCTTGCACTTATTCCCCCAGCAAAGGTTATGAGTCATGTTTCGGCATCCTGGAGCATCATAAATTGTGGCCAGTAGAGTCAAATATTCTTTTTCCAGTGTGATTGAGCAACAAAAATCGTTGCTCTTGATAACACAAATTACAGTTGTTGACATATTTTCAAAGGGCCTGTGACAGGTTTATAGGCCCCTTTCAGGGCATCTCTCAACTGTTAAGGTCGATGTCTTTCTGATACAGATTTGGGTACCAGACTTAAGCGACTTTTGTGTTCCCTTGGTGTCTCCACATTAAAATCTTAGGGTCTGGTCAAGTTCAAATTTCCAATCCAAACCTCCAGCTAGATAAAAGAAAATGTGCCTGAGATGTAGCCAGCCAAATCTGGAAAAAGGGTCTCAGGAGCATAGATGAAGGGTGACCTCACTGTGATGGGTAAGAAGAAAATCTCCATTATCATCATTTTGATAAGAGTGCCTGAAAACAAGACAGCCGCAGTTACTCCCCTCCCTGCATCCAGGCCCTCCGCCATGTGATGCTGCAGCTCCCACCATCAAGAGATGCAGTCTGTGTCCCCAGTCCTTGGATGTAGGCTAATCCTGTAACTTGCTTTGTCAACAGAATGTGGAAGAAGTGACAGTGTACACGGTCTTCCATTTCTCCCATCTCCTTGACCTTGTCTCCACTATGTGAACACCCCTGGACAAGCCTGCTAGAGAATGAGCAAACTCATGGACCATGGTCAGTTGACTTGATTGGACCCACTGTGACCTTGGCTAATACCTTTGGTACACACAGTAGGTACCCGGTCCAACATGTGGCAAAGTCCAGCCAAGATGAGCTTGCAGTTGACGTATAGGCATGAACAAGTCCAGCTGAGATCAGCCAACCCTGACCCAAACCATCAGCACCATACAGCTGCCCAACTGGCTTGTCAGCAATAATATGTCATTAGTGGAGTTCCTTTCGTGGCTCAGTGGTTAACGAACCCAACTCGCATCCATGAGGATGTAGGTTCGATCCCTGGCCTCACTCAGTGGGTTAAGGCGCCGGCATTGCCGTGCTGTGGTGTAGGTCACAGACGCAGCTAGAATCCCACATTGCTGTGGCTCTGGTGTAGGCCAGCGGCTACAGTTCTGATTGGACCCCTAGCCTTGGAACCTCCATACGCCATGGGTGTGGCCCTAAAAAGGCAAAAAGACGAAAAAGACCAGAACAAGCAAAACAAAAACCCTAGGCTATGTAGGACCACACTATAGTAAGTGCTCAACTAATGTTACACATACACAAATACAATTTTAAAAAATGTCATCATCTGCCTTGGGTAGTATGGTAAATTTTAACACTATTTTTGCAAACCATGAACACAGTATCTTTTCATCTGTTTGAAGATGACACAATTTTTTATCGGTGTCTTAGTTTTCTGACTACAGATTTTCTGCCTCATTAGGTTTATTCCTAGGTATGTTCTTTTTGATATAATGGTGAACGGGACTGTTTCCTCACCTTCTTTCGGATATATCATCATTCATGTATAGAGATATAACAGATCTTGTATCCCACAACTTTACCAAATTTATCAGGATCTAGTAAAGTTTTTTTTTTTTGGTCGCCTCTTGGGGATTCTCAACCGTATTATGTCATTTGCAAACAGTGACAGTGTTACTTCTTTCCTTTTCAATGTGTGTTATTTTTCTTGAATGATAGCTGTGGCTAGAATTTTGTTGAATAAAATATCGTGTTGAATAAAAAAATAATAATAATAAAAATAAACAAATAAGCAGCTGAAATAAATAAATAAATAAATAAATAAATGTCATCTTTGTCTTTTTTTTTTTTTTGGTCTTTTTGCCTTTTCTAGGGCCGCTCCTGTGGCACATGGAGGTTCCCAGGCTAGGGGTCAAATCGGAGCTACAGTTGCCGGCCTGCACCAGAGCCATAGCAACACACGATCTGAGCTGCGTCTGCAACACCACAGCTCATGGCAACGCCGGATCCCTAACCCCCTGAGCAAGGCCAGGGATCGAACCTGCCACCTCATGGTTCCTAGTCGGATTCGTTAACCACTGCATCACGAGAGGAACTCCGAATGTCATCATTGTCTTCAACCATGACGGGTTGGGGCGGCTTGGTGCACAACAGTAACCACCTGATACAAGTGTAATCACCATAATCACTTTCATCATCAGTAACCCTCTTTCATTTTCCCATGTTTTCCCATCTACCGTCTCATCCCACCCCCAGTTTCCCTTATTATTAATATCTGGCCGTAGCGTGGCACATTTGTCACAATTAATGCCCTAATATTAATACCTTATTGTTAACTAGAGTCCATAGTTAGATTAGGGTTCACTGTACTGTAAATTTACAAGTTTGGACAAATGTATAATGACGTGTATTTCCCATTATAGAATCAAACAGAATGGTTTCACTGCCCTAAAAATCCCCTGTGCGCCTATTCATGCCTCCTTTCCTCCCCCTGAGTCCCTGGAAAAACCACGGATCTTTTTCCTGTCTCCATAGTTTGGTCTTTTTTTCTGGAATGTCATGTAGTTGGAATCCTAGAGTGTGTGGCCTTTTCAGACTGGCCCATTTGAACATGTTCTATTTGTCTCGCACGATGCTACTTCCCGAAATGATCTCATGTAACCCCATAGGGTGCTATTATTATGCTTGGTTTACAGAAGCGAGAACTGAACTCAGGGAAGATAAGTCATCTGGCCCAAGGACACACGGCTCATAAGTGCTAGGGCTTGAGAAACTCCGACCTTTCTGAACTCTTAATTATCACAGGAAAGTTACAAAGTGTTGCATTTGCACCATAGGCCACATTCAGACTTATGGTTTTGTTTCATTTGGCTCACCTTCTGGGGTTTTTTTGTTTGCTTGGGTTTGGCTTTTATTTTTTTGTTTGTTTATTTTGGTTTTGGGTTTTTTTTTTTTTTTTTTTTTTTAAGGGCTGCACTTGTAGCATATGGAAGTTCCCAGGCTAGGGGTCTAATTGAACTACAGCTTCCGGCCTACACCACAGTCACAGCAATGCCAGATCCAAGCTGCACCTGAGACCTACACCACAATGCCAGATCCCTTAACCCACTGATTGGGACCAGGGATCAAATTCCCATCCTCACGGTTATTAGTCAGGTTCATTACCACTGAGCCGTAATGGGAACTCCTCACTTGCTGTTTTAAATACCAGAAAATTTCAGCTTTCCTTCTAAAAAATACAGAGTGTGGCAATTTTAGGCCTGAGTTCTCACACTGTAATTGTCTTAGTCAGCTTGGCTGCTGTAACGAAACATCATGGACTGGGTGATTTAAACCACACATCTCTCACCCTCTGGAGGCCAGAAGTTCTGGATCAAGATGCTGGCAGACTGAGACGTGAGAGCTCTCTTCCTTGTAAGAAGGATGGTGTGGCTAAAGGAATGACATTTTCACTCAGCCAAACACCTTGAAGGATCCTAACTCTGAGAAAATGGGCCTGGAGGTGCACTGGGAATAAAGACTGAAGGGGAAAGAGTGACAGGGGTGTGGAGCTCCTAGGGGCAACTTGGGCCATGTGTGCGCGAAGGAGAAAGAAAGGAAATCAAGAAAGAAGAGCTAGCAGAGTTCCCATCATGGCGCCGTGGAAACGAATCCATCTAGGAACCATGAAGTTGCGGGTTCAATCCCTGGCCTTGCTCAGTGGGTTAAGGATCCACGAGCTGTGGTGTAGGTTGCAGACGCGGCTTGATCCCATGTGGCTGTGGCTCTGGCGTAGTCCAGCGGCTACAGCTCCGATTAGGCCTTTAGCCTGGGAACCTCCATAAGCCGTAGGTGCGGACCTAAAAAGACAAAAAGACAAAAAAATAAATGAATGAATGAATGCATTAAATTAAATTTGGCACAAATGAACCTTTCTGTAAAACAGATTCACAGACATGGAGAATAGACTTGTGGTTGCCAAGGGGGACAGGGGGAGGGAGTGGGATGGACTGGGAGTTTGGGGTTAGCAGATACGAACTATTGCATTTGGAGTGGATAAGCAATGAAGTCCTCCTGTATAGCACAGGGAACTATATCCAGTCACTTGTGATGGAACATGATGGAGGATAATATGAGAAAAAGAATGTATATGCAAGTATGACCAGGTCACTGTGCTGTACAGCAAAAACTGACAGAACATTTTAAATCAACTTTACTTTAATTTAAAAAATTAGAAAAAATGTAGGATATGTATACCACCAAGTTCACTGCAGTATGATTGGCACTAGCCGAGATATGGAGACAAGCCAAAAGGCCAGATGACTGGATAAAGAAAATGTGATGTATATGTATACACAATGGAATATCCTTCAGCCTTAAAAACAAACGAACAAAAAAAAAAAAAAAAAAAACGGATATCTCACCATTTGTGACAACTGGCTAAACCTAGAGGATATCACACTACGTGAAATTAGCCATTCATAGGACAGATGTGTATGATACCACACATATGAGGTATCTGAAGAGAGTCAAACCCAGAGAAGCCAAGAATAGAATGGCAGTTGCCAGGGGCTGGGGGAAAGGGATATGGAGAATTGTTTTTCAACTGGTATAAATTTTCTGATACGCAAGATAAAAAGTTCTAGAGATCGACCCTGAACTTTATTGGAGGTCTGCATTTGGGGACTTAGGCCACCCCTGTCTCTGGGTCATATGGGTTCAGGAGATCCCAGATGATATCTGAGTTACACAACCATTGAATTTAATCAAGAATTTCTCACTGGAATTCCCTGGTGGCTCAGCGGGTTAAGGAACCGGCATTGTCACTGCTGTGGCTCAGGTTCGAAACATGGTCCAGGAACTTGTGCATGCCATAGGCATAAAAAAAATAAATAAATAAAATTAAAAAAAAAAAAAACCCACTGAAATTTCACAGCCCCGGGAAAATGCAAACCACAGGTATTTGCCCCCACTTGGGGAACACGGTGTCCAGACAGAAAGAATGTGTGGGCTCTGAGATGTGTGTTTTCCCAGCAATGTCTGCAATTAAAAAAGTTTGTAACTCAAGATTTGAATAAGTAGTTGTACGAGAGAAAATGGAATCTGCTTGAGGTTTCTAGATGAAGTATAAATAACATAGATCCTTAAATTGCACTGAGCTTTTGACTTAAAAGTATGTCTTCAGAGTACAGGACATTTTGCCATCTCGACCTGGTGGAAAATTTTGATCTCATGCTCTTGATACTGAGGACAATTTTTCTATACGTTTTCATCAGAATGATGAGAATATTGATGAATTTCCATAAACCGTCTTTTAGAGAACAGAATTAAGCCAATAGATCAGTTAGAAATTATATTCAGCTGCGAGTAAATGGAGGCCTGAGAAAAATAGCACACTGATCCCACAAGAATGTATTCTCTTGCATCTGGATGTCTAGAGACAGACCCTACAGTGACAATCTGTGACTCCATGGCATCACCAGGACTCATGCTTCTCCCTTTCTCCTCCCCTCCATCCTCAGCCTGTGGGCTCCTTCCATCTTAAGAGCCCGTTCTGGTCTGAAGACTGCTGGAACTCCGGTCAGGACAGGAAGGAAAAGGAAAGGCAAGGGCTCATTTCCTCTTCAGACCAACCCCTCCCCACCCCATCCCCGCCACACACAAATGCACCAGCTCTCCATACACATCATCGGTCAGAACAAAGACACGTGATCACACCTAACAGCAAGGAAAACTGGGAAATGTAGTTTTCACCAGGCACCTTGCCCAAGTGGGCAAGTGGGAAAAGAGATTCAAATGCAGTCTTCAACTGAACAAGCCACTCTAATTCCTTAATTTTCTAAAATTAAAATCCTCCCTTTTTCACCTCATTTTTCACTTACTAAAATTATGTCATTGGACGGAGTTCCCATTGTGGCTCAGTGGTTGACGAATCCGACTAGGAACCATGAGGTTGCAGGTTTGATCCCTGGCCCTACTCAGTGGGTTAACGATCCGGCGTTGCCGTGAGCTGTGGTGTAGGTCGTAGATGCGGCTTGGATCCTGTGTTGCTGTGGCTCTGGTGTAGGCCGGTGGCTACAGCTCCGATTGGACCCCTAGCCTGGGAACCTCCATATGCCTCGGGAGCAGCCCAAGAAATAGCAAAAAGACAAATATAAAATAAAATAAAATAATGTCATTGGTGTTCATTACTTTTGATTTAAAATTTGCAATAGAGATCTAATTCATTCCTCCCTTTTAGTCCCACATCAAATTATATCAAAATCTAGTTTATGCTATGGTGAGCTTTCTTTCACTCACATTGTTTTTACAGAAGTTAAATTTTCTAATATCGAATGTTGCATTTTTAAATTATCTCAAGAAAATTTTATTCTATCCGTTTTGATATTGCAGAAGGAGTAAAAATAATACTTCATATGATTTGGAAATTCATACTTTCCAAAGAAAAAATTTTTTTGGCCACCCGTTGCAGCATGCAGAATTTCCCCAGCCAGGGATTGAACTTGTGCCACAGTGGTGACAGAACCAGATCTTTAACCTCTTGAGCCACCAGGGAACTCCCAAGAGTGTATAAAACTGAAACAAAAATGCTCACCCCTAATGCTTTCCTCAGAAGTAACTGCAGTTAAACGTTTGTGTGTGTCCTTTGATAAAAGGCTAATGTCTATTATATTCATTTCTTAGCTAATTTGGGGGGAAATAGAGAACAATTCGGTAAAAGAGAGCCTTAAAGAAGCAGAGAGAAGCCTGGGGAGAGACCCACAGAAGGAGTGTGACACAAGGAAGTCCAAGTAGACAGGAGGATGAGTAAAAGGAAACCTACCCCATGTGGTCAGCTATGTGCCCATTTCCCTACTCTTTTTTTTTTCTTTTTTTTTCTTCCATCCTCACCATATGGAAGTTCCCAGACTAGGGGTCAAATCAAAGCTACAGTTGCTGGCCTATACCACAGCCACAGCAACACCAGGTCTAAGCCACGTCTGCCACCTACACCAGAGCTCATGGCAACGCTGGATCCTTAACCCACTGGGAGAGGCCAGGGATCGAACCTGCATCTTCATGGATCCTAGTCAGGTTCGTTAACCACTGAGCCATGATGGGAACTCCCCCATTTTCCTACTCTTGAGTAAGGAGAAGGCACAGTGGTTACAGTAGGAGGAAGCCCTGCCCTGCAGGCTGTCTGGGACCAGCTTCAGACCCACTGTGCAGGGTGACCCTGAACCTATGGTGTCCTGGAACGCTGAGACCCAGAAAACATGAATCCTGCCCTCCTCAGCCCCGTTTAGTTTCCCATTTCCTGAATGCTGGGTTGAAACCTGCTGACCTGCATAGTGCCTACCTTCTTGGGGGAAATAAGCACCCCAAAGCCCCTACTGCAGGCTAGACCGCATGGACCAGGAACTGTATGGACCACAGCAAGGAGTCGCAAAAGAGGATGGGAGCTGGGGGCATAGGGAAGAGTATCCAGATCCTGACTTGCCTGAAAAAGACCAAGCCACACCTGTAAGACTCACAAATAGCAGCAGAGATGTCAGCACAACATTCAAGGATGGGACTGGACCAGCCTTAACTCAGGGAATACACACTGCGCGTATGGAAAGCTCAGCACAAGGTCACAGGAGCCCGTTCCCACAAGACTGTGAAGCTGGGCAAGCCCATCTCCCACACACTTGGGCATCATCTTGGAAAAGAGTAAGGGAAAGAATAAAGAGATCTGAAACCCTGGGAAATGCATTCCATGGGACATTAATGACACACATGAAATGTGTGCAATTTTTTGTGTATCAATTACACCTCAGTAAATTTAAGAAGAATAAAACCATTTAACGTATAATTTTACACTGAGGGCTGTGCCATGCAGTGTTGGGAGGCTCCCTCATTCTAGTCCATAGACCTTTTGTTTCTTTCTTTTTTGGTCGCCGCATGTGTGGCATATGGAGTTCTCCAGCCAGGGATCAAATCCGAGCCACAGTTGCCAGCTAGTGGGAAGCTGCAGCAATGCTGGATCCTTAATCCACTGTGCCTGGCCAAGGAGCGAACCTGTGTCCCAGCGCTCCCAAGACACTGCTCTCATTGCACCACAGCAGGAACTCCTAGTCCATAGACGTCAATAAAATTCTACTACATCCACAGCTGTGTATTTACAATTGTTTGGGGGCATGAGGTCAAGGAAAAGATTCTAAACTTGGAGTAATACGAAGCAGAGAAAATTGAAATAGCTCTAAGATATTAGAGCTATGAGAACGTAAACAAGATCTCAGGGAGTTCCCATTGTGGTGCAGTGGAAAGGAATCTGACTAGGAGTATCCAGGAGGATGCGATTCGATCCCTGGTCTTGCTCATTGGGTTGGGGTCCACAAGTACCGTGAGCTGTGGTGTAGGTTGCAGACGTGGCTCAGATCTAGCGTTGCTGTGGCTGTGGTGTAGGCTGGCAGCTGTAGCTCTGATTCAGCCTCTAGCCTGGGAACTTCCATACGACACGGGGGTGGAACTAAAAAAAAAGAAGACGACTTCACAGGACACAGGAAATCAGAGCCAGGAGTGGCAATGAATTTCAGAACCTTGGTGGACACTGAACTATTTGAGGTCTGCATCTGGGGTCTTAGGCCCCTCCTGTCTAGATCATAAGGGCTCAGGAGACCCCAGTTTAAGCACGAATAACTTTAAATCATGGAATCAGGTTAAGTTTGAAGCTGGATGGGGCTAAATCAGCTCCCATTCCCCAAAGGAATTAGAGATGAGAGGAGTTCTTGAGGCAGAGTTTACCACTTTCATGTAAATACAGGAGTTTTTCTTTGCCTATCAGATTAGGGAGAAGCCAGTTATGACTTCGACAGAACCACTAAACACTTTAATAATCAAAGGGTCAAAATGTTCTTCCTTCCATAACTGTTGTCAGTTGCAAGGCTCACTTGAGAGACATTCTCACCTCCCCAGAACAAATAACGAAAGAGAAGTGACATGCAGGTGGTAACTTGGGAAGTCGCAGGACTGGAGGAAAGAGTCCAATGTCTCCAGCTAGCTGGAGAAATTTTACTTCTAAATTTCTCCAATTTCTCTTTGCACTGAGCAAATGAGTATGCAAAGGCTCCAGATTTGCCACCAAGGACTGGAAAAACGTCTTCCCTGGGACAATGGACATATCAAAGCCCTGCTCTCTAGACACACTGAGGTTTCTCGCTTCAACCAAAGACCCTGGACAGAGAAGGCCCCCAACCAAGCGAGACCTGGGAGCAACAGCCCAACTGCCCTCTGTCTTGGTGTTCTGTTCTCCCCAAGTGTCCACAGAGCCCTGTGAAAACTCCAGGCCCCACTTCTCATTTCATTTTGTGCCAAAACCCATTTATTTGCAGCTTTCTCAACTCTCTCCAAGGCCTCACTGTGGCTCTGTTGATCTGATATAATTAAAATCAAGTCTTGAAAAAGCTCATAGGCGGGACTTGACCTATAACAATGTTCATTGTTCTTTTCTGCTGATTTACTGGAAAACCATCCAGAAACCCGTTGAACCCAACAGACTGCAGATCCAACCGGACGATCATCCAAAAATGTATTCCCCACTTCCTGAACTGGTTATATAAAGCCAGGTTCAAGTTCACAGGAAGCCCCAAGATGTCATGCAAAATTTCCAGCATCCAAAGATGAGGGAGCAGTGTTCCCTTTAAAATGGCCTGGAAATCTAGCATGGAAACCATGTATCTAAATCAGATTCTCTCAGTCTGTGGGCTCCAGCTGCTCGAATTTCATGAGGATGACTTTTCCCCGCCTTCAGATCTTATTTTACATCAAGCTAAGTCTGGTCTTGATTAAAGCTGTAGTGAGGAAAGCATATGGCAGAGGCAGAGAGGCAGAGGCTGGGCACTGGGCCCCTGCAGGTTCAGGCTGAAGAAAGCCAAGAGCCTGTAAGCTGCCTGCCGCTCCCAGAAGTAGGGCTCCACGTGAAACACGAGCTTGCACATTCCCTGTGTTTATATATTTGAGTTAATTGAGTTTTTAATTATTAAGACTGAGTCCAGCCAGGCAAGGGATTTCGTGAGCTCAGTATAACCATAACACATCAGCGAGGCAAAGTTTCTCCAACTCTGACAGGATGGGAGGGGGGCTCTTTGCTGTCGTATAATTTGCGAGGAAAGGAGGGGTCGGAGCAGACATCCACACATTCCTCAGCTTTTGCATCCGAGAAGTGGAAGGGACAATGCTTCTGACTTTTGAATTCCGTTAGGACCAGACGAAACACCGCTTCTAGGAAACGCTTCCATTTGCTGCAAGAACCAGCCATCCGAAGAGGAAATGGAGCCTCTCTTCCTGTCATTAAAGCTCCAGACCAGACCAGAAATTACACTGGTTCCTGCTGCAGACAGAGCCCAGGGAGAGGATTTGCAGAGAGTTCTCGTTAACAGAAAGAGTGTGTTCACAGGCTTTGTTCTAAAGGTCCAGAGATCTTTTTTTGGGGGGGGGGGTGCGGGAGGGGGAAATACACATGTTGTCTAATATGGAAACATGGATTTTGTTTATTTATTTTTTATTTATTTACTTATTTTTGTCTTTTTAGGGCCGCACTCACAGCAATTGGAGGTGCCCAGGCTAAGGGCCGAATCGGAGCTGCAGCTGCCAGCCTACACCAGAGCCACAGCAACACCAGATCCGAGCCATGCCTGCAACCTACACCACAGCTCATGGGCAACACGGGATCCTTAACCCACTGAGCAAGGCCAGGGATCAACCCCGTGTCCTCATGGATGCTAGTCTGGTTCATTAACCCCTGAGCCGCAATGGGGACTCCCCCTAAATGTTCAGAGTTCTTTTTGCTGCCGGAGAAAACTTTTCAGGTTAAGCTTCATGCGTTGTTGCTTTTTGTATTACAACGGTGCAGAATATGTCCAAAGAGCGTGATCGTATTGCAGCAGAGTGCTCCTGTTTTTGAAGATGTCTGCTGCCTTTCCTGCTCAAACAATGTGCTCTCCGGTCCTCGCACTGATGCACGATCCTCAACTTCAACTCTGCCAAAATATTAATTCTTTCTCAAGAAACAGTGATGTGTTTTCACCAAAGCCCACAGGAAAACCAGATTTGACCTGGCCACCTGCACACTCCATAGTGGGTTTTCCTTGACTTACATAGTGTTCTGCAGCTTCTCCCAAGGAAGACCCCAGGATTCCTAGAAGTGCCCCTGCCTGGGAACTGAAAACCAGAAAACTGGAGTTCCCATGGTGGCGCAGTGGTTAACGAATCTGACTGGGAACCACGACGTTGAGGTTCGATCCCTGACCTTGCTCAGGGATTAAGTGGGTTAAGGATGTGGCATTGCCGTGAGCTGTGGTGTGGGTCGTAGACGCTGCTTGGATCCCACGTTACTGTGCCTCTGGCATAGCCCAGTGGCTACAGCTTTCATTAGACCCCTAGCCTGGGAAACTCCATATGCCTCGGGAGCTGCTCAAGAAAACACAAAGACCAAAAAAAAAAGAAAAAAAAAAGAAAAAGAAAACCAGAAAACTGAGAGCATGAATTAGGGGAAGGAGTCCAGCAAACGGGGGGTATTGGGAATAGGGTATGCAGAGAAATGGGATGTGGGGTGTCTTCGGCAAGAGACAGCTTAACTCTTCTGCTTCTTCCATGTTCTAAGGAGATTCCATGTTCTTTGGGTTCTCAGCACATTTACCTTTTGTTTGTTCTGCCTCATTTTAAATTTAGTTCTCATAAATATCCCCTTGTATCCACCATGAAAGTGAGTCTCTAGGAAGTTCAATGAATTACCAAGTTCACAAAGGAGACCACAGGGCGAATAGAGATTCCCACCCCAAAGTCCTGAAGCCAAAGCCTGGGCCAAACAGTCTGATAAGGCTGCCCAGGGGCTCAAGAGTTGGTTCCCATAGAGCAATGGAGCTCAGCAGGGCTCGGCAGTTCTGGGGGTCGGGGTGAGGAGAGGGGACACGAGAAAGTGGGCAGTTTGCCTGCCACCAAGAGAGAAGCAGATGGTGAGAATCCCCCCCAGACCTAACCAGTTATGGGATGTCTCATCCACTATTTTTATCCTACCAATCTCTCTCCCTCCCTTCCTCTCCCTCTCTCTCTCTGTGGCCCCCCCCCCCAAATACATCTCTTTTGTCCACCCAAACCACTCTCTCCCTCTTCCTAGTGCCCAAAGGGAACTCCCCTATCACAGGGATTCTTCTTAGGGTGAAATCCCAGAAGAGAGAGAAGGGGGGGAAGGAGAGAAGATAAGGAACCCAAACCGACGCCATATTTCTTCAAGATGGTGCCTCGACAGGGGCTACCTTCAGGGGCTCACTTCCGGCCTTCTTTCTGTACCCTCTTGCTCCTGAAACATCTCTCTATAAGCCCTTGTGTTCTTCTATAGAAACCACGCTCTGCCAAGCCCTACCTAGTGACAGTCCTCCAGCCCCAACACAGAGGAGGAGCCCCGTGGAGGAGGCCATTCCTCTAACCCAGGGACGCACCCTGTAGGGCACCATGGTGGAAGCTCTCATCCACTGGGGTGGAGACTTGGGCCTTGGGCTGAAGTGTCCCCTCCTCCCTTAGATGTGGCATCAGCCTGAGACCTGTATGAAACCTCTCCAGCTCTGCACGGGGCTGCCTGAGTACAAAGTGGTCCCTGAGCAAATTTTTCCTGGCAGATGTGTGAGACTTGGTATCATTTCTCCCATCTGCTCAGAGGAAAAAAACCACTGAAGAAAGAAGCACTGATTCAGAAAGCTAGAACAGGAGTTCCTGTCTTGGCTCAGTGGTTAACGAATCTGTCTAGGAACCATGAGGTTGCAGGTTCGATCCCTGGCCTTGCTCAGTGGGTTAAGGATCCAGCATTGCCATGAGCTGTGGTGTAGGTTGCAGACACAGCTCGGATCTGGCGTTGCTGTGGTTGTGGTGTAGGCCGGTGGCTACAGCTCCGATTCGACCCCTAGCCTGGGAACGTCCATATGCTGCGGGTGCGGCCTTAGAAAAGACAAAAAAATAAAATAAAATAATAAAAATTAAAAAAAAAAAAGAAAGCTACAACAGCCCCAAACACAACATTTGACTTCTAGGGAGCAAAGCTCTGGGAAGATGTTTTTCCTCTCTCAGGAATTATTGCACCCCACTTGTGAAGTTTCTGGATTGAGAGCTACTTTAAAACTGGCATCTGAGTTCCCGTTGTGGTTCAGCTGTAATGAACCCAACTAGTATCCATAAGAATGCAGGTTCGATCCCTGGCTCAGTGGGTGAAAGGACCCAGCATCACTGTGAGCTGCAGTGTAGATCTCAGGCAAGGCTGGGACCCAGTGTTGCTGTGGCTGTGGTGTAGGCTGGCAGCTGCGGCTCCGATTTAACTCTGAGCCTGGGTACTTCCATATGCCTCAGGTATGGCCCTAAAAAGACAAAAACAAAAAACAAAAAAAACCCCATGAGGATACAGGTTAAATCCCTGGCCTCACTCAGTGGATTTAGAATCCAGCGTTGCTGCAAGCTGTGGCATACATTGCAGCTACAGCTCCAATCCAACCTCTTGCCTAGGAACTTCCATATGCTGCAGGTGTGACCCTAAAAAGGAAAAAAAAAATGGCATCAAGTAAATTCTCATGCTATGCTAACGGCAAATATTTTACTTCATGAGGCATGAGGAGTTTTTTTCAAAAACTTATGACCTGGTTATAGTCTCTCCAGACCCTCCTTCTCAGAGGCAGTGTCCCAGGAGGCAGACTTTGCAAATTCAGGATAAAATTACCCACAGCCGAGCCCCCAACCTTTATCAGCACATCTTTGTATGCAGCACAGAGTGTATATCCATGCATTCGTGTGCAATTGACAGAATCTCTCACTCAGGCTGGTTCTAGAAGGTCTGTTTGTTGGTCGTACATCACCAAGGAAGCTGTCCAGTGAAAAAGCAATGTCTCATGTCAGCCGTACCTCCTGGCCTTGCCCTGCATTCGCACAGAGCATTAGTGCCTGCTGTGCCCAAAGCCTCTCAGCCTCGCCCTGCATTTGTGCAGAGCATCAGGGTCTGCTGCACTCAAAGCTGAGCCCGAGGAAACATGATGGATGGTACAGCTCTCTTTTCTAGTAAGACCTAGAGGAATATGCTTTTTTTTTTTTTTGGCTTTTTGCCTTTTCTTGGGCCGTTCCCGCAGCATATGGAGGTTCCCAGGCTAGGGGTCTAATGAGAGCTATAGCCACCAGCCACAGCCACAGCCACAGCAACGTGGGATCCAAGCCACGTCTGCAACCTACAGCACAGCTCACAGCAACGCTGGATCCTTAACCCACTGAGCAAGGCCAGGGATCGAACCTACAACCTCATGGTTCCTAGTCAGATTCATTAACCACTGAGCCACGACGGGAACTCCTAGAGGAATATGCTCTTATGGAAACAGTACCACACTATTCCCCGTTCAGTGTCCACATTGGTGGGGCTCCTTCATAGCTCGGAGACACCGTGTGCAGAGGTGCCTCTGTGTCTAGAGTTCCCTCATCACACAGATGCTGTAGAGTTGGGGCTGGTACTGTGCCAGGGGTTCTGTGGGGAGGGCTTCCACTGGCAGCTCCGATCATCACATGGGCAAGTAAGGAGTAGGAGCAAAGAGAAGTCTCTAGACATCAAGGACCCTCTTTTCTAGTCCAGAGTTCCGGGTAATAAAACAGGCCTTTTTCCTGCTGCGGCGCAGTGGGTTAAGGATCTGACTTTGCCACAAGAGTGGTATAGGTCACAGCTGTGGCTTGAACCAGATCTCTGGCCCAGGAACTTCCAAATGCCTGGGTACAGCCAAAAAAAAAAAAAAAAAAGTCCCCTCCCCCGTGGGAAAGTCTGAAGGGAGGCCAGCACAGAGGCTGTGGGGACCACGCAGGTCACCATCTCGAAAAAGCTGAGTTGACAACTGGCTTCACGTTTTGCCCCATCCATGTTATTTTGCCTTCAAAGACCTTAAACTCTGAAGAAATTACATTGCATCCACCCTCATTTATAATTCAATAATTTTCAGTCTAAAAACTCAAGCAAGTTCAACAAAATTCTGATTTGTCCTAAAGCTACTTACAGTACTTTTCGAAAATAACGGGCACTAAGTTGTTTTATGGGGAAGGTGACCTTGCTTTGTTGATCATCCTAGTTCATGTTAAGTCTGACTAGTACTAGCTCAGGATGGGTCCTGGTCCTCTGTTGCCAAGTTTAAAAGTCAAAACATAGCATTGCTGCTGGTCCTCTGGGTTACAGGCTCACAGAGATCTTGGTGTAGGTTCATGGAAGAAGAAAAAAATAAACTTTCTAGAGTTCCAGTCGTGGAGCAGTGGAGACGAATCTGACTAGGAACCATGAGGTTTGGGGTTTGATCCCTGGCGTCACTCAGTGGGTTAGGGATCCGGCGTTGCCATGAGCTGCGGCGTGGGTTGCAGACATAGCTCAGATCTGGCATTGCTGTGGCTGTGGTGTAGGCCAGCAGCTGTAAGCTCCCATTAGACCCCTAGCCTGGGATCTTCCATATGCCATGGGTGCGGCCCTAAAAAGACAAAAAAAATTTTTAAAATTAATAAAATAAAAAATAAACTTTCTTTTGTTTCAATAACTCTATTATCACAATTAAGAATATTAAGAATTAACAAGTTCATTTAAATGGAATTACAGCTCTTAGGGAAGAGATGTCACAAGAGGCTGAGTAGAACATCAGTGCCAACTCCAAATAGAATGACTATCTGAGGTTTCTTGATAAAGTTCTCATTGTTCTTCAAAGCAGAGATCGATCAAGGGCTAGTGTGAGCTGCACCATCCTGCAATTGCTACAAAGCTAACTCTTACTAAGGCAGTTCTCCAGCACACAGAGATTAAAGCCAAGCAACATATATATTTCAGAAAGCGCCACCAAAGGACGGACAATGGAATTACAACCAGTAATTAACAAACCTCCATATCTTTGGCTTTCCCAAGGAAATATCTCTCTTCCTGACCCAAGATGATCTCTTTCAGTGTGTCAGAGAGAGTTTGCTCAAAAAAAAAAAAAAAAAAAAAAAAGTTCCAGTGTTGTTGAATCTCTTTAAATTTTTATTCACTGTACCCTTGATTAGAAATGTCTTTTAGGTCCACTAGAACAGATGTCCATTCATTAGACTGGCACTTCCATTCCAGAATCCATATTGGTCTGAAATACTGCTAGGAATGAAAAGGAAGAGTATTGATCAGACCTGTATAACACAGCTGATGTGATCAGAAACTGAAATTGGGCAAATCTTCATGCTTTCTTAAGTCTAACATTTTTCATTTTTGTGGCTCCAGAGAAAAGTTGCTGATACATGCAGTTTTATCGGATACGAGAAACCTGCTACTTTTGGTCTTGTTTTGTTTCCAATCTGATGTATTGAAAAGATACAGATCAACATGAGATTCTCTCATCAAAGCCCAGAGATATTAGCCCACATCGAGCTAATTTGCAGACAATTCAAAGCATGCATTCAGAACCCAAAAGAATCTATTACCAGTATCATTCTGTCTTCATTTAAAACACAAACACTTTGTTCATCATGGATTTTTTTTCATTAAAGTTGACTTTTTAAAGTACTGCATTCAAATAGTATTGCTGAGGTTTTGGTACCCACTACAACTGCATTGCTTGTGTCTCACCCTAGACTGCATCCAGGTGCCTACATTTATGCCTCAAGAATCTCCGAAAAAGACAGAAGCTCTGTTTGAAGAACATCCCCTCAGCAGGGGAAAAGCAAAAATGGTTCTGATAATCTCTTCTTATATGAGGCCTTCGGAGAACTTTGAAAATGCCACTAAACCAATACTAAAGGCACCTTCCTCTATGCAACTTACTGCATAAGGTTCACGGTTGGTCGAGACACAATTCTAGGAAACAGCATTCTCATCAAAGTCCAATTAGTGCTACTCAGGGCTACTGTCAGTCCACAAGATACTGATTTTAGATCCAACATTAAATAAGGAGCTTGCAGAGTTCCTGTCGTGGCGCAGTGGTTAACAAATCTGACTAGGAACCATGAGGTTGCAGGTTCGATCCCTGGCCTTGTTCAGTGGGTTAAGGATCCCGCGTTGCCGTGAGCTGTGGTGTAGGTCGCAGACACGGCTTGGATCCCACGCTGCTGTGGCTCTGGCGTAGCCCGGTGGCTACAGCTCCGATTAGACCCCTAGCCTGGGAACCTCCATATGCCACGGGAATGGCATAAAGACCAAAAAATAAATAAAAATTTAAAAAAATAATAAAATAAGGAGCTTGCATCAGAATTTAAATCAACTGTGTCCTGAGGCACTTTTTAGTGCAGATTTTTTTTCTTTTTTTTTCTTTCTTTTTTTTTTCCATAGCAAGACTTTCTCAATGAAAGAAGCAGTACATTAATTTACATTCTGTTCCCAGCTGCTTGTCAACTGGCACTTTGAATAGTAGTGATCCAAAGGAAAGGTGTTCCCCAGGGCTGGGAAAGAGCAAAATCTGCGCCACTGAATGTGGACCTCCTGTTCTATCACCTCTCCTTGCCTTCCTGATAGACACAGCTCCAGCAGCTAAACTAATAGCAAAGAGAGATCTCCTTGAAAAACAGCCCCCCTTCCGCCTCTTCTTTAACCCCCACCCCTTTGCCTTCCTCTTTACCATTCAAAGCTTTTCATTTCCTTTCCCAGATTGACTCTGGGGCAAAGGTTCTATTTACACTATTCCGATTGAAGAGAAGTAGGACTTCTGTCCTAAGACCACGCATAATGTCTCTTTTATCACAATTAAATACAAAGTAGGTAGATGCTTCTTTGGTTAAAACTGAATACAGGTCAGCTCTAGGCTTGCTAATGACTTATACCATCAATTGATGGCATCCTTGTTATTGATAGTAAACCATACCAAGGAGGAGTTTCCTTTTCTCCAGCCAACAGTAACAATATCCTAAGACTGTTATATCGCTGAGGATGCTGGAAAAATTGGGGATTGAGCCCCTTCCCCAAAAGTCTGACATAGGTGATACAGAGCCTGAAGACCTGGGTTGAAGCCTCAGTGAGTGAGGGGGTAGTGGAAAATCCTTTGTAAAATTTTGCTCGGAGACTAGAATTTTAGCTTAAACTTAGGTGTGTGGTCATTGGCAGAAGGAATATATATATTTGTCTTTTGTCTTCTCTAGGGCCCCACCCAAATCATATGGAGGTTCCCAGGCTAGGGGTCGAATCGGAGCTGTAGCCGCCGGCCTACACCACAGCCACAGCAGCACCAGATCTGAGCCGAGTCTTCAAACTACACCACAGCTCACGGCAACGCCAGATCCTTAACCCACTGAGCGAGGCCAGGGATTGACCCCGAAACCTCATCATTCCTAGTCGGGTTCATTAACCACTGAGCCACGATGGGAACTCCGATATTTAACTAATAAATTCTCTGACTACGAAGATGTAAATTTTAAGATCAACGTTATATGGAAAATTACATTAAAAATAAAACAGAAAAAAATTATCAAAGTGGGTCTAGAGAAGCCAAGAGAGAAATCTATATTTTTTTGAAGTATAGGTAATTCACAATGTTGTTTCAAGGGTAGTATGTGTAACTGAATATTTATTTTTTTCTCAGATCCTTTTCCATTACAGATATTGAATAGAGTTCCCCGTGCCATACAGAAGGTCCTTGTTGTTTGTCTACTTTATATATAGTAGTGTTTATGGGTTAATCGCAAACTCCTAATTTATCTGCCCATCCCTGGAAATCTACATTTTTGACAGGAAGCCTTTCTGCTTCTGCAGAAATTTATTTTTTAAAGAATAGTGTTAATTAATGCTATAAATTTTCTTACTTTCATTTATGACTTTGTCAAACACTCTAGCAAAATTATTCTGCTGAGTCCCTATGATTTCTCACGAGTTTCTTAGCAATATTAATTCATTTTCCAAGTGAAAACTGAAATCTTTGCTTGGCATAACTCTAAGGGTTTCCAAAACAGACCTCCATGCCCAGGAGGGACCTGGGGAGTTTGGGCCATGGGAAGTGTTAACAATTTGAAAAAATCTTGGAAATCTTAAAGAATCATTAAAGAAACCATCAGTTTCTCCTCTTCTATGTTTGAGAGCCAAGAACTGTGTTCAAAATATTTATTACGAGACTAAATTATGTCTTACTAAGAACTCCAAGTTAACAAGATGTGATGTTAGGTTGCATACGGATATTTAAAGTTAACCCACAGAAAGCTTTGTTCTAGTAGAGGAATTGCTTCCCCAGCTTTGGGGGATCCAATGCAGAAATCTTTAATTGGATATAATGGTAGTTATTTGACATTTCACTTTTTCTATCATATCACACTCTTTATATTTTATGCCTGGCCATCCTCTATCAATTTAAGTTATTCTCCAACTTTATCAGAGCAGTAAAACTAGTAATTTAGTTACAGATTTTACGTAAGCCGTTGCTAGTAAGTATCCTTTCTGAGTCTTAGCCCTGAGGGCGAGCATCCTCTTATTTCTTAAGCAACATTGCCATCTCGTGGCTACGTCCACATATTTCCCAGGGAAATTTGGGGGCTAAATCAACTAAAGAGACCTCCATGGCACCAGATTGGACTTGATTCATAGCCAGAATTTAATGATGGATCAAGTTGGTTAGGGAAGAAAGGATTCTTCCCTTCCCCCCAAATTGTATAACTTTGGTTTCCAATGGTCCATGTTACTTAGTCTTATGTGGCCCCTTTGGGCTCTTCAGGGAAGAAAAACTAAACCAAACAAAGAAAACATTAAGAAAAAAAAAAGCTATCTTTATTGCCACCAAAGCACCATGTATTTCAAATACTGGCCCATTCAATTTGAAGTTACATTTGGCCCATCTGTATCCATATTTCTTTCCTGGAGCTTTTTAGGATCTACTTTTCAACATGAAGGCACTGTAATGATGAGAGATTATACTGGTCTCTAAAAAGAAAATCAGGAAAAAGTGTTTCAGTTTTCCTAAATAAAAACTGAAACAGATTTGTTTCCAATCTTCTTTCCGGGATGTTTGGTGAGTAAACAGAAAAAGCCACATTTCTCTCCTCTCTGCAAAACTTGGGAAAATTCCAGTTGAGGTGGGCCACCTGTGAGGTCTAATATTTGGATGTCAGTCTCATTCTATTTTGGATTTTCTCTAGAGACTCGTATGAATAATCATAAAGCTGTTCCTAAGTCTGAATCATCCAGGTGACTAGCTGCATTTGGCAGACAACCCCCACTAGGCAAGTGGCGGCTGATGGGATCTCATTATTTTAACTGTGACTCTAGCTCTCAGTAATACATGGTGACCATGAGATGGAAGGGAATGACTTATGAAATACGTATTCTGACAGCTCAACAAAGCAGCAATCCAAATATGAAACACAAGAGAAGACATTTTTAACCTCTAGGGAAAAAAATAAAACTTTTTTTTTTTTTTGGTCCTTCTCTTTCTCCTATTGAAAATCTAACTGGAGTTCCCATTGTGGCTCAGTGGTGAATGAATCCAGCTAGGAACCATGAGGTTGTGGGTTCGATCCCTGGCCTTGCTCAGTGGGTTAAGGATCTGGTGTTGCCATGAGCTGTGGTGTAGGTCGCAGACGCGGCTCAGATCCTGCGTTGCTGTGGCTGTGGCGTAGGCCAGTGGTTGCAGCTCCGATTGGACCCCTAGCCTGGGAACCTCCATATGCCGCGGGAGCAGCCCAGGAACAAAAAAAACAAAAAAAAAGAAAAGAAAAGAAAATCTAATTGTACAACAACATTTTTATATGTATGTATACAGATCAGGAACACTTACACTAAACTTTCAGTAATTTACCTGTGACTGGAGTATAGCAAATAATTTAATATGCTCCAAGGCTTTTAAAAATTAATATATTCTTTTCCATTTAGAAAGTTAAGGACCGCATAATACATGCCATAAATTATTTCTGCAATAGTCTGCTTATGAGTCACTAAAGCCAGATCTAGACCAGTGTTTTTCAAACTTGTCCGCCGATGCTAAAGATACAGATGCCCCAGAGATTCTGATTTAGTGGTTTGGAGTGGAGTCCAAGAATCTCTCTTTGATAAGCATGGCAAGTGATTTTCATCAGCAAACAAATTCAGGAAATTTTAGTCAACACTTTTATTGAAGTGACTTAAGATCTAAGTATAATCGCATATCAGACTTATTGGAAGTTAAGTATAATTTAAGAATTGTCCTTTTGAATAACCCAAATGTTCAAACATTTTGAAAATAATTATTTAAAAATTTCATAAAATTCATGCATTATATGAATCAGGATACAAATTCTTTATAGGGACTGCTACTCTCCGTGGGTTCCAATTTTGAATAATATCCATTTGTCTCTTTCATTGATTCATAATTACGTTAAAGGTTAGGCACCTGTTTTTACACATGTGAATGGATTTGCATGAAGGAAATTCGCTAGCAGAACAAAACCCTGAAAAAGAAAGTAGATGAGAACAAGCGAAGGTGCAAAGGTACAACATATACGGGATGGAAGGAACAGCAGGAATGCTGGAATAGCAACCCCGACATAAACACTGGCACGAGGGAATTTTACTTTATGATACAATTAATAGAAGGGTGAAGCAAATAAGACCAAAGGGTAAGATAAGCAGAAGTGTAATGAATAGGGATAAAAAGAGATTTCCAGGAGTTCCCATCATGGCTTAGCAGTTAACGAACTTGACTAGTATCCATGAGGAGGCAGGTTCGATCCCTGGCCTCACTCAGTGGATTAAGGCTCTGGACTTGGCTCGGATCCCGAGTTGGGTGGCTGTGGTATAAGCTGGCAGCTGTAGCTCAGATTTGAACCCTAGCCTGGGAACTTCTATATGCCTCGGATGCAGCTCTAAAAAGACAAAAGACAAAAAAGAAAAAAAAAGATTTCCATTTTGAGCCTTTATAGGATCAGAGTTCCTTCTTATTTGTAAGAGTTGATGAAACCTAGTTCCCAATGGTCAGCAGCATCTGTAATTCTGAAAAACAAATAGATCTTAGGAATCATTTCTTTTTCTTTCTTTCTTTCCTTCTGGTCATGCCAAAGCATGTGGAATTTCCTGGGCCAGGGATTGAACCCACGCCACAGCAGTCACCTGAGCCCCTACAGTGAAAATACTGGATCCTTAACCTGCTGCTGGAAGCATTTCCTGGAACAGGTCTTCTAAAACAGTACCTCTTCAAGAGCTCCATAAAAAAGGGCTTCCGTGACAAAATAATTTTGGAGAGTCTACACATGACATTCTTCTCGAAGGTCCCCCACAAACAGTGGAAGCCTAAAGGCTCTGAAGAATTCTGCAGAGAAGATTCGTTCAAATCAATTTTAACTCATTATTTGGCAAAATTAGTTGGCTATGGGACCCTTTTTTTCAATCTACATCATATCAACATTCTGTAGAATCAGTGAGAAGAAGTGGAGCTCAACATCAGAAAACCTGGGTTTGAACTCTTGTGCCAACAATTATTTTCTTCCTGACCTGGGTTAGGTTACTTAATAATGACGTAGCCTTAGCTTCTCCATCTGTAAAATGGATTTCATGATGTAAAGAGCTTAGCGCAATATCTGGCACAAAATAAATATTAGGTTAAGCACTAGTTTTGTATGTTTCCTATTCTGGGAAACACAGGGTCAGCTTAAGCATTCTGCCAAATGATCAACATGAAGCATACGTATTAAATTATGCTATTGCGCTCCTTAACATCCAGAAGAAATTTTTCCCATCAAAGAAAACCTGTTTTTCTTTTCTTTTCTCCTTCCACCCCCGAACCCTTTTTATTTTCAGTGAGGCAAATTCAAATCAAACCAAGAAAGGTCAAAGTCAATCACATCTCATCCAGGCAGGGGCTCTGCAGTGGAGAGTCATTGTAAATAACAGGATAGTATGGATACAAAATGAATATTGGATCAAAAATAACCAAAAATAAGCACGATCTTAGTCTGTTTGGGCTGCCATAACAAAAATAGCACGGAGTAGGAGGTTAGACAACAAACATTTATTTCTCACAGTTCTGGAGGCTGGGTGTTCCAAGTTCAAGGTGTCAGCATCGTCAATGTCTGATGAGAATCTGCTTCTAGGTTCGTAGATGGCCATCTTCATGCTGTGTCCACACCTGGCAGAGGGCTGAGGGAGGGTCTCTTTCATAAGGGCACTAATCACATTCCTAAGAGCTCCACCCTCCTGACCTCCCAAAAGTTTATCTCCAAACACCATCACTTTGGGGTTTAGGTTTCAGCATATAATTTTGGAGGGACAACAAATATCCTGTCTATAGCAACAATTTATAGGGTGAAGCTGCCTTTAAGAAAGACAGAATTCTTGGAATTCCCATCATGGCTCAGTGGAAACAAATCTGACTAGCATTCATGAGGACTCAGGTTCGATCCCTAGCCTTGCTCAGTAGCTTATGGATCCAGCATTGCCATGAACTATGCAGCTCAGATCTGATTGCCAGCAACTACAGCTCTGATTCAACCCCTAGCCTGGAAACCTCCATATGCTGCAGGTGTGGCCCTAAAAGGAAAAAAAAAAAAAAAAAAAGAATTCTTACTGGCTAGTAAAGCTATGTGCCGGTGCCAAACACAACAGTGAAATAGGTGAAATCTACTTTTCATGACCTTGACTGTCCCATTCAAAGGGAGAAAGCTTTCTACTACGTACCCTGCCAACCCTAGTCCCATACTAAGGCCTAATGGCCCTTGTCTCCCTCCTTCCATATGACTTTCTGGAAAGACTCTAAAACCACCTTCATACTCTGAGATGACAGCTTCAAGGTATTTGCATCCTTCTAAGTCCTAAGTCTGAGTAAGGCTCTATATGTGAAATATCAACAATTTGCTAATAAAGTGTAGGAGGGGGGCCTTCCAGGGAGGGCTCCTAAATTTACTTCTGTAGAAAGTGGATTCTCCAGCCTTGATGATCTGTCTTCTCTTGCTTTGTTGTTGTTTGTTTGGTTTTTGTTTTTGTTTTGGGGTTTGGGTTGTTTTCTGTTTTTTGGTTTTTTGGGGTTTTGTGCGTGTGTGTCTTTTTAGGGCCACACCCGTGGCATATGGAGTTTCCCAGGCTAGGGGTCGAATCAGAACTGTAGCTGCAGGCTACACAACAGCCACAGCCACAGCAACTCAGGATCCGAGCCGAGTCTGCAACCTACACTACAGCTCACAGTAACGACAGCTCCTCAACCCACTGAGCAAGGCCAGGGATTGAAGCCACATCCTCATGGATACTAGTAGGGTTTGCTACCTTGGAGCCATAATGGGAACTCCCGTGTCTTCTCTTGTTCTAATTAATGCCTCTTCTCTAAGGTTGTGTACAAAGTCCCTCATGCCCTGCTTGCCATTTCTAGTACATGATTTAAGCTGCACTTGTATCTTAGATCTTTCTCATCACATGTTACATTAAGCTGGGAAACTTCCCTGAATGAGTTATCACTACATCCAGGCTTCCAGATGACAGTGCCATGGAAGACATTGGTTTATCCCTCTATCGACATAATGGATTTAGGATTATCTCCCCCCAAAGAGGTTCCTTACTTATAAGAAGTCACAGCCCCATCTTTCAGAGAGATCACAAACGCATCCCACAGGAACACACTGCCAAGGTCTACTGAGTGCATTCTAGTCCACAACTCAAAGTCTTGCTCACTGTTGTGTCCCAGGGCCTAACACCATGTCTGGAGCATCATTTAACAAGCACTGACAAATGATTCTCTTTTTTTTGTATTTTAGGGGGGGCACCTGAGTCATTCCCAGGCTAGGGGTCTAATCAGAGCTGCCAACTGCAGGCCTACACAATTCCCGGCAGCACTGGGTCCTTAACCCACTGAGCAAGGCCAGGAATTTAACCCTCACCCTCATGGGTACTAGTCAGGTTTGTTACTGCTGAGTCAAGATGGGAACTCCTGACAAATACTTCTTAAATGAATCAATGATCAATGGAAAAGTAACTCTTTTTTTTCTTCTTTTAGGGGTGCACCCATGGCATATGGAAGTTCCCAGGCAAGGCATCAAATCAGAGCTGTAGCTGCTGGCCTACGCCAGGGCCACAGCAACATTAGATCCGAGCTGAGTCTGTAACTATACCACAGTTCACAGCACCACCAGATCCTTAACCCACTGAGTAAAGCCAGGGATCAAACCCTCACCCTCGCGGATGCTAGTCAGGTTTGTTTCCGCTGAGTTCCACAAGTAACTGCTTCCATTCTCACTTCCACCTAAGTGGAGGTGAGCCAGAGCCAGGCCAATCCTGAAGTCTGGGAGTCTGTTATTCCAAAGACACAGCTCTGAAACCTGTTCCCTGTTCTAAGAAGGCAGAAGCAAGTAGAAGGGGAATGCAATGCCCAATCCTTGAGATCCCAATATCAGAAATCAATTGCAAAAGAGTCCGATTTATCAAACGACACTCAAGATACTCTGACAGCTGTCCAATTACTACCTTTTCCAAAATATATTTCACATCACACTTCAAGATATTATTTCAGTGGTATCACTAAGATTATGCCTTAAACTGTATTGCAATCAAGCTATAACATGCCCATTTATCATATTTTTTTGTTCTTGCCCAATAGGAAATAGAGTTAGCTGCCTGGTTTTGATATACTAATTGTCAATGACACAGTGGAAAGTATGATGTCCATGCTGGCACCCGGGGGCAGTTTTTTTACACGTGAAATTATCCCATCACCTTACATTTGAAATAAAAAAAATAGTTCCTGATTCATTTTCAAGGCCCCTCTTCACTCACAGGATTAAGGCGGCCAAGCTTCACCACTTTGGTATTCAAACGGCATATACTAATGTCGCTTACCCATATGGTTCCTGGGCTCACATTTCGATGACTTAATACAGTCTTTAAAATCTCCATAACACATTACCCTTAATTATAGATATTATTCAGTCACACTAATCAGAGGTCTTTCATTCAACCCAAGCTTTTGAGAATGCTATTGGTAGTCATCTTTCTCATGAAGGATTTGCAAGAGATCTAAAAGCGAATTATAATGGTCTGCAATTTGCCCATACAGCAGGTAGAGCATAGAGCTGGCGTAATGGGAAGTGTTAGAATGAATCTCTGAACCCCCCTCTCCCCGCACTCGTTTTATTGTCAATAATGATCCTAGGATTATAGTTTCAGGAGAAAGTTGTTAAAAGACTGGTACTTTACCTGCTGATGACATAACTGGGTAACATTGTCTTGTGAGGGCCACCATGCTTCTCCTGTTGTCATGCATGCTTTTTTTTTTTTTTTTTTGTCTTTTTGCTATTTCTTTGGGCCGCTCCTGTGGCATATGGAGGTTCCCAGGCTAGGGGTCAAATCGGAGGCAGCCACTGGCCGACGCCAGAGCCACAGCAACGCGGGATCTGAGCCACGTCTGCAACCTACACCACAGCTCACGGCAACGCCAGATCCTTAACCCACTGAGCAAGGACAGGGACCAAACCCGCAACCTCATGGTTCCTAGTCGGATTCGTTAACCACTGCGCCACGACGGGAACTCCCATGCTTTCTTATAAAGAGGTATTTGCCCCCAAATTAATTCTCCCATTGACATGTGGCACTCTCTTAAATTTGCCATACCAACTGTATCTTTTCTTTATTCCAGCACACATGCTCTCTTTGACAGGAAAAACACAAAGGAATGCAATTGGACATGACATTGAGCTCCAGAAGAGTCAGAACTTTGTCCACCTCTATATCCCTAATACATACTGTATCCAGCACATAGGAGGTACTCATTGAACTCAAGAATGAATGAATGAATGCATGAACAAATAAACAAATGATCTGATGCTATTGGCCATGGAGGAACAACAACAACAACAACAAAAAAAAAAACAGGATGGAATATTATTGTGAAATAAAAGGTCTTAGAAGAAGACCACATGGTAGATTGGATGAACGGGTTTCTTACCTGTTACATCAAAGATACCTGGATTTCTTGTGAGGAGCAACTGAAATAACGTAAGCGAAAACTCCATAAAAGCAGTACAGAACTACCCAGAGAGAGTGTTTTGAACACGATGGCAGTGAATTGTGAATAAAATAAGCTGAAGCTGAGGCGTTCCCATCATGGCTTTGCAGAAACCAATATGACTAGTATCCATGAGGACGCAGGTTCAAACTCTGGCCTTGTTCAGTGGGTTAAGGATCTGGTGTTGCTGTGAGCTGTTTTGTAGGTTGCAAATGCAGCTCAGATCTGGGTTGCTGTGGCTGTGTGTACACCGGCAGCTACAGCTCTGATTTGACCCCTAACCTGAGAACTTCCATATGCAGTGGGCGCAGCCCTAAAAAGACAAATAATAATAATAATAATAAGCTGAAACTGACAATTAAGCTATAGCATGGAGTGGCAGAGTTATAGGTCAGCCCCACAACAGAGGTGTCATTTCTATTTACTGAAGGAATGTGGCTTTGGTTCAGGCCCCACAGAATGGAGATGGGTGAAGGGAGTCAGCAAGGAAAGTATTTCACTACAAAGAAGGTACAGGTACAGAAGCATTCTTTTTCTTGATTTTATTATTAGATATTAAACTGATAGTATAAAAACTAACACTTACCCAGGTTACAAAGAAAGAGTTCAGCATTTTTCAGAGTTAGCAAGGTTAATGTGCACACCCAGATGAAAGGAATATAGGTCAGCTTCTTTTTGTTTTGTGGACCCTCCCCCCAAATTACTCTAAAATCAAAAGGAGGAGTTCCCTGGTGGCTCCATGGGGTTAAGGATTAGGCCTTGTCCCTGCTGTGTGGCTGGGGTCTCTGCAGTGGCACAGGTCTGATCCCTGGCCTAGGAACTTCTTTATGCTGCAGGCATAGCCAAAAAAAATAAATCAAATCAAATCAAAAGGAATTTCTAGAAATAAAAAACATGGTAACAGGAAAAAAGTGCGGCTTTGGTGGTCTGATAAGTAACCTGGATATGGCTGAGGAAAGAATTGGTGAATGTGAAGATTTGTCAATGGAAATGTCCCAAACTGAAATGCAAAGAAAAAACAATGATCTTTAGAGCATCTTGTGGTGTCACAAATTAAATCTGTGGCTCAAAAGTGACAATGTTGCATATATATAAAAGGAATGAAAAGCCAACCTGAACAAGCTCCCAGTGTCCAAAGATGGAATAATTTGAGCAACAAAATTAAGCTGTATTGATTTATAACCCCCCCCAAACCCAAAGAAAGCAAAGACAAAACATATTCTAGACTAACTGCCATGCCCTGTGTAGTTAGAATTTGAATTGCAGACTTGAGAAATGGCAAGAGGATGGAAAGGGTACAGAGCAAATAAACCAAGTACAGAGGACCTCTTTCAAAATCAGGGCACATTCCCTCATTTGACTCCTAAACACAGAGGGAGCACAATTAAACTCCCACTTGGGAATGAGTTGGTGACCATCAGACCCAAGGGAAGGTCTCTCCCCCATTTCTGTGTCCCAGCATGAAACATGATGCTTTTTTAAAAAAAGTTTGTAGTTTATCTTATTTATTTGTTTATTTTCACCTAAAGAGCCCCCGTTGCTGGTTCAGGCACTGAGCTTACACAAATAGAGCTGTAGCCAATTCAGAACTCATCTCTAAAAGGCACAGGGCAAAGGCTGTCATTTGTGAAGCTTGTGTTTAAAGCCAACATTAAAGTGAAAAGAAAAAAATCGGGCAGAAAGAACAGTACTGATCTTAAGAAGCAGCATTCCACTATGACCTTGAACTTGAACTTTTTCAATAGTACTTCACAGTGAAGAAGTCGAGGGACAGGCACTCAATTTAAAATCCATTCATGGACCCTAGCTTTTGGCCTTGAGTTTGAGTATTTTGAGTCAAATGGAGTTCCTAGGAGGACGGAGTTTATAAACATCTAGGTGGGAAAAAGTAAAGGGTGTGTCCCGGTAGCTTTTGTATTTAACACGGACATTAAAATGGCCTGAAACAGTCCCACGATATACACATACGGTAATTAATGTTTATCTCAAAGCTGGCTTCTACCCAGACCACTGCTCTGCATATACGAAGCAAGACAATTCTCTCAAATAAGGAGCTTCCAAACTAACAGCGTTCAGGAGTTCGTGTCATGGGTCAGGGGAAACGAATCTGACTAGCATCCATGAGGACGCAGGTTCGATCCCTGGTCTCGCTCACTGGGTTAAGGATTCGATGTTGCCATGAGCTGTGGGGTAGGTCGAAAGTGTGGCCAGGATCTCACATGGCTGTGGCTGTGGTGTAGACCAGAGGCTATAGCTCTGATTTGACCCCTAGCCTGGGAACCTCCACGTGCTTCAGGTATGGCCCTAAAAAGACAAAACTAAAAACAAAAAACAGTGCTCAACTAAACCAACTGGGCACTTCAAAGGAGGAAAAGAGAAGCAAGCCAAGGAACCGCATTCTCCTAAATGTTCATCATCTGCATTTAGCCGGATGTCATTGCTACTACTGTGAGTTCCCCGCCTGAAGCTAGGGCTGGCTTCCAAACCCCCAAAGAAAATTAAAACACCCAAGATTCCTTTCAAGTGCCAGCTAACACCAGCCATGACAACATTTATGATCAGTTTGTAAACTGAAAGGACTCTTGTCTTTTTGACTCAGCACGGTCAATTTTCCGCTTTAGTTCATGTCGTTGCTCTCCAAGAGCCTTGGACTTCAGGATGAGAACCCTGAACCTGTGTCATGGACTGGGCTTCGAATGAATATGCTCCTAAACGCCTAGGCAATGGTTTTTATCGAAGTAATGGAATCTGTATCTCTAAAATAAAATAAAATGCAATATATCTGAAGTTACAAATGCGCTAAGCCAAAACATTTAACTCTCTGTGTGAAGTGATACACAGAATGGCCTTTTCACAATATCTTAAGTGAGATCTGAGGCGGGCACGGCAGGCAGATGGAGGCCCTGGGGACAGTGGCTGTTGCAGGTGTCCTGTGGCAGAGGAACATGGCTGGTGGTTTTAAAACCCTGGGGAGAAAAAGAAATAGTTCATCATGACAGTCATTTTCTTAGATTTTTCTTTGGGAAAGACCCAAATGAAATTTGGGTGGTTAGTCTAAGTTTACATCCATAAAATCTCTCAGATGGAGCTCTCCCCATGTCAGCCAGAGCACCAGCCTCCAGACGACCCAGAAATTAAAGGTGTGAGGTGGAGGTGAAAGGTGTCCCCCAGGAAGCAAAACATTCATTTTGCTGCATGATGCTGAGCACTTAAAAGAGCATTAAAAAGCAGCCAACTTGGAGTTCACTTCGGGGCTGAGCGGTTAATGAACCCAACTAGTATCCATGAGAACGTGGGTTCAATCCCTGGCCTTGCTCAGTGGGTTAAGGATCCGGCATTGCCATGAGCTGTGGTGTAGGTTGCAGACTTGGCTTGGATCCCGAGTTGCTGTGGCTGTGGTGTAGGCTGGCAGCTGCAGCTCAGATTCGACCCATAGCCTGGGTATCTCCACATGCTGCGGGTGCGGCCCTAAAAAGATTAAAAATAAAATAAAAACATAGAAAGCAGACAACTTGTTCCATCCAAACCACCCCACTTACTTGGCAGTCCACATCTTATTGGAGAAGGACTCCGGCTTCGAGATATCTGGAAAATATAAAAGTGCAATGTGAGTTACACAGTAGGTGGCGCTCAAAGAATGAATCCTTTAGATGTTTTTTCCTAAAACCAGCTAAACAGACGCTCTAGAGCAATTCAGAACTATGTTTTTCCCTGACCTTGAGTGCTGTGATTCCCTTTATTCTTCCTGAAGTAAACGGACACTCAGCTTAAATTATATTTTCTTTCTTCTTTCTTTCTTCCTTTCTTTCTTTCTTTCTTTCCTTCTTTATTTCTTTGTTTCTTTTGTCTTTTTGCCTTTTCTAGGGCCGCTCCCATGGCATATGGAGGTTCCCAGACTAAGGGTCTAATCAGAGCTGTAGCCACCGGCCTACGCCAGAGTCACCGCAACATGGGATCCCGAGTCTGCAACCTACACCACAGCTCACGGCAACGCTGGATCCTTAACCCACTGAGCAAGGCCAGGGATCGAACCTGCAACCTCATGGTTTCTAGTCGGATTCGTTAACCACTGAGCCACAACAGGAACTCCTTAAATTATATTATTAATTAAAAGCTGGGCTCAGTGGCCTAGGCTTTTGTCGTTTGTTGTTGTTGTTAATAGTTGCTAAACACTTTGAGATTGGATGCTCACTGGCCATACTGAATTCTACTCTTTCCAGAAAATATTCATTATTATTATCATCATCGTCATCAATAATTCAAGCTAAAATGACCAAATACTCTCTGGCACATCCTTTACATGAATTATCTCATCTGTCCAAAATGCTGCCTTATTAAAGAAAGTCACTGGGCAGCCAGAAAAGAACCCTTTTTCAAATCTCACCTTTGGTTTCTTTAGGCAAAAACTACCCCCCTCCCTTACCTTTATATCTGTTACCAGATATAACTGACCACACATATAACTCAGAAATAACTGACCACACATATTCCTCTTGCTCTGAGTTTTCGAGAACTTTATTATTATTATTATTATTATTATTATTATTATTATTATTGTCTTTTTGCCTTTTCTAGGGCTAATCCTGCGGCATATGGAGGTTCCCAGGCTAGGGGTCTAATTGGATATGTAGCCCGGGGCCTACGCCACAGCCACAGCAACGCCAGATCCGAGCTGCATCTGCAACCTACACCACAGCTCAAGGCAATGCCGGATCCTTAACCCACCAAGCAAGGCCAGGGATCGAACCCGCCACCTCATGGTTTCTAGTCGGATTCGTTAACCACTGAGCCACGACGGGAACTCCTCAAGCACTTAAGATAAATAGACACCAACAAAGATGGAAGCTATTTTCTGGATGCAAGACCTCAAGTCAAAACCCAGACTAACCAAAAATATTTGTACCAGTCTTCTTGTAAGGAGATGATGACAGGAAGGGACAGAATTTTGGCAGCAGTGTCACCTTTGAGAACAGATTTTATTTCTATCAAATGTTTAAAGTGTGTTCTCCCTGGGCACAAAATGGGAAAAAAGGAGGAGGAGATTCAAACACATACAGGAACTTAGAGGGACGCTGCCCACGGGTAAGCCTTCCGGAGAGAGTCCGGAGTTAAAATCCGCTGTGGCTGTAATTGCAGTTAGTGTCTGATCTTGCTCTTTCTTCTGATATAAGACTTCCTCTTAGCATGAGGAGAATTGTGATTCTTCCAGGATAAAACTCTTAAGATGTTCTTTTTCTTTATCAGCCCCCTAAAGGTACCATTCATTTGCTTTGACCTACTGTGATTACTTAACCCAAAAAGATAGATCATTAAGTTATGTTAAAAATTTCCAAGAGCAGGTTGTGGCTCAACAGGTTATGAACCGACTAGTATCCATGAGGATGTAGGTTCGATCCCTGGCCTTCCTCAGTGGGTTAAGGATCCAGCGTTGTTGTGGCTGTGGCGTAGGCCAGCAGCTGTAGCTCCGATTCGACCCCTAGCCTGGGAACTCCCTTTGTCATGGGTGCGGCCCTAAAAAGACACACACAAAAAAATCTCCAAGAGCAAATGGACTGTGTCAGACACATGCCTTTCCATTCTCAGGCCATTTCTTTCATCTGGATCATCCTCCCCAAACTCCCAGCCCGTGACAGTTCTGCCAGATCAAACACCAACTCGCTCATGAGCCAAATCCAGAAGGCGTTTCTGCCTCCTCCGACACCTTGTTTGGACTGTATCACATACCACCGTCAGTTACTGTGTTTAAATCATACTGGTCTTCCTGCCTGGAAACCCATTTAGGGAAGTGACCATGTTTTAGTTATTTCTGTGTCACTTCCCCCACCAAATATAAGATCCATCCTTATAATATCCTTTGATAATAAGGGTATTATCAAACACAATGGAGTGGGTAGAGAAACAAAAGATGCTCACAAACTCAGTAGGAAAGGGGAGTCTTGTTAACTTCAGGTAAGAGGAGGCGTGTTTGTTTTTGTTTCCAGGGGGCTTTAGAAGTTTAGGGCATTGCTTGAGATAATTTCAAAGAAGTAGAGAGTATCTTGCTAAACACGATTCCCCTTCTCCATCACACTCCCTAAAACAAGGCTGGATGAATATTTAAAGAATCTTTATTTAAAGGAATAGCAAATTGTTAGACTAACTGGTAACTACAAGTCTTGGTCCAGACCTGTATTCAAAAGGTGTTGACTAAATATTATGTGTTGGAATGAACAAAGAGTGGTGAATCATTATAGTATTAGTTTTGGAGATCCCGTTGTGGCCCAGTGGGTTAAAAACCTATGAGGATGCGAGTTCAATCCCTGACCTGACTCACTGGCTTAAGGATCTGGCATTGCTATGAGCTGCAGTGTAGATCACAGATGTCGCTCTGATCCTGCATTGCTGTGGCTGTGGCGTAGGCTGGCAGCTGCAGCTCCGATTCAACCTCTAGCCTGGGAACTTCCATATGCTGTGGGTGTGGCCTTTAAAAGCATAATAATAATAACAATAATAACAATGTTAGTATTGAGGGATGCTCTCTCCATAGTGTTGAGGAATGTTTTTGCTGCTATTTTTTATTGGATAGATGTACTGTCAATCCTAAGAACAAATACTCAGTGTCGAATCTTATTCTTCCTACTTTGAAGATTAGAGGAAAATTAATACCCACAACGCCCTTTGTACAGTATTGAAATCCAGACCGCTTGAGCCATTTCTTAAACTCATACAAGAAATTCCAGAGGAACAAGGGACTGACACGTCCAGAGATCAGCAGACTAAGGTGTCCCGTTTTCAGGAGACGGACAAATATCTGAACAGCCCATTTTCATTTAAAGATAAAAACAAAAGAATGAATAATGAAAGTCTATTATTTTCTCAACTAATTCATTAAAAAACTACCTCTATTTCCTTCTTTCTAAAATGATAATTTCTCAAGCCCAAAGTAGTAGAGAAAAAAAAAAATCTATCAATCTGGGGTTACCGCAGGAGGTTCTCTTGCCAGCGAAAGACTTATAATCCCTTCTTTTATAGGTGACTGTCGATGAAAAAAAAATGTCAACCACAGGATGATTTTGATTAAACAGACACATACCGTGCTTAAACCAACACGGCTACGGGGGCAGATGGGGCTTAAACTCCTGCTTCGACATCGAGTTACAGAGCGCACTGAATTCCACTTTAAAAAACAGAAAGAGAAAAACAGTCAATTGTTTATGAAAGCTCAGGTGGCCTAAAACGATACTCGTATCCCATCGAATGAGCAAGAGGTCTTCTGATGTCATTACTCTTGCCCATTCCTGGTCATCAGCACGAGGTTCACGCATTTCCTATAGCTGCCCAACATCTACCCATAACTTTAGGGATTTCTCAAATTAAATCCCCTTACAAGGAACTTTGGGATATTTGAATTCTTGGTGTCAGTGGAACTTGGTTTTGATGGGCAAGAAATTACATTTTTGATGTTTTTGACGTTAGAAATTACATTCAAGTTTGCAGTGTAATGTTGGAGAATATAAGCTCCACGTGGGCAGGAATCTATGTCTGTTTTGTTCAATGCTGAATCCCCAGCACCTGAACACTGTGCTTGGGTCATAAATAACTAGTGCATAAAAACATGTCATTGAATGAAATGAATGAATGGATGAGGGAGGGAGGAATCGCCATCCACACTCTAGCTAAATCAAGGAACCAAAAGAAAATGCTATTTTCTATAATGAGATTTCACTAGTCAAAGTCTTCTTATCAATTTGTTCAACCCTTTTCTTTTCCAACTTCTTTGTTTCTTTTTCTTTTTCTCTTTTTGTCTTTTTTAGGGCTACACCCATGGCATATGCAGGTTCCCAGGCTAGGGGTAGACTCAGCTGTAGCCGCTGGTCTACGCCACGGCCACAGCAACACAGGATCCGAGCCATGCCTGTGACCTACACCCCAGCTCACCTCAATGCTGGACCCTTAACCCACTGAGCAAGGCCAGGGATCGAACCCGCATTGCCATGAGCTGTGGTGCAGGTCGCAGACGAGGCTCGGATCTGGCGTTGCTGTGGCTGCGATGTCAGCTGGTAGCTACAGCTCCGATTAGACCCCTAGCCTGGGAACCTCCACATGCCACAGGTGCAGCCCTAAAAAGACAAAAAAAAATTTAAAAATAAAATAAAATACACTACTCTGCTTCTCCACTCTATGTGTGAAAATCTGCCATGAAGCACTTCCCCTAGTCTCCAGTTCAAAGAGAACAGGAACTGACACCACCCAGATGGTAGCTTTACTCTGGACCCAGGAGCTTCTCCGCAGAATTCACTTAACTCTTTCTAGGAAGGGCAGGGTAATACTCTGGGATGGGAATAATATGGAATAAACACCCAAGCACCCATAGCGAGCAGTTCCAATACCTAATCCCCGTCCACCTCTACATACACACACACACACACACACACACACACACACACACACACACACGCACACACACTTGCATACCTTAGACTCCATTCTGAAGGCCGTCCAATTATTTAATGTGTTCAAAACATTCTCTAGCCAATGTATACAGAAACTAAATGGCTCCCAAAACTAAATGGCTCCTCTCTCCCCACCTCCTCTGCCTTTCTTTTTTGTTTGTTTTTGTTTTTGTTTGGTATTTTGCACCCTCGGCATATAGAGGTTCCCAGGCTAGGGGTCTAATCGGAGCTGTTGCTGCTGGCCCACGTCACAGCCACAGCAACGTCAGATGTCTGCGACCTACACCACAGCTCACAGCAACACCGGATCCTTAATCCACTGATCAAGGCCAGGGATTGAACCCGCAACCTCATGGTTCCTAGTCGGATTCGTTCCCACTGCACCACCACGGGAACTCCTCTTTGCCCTTTTTTCTCTATCCCTCCCCTCCCTACACATCATACCAAGGAGAGAAAGACAGGGCATATTTATCATAAAATGGAGAATTGTCCATAAAAATTTGGCCAACTCTTTCCTGAAAGTTAACTGATCACTTTTAAATGCTTAGAATTCTAGAAGACCTCCTCAGTGAGCTCAAAGGGATTTGTCCTTACAGTAGAATAATATTTCTAAGGTGGAGCAGGCAAGTATGCCTAGTTCTATCTTAAAAAAGGAACAAAGAAATTATTGCCAGGAAATTAAGAAAATTCATGGACAAGTCAAAGAAGAGAATCTGTTCTTTCCCAGGCAGTCCCCTTCCTCTCCTTTGTATGAGATCTTATCCAACAACCCTTTATGAATTTCTTTATAGAATCTCTGGGTTTATAAATGTTCTCGAACTTGTGAATCAAACACTTGGGATGAATTGTCACTATGCAAGGCCACCGTACAAAAGCCCCTCTCCTGGTGACAGCTTCTCCTTTCATAATGACACAGTCATTCTCCATGAGAGCAGGCCACACGTGATAAAACACCAAGGGAGCTGTGAAGTCGGAGTCATAGCTTCGACGGTACCTATTTTAAACACAAAAGAACAAGAGAGAAGTTAAGCCTCTGGGTAATCTAACTGGGAGGCACACCAGTGTAAATTCTCATCTTTTATTCTGCTCAGATCTAGATAAATATGGACCCTGATTCTGTTATTAAAGAAATGGCTGTAGGCTCCTACATAGGAACCAGGGATAATGAGGATCCAACATGGACTCACTAAGAACAAATATGTCAGACTAATCTTGTTCCTTTTTGTCTCAGGATTATAAGAGTTGTAATTTAGAGAAATGCTAGAGATGGAGAACACCTGTAGCCTCACAGGCGATCTACAAGATTTCTCATGCTATTTTTGTAGACAAAATAAGAGAACTATAGGTACATGACTGATCCACTTAAGCAGGTGGACTACACATTGGTTCAACAGTTGTATCTAAAGTGGACAACAAACGGTTCAGTGAGAACCAAGGAGCAAGGGCTCACTCTCTATCCTGGGATAAGTCAACACATCCATCAATGGCTCCAGTGAAAGACAGGAAAAAATGTCCAAAGGGGGAGTGGGTAGAAAAAAAAAATACAGATGACAGTATCAAAACAGCTCAAGAGGCTGGACTATAATCAGCTACAGCTACTAAGAAACAATGCAATGTGGATACACACGAGGTCCTGCAATTGAGTCTAAAGAGCATTTAACTGCACAGATAGAGGTGATAATTGGCTTAATCGCAACACAAGTAAGAAGAACAGATTTTGGCTGAACTCAAAAGGAGTCAACAATGTTATGTGGCTGGGGAAAAAAAGAAAAGAAATGTCACTACAAATTAGCTGAATTAATAAAGAGAATAAAAGTGGAAAGAGTGGAGTTCCCGTCGTGGCGCAGTGGTTAACAAATCCGACTAGGAACCATGAGGTTTCGGGTTCGGTCCCTGGCCTTGCTCAGTGGGTTAACGATCCGGCGTTGCCGTGAGCTGTGGTGTAGGTTGCAGACGCGGCTCGGATCCCGCGTTGCTGTGGCTCTGGCGCAGCCGATTCAACCCCTAGCCTGGGAACCTCCATATGCCGCGGGAGCGGCCCAAGAAATAGCAACAACAACAACAATAACAACAACAAAAAAAAAAAAATGGAAAGAGTGTTAGTCTCTCTAGGCTGGTCAAGTTCAAACTAGGGGATTACATTCTTCGTGGACACTCTTAAGAAGCAATACTCAGATAAACATGGAACACAGGGCAAGGAAACCAACCTATTTGTTAAGAAGTCTCTTGAAGTTCCCATGTGACACAGTAGTAAGGATCTGGCATTGCCATAGCTGTGGGGCAGGTTGCAACTCTGGCACAGGTTTCACCCCCAGCCTGGGAACCTCCCCATGCCATGGGTATGGCCAAAAAAAAAAAGTCTCAAAATCCCCTTCTCGTGGAAAAAAAAATCTGAAGCCATGAGTCCAGGAAAGGATTTGAGTAATTGATTTCAAATGTGTGAAAGGCTGCCAGGGTCAGAAAAAGGAAGAAAAAAAAAAAAAAAAAAGGATTAGACTTGATCTGTAAAACTCTAGAGTACCAAATAAATCCAATCATTATTAGGAACTCTAGTTTGAGCTCACAGCCATCCAGAAGTACAGGCCACAGAGTGTCCCAAGAGGTTGCATGTTCCCTCTGATTAAAGATATGTACACACCAGGCCCGCCAGAAGTCCATGAAATGTGCAGCTTCCATAAACTCAAATGGGTGAGTATTTCCGAGCCGCCCTAAGCATCCTCTAAAGGAAAGGGGAATAAAAGAAGAGGGATGAAGGGAATGTGTTCCATAAGAGAATCAAAAAGATCCTACTGCAGCGTACTGTTCCATGACCCCAATCTTCAATGAGTGAACACATGCTGGATGCAGTGATAGCAGCAATCTGAAAGAAACTGGAAACATGGCAATAGCAAGAAAAGATGACACACTGCAAGGCAATTGGAAATGCCATTGTAGTGATTTTCATAAGCAATAGAAAGGTCTATGGTCTCTGGTGTCAGCAAGCCTGCAGAGATCCTAGGCCACCATCAACCCATTACTCTGCAGCCTGAACAAAGACCCAGAGCTAACATTTCCTGAGCGGCCACTATATGCCAGGTAGCACTCTAAGTACTTTATCCAAATGATCTCAACTAACATTTTACAGTCCTAAGAAATAGGTATTATTATTTCCCTCACTTGACAGAGAAGAGAATGAGGAAGAGAAAAAATAAGTAACATGCCCAAGATTATGCAGCTAGTTAGTGGTGGAGCCAGAATTTGCACCCAGGCGGCTTGACACCAGATCTCCTGTTCTTAGCCACTAGCTTGGCCTCTTGCCAGATTATCTCCAGCTGTATCTTAAGATCTCATGAAATTTCAGTAAAATGTTCTCAATTAAATTTCTTCGAATGTGTAAAGGAAATGTTTACCATGTAAAAGTCAGTTAGAAATCTAATAGGCCTAGATAAGAGTTTGTGGCGGTCATTCTCAAATGTTACTTTGCTTAAAGAACACCTGGATGCCTATTAAAGTGCAGATTCTGAGCTACATCCAGACCTACTGAATAAATTATCATGGAATGTGATCCAGAAATCTGCATTTTTAATAAATACCGTCAGTAATTCTGATGCGAGTGATCCATACACCATACTTTGAGAAACCTGACCTCAATAATGCAGTCAAAAACAATAAGCAGACAAAAAATCCAATTAAAAAGTGAGCAGAGGATCTAAATAGACACGTTTCCACAAGAGACACGCAGAAGGCCAACACATACATGAAAAGATGCTCAACATCACTAATCGTCAGAGGAATTCAAATCAAAATTGCCATGAGATAGCACCTCACACCTATTAGAAGACAAGAAATAACAAGTGTTTATAACTGGAATCTAATATCCAGCACAAATGAACATCTCCACAGAAAAGAAAATCATGGACTTGGAAAACAGACTTGTGGCTGCCTGATGGGAGAGGGGGGGAGTGGGAGGGATCGGGAGCTTGGCCTTATCAGACACAACTTAGAATAGATTTACAAGGAGATCCTGCTGAGTAGCATTGAGAACTATGTCTAGATACTCATGTTGCAACAGAACAAAGGGTGGGGGAAAAAAATGTAATGTATACATGTAGGGATAACTTGATCCCCTTGCTGTACAGTGGGAAAATAAAATAAAATAAAATAAAATAAAGAAATAACAAGTGTTGGTGAGGATGTGGAGAAAAAAGAATCCTTGGGCACTGTCGGTGGGAATGTAAATTGGTGTAACCATAACAAAGCTTATAGAGGGCTCTTAAAAACTTGAAAAGGGAATTACCGTATGAATCAGCAATTCTACTTCTAGATATTTATCTAAAGAAAACTAAACACTCATTTGAAAAGATATATGCACTCCTGTGTTCAGCATTATTTTAAGAGCCAGGATGGATGCCTAAGTGTCCACTGATGGATAAACGGTTAAAGAAGTTGTGGTTATACATATACAGTGGGATACTGGTTAGCTATTAAAAAAGAGAATGAACTCTTGCCAGTTGAGACAGCATGGCTGCATTTTGAGAGCATTATGAAGTACGACAGAGAAAGACATACACCATAATGATCTCACTTATAGGTGGAATCTAAAACAGACAAACACACAAAAGCCAAGGTCCTAGATACAGAGAACAGATGACTGGTTGCCAGAGGTGGGGGATGGGCAAGATGAGGTACACACTTCCGGTTATAAATTAAATAAGTCATGCAAAGGTAGAATTGTTAACAATATAGTGAATAATATTGTATTGTACCTTTGAAAGTTGCTTAGAGAATAGACCTTAAAAGTTCTCCATACATAGTTACCAAAATATTATTATTATTATTATTATTATTATGATGCATGGTGACAGATGTTAACTAGACTTTACTGGTAATCACTACACAATATATATAAATATAGAATCACTAGGTTGTACATCTGAAACTAATATAATGTTATATTATATCTCAATAAAAAATTTAAACAATAAAAAGTGATACGCATTTGTATTTATATAGCACTTTTTAAAGAAAATATTCCAAACAGACTCCAGGTATTCATTAATTCTCCCCAAGACTAATATGTTCAGTGGAAATCATAACAGCACCTCTGACTGAGAAGGAAAATGACCCCAGAAGAGGGCCCTGCCCTACAGTACAGAGAAGTGCAAGGCAGGGCCTGGAAATTAGGTAGTGTCTGTTGACTTCCCTACCCAGAGTTCTTTTCTCTAAACTGTTCCTGGGGAATAGAGACAAGATCATTTATTTCTAAAGAATCCCTTGGCTTCTGCTCCTATGTCTCTTACTTGCAATCATTAAAAATTTCTCCATCGGCCCCAAATGCAATATCTAGGGGTGGGTCTAGTGTCTGCATTGCAAAGGCAATGCAACATATCTCCTGGATGAAGTTACTGAGGAGGCAAAAGTCAACTTCAGGAGGGAATGAAATCTTGGGATTGACATTCATGGCTCGGATCACATCCTGAAAAACAAAAAGATGGCATCACCTTGTTATCAACCTTTGACAAGACACATTGAAATCCTAAAGACGTTCTGACTGATGGGAAGTGGGAAAGCAGCATGTGCATGAAAACTAACTAGAGAAGAAGTATGTGTGCTCAAAGAAGAAAGACATTAAAAGAGAAACAGGAAAGGTGACAGGGGACAAATGACATATGAAGGCCAAGGAGTCTCCAAAAAAAGAAAAAGAAAAAGAAAGAAAGAAAAAAAATCTTTGGTGGCTTTTAATTATTATTTCCTTATTTTTCTATTCTGGACAAGTTACATGATCACCAACACAACTCTGACTTGTTCATAATCTATAACAGTAACAATTATAATAGCTTGCTTTTGTTTAGAGTTTACTTCATGCCAACACTTTCGCTAAGCAAATTAACTGCTTCCTTTCATTTAATTCTCTCGTGAACTCTGTGGGGTCATGATGGATATGCTTCCATTTAAAGATTAGAAAACTAAAGCACAGAGAGGTTAAATAAATGTGCAAGGTCACACAGCTAGTAAATGGTAGAGCTAGAATGCAAATCCATACCCGACTTACCCAAAATCATTGCTCTTAAGCACTATGGCTGGTATTCTACCTTCCAATCTTAAAGCCTTGTCTAAAGAAAATAGCTAGAAAGCTCAAAATATTTTTCCCCATAAAATGGCCAAGGAAGAAACAGCCAATAATGACTGCTTCTACAAAGTGTATTAGATGCTGTTCATTTTTGATCTTCCATTATAAAGAAGCAATATTAAGCACTGGATGGATTTCTGAGTCATCAGTATTCAACATAAACAAGAGCAGCAGCAACAGCAGCAAACCGGTCCCAATAACGGATGAAACACTTACGTTAACACTGCTCTGGGAATCATATAGATCGAGATGACAAATGATATAATCCAAGACGGCATCTTCAAAGTCATTTGACCCCGCGTAAGACGGTGTCAATGATTTCCTCACTCGGATCTTGAAATGTCTGAATGCCATTTTGGCTACATGGAATGCCTCCTGCACACAAAAGGACAACAGATTTATTTGGTGGAAGGAGAATGGTAAAGTGGTCCAAAGCAAGGATGAAGAAAGAGTGCCCATCCAAAATTCCATATCATATTGATCTTCTGATAACTAAACCCAACAATAAAACTGTTTTGTTTGTTTGTTTGTTTTGCCTTTTCTAGGGCTGCTCCTGCTGCATATGGAGGTTCCCAGGCTGGGGGTCTAATCGGAGCTGTAGCTGCTGGCCTATGCCACAGCCACGGCAATACCAGATCCAAGCCGCATCTGCAACCTGCACCACAGCTCACAGCAACGCCGGATCCTTAACCCACTGAGCAAGGCCAGGGATCGAACCGGCAACTTCATGGTTCCTAGTCGGATTCGTTAACCACTGAGCCATGACGAGAACTCCTCAAAACTGTTTTTAACCCAGGAGAAAATGCATATCTAAATTTTGGAAAGTTGGAGTTCCCATCGTGGCTCAGCCATGATTGAATCTGACTAGCATCCATGAGGATGCAGGTTCAATCCCTGACCTCGATCAGTGGGTTAAGGATCCTGCGTTGCTGTGGTTGTGGCACAAGCCAGTGGCTACAGCTCTGATTGGACCCCTTGCCTGGGAACCTCCATATGCCGTGAGTGTGTCCCTAAAAGGATTAAATAATGAATTAATTTCAGAAAGTACATAAATACATATATGATTATCCATATTCACTAATTTTAAGACTGTTGACCACTGCTCTGGTAATCATGATTCTAAGAAGCAGGACAGTGCAGGCATTCTGGAAAATAAATCCCCCATGGTTACATAAGTACTTGAAATATGCTAGTTGATGCTATGATCCCACAGCACTATCATATTACTGGCCGAGAAATGAGAAAATTATCAATCTAGTGTTTTTGTCATACATAGATACATATTGAGTGTCTGGTATGTTTCCTGGCATATATTAGTTCAACAAATATTTATTAAATGCCTGTGATGTATTGGGTGTGGGAAAAACTCAGTTATGCATGAAAGATACAACCTCTACAATTACAGAACTTTAGCCAACTCAGTTAAGTGAGTCTTAATTATATAAATCAGGGGTTGGCAAGCTCCTTTCTGTAAAAAGCCACATATTAAAACTTTTAGGCTTTGTGGGTCACATAACTGTCTCTGTCACTTTTTTTTCTACAACCTTTTTTTTTTTTTTTGGCGTTTCAGGGCCACACCCACGGCACATGGAGGTTCCAAGGCTAGGGGTCTAATCGGAGCTGTTGCTGCCAGCCTACGCCAGAGCCACAGCAACGCCAGATCTGAGCCGCGTCTGCGACCTACACCACAGCTCATGGCAACGCCAGATCCTTAACCCACTGAGTGAGGCCAGGGATCGAACCTGCAACCTCATGGTTCCTAGTCGGATTCATTTCCACTGCACCACGATGGGAACTCCCCTCTACGACTCTTTAAAATTTGAATCGATTCTTATATTTTAACTCTTAGATGATACTTCTCTTAGAAATATAGGCCAAGGCCAGATACAGTCCAAGGGTTATAATTTGCTGAGCTATATATAAATGAACAAATATAGGAAAAAGTCCAGTAGATTCTGATAATTCTGCTGTCACACCAATGTTTTGTTTTGGTTTGGTTTTCTTTTTAGGGCCGCATTCATGGCATATGGAAGTTCCCAGGCTAGGGGTTAAATCGGGGCTGCAGCTGCTGGCCTATGCCACAGCAACGCATAGCATCTACAGCTTGTGGCAATGCCAGATCCATAATCCAGTGAACGAGGCCAGTGAACTAGGCCAGGGATCAAACCTGCATCTTCATAGCTACTAGTCGGGTTCTTAAACTGCTGAGCCACAATGGGAACTCCCTGTTTTGTTTTTTAATATTTAGCTGTTCTCATGACAGACTCTTAGTATCTCAGTATGGTACTCATAGAACAAATGCATTTGCTTGGAAATTGAAGATTCTATAACAGCCCTTTCAAAAGTCTGCTACACTCAATCAGCTGGTATGTTAGCAGTTTCAGTAACTACTCTTAGTTAAATAAGCATGGGTTAACACAATCCAAACCTCCTGGTTTTTTTAAGAATGGAAGGTAACCAGTCAAATGATAGCTTAGCAATAATCTATCCACTGTGTGACTATCTATCTAATGTACCTCACATTAGGAGATTCAGTGCTAATCAATTTCGTGTATATCCATTTGAGACAGCCCTGCATTTATGGGGACTTCAACAAATGCAGAGTCAATGTAAATATTAACATATATGAATAGTTACCGAGTGTGAAAAATGATTCATCCTAAGTATCTGTAATGGAAGGGAAGAAGGGAGGGAGGGACGGGGGAGGAGAGGAAGAAGAGAATGGATGGAAAGCCCGCCCTCCTTCGGGGACTTCAGGCCCTACAGCCGTTTGGAGCCGCCCTGCTGGGTGTACCCAAGGGCTGCCCGCCCGCGGCGGTGCACGGGTACGAGGCCCACGTACCACCGTGGCAATGTAGATGATCCGCTGCACGGTCTCGGCTTTGTCGATGCAGCGCCGCAGCAGGCACTGCGCATCCAGGCGGGCCTGGGAGTAGGCATCGCTGAACCGGGACAGCAGGGCAGCCTTGCGCGCCACGCTGGACAGTTTGGCGCGATTCGGGGACGGGCTGCGGACCCTGGAGACCGCGGTGGAGGGGCTGGCGGACCGGCTGCGGCTGTGATTGCGACTGTGACTGCGACTGTGACTGCGACTGTGGCTGCCGCTGCGGCTGTGGCTGCGGCTGCCGCTGCGGCTGTGGCTGTGGCTGCGGCTGCGGCTGCGAGAGGCAGGGCTAGGAGACCGGCTCCTGGTGGACCTGTAGGTGAGCAAGAATCAGGCAGGGAAGCACTCTGAGCCCCTTCTGTCTTTTCTGAGACTCTTCCTCTTCTTCCCCCCATAAACCGGAAACCATGAGAGCAGGGAGCAGCTCCCCCTGAGAGGCGCTATATCTCCACAAGGCCTCAAATAGGACCACAAATGAGAAACAGTACTATTTGCCTGGTGCATTAGAATTTATAACACACTTTCACTCAGCACAATCAATTTATCCTTCAAGCAGCCAGGTAAGGTCGGCATTGATTGTTAGCCATTTTACAGATGGGTAAGTTGAGGCTCAGAGAAGCTAAAGAGGGCCATCCTAGAGTAACAGAGCTAGGAAGAGCCAGAGTTAAAGAAGTCAGATTTTCAGTATTTCTCACCCTAATCTTGGGTTACTAACACATCACTGAGCTTTATGGTATAAAATGGGATGAACACTGATTGAACAATGAGAAAGAAAATCTGTGCTCTCCTTCCACAGCAATGGGACCATTTGCAATCCTTTCTCCTCTTCCATTTCTCCATTTTCACTTACATCATTTTTGCACTCTTTCAGGATAGTGGTGGGGGATGGAAGATCAAGTGAGCTGAGACATGTGGAAGCATTTCATGAATTGAAAAGCACTGTATCAGGAGTTCCTGTCATGGCTCAGTGGTTAACGAATCCAACTAGGAACCATGAGGTTTCAAGTTTGATCCCTGGCCTCGTGATCAGTGGGTTAAGGATCCGGCATTGCCCTGAGCTGTGGTGTAGCTCACAGACATAGTTTGGACCCTGCGTTGCTGTGGCTGTGGTGTAGGCTGGCAGCTGCCACTTCGATTAGACCCCTAGCCTGGGAACCTCCATATGCCACTGGTATGGCCCTAGAAAAGAAAAAAAAAGAAAGAAAGAAAGACAGACAGACAGACAGACAGACAGAAAGAAAGAAAGAAAGAAAGACAGACAGACAGACAGACAGACAGAAAGAAAGAAAGAAAGAAAAAAAGAAAGAAAGAAAGACAGACAGACAGGAAGGAAGGAAGGAAAGAAAGAAAAGCACTCTATCAGTGAAACGTACACTGCTACCAAGTACACAGCTAATTATCAGACTAGCTAACTCAAAGGGGATGGGCCACCAAAAAAGGAAGTTGTGTAGAGGAAACTGTGGGGTAAAAGGTAATGCAAAGAAGACTCTCTCAAGGTGGAAAGGAAAAAAGGAAGCCCTTATTTATAGTGTTTGCCAATTTCCATGGTGCAACAAATACTCCCACCCCCACCCCTCAGCCAACTTCAAACTCTCAACCTGCAGTCAGGGAACTTGGAATTAGGTAGAAATGCACGGAATCGGTTCCTAGGAGCCAGTACAAGCTGGCACCCACACAACACTGAGGGAGTGATTCCCCAAAGTGAAAGACTAAGGTGACAGTTAAGGGAACAGAGACCGGGGTAGGGGTGGCTTTGATAGCCTGTGGGGCTGGGGAGGTATGAGAAAGAACGAGGAAAATGCAGAGACTCCAAAAAGAATCATGTCCTGTTCCCGTCGTGGCTCAGTGGTTAACGAATCCGGACTAGGAACCATGAGGTTGCAGGTTCGATCCCTGGCCTTGCTCAGTGGGTCAAGGATCCGGTGTTGCCATGAGCTGTGGTGTAGGTCGAAGACACGGCTCGGATCTGGTGTTGCTTTGGCTCTGGTGTAGGCCTGCAACTACATCTCCGATTGGACCCCTAGCCTGGGAACCTCCATATGCCACGGGAGCGGCCCAAGAAATGGCAAAAAGGCAAAAAAAAGAAGAAGAAGAAGAAGCATGTCCTCTAACACTGTCTGAATGATCTGATCATCAGTGAAGGAAATTTCACATTTCCTTATCTACACACCCCATCAAACAATGTGAGTTATAAAAAGGAAAAGCCCTATAGTAAAATGACAGTCGGTCATCCTAGAGAGAGAATTCATAGAAAAGGACCCTCCTATCACAGAACAGGCTTTCAACATGGGTATCACCTTTTGAACAACAGGCACTCAAATCTGTATCAAGCCAAAGAACTTTCCTTTGCATGTTCCAGGTTCATTCCTTAAGCCTCAGCCTGAAATTTGTGCCCAAGTATTGTCAATCCAGGAGGTGTTTTCTCTCTGGAAAGCTGCGGTTAGAAAAAAATCCCTCCACAATTCAAAGCTTTCCATATTCTTGGGGTTTGGGCTCCGGATGCTATTTTACTCACCCCCCCCCCCCGCCCGCACCCCCGCCACACACACCGCCCCCCCCCCGCCCCCGCCCAAACCAGGCTTTTAGTCTCGAACTCAACAAAAGGAGCTTAAGTGAAAAGATCCGTGAGAACTGGTCAGACCTTCCTTGGAGCACAGATTTTTCAGCAGAAAGAACAGCTATCTCATCCTTCAGCGTTCGGAGCTGTTTCTCATAATCACATATTTCTTCTGCTTTCCGCTGGGCTGTGCCGCACCTGTCTGCGCCGCACCTGTCTGCGCCCCGCGGCTCCACTCTCCTACGCTCCGAGCCCCGCTTCTCTGAGCTCCTATGCTCTGGGGGTCTGTGGCGGGATTCCTCCTGGGCTTGAAGACATTTAAGCCTGAACAGAAAAAAAAATGTTGGAAAGAAAGAGAGGGAGAAACGATGGAGGAAAGGTAATAAACAGCAACTGGTGGACTTAACAAGGCTGCTCTACTTAGTGTACATTATTGCATTGGAAAACTCGGAGGCAAATACATAGGAACAGGCACAGATTGACAAAGAGCAGAACTGCCAGGGTTGGGGCGCCACTTCCTGCCTGCAGCTTGACGGGGGAAGAGCCTCCTGAAGAACACGTAGCTATGCACATTCTCTAGCCAAAGCAGAGTCATTGTGTGCCTCGCTGGACTGCTTCACTGCGCAAAACGCTGGAAGCATGTGACCTCCAAAACCTAGTCCAGAAACTGGTCAAAGATATAATCTAGTCTGACTAGCTCTTGGATTCTCTGAACAGATGGAAATCTAGTCTGACTAGCTCTTGGATTCTCTGAACAGATGGACTGTGGGGGGCAGGGGGACTACAGCAGAAGTTAAATAACATCCACAATAGGAAGCAGAAGTGTGGCCCTATGAAAATAATGTACTATGGAAATAAGCAAAGCTTTAGAACTAAAATTGGCATCCTTATTCACATAAATGAGGGCCGTGGCCACCATGAAAGAGAGCAAAGTCATAAGAGAACATGCTATGAAGAAAATGATAATGGTGTAAGGAGAAAAGGGAAGGAGTAAGATTAAGAAGGATGGAGAAAAGCCAAAACGTGCAACAGCAGGATTAAAAGCTGCCCTGGAATCAGTAAAGAACAGAATTGGTGCTACACGGAATTGTTTGGTAATATTATCAAAGAAGTTGAGATGCTATATGAAGTAGGAAATAAAAGATTAAAATGATGATTAAAAGGGAGTAAGAAATGGAAAATAGCCAAGCCCTCCAAGCTAAAACGTATGGGTGTTCCTGAAGACATCAGAACAATTGGAACATGTATAAAGGCAATAAGGTGTACATATGTGTTTACATTTATACAGGTATGTGTAAAATACACACACCTATAAAATTTATATATTTTTTACTACAACTCCCATTTGCTCTTTTAGGGGGAAAAATCAAAGTTAGGATTAAAAAATATACATAACTTTGAAGAATCAGTGTTTATTTTCCCCTTTTAGAAATTTATCTTTAGAGAATGATCTGAAATCTAAACTAAGATTTGCTGCAAAAATGATCATGATGTTATTTCCAATGATGAAAATTGGCATCAATCATTCCATATTAGGGAAATGCCCAAATGAGGAAATATGATGTACCTATTTAAAAACTAAGCTCTGCTTTATTTTTTCTCTTAGTAAGAGTAAAAAATAATGTTAAATGAAAATAATGGGGTCCAAAATTGTATTCTTCTATTTTGTTGTCTTTATTTTTAATGTACTAATTGGAAGAAATATCAAATGCATCTCGGGAATTATGAGAGGTTTTAGGTTCCTTTCTACTATGTGGTACTTTTAAGATTTTCTATAGCATATAGGTACAGTTCTGTAGTAAAAATAATATATGAAACATTAATAAAAAATATTGCTGCCTTTCCTCTTTGATTCTAGACAGATACTTTCATATTTTAATGGAGCACCCAAAAAGTTAATCAGAAAAAGATTCATCAGCAGCCTGCAATAATCCTGTCTTTTTTTTTTTCTTACTGCTTTCTTAGCTGATTTATTTCCTCCTCTGCAGCCAAAAGGGATATGGCCGATCTTTTCTTGGTTTCTTCAAGAGTCTTTTCAGTTTCAGCCAGACTGTAAGAGAAATCAATAACTAAAGACAGATTTTCCAAAATTGGCAGACTTTCTAAATCAAGGCATAGGTTCTCTTCGAAATTTTTGCCATATGATATAAATTCAACATAGACAAGATCAAATTATAAGACATCTGCATTCAATCAGATGATATTACAAATATTATGGCGCGCTGGTATGTAAAAACATGCTAGCATCTTTTCTCAATGTCAAACACAGAAAAATTACAGAGCTACTGCCCCTAAAAGACTGTTACAATTAGTGATACTACAATGGAAAGGACAAAGAAACTTGTTCAATTCCTTCCCATCACCCTCCTACTTCTGCTCTAATTATACCCAATCCCCAGATTTAATAAAATAAAAATATTTACTAAATACTAAATATAAAAAAGCCATTTGCCCACCTTATAAAGGAAGTCCTCCAGTATTATACTTGGCCTCCGTGCCTCTTACTTCCACCATTAATTGGGCATGATTTTCTGAGTTTTCAGCCTAACTTGGTCATTGTTACTTTCTAGATGTCTCCTCATTATAGACAAATCATAATGAGTCATCCTATTTCTTTAGGTCTATCTAAGTTTAAAAGAAATGAGAATGTGATTGATGCCATTGGATGAAGACCAATGGTTCTCAATGAAGTTGTCCTGGTGCAGTGAGAGATGATGGGTTGGTCAAGGTCTCTGGACCTCTCTGACCCTACATCCCTGGGACATCAAGCCTTTTTCATCATAGTAGCTCTGAGGCTAAGAGATTGCAGCACTATCCAAATTCACACCAGTCTTCCTCCTCATATTTGGGTGGAAGAAGGTCAAATACTAGCCTCCCCTATACAGTGAGGCAGACTGAGAAACAATGGGCCAACAGGCTCCCTATCAAGTCCCCATGGATCCCAGTGAAACAATATAGGATGTGGTGTGATTTTCCCCAAATTCTATTTCAGCTTCTTCTCTAACAAAAGCCCACTCAATCATTGGGTACCACTCCAAAGGCCACGGCAGACTCTCAGAGTTTGTTTCTCTTTCTCCTGAGTTCCTCCAACACTAGTTCACATTTATAATCTCATTACAAACACACTGTGGACTAATTGAGGGCAAGGATTTTCTTTTATTCATCTCTTTACCTCCAGGACCTAAAATAGTACCTGTCATATAGTAGACTTTTCTAACAACAGCAAAAAAACCTGAATGAATGAATGAATGAAATATCTAAAGTCTAAAATAAAACCAAAGCAGCAATAACTTTACAATAGGGATGCTGGAGGTTGAAAGGAAATAGCGGAGATTTAATTTAATGTGAATATGTTACAGACTTTTTAAAGTACATATAGGAAAATGAACATTTTCTCAAGAGAAAACTGTGGAAAACTAAAAGGAGAGAAAAACAGACCAAGAACAATGTTGTAAACCAATTACACGTCAATTAAAAAAAATTGAAGAAAAATAAAATAGACCAAGGAGAGAAGAAGAGTATGAAGAGTAATCTTTTTCCTCCCAAGACATGGCATACCTGTATAAATACATATATATACAAGCAAATATGTATATGCTAATTTGACCCCCTTAGATGATATACCCATAGAAGAAAAGGGGGTACATTCATGTGACAAGCATTGTCTTAAGCAGGCTAACATATGCCATTTATTTTTTTGTCATGGACGTATTCATTCATTGAACAAGCTATTGAGAACCTACTGTATGACAGGCATTATGCTGGGGGCTGAATATACAAGTGTCAGAACTGTGATACAGGAGTTCCTGTTGTGGCTCAGCAGAAACGAATCTAACCAGCATCCACGAGGATGCAGTTTCGATCCCTGACCTTGCTCAATGGGTTAAAAGGATCCAACATTGCCATGAGCTGTGGTGTAGGTTGCAGATGCGGCTCAGATCTGATGTTGCTGTGGCTGTGGTACAGGCCAGCGGCTACAGCTCTGATTAGATCCCTAGCCCAGAACCTCCATATGCCTAGTATGCAGCCCTAAAAAGACAAAAAAGGAAAAGAAAAAGAAAAGAAAGAAAGAAAAAGAAAAGAAAAGGAAAGGAAAGAAAAAACAGCAATACAGGACAGTAACCCTTGGGAACTTCCAAATCTAGTGGATCATAAACATGCAGACAAATTTTTCAAATGCCACCCTGTAGTACATGCTATTCTTAGATTATTGTGAAAGAGAATTAGAGGAGGGGGAGAGGAAAGGCTGTTCAATGTACAGCGGTCACACACTCTGCAAAAGCCACATTTAAGCCGAGACCTGAAGGATGAGAGAAAGCCAGCCAAGCAAAGAGCCAGCAAAAGGTGTCTTTTTCTGAAAAGAGCACAAGCAAAGGCATTGAGGTGACAAGTAGTTGGGAGACTGGGTGAGGGGAGCGTGGCATGAGATGAGGGTGAAGGGAGAGGTCAGGTCAGAGCACGCAGTGCTGGGAGAGCCCTGGGAAGGAACTGAGAACATTTTTCTAAATACAAAAGGAAGCAACTAACAGCTTTTAAACCGGGAGTTGGGGAGTGTGTCACTTGCTACAATAAAAATGTATCAACATTTGCCATGTGAAAAATGGGGTGTAGTAGAAGAAGAATGGACATGGGAAGCCAGTTGGAAGGCAACTGTTTGAGGCGAGAGGTAACAGAGGCTTGAAGGGGTGCAATGGTAGAATAGAAGCGGGAAATATTTAGCAGGTGGCTTCCCCTGGATGTTCTAACAGATCGGATATAGGAAATGAGGACAGGAAAGATTTCTAACCAGGATCCAGGCACAAAATCCAGCGGTCCTCCCTTGTCTGGGGTTTGTCAAACCTGGGCAGATCTGGCCCCGTATCGGCATTGTTTTGGAATTTGCACCTCTGGAACTGAGTCGCAACCAAATTGGTCTCCATGAGGTTAGACATGCGGACCCCTTTGGGTGTGCAACTCATTCTACAGTAGGTGGGAACCTGGATTTAGAGACAGGCAGGCAGAGTAGCGGAGGAGAGAGCTGGCTACCTCAGAACGTGGGGAGCAGTCTCCATCTTTTCTGATGCCTTAAAAAAATAGACTATGAACCACATGTGGTTTAAAACAAACCAAAACATGTAAATCAACTCTAATAAAAAGCAAAAATAAAAATAATTTTTTAAAAGTAGGGGTGTTCTTATCATGGCTCAGTAGTTAATGAATCGGACTGGTATCCAAAAGGACATGGTTTCTATTCCTGGCCTCGATTAGTGGGTTAAGGATCCTGCACTGCCGTGAGCTGTGGTTTAGCTCACAGATGTGGCTTGGATCTGGCATTGCTGTGGCTGTGGTGTAGGCCGGCAGCTGTAGCTCCGACTAGACCCCTAGCCTGGGAACCTCCATATGCCGTGGGTGTGGCCCTAAAAAGACAAAAAAAAAAAAAAAAAGGCGGGACATTCATGGAAAAGCAACAAGCATCTTCCTGTGTGCAAGTTTCAAGTGGGGATGAGGGTGGGGGAGTGTGTATACAGATAGGCAGAGTACACATGCAAATGATAAAGCAGACAGGGCAAAAGGCCTAGGAAACGGTATATGGGTATTCTTAGTCCTTATTCTTATATTCTTAGTACGATTCTTGCAAATTTTCTGTATTTGAAATTTAAACGATTTTTTTTTAAGGGTACGCAGTCTTTGGTCCATGGCTCACCTGATGGGTAACTACTCAGCCATAGTGACAAGCGAGGGGGGTGGGAGTTCCTGGCTCCTACAGGTGCTGGTTGGAGTCGAGAACCAGCAAAGTCGCAAAGCTTGTCTCACAACCAGAGCAAATGGAAACCTAACCAGATAAGCCACAGCTCAGCGCCATCAGCCCAAGACTCCAGTGCCCACGCAGAACCAAGGCAGCAAGAAGCCAGAGGGCCATTCCAGACCAAAAGCCCCTCTCCTGCAGCACCAGGAGAGCACACAAGCATCCCTCCACCCCTAGGCACCCGTCTAAGGAAGGAGGAGGGCAGGGAGAGCCTGAGAGGGCAGCCAGCCCCTAACAGAAGTCTGAACTTGGAATGAACTGACTATTTACACAAAAGGCACTACGGATAAACCAGAAAAGAAGTGGCAGATTTAAGTCTCCTTCTTAGCCCCCTCCAAATCAACTTACATTAGTTGCAATAAGACATCGAAATTCAGAGGAATTATGCTTTTTGCACATTACATTTGTAAATTTTGACTGCTGCCGCTATAAAACTGCATTGACAATGATTCCGATTAGAAAAAAAAAATGAATGGGTAAGTGTAAGTGCACGTGTGCGGGCACATGAGCAAGCACATACAGGGAAACATGTCTGGAGTGAAATATGCCAAAATCTTAACAGGCATGAAATAACGGATGATTTTCATCTTTATACTTTAATGTGTTATATGTATTTGAGAAGGAAATGTGTATTACTTTTATAATCAAGCAAAACTAAATCTTTGCTTTGCTTTGCTTTGCTTTTTAGGGCTGCACTTGCAGCACATGGACATTCTCAGGCTAGGAGTCAAATCAGAGCTGCAGCTGTTGCCATATGCCACAGCCACAGCAACGCCAGATCCAAGCTGTCTCTGCAACCTACACCACAGCTCATGGCAACACCAAATCCTTAACCCACTGAGAGAGGCCAGGGATCAAACCCACATCCTCATGAACACTATGTCAGGGGTTCTTAACCTGCTGAGCCACAATGGGGACTCCAGACCTAAACCAATCAATAGAGAGATTTTCCTTAAAGGAAATTTCATCAGAGAACAAGGCAGAAAGCCACACCCTGCTCTACCACAAGCCTTAACTAGTGAATAAAAGAATCCCTTGCTGTCTTCTAGCATCAGCCATGGAGCAATGCTGCCGTAGGAGAAACACCTTACTGATGGATTTTTTATTAGATATGTGGAAAGCTGTTGCATCACATTTGGTCTATCTGCCTCAAGTACCAACCCAAAGTTGTACTTTTCTTTGCAGTGATTCCTTGAGCTTGCTATCCTGGCTTTGTACACACCATACATCTGAGATCTGTCACTGCCTGATATTGCTTAACTTTTTTAAAATATATTTTTATTTTTTTATTTTTTTCTGGGGAGGGGGGTGGACCTGCGGCATATGGAGGTTCCCAGGCTAGGGGTCTAATCGGAGCTGTAGCCACCAGCCTACACCACAGCCACAGCAACACAGGATCCGAGCCATGTCTACGACTTACACCACAGCTCATGGCAATGCCGGATCCTTAACCCACTGATCGAGGCCAGGGATCGAACCCTTAAATTAGTACAAGTGACAGAGATGCAGCCTGCTTCATCATCTTACTTTTGCCTTCTTTCTCTTACTTTTTCTCTTTGCCTGATTTTTCACTCTCTTTAACTCCTCCCCTTCTGCATCTTTTCTTATTTTCCTCCCCAAAGATAGAATTTCATGTAACAATCTTCCTCTTTGATAAATATGGACTGATAGTGGGCCTATGGAGAGGAAGGAGCCCCAGGGATGGGATCACAACATAATAGGGAAATCCTGTCTCCATATTCAGACACTGACTCCCAACTCTCTCCCTCTCTCTCTGTCACACACACACACACATACACACGCACACACAATCATATTACTTATTTGCAAATGTCTACATTTCACATGAGCCATCATCATTCTCCTTTCAAACTTTAAAGACTAGGTTAAGAACAAACAGTTCTTTGGGGAAGGAGATAACTTGCATTCCTCTTACTCGTCTTGAACCTGGCTGAGTTGATTACGAGTTGTGTTCAAATCAGCATCTAGTTGATGTATGTTCCGATCCCGAATAACAGACTCTTTTTGTCTCTCCTTATCAAACGTGTCCTGGAACGAAACATAAATCAAAACAGTCTGAATACATGAAACCATATGAACAGGCTGCAAAAATATTACGCTGGGCAAAAGACGTCAAGCAGAGAAGGGCATGTAATGTGTGGTTGCCTTTTCATGAAGTTCCCATGTGGGCAAAATTAACCTAGGGTGATAAAAATCAGAAGAGTGGTTGCCCTGAGGGTGGAGTGAGGGACTGGAAAGTGGCACAAGGGAATGCTCAGAAGTGAAGGAAATGTTTTCTATCTCAATAGGGGTGTGAGTTGCATGGTTATAGAGCCATTTCTCAAAATTAATCAATCTATGGTTTTTGCTGCAGGTAGATATCTCAGATTTCTTTAAAAGACCTTGAAATATCATACATCTTTTTTTCTTTTTTTGGTCAAAGCTTGACAATGGTAAGTTCCCAGACCAGGGATTGAACCCAGGGTACAGCAGTGAAAGTGCCAAGTCCTAACCACTAGACCACCAGGGAACTCCCATCATCCTACATCTTTATGCCCAAAATAGCACCCATGAGGGTAAAATCTAAGAAGCATACAAAAATCCCCATGTAGGGATTCCCATTGTGGCTCAGCAGGTTAAGAACATGACACAGTGTCCTTGAGGATACAGGTTTGATCCCCACCTCAATGGGTGGGTTAAGGATCCAGCGTTGCTGCAGGCTGCAGCACAGGTTGAATATGGCAGCTTGGATCCAGCGTTGCTATGGCGTAGGCCCAAGCTGCAGCTTCGATTTGACCCCTAGCCCAGGAATTTCCATAGGCCACAGGTGCAGCCTTAAAAAGACCAAAAAAGAGAGAGAGAGATACTCATGTTAAAAAAAAAAAAAAAAAGTAATGACTATGATGTCTACAGAACACTTACTGCATATAAATTATTTCATATGCTTATCACATTTGACCTCCACAATGACCCTATTAGGTCAGCAAAGCATTGTTCCCATCTAGCAAATGAGGGAACTGTAGACCTAACAGGTTGGACAACCAACCTATCCAGGACTTCAGAAGGTGCTAGAATTCTGTCCAGTGCTCTCTAAGCAGTACTCTTTCAGCCACAACCTCAGAAGACCCTCTTGCTTAGAACAGCCTGCTCTAAGTGGTTCAGTTCTTGGAATAAATTTATGTAAATCCATATAAACATTTAAAATCCAGGTTAGCAATGTTTTGCTTATCCATACATAGTGATTCCAGTGCCTTAAGCAAAGTCTGCATTCTCTTTCCAGTCTGGTCTTCAACTGTTGAAACACTGCCACTGTCCCATGGAAACCAGCAATATCTACCACCAATTGTGACACTCTTGATCAGTCTACCAGAATTGAGTTTTCTTATCTTGTAAATTTCCAATTAGTTCTACTCTTTCAGAATATTGAGATTTCCCCTAGCTAATGATCTCATTCCCTTCTGACCCCCCAATCCCCATGAGACCCTGTCTGAGTGACTAACTTGTCATTTAAAAGTTACTATTTAATGCCCAGGTGGGGGCCCAGCAATATCTGAGATGCAGACCATCGCCAGGCCCTTTTCATAGCTGAGGAAGCAGAGGCTTACTGATTTGCCTTAAAGTCACCAGTACATATGCAAGGCTGAGATTTTTTTTAATTTTTTTTAATTTATTTTATTTTATTATTATTATTATTATTTTTGTTGTTGTCTTTTTGCCTTTTCTAGGGCCGCTCCCAGGGCATATGGAGGTTCCCGGGCTAGGGGTCAAATTGGAGCTATAGCCGCCGGCCTATGCCACAGCCATAGCAACAGAGGATCCAAGCCATGTCTGCAACCTACACCACAGCTCATGGCAACGCTGGATCCTTAACCCACTGAGCAAGGCCAGGGATCAAACCCCCGACCTCATGGTTCCTAGTCGGATTCGTTAACCACTGCATCATGACGGGAACTCTCAAGGCTGAGATTTTGATGCTGATCTGTCTTAAGAGAAAATTCAACCCATCAATGCCACAGATTACTGTAACATAGAAACTCACCTTGTATACCTGTGTCCAATTCCCTAAGAAGAGTTGAGCCCTTCACTAGGTGAAAACCATATCTTAACATACATTTGAGTTCCCAGAGGTTCCCCATCAGGTACCATAAGACTTTAGCATCCCTACCTATCAAAAGTCAGGGAGGATCCTTTAGCATCCCTACCTGTAGAGAGGGGACCTTGCTGTCGACAGGTTTCCCCAGGGAAGCGGCAGTAAAGGAGGCCTCCAGCCAAGGCAAAAGGCGTGATTTGATTGTTTCCACACCATCATAATGCCCTCCTAGAAGAATGCACAAATCAGGTCAGTGAGAGAAACCCAACCACACCAGCTCATCTAGAGAGCACAGAGAGGCGATAGAGGACAGACAGCAAAGAAGGGAGAGCTGGGGGCGGGGGAGGAAGGGTGCAAGGGTCATTTCTCACCTTCCTGGGCTGCTGTAGTGAGGATCCCAAAGAGCTGTCCCTGCACTTTGGCAACTTGTTCGATGAGCTCCAGGCAATAATTTAGATTTTGATCACATGAGTTGTTCTGCAAAGCCAGATCAGCAGACATCAGTGCAACTTCTTGACTCTGGGACCCACTGCAGGTGGACAGGCACCTCACTTTTCACAAGGGCCACCAGGCTCCAGTATGCTCCTGGGGCAGAGACTGCCATGTGCTCATCAAAACACATTTCCCCCTCCACCGGGCACCCAGCTAGACCACTTTCCCCAGCTTTCCTAGCAGCTGGTAACCCAGTTCTGATCCATGGAATGGGAAGTGATGGGTGACTGTCTTAAGTGATTTTCTTCTTTCTCTTTCTCCCCATCTACCAAATGCAGAGGGTGCAGCAGAAGACCCCCCAAGGACATAAGGGATGGTGGAGCCATAGGATTTATTTATTTTTTATGGCTGCACAGTGGCATGTGGAAGTTTCTGGACCTGGGGTTGAATCTGAACCACAGCTGTGACCTACACTACAGGCTGCAGCAAGTGCCAGCTCCTTTAACCCACTGCCCTGGGAATTGAACTTGCACCTCTGCAGTGACCTTAAGCAACTGCAGTCACATTCTTAACCCACTGTGCCAAAGCGGGAACTCCGAGCCACAGGATTTAGAAGGCTGCTAACTGAACTGTGACATAATGGAGAAAAGGCGTTTTTTTTTTTTTGTGGACATTAAACCACTGAAATTTGGGAGTCGCTTTTATAGCAATAGCTTCAACTCCCTATTCAATGGAATCCAGCAAAAAAAAAAAAATCCTGTATAAAGTAAATAGACCTTTGGGGTTCCTGTTCTGGCAAAGTGGAAACGAATCTGACTAGGAGCCATGAGGTTGTGAGTTTGATCCCTCAACTCGCACAGTGGGTTAAGGATCCAGCGTTGCTGTGAGCTGTGGTATAGGTTGCAGACGAGGCTCGGATCTGGCATTGATGTGGCTATGTGTGGTTTAGGCTGAATCCCAGCTGTAGCTCCAATTTGATGACCCTTAGCCTGGGAACCTCCAAATGCCATGGGTTCAGCCCTAAAAAGCAAAAAAAACCCAAAGTAAATAGACCTTTTGTAACACAATACAAATCACTGCCTCCCAATTAACCCACTTTATTGGTTCTTATTCTCTACCTAAGCTCAACATATGCAGCAAGAGCACTATTTGTTAACAGTAAGAATGTACCACTGGGTGAAAGGTACAGGGGAGAATAAGACGAGAAAGCTAGCCTAGCCCATAGGCAACGCAGACCAGCAGGGAAGACGGGAGAGCAGACAATTACCGTGTAGTGGAATAATGTCTTATTACAGGGCCCAGCACAAGCCTATTCCAGAGCCCATTGTCTTGGAAGGTTAGGGAAGGCTCCAAAACGAAGTGAAATCTGGGTGAGAAGAAATTAGGCAGACTTGGGGCAAGTCTGTCCCCAGAAGAAGCCAAGAGGTAGACATTTCAACTATTTTTCCATTTTTGCTGTCTCTTTGGTGACCTTTCACCATTTCCTCCTCTTGCTGAGGAGTTCCCGTTGTGGCGCAGTGGAAATGAATCCCAATAGGAACCATGACGTTGTAGGTTTGATCCTTGGCCTCACTCAGTGGGTTAAGGATCTGGCAGGGCCGTGAGCTATGGTGCAGGTCGCAGACTCAGCTCAGGTCCTGCATTGCTATCGCTGTGGTGCAGGCCAGCAGCTACAGCTCTGATTCGACCCTTAGCCTGGGAACCTCCATTATGCCATGGGTGCAGCCCTAAAAAGCAAAAAAAAAAAGAAAGAAAGAAAGAAAAAGGTCTCATTGATTCTAACTCTAAAAGAACGAACACAGCTACAAGCAGCAAATTGTGAGGGTGTAAAAAGGCAGAATTTATGTGTGACCTCAAGCCATAATCAGGCACCAGCAACAAGTGGCCCCTAGGCACTAGAAATCGCAAGGCAGGAAGTGGGACATAGAAAATGGAAAGACAAGGAAAGGTTTAGATGCCCTCTAGGTAGAAGTTTGCAAGTAAAATGCAGATCTGTGTCAACAAGGTAATGGTTCAGACACACAGTCAGGTCTTGTGGGCAGAGGCTCTGCCTGGCCGTTCACTATTGCATTATCGGCCCTGTATCTGATATTCTTTGCATATTTAAACTCCATATGTATTGGATGAATTAATGAAAATAAGACAATTCACGCACTTTGGCTTTATTACCTACCCCTTAAGTGCAAGGCACTGTTAATGCTTTATAAACATAAACTCAGTTAATCCACCCCTAGCCTGGGAACTTTCATATGCCACAGGTGAGGCCCTAAAAAGACACACACAAAAAAAAACTAATCTGGTAGGAGCAGACCAGATAGTTTGGATTAGAAAGCTAGTCTGGTGAGGTTTGAGAGTTACCAACATCTGGGAAGCAGTCAAGCCGTAAAACTGGATTAAGATGTGTCAATTGCTCCAGAGACATCAAGGAGGTAAGAATTGTAAAAAAGAGATTGGGAGTTCCCATAGTGGCTCAGCAGTAATGCATCTGACTAGCATCCATAAGGACGTAGGTTCGACCCCCGGCCTCACTCAGTGGGTTAAGGATCCAACGTTGCAGCGAACTGTGGTGTAGGTCGCAGACATGGCTTGGATCCTGCATTACTGTGGCTGTGGCTGTGGCTGTGGCTGTGGCCAGCAGCTACAGCTCCGATTGGACCATAGCCCAGGAACTTCCATATGCCAAGGGTGTGGCCCTAAAAAGCAAAAAAAGAGAGAGAGATTGGACTTGACTGACCATCAGGTGGCCTCTAGTGACCATAGTGAGGATGATGCTGGAGGGGCACTTGATGTTGTTCCAGATTGTTCCAGGTTGAGAAAAAAACGGGAGTTAAAGAAGCAAAGGCAGTGAGGACGGATTACTCTTTCCAGACGTTTCCTAGTTGGGGAAAAGAGAGCAACAGGACAGGGGCTTTGTTCCCATCCCTTCAATGGCATATTCTCTCGCCCAAACCTAAGCTCCTGATCCACTGAGCCTAAGTTCTGTCTAATTTCCAAGGTCCCCTTTTTTTTTTTAGGGCTGCACCCACAGCATATGGAAGTTCCCAGGCTAGGGATCGAATTGGAGCTGCAGCCACTGGCTTACGCCACAGCCACAGCAATACCAGATCTGAGCCGTGTCTGCAACCTACACCACAGCTCACGGCAACGCCCGATCCTTCACCCACTGAACGAGGCCGGGGATCAAACCTGCACCCTCACGGATGCTAGTCAGATTCATTTCCTAAGCCACAACGGGAACTCCCCAAGGTCCTTTGTAAGGTGCTTCCCCACGACTCATGCAGCCTTTCTTCCTCCAGCCTCTCTCTCCACTCCGGCCACCATCCAGCTTTACCAATGTCCATGGGCACCAGATCGACCACCAGGCCTTTCACTTCCTTTACTTCTGAGTAACCGAGACTTTATTAACATTTCCCCTCATGAGAGCCTGATCACCCAGCCTCTGCCAATGGTTCTCTCCTACCTACTATTCGATTCCTAACTTGAATCACCTCCACAATAGGAAAAAGAGAGAAACTTGTTCATCACTAAATTAGTAAAATTTATCACTAAGTTTTTTTAGTCCACTTGCAAACTTCAGTTGGGGAAAAGCTATTCAAATCTATTGATTTCAGTACAAAATATAGTTATTTCCACTTTAAGAAACTTCGATCTCACTCACAAAAGATGCTTCTTCATCTATACTAAATAAGAATTAAATAGTGCGAAAGGGTTCATTGCAATATTCCTTTCAAAGATGAATGCTGCTCCAACATGAAATGATGTGCCTGACATTTTTAATACCTTTCTTTTTAAAAAATGCATTTTATATACAGTAAGAATACCATTTCCAAAACCTGCCTGAAAATATGTCGAGGAGGTAGGAAAGGAGCCAATTAGCAGGAAGTAAGCAATTTGCAGGTCCTTAGAGCTGGCCATGGAAAGCCACACATGGAAAGCAAAGCCTTAATTGCTACCCTTTCTCCCACCCCCACTGCTGTCCAGGGTATATGTTCTGGGGAAGGACGGCAGGAAATGGATGCTGCAAGTAAGTGGAATTTCCTTTTACCTTCACTCCTTCTGTAGGAGGTAAGAGAATGGACTCAACAAGCAAAAGACCTAGTTTCAAATCTAAGTTCTACTCTTTCTCGTCGAGTGACCTTGGGCAGGTGAGCTGCCCTCCTGTGGTCTGGTTTTCTCATCTGCAAGATGTAGAAAATAAAACCTGCTATTTCATAGGTCCTTGTAAAGTTAAGAGGCAATAATGCATGAAGAGTGCTTTGGAGGCTTTCAAGGGCTCTTTAAATGCTGGTTATAGGAGATCAAGAGGTACAAATTACCTACATAAAGAAGCTACAAGTGGAGTTACCGTCGTGGCACAGTGGAAGCAAATCCAACTAGGAACCATGAGGTTGTGGGTTCGATCCCTGGCCTTGCTCAGTGGGTTAAGGATCTGGTGTTGCCATGAGCTGTGGTGTAGGTCGCAGATGCGGCTCAGATCTGGCGTTGCTGTGGCTCTGGTGTAGGTCAGAAGCAACAGCTCTGATTAGACCCGTAGCCTGGGAACTTTCATATGCCACAAGTGCGGCCCTAAAAGGACAGAAGACAAAAAAAAAAAAAAAGCTACAAGGGTATATTGCACAATACAGAGAACAGAGCCAATATTTTATAAGTGGAGTATAACTTTTAACAATTGTGAATCACTATGCTGTACACCTGAAACATATAACATTACACATCAACTATATGTCAAAAAAAATTTTAAATAAAGTACTTTGCAAAGTAAGAAAAATAATACCGGTTATAACAGGCTGCAACTTCTCTAGGGAAGTCCCATACGCAGGCAGCGTTTTAAGCAGCACTTTTCCCAAAAATCAACTTTCTGTTTTACGTCATGGCTAACCTTGCCACACACCGCTGCCTCCACAGCAAAGTTTTTCAACTAAAATCTTGAATTTTAGATAGAAGAAAAAGTAGGTTTATATACACCCCAACAATATAGGAAAAGCTTGTGTTCAGGCTTCCCCACTGGATTTTAGTGTCTTGACCCATAGTGACTATTTCTGTTCAGTTTTGTTCACGACCTCTTCTCCTTTAACATTAAACACCAGTGATGTTTACATGCACCAGTTTGTCCAAGATGAAAACAAAGAAAAGTCAAATTAAAAAGGTGAGCGCCTCTTGGGTAAAAAGAAAATCATCTTCCTTAGTCATTTGCTTTTTTTTTTTTTTTTTTTTTTTTGGTAGCCATGGATTCATCATTAGTAACTGTGGCAGAAGTCGTAGCACCAGTTAAACATTCCATGTGTTTTTCCACGTTTCTCAGGCTCCCTTACAATTAGATGGGAGGCACACCACTCATTCTGGGTGAGGGACGATGAGTGCCAAGGATGCGTAGGATGCACGAGCAGGGCACATTCTCCACTCCCTCTCTTTCTCTGAAGAATCTTCGAGGTCCTGCTCCACCTGATGGAGGTGTCAGAAACCAAGCCAAGGACAGAGGAGAGCTGCCATCAGACTTTGCATGAATGGGAAATAAACTTCTGTTGTGTTGAGACACGTAGGTTTGGCATTTATTCATTACTGCCTAGTCAAGAGTTAAAGGCCTTGATGGGAAGAAAAATGTTCTCCATAAATTTGCCAATTAGACTGAGTCCTCAGGAATGTAGAAGGAGGAGGGGCAAAGGAGGGCAGGGAGTCTGTTTGAAGACACCATAGCAGCGACAACAACCTTTGTACTAAGAATCAGGTGTATTTTGGCATAAACGCAGCCTCTATTTCAACCGCAAAGATTATTCTAAAACAGAGGAGATGCCTCTTCAAGAGCTCCTTTTTATGTGCTGATGTTTAGTATGCTGTTTTCACTCATTGATATGGATTTCTATAGTATGGGAGGAGAATAATGCAAGAGGAAGCATCATCAGCTGTCTCTACTATCTCTACTCATACCTCAAATAATCAAGAGCTTCCAGAGTGTAATGTCCTGGCAGCTATCATTTTACTTTAAGAAATGCAATCCTGGAGTTCCCATCATGGCGCAGCAGGAAAGAATCCAACTAGGAACCATGAGGTTTTGGATTCGATCCCTGGCCTCGCTCAGTCTGTTAAGGATCTGGCATTGCCGTGAGCTGTGGTATAGGTCACAGATGCAGCTTGGATCGTGCATTGCTGTGGTGTAGGCCAGCAGCTGTAGCTCCAATTTGACCCCAGCCTGGGGACCTCCATATGCCATGGATGTGGCCCTAAAATGAAAAAAAAAGAAAAAAAAAAGAGAAAAAGGAAAAAAAAAAAGAAATGCAATCCCATCCTATCTTAGGGATGGGGTTATCAAGGGCGTAGTAAGCTCTTCCCGTTTCTACATAGAGTACACTTATAAAAAGTAATAAATAAGCATCAGTAAGAGCATCTGACCAAAATTAACTCCCTGGGCCACAGGCTCTGAAACAAAAGCATCTCAGTGGGAGGAGAGATTCAGCCCCCCAGGTACTGCTGTCATGATAAAGAGGTTAATTTCTCTTCTCACCTTGACATCTCAATGGATCAATTAGGTAATCATCCAGTTCTGCATAGGTAAGAAAGGATTGACAGACTTGGCCAGTAAAACCATACAGATGTTGCTTGACAAGCTGGAGGCATTTGGAACCACACACTCTCACAAAAATCATAAAGATCATCCTCAGAGTCTTTGACCTTGCTGACTAAGTGTGTCCGAGTAGATGACAAGGAGCTGATTCTTTTTTTAAAAAATTAATGATTTTTCTGTTTTCCATTATAGTTGGTTTACAGTGTTCTGTTCTGTCAATTTCTACTGTGCAGCAAAGTGACCCAGTCACACATATACACATTCTTTTTCACACATTATCCTCCATCATGTTCCATCATAAGTGACTAGATATAGTTCCCTGTGCTATACAGCAGGAGCTCATTGCTTATCCACTCCAAATGCAATAGTTCGCATCTATTAACCCCAGACTCCCAGTCCATCCCACTTCCTCGGCAACCACAAGTCTGTCTCCAAGTCCATGATTTTCTTTTCTGTGGAAAGTTTCATTTGTGCCTATATTAGATTCCACAAATAAGTGATATCATATGGTATTTATCTTTCTCTTTCTGACTTACTGTACTTAGTATGAGAGTCTCTAGTTCCATCTACGTTGCTGCAGAGGGCATTATTTTGTTCTTTTTTATGGCTGAGTAAGGAGCTGATTCATATAATCTCTTGCCTAAAGTATTACTCAGCCCCATCCGTTCTCCCTAGGGTTCCAATTTTGCCATCATAACAACTAGCACAACCTGTCCTGAACAAAATCCATGCATGCCTCCTCCTTGAATCATGCCTTTAGTTTCTCACCATTGCCCTCAGGATAAAGTCCAAACTCCTTAACATAGCCCTCAGAGCCCGACATCCTCTGGCTCCCCCAGCCCATCTCCTCGGCCCCATCCTAGGTCCACTCCCTGCCTGGAAGTATCCCCAGTCCATCAGGCTCCCTGCTTTTTGCATATGCTGTTTCCTTCATCCTTCATCCTCTTCTCCAACTGGAAGTTCATCTTTAAAATGAAGCTGACACGGAGTTCCCGTAGTGGCTCAGCAGAAACAAATCCAACTAGTATCCATGAGGATGTGGGTTCAATCCCTGGCCTCGTTCAGTGGGTTGAGGATCTGGCATTGCCGTGAGCTGTGGTGTAGGACTCAGACACGACTTGGATCCCACATTGCTGTGGCTGTGGTGTAGGCCAGCGGCTACAGCTCTGATTCAACCCCTAGCCTGAGAACTTCCATATGCTTCGGGTGCGGCCCTAAAAAGCAAAATAAATAAATAAATAAAATGCAGCTGGCATTGTATTCCCAGCACCTAGCACAGATAGGAACATCATAAACTCTGCAGGTGGTGGTGGGGGAATGGGTTGAATGAGTAAATACAGCAAGTGTGAATAGTGTCTAACTCAAACCTTTACACGTGCCAGAAGCTACACAACCATTTGTGGAAAGTATTATTAAACTCAATCATTGGCTCAGTTCTTAGCCGAATGAAAGGGAATTCTCTATGGCTCTTTCACCAACATTCTCAATAACCACAAAGGAGGAAAACAATTCTGCAAGTTATCAACCTCGAGTGGAATCCAAGTTTTAAAGGCCAAATACTGGGGAGTTCCCGTCAGAGCTCAGCGGAAATGAATCTGGCTACTATCCATGAGGACGCAGGTTTGTTCCCTGGCCTCACTCAGTGGGTTAAGGATCCAGCGTTGCCATGAGCTGTGGTGTAGGTCCCAGACATGGCTCAGAGTCCGGTGTTGCTATGGCTGTAGTGTAGGCTGGCAGCTACAGCTCCAATTTGATCCCTAGCCTGGAAATCTCCATATCCCTCGGGTGTGGCTCTAAAAAGACAAAAAATAAAAATAAAGCCCAAGTACTGCAATAATTCAGCATCTCTTTAAAAACTAGAAGAAAATAAGTCAGTGATATTTGTTGTTTTTAGGATTTATTTCTCTGGGTTGGAAGGGGGTGGAAAATATTTCATCTTGGAATTTTTTAAGATAAATATAAACTTTTAAAATATCAAGCAAGGGGAGTTCCCGTCGTGGCTCAGTGGTTAACGTATCCGACTAGGAACCATGAGGTGGCAGGTTCGATCCCTTGCCTTGCTCAGTGGGTTATGGATCCGGTGTTGCTTTGAGCTGTGGTGTAGGTCACAGACGGCTCAGATCCTGTGTTGCTGCGGCTGTCGCGTAGGCTGGTGGCCACAGCTCCAATTTGACCCCTAGCTTGGGAATCTCCATATGCCGTGGGTGCAGCCCTAAAAAGACAAAAAAAAATGAAAATAACTTTTTCCCAGAGGAGTAACTTTAATGACATTCCCAATTCTAGAGGAATATATGGCCTTTTCTTTTACTTGAGTTAATTAGAACTCAATCCAGGTAGCCACAGTCAAAAAATTAACCTTCCACTGAAAACATAATTTGAAGCTTTTACTGAAAAAAACATAGTCCTTTACACCCAACATTTTAATAAATGTAGTTTGCTACAATGAGTATTCTTCATTCATTCTTCGTTTACAAAGCCAAAACCCTTGGAACTAATAAAGCCACCTTGCGGTGAGCTCTTAGCAATTGACCAGAACTCAAACTGATGATGACAAGATGCTGAATAAGACTTTATGTAAACTAAATTTTAATAGGTGCTATATAGATATCTTCTCATTCTCTCTCTCTTGTTTTTTGCTTTTTTTTTTTGTTTGTTTTGGTCTTTTGTCTTTTTAGGGCTGCACCCGTGGCATAGGAGGTTCCCAGGCTAGGGGTCAAATCAGAGCTACAGCTGCAGGCCTACACCACAACCTCAGCAACATGTGTCTGAGCCACATCTGCAACCTACGCCACAGCTCATGGCAACACCAGATCCTTAACCCACAGATCCAGGCCCAGGAGCCAACCTGTGTCCCCAGGGATGCTAGTCAGATTTGTTTCCACTGAGCCACGAACTCCTCATTCTCTCTCTTTAACTACACACACACACACACACACACACACACACAAACAGTTCAAAGTGCTTGCATTCTCTCACTTGTGCTTCTAATGATTAATTATGGCTTCTAGTTTCAACTTAATTTTAATAAAGGCTGAATACAAGATATTTGAGGATCATTTTTAATTTTACACTGACTATGAGGTTTTAAGAAGAGAAATGAAACCAAGAAACTGCGGGTCTGGGAGGACAGCAGTGGCCTCCAGCCAGTCATGATTTATTGACCCACAACTGAGAGCCAAGCATTGCTCCAAGTGCTGGCAATAGAGCAATAAGCAGAACAAAGCTGAAATCTCTGCCCTCTGGAATTTACATTTTAGTGAGAGGAGAGGGGAAGGAAGACTTATAAAGAAAATAAAAGAGTAAATACGTAAATTTAGAAGGTATAGGTATTATAGAAGCAATAAAGCAGAAAAGGGATACAGTGTTTCCGTGGTGAGCGTAGGCGATTGTACCCGTAAACTGAGTGGTCTCTCCCAAGGAGGTGACATTTTAGCAGACTTGAAGGAGATGAGCAAGTGAGGGTATCGTGGCTATCTTGCTGAAGTATCAGTGGATGAAAAGCTTTCCAGGCAGAGGGTGACAGTGAGTATAAAATGCCCTGAAGCTGGAGCATGGCTGGTGTGCAGAGCCGTTCTGTCCAATACAGTCGCCCCTGGCCACATGGGACTATTTGAATTTAAGTAGACGTCCATGAAGTTAAAAATTCAGTTCCTCAGTTTGCACTTGCTGAATTGCAAGTGCTCAAGAGTCACCTTATTGGACAACGCAGATATAGGATATATAGAAATAGATACAGATCTATAGATAGTGAACATGTCCATTATCATGGAAAGTTCTGTTGGACAGCTTTGCTCTAGAAAGAGCAAGGCAGCCCCTATTGCTGGTTGGGTGAAGAATCTAGATTGAAGTGATTGCAATGAAAACAGAAGAATAGGATGCAGCACTATTAGTGAGAAGAGAAAGTAAAATAAACTTTGGCACACAGGTAGTTTCTAAAACAACCGAATTTGGACCAGCCACTGCTAGCATTATTTGTGTTCTAAGTTGTCTTATGGCAAACTGAATATACTTTTTTTTTTTTGGTCTTTTGTCTTTTTAGGGCTGCACCCGCAGCATATGGAGGTTCCCAGGCTAGGAGTCCAATCCGAGCTGTAGCTGCTAGCCTACACCACAGCCACGGCAACACAGGATCTGAGCCGAGTCTGTGACCTACACCACAGCTCATGGCAATGCTGGATCCTTAACTCACTGAGCGAGGCTAGGGATCGAACCCGCATCCTCATGGATGCTAGTAGGGTTTGTTAACCACTGAGCCACGACGGGAACTCCTGAATACACTTTTTAATATTCAGAGTTTATTCAGGTGCTATGGAGAGTAAAACATTTTTTGTAAGGAGTAGTTTTAAGAAGGGTGAATACATGTATTAGGACTTTATTCTCAACCTTCTAAGACCAGGTAACGAGGCACTTTAAAGGGGGTTGGGTGGGGGTGGGAACCCAAGGCTTTATGGTGGAGGTGAATTTTAATGTTCCTGCACCCTGGATGGAGAAGGCATAGTCAGCTCTGGTTCTTTACACGTGGGCAAAGCGGGTAAACACTAGGAAGGAAGGCTAAGGAGAAAGCTGTGGCTGTGCTTTGAGCTCCCTTCCTCCCAGTAGCCCTGGTCAGAGGGTGAAGCCCAGGGATTTTTGACGGCAGCCTGCTGCATTTTTCCCAGTAGGATTCCAGAAACAAGCTGATACAGATATTTTAAAATTGAGATCCAAAAAGGAATTTTACCCAGCATCTAAGTCCAGTCTTCCATTGTGCAGAGGAGGTACTGAGACTGGAAAGATTAAAAAGAAGTTGGCCCCAAATGATTCAGCTAGTTCTATGCAAGAGCCAGACCTGGAAGCTAGGGGGCGCTGATTCCAAGTCCCCAGTTCTACCTCCTTGTTCTACTTGCTATGCGAGAATAAGACTCTTCGTTTCTAGACGGACCAACGAAACGTAAAGCAAATTCAGTACTGGAGTTCTCCTTTCTGGGTGGGGAGATTAATGAGATCCAGAGTGGAGGTGGGGATTACTGAGATTTGAACAAACTTCTGGTTTGATGACAGAATATGGCTTACCAATGCCTTGGCAACAAGCCTTCAGAATTCTGCCCTGGTGTTGAATCTGTGTCTTACTTGCCATGTTGACCAGCGTACAAGTGAAACGCACGAAGTTGACAAGTGTCTGTTTCATTGATTTCTGGGTACTAGATCCTGGGTGTATTATTATACAAACCCACTCTGATACAGTCACTAGTTACCCGCAGAGAGCGAGATTTGCAGAAAGGCAGGAGGAGGGGTATCGTAAATAATAATTCGAGTCAGGGGCACAGGAGTGGATTGGTAGAGGGCATGGGTGAGAGAGGGGCAGGCTTGCCCAGACCCGGGCTGCTCGCAGGGCTTTCCTGTTGCTAGGGCCGCCGGCGTCCTTGACTACTGCTCTGCCTAACGCACGCCCTTTTCCCCAACTCTGAGTCCTACACTCCGCGGGTTGAGAAAGGGGAACCCGAAGTTCCTCCCTTCCCCGAGATGAGGGTCCGACATTGGATACCTACTAGGGGTCGCAAGCGTGGGGCTTTGCAAAGCGGCCACCCTACCCCACAACCACCGAGGGTTTTGCTTGGAAGTGAGGACGAACTCCGGGGGTCTCCCACCCTGACTCACATTGTACTCCCTCAGCCAGTTCTCTAGCTTGTCCTGCATCGACCGTAAAGATTCGGTGGAGACAAGTTTCCTCAGGTTATCCGCCATCGCTCGTTTTTTCCGCTCAGCCCAGCTCTGGGAGATGGACTCGTGGATCACGGGGTGATGTGGCGGGAAGGGTGTTATCTTCCTGAGGGGCTCAGAGCGCAGCTGGTGTTTCCATCCTCCCCCTCGGGTCGGACAGGGCAGCGTTCGGGAAGCCGGGGGGAGGTGCCCTGGGCTACGGCCACTGCGCCTCATCCGCTGCCCCGCGCGGTCTCCGGGCTCCCCCGAGGCCGCCCGCAACCCTGGCCATAAATACCCTGGCGATTATTAAACAAACCTTGACGTGAGCTGACGGCTGCTAGGGACGCGCGCCGCTGGCGTCCTGGCAACGCCTGCGCTTCCGCCCAGCCAGCGCTGCGTCCCTCCACCCGCCTCCCGCCCAGCCGCCGTCCTGCCACCCCCAAAGGGTCCCGGGCACCCACCAGGAAGCGCGATGTCGCTGTTCCTCCTGCTACTGCTCTTTTTCCTCCTGCTGCTGGTGATGGTGCTGCTGTTGGCCGAAAGCGAGGGTGCCCAAAGCTACTGAGACTCCTAGTTGGGCCCGGGACTGGAAGATGCTAAGACTTCCGACAGCGGCTGCCTGATCCCCTAAAGGACTGAGACGTGCCCACACTGTGGGATGGTGGGCAGCCGGAGGCCTCTTGTCTGGAACAGCAAAGGTTATTTCTCCCTAGACGTTTTTGGTTAGGCTCTGAGGGAAATACCTCGTTGGCTCCTTCCTTTATTCTTTCACTTCTCAAGCCTTTAATTCCTCATTTGTAACATCGAGGGATTGGTGGGCGCCCAGGTATAAACAGACTTGAACTCCGGGATGTCCACAAATTAAAGTTAATCAGGTTTAACCAAGATTTGGTCTATTTTTAGAATCATTAAGCCCTCTAAAATTTCATTTAATTATGAATTCTCTAATTGAGACTTTGCGCAAGTTCAGTTCAGACCCGTTTTGGCGCTATTTCAAAATGGTGTGTTAAACCACAGTGATAGTTGGAACCACTTTAGCAAATGAAACCATTTCAACCATCATTAAGCACTTTAGAACCGTTATTTTCTATGCCATCAAGTGATGTACAGACTCAAATCATCCTTATCTATTCATTAAAAAGTGCGGGTGGAGTGGGGCCTCAGCTAGATAGCCAGCTAGCTAGTTTAATCCAGTTCCTTTTTTTTTTCCAGGTACTTGAGAATTTATGAACATTGCATGTGTCCAACTGCAGTAAAATTTGGAGTTTTCACCACCTTATTTTTCCTCTTAATTCCAGTGGTTTTACTGTCTTCAAAAATCAAAGGCACATTTCTGGAGCCTATATTGCTATTACCTTCTGTAGACCCCAAAATACCGCCTATAAAAGCTCTCACCATGGAGTTCCCTAGTGGCTCAGTGGAAACGAATCCAAGTAGTAACCATGAGGTTGTGGGTTCGATTCCTGACCTTGCTCAGTGGGTTAAGGATCCGGTGCTGCAATGAGCTGTGGTATAGGTCAAAGACACAGCTCAGATATGGCCTGGCTGTGGTGTGGGCAGGCAGGTGCAGCTCCGATTCGACCCTTAGCCTGTGAATTTCCACATGCCGTGAGTGCAGCCCTAAAAAAAAAAAAAAAAAAAAAAAAAAAAAAGGCAAAATAGAAATAAAAAAAATTTTCTCATCACAAGGAAGAAAAACTTGTAACTATGTGGGGTTATGGATGTTAATTATTTACTATAGTGACCATTCATGGTATATACAACTACTGAATCATTATGTTGTATAATATTTTAATTATGTATCAACAAAAGAAGAAAAAATAAGGACTATAAAGAGGACATACATATTATTTTATCACAGTGCAATAACAATTATTAAAGTTTTAAACCCACTAAATATTCGTTAGAGACTTTCTTCCTTTAAAAAAATATAAAGGAGGAGTTCCCGTCGTGGCGCAGTGGTTAACGAATCCGACTAGGAACCATGAGGTTGCGGGTTCGGTCCCTGCCCTTGCTCAGTGGGTTGACGATCCGGCGTTGCCGAGAGCTGTGGTGTAGGTTGCAGACACGGCTCAGATCCCGAGTTGCTGTGGCTCTGGCGTAGGCCAGTGGCTACAGCTCCGATTCGACCCCTAGCCTGGGAACCTCCATATGCTGCGGGAGCCGCCCAAGAAATGGCAAAAGGACAAAAAAAGAAAAAGAAAAAAAATATATAGAGAGAGAGAGAGAAAGAGAGGAGAAAGGGAATGGAGTAGAATCTCATAGATTTCTTAATTTAGGACCAGAAATTGCACATTTTAATAAGCAACTGGAATCTTTGAACAGTGCTATTTACTTATGAACAAAAGCCAAGGTGGAATATTTACTTATGTCAGGTTAAGGATTAAGTCCTCTTCCTTGCTGTGGGCATTTTCATTAACATCCAATTCTTGTTTATATCATCTGTAAACAAGGGACAATAGTTCTTACTTCACAGGATGATTAGAGACTGAATAAGATCATTCATATGAAGTACTTAGCACAGTCCTTGACATATAGCAAGCGCTTCCTAAATGCCATGGTCACTATTACTACTAATGTAGGTCAAAGTAGTATATCTGAGAAAACTAGGTTGGAAACAATGTAAATCAACCATAGGGTAATGCTTGAGCAAATCGTCAATGAAATGTTTCACAATGGAAATCATATTATTGAAGAATATTGAATATCTGGGAATTCTTAATGTATAATGTTAAGTGAAAAAAGCAGGACACTAAATTATATATATTGTGTTACATTATGCAACATGAACCCAAGGCATGATTATGGATGATTTGAATTTGTTCCTTTATACGCTTCTGATTTTCCAGACCCCTACAATGAACACAAACTGGTTTTATGAAAACTTAGAAACAAAGTTACTGAAAAACTTTACCACATTCAGAAAAATGTTAGTCAAAATATCAATAAAAAATTTTTTTGTTCCCTGTAACCTATACCATAGCTATGGCAATGCCAGATCTTAACCTGCCGTGCCCGGCTGAGGATAGAACCCATGCCTGAGCAATGAACTGAGCCACCACAGAGACTGCCAGATCCTTAACCCACTGTACCACAGTGGAAACTCCAAGATATCAATATTTAAGCCAATTCCGAACAGAATACGCTTTGATAAATGTTCATATTACTAACTGAATAGACTTACAGAGTCTTAGGATAGAATGGGTCTTTGAAATCATTTTAGAATATGCTACCTGAGTTTATTTAGCCCACAACTAGATTCATAGCCCTTCAGGCCTGCAGTCATTTTATGCACGTCTTAGTTTCCATAGAACTCTGGCACATAGTAGGATCTTGATACTTACCAATAACAAAGAGGCATGGCTCTGGAGGACTCAAAGGAAAAGTTTTATTACTTATTTATTATTTATTCCCTCCAAAAAAAAAAAAAAACCTCCAAAAGAGGATCTGAGATGGCTTACAGTAAAAGACCTGTAGAAAATATCATCTTTTGTTTGTTTGTTTTTTGCTTTTTTAGGGCCGCACCCTCTGCATATGGAAGTTCCCAGGCTAGGTAGGGATCGAATGGGAACCACAGCTGCCAACCTACACCACAGCTCACAGCAACGCCAGATCCTTAACCCACTGAGCAAGGCCAGGGATTGAATCCACATCCTCATGGATCCTAGCTGGCTTCATTAACTGATGAGCCATGAGGGGAACTCTTTTTTTTTTTTTTTTTGCTTTTATCTTAGCTTTTATTTCTGATATATTTTTAGGTGTGATTTCTTTTTTTCTTTTCTTTTTTTTTTCTTTTCCCACTGTACAGCAAGGGGGTCAGGTTATCCTTACATGTATACATTACAATTACATTTTTCCCCCAGCCTTTCTTCTGTTGCAACATGAGTATCTAGACAAAGTTCTCAATGCTATTCAGCAGGATTAGGTGTGATTTCTATATGAAATTCAGATTTCATTTCTTAGCTCATCACGTATGTAACATTAAACTTTCATGATACAAATTGCTTTCCAGAAATATGAGGCCTGTTTCTCTACATCTTTTCCAGCATTTAGAATTCATTAAAATGTTAGGCGAAGTCCTATCTCTCAAAAGAGAAAAAGAGTTCTTTAAAATACTTCGAATTCATAAAGAAAAAATTCTATTTACTGATTTTTCCATCTTGTTTTCCCAACTATCATCCTTATACTTAGAATTTTTTTAATGGAAAAAGCAAATATGCCCCCAATTTAAGTGTAAATACTAAGACTGAGACTTATTTTACATTTATTTCTGGGCTTTGTGGCAGTCAAGGCAAAAAGGAAAACGAGTGGTATGATTATTATTATTTGATTTTAAAAGTATACATATCACTTCTTTGAATGAAAAACACATTTTTTTCCTGGGACAATTAATATATTTATTCTTGGAGCTCCTGTCATGGCTCAGCGGTCATGAACCCAACTAGTATCCATGACAACACTGGTTCTATCCCTGGCCTCGCTCAATGGGTTAAGGATCCAGTGTTGCTGTGAGCTGTGGTGTGGGTAGCAGACATGACTTGGATCCTTTGTTGCTGTGTCTGTGGTGTAGACCAGCAGCTGCCACTCTGATTTGACTCCTAGCCTGGGAACTTCCATTTACCACTGCAGGCAGGGCCCTAAAAAGCCAAAAAAAAAAAAAGGATGTTTATTCTTTACCAAAGAGTATAAAGCATTTTGGATGAAGGTGCCCTTAATAAACGACTTCCCCTTCTTTTTTAAGGAAAATATAGAAACAAAATTGATGCGACTGTTTCCTGAGGTCACCTTTGATCAATGCCAAGGGAGTAACACTAGAACATGGGCCATCAGAGAAAGGGCCAAGCAACTGACACTCCATTTCTTAGCTCTCTGGTGATGTCACTTGAGACAAGCTTAGAACTTCCACACCTTAAGAATAAGTGAGCATCCTCATAAATGCCCTTAATCATAATCCCTTCCTCAGACCTTTTGATGGGAGCAGGATAGCATCAACTGAAGAGAGAGTCAATGCCAGAGATGCCAATAGCAGATGTTGCTGGTTAAAAAAGAATCCATATGCTTCAAATTACAAGCATGCACTCAACAAGGTTGAGATTCTATTTTTAAAGTCTATTATAGGAGTTCCTGCTGTGGTACAACAGCATCAAAACATATGAAAGAAAACTTCAGATAAGTAAAAACTCTATTTGGAGAATACTTTGGTGCTTAAATTTTGATACTGTTGCAGTTATTACACTATATCCTACTTAGCTGTCCACCCCCCATACAAGCCTGTGAGCTTCCTAAAGAAAAGAGCAAAGGTTTATTTAGCTTTAAATCCTCAGCACAGCAGGTGGCACATTCTAGGCCCTCTATAAATGTTTGCTAAACTGAATTGTTAACGAAAAGGGAAAGAAGGAAGGAAGGAGGCACAGAAGGGAAGAAGGAAGAAGATGATTGGCTGCTTTATATTTGATGTCATAATCCCATTGAGGTAGCAGTAAGGAAATTTAACAGCCAGCTGGTTGTTCTTGGGGCATCATAAGTCTACCAGCCAGCCAGAAGCCATTTGTTCTAGAGAAGTGTAATGTGCCAAACATCTGGATGGAAGAGGCTTTCTGGAAGTCCTTAATCTGGTCCACTTTGAATTGTACCCACCTCAGTCAGCTGGAGAGATTTTTTTCTTTCTTTCTTTCTTTCTTTCTTTTTATTACTCAATGAATTTATTGCATTTATAGTTGTAGAATGATCATCACAATCCAGTTTTATAGTATGTCTATCCCACACCCCTAGTGCATCCCCCCACCCCCCCAAACTGTCTCCTTTAGAAACCATAAGTTTTTCAGTCTGTGAGTCAGTATCTGTTCTGCAAAGAGGTTCATTGTGCCCTTTTTTTCAGATTCCACATGTAAGTGATAGCATCTGGTGTTGGTGTCTCATTGTCTGACTGACTTCACTTAGCATGATCATTTCTAGGTTCATCCATGTTGCTAAAAATGCTGGTATTTCGTTCTTTTTAATGGCTGAGTAATATTCCATTGTGTCTATGTACCACATCTTCTTGATCCACTCCTCTGTCGATGGACATTTAGGTTGTTTCCATGTCTTGGCTATTGCAAAGAGTGCCGCAATGAACATTGGAGTACACGTGTCTTTTCAAGTCATGGTTTTCTCCGGATAGATGCCCAGGAGTGGGATTGCTGGATCAAATGCTAGTTCTATTTTTAGTTTTCTGAGCAGCTAGAGAGATTTTTAATTGGGGATTTTAAGAAGGCAATCAGAGACTGACAAACTCACTCAGTGCAGTGAGAGCTGTGAGTGTATTTTCATGCTTGTATGTACGAAGCCTATTTGCAAGAAGCTACAACGATATACAGAGGAATCCTCAGCATAATTTCCAGTGCTTCCTCAGTAAGGACAGTTGCAAACCCCTTAGCCAGGGTGGCTAAAGGCTCTGCTCTGCTCTGGCCAGGATGCTTTTTGAGGTGCCAGTCCTCTTCTGGGTGTACTACTACTCCGTGTGTCGACTATTCTTGTTGTACAGCTGTCTGGGTTAGAATCTTACTCCTTAACACAGGTCAGAGCCTAGTTTACTATTTGAAGAAAATCTTTTAGCCTTTGCTGACCCAACTGCATGACATTTCCTTTAAATTCAATTTTATTGGTGGGACGGCCAAGGTGTTTTGTCTCCCCTCACAGGTAGAAAACACTAATTCATCTATTTACTGTGACCTGAGTGCTCTGTACTCGCATCCTATCAGCCCCATTTGGTCCCTTTTGTTCTCTGCCACCCTGAAAAGGAGTTGTCTTCCCCCCTGTTTGAAACCACCCATCGGAGAACTCAGCAGGAGGGATCTGAGCTGAAGACAATCTCCCCCTCTGGACAGAAGCAGGGATGTTGTTTTCTCCATCATACCAATAAGCATTCCTGGCTCAGAGGAACAGTTCAGAATTTTTCTGTAAAATTATTTCATGTCCACTACTGACCAAACTACAAAAACAAGAGTAAAGGAGAGTGTGAGAAAAAGGATGTATATATATATATACATATATATATATATATGTGCATGTGACTGGCTCACTTTGCTGTACAGTAGAAAACTGACAGAACACTGTAAACCAGCTATAATGGAAAAAATAAAAATCATTATAAAAACATCATAAAATTTTATTTATTTATTTATTTGCCTTTTTGTCTTTTTAGGGCCGCACCCACGGCATGTGGAAGTTCCCAGGCTAGGGGTCCAATCAGAGCCGCAGCTGCTAGCCTACACCACAGCCACAGCAACACCAGATCTGAGCCGCGTCTGCAACCTACACCACAGCTCATGGCAATGCCAGATCCTTAACTCACTGAGAGAGGCCAGGGATTGAATCCGAAACCTCATGGTTCCCAGTCGGATTCATTTCCGCTGCGCCATGGCAGGAAAGTCCAAAAACAGTAAAATTTTAATATCACAACTGTATCGCTTTAGCATGTAAAGAAACTACTATAAAACATTTGTAGCAAATACATATTAGAAGGAGGGGAGTAGATTTAGTGGTTTTGTTTTTGTTTTGTTTGGCTTTTTGGCCATGCTCAGGGTATGTGTTAAGTTTCTGGGCCAGGGATCGAACTTGAGCCACAGCAGTAACCTACGCCACAGCAGTGACAATGCCAGATCCTTAACCACTAAGCCAGCAAGGAACTCCAGATTTAGTGTGATTTTTTTTTTTTTTTGTCTTTTTTGGGCCGCACCTGTGGCAAATGGAAGTTCTCAGGCTAGGTGTCATATTGGAGCTGTAGCCACCAGCCTACGCCACAGCCACAGCAATGCCAGATCCATGCCATGTCTGCGACTTATACCACAGCTCACAGCAACGCTGGATGCTTAACCCACTGAGCAAGGCCAGGGATCCAACCTGCATCCTCATGGATCCTAGCTGGGTTCCTTACTGCTGAACCACAAAGGGAACTCCAAGTGTGATTTTTGAGAGCTACAAAGTACCCCTCCTATCTCAACCCAGGATTCCATCATTAGAGTTCGTTCAAAAAAGAAGGGTATCCTTGCCCTTCCATCTTTCAGCTTTGCTGGCTGGAACATGACAAGTACTTGGCTCTGTGAAAATGGTCATTGAAGGCATGAGTTTAGGACACATTAAGCTGATGCAAAGAGGCAGTGGGAATGATCTACATTGTAAGATACTCTCAAACACCCCAGGAGAGGGACAAGGGACAGCATGAGAGCAGTCTCTAGGATGAAGGATATTAAAATCGATCTTTTAAGCACATTTGATAAACATCTGCTGAATTTCTAGTGTGGCAGAAACATCTGCCTTGATCAAAAGGCAAAATTAGACTCAGTCTCTTCTCTCTAGCATCTCATGATCTATTCAGGAGAGAGAGACACAACTATGGTTCAATGTGACAAGGTACAATTGGGTAAATATAAAATGTTATGGAAACACTGGCCTTTCCTCTACCTCCTCCTCCAGCCCCCCGAAGAAAGGACAGGTGAAGTAACAGAAGAAAGCTACGTTCAGAACCAGTTCTAAAAGGATAGAGAGGTGCTCCCTAGGAAAAGAAGTGAAAATGGAACAGGATGGGCAGTAACAAAGAGGCAGGAAATTGTATGAAGAGGCAAGAAATGATGAATGCAAGCCCAGTGTGAGTCCATCAGGTTTTTCTCTGGGGTGATACATGCTGAGCATCAGCGCTACATACATTAGCAACTTAGGTGCTAGTAATATTTTTCATCCAATAGAAAAAAAAGTTAGGAGTTCCTGTGGTGGCTCAGTGGTAATGAACGCCACTAGTAACCATGAGGACGTGGGTTAGATCCCTGGCCTTGCTCGGTGGGTTAAGGATCCCGCGTTGCCATGAGCTGTGGTATAGGTCACCGATGTGGCTCGAATCCTGAGTTGCTTTGGCTGTGGTGTAGGCCAGCAGCTCTAGCTCAGATTCAACCCCTAGCCTGGGAACTTTCATGTGCCACAAGTGCGCCCCTAAAAAGCAAAAAAAAAAAAAAAAATTTAAAATGTAATCCAATAGCCATCCATCAAAGTTACTAAGGACATATGACTAAGGACGCATGATATACTTGGCCCCTTATGTGTTTAGGATTTAGGGCAACACAGAAGTAGTAACACATTACCCTGGCTTTGCAATGAGCTGACAGTAGACCTTGGAGCACACTATATGTGCATTAAAAAAAAAAAAAAAAAAACGCACACACAAGGTAATGTGTTATTAGGTATCAAATGACACCAAATGGGTGTCATAGCAAATTGGTGCAATAACAGTTTTAAGAAAGAGTAATAATGATCGCCTGAAACTGTCAGGCAGAGGGAGGACTGAGGTTGCTCCCCAAAGATATTTGGAAATTGGGTGTTACAAATTCACAGACAAGACAGACAGGCAAATACATAAATTTCAGCATGGTGGGAAAAATGTGACAATAAAAGGCACGCCTGAGGATCACAGGGAGAAGCACAAAAAATCAGAAATCCAAGATTCAGGAAGTCTTCCCCAAAGAAACATCCCTTGAGCTGAATTTCAGTGGACAAGCAGAAGAACAGCCAGATAAAAAAGAGAAATACCCACATATGTAAAGGCATAGAGACAACAGGAAGTTGATAAATACTTGGGAACTGTAAATATTGCACTTGGCAGGAGTGAAGGATGTGGAAGGGATAGGAAACGGGGCTAAAAGGAACCAGAAAGTAAAGGACCTTATATATACAGGACCTATATATAAAGGACCTTATGTGCTAGTAAAAAATGTTTGATTTTTATCATGGAAGCTATTGGAGGGTTTTAAGCTTCAGGATGAGGGGAAATATGATAGGATTTGTATTGTAGAAAGCTCACACTAGAAATAGAATAGAATGACTTTTGAGGTTTCTTTTTTTTTTAATTAATTAATTAATTTATTTTGTCCTTTTGCCTTTTCTAGGGTCGCTCCCATGGCATATGGAGGTTCCCAGGCTAGGGGTCGAATCGGAGCTGTAGCCGCTGGCCTACGGCACAGCCACAGCAACACGGGATCCGAGCCACATCTGCAACCTACACCACAGCTCAAGGCAACGACGGATCTTTAACCCACTAAACAAGGCCAGGGATCGAACCCACAACTTCATGGTTCCCAGTCGGATTCATTAACCACTGCGCCACAACGGGAACTCCCAAGCGGTTTCTGACTAGATAGTGGTGTGATTCGCTAAGGAAACACAGGAAAAGCAGATGGGGGGCCGTTGAGTCCAATTTGGGGGTGTGTTGAGCTTGAAGGGCACAAAGTTTCCTAAGGGCTGCCATAACAATTAGCACAAACTTAGTGGCTTCCAACAACAGACATTTATTCTCTTACAGTTCTGGAAGCTAGAGAAGCCAGCAGAGTTCCCGTTGTGGCTCAGTGGTAATGAGCCCAACTAGCATCCATGAGGATGCAGGTTCAATCCCTGGCCCTGCTCAGTGGGTTGAGGATCCGGCATTGCCATGAGCTATGGTGTAGGTCGAAGATGTGGCTCGGATCCTCTGTTGCTGTGGCTGTGGTGTAGCCCAGCAGCTGCAGCTCTGATTCGACCCCTAGCCTGGGAACTTCCATATGCCTCAAAAAAAAAAAAAAAAAAAGGAAGTCAGCAAGGTAGGTTGGTTCTTCCTGGAGGCTCTAAGGCTTTCAGGCCCCTCTCCTAGCTTCTGGTGACAAGTCTTGGCACTCCTTGCCTTGTAGACACATCACTCTAATCTCTGCTTCTCTCTTCACATCATCTCCTGTGTGTCTCTGTCCTCTCCTCTTCTTAAAAGTACACTAGTCATAGGAGTTCCTGTCATGGTGCAGTGGTTAACGAAACCGACCAGGAACGATGACGTTGTGGGTTCAATCCCTGGCCTTGCTCAGTGGGTTAAGGATCCGGCATTGCCGTGAGCTGTGGTATAGGTTGCAGACTTGGCTAGGATCCCGCGTTGCTGTGGCTCTGGCGTAGGCGGGTAGCTACAGCTCCAATTGGACCCCTAGCCTGGGAACCTCCATATGCCATGGGAGCGGCCATAGAAAAGGCAAAAAAAAACCCAAAAAAGTACACTAGTCATTACATTTAGGTCACTCTAAATCTAGGGTGATCTCATTCTGAGATCCTTGACTTAATTACATCTGCAAAGATCCTATTCCAATAATGGCACATTCACAGGTACTGGGGATTGGGACTTGGATATACCTGGGGGGGGGGGACGGAAGGTAGAGACTATTTAACCCACTATCAGATGAAATGAATGAATGGATAACTGTCTTCATGTTCTGACTAGTACTCTAGCCTTGGGCAGTTCTGCTTCGCACTTTTAAACATGTAACTTTTAATGACATGTAACAGACTTAAAGGCTGCATTAATAGGTAGAAAGAACAAAAACTTTAGACCAACAGACCTAGGTTCAATCCTGGCTCTTTATTAGTTGAAAGCCTGGTTATCTGTTTAACCTCTATGAGCCTTGATTTCTTTATTTGTAAAATGGGAATAATACGACCTATCTCATAAGACCGCTGGGAGAACTGGACTTGAAATACTACTTCAGGAAAAAGGCTGGAAGATGAACATATCTGGGACTGACTCCATTAACACTGTGCTCCCACGAGTGAATTTATTTATTTTTTATTTTTTTATTTTTTTTGCTTTTTAGGCCCATGGCACATGAAAGTTTCCAGGCTAGGGGTCCAATCAGAGCTGCAGCTGCCAGCCTATGCCACAGTCACAGCAATGCCAGGTCCAAGCCTCGCCTGTAACCTACCCCACAGCTCACAGCAACATCAGATCTTTAACCCACTGAGTGAGGCCGGGGATCAAACCCACATCCTCATGGAGGCTAGTTGGATTCATTTCCGCTGTGCTACAATGGGACTCCCCACAAGTGAATTTAAAGACTCTACAGCAATTGGCATCCAGGAGAATAGTGAGTGGAGATCAGCAAGAAGGAATCTAAGAGAAGGTGATTTTTTTTTTTTTTCAGATAGCCCAAGGGGCTTGTGGCATCAGGAAAATCAGGTAGCTCACCACCTAAGTGGGAGAGAGGTTGGCAAAATCAAGGCAGGGCTGCTGGTCTTAGAAACTGGAGTATCAGGCAGATTTCTAAGACATTAAGCTTCATTATTATGTGAGGCATTGGAGATAAAAGGATGAATAGGAGGCCATGGGCCTTTCGGAAAGAGCTCCCCATTTTTTAGATGAAGTCAGATAGGCAAACAGAACACAGTGCAATCTGAAGTGCACACACAGAAGACTTGGAGCAGAGCTAAGAGACAGACCAGCTAACTGCCTAGGTAACTGGGAAGGCTTTAAACAGAATATACTGTGTGAATGGATTTATGGAGGATGACTCACAGTGTGACTGTCAGAGAGAGAAGGACTTTCCAAGCAGAGGAAAAAGAGGCAAAGCATAGGAAGTAAGGGGCACAGGACCAGAACTGGAGACCGGAAGTAAGGGTCAGTCCAAAGCCAAGTTATCTCAATGGATAATTAGGACCACGGCCAGACTGTTAACAGAGACTTACTCCTAACCCCAAAGCATTGGGCTACAACTTACAGTCTCCACCCCACACCACCCCCCATCCAGGGCATATATGGAAGTTCTTGGGCCAGGAATCAAAGCTGAGCTGCAGCTGCAACCTACAGCACAGCTACAACCTACGTGCAGCTGCAGCAACACTGGATCCTTAACCCACTGCACCACAGCGGGAACTCCAATAACTTAGTCCTTCTAAGATGAGGTTTGAGGTCTGTCCTAAATATCCAGGCAGGAGTGCATATAGAGACTCAGGGCAATTGCTTCCAGCATTTGGGGAAAAAAGACATGCAGAGACTGATGACCAGCTAGGTGTTGATATTAGCCAAAACCAGAGGAGAGGAGTGAAAAGATTATGAGGACTTACCACTACTTGACAATGTCAAACTTAACAGCATCCTTTGACGTAAAGCAGGCAGAGCGCGATATTACAGCTCCAGTCATCAAAAAGCAAAAGTGGCTTAGTTTCTGGAGGAAGGAAAATTTGGCCAGCAGGTCTGTTTGGTGTTTCCTGCTGAGTTAGGCAGGCTTAGGGCCCAAAGGTGCTTAGAAGTGGTTTCAGCCGCGCGAGGAACAGTTCTTGCACTTTAGTTGCCACTGCTTTTTTTTTTTTTTTTAAACTAAAAGGATTATTGGATTATGATAATGACATGGAACCAGGAATGTGTACTGAAGTTACTGGTACAGCTGAGTGGCTTCCTGGTGTGCAGTTAATATATGTTAAATCAGATTCCCCAGGAGATACATCCATACTACTGCCAATACCAAACGGAGACTCCATCTCCAATATCACAGAAAAAAAAAGCATCAGACTTCTTCAGCCCTTCAAAGTTAAGAAGCATCCCGGAAGAGACTGTATGTCCTCCTTAAGGAGTCTCGGTTTTCAAGATTTGAGCTGCCTAATAGCAACTCCGTTAACTTCTGTCCTCAATGTCACTACCACCTTCCTCGCCCATACGTATGTATTAAAACACCCCCTTTGCACCCAGCCTTGGAGAGCCTGGCCCGTGAAGAAAGAAGGACGCGGCTGGCAGAGTCTGTCGTGATGGGGCTTGGAGGGAAAAGGGAGAGGAGTCCTCTGTATTTTAAGGGCGCCCTTTTGGAAGAATCCAGCGGCAGCAGGAGGTCGCGAGGAATCCCGGAGCAGGACAAAACGCGTTCCGAAGCCACTGCCCGCGCGCAGGGGCGGACGGAGGCGACCTCCGCGGCCCCCGCGGGCTCCGAGCCTCGCTGCCCGGGCGGGGCGGAGTTGGGGTGTGAGCGGCGGGCCCCCCTCCCATCCCCTCCGCGGCGCAGGCGCAGACAGGCGGGGTGCGGCCGCCGCGGGAAGGGAGACGGCGGCGGCGGCGGCGGTGGCGGCCGGCGCGGGAAGATGGCGGCAGCGGCGGCGGCGGCCGCGGCCGAGCAGGTCTGTGAACCCCGCCGTATCTGGGAGCCGGAGGGCCTGGGGAGGCCGGGGTGCTTTCGGTGGGGCCGGCCGTAGGGTTGGCGGGCGGGAGCTGGGGCGCGAGGGCCGGCTGGGACCTGGCTCCGTGGGGCGGGCGGGGCGGGAGGAGCTGTCCGCAGCCCAGGATGCTGGCAGAGGCTGGCGGGGACTGGGGGCAGGGGCTCCAGGGCAGGGGCTCCGGGGCGGAGGAGGGAGAGCCAGCCGCGGCCCTCGGCCTGACCTGCCTGTCCGCCGGCGGCGTGAGGAGGGGTCGCTGTCCTCAGGGCCCCAGAGACGACCGTGTCAGCCCGGAGCGTGCGCCGTCCCGGTACTGGGGACATGCCCAGCTCAGTGACTGAGAAGATGCGGGTAAAAATAACCTCAGTCCGAGAGCCGAGAGCCTCCCCTGACACCAGCCAAGAGATAGTCAGCTGTTGCCTGGGTGTCAGTTTGCAGCCACTTCTTGTTTCTGCCATCCCCATGTGCAGGCATTCAATTCGGAGACTTAGTCACCAGTATAAAACTGTCTCCTATCCAGTTGCTTTAAAAATCATTTTTTAAAATGCTTTATCAAGTATTTCCTGATCTGCATTGTAAATTTGTAACTTAGAGTAGTTTGAGAGTCTATTACAAAAAGCAAGCTATAAATATGTATACATATACATACATTTACAGACACACAGACATATGCATACATCTAGTTACTTCGGGTGACTTTTTATAATAAAAATAATTTTGATAGTCTCTTTTCCCCCTTAACAGTTCTTTCCCTTTGAAAAGAAACTATGGCAGTATAGTTTCTTTGAAAAAGTCTCATTCTTCAACATCATTCAAAAATAAATAAGGGTCTGGAGTTCCCGTCGTGGCTCAGCAGTTAGCGTACCCAGCTAGCATCCATGAGGACTCAGGTTGGATCCCTGGCCTCGCTCCGTGGGTTAAGGATCCGGCATTTGAGCTGTGGTGCAGGTCGCAGACCTGGCTCAGATCCCATGTGACTGTGGCATAGGGCGTTGGTTACAGCTACGATTTGACCCCTAGCCTGGGAACCTCTGTATGCCATGGGTGCAGCCCTAAAAAGACGCAAAAAGACAACAGCAAAAAAAGACTGAAACAAAAAATAATAGTAATAAAATAAGTAAATAAGGGTCAAGTTGCCAGCATTCTGTTTACAGAAAATCTTTTCTGGAAAGGCTTTTTTAGAGACATAGTAGATAACACTGAAAACAGTCATTCTGAGGATGTAAAAAAATAAAAGGCATGACATCTGCCTTCAAAGTTTAAAGTCAAACTGCCAGATAGATGCAGAAAAATCAGTTTGAGACAGTAGGCGAGCTACAGACCCTAACAATAAGATAAAACCTAAACGAATGAGTGAAATGGAAAGGAAACAAAGCTTCTTGCAGCTGTTGCAGTTAAAATTGTTCCTGATTTATCAGTGCCTGTTCACCTGTTGATGCTCTTGACATGCCACTAAGCTCCTAGTCTTGCTTTTCATATGGACTAGACAATCTGATCCATCCTTCAGTCTCCAGAGTTAGGTATTTATGTCTCCAGCCTGAACTTAACTGAATTTTTCACAGGCAACCCAAACTCAAAAATGTGCAACACTAGATTGCATCATATTCACCATGAAAAGGGCTGCAACCATCCAACTCACTTGGTTTACCTCACACAAACTTGGGAGCAGGGCCAGCTTTAGGGAGCTCAGAAGGGACCTGCATTTGGTTTCATGCTCTGCTCTCCCAGGCTTGACATTTGAACAAAGGGCCTCACATTTTCTTTTTGCTCTGGACCCCACAAATTATGTAGCAGGTCCTACTTGGGAGTCATCTTAGATCCTTTTATGTCGTACTCACATCCAGTTAGTCACCAGGTCCTGTCCGTTCTACCTCTTAAGACCTCTCCTGGTCTTGGCTTCATCTGCAGGGTGGAAGCTCAGTCACGCCCTCATCTGGACTGTTAGAGAATCCTGCTCTTGATAGCTTCATCTCTGTGCTCTTCTATTCCTTTGTGTGTGTGTGTGTGTGTGTCTTTTGTCTTTTTAGGGCTGTACCTGCGGCATATGGAGGTTCCCAGGCTAGGGGTTGAATCGGAGCTAAAGCTGCCAGCCTACACCACAACCACAGCAACTCGGGATCTGAGCTGCATCTGCGACCTACACCACAGCTCATGGCAACACCAGATCCTTAACCCACTGAGCAAGGCCAGGGATCAAACCCGAAACCTCATGGTTCCTAGTCGGATTCATATCCGCTGCGCCACGACGGAACTCCTGTGCTTTTCTATTCCAGTTTGTCTCTTTTTGCTGTCATGCCAATCTGATTATATCACTAGCCTATTTTAAATCCTCAGTAGTTCCCCATTGCCTTCAGGATAAAGTCTGTCATTCTTGATGTGGTACTTACGTCTATTCATTTCCTGGCCCTGAACCACATCTCTCACCTCCGTTTTTGTGCCATTCCTATACTCATCCTCTCACTGTACACAAAGAGTGACCAAAATTCGTTTGCACAGAGATGACTTGTGCTCAGAGTTTCCATGTTGTTAGCTTGGCCTGGAATGCCTTTCTCTGTACTTCGCTTGGCTAACTCCTGTTTGTTCGTCAAGATTCAAAACTGAAATTCCAACTTTTTTTAAAAATCTTCAGCCGATACCCCACTTAGTAAGTAGAATGGCATTCCTCTTAGGCACTCTTGTCAGCATCGTATGCACTGCTCCGTGACAGCACTTGCTGTGCTGAACTGTAATTGCTGGTGCCCCTGTTTATCTATTCCACTGGCCCATTAGTGAGTTTGTTGAGGGTAGGTGCCACACCTTGCTCATCTCGGTAGTCTGGAGCATCTGGCATATGATAACTCCTCAATAAGTGATAAATGCATCAAATGAAACATTACAATGTGCATGAATTGGCAGAGAAAAGTAAAGAATGCATCCCAGGAAAGTAAAATTTGTCCCATCTCTCTTTCATATAGAGCTATATTCAAACTCTGGCTAAGATTTTTTTTTTTTTTTTTTTGCCATGTCCACAGCATGTGGAAGTTCCTGGACCAGGGAATGAGGGAATGAACCCACACCCCAGCAGCAACCCAAGCTGCTGCAGGGACAGTGCTGGATCCTTAACCCACTGCGCCACAAAGGAACTCCAAGACTTTTATTTTTTATTATTATAGTTGATTTACAATGTTCTGTCAATTTCTGCTCTACAGCAAAGTGACCCAGTCATACATATATATGCATTCTTTTTCTCATATTATCTTCCATCATGTTCTGTCACAAATGACCGGATATAGTTCCCTGTGCTACACAGCAGGACCCCATTGCTCATCCATTCTAAATGTAATAGTTGGAGTTCCTGACATGGCGCAGCAGAACCAAATTCGACTAGGAACCATGAGGTTGCAGGTTCGATCCCTGGCCTCGCTCAGTGGGTTAAGGATCTGGCGTTGCCATGGCTGTGGCATGAGCCAGCAGCTGTACCTTCGATTCCTTTGACCCCTAGCCTGGGAACCTCCATATGCTATGTGTGTGGCTCTAAAATTTTTTTTAAAAAAGGCAAAAAAAAATGTAATAGTTTGCATCTATTAACCCTAACCTTCCAGTCCATACCACTCCTTTCCCCTCCTCCTTGGCAACCACAAGTTTGCTCTCCATGTCTGTTAGTCTATTTCTGTTCTGTAGATAGGTTCATCTGTGCTATATTTTGGATTCCACTTATAAGTGATACCAAATGGTATTTGTCTTTTTCTTTCTGACTTACTTCACTTAGTATGAGAATCTCTACTTCCATCCATGTTGCTGCAGATGTCACTATTTTTCTCTTTTTATGGCTGAGTAGTATTCCATTATGTATATGTACCACATCTTCTAATCCATTCATCTGTCAGTGTACATTTAGGTTGTTTCCATGTCTTGGCTACTATGAATAGTGCTGCGATGAACATAGGGGTACATGTCTTTTTGAATGAAAGTTCTGTCCAGATATATGCCCAGAAGTGGGATTGCTGGATCATATGGTAGTTCTATATTTAGTTTTCTGAAGAAGCTCCATACTGTTCTCCATAGTGGTTGTACCAATTTACATTCCCACCAGCAGTCTAGGAGTTTCCCTTTTTCTCCATACCCTCTCTAGCATTTGTTATTTGTAGTCTTTATTAATGATAACCATTCCAGCTGGTGTGAGGTGGTACCTCATTATAGTTTTGATTTGCATTGCTCTAATAATTAGTGATGATGAGCATTTTTTCATGTGCCTGTGGGCCATCCATATGTCTTCTTTGGTGAAATGTCTATTTAGGTCTTCTGCCCATTTTTTGTTTTTTTGGTTTTTTTGTTTGTTTGTTTTTGTTTGTTTTGTTTTTTGTTTTTTGTTTTTGTTTTTTTTTGCTGTTGAGAGTATGAGTTGTTGGTATATTTTGGAGATTAAGCCCTTGTCAGTTGCATCATTTGCAACTGTTTTCTCCCATTCTGTAAGTTGAAGACTTTTTTTTTTAATGTCTTTATCGAGCACTATTTTGTTTTGTTTGTTTTGGCCATGGTGTGCAGCTGGGATCTCAGTTCCCAGTCTAGGGATTGAACCTGGGCAGCAGCAGCGAAAGAAAGTGCTGAGTTCTAACCCCTAGACCACCAGGGAACTCCCTGGCTAAGATTTTTCAGTTGCCCATCTCTCAGCACTGTCATAAGCTTTTACTGTGTCTGTGAAGGTTAGAAACAAGCACACTTCCCCAAAGGTATTTTACTGCTTTCAGCTGAAAAACTATCAAAATGCATATTCAACCCTAAAATGTTTGCAGTGTCAGTGCACCCTCATAGGTGTCGCCCCTCATGTCGAGGTGCACAACCTATGCAACTGTATTCAGCAACTCATTTTGTGTTACATCTGTAAAGTAGATTGGGTGAACATCTACAGAGCCTTTATACTGCTTTGTGGAATTTACAGTTTTGTGTCTGCCACATTACTCAATGATTATCCCTGTCTTGCTCCATTTTCCATAAGCCTTCGACTCGGCTGCTACCCCTGCCACCACAATAGGATTCTAGGTGCCCTCTCCACTCTTTCTTGGTGGATGACCTTGCCTTTTACACACCCAGGAAAAAGAAGAATGTTTTCTTTTCTTGGTGTGAACTATGTCAGTGAAGTGGGAGCTCCACTGTACTGTTGGCCCTGGAACAGGGGTTGAGGGCACATCTCCATGCAGTCAAAAATCTACATATGACTTTTGACTCCCCCAAACCTAAAGTAATAGACTCCTTTGACCAGAAGCCTTACTGGTCACATCAAGAGTTCCTGTCATGGCTCAGTGGTTAACGAATCTGACTAGGAACCATGAGGTTGCAGGTTCGATCCCTGGCCCTGACAAGTGGGTTAAGGATCCGGTATTGCCATGTGCTATGGTGGAGGCCACAGACACGGCTTGGATCCCGAGTTGCTGTGGCTCTGGTGTAGGCTGGTGGCTACAGCTCCGATTGGACCGCTAGCCTGGGAACCTCCATATGCTGAGTGTGGCCCTAGAAAAGACAAAAAAAAAAAAAGAGTCAATTAACATGCATTTTGTATGTTATATGTATTTTCTACTGTATTCCAACAATAAAACACGCTGGAGAAAAGAAAGTGTCCTTAAGAAAATTGTAAGGAAAGAGAAAATACATTTGCAGTACTCTATTATCTGTACTGTAGGTTTCTATATATGTCATCTGTTTACAAGATGAATCTCCTGTCAGTACCTACACCAATATTGTCCTATATAGTACAAAACACTATAGATGTTCTACGTATTACTAACATTAGCCATCAAAAATGAAAAGATAATGGGAAAAAGAAAAATTCATGTCTATTTACCTGCATGGCGATTCATGCATTGATCATGAAGAAGCATCAGTACAGTTGCTTTATGGTAGCCTAGTGTAATCATTACTATTCCTTCACAGTAGACCATATACTACAGAATGAATTGTAATAAAATTTTTTGTGGTGTACAGCATCACAGTCATATTCATAGCATCTTTTTTAAAAAAAACCAGTTACATGTGATGATAGGCTGATAGGCAATTTCTCCAGCTACAAGAGAGAGACAGTATGGTAATGTAATTCTTTGAAAACAATGTAAAAAACAGTAAGAAAACTAACATTATTAATTTTATGTTAAATATCACTCACCTTATATACCTACATATATTTTTTACATTTATGACACACCTAACTTTTTCTTAATTTGTTGATATTTCTAGGCTATGCAGTTCATCTGCAAGTTTTTCATATTGTTGCAAATCTCCCCAAATTTTTCCAATAGATTCACTGAAAAAAATTCACATGTAAGTGAACCATGTTGTTCAAGGGTCATCGGCACATTCATGAGAGAAGATGAATGAAAAAGGAAAAAACGTCTTAGTGTTATTTTGAAAATAAGGTTTACCCTCCAGACACTTAAAATGTTTCAGGGGACCCCTCCAGGGCTCCCCAGCCCATCCCTGGAAAACTGCTGATCTAGGATAATGTTAACTTCAGCCAACTGGAGTGATAAAGTGTATCAGCCTTTCCAAATTCTTTTCATATAAATGAAAAATATACATATAATTAAACAAATCATTATTAAAAATAAGATTACCCACTGTAGAATGTGTATGTCAACTCTTCTCCCAAATGAGCAAGCTGCTCACTTTACAGAAGGTAAGACTATTCAAAGCAGAGAGTGGAAATATGTTATCAAGGAGTCACACTGAAGGTTCTCTAATACCCTTCTCAACACAGTCGTGTCCTTACTTAGAGCCTGCAGTTCAGCATGACTTGAGGTTTATCAGTGGAAAATATATCACTAACCAATTCAGCTTTCTTTAGTTTAGTTATGCATTTGCACTTAATAAATAGGTGCATCCAAAGGAGAGGATATAGCTGTTCCCTGGTGTTGTATTTTCTTTTTAGCAAAGTTCCAATGGTCCTGTAAAGAAGTCCATGCGTGAGAAGGCGGTTGAGAGAAGGAACGTCAACAAAGAGCACAATAGTAACTTTAAAGCCGGATATATTCCAATCGATGAAGATCGCCTGCATAAGACGGGGCTGAGAGGGAGAAAGGGCAATTTAGCCATCTGTGTGATTATCCTCCTGTTTATCCTGGCTGTCATCAATTTAATCGTGAGTATTTAGTACAGAATATCCTTTTCTTAATTACTGGGGGGAAGTTTTCAACAGTTTTTCAGTGAAACCTTGGACTTTGTTTCTGTAATTTCTTTCGGGACCTCTTTTCTCTTTCCTATATGGAAAAAGTCTAGCTTTATTGTGCTTTGCAGATAGATATTTCATTTTTTATATATAATTGAAAGTTTGTGGCAACCCAGCCTCAAGCAAGACTCTTGGTGCCATTTTTCCAAGAGCTTTCACTCAGTTCATGTCTCCATGTGACAGTTCAGTCATTCACGCAACATTTCCAACTTTTTCGTTATTGATGTATTTGTTATGGTGATCTGTGATCAGTGATCTTTAATATTACCATTGTAATTGTTTTGGGTTGCCACTAACCACGCTCAGGTAAGACGGCAAACTTAATTGATAAACGTGTGTGTTATGACTGCTCTGCTGACCCTGTCTCTCTCGCCTCCGGCCTCCCTATTCCCTGAGACACAACAATATTGAAATTAGGCCAGTTAATATCCTTACAGTGACTTCTGTGTGTTCAGATGAAAGGAGGAGTTGTAGGTATCTCACTTTAAATCAAACGTTAGAAATGATTAAGCTTAGTGAGGAAAGCATGTCAAAAGCCAAGAGAGGCCAATAGCTAGTCCTCTTGTGCCAAATAGTCCAACTGTGTCTGCAAAGGAAAAGTGCTTTTTTATTTGTTTCTTTTTTGGCCACCTGTGGCACATGGAGTTGCCAGGCCAGGAATCAGATCCTAGCCACAGCTGCAGCAACACCAGATCCTTAACCCATCATGCCAGGCCAGGGATTGAACCCACATTCCAAGGCTCCCAAGACACGGCCCATCCTGTCGTGCCACAGCGGGAACTGCAGAACAGTTCTTTAAGCAAATTAAAAGTGCTGCACCAGGGAACACATGAGTGAAAACAGCCTTATTGTGATGAGAAAGTTTGAGCGGTCTGGGTAGAAGATCAGACCAGCTACAATGTTCCCTTAGGTCAAAGCCACATCCAGAGCAAGACCCTAACTCTCTTCAACTCTGTGAGAACTGAGAAGGTGAGAAGGCTACAGAAGAAGTTTGAAGTTGACAAAGGTTCATTCCTAAAGTTTAAGAGAAAAAAAGTTGTCTCTGTAACATAAAAGTGCAAGATGAAGCAGCAAGTCCTGATGTAGAAGCTGCAGCAAGCTACCTGGAAGATCTTACTAAGATGAGAAATGAAGGTGCTTACACTAAACAAATTTCCAATGCAGACCAAAAAGCCTTATATTGGAAGAAGATGCCATCTAGAACTTTCACAGCTAGGGAGAAGTCAATGCCTGGCTTCACAGCTTCAGGTGGACAGGCTGACTCTCTCCTTAGGGGCTAATGCAGCCGGTGACTTTCAGTTGAAGCCAGTGCTCATTTACCATTTGGAAAATTCTAGGGTCCTTAAGAATTATGCTATATCTACTTTTATACTCTGTCTGTGAACTATAAATGGAACAACAAAGCCTAGATGGCAGCACTTCTGTTTACAACATGGTTTGCTGAATATCGTAAGCCTACTACTCAGGGGAAAAAAAAAAAGATTTCTTTCAAAAAAAATTTTTTTTTTTTTTGTCTTTTTAAGGCCACATCCAAGGCATATGGAGATTCCCAGGCTAGGGGTCTAATCGGAGCTACAGCTGCCAGCCTACGCCACAGCCACAGCAATGCCAGATCTGAGCCTCGTCTGCAACCTACACCACAGCTCATGGCAATGCCGGATCCTTACCCACTGATACGGATCGAACCTGCAACCTCATGGTTCCTAGTCAGGTTCATTTCTGTTGCACCAAAACGGGAACTCCTTCTTTCAAAATATTACTGCTCGGCAGTTCCCGTTGTGGCGCAGCAGAAATGAATCCGACTAGGAACCATGAGGTTTCAAGTTCAATCCCTGGCCTCACTCAGTGGGTTAAGGATCCGGTGTTGCTGTGAGCTATGGTGTAGGCCGGCAGCTGTAGCTCCAATTGGACCCCTAGCCTGGGAACCTCCATATGTCATGGGTACAGCCCTAAAAAGACAAAAGACAAGAAAAAAAAAATCACCAAAACATTACTGCTCATTGACAATGCATCGGCCACCCAAGAGCTCTGATGAATGTACAGTGAGATTAGTGTTGTTTCCATGCCTACTAACGCAACATCCACTCTGCAGCCTGTAGAACAAGGAGTCATTTTGATTTTCAGCTCTTATCATTTAAGAAATACATTTTGTAAGACTATCGCTGCTGTAGACAGTGATTCCTCTGATGGTCTGGGCAAAGTAAATTGAAAAGCCTCTGGAAAGGGCTCATTCTAGATGCCATGAAGAACATTAGTGATTCATGGAAGGAGGTCAGAATATCAACAATAACAGGAAGTGGTTTTTTTTTTGGTTTTGTTTTTTGCTTTTTAGGGCCACATCCATGGCATATGGAGGTTCCCAGGCTAGGGGTCCAATTGGAGCTACAGCTGCCAGCCTATGCCACAGCCATAGCAACATCAGATCTGAGCCGTGTCTGCGACCTGCACCACAGCTCACAGCAACGCCAGAGCCTTAACCCACTGAACGAGGCCAGGGATCAAACCTGCAACCTCATGGTTCCTAGTTGGATTGTTTCCATTGCACCACAATGGGAACTCCAACAGTAACAGGAGTATGAAGGAAGTTGATTCCAACCCTCATGGATGACTTTGAGGGGTTCAAGATTTCAGTGGAAGAAGTAACTGCAGATATGGTGGAAACAGCAAAAGGACTACAATGAGAAGTGGACCGTGAAGATAGGACTGAATTGCTACAATTTCATGATGAAGCATTATACCCTGAGGAGTTGCTTCTGTCGGCTGAAAAAAAAAAAAAAGTATTATGTGGGAGTTGTGAGTTATGTTTTATTGGAGGCAGGAGTTCCTGTCCCGGCTCAGTGGTTAACAAACCCGACTAGCATCCATGAAGATGTGGATTCAATCCCTGGCCTCGCTCAGTGGGTTAAGGATCTGGTTGCTGTGAGCTGTGGTGTAGGTTGCAGATGCAGCTCAGATCTGGCGTTGCTGTGGCCACAGCCACAGCATAGGCCGCAGGTGCAGCTCTGATTTGACCCCTACCCTAGGAATCTCCATGTGCCATGGGTATGGCCCTAAAAAGACACACACAGACACACACACACAGATTTCGACTATTACATAAACTTAGTTGATAAGGCAGCAGCAGGCTTTAAGAGGACTGACTCCAGTTTTGAAAGAAGTTCTACTGTGGGCAAAATCTATCAAACAACAGTGCATGCTGCAGAGAAATCATTTGTGAAAGGAAGAGTCAGTTAATGCAGCAAACTTCATTATTGTCTTATTTTAAGAAATTGCCACCCCATACCAGCCTTCAGCAACCAGCACCCTGGTCAGTCAGCAGCCATCAGCATGGAGGCAACACCCTCCACCACCAAAAAGATTACAATTTGCTAAAGGCTCAGGTAATGTTAGTATTTTTTAGCAATAAAGTTTTTGTTTGTTTGTTTGTATTTTTAGAGCCACACCTGCGACATATGGAGGTTCCCAGGCCAGGGGTCCAATCGGAGCTGTTGCCGCCTGCCACAGCAACATGGGATCCGAGCCATGTTTGCTACCTATACCACAGCTCACAGCAACTCTGGATCCTTAACCCACTGAGTGAGGCCAGGGATTGAACTTGCAACCTCATGGTTCCTAGTTGGATTGTTTCCGCTGCGCCACAATGGGAACTCCAGCAATAAAGTGTTTTTTAATTAAGGTATATACATTGCTTTTTAGACATGATACTGTTGCACACTTATATTCACTTGGAAATCAAAAAAGTTTGCGGGACTTGCTTTGTTACAGTATTCATTTTATTGGTGTGGTCTGGAACAGAGCAACAATATCTCCAAAGTACGCCAATGACCCCCTCCTAACCCTGCACCCAACCAGGGGCAATTCTTTCTGCCTGAGGATGTTGCCCAGAGGAGGGGCAGGATGGGTTTCTGCACTGAATGCAGCGAAGTCTGCATCCCGAGCACTGAGACTCCCTGATCCTCCTCCTCCACCTGCAGCTCCCTGCCCAGGCTTACAACCCCCAGCAAGAGACAGAGTAGCCTTCTCTGCTATTCTTGGGGTTTTTTTGTTTGTTTTGCTTTTGTTTTGCTTTTTAGGACTGCACTTGCAGTACATAGACATTCCCAGGCTAGGGGTAGAATTGGAGCTTCAGCTGTCGGCCTACGTCACAGCCACAACAACGCCAGATCCAAGTTGCTTCTGAGACCTTCCCCACAGCTCACAGCCATGAGTGTATCCTTAACCCACTGAGCAGGGCCAGGGTTGGAACCCACATCATCATGGATACTAGTCGGGTTTGATGCCGCTGAACCACAATGGGAACTCCAGCTTTTAGGTATTGCAGTTAATACCTTGATAAAAGTAAAATTGCTTTTGTTTATGAGTGGAAAATCAATTAATGTATTCATCTCACCGATGAAACTTTTAGGAAGTTTGATCCTTTGGCAACTGTCTTTTCTGTGTTTTCCAATTATGTTAGATGCACAGTACCTATTAACAGCATACTTGATTTCTTTTTAGATAACACTTGTTATCTGGGCTGTGATTCGCATTGGACCAAATGGCTGTGACAGCATGGAATTTCATGAAAGTGGTCTGCTTCGATTCAAGCAAGTATCTGACATGGGAGTTATACATCCTCTTTATAAAAGCACAGTGGGAGGAAGGCGAAATGAAAATTTAGTCATCACTGGCAACAATCAGCCTGTAAGTAACAGTGCAGTTAATGTAAATTGAGAACCGTTAGAGAAAAATTCTTTGTAAAAACCTAGAAGGAGTTCCCTTGTGGCACAACAGGTTAAGGACCTGGCTTTTCACTGTTGTGGCTCAGGTCACTGTTGTGGCACGGGTTCAATCCCTGGCCCAGGAACTTCCACATGCCACAGGCACAGCCAAAAAAAAAAAAAAAAAAACCCAGAACCTAGAGTTGATTATGGAAATGGATATTTTCCTTTAGAGAAAACTCATAAATATATTTAGTAATATTGCTGGTCTTCTGATCTACTGTTGTTAGATACTCTCTCTCTCTCTCTTTTTTTTTTTTTTTTTGCCTTTTAGGGCCGCACCTGCTGCATATGGAAGTTCCCAGGCTAGGGGTCAAATTAGAGCTACAGCTGCCAGCCTACACAACAGCCACAGCAACATTAGATCTGAGCCGCGTCTGCGACCTACACCACAGCTCACAGCAACGATGGATCCTTAACCCACTGAGCAAGGCCAGGGATCGAACCCGCAACCTCAGCGTTCCTAGTCGGATTCATTTCCACTGCGCCATGATGGGAACTCCGATATTTTCTTAATATTCTTGATTTTGTTCCCTGGCAGCATTTTCTGGGATAGATATAGTTACTATAAGAATACATAGTTTACTCTTTTCCCCTCCATATGAGGAAACCACTTAAAAGCACACCTTCCCGGGTTAATGTACCCTCCACAATCTGGGATTCTGGAAGAGAATATGCCAGTCTAGTCAGTGGCAACCCCTGCCAAGTGACTTCTATAACATAGGTTTTCAACTGACCAGAACCTCAAGGAGGCATCGTCACTGTTCTCCTCCCACCCCCCCAGCTTAGCTCTGGGTCCCTGTGCTCTGTGAGCGGCTAGTTCTGCCAAGCATTACAGCAGATAAGCATGTAAGCCCTCATTTTAAAGAGCCCTTCTCCTACCTGGGTGGAGGGGCTGAAACAGACAGTTAAAATTATTTAAAGTTAAGTCTGTTATTATAGTGTTTTTTATAATGTTCTTCTGAATTTTGGGTTCAGTCTTCTTTGAAAACATGTTCACGATAAAGTGTTTTTCTGCAGATTGTTTTCCAGCAAGGGACAACAAAGCTCAGTGTAGAAAAGAACAAAACTTCTATTACAAGCGACATTGGTATGCAGTTTTTTGACCCAAGGACTCAGAATATCTTATTCAGCACGGACTATGAGACTCATGAGTTTCATTTGCCAAGTGGAGTGAAAAGTTTGAATGTTCAAAAAGCATCTACCGAAAGGGTATGATATATTTTTCTTTGCTTTATCAGTGAAGAGAATTATTACCTAAAGTTACAAAGTGGGGGGAGGCAGTTTTACTGATACAATGCTGTGAAGGAATTAACTCCAGAACAGTGGAAAGGATTGCTTCTCATTTGTCCTTATCTAGCTTGTGTGGTCACTGTCAAATCATTTCTTTATCGCGACATCTGTACAATGTGAATAAAAATACCTGCCTTTCATATTTTGTTGTTGAAATTCCCATTCCTCCATCTCTAATAATAATTCTAACTTTAACTTAGAAACTCTCCCTCACTACTTTTTTTTTAAATTTTCAGATTACCAGCAATGCTACTAGTGACTTAAATATAAAAGTTGATGGACGTGCTATTGTGCGTGGAAATGAAGGAGTATTCATTATGGGCAAAACCATTGAATTTCACATGGGTGGTAATATGGAGTTAAAGGCTGTGAGTATTTTTAAGGGTTTAAGAGACTTATTAGATTCTTGGTTATATAAATCCATATGTGGCAAGAATACAGTTATGAAAATGATATTGTAGTTGCATATTTTTGACATGGAAAGATGTTCAAAATGGATTATGAGGGGAAAGTCATAAAACAATCTGTGAAATCTCATTTTTATTTTTTACTTTTATGGCTGCACCTGTGGCGTATGGAAGCTCCCAGGCTAGGAGTTGAATTGGAGCTGCAACTGACAGCCTACACCACAGCCACAGCAACACATGATCCAAGCCGCATCCAAGACCTACACTGCAGCTTTCGGAAAGCCGGATCCTTAATCCATTGAGGGGGTAGGGATTGAACCTGCATCCTCACAGAGACAACGTCAGATCCTTGTCATGCTGAGCCACAATGAGGACTCCATTTTTATTTTTCAGATTATGTGTATGTTTATAAAAACCTAGAAGGGTTTACCAAAATGTCAACAGTGGTTAGTTATGACTGGAAGGGTAACAGGTGATTTTCATTTTATTTATGCTTGCTTTTTATTTTCTAAAGCTTTTTTTGCATAATGATGCCTGTATTATTTTTAAAGGCGAACAAACAAAACAGGAGTTCCCTTCCTAGCTCAGCAGTTAACGAACCTGACTAGGATCCATTAGGATGTGGGTTCGATCCCTGGCCTTGCTCAGTGGGTTAAGGATCTGGCATTGCTGTGAGCTATCGTGTAGGTTGCAGATGCAGCTTGGATCCTGTGTTCCTTTGGCTGTGCTGTAGGCTGGCAGCTGTAGCTCCAATGAGACCCCAAGCCTGGGAACCTCAATATGCCGTGGGTGCAGCCCTGAAAAGCAAAAAAAAAAAAAAAAAAAACAGGAAAGAAAGAAAGAAAAACAAACAAAAACAGCAAAAACAGCTCCCAAAAGAGAATTAGGGAAGATCAAAGTAAATATCCATGCCCTGGAGTTGACGGAGCTTTTTTTCAGTTAAAGACTTTTCACATCTCTTCCTGATTTTGTATCTAGTGATATGAAAATCAGTCATCAAATACACAAAATATGTTTTTATTTATACATCTATTATATAAAGGAAAAAGATTTTGCCTTTACTATACCTGTCAAAACGTGAAATTTTCTCTCTGCCTCGCATGTTATAGCTGAACTTAAATAGGTAATATATTTCATATAATGGAGCCGTAAGTCCAAAAATATTTTACTTGCTCACAATTCTGGTAAAGCATATGTGTTCAAAATGTCTATATGCTACCTAACTAAACCTAATTAAATTTGTTTTACCAAACATTAAGTGACAAAAGTGAACTTAACCCTAAGGACTTTAAAAAAAATTAATCATAGGGAGTTCCCATTGTGGCTCAGTGGTAATCAACCCAACTAGTATCCATGAGGACGTGGGTTCAATCCCTGGCCTTTCTCAGTGGGTTAAGGATCCGGCGTTGCTGTGAGCTGTGGTGTAGTTCGCAGACACAGCTCGGATCCCGTGTTGCTGTGGCTGTGGTGTAGGCCCAGAGCTGTAGCTCCAATGCAGCCCCTGGCCTGGGAACTTCCATATGCCACAGGTGCGGCCCTGAAGAAAAAAAAGACAAAAAAAAAACCCTAATCATAGTTCAAAAAAAGGTTTAAAAATATAAGTTTTTTCACTTCCATAAATACCTTTCCCCTTGAAGAATATGTTCCAGTCTCTAAATAATGAATATGAACCTAAAATGTGATTCTTGTCAGAAACTCAGTAGTGATGCTAGGTATTTTTTGTATGTGCATTGTAGAAGGAAGCCATTCCTCTGAGAGAATAGTATTGTTGAAGAATGGTCACAGTGTGGCTGTTGTTCAATGCATCAGAAACACAAAGAAGCAAGAGATGTTATTGATTTGTTTCTAGCCATTAGCAAGTTATAAACCTATAACTTTTAGGTTATAACTAAACCTAAATCTTTTTCATTTTTTCTATCTGAAAAATCTACCTGTTGTTCATATGACAGTATTAAATACTTTAAAATACGTATACACTGTTATCAATTTCTCCACAGTTAAAAAGAAGCCAGCATAGAAAAGATAATTAGTTTTATGATGCAGTTACTATCAGAGGTTAGTTTTTAAGTGTATGGCTAATCTTTAGAAAGAATTTTATCCCTTAGACTGCTTTAAAAAATACTGCTGGAGTTCCCTGGTGGCCTAGCAGTTAAGGAGTCAGCGTTGTCACTGCTATGGCTTGATCCCTGGCTCAGGAGCTTCCACATGCCGTGGGCACGACCAAAAAAGAAACTGCTAAGATGAATATCATATCACTTATATATGGAATCTAAAAAAATAAATAAGTAAATCTGTATACAAAACAGAAACAGATTTGTAGATGTAGAAAACAAACTTACAGTAAGCAAAGGGGAAAGGGGGACAGGGAGGGATAAATTGAGAGTACTGCACTGATGGATATAAACTACTATATATAAAATGGTAAGCAACAAGGTTTATGATATAGGATTTACTGTATAACACAGAGAACTATATTCAAAATCTTGTAATAACCTATAATAGAAGATAACCTGAATATATATATATATATATATATACACATATATATGTATGTGTGGATCACTTTGCTGTATACCTGAACTAACACAATATTATAAATTCACTATACTTCAATTAAAAAAAAAAAAAAACTGGAGTTCCCGTCGTGGCGCAGTGGTTAACAAATCCGACTAGGAACCATGAGGTTGCGGGTTCGGTCCCTGGCCTTGCTCAGTGGGTTAATGATCCGGCGTTGCCGTGAGCTGTGGTGTAGGTTGCAGACACGGCTCGGATCCTGCGTTGCTGTGGCTCTGGTGTAGGCCGGTGGCTACAGCTCCGATTCAACCCCTAGCCTGGGAACCTCCATATGCCGCAGGAGCGGCCCAAGAAATAGCAACAACAACAACAATAACAACAACAACAAAAAAAAGACAAAAAAAAACTGCTTTAGCAATTTAAAGAAAGTAAAATTACATGACCACAAGATGGCAGTGTGGGAAAAATTTGAAAATTCCATGTACTATCACAACATCGTCAGCCGTTTCCCTTACTTCATGATGAACTTTCATTGCTTTAAATCCCCACTATGAGGTGATGACGCTCAGCTTTGGAACTCCTGCTTTGATCTCCCCTCTGAACTAAGATTCACATCTTTAGCTGCCTTCTCCACTCTAACATCTAATAGACATCTCAAACTCACCAAGTCTAAAGTCTTCATACCCTCCCTTCCTAAACGTGCATTTCCTTCAGTGTGTCTCATTCTCGTTAAGTGGCACGCATTCGTTTATCAGCAAAGCCTTCAGGCTCTACCTTCAGAAAATGTGCAGAATCTGGCTGATTCTCATCACTGCCACCTCCACCACCACCGCCATGGTATAAACCACGGTCCTCTCCAGCTGCCCTGCAAGAACAGCCTTCTCAGTGGGCCCTCTGCCTACTCATCTCACCTGTATTCGGTTCTTCTTACAGCAGCCGGAGTGATCCTTTTTAAAAGATGATGTCACTCCCCATTCAGAACCCTCTAAATGGCTTCCCTTCTGATGCACAAAATCCAAAGTCCATTCCCTGGCCTAGGTATCTGGCCCCTGGCTATTTCTTTGACTCATCTCCTACCAGTTGATTCCCTCCCTCTCTCCTTCAGCCACTCTGGCCTCCTCTCTGTTTCTCTGTTCCCAGAACGCCAGGCTCATGCTCATCTTGGGGTCTTTTCATGTGCTCTTTCCTCTGCCCAGTTACCCACATGCCTCACTCCCTCCTGTCATGCAGTTTCAATGGACTGTGACCTCATCAGAGAGGCCTTCCCTGTACATCTTCCGTAAAGTAGAACTCCCACCTGGTCACTATCTCTACTTACCCTGACTTGCTTTCCTCCCAGGATGTCCTATTCGTTTTACCTGTCTAGGTGTTTACTGTCTGCCCCTCCCCAGTAAAATGTCAACCTTCTGAAGACTTGGACTTTGCCTGACTATCCCAGCATCTGGAATAGAATCTAACACATAGGAGACATTTAATAATTATTTGTTGAATAGATGAAAAGAAGACAAGGAAGGAAGGGAGAGGTTTAGGAATTCCGAAAAAGAAAGGGCCTCTAAGCAATGAGGTCCCACTGTACAGCACAGGGAACTATATCCAATCTCTTGGGATAGAACACAATGGAAGATAGTATGAGAAAAAGAATATAGGAGTTCCCGTCGTGGCTCAGCAGTTAACAAACCCGACTAATATCCATGAGGACACAGGTTCGATCCCTGGCCTCGCTCAGTGGGTTAAGGATCCGGTGTTACCGAGAGCTGTGGTGTAGGTCACAGACATGGTTCAGGTCTGGCATTTCTTTGGCTGAGGCGTAGGCCGGCAGCTGTAGCTCCAGTTAGGCCCTTAGCTTGGGAACCTCCATATGCCTTGGGCACAGCCCTAAAAAGACAAAAAGAAGGAAAAAGAATACATATATATATATATGTGTGTATATATATATGTGTGTGTGTATATATATATATATATTTATAACTGGGTCACTATGCTGTACAGCAGAAATTGACAACACTGTAAATCAACTATACACTAAAAAAAAATTTTTTAAAAAGGTCTGCAGTGCAAGAATATTCCTGGGATGGTGGCTTGAGAAAAAAGAACCTCTAGGCTGTTTTGAGTGCCTAGTCTTCAAAATTAATATGGTTTGGATCTTCATTTATGATGTTGCAAAAAAATATCATTGGAAATTAAAATTACTTTTCTCTAGGCAAAAAACAGTCTTTTGCTTCTCATCATCAGAAACATATTAATCAGTAACTGTTAAAACTCTCTTAGGAAGAAACAAATGCAAATGATCCAAGACTGTATCGGCATCAGTCTTATGCGCTTAGGAATTTTGATATAATTGTTAACTCTTGAGAAATAAACTGATACACGTCACGAACAATATAGAGCTCGCTAGTTGAACCTTTACTGGTTTTGGACTTTTCGTTGTTGTGGTTTTGGTCATGACCTTACTCTTTCTTACTGCCTTCGGTTCTTGCTGATATTGCAATGAGTTTTGTTTATTAACTTTGGTCTAGTCCCTCCTCGTAGATGTAGCTAAACAGTGTGCTTGTTCTCCTGATAGGAAAACAGCATCATCCTAAACGGAACTGTGACAGTCAGCACCACTCGCCTGCCCAGTTCCTCCAGCGGAGACCAGTTCGGCAGTGGTGACTGGGTGCGCTACAAGCTCTGCATGTGCGCTGACGGGACCCTCTTCAAAGTACAGGTGACGGGCCAGAACATGGGCTGCCAAACCTCAGACAACCCCTGTGGAGACACTCGTTAGAAGCAGCCGAGAGGTGGCCAACGTGTTCCTGACGTGACTTGACAGTTTTTACGAGTAGGCATGCAAATCGTGTTTTTATAGAGTTATGATAACTCATAACTCTTTTATCTGCAGAGCAGTACTGTTAGCTATCATGTAAGCCCCACGTTTAAAAATATCCTCAGAGAGCCTAAATTCTTACACATTTCATCAAGTTGCACTGATCTTCAATTTACAGTCCTCTGAAATAATTTGAGAGAAGTGAAGGCAATCAAAATCTTTGAAGAAGTGGGGTTTTTTGGTTTTGTTTTTGTTTTATTTTTAGGGCTGCACTAGCGACAAATAGAGGTTCCCAGGCTAGGGGTCTAATCAGAGCTACAGCTGCCAGCCTATACCAGAGCCACAGCCACGCCAGATCCAAGCCACATCTGCTACCTACACCGCAGCTCACGGCAACGCCGGATCCCTAACCCACTGAGCAAAGCCAGGGATCGAACCTGCAACCTCATGGTTCCTAGTCGGATTCATGTCCGCTGCGCCACAATGGAAACTCCTAAAGAAGTGTTTTTAAAATGCCACTATTCCTTGTCTGAAGGAGCAAGAGCTGAAGCACCTGTTGAGACTCACTCTAAGTAAACTCGTGGTCACTAATGGGGATAGACCCACTGAAGATGTTGAAAGGTACACCAACAATAAGTGTTACGTGCTTTATCTTTTGATTTCGAGGAGGAAAGGCAGATTTTTAATGCATTAACCTTCAGCCATATTCTCACATGCAGGTGAAGTCATTAAAGAATTTCACATGCGGGAGATAGTAAGAAACTATGGTTCCTTAGTTTTGCACTAGGAAGAAAATTCTATTACTCTGTAATAGAATGTTTCCTGGTTCAATGTTGACAAATGTTGTGTTCACAATGTGGTAGAAATTAAAGTCCCATTTCACCTTTACCTGTTCAGTGATGGCGATAGCTGTCTTTTATTGAGCATCTTACACCGCAAGGTGCTGTCTGTGTAAGGTCCCTAATTCTCACCTCGACTCCAGAAGCAGGTGTTGTTATCCCAGCTTACACATTAGGAAACTGAGGATCAGAGAAGTTAAGAAACTTACCTAATGTCACAGAGGAAATAGCAGAGGCAGGATTGGAATTTGGGTGTATTTCAAACCTAGATGGACCTGTTTCTAAACACCACATTCTTTTCTCTATCTGCACTGAGTTTTAATTATTTAAAACTCTAGAAACACGAACAAAAGCTAATTCAAACTTAGCCAAGCAGATGGGAATCAAACAAAACAAGTATGCATACTCTAGTTAGAAGAGTGTCCAAACAAATGAACAGTCGCTGTCAGATTTTAAATTATCTCAACCCAATTCCAAAATATTACCCTATAGAGAGCTGCACTTGGCCTAGTTATGGATCACCCCCATTCCCCAACAGGGGTGCCCAAGTGGGTAAGAGAATTGCCAGGATATGTATTCCCTCTGCCCTGGGGGCTTCCTGGGGGGGGAGGCACAGGAAGGCCATCCCCAGGCATGTCCTCCTGGCCAGGAATGGCTCGTGGATTTACCCTAGCGAATCATACAGATACCATCTCTTTTAATGTCTGCCAGCCCTTGAAAAAAGTCAGGAAGCACTAGGCTAAAGAGTGCTGATGCAGGAAACAATACAAGTAATTTTGACATAGGTGTGAGAACTGATCTCTGCTCCCAACATCACCACCCACTGTAATGATTTATAACCCTCAAGCCAGTTGATTTTTAGTGTATTTTTGATTTGGCTTGAAAGGAACTCTCTGGTATTATTAAGACACATAGCATCAGGAAGAGAGATTCCAAAGCAGTGTGCTGTAGACAGTAGAGAGAAATCATGCGCCCCACTCTGCATTCACGTATAACACTATTCTGTCCTGGTCACTTTGAATTATGCAGATAAGAAGATCAATACAAAAAAACCATTTGCATTCAAGATTGTTATAGTTCTCACCGAGAGAAAAACCAAATACCTTGGAGATGAGGAATAGTCATTAAGGTGTACTAAAGTAGAGACCGACTTACTACTAATGCTGAGTGAAGAAAAAGAGTGGAATTTTTGACTTCTGGCTGTGATCAGTTGTAGTGATTTTCAGAACGTATATGAATATATTCAGTATCACTTAATAGCGGAATGATATTCAGGAAAACATCCATTGGAATTTTCATTCAGATGCTCTGTGTACTTGTAAAACTTTGCATTCGTTAACTTGTCTGCTCTATTTAGATTTGTTTTGGAAGTTTATTTAGATAAATATTTTTACGAAAAACACAGAACACTCTGTGGCAGAGTATTATTTATTGACCGTAATTCATGAAATAATCTATTTTTACTCCTCTGAGAAATACTTGTTTTTGATATATCTCCATTAAGTGCTTTTGTCATGCGAGGATATTTCGATGTTTTTATAAAACTGATTGTTAAGGTAACAGGTATAGTATTTTAGGACACTTTACGGGCAGCCTTTGCTTTTTCATGGAAACCTACACCTGAAAAATTCCCTGGGAAGCAGAAAAAGAACCAACAGTCCCTTCTACCTGCCATCTCTTTTGCGTAACAGCATCGCTCCTCGTTTCCACCACCAGATGGTATTTTTCTATAAACTGAAATGTTAACTTTGCCTCTTCTGCCCGTCCCTCCCCTGCATGGAGAGCTGCTCTGCCAAGAGCAGGCTTAGGGGCAGGAGAGGACCAAGACAGAATCCCAGAAGATGGGGCAGACACGTGCTTGCTTAAATCACCACAGTCCTTTAGAGTGACGAGGGGGACAAGTGAAATGAAAGCAAGCTATTGTAAAGGCTGTCTAATGGGCAGATAAAAAAAAGCGAAACAGCGCACAGTAGGGACTATGTATGGTCTGTCATATTTTTAAATATACTTGTTTGTATTCTTTTTGCCTTATGAAAAAAACAAATAATGTGTAATAGTTTTGAAGGGTAGAAGTTCTACCTAGTTTTGAGTGAGTTTTCTTCAAGAGGGTGAGAGTGTTACGATGCTAAACTTGCCCAAAAAAGAGACCACTGAGATGCTGATAATTTTAGTAATCTTTTAAAAAATGTTGAGGAGGCAAAGGTTACAAATTATGCCATACCAAAATAAATCTATAAATCTGTTTGGGGTCACTACTTTGACTTTCGATTGATTCAGTTTGTAATAACTCTTAATGACCTCTGTTTACAATAAAGACTCTGTAAAATTGTTTGCTGTTCATTTTTTAATTGCTGAAATATTAGCAGGTTTCCACTTAATCATATAAACGTGCCGAATGTAAATACAGCTTGAGCCTTGGACGCTGCCGGTATTTGTGTAATCTCTGGAGTCCTGGAGCTCAGAGTTAGAAATTGTACAGCCCCCGTCTGGCAAGCCTCTCTCCAGTGGCTTTTCCCCCAGTATCCCAGGGGAATGTGCATCTCACTGTCCTTGTCACCCCTGTCAAGCTGCAAGAGGCCAGACCCTGGAGGCGAGCGAGTTGGTTTGCCATAGGGCAGGCTCCAGGCCAGATGGGTGGAGCTTCAAAGACTCAGGTCTAAAATCCCCACCTGGCATGATTCAGAGAGAGAGCGAGCCGCTTGAAAACTCCCTAAGGAGCAAAGGTATGCCTTAAAAACTGTTACTGTTGTGTTCTTTCTACATCTTAGCAAAGCCAGCCTCTTCTGCTTTTTTTCTTCTGTTTTAACGTCTCTTTCTTTTATATAAGAATGACCTCTTCATTTCCTTTCTACTCTCTGTGCTTTCTATCACTGTCTTCCTACCTCTTTCACTGACACACACAGCCACACACACCTACACACACCCAGTATTTCTAACTGCTTCCTCATACCTCAGCTTGAATATGTCCATTTAAATATTTGCCTTTCACCTAATTGTTTCCAGCATTCTCAGAAAATTTTTTCTGGAGTTCTCAGGTGTTCCTTAGCTATACATAAGTTTGTTGTAGTATATATGTACATATGTAGTATTTATAAAGTAATACTTTTTACTTTAGGATGTGAGATTATCTTTATCTAGCTGTTTTGAATCTCAAATCTGTTACTTATCGATAAATCTCTTCAGCCTAGAAAGAATCAGGTGAGTTAAAACCTTTAAGTCCCTTTAAGAAAAATTGTCTTTCAACCACGTTTCTCTTTAGTATTGTCATGTGCCTGTGAATGATGACTATAGTTTTTCGTTGCTGATGTTATGATATTAGCTGGCTATATTATATATGTATAATAATTACAGCTTTGAATATAGTGACAAATATCTTTCTGACTTTACAACTTCATTCCATTTCTGGTATTGCATGAGAGACACACTTGAAAAATAAATCACTGCTCCATGCTGTAGGGCACCTTTGCAGTTCACGGCCATGTGTACCTGAATTTAGATGCCCTTCAAAATACGGGAGAACTGACCTGGTATGAAACCATGCTTAAAAAGTAGCATGGTAGATTTCACCCACTCTATGCATTCATGTATCCAAGCAGAACATGACTGCAGGCTATTAGAAATATAAAACATGGGGAGACATATATAGATATCTAGATATCTACTTGAATATATATATATATATATATATATATATATATATATATATATATATTTATAAACATAGCCCATAGCCCTTACCATCTGGGAACCTACAATCTTTTGAGGTGTTTAAAACAGACACAAAGCAGAGCCATAGCAATGCAGGAGAGTGTTGCTCTTCTGTCTAACCGAATGTTACTAAAATGCATTTTTTTCATTCAATAAATATTTACTGCAAGATTTCAGAAGACGTAAGTATGAAATAGAGGCCAAAGCAGGAAACAAGGTTTTCAAGCCATAGGGTTTGTAGTGGAGCTGGAAGGATAAATGTAGGATTTGAACTGAGGAGAGGAAAAGGCATCGGGCTTAGAATTGAGCTGAACTAACAGCCGATTTTTGCCTGAGATCGATATACAAACTGAGGTGTGCAAGCCCCATCTTCTAGCTACTCCACATGGACATTTAAAACTAGTTCATGAAGTTAGGCAAGTAATGCGAAGGCTGGGACACTAACCTGAAGGATTTGGACTATAAGGATTTTGAATGAGGGAATGAATGAGGAAAAGAGTATTATGAGATACTCTTATTTGGAAAATTGTTGGGTGAATCAAGAAGGAAAACCAAGAGGCAGTGGCAGTAAAAATGATTAGACCATTCTAGAATTGCAGATTAGTGATAACTAGAGTGGTACCATTAGAACAGAGTGGAAGGGACAATTTGTTGTAAACTGACATGCTGAATAATGTGTTATTTGTACAGACACTTATTTTTTTATTGGAACTTAGTTTAATTAAGTCAGGACATTCATTTACTTTTAAAATGGTTTTCTGGGTATACCTTAATCCATTGTGATTTGTAGACACTTGTTTTAAAAATTTTCATTGCTTCTCAAGAATCTTTGACAAAAAAAGATACTTGAGTTCCTGGACCTTACTGTATCTTCACAGGTTTTAAGCAGAACATCCTTTTTATAACCCATTTTTTTATATTGTATATGTCTAAATGATTTCAAAAGGATTTGAAAAGCCATAGAGACAAGGCTTGTAGTTCTTCTAGGCATTAAAAAAAAAAAAAATCAATTGTGTCTTATGTGTGTTGAACTTTCCACCCATTCAGCTCTACAGCTTAGTGTAACTGGATGGCTTGTCACCCACGAGACAAACCACATGGCTGATTACGTGATTACGGTGTCGTAAGATAAGCACAATAGACTTTGCTCGAAACTAAGGAAGCAGAGAAGTCTTTAATCTTGGTAGGTTTCCCTCACTCCAAAGCTGACTGCAGGGTGAATGATCCTGGAAAAGGAGAGACAGAGGTGAGGCCCAAATGAATATGTATTTTCTGACAAATCAGGGGAGCCTTCTTTAAAAATGTGACAAAAATGTAATTTTATACTGTGGCTAATACCATTTTGGTAGCTACATTTTGCCCCAATTGCTAAGAAACCAACCATTCACTTAAACTGGCAGTCAAGGCAAGAGAACATTCCTAAATCTTAAATTGAAAGTTGAATTTGCTTATTTGCTTATTTACTTATTTGCTCTTAGTTTTTACAGAAGTTATTTTGAATAAGTCCATTAATTTTTCCTTTCCCCAGGCATGATGAAAAACCTGTGTTTCCGAATCCTCACCATGATTATAGGTCTTTGTTTGACTGGTACAATGACAAACCCATCAAGACAAAGCAGTAATTTATTCAATTCTGAGCGCCAATGGAACAGATATCTTCCGACAGAGCATTCTGCTGCTGGAAAGCATGCGACACCCGTGGATACACAGGTAGCAGCCACAGTGGATACAAGTTCCAATTTCTTTAGGGGTCTCTTACAAATGCACATGAGAAAAGAAGAATGGAATATAAAACATCTGGACCTCAGTAACAGTCTCATACCAAAAATCACCTTCAGCTCTCTTGCACATTTTCACAGCTTGGAAGTACTGAACCTCAGCAATAACACCATCCACTCCGTGTCATTGGACCTACCCAGTGTTAAGTCGTCATGGGTGAAGCGCCACCAAGGCAGCTTGAGAAACGGGCTTCCATTTCTAAAGTTGCTCATTCTCAAAGGAAATAAACTCGGCAGCATTCCCAAGGGTAAGTACCATTTTAAAAGACAGACTAGGCCAAGACTCAATGAGTATGCAGAGCATTAATGTTTTATGACAATAAAAATTCCAGGTTCATTTTCTGTTTCAGAGAAACAGCTGAAAGGAAAGCAATTTGATCAGAGCAAATATAATCAAAGGAGTTTTCTAGTGGAATTTTAACCTATAATACATGGAATTTATAGTCAAAACAATTTAATCTCCTAGTACTATAACTTACATTAATCTTAGATGGAGTTGTCAAGAGATACTAGGAAGTATTTAACTGGTAAATAATAACATGTAATTTTAAATTACCTACTTTGCTTATGCTATCTTCATTACTAATTATAGAAAGTGCCAAGCAGTGACTACTTCAGATACTTTTAATATGTCACACTATTCAAATTAAATGTCGCCATATTTGTAATTTTTGTTTTTATAGACTACATTTATATCTGCTTATCTAGTTGTCCTCCAAAGGTAGACTGCAAATATGCTAATATTATATATAAACTTTCTTATTTTCAAATCAAAATCAGAACTGCTTATCAGAACTACACATTATTATAATAAATTCTCAACCATTCTGACACTCAGTAATCTAGATGTTGGGGTTTCTGAGCTAATCCATCAATGTATTATTTAGAAAATGTATCAGGAAGTTCCTATTGTGGCTCAGTGGAAATGAATCTGACTAGCATCCATGAGGATGTAGGTTCAATCCCTGGCCTCACTCAGTGAGTTAAGGATATGGCATTGCCGTGAGCTGTGGTTTAGGTCGCATATGCGGCTCCAATCTGGCATTGCTGTGGCTGTGGTGTAGACCAGCAGCTACAGCTCAAATTGGACCCCTAGCCTGGGAACCTCCATATGCTGCATGTGTAGCCCCCCAAAAAAAAAGCAAAAAAAATTTTTTTTAAAGAAAATGTATCAGATTCATAAGCCAGAGATTCCTTTTTATATACAGGAGTGCTAGACAGTTTCCTTTCCCTGTTTCCATGTTGGTCACTATTTACTAAATTCTGATCTTATATAAGACCCTGTGCTGAAAAAGAAAGTGTGAGGATGTTGTCATTTTTCTCCATCTGAAATTATTCGTATTTAGTTTTTCTCATTTTGCAGCTATTTCATTTAATGATTTTATTTCTATTTCTTTATTCATTTATTTTTTACTCTTTCTCCAGTTTCTGGTCCAGTTTTAAGCATAATTTTGACAGTAATAGCTTGGCAAGTAAAAGGGCAATTATTACAGTCACCGCATCAGCAGAATTGTGTGAGAAGGGTAGGCATCTTCTCTCCCTGACCTTTTCCATAGAAACAAAAATGTGTAGTATTTTCAGTGCAAAGTGTAAACTAATTGCATTTCATTCTGTGATTTGCATCATATTGTCCTTATTACAAAAGGAATGCCTGTTATTTGCAGAATGTTAGGAATTAAAGAAAAATCTATAGGGAAACATTAAAGTCCCTCATAATACATATTTTTCAAGTTTATTCTTTATGCCTGCCTATATAGTTTTCTTTCAAAATTGGATCATACTGTCCATAATATTTCCTAGCATAATTTCATATGACAGAGTATTTTGAACATCTTGACCTAATTAAGCAATCTCATAAATAGTATTTTAAATTAGTGAATAATTTTCATATATACCTATATAATCAGTTCAATCCAGCAATATTTCGATTATTTCCACTCAGTTTGCTATGACCCTTTGATGAACATCATTAAAGCTACACACATCCAGGAGTTCCCATTGTGGCTCAGTGGTTAACGAATCTGACTAGGAACCATGAGGTTGCGGGTTTGATCCCTGGACTAGGAACCACGAGGTTGCGGGTTTGATCCCTGGTCTTATTCAGTGGGTTAACGATCCAGCGTTGCCGTGAGCTGTGGTGTAGGTTGCAGATGTGGCTCGGATCCCGCATTGCTGTGGCTCTGGTGTAGGCCAGCGGCTACAGTTCTGATTAGACCCCTAGCCTGGGAACCTCCATATGCCATGGGAGCGGCCCTAGAAAAGGCAAGAAGACAAAAAAAAACCCTACATACATCCATATGCTATAACGTGTTTTTACAACTACTATAGTAGATGTGACTCTAAACCCACAAAGCCAAGTGTGCTGGAGATAATGCCGTCTGTTGTTTATAACAGCGGAATTGCTAATTCTGTGTCCCCAGTCTGCTCATGTCATTTGGGGTGGGATGTAGGGGTACTTACACTTAGCGTCAGTCTTTCATCAGCTTTCCTTTGTCTTTTCCTAGATTAGTACCACAGCTTTAGAATCTTATACCCTGACAAGGCATCAAGTGTGGATGCGTGAGTGTGTGTGGGCGTGTGGGGGGGGTGTGGGTGTGTGCCCCCATCCCTTACTCCCTCTAGCCAGAGAACATTTCTTTTCAGTCTTTCAATTTGGAGAAAAGTCCTCCCTACTTTTGTTTCTTCAAATCTGTCTGTCAAGGAGTTCCCATCGTGGCTCAGTGGTAAAAACCCAGCTAGGATCCATGAGGACATAGGTTCAATCCCTGGCCTCACTCGGTGGGTTAAGGATCCGGCGTTGCCATGAGCTGTGGTGTGGGTAGCAGACGTGGCTCGGATCTGGCCTTACTGTGGCTGTGGTTTAGGCCGGTGGTTGCAGCTCCAATTAGACTCCTAACCTGGGAAACTTCCATAAGCTGCATATGTGGCCCTAAAAAAAGGCAAAACAAACAAACAAAAAAAAACACCTCTGTCTAGATCTAGAAATTCCTTTCCTCTAAAAGTTTAGGAAAAACAAAAGCCGAAAAGACTTGTAGATGCCTCTGCTTTCAGCCTTGCAATGAGTCTCCCCTGGAACAATTAACACAGAGACCACTTTCTGCTGGAACAGAGAGAAAGGAAACAGGAAAATAGAGAAGTAAAGAGTTCATATGATCCCACCACAAGAGTAGATGGAGGAATGCTGAATTTATCTCCTTCAGGCTGATGAATTCCGGAGTTAATTGATAGTTAGGGTGAAAACATTTCATTGAAGGACCAAATATCCCTATAAATACAGATGCAGCCCCATCTTCTCTTCCCAAGTTAAACTTCCGCCTCCCAAAATATCAGAAAATATGTTAAACTTGCAAGGGAGGGGGGAAAAAGATATGAAATAAGCAAATCCTGTATCCAAAATTCTAATAGAATTCTAGCAAAGAAAAGCACAGAGAGATGAATGAAATAGATGGATGATGGAAGGCCAGTGTAAGCCCTGAATCTAACTGGATATAATTCAGGCTTCTTTTATCCATAGTATTTTGTGATTTCAGGTATTTCCCTGGAATCATCAGATACTTTCAGTTTTTATTAGGTTGAGTCCCCTCTGATGCCCCTTCCTATTTTATGATTCTGTAACTGTGGGCAACTCAGACTTTTGAATGGGAGGGAAAACTCTGGTAAGGGAGAAGTGCTTCCTGGAGTGCCATCTATTTCTAAGCTTTGTTCTTTTTTGATTCCTTTATCCTAAGCCTACTTAAAGGTAAACATGAATCATGTAATATTTACTCAGAACTGTGAAGATTAAAGGAAGGATGTACCTCAAGAACCTAACTTAACACAGTCTTTGGCATAATAAACAGTAGCTATTAAAATATGTGAAAAGTACCTTACAAACTTGCAAAGATCAGTTATTATTCCTCTCCGCACAGATTGAGAGTAACAATTTTATAGAAATAAGTGATACATTTATTTTTGTCTACATCTAACGTATCCAGTATTGCCTTGAGCTGTGGTGTAGCTCAAAGATAGAGCCCAGATCCTGCATTTCTGTGGCTGTGGTGTAGGCCAGCAGCTGCAGCTCCGATTCAACCCCTAGCCTGGGAACTTAACATATACTGCTGGTGTGGCCCTAAAAAGAAAAAAAAAAAAAAAAAGACGAGGGCTGATTTTATGAATCAAGTATCTTATCCAGAACCATTCCAGACTCTCTTCCAATTCTTATTACTCTTTGACCTTGAATCCGTAACCCTTGAGTATCATTATTTTATGTTATCAGACGATCCCATTTGGGAGAGCATTTAAGAAGGTCACAGTCCAAAGGAATGTTTCTGAGATGGTGTAATGTCTGGGCCTAGCCTCTGTGGCCTTTTTTCCAACAGGCTCTGAGCTCACTTCTTGGAAATAATAAAATTGCCTCTGGCCATTTAAATGCAAAGGCCAAACAAACCCCTGCCTCCCATGGCCTTTGCGCTCCTCAGAAAGCAGTTCAATCAGTAATTCCACCTCCAGCAAAGTGCTTCCATATTTCTCTCCCAACATTCCACTGTCTTAAAATACGAAATGTACTCTCTGATGCATAAGACCCACCTCGCCACCTCCCCTGCTCGGATTCACCACGCGTACATCCCCTTAGTGAGAAACAGAGCCGAGTATCACGGAAGAGTTTACCCAAATTTCCCAACTCCATCTTGAGAGACCCCCAAACAGAAAGGTTATTTGCTGGACTCGACCAGTTCTCTTAATAACATTAAACCTTAATTCTCTAAAATTGGAAGTAAAAAGGGAATCTCCCTGTGGGAGGAGTAACTGACCCTCACAGTCTTAATTCCCATCTGCAGAAGGTGAGCTTCTTCCTGGGGTTCTTGGCTTGATATTATGAAGGGAGTTGACTAAGAGCCTATTCTTGTAACTCTCTAGGTTCAAAAGTTTCCCCAGAAGTTTCCTCATGCCTCTTTGCAATCTATCTTTCCCACCCATCATCTCTCTCCTGCCCAAGGAATCACTGATCTCCTTTCGGTCACTGTAGATTCGTTTATTTTATTTTTGTCTTTTTATTTTTTAGGGCTGCACATGGGACATATGGAAGTTCCCAGGCTAGGGGTTGAATCAGGGCCGTATGCTGGCCTACACCACAGCCCAGCCACAGCTACACAACATCTGAGCCTTGACCTACACCACAGCTCATGGCAACACCAGATCCTTAACCCACTGAGCAAGGACAGGGATCAAACCTAGTCAGATTCATTGCCGCTGAGCCACGATGGGAACTCCGTTTATAATTTTATATAAATGCAATCACTCCACACATTCTTTGATTTTTGCTGTGGCTTCTTCAGTATAATTATTTTTAAAATTCATCCATGTTCTTTCATGTGTTAAAAGTTCATCCCTAGAGTTCCCTGGTGGCTCAGCAGGTTAAGGATTTGGCCTTATTGCCACTGTGATGTGGTTTGATCCCTGGCCCAGAAACTTCTACATGCTGTGGGCACGACCAAAAAAAAGTTTATTCCTTTTTATTTCTGAGTAAAATTTCATTGTGTGGATATTCATTTACCTGTTGGCCCCCCCTTAGGCTGTCATTTTTGGCTATTACAAATAAAGCTGTTAGCCAAAGGGATGGAGAAAGATAAATCATTTGTCTGAAATTACTATAGCTACTCTACTTTTATTTTATTTTATTTTTTTAGGGCCACACCCATGACATATGGAGGTTCCCAGGCTAGGGGTCAAATTGGAGCTGTAGCCACCGGGATACGCCACAGCCACAGCAATGCAGGATCCGAGCCCTATCTGTGACCTACACCACAGCTCATGGCAATGCCAGATCCTTAACCCACTGAGGGGAGCCAGGAATCAAACCTTCGTCCTCATGGATGCTAGTCGGACTCATTTCCACTGAGCCACAATGGGAACTCCCTCCACCTTTCTTTAGATCAGTGTTTATATAATGGTTTATCGTTCTCAATCACCAGGGGTAAAGAAAGCACTACTTAATGATAAAGGGGTCAGTTCTTGAAGAAGATATATTAATTCTCAACACGAATACACAGTTCTCTTATTGGTTGATGCCAAAGTAACGGGTGATGCTCGGGACTCTCAGTCATCAACCTTATGGTTCCAAGCATCTGGGGTCTGTGTGCTCGTGGTCAGCATGCACTTAACTTTATCCACCTGCTGGAGGTGTTAGTATCTGCAAAACAACTCAAGGAGGAGTTCCCATTGTGGCTCAGCAGGTTGAGAACCCAACTAATATCCATGAGGATATAGGTTCGACCCTTGGACTCACTCAGTGGGTTAAGGATCCAGCATTGCCTTGATCTGTGGTGTAGGCTGCAGACATGGCTGGCAGCTGTAGCTCCGACTGGACCCCAGCCTGGGAACTTCCATATCCCGTGTGTGTGGCCCTAAAAACCAAAAACACACAAACCAAGAGCCCTCAAGGAATTGTCTGTAGCCCTTGGGGAGGAACTGAAGGTCCTCAACTTTGTTTTATGGCTAAGCTATTATTATTTTGTCTTGCTTGACTGTTTTCCTTTGTTTCTGCATTTTCCCACTGCTCTTTGTAACTCAGGGAAAACCTAGGAGGCTAAAGCTCTTCTACAAAAAAGAGGTAGAGAACATGGGGATCTAGCCCCAAGAAAGCCCCACAGGGTCCGGCTCAGTTTCAAATCCACTGTCACAGTTGGAGGTTTCAACACCCATCAACTGATAGAGACCAAGCTAGGCATCGTCCCCTGCCCTACTGAACTCCAGGGGCACTAATTCAATGAAACAGTCGATATGGTAGGAGCCATGAGCACACAGCCATACACAGGTTAGGCAAATATTGGGAAAATATTAAGAAATATTTTCTTTTCTTTTTCTGTCTTTTTGGGGCCACACCCACAGCATATGGATGTTCCCAGGCTAGGGGTCAAATTGAGCTACAACTGCCAGCCTACACCACAGCCACAGCAACACCAGATCCGAGCCACATCTGCAACCTACACCACAGCTCATGGCAATGCCAGATCCTTAACCCACTGCGCGAGGCCAGGGATCGAACCCGCAACCTCATGGTTTCTAGTCAGATTCATTTTCGCTGCACCACCATGGGAACTCTGGCATATGACCTTTTTTTGCTCAAGAATATTGGAATTATACTCTACTTTTCTGCAGCTTACCTAATTTCCTTCCCGTTCAGTCAGTTCATCTTGATCTCCCCCATTCTCTTTTAAAACAACTCAGTATTTTGTAGTCTTGATATACCATTCTTTGTTTAATCATTTCTCTATTCTGAACCATTTAAGTTGTGTCCAGTTTTCCACCATTACAAACAATGCTGCAGTGTATACCGCTAATTTATATTTTAATTTGCTTTTTAAATTTAACAGGGCTATGGAAACTGAAGTCATTACAGAGTTTGGATCTATCATTCAATGGGATATCAGAAATTGGTATATCTGATTTTCATAGCTGCCTGCAACTGGAAAACCTCCACTTAAAAAGCAACAAGATATTCAGAATCCATCCAGCAGCCTTCAAGGACCTAAAAAAATTACAGGTTAGAAAATAATGTTTATAATATTTCAAATATGCAGACCTATAGGCAATTACACGAGAAGAATATTTCCACTGAAGAACTGATTCATGTCCAGTAGTACTAGCTACTAATCAAAAATTGTAAGTCTATTTTAAGACTCTTATAAGGAGTTCCCCTGTGGGTCAGCAGGTTAGGATGTAGGGTTCAGTGAGGATGTGGGTTTGATCCCTGACTTTGCTCAATGGGTTAAGGATCCAGCATTGCTGTGAGCTGTGTGGTAGGTCCCAGATGCAGCTCTAATCCCTAGTTGTTGTGGCTGTGGTGCAGGCTGGAAGTTGCAGCTGCAGTTCAACCCCTAGCCTGGGAACCTCCATATGCTGCAGGCAAGGCCCTAAAAGAAAAAAAAAATTCCCCTATAAGAGCTGAAGTCTCTCTCTTGCCTCAAAAATCCAAGCCTCAGTAGTGGAAGGAATTTTATTTGAGCACTAAAACTCAGCAGCAAGAATTAGCACGTGGCTTTTCCTAAATCAAATTAAACCCAGCTCCAAGTGTCCACTTACCAGTTGGCAAGAAATTAAATTTTAGTTATTAGCAAGGCTCTCTCCCTGAACCATAAGGTCAGGTGAAGGTCCCTGGGGTTTTCTGCAGTTGGGGACAATATGGGCCTATGGGAGCTCAACACCCATCTAGCCCAGGACCATATGGGCCTCTGCAGGGCAGTGACCCTGGTGCTTCCACACCAAAACTGGGCACAGAATAATACACATGATACATAATACACTAACCAGGTATCACGTGCAATTCTAAACATCAGACCCATGTTGGGGGGACTGATGGCACATTTTGGAGCCATGGTGCCTGTCTCTCAGGCACCTTGCTGTGAACCTCGGAGGTCCTGACAGCTGTGAGTTCGAGGAGCCTCCAGAACCCTGCTCTCATTCTATCAGCTTCAGCCCCTTCTCTGGCCAGGGCTGGAGTCTCACCCGAAGACCCAGCTGAAGAAGGAGCCACTTCCAGGCCCATGTGGGCTGTGGGCTGAGGGCTCAGTTCCACACTGGCCATCAGCCTAAGCCTGTCCCCGTTCTGTGCCACGTGGGCCTCCCCACAGAGATGTTCACAGAGTGGCAGCTCAGGTCAGAGCCCAAAGGAGAGAGGCTTCTACCAGGAGCATTACAGTTTTAGGAATACAATCATGGCAGTGACGGCCCATTCATCGCTTTTGCCACAATCTATTGGGTAGAGGCAAGGCCTAGGGCTTGCCTTTACACAAGGGGAGGAAGTTACTCCAAGGGCTTGAATGCTGGGGGCAGGCTTATGCGAGACCTCTCTGCCACAGCAGTTACCTGAGCAGAAGAGAAAGGCCATTTAACCCAGCAGTGCTCCCCAATCCACCAGAAACGGGTTGTCAGATTGCCTGGGAACCTCGTTTAGTGTACTGTATACTGATTAGAAGTCTATCTGTAGGAGTTCCTGTTGTGGCACAGCAGAAACAAATCCGACTGGTATCCATGAGGATGTGGGTTCGATCCCTAGCCTCGCCCAGTGGGTCTGGGGTCCAGCATTGCCATGAGCTTGGATCCTGCATGGCTGTGGCTGTGGTGTAGGTGGGCAGCTCTAGCTCCAATTCGACCCCCAGCCTGGGAACTTCCACATGCTGCAGATGCAAAAAAAAAAAAAAAAAAAAGGTCTATCTGTATACGTAATTTCCCCATGGCTGTTTTATTTCTGCTGCATTTTTATTGTGCTTTATAAGTCTTCTGCAGCTCAGAGGTAATAGATGCTGCAGGCCAACTACAAAACAAGCCCAAGAATATTCTATATCGTCTGTAATTCTAAATTACCTGAACCGCCCAGAATCGTACACTTTCTCCTTCTCTATGATCCCTTCTCCCTGTTCAGCAATAACTCTAAAAACTGGCTTGGGAACATAATGAGCACATTTGGTACCAGAATGTTAAAATAGATACCGTTGTTGCTGTTTTTCCCGGAGATATATTTAATATTTGTACTATATTATGCGTCTTTCCAGGTGGAAATCTTTTCAGAAAGCAGGCAGATTTTTTTCAAGGCATAAATTCATCATCACATGTCGATCAAAGGGACTGTTTCATTGGCATCTCAAATTAGCATTCTTTTTCTTAACCTTATGCCGTTTTTCTTAGAGCAGAGGTTTGTGTAGCAACGTTATACGCGTTTCCCAGTCTTTCTATAACGTACACTCCTTTCAAATAAAGAATGGTGGATGGTCACTGCTTTAGCCAAGTAGGACTATTCTGTTTTAATATTTTCTCAGAAATTATTCTTTCTGCATCATTTTATGAGCTTTCTGTCCTCGCTCCGGTTTTGCTTTCAGTTTCATGATTTGTAATATACTAACTGCTAGAAGGAAATAAAATTCACATGCACTGAGAAGAAAATACCCCCAAAAAGCATTAGGATGTTTCACTCCGTGGTTGAGAAGGGGGTACATACGAAGGCTACTGATCGTAGGCAAGGCCAGGCCAATAGGTATTTTTTTCTTCCCAACACCAGTCTCCTACTTTCTATTTTTGGCAACCTTCCCTTGAGAGTCAAGGGTGCTTAGTTACTCAACACTAGAAAGGTCCCTCTCACTACTGAGTTCAAGAAGGATTCTAACCCTCCATGGTGTGGCTTGGTTATGGTGCTGTTTTTACATCCGAGTCAACTCTTCTTGGGAATTTATATAACCCAAGATTCAGTGTTGCTTTTGCCCTGATGTTTATTAAGCAATTGACCTGGATTGTATTCAGTCGCTCTGGTTTCTATCCATGGCCCTCTTCTTACTTTTCAGCAAGGTTTGCATTTTCTCTTTTACGATTTTCGCCCAAACCCCAGGACCCTACTCCAGGCCTCCTTCGCCCAGCCCTTCACTCCTGGGGAGGGCAGTGGGAGCTCATACTCCACGAGGCTGCGTTTTGGAGTGTGGGAAGCATGCAGCTGGGAATCAGATCACAGCCCAACTTTGCCATGCCATTTATTCCTTCACTCCTTCATTCATTCTTTCACTATATATATATAAAACATATATATATATATATATGTTTTTTCCTTTTTTTTTTTTTGGTTTTTAGGGCCACACCTTCAGCATATGTAAGTTCCCAGGCTAGGGGTCAAATCAGAGCTACAGTTGCAGGCCTGTGCCACAGCCACAGCAATACCAGCTCTGAACCTACACCACAGCTCATAGCAACTGGATCCTTAACCCACTGATCGAGGCCAGGGATTGAACCTACATCCTTATGGATACTAGTTGGGTTCCTAACCTACTAAGCCACAGTGGGAACTCCCATTCCTTCACTATTTTCTAAGCAGTGGGGTACCAGGCCCTGGGGCTGAGAACTCTGTGGGATATACTCTGACAAGCCTAGTTTTCTCCTCTGTGGAAAAGGCGAAAAGGACAAAGTTGTTGGGAGGGTTGGAGATAAGGTGTGTCAAGCACCCAGTAGACTGTGGTACACAGCAGTGCTGGGCAAACAGTGGCCAGAGATAGAGCTGACTGTGCCTTCCCTGCAGCATCACGCCACTGCCATAACCAGCTTCTGCTGTGTGTTTCTAGAACCACTGAATCCTTTTTGTTCCCCAGTTCCCTCTGCATTTCATTTCTTTCTTTCTTTTTTCCTCCTTTGTCATAGATTAGTTGGCTGTAGGTGCATGGGTTTAATTCTGGGCTTTCTATCCTGTTCCACTGATCTATATTTCTGTCTTTGTGCCAGTACCATGCAGTTTTGACGACTGTTGCTTTGTAGTATAGTCTTAAGTCTGGGAGCCTGATTCCTCCAGCTCCATTTTTCTTTTTCAGGATGTCTTTGGCTATTCTGGGTCTTTTGTGCTTCCAAACAAACTTTAAAATATTTTGTTCAAGTTCTGTGAAAAATGTCCTTGGTAATTTGATAGGGATTGCATTGAATCTGTAGATTGCCTTAGGTAGTATTCTTTCTTTTTTCCTTTCTTTCTTTCTTAATGGCCACACCTGTAGCATATGGAAGTTCCCAGGTTAGGGGTCGAATTGGAGCTGTAGCTGCCAACCTATGCCCCAGCCACAGCAACACCAGATCCTAACCAGGTCCACGACCTACACCACAGCTCACGGCAATGCCAGATCCTTAACCCACTGAGCAAGGGCAGGAATTGAACCCACATCTTAATGGATACTAGTTGGGTTCATTACTGCTGAGCCACAACAGGAACTCCTTTTTCTTCTTTTCTTTTCTTTCTTTTCATTTTTGGCTGCCCCAAGGCATATGATGCTCCCTGGCCAGGGATCAGATCTGAGCTGCAGTCATGACCTAAGCCACAGCTGCAGCAATGACGGATCCTTAACTCACTTTGCCAGGCCAGGGATTGACCCTGTGTCCCAGCATTCCCAAGATGCCGCCGATCCCATTGCGCCACAGCAGGAACTCCCCCAAATGCCTTTTGTTCGCAGACTGTCCTAAATTTGTTTCTTCCCGGGCAGGTTGTAGACCTCAGCAACAATGCTCTGACCACCATCCTGCCGATGATAATCGTGGCTCTAGAACTTCCCCACCTACAGGCCAACTTGGCTGATAACCAGTGGCAGTGTGACAACAGCGTGGCAGTCTTCCAAAATTTTATTTCAGAATCCTGGAGGGAAAAGTGGAACACAGTTTGCAACAAGTCCACAGGTAAGTCAGGAGCACCTCTTCTCTCAGAAATGCTCCCATTTAAACAGAGAAAAGCACATGAAAAATTTGGTCTCACTTGAACAATGACAGTCCCCCCCAGAAGCAAGAGTGCTGACCCATAGCATTGGTCATCCTTGGGCTGGGTCGCAGGACAATCATCAGTACCCAACTGCTTTCATTGGTTCATGAACGATTTCCTTTATGTGGTTAAAGAAACCTAGTTCTGGAGTTCCCGTCGTGGCACAGTGGTTAACGAATCCGACTAGGAACCATGAGGTGGCAGGTTCGATCCCTGGCCTCACTCAGTGGGTTAAGGATCCGGCTTTGCCGAGAACTGTGCTGTAGGTTGCAGACGCGGCTCGGATCCCTCATTGCTGTGGCTCTGGCGTAGGCTACAGCTCCGATTGGACCCCTTGTCTGGAAATCTCCATAAGCCATGAGAGCAGCCCTAGAAAAGGCAAAAAGACAGAGAAATAAATAAATAAATAGAAAAGAAACCTAGTTCTACTTGCTTGGGAACCACCAGATTTAGTCCAAAATAGAAATTTCACGAGGAGAGAATGTTCCCCTCAAGCTCCCCAACGTCACATTTTTATCCCAAACACAAACAAAATGATCAGAGCAAGGATTTCTAAAACTCGAAACGTAATTACTTAAAATGCTTGCCAAGCTTCTGAAAGTATACCCCTATATGAACACGAAACATACATATTTCAAAGTGTATTTTTCTTTTATTTGTCCCCTGCCACTCTCCCAAACTACTAGAATATGTTACTGGAGTTGAATATTCTGGAAAGCCTTTTATTTTCCCACTGTTAGCTATCTTGGCTAAATCGCAAATTTTTTTTTTTTTTTTTTGGCTGCTCTTGAGGCATTATGAAAATTCCCAGGCCAGGGATCAAACCTGCACCAAGCAGTGACCCAGGCCACCACAGTGACAAAGCTGAATCCTTAACCCACTGTGCCACAAGGGAACTCTTAAATCTCAAACTCCTAACTGGGAAGGGGGAAGAAAGTATTTTTTTTAAAAAAGTCCTGGCCTCAGAGTCCCCATTGTGGCTCAGTGGGTTAGGAACTAGTATCCATGAGGACTCGGGTTCGATTCCTGACCTTGCTCAGTGGGTTAAGGACCTGACATTGCTGTGAGCTGCAGCGTAGGTCACAGACTCAGATCTGGTGTGGCTATGGCTGTGGCCTAGGCCAGCAGCTATAGCTCCGATTCGACCCCTAGCCTGGAAATTTCTATATGCTGCAGGTACGGCCCTAAAAAGACCAAAAAACAAAACAGAACAAAAAAAGCAAGTCCTGGCCTCTGTTCTATTCAAGGATGCTATGAAGTAGAGCCGTGGCCATGCTTACAAGGTTTAGGAGAAACCCACGAAGATGAGAGAGGAATGTTAATGCCATCAGCCACGCTTGCTTCACTGCTCTGTGAAAGCCACACCACCATCTGAGGGTGGAGGACAGAATGCCAGGAACCAGTAGAGAAACCTGACTATTGCTGCTGTTTAGAAGCACTAAGGGATGGTGAGGCAACGATACAGCAAGCACAGGTGGGGCTGGGGTAGATTCTGCTGGGGGTTGATAGAATATTCTCGCAAACGTGCAGTAAGGAGGCGAGGATGTGGAAGAAGGAGAAGCGACGTGGCCGTGGCCGTCCCTCCAGTCGGGCCCCTTCATTCAGTGGACAGCAATTAGGCAGGAAGCCTAAGAAACACACAGCCTGGTGGGCCCGGGAGCGGCAGATCAGAGCCTGAGAGCCACGTGTAAATGTGCACAGAGCCACACACACGCTCTTGGCATCAGGAAGCCAATCAGCCGCTCAAGCCGCTCATCATGTAACATACACTTCAGGAGTATCCATCGTGGCGCAGAGGAAACAAATCCAACTAGGAACCTTGAGGTGGCGGGTTCGATCCCTGGCCTCACTCAGTGGGTTAAGGATCCGGCTTTGCCATGAGCTGTGGTGTAGGTCGCAGACTCGGCTCGGATCTGGCTTTGCTGCAGCTCTGGCACAGGCCTGTGGCTACAGCTCCGATTGGACCCCTAGCCTCAGAACCTCCATATGCCACGGGAGTGGCCTTAAAAAGACAAAAAAAGAACAAAACAAAACATACACTTCAAATCTAGCTAGATAAGGACTGAGGGCGCACAGAGGCTTTTAAACCACTGGAGTCTTATTTCCCTGTCCACTCAATGTGTGCTTTTACCTCCCCCATCCCACGCCCAGGGAAGGAAGAGGCATACCAGTGGGCCCCCAAAAGCAGAACATCAGGAGAGACCCGCCTCCCTCGCATTAACCTGAACCACCCGAAAAGCCTTGGAAGGAGCAACGCTGAGAGCCCCGGAGAGGCTGGCTTGTTCTCTCTGGGGAAGACAGATCCTGCCCGCCCTGAGGCCGGTGAGCAGCAGAGACGGCTGCGCAGACGGGTTAGGAGCACCCAGGATGGGCAAACTGCTGGCAGAAAGGAAGCGGCTTCCTCTTCCCAGGACCTCACCCTGGCCGTCTGCCTGGCCGTCTTCATCACATTCCTCGTGGCTTTCTGCCTGGGGGCTTTTGCCAGGCCTTATGTTGACAGACTGTGGCAACAGAGATGCCAGAAAAAAAGTCCAGGCTCCGGAGCGGTGTACTCCAACCAGGGCTTCTACGATGAAATTGACACTCTGGGGAACACACAGCAGCCAAGGACAGATCGACACCAAACTTTCCAGGATGTAAACCTCTATGAGAACCAAGCCCCCGGCTGGAGGACAGAGGCCAGCCCACACACGGATGTTGCTCTTAAGGGCACGCTGCAACAGAGCAGAAAGGAGCCTGGTGGCCAGCAGGAAAGGGGACAATGCAGGGACCCCAGTGGGTCAGGAAGTAGAAGGGATGAGAAGCTCCCAAATCACAGCGCGGTCTGGCCCGATCTCCGAGCCCAGCCCGATGCTGAGTATACCCAAGTTACATGGGCAGGACAGGACCATCTCCACAGGGATGACATTCCTGCAGAAGGAAACTATGACCCCGGAGCCAGGGAAGTCTCCCCTAGTGAGCCCTCAGTGGGCATCGCTGCCGAAGCCGTGGGATTGCAAAACGGCCCTGGCTCAATCCAGAAGGATTTCAATGAGTCAGCCCTGGCTCAATCCAGAAGGATTTCAATGAAAATGATGGCTCCTCTCTCGGAAATGCCAACGCACACAGAAGCTCCGAGGCCTGGCGAGAATGAGGGAAGATGGGCTGCTGGACACTTACCTTCTGGGTTTTTTAAGGAGAACTTGCTGAGCGCACAGCAGCAAAGGCTCAAGGGCTTGGGGACAGAGGCAGAGCTTCCCTCCCACCACACTGCAGCCACACTCAGTGACCCAGGACACATGGACCCGTCCCCGCCTGCTCTCCCTCCAGGGTGGCGCCGGGACCCGCATGTCACTCCCGCTAACAAGGAACCAGAGCAAAAGCATGCTTCTGAAGCTTGGTACGAGTTAGACTCCAACTCTGATTCTGACGAAGGGTCTTTATTTACTCTAAGTTCAAGTTCAGAGGACTGGAGACACATGGCTGAGGAGGAAGAAGCCCTTGGCGAGGAGAGCGGGACAGCCCCCGGGCCCCTGGAAGACGAGGACTCAGGGGAAAGGAGAGACAACGTCATGTCATTAGAAAGCCTTGGGCACAAATGTGAGACTCAGGAAGATCGTTCTGAAAAAGCTCTCATCTCCAATCCAGTCTCCGGTTTGTTCGAGACTCACCTAGAAAGCGCCTCTAACATCAGTAAATTTGAGGATCCATTGACCTCGCCAGGGTCCGTGGGCCACAGTCCGTGCAGTCATGAGATCCCTGGCATGTCCATTTATGAGTACATCTCAGCTCTTCAGCCCCAGCCAGTAGAGTGGCATTGCTCACTTAGAGACTTGGAATTTTCAAATGTGGATATTTTACCTCCAACACCAGCATTTTCAGCCGAAGTTCCCTCAGATCCTGATGACAGAGCTGGTCACGAAGGAGATGTGGACATTTATAACTAAGAACCTTAGGTTCAGGGAATAGACACAGCTCAAAACAACCTTCCTTCCAAGATCACTGCAGGGGAAAAACTGAAGATCTTCAGAACAAGATTCAGAAGGAGTTCCCATTGTGGTGCAGTGGAAACGAATCCAACTAGTAACCATAAGGTTGCAGGTTCGATCCTTGGCCTTGCCCTGTGCTTTAAGGACCCAGCATTGCCGTGAACTGTGGTTTAGGTCGCAGATGCGGCTCGGATCCTACGTTGCTGTGACTGTGGTGTAGGCCAGCAGCTATGGCTCCGATTAGAACCCTAGCCTGGGAACCTCCATATGCTGCAGGCGTGGCCCTAAAAAGATGGGGAAAAAAAAAAAAAGAATAAGATTCAGAGGAAGACAACGTAAATGGACACCAATGCTAATGAGGAATTCATACGTCCTCTTAAGGATGATGATTCCAGAAAGGTTATAAGCCTAACACAGCTGCTACAATCCTCTGGTGAGGAACCAGCTCTTTGCTGTGAAACGGGGTGGGGTCAGGGGGATATTCTAAAGACAGTTCCTCTAGCCAAGTTCAATTATTAAAATGCCTCCAAATAAAACCAGCTCACTAAGAACAGGAGAGGACTTCAGTGTAAAGACTGGGGTCAGCATTCAGAGGGGACTCTGCTGCAGTTAGAAAAATCTGATTCTGACATTTATACTCAAATGCTGACCCAGAGAAACCTGATGGGCACTGGCTCTCTAGCTGAGGATGAGCTCTAGACAAAAATGAGAACCTTCAACTTGAAAATCAAAGAGGGTGAAACCACTGTGGAAAACAGTATGGGGATTCCTCAGAAAACCAAAAATAGAACTCCCATTTGATCCAGCAATCCCACTCCTGGGCATCTATCCAGAGAAAACCATGACTCGCAAAGACACATGTACTCCAATGTTCCCTGCAGCACTCTTTACAATAGCCAAACAACCTAAATGTCCATTGACAGAGGAGTGGATCAAGAAGATATGGTACATACACACATGGAATATTACTCAGCCATTAAAAAGAATGAAATACCAGCATTTTTTGCAACATGGATGGACCTAGAAATTATCATGCTAAGTGAAGTCAGCCATACAATGAGACACCAACATCAAACGCTTTCACTGACATATGGAATCTGAAAAAAGGACAGACTGAACCTCTTTGCAGAACAGATGCTGACTCACAGACATTAAAAAACTTATGGTCTCCGGAGGAGACAGTTTCAGGGGTTGGGGGGTTGTGCTTGGATTATGGGATAGAAATCCTATGAAACTGGATTGTGATGATCATTATACAACTACAGATGTGACAAAATCATTTGAGTAATTTAAAAAAAGAAAAAATCAAAGAGAACTCAACACTTTTAGTGCCTATTGAAGCCCTTAGATGGAGCTGCTGAATAGACTTTAACAAACTCTGCACAGAGACCAGTGCAGCTTTTTGGAGGTTGATTAGGGAACTACAAAATTGGACGGATTCTGAGCGATTCTAAATATTTGTTAAAAAGTAATGTTAAGGGAGGGACCATTTTGTAGAACAAAATGTAAATGAAAAATCAATGTTCAGGAGTTCCCTGGTGGCCTAGTGGTTAAAGATCCAGGCAGTATTTATATCCTTGGGGCCCTACCTCATTCCACAGTGACAGACACATCAGACTATGGCACCTGCCATACCTTACCCGCCCTGCTCCCCATCTTCTGGGTTGCACCACTGGCCTCTCCACTAAGCCCGGCCTCATCTGCCCCAAAAATATCCATGCTGTTTTTCAAGACACCGTTTATTTTTTTATTTTGTTTTTGTTTTGTTTTGTTTTTTCTTTTCAGGGCCGCACCCGCAGCATATGGAGGTTCCCAGGCTAGGGGGCAAATTGGAGCTGCAGCTGCCGGCCTATACCAGAGCCACAACAATGCCGGATCCTTAACCCACCGAGTGAGGCCAGGGATGGAACCCGCATCCCGATGGATACTGGTTGGGTTCTTAACCCACTGAGCCACAACAGGAACTCCCAAGACAGTGTTTAAGGGTCAGCTCCTCCATGAGCCTGTCTCAGCTCATTCCATCCAAGTAGAATGGACCACTGCCTTCCTCCCTTGGGCCCCGCCTTGTGCATTATGGAGAAAACAAGGTTTCACGTTACTTGACTGAGATCTACTGGATAATCTCCTGTGGGCCAGCATCTGGCTGCTGGGTGAAGTTCAGTTCCAGCAGAGAGTCTACGAAGCTGAAAATCATCTCAGCGTTGGCAGTTACTTTATGAAGGGAAAAACTGCTCCCTAGTCCATCAGCACTGAGAGAAAAGTATATACAGTGTTGACTGGTTTTGTTTGTTTTTGTTCACACTTCCAAAAAAAAAAAAAGGCTTCTGGTAACGTGGCATAAACAGCACACATCACAGGCATGGCAGTAAGGTAGCTCTGTGTCTCAGCAAGCACTCAAAAAACAAGGTTTTTTTGGTTTGTTTGTTTTTTTTTTTTTTTTTTTTTTTTTGCTCTTTAGGGCTGCACCCACAGCATATGGAGTTTCCCAGGCTAGGAGTCTAATAGGAGCTACAGCTACCGGCCTACACCACAGCCACAGTGATGCAGGATCCAAGCCGAGTCTGCGACCCACACCACAGCTCATGGCAATGCTGGATCTTTAACCCACTGAGCGAAGCCAGTGATCGAATCTGCATCCTCATGGATACTAGTCAGATTTGTTTCCACTGAGCCACGATGGGAACTCCCTCCATTTTTTTTTTTATTATTAAAAAAAATCTGGGAGTTCCTGTCATAGTGCAGCAGAAACTAATCCGACTAGGAACCATGAGGTTTCGGGTTCAATCCTGGCCTCACTCATTGGGTTAAGAATCCGGCATTGCCGTGAGCTATGGTGTACATCGCAGACACGACTCAGATCTGGCCAGCTCTGGTTTGATCCCTAGCCTGGGAACCTCCATGTGCTGCGTGTGTGGCCCTAAAAAGAAAGAAAGAAAAAAAAAAAACCCTCACTTTTCCTGAAGAAAAGTCTTTTTGCATTTACGTTTTTTTTAAGCATGGTTGATTTACAATGTTGTGCCAATTTCTGAAGTATAGCAAAATGACCCAGTCATACATTTATATGCATTGTCTTTCTTAATATATATTAAGTTCTATCACGGTCTATCCCCAGCACTGGCTGTAGTTCCTTTTATCATTGCTTTAACAGAGTATCTCAAATTTTTAGCGGCCTGACAATTCCATGATGTCCTATTTTCATCTAAGAAAAATTTGAAAACTCCCTAGTATCATTTATCTGTACATGTTTCTAAAATTATTAAATACATCTTGGATTAATGGCTACACATTACAACATATGAAACATGAAAATCTTTAAGAGCAACTAGTGCCGAATTTAATGGTTCTTGTTAATGTTACTTTCTACCCTTTAGGTTCAATAAAGTCATTTTCACTCTGATTGACAAAATTTCCCGTAATCCTCTAGAATTTTTCAAGATACAAGGCCTCAAGCCTCTCTCTCCCTCTTTTCTCAGAAAAGATCTGTCCAGTCCTCTTTAGCGGCCGTGCAGGCAGATCAAGGGAGGAGTTCCTGTTGTGGCTCAGTGGAAGTGAATCTGACTAGCATCCATGAGGATGAAGGTTCAATCCCTGGCCTTGCTCAGTGGGTTAAGGATCCAGTGTTGCCCTGAGCTGTGGCTGTGGCTGGGGATGGGGCTCAGATCTGGCATTTCTGGGGCTGGGGCTGTGGCGTAGGCCGGCGGTTGCCAGCAGTTGCAGCTCCAATTCCACCCCTAGCCTGGGAACTTCTATATGCCACAGGTGCAGCCCTAAAAAAGCCCTAAAAAAGCAAAAATTAAAAAAAAAATCAAGGAAGTCACCAGGAGTTACTGCTAGAACCACCAAACAGCAAATAAAGGCAAGCAAAGAGATATTGCTGTATTTCCAGTCTATTTGAAAGACAAAGTCATTCAACTCAGGCAACGAGTTTTCCTTGAAGAATGTCCAGACCCAAGGGAGAGGGAGGTGAGAGGGGGAGAAGGGGTTCTTAAAGCCTATACATTTCACTAGTGTTTTATACAAGATTACTGTGTCATCAGATCAAGTAAGGGGCAGACCACAGACTTAGGGCAGGAGGTCTGATAAGTAAGGGGAGAATACTGTCTTTCTGTTGCTTGAAAATCTTAAATGCAGGAGAACTTGAGCACAAGAACTGCGGCTATCAGAACAGTTTCTGCACAACCTGTAGCCAGTTTATATTTTCCATATGCCCAGGTATAATGTTCTACTACTATCTGAAAATTCTACGTGATATGGCCAATGAAAGCGTTATTCCATGTTAAGTTTCTGCAGACTCTTTATAATTCAGCATATAATGAACATCATGAACAAAGATGTCCCAAACCTGGACACAAAATCTTTTCAATCTTTTGCTGACATGTATTTCATCTGCGTTTGTGTGTCTACGGATCTACACTCCTTGGAGCAATGCGTACCGTTAAACTTGAAATGACATCTTTGCCCGTTTGAGTGAATACAACTCAAATATAATACTTGCTATTTGAAAAGAAAATTCTCGTTACTTTTCTTTGAATATCATCACTGACTCTGGCTTTTTGTGACTCAACATATTTTTAATTAACTATAAGTTTTTGTGTTATTTTTATTTTTTATATTCCATTTGTTGCAATTGAGCCAGTAGGTCCCCCATTAAGCTGGTCTCTGTCTCTTTCTCCAGAGAGATGATTACTTTCTGGCAATAAATGTTCCAACTCGGTTTAGAATATCACCCCAAGAATGGAATTAGCATCTCTCCAAGGAGACCTGCTTTCATTTAGTGGAGAAAAAAATAGTTCTGGTTTGTCTGCTATAATATGAAATGTGCTTTACTGAAAAACCTCACATTCTACAAAATCACCTATTACAAGCCATGGGATGAATAAAGTTGGGGAGACAGCTCAACAGATGGGTAATCTTGTAACCAAAGCACGATGAAAAACAAATACTGGTACCTTGGAAATCACCTTGGTTGACCCAAGCAGGCAGCCAGACATGGCTAGAGGCTCCAATAGCAGACATTAAAAATTCACATAAACATTGGGTGGAAATGTGGCCACAGTCTAGTTAGAGCAGAGCTAGGGGCTCTGGGACAATCTGGGCAAAAACCAGTTCTGAGCCAGGAACTTCCCCGACACAGGAGCCAAAAGTGGCACAAGGCTTGGATGCTCCTCTCTGGGCCTCCCCAGAGAGCCTATGCAGGTGCTCGCTTTCCATTTTTGCAAAGCAGAGCAAGAGGAAGCCTACTCCCAGTACAGCAGCAAGCTGTGGGATTGTTTTCTTTCCTGATGAAGTTCTATAATTCTACCCCTGCTTATAATTCTTATAGTTCTATAATTCTACCCCTCTATAATTCTTCCCCAGGCCTAGAGAAAAACTGATATGATCAAACTTGTCTTCTAGGTTAGACTGATATCATTCTCGAATCACACACTATCTAATTCCAATGCTAGAACCATGCTTTGTGAAACCACCGGTTTCTTCCCTCTTTGTACAAGCAGGGTACCTTGAGAGGTGGAGGCTATTCTCCCCCCTCCTCAGATCTGAGCTGTCTTGGGACTGCTTTAACCAAGAGGGGACAGCAGGAGTGACACCAAAGGACTTCTGGGATCATCATAAGAACTTTTGCAGCTTCCACCTGGAATGCTTGCTCTAGACAAAGCTAGCCCCCATTTAGGAAGTCTGATTACCCTACGGCCACCATGCTGTAAGGAAGCCCAAGCTAGCCACATGGAGAAGGCCCATGGAGAGATGCCCAGCCAGCTCCCCTTTGGTCCAGACATCCCTTCCTGGATGCTGAACATATAAAGATCATGATTTCAGAAGTTCCCATTATGGCGCAGTGGAAACAAATCTGACTAGTATCCATGAGGATGTGGGTCCGATCCTCAGTGGGTTGGGGATCTGACATTACCATTAGTGCTGTGTAGGTCGCAGATGAGGCTTAGATCCCTTGTTGCTGTGGCTGTGGCATAGGCCAGCAGCTGCAGCTCTGATTGGACCCCTAGTTTGGGAACTTCCATGTGCTGCAGGTGCAGCCCTAAAAAGAAAAAAAAAAAAAAAGACCTTGACTTCAGCCACAACCACCACCTGACTGCAACCTATAAAACCCAAAGCAAGAACAATTCAACCCAACTCATCAACCTCCAGAACTGTGAGGCATAATAGTAGATTGTCCTTTTAGACTACTAAGTTTTAGGATGCTCTGTGATGCATAGTTAACCAGAACAGAGAGGAATATACTGAACTAACATATAAAAATGAGGCATGGGGATGGAGAATAGATTATCTGTCGAGTGTAGCGGGTAACTGTAGCCAGGCTATTCAGGGGCAGAGCTAGAAAGGATCCCCTTTGTATACATAAGTTCACACTAACACTTTTTTTTTTTTTTTTCCCAGCCGCCATATGCAGCGGCTTGATGTGGGATCTCGGTTCCGAGACCAGGAAGTGAACCCAGGCCACAATGGTGAAAGCACCAAGTCCCAACCACTAGACCACCAGGGAACTCTCCCCACCTTAACACTTTTAAGGTTTATCGTTACATTTGCTCTATAATATACCTTCTAAAAATTTTAGTTCCTATTCTAAACTTGTAATTTCTATAGCACTTGCTGAGCTATAGAATTACTTATAACTTAAAAACAAATAATATAACTACTTATTTGCCTTATCCTTCCACACAAAATACGTCCAAAGTAAAAATGATACTCTTCACACAGATAATAAGACCCTGGGTGAATAATAAGATTTAACATTGCAGTGCTTGGCAGCCATATTTGGAACTATCCCATTACTGATTGCTACTCAAATTGCTTTGTTTTGATGTATTGGAGCTGAAACGTAAACAAAACTTCCCCATTGTGGTTAGGTTTTGAGATCATGAAAAGTCTTATTTTTACAATGCTACTGTTTCAAACACCAGAAATTATAATGTACTTTCTAAAGTATCAGTAGAGCCAGGAACAGCTTTTAGTAGAGAAAGGAGAAAATACAACTTGTTTTAAATGTACTTACTTTTGCAGTCGTTAACAAATACCATTTATACCTATTACTATCTTACCTGCATTTTGTGACTTTTTAAAACTTCTCTAAAATCCATTTCAGGATTATGGACGTTCAGGAGTTCCCGTCTGTGGCTCAGTGGTTAACGAATCTGACTAGGAACTACAAGGTTGCGGGTTCGATCCCTGGCCTTGCTCAGGATCCGGCTCGATCCGGCGTTGCCGTGAGCCGTGGTGTAGGTCACAGACGTGGCTCGGATCTGGCATTGCTGTGGCTCTGGCGTAGGCCAGCGGCTATAGCTCCAATTGGACCCCTACCCTGAGAACCTCCATATGCCACAGGAGCAGCCCTAGAAAAGGCAAAAAGACAAAAAAAAAAAAAAAGGACATGATTACGGACATCCAAACAAAAGGTTTTCATTTCACATGAGTAAAAAGAAACTTTATCATAAAACGATTTGATAACAAGAGAGTTCTGATGGCTTTACCCCAAATGGCTGCAAAACACAGCCAAAAAGAGTCACTAGAGACATGCAGTCTCATTTATCTGAGTCTTTTTCTCAAGCCTATTATTTAGCAAACATGCCCTAGTGGCAGCACCTTCTCTTTTCCATAAAGAGGTACTATTTGCATATAAAACCCAATTAAATGAATGTGCATTTAGATGCAAGAGTTTGTTACAGTTCTTTTTTTTTTTTTTTAATGCTTTTTAGGGCTGCATCCATGGTTTATGGTGGTTCCCAGGCTAGGGGTCGAATGAATTAGAGCTACGGCTGCAGGCCACAGTCACAAACACAGCAACACCAGATCTGAGCTGTGTCTTCAACCTACAGCTCACAGCAACATCGGATCCTTAACCCACTGAGCAAGGCCAGGGATCAAAGCTTTGTCCTCATGGATGCTAGTTGGATTCATTTCCACTGAGCCACAATGGGAACTCCCATTATGAGCCCAATTCTTGCATCTCCTTGTATCTAGAAAAGCATGGTGATGTCTGCTTCTTGTGACTAGCAGTGACCTTCATGAGACAAGCAGCAAACTTCTGCAAAATGTGTGCTTAGATGCATGTAGCTCCCCCTTCACCAAAATCACATATATATTGACTTTCCTCCCTGACCACCCCCCGCTTTGGAGCAGCTTCTCAGAGCCGTCTGAAATGCTGCCTCCTGGGATATAGTCCCCATTTTGCCCCCAATAGAACTTCACTCAGAACTCTCACATTGTACATTTTTTCTCAGTCAACACCTCTGTCCAGGATCTGTGAGATTTGATGATTCCAGATCAATTTTTTTTTTTTTTATGACCACACCATGGTATATGGAAGGTCCCAGGCCAGGGACTGAATCCGAGCCACAGCTACAATCTACACCACAGCTGCGGCAATGCCAGATCCTTTCACCCACTGGGCCAGGCTGGAGATCAAACCCATACTCCACAGTGACTGGAGCCACTGCAGTCAGGTTCTTAACCCACTGTGCCACAGCGGGAACTCCCAGATCAACTTTTATATTAGCTTTACAGGTTATGGAAAAGGTGTAAGATTGGAGGGAGCAGAAATGAAAGGACCCAGCAGAGAGAGATATTATGGGCGTAGGATCCACAGAGTTGATGGACTAGCCCAGTGCCTGTCACATAGTGAGTCCTGAATAATTAGTAATCAAATACAGGAATAAGGGAACAAAGGGAGGGAGGGAGGGGGTGGAGAAGGTAGGGAATTCCACTATCCTGTGATGCACTAGGTCTTTTTAAATCTAGATTTCCACCCCTAAGAGCCTATTGGACAAGGACTGATATAGGTAATTGAACAAGGCCAATGGGAGAAAACCCCATCTTTCTGGACCCCACGTTGGTACCCTCCCCACCATTAAGAAATAAAAACCCCCATAGGACAAAAGAGAAAAGGAGCTCTTCTCCCCCACTCCCAGCAGCCCTGGGAGCTATCTACTTTCCTTTAATAAAGACTCTGCTTGCTTGCAAAAACAATAAAAAATAAAAATAAATAAATCTAGATCAATCCTTGCTCCACCACCTCCTCTTTCCATTGCTAAAGACACCAGGCAAAGGGTCCTGCAGGGTGACCCACCATCTGGATTTGGCTAATTGCTTCCTCCGAGTATCTTTTTTTGTGTGTGTGTGTCTTTTTGTTATTTCTTGGGCCGCTCCCATGGCATGTGGAGGTTCCCAGGCTTCGGGTCGAATCGGAGCTGTAGCCACCGGCCTACACCAGAGCCACAGCAACACGGGATCCAAGCCGCGTCTGCAACCTACACCACAGCTCTCGGCAACGCCGGATCGTTAACCCACTGAGCAAGGGCAGGGACCGAACCCGCAACCTCATGGTTCCTAGTCGGATTCATTAACCACTGTGCCACGACGGGAACTCCCCGAGTATCATTTTATTTCATCTCATATTCGGAATTCTTGCTATCGCTGAGTGGGGGAATCCTGTTTCTCCTTTACTGGCCCCTGAATATCCCACCCACCCTTCAGAATCTAGCTCAAAAGCTGCTCCCCTAGGAGTTCCCGTCGTGGCGCAGTGGTTAACGAATCCAACTAGGAATGATGAGGTTGCAGGTTCAGTCCCTGCCCTTGCTCAGTGGATCTGGCGTTGCCGTGAGCTGTGGTGTAGGTTGCAGACGCGGATCGGATCCCGTGTTGCTGTGACTGTGGTGTAGGCCGGCGGCTACAGCTCTGATTGGACCCCTAGCCTGGGAACCTCCATATGCCATGGGAGCAGCCCAAGAAAAGACAAAAAAAAAAGCTGCTCCCTCTTTACAAGGCCTCTCCTGATCGTTCCAGAATCAACCCTCCTCATTCCTCTCTCTGTGCTCCCCAAACGAACGCACACCTTGTAGTTCTCTTTAGCCTTTGTTCCACTCTGCCTCAGAATTCTCGTGATCTTTCTGACCTACTCATGTCTTGGAAGAGGTCACCATAGATAGTTTCGTTTTGTCTCAGCATCAATGGATTAATGTTAGTCCCATTCAGAGCAAAGGGAATGAATTTCTGATGCTGGGTGACAAGAAATAATGTGGATAATTATGGAGGAAATAAATTCACTCCCCCCCGCCTTTTTCCAGATTTGTCATTCTGGGGTTTTTTGTTGTTTTTTGTTTTTGTTTGTTTTTCTTTTTAGGGCCACACCTGCGGCATGTGGAGGTTACCAGGCTAGGGGTCCAATCAGAGCTACAGCTGCCGGCCTACGCAACAGCCACAGCTACTCAGGATACAAGCCACCTCTGCAACCTACACCACAGCTCACTGCAACACCGGATCCTTAACCCACTGAGTGAGGCCAGGGATCCAACCATGCCCTCAGGGATACTAGTCAGGTTCATTACTGCTGAAGCACAACAGGTAGAATTCCCTGTTCTTTCTTATAGCTGATGTGGTCATTGAACTTTGAGGAAGCATTGTTCCAATTTGGAGCAATTTCCAGATGAATAACCAGATCAGAGCCAGCAGAGCCCGCCATTTATCTCAACTTGACTCTGCAGATGAGGAAACTGAAGCACAGACTAGGAATCTGATGCGTCACCCAGCTAGTCCTTGTCTCCAACCAGAATTCACTCTGGATGTTCCCCAACAATGGGGACAATCCTGATCCTTGCCTCCCCTACTGCTGGCTTGCTTGACAGGGAGGTCCTGCCATCGAGAGATTTAGGAAACCTTCTTTCCAGGATGTCACAGCACCTTCCAGACGCTCCTTCCCAAGAAGACTGGGCACGTGCTGCAGCAAATGCCACGTCTGATTCCTCGCTGCCCCCACACTCCAAACCAGGTGGTACCTGGTGGCTGGGTATAGCCCTGTGTTTTCCACAGTTCCAGCCTGAACTTCGCCTTCCTGCCTTCTGCAATGGGCTCCACGGAGCCATCTTCCAGGGTCAGGGCTTCCCTGAATCTCCATCACTCCCTCAGGATCCAAGGAAGCCCTGCAGTTCTCCCACTCCGGATGGATCCCGGCTCTGCCCTCCCTCAGGTGGGCTGGGCGCAGGGACCCTCTACACCCGCCAGAGCGGTAGCCGCTAAAACAGCCTTCGATCGCTACCCCACCCTTTTGCTTTAACTCAAGCAGCTGGAGTGTGTTTGTTCTGGAGTTCTTCCTGTTCCAGACGAGCCATCGATCCAACTGGCAGAGGCCGCGTGCCCTCAGACCAGCCTCCCCACCTCCTGCCAGCCCTGCTTGGTGGCTGCACACCCAGCCTTCCTCCCCAGGGCACATACATGTGCTGGGAGAACCGCAGAAGACCTTGAACTAGAGAAACACTGCGTTCGCTGTCTCCCGTCTCTGTCTCCCGTTTACCAAGGGAGCCTATGAACCCACAGAGCTGGCCATGACCGACTGTGATTTTAATTAGGGCTGCCAGGTTTAGCAAATAAAAATACAGGACGCCCAGCTGAGCTTGCCTTTCAGGTAAACAATGAATTCTCTCTTAGTACATAGGTATGTCTCATGCAATATTTAGGACTTATACTAAGATATTATTCTTTGTTTAGCGGAAATTCAGATTCGACTGGGTGACCTGTGTCTTACCTGGCAACTCTATCTTAACATCCAAATAAAAGGAGGTAAAAAATCTTCCACCCAAGGTCCTGAGAGGGTCTGCAGCTCCAGCAAGGCTGCAGAACTGTGAACACTGCAGAGTTTGCTGCCACATCTCATCACAAGGCAGTGAAGAGATGTCTGGTATGGCCTGCAAGAGGCATTAACCACATGCCTGCAGAAGTGCCTCTCAAAGCCTAGACAATGATTTTGCAGGTGGAGGGAAAATGGAAATTAACTCACACCCAAATCCAGGGGACAGAAAACACAGAACATCAAGTCCTGCCTGCAGTTGCCAAGGGAAAAAAAAATAAAATAAACCATGACAAAAAACAAATACCTGCAAAAGCGTTTCCTTGAACAGAAGCAAAGTTACTTGTAGGGAGAGTGGATTATGTAAAAGCTTGCGGTTTCCATAGGAGAGGCTCCAAGATCCTTCTGTTCTGTAAATCCTGCCACCAGCGCACATACAGTCCACCTACCCCCTGACCTCATGGCTTCAAAACGCATCAGATTTAGTTTGGCTGACTCAGCAGCCTGGAGCTCATTTCAGTTAACTCAGTGGCACATTTAAACATCCCCCAGGTATTTATGGTATTTATGGTCGGCTGACTTTGGCTCGCTAAATGGAACACGCATACCCACAGAAACGTGCTTGGACTTACCGCTCCGTTCAGTGGAAAGCCTCTCATATGCAAAATGCTTTTGAGGATTGGATGTTGGGTGCAAGGAAGGCGGGGGCTGGGGCTGGACCACGCCGATGCCCTCAGAGCACTTCCAATCCAGGGCGAAAGATTCACCAAGGCAAGGGCTGGGGACGGTGCCTGGCACAGAGTAGCTGCTTGAGAAATATTTTTGACTAAACAAAGGAATTTCAACTCCAGATAAGCCAGAAATGGTGCTTTTCAACATGCTTCTATCAGAAAAGTCACAGATATTAGTGATGGGAAGGCCGTCCCAGACTGCTCACTTTTTAGAAATCATTAAAGAATAGTCCTCTCTAATAATGACTTTATGTGATCTCTTGGGAAGAATGCCCCCATTCTAGAAAATTTTAAAATTAGAAGAACGTTGGAGTTCCCTTTGTGGTGCAGTGGAAACAAATCCGGCTAGGAACCATGAGGTTGCGGGTTCGCTCCCTGGCCTTGCTCAGTGGGTTAAGGATCCAGCATTGCCGTGAGCTGTGGTGTAGGTCGCAGGCATGGCTCGGATCTGGCGTTGCTGTGGCTGTGGTGTAGGCTGGCAGCTGTAGCATCGATCCAACCCCTGGCCTGGGAACTCCATATGCGTGGGTGCGGCCCTAAAAAGACAAAAGGCAAAAAAAAAAACAGAGTTGGTTAAAGATGTCTGGAATTTCTGGGTCCCCAATGGTATGTACCCTGGTCTCTTGAGCCTACCAAGCCTTCCTCAGCCTCTTTCAGTGCCTTAACCAGAACCCTGAACTTGTCCTGGTTGTCCACCCATCCTAGGCCCCGCCTTGATTTCTATGTGACCGGTGTGCCTCATGCGGTCACACCTGAGTGGGAGCCTTTTATGACAGTCTTCCATGGGTTCCTTCAGTGTGGGCATGTTGAGTTCCTCCTCAAGGGAAAAGAACGGCTTTCTTTTTTCTTTTTGCTATTTCTTGGGCCGCTGCTGCAGCACATGGAGATTCCCAGACTAGGGGTCGAATCAGGGCTGTAGCCACCAGCCTACGCCAGAGCCACAGCAACGCGGGATCCGAGCTGCATCTGCGACCTACACCACAGGTCACGGCAATGCCGGATCCTTAACTCACTGAGCAAGGCCAGGGATCGAACCCGCAACCTCATGGTTCCTAGTCAGAGTCGTTAACCACTGCGCCACCATGGGAACTCCCGAAGAACGGCTTTCTACACTCCTCCACGGATCCTGTGCCTCAATCTACAAACCTGAGTACACCCAACCTACCAAGGGCCGCCCTGCATCTAATTGTGAGATCTTTTCGTCTGTCTTCATACCATCAAAAATCATTTCAAGGACGTTTGTAGGACCTTGGCATTCAAAAATTATGTTAAAAACTTTAAAAGTAAGAATATCTGATCAGGAGTTCCTGTCATGGCTCAGCAGTAGAGAACCCGTAGGTTTGACCCCTGGCCTCGCTCAGTGGGTTAAGGATCAGGCACTGCCGTGAGCTGTAGTGTAGGTCACAGACACGGCTCGGGTCCTGCATTGCTGTGGCTGTGGTGTAGGCCAGCAGCTGTAATTTGGATGTGACCCCTAGCCCGGGAACCTCCATATGCCGCAGGTGCAGCCATAGAAAGACAAAAAAATAAATAAAGAATATCTGATCATTCACCTTCCTCCCACTACTCTGTTGGAGCTCATATCAAATCATACATCAGATTATCTGGAGCCAGAAAGCCAATAAATAGCTGGTTGTTTCTGGAAGCACTTAGCCCCCTGGCACTGTACACATTCAGGCTCCATAGCAGCCACTGATTCAAGCTGCCTACAAGGAGAAAAGAGGTAAATACTACACATCAGTCCCCTATCCAACTCCTTCCCTGGAGCTCCCAGGCGCTCACAGAAAGGCTGGGGACAGGGTGGCGACCATGGTTTGGGGCATGACCAAGGAACACGGAGTGTAGGGAGGCACCTCTTTCAGAGCAAGCCTATTCTTTTTGTTGTTTTTTAAAGACCACACCCCTGACATATGGAGGTTCCCGGGCTAGGGGTCCAATTGGAGCTGCAGCTGCTGGCCTACACCACAGCCACAGCAACGCCAGATCAGAACCATTTCTGCCACCTGCACCACAACGCCATATTAACCCCCACTGAACAAGGCCAGGGATCGAACCTGCATCCTCATGGGTACTAGTCGGGTTCGTTTCCACTGCACCACGACGGAAACTCCCAAGCCTGCTCTTTATCTTCAGGAAGATGCTACCCCCTCCCTCGGGCTTCTCCCTGCAGACACCACCCTGAGCAGCGCCCGGGGGAAGGGGTGAGAGCCTGCATTCCCGGCACACCCAGGAGGAACTTGCAGGGACCCACGAGGCCCATCACCTCCCCCAACAGGGGCAAGAAGCAGCCCTGGAGGACCCAGCCCAGCGTGCTTGCCCTGGAACAGGGACGATCCCTTTCCTGCCCTCCAGGCCTGGGCTGGGCTGTTGAGCACAGGAGGATGTGAGAGAGTGGACACTTCTCAGGGGGTCAGAACCTGCCCCTCCAGCCTTGAGGGGTTTAGGAGGTGCTGGGAGAGGAGGCAGGGGGGAAGTGAGAGGAGGAGGGAGGGACCTGGGTCAGAAGAGACCAGGGGGAGGCTGAGGGCATCAGGTAGGACTGGGGGAGGGCGGTCATCTCAGACATTATCCCTCCACCCACCCACCCACCCACCCACCTGCCAGCGACCTGGGGCCACCAGAGCCAAGCCAGCTCAGCCCTGCAGCAAGGCCAGGAGGCGGGGCTGGAAGTCAGCTGCTCTCTGCACCCCTGGATGTGGCTCAGACCCAGGCAATCCCGCAAGGCCCCAGCAGGGGGTGCACTGGACCTTATTTCCTTGCCTCCTGGGATTCCTCTGAACCTGTGCTCCTGGGCCAGTCCTGGGGACCTCTTCCATCCTCTGCTGAAAGCCGGCAGCACATCCTTGCCTATATGCCTTTGATTCTTCAGTCATGGAGAAGGGATAAGAATAGCACCCACCTCATAGGCTTGCAAAGCCACATTGTGCTTCAGTTTCCTCATCTGCAAATGAAGATAATAGTATTACCCATTTCAAATGATTGGTATAAGAATTAAATGATGCAACATTTGTAAAGCATTTAAAAGGATGTCTGGGGAGTTCCCCTGGTGGTGCAGTGGAAATGAATCCAACTAGAATTCACAAAGATTTGGGTTCAATCCCTGGCCTCGCTCAGTGGGTTAAGGACCTGGCGATGCTGTGAGCTGTGGTGTAGGTCACAGATGCACCTCGGATCCCACATTGTTATGGCTGTGGTGTAGGCTGGCAGCTGTAACTTCAATTTGACCCCTAGCCTGGGCACGTCCGTATGCTGCAGGTGTGGCCCTAAAAAGCAAAAAATAATAATAATAACATCAAGCCCAACGCTTTTGTATTTCAAATGACTCAAGTTGGCTCAGAGTAGCACAGCCAAGGTCAGCCAACCCATTACAGGTGCCTGGGACCAGAATCCAGTTCAGAACTCTTTCTGACATGCCACACTGTGTCCATGCTTATCAAACAAACACTATGGACCACGGGCCTGATGAAGCCCAAGCCTTTATTGCAACGATTAATCTTGCGTCCAAAAAGCAACACAGAAGCGTCAAGGGAGGATTTGGCAATTTCCCCTGACACCACCGTCATCCCACCCTCTTGGGCTTTGAGCTACTTCCAAAAACCTGATTCCCCAATCCCACCATCTCCAGAGCTATTACAGAGCACCCCGAGGGCTCTGCCCACTGTGGCCTTCAATGGAAATCTAGGGATTAAACAGCCACATTCTCCTAGTTCTTCCTAAATGGGCTCTGTTTGTGCTAACTCTTAATTCTCCCTAAGAAGTCTCTTGCTCCAGGGAGAGTTTATGTAACGTTCTGCTAAAGTCAAAGCAGTGTTCTCTTTCAGCAGCTGGATATTAATTGGTCCTTGATCTTTGAACTATGCTTTTTCAGACTGCTAGGCTGAGAGAAAAAAAAAATGAATCGCATTTGGTTTTTGGAGTGCTTTCTGCAAAACAATCTCTGGCATCCCTTCTTTCCTCTCCTGTGCCACTGTCACTTCCCCAAGGTGGGCCCGTTTACTTTCTGGGTGATTTGTCACGAGGTGCTCTAGTGCATTGGTGAAGAGGATAGCTTTGGGGGGAGACCAGGGTTTGAACCCTGGCTCTGCCATTAGCGTGCAGGGAAGTGCTTTGGGGGGAGTTGCTTCATTCCTCTAAGTAGAGATGAGCTGGTCCTGGCTCAAGGCAGCTCATGGGAGCAGACTAGGGGTATCTCTTCCCACCTGGGGGCTCACCATCACCCCCGGCATGGGAGGAGTCTCAGGTTTAAACTGGGATGGTCCAGCTTCTCCGATGGAAGTTTCTGCCTGCCACTCAGTCTCCATGGGTGCTCTCCAGGCCCTTTGCTGTTTTCTCTATTTCCTGTTTGACTGTCAGTTTTTCTTCTCTGTCAATGTCATCACCTCCCGATGGAAGACGGGAAAAGAGGTTACATGGAGGTGCCCACGAGATGCCAAAAAGCTATCGAGCCCAATTGTATACAAAAACTAACCTGTTCCTGCGCTAACCAGCTATGTCCCTGGTTTGCTGGCTTCAGTAAATCTGCTTTTTTTGCTTGTTTGTTCATTTTTGGTCTTTTTGCCTTTTCTTGGTCCGCTCCCGCAGCACATGGAGGTTCCCAGGTTAGGGGTTTAATCGGAGCTGTAGCCACCGGCCTGCACCACAGCCACAGCAACACCGGATCCTTAACCCACTGAGCGAGGCCAGGGATCGAACCCGCAACCTCATGGTTCCTAGTCGGATTCGTTAACCACTGAGCCATGACGGGAACTCCCAATCTGCTTTGTGATTTGCTCTGAGCTCCAACAGTGATGGGAGGAAGATGAAGGATTAGCTGTCCTCGCTTTGAGAGTTTGCAAGGTTGACTGTGCATGCCAGGCTTCTGCATGCTCCCTTGAAAAGAGGGAAGGGAGAGGTGTTTTTCCACTTATTCTTTCCAACTTCTTTCTGCCCACATCCTTACCACAGCTTACCTGGCTCTTGCCTGATTTTCCAGTTGGCCGGCTGCTGGCCGTCCTTCTTCCCTGACTCCCCCCTAAACCCATGCACCTGATCTAAGCCACTTTGTTTTCCCCTGGCTAACTTGTTCCAGATACAGACAAATCTCGTCCCTCTTCAGTTCAGTGCAGCAGACTTTGGAAATTTTTTGAAAGACTTTTATTAAAAACAAAAAGGACAAGCTAGTATTGAGCTGGCATTCACCAGCATGATCTTACTGGTTATAAAGATATTGAAATATTGCAAATGTCCTGATCTTTTTTTTTTCCCCCTTTTTAGGGCCGCACCCGAGACATATGGAGGTTCCCAGGCTAGGGGATCAAATAGGAGCTGTAGCTGCCAGCCTACACCACAGCCACAGCAACACGGGATCCGGGCCATGTCTGCAATCTACACCACAGCTCACGGCAATGCTGGATCCTTAACCCACTGAGCGAGGCCAGGGATTGAACCCGAATCCTCATGGATGCTAGTCAGGTTCGTTAACCCTGAGCCACGAGGGGAACTCTCCTGATCTTTTTTTAAATTTTATTGGAATATAAGTGACTTACAATGTTATGTTAGTTTCAGATGTACAGCAAAGTGAATCAGCCATACATATACATGTATATCCATGCTTTTTCAGATTTTTTCCCCATATAGGCTATTACAGAGTATTAAATAGATTTCCCCAAGCTGTGTAGTAAAATGACCTGATCTTATATATAGAAAACCCCAAGGACTCCACCAAAAAACTATTAGAAGTGATAAATTCAGTGAAGTTGTAGGATGCAAAATCAACAAACAAAAAGCAGTCACATTTCTGTACACTAACAACAAACTATCCAAGTAAGTTTTTTAAAAAAATCCAATTTACATGAAGGCTCTGAGGAGAGCTGTGCCCACAGCCTGAGTGCTCAGGAAGTAGGACATGGGGAGTCAGAAAGGGAGGCGTTCCCATTGTGGCTCAGTGGAGATGAATCTGACTAGTAACCATGAGGTTGTAGGTTCGATCCTTGGCCTTGCTCAGTGGGTTAAGGATCCAGTGTTGCCATGAGCTGTGGTGTAGGTTACCCAGATCCTGTGTTGCTGTGGCTGTGGTGTAGGCAGTGGCTGTAACTCCACATGCTGCAGGCATAGCCCTGAAAAGCAAAAAAAAAAGAAAAGAAAAGAAAGAAAGAAAGAAAAGGAAAGGCCAGCCCGAGTACATCATCTGCTGCTCCCCCCAAGGAGGTCCCACCCGGTCAGCCACCCCATGATGGCCCACAGGCATGAAGGAGAAACCCATCTGTCTTCCTGCTCTTCCCAGCCTCCAGTGTCTCCCCACCACCTGGAATGCGCCCACCCCAATCTTGGACTTGAGCATCTGCAGCTCCCCAGAGGCCCAGAGCTGCCTGTAGGACTGCTTCTAACCAGCTCTCCCCACCTTTGGGACACCTCCTCACCCTCATCCCTTTGTTGGATGCTTGTTTGCTGCCCACCAGGGTGACAGCCAATGCTGCTGTGCAGACTGTGACATTCTCCAGCATCTGTCTCCATGTGTGGCACACAGTAGATGCCTAATAAATGTGTGTAGAATGAGTAAAAAAAATTCTATTTACAATAGCATCAAAATCAATAAAATATTTAGGAATAACTATAACCAAGGAGGTGAAGTATCTGTGCACTAAAAATTATAAAACATTGATGAAAGAAATTGAAGAAGACATGGTAAATGGAAAGATATCCCATGTTCATGGATTAGAAGAATTAATACTATTAAAAGGCTTGTACTAACCAAAGCAGTCTACAAACTCGATGCAATCCAATGGCATTTTCCAGAGAAATAGAATAAAAAATCCTAAAATTTATGTGGAAGCTCAAAAGACCCCAAATAGCCAAATCAATCTTAAACAAAAAGAAAAATACTGGTGGCATCATGCTTCCTGATTTCAAAAAATATGCTACACAGCTATAGCAATCAAAACAGTATGATAGTGGCATGAAAACAGACATATAGGCAAATGAAATGGAATAGAGATTCTAGAAATTAGTCTATGCATTTAGGGTCAGTTGATCTTTGGCAAGAGTCCAAGAACAACACAATGGGAAAAGAATAATCTTTTCAGTGAACAGTGTTGAGAAAACTGAATATCCACGTGTGGAAGAATGAAACTAGACCTTTATCTCATACCACATTTAAAAAAGTCAACTCAGAGTTCCCACTGTGGCTCAGCAGGTTAAGAACCTGACTAGTATCCATGAGGATGAGGGTTTCAATTCCTGGCCTCACTCAGTGGGTTAAGGATCCAGCATTGCCGTAAGCTGAGGCATAGGTCACAGATGGGCTTAGATCCGGCATCGCTGTGGCTGTGGTGTAGGCCAGCACTTGCAGCTCTGATTCGCCCCCTAGCCTGGGAACCTCCACGTGCTGTAGGTGTGGCCATAAAATGAACAACAAGAAATAAAACAGGAGTTCCCATCGTGGCTCAGCAGAAACAAATCCGACTAGAAACAATGAGGTTGCAGATTAAATCCCTGGCCTCACTCAGTGGGGATCCAGCATTGCCGTGAGCTGTGGTGTAGGTAGCAGACTCGGCTAGGATCCCGAGTTGCTGTGGCTGTGGCATAGGACCCCTAACCTGGGAACCTCCATATGCTGCGGGTACAACCCTAAAAAGCAAAAAAATTAAAAAATAAATAAATAAAAATAACCCCCACAAAAAGTCAACTCAAAATGGATTGCTTAAATATAAGACCTAAAACTGCAAAACTATTAGAAGAAAAGATAGGAGAGAAGCCTCTTGACATTGTTCTGGACAATTATTGTTTGGCTAGGACCCCCGAAATCACAGGCAACAAAAACAAAAATAGACAAGTGAGATTGCATCAGGCTAAAAAGCTTTCGCATAGCCAGGAAAACAATCAACAGGGTAAACAGATAATCTACAGAACAGAAGAAAATGTTTGCAAACTATGTATCTGGTAAGGAGTTAATATTAAAAATATATAAGGAATTCAAAGAACTTAATATCAAGAAAACAACTCTATTAAAAAATAGGCAAAGAAACTAAACAAATATTTCACAAAAGAAGATATATAGGAGTTCCCCTGTAGCGCAGCAGGTTAAGGATCACACGTTGTCACTGCAGAGGCTTGGGTTGCCGCTGTGGCACAAGTTTTATCCCTGGCCTGGGAACTTCCACATGCCATGGGCACAGCCAAAAAAAAAAAGATATAAATGAAAAAATACATCACCAGTCATCATAGAAAAATACAAACCAAAATCACACTAAAGTATCACCTCCACCTGTCAGACTGGTTTTATCAAAAAGACAAAAGACAAATTTTGACTGTAGAGAAAAGAAAACCCTCCTACACTGTTGGTGAGAATGTAAATTGGTACAGCCATTACAGAAAACAGTATAGTTTTCCCACAAAATTAAAATTAAAACTATTTTATGATCCAGAAATCCCACTTCTCTGTATGTATCTGAAGGAAATGAAACCAAGATCTTTTTCTTCTTTTTTTTTTTTTTTTTTTCCGTCTTTTCTAGGGCCACACCCATGGCATATGGAGTTTCCCAGGCTAGGGATCCAATTGAAGCTGTAGCTGCTGGCCAATGCCAGAGCCACAGAAACACCAGATCCGAGCCGAGTCTGCAACCTACACCACAGCTCACTGGCAACGCCAGATCCCTAACCCACTGAGCAAGGCCAGGGATCGAACCCTCAACATCATGGTTCCTTGTCAGATTCGTTAACCACTGAGCCACGATGGGAACTCCATGAAACCAAGATCTTGATGAGATATCTGCATACCCATATTCACTACAGCGCTATTCACAATAGCCAAGATTGGAATCAACCTGTGTCCATCAATGGATGAATGAATAAAGAAAATGCCGTGTGTACATACACCATGGAATATTATTCAGCTTTTAAAAAAGAAGGAAATCCTGTCATTTGTGACAATATGGATGAACCTAGAGGACATTATGCTAAGAGAAATAAGTAAGGCACAGAAAGATGAATGCTGCATGCTTTTTTTTTTTTTTTTGTCTTTTTGCCTTTTCTTGAGCAGCTCCCACAGCATATGGAGGTTCTCAGGCTAGGGGTCTAATCGGAGCTGTAGCCACCCGCCTACGCCAGAGCCACAGCAATGCCACAGCATCTGCAACCTACACCACAGCTCATGGGCAACGCGGGATCCTTAACCCACTGAGCAAGGCCAGGGATCGAACCCGCAACCTCATGGTTCTTAGTCGGATTCGTTCACCACTGCCCCACGACAGAAACTCCAGCATGATTTTGTTATATGTGGAATCTAAAAAAGTCAAACTCAAAAGCCCAGGGTAGGATGGTGGTTGCCAGGGAGTGGGGGAGGGGAGCAGCTAGGAAAAACAAAGTGATGCTGCTCAAAGGGTACAAAGTTACAGTTATGCAGGATATAGCAATTGTGAAGATGTAATGCACAGCGTGGTGTCTATACGGTATGATACTATATTGCATACTTGAAATTTGCCAAGGCAGTAAATCTTTAAATGTTCTTATCACACACAGGCGCACGCACGCACACACGGTAACTCTGTCAGGTGACGGATATGTTGAAATTATTGTGGTTATCATTTCGTAGTGTATACATATATCAAAACGTCACATTGTTCACTGTAAATATTTATAATCTTTGTCAATTATACCTTAATAAAGCTGGGGGTGGGGGATAGATACTGCTCTTCCTCAGCTTCCCCAAGCCTCCTGAACTCCACCGGCAAAGGCAGAGCGCCCAGCAAAGCATCAGGGGGCGCTCCTGATCCCTGCCCGGACCCTCAGCCAGCATCCATTCCATTGATTAATACTTGTCCCTAAAATAGTTGAGGGTTATCCCATGCCAAGGGGAATAAACAAAGTTAGACATTCTGGGGCTCAAAGTCCCCATTTGAAATTGAGTGGCCAGAGACTGGCAGGCTTCTACTGCCGGGGGCACATAGGCAAGTCTCCACCCACGGAGCTGACTTGTCCCAGGTAAACTCCCTTGTTGGTTGGAGGCAGGGACACTTCCTTGCCTCTCTGTTTCTAGCCCAGAACCTGGGCTCCCTCCTAGAAGCAAGAAGCCACCTGGCCCATGCCTCCCCAACAGCCACTGAGGATCAGGGCCCTTCTGTGCGAAAGTTTTACCAGCCTGCTGAGATCTGAGTATGCAAGTGATACATGCATGGAGGGTGGGTTTGGTTTCGTTTTGAAGAGGAAAAAGATAGCTTCATTTATTTTATTTGATTTTTCATTGTGATGAAATACATAAAACATAAAACTTTCCATCTCAACATTTTAAGTGGAATCTTCATTAGCATTTAGTATATTCACATTATTCTGCAACAAATACACCTCCACAATATTTTCATCATGCAAAACTGACACTCTGTACCTATTAAGCAATGACTCCCACATCCCCATTCCCAGCCCCTGAAAACCACCATTCAACTTTCTGTCTCTGTGAATTTGACTCCTCTAAGTCCCTCATATAAGTGGAATCACACAGTAATTATCTTTTTGCGACTGGCTTATTTCACTCAGCGTAATGTCCTCAAGGTTCATTAATGTATTGGCATGTGTCAGAATTTCATTCTTTTTTAATATGTATGTTATTTAGCATGTATATGTCACCTTTTGGTCATCCATTTACCTGTCAACGGACAATTTGGTTGCTTCCACATTTTGGCTATTGTGAATAGTGCTGCTTTGAACATGGGTGTACAAATATCTCTTCAAGATCTGCTTTCAGGGAGTTCCTGTTGTGGTTCAGCAGTAATGAACCCATATCCATGAGGACACGGGTTCGATCCTTGGTCCCACTCAGTGGGTTAAGGATCCAGCATTGCCATGAGCTTCTGTAGAGTTCACAGACATGGCTCTGATCCAGCATTGCTGTGGCTGCAGTGTGGGCTGGCAGCTGCAGCTTTGATTCAACCCCCGGCTCAGGAACTTACATATGCTGTGGGCGCGGGCCTTAAAAAAAAAAAAAAAAATCTACTTTCAATTCTTATGCGTATGCACCCAGAAGTAGAATAGCTGGGTCATATGAAAATTCTAATTTTAATCTTTTAAGGAACCACTGTATTGTTTTCTACAGCAGCTGCACCAACAGGGAACAAGGGTTCCAATAGTTCCACATTCTCATCAGCGCTTGTTATTTTCTCTTCAGGAATGTTTGTGATCATGTAGGGTGCGAAGAGGTACGTTTATTCCATCATCTTTATTCTAGGATCGTGTCCTTTTTCACTTTTTTGAAAGGTTAAAATCTCCTTTTTTTCATCAAATGGCAGCAATCATAGATGACATCTTTTTTAATGTCCTTACACAGAAAACATTAAAAGTCGACATTGTTTATGTCAATCCCTGCCATTAAAAGAAAAATTTCAGGCCACAAAATCCAAGTCTAGAAACGATTGGGCAGGAAAGAGCAATAAATGCACTAATACTTGCTTGAGGTAAGAAGAGCGTGTGTTTAAAAAACAAAAAGGGGAGTTCCCGCTGTGGCGCAGTGGGTTGAGAGTCCGACTGCCATGGCTCCTGTCACTCAGAGGTACAGGTTCCATCCCCAGCCCTGCACACTGGGTTAAAACAATCTGGCATTGGCCATAGCTGAGGCTCAGATTCGATACCTGGCCCAGGAACTTCTGTATGCCATGGATGCGGCAATAAAAATTTTTTAAAAAGAAAAAAAGGAAATAAATGGATTCTACCAGAGAAACAATAGAGACAGAATAACATCATCTAGCCTACCCTGCACCCTTTAACTTTGGAGGGGTAGCAGATGGCGTTGGAGTAGCCCATGCCTCCCCCACCCCACTTCTGGGGAGGCCAGGACTTGAGAACGGATGCAACAGAGACAGGATAGTCTGTTTTACTGGCCACTGCTGGTAGTCTCCTTCAGCATTTTTCCCTATTTAAATAACTTATGGAAAACTGCACTATTTTTTTTTTCTTTTTAGGGCTACACCCTTGTCACATGGAACGTCCCAGGCTAGGTATCCATTCGGAGCTACATCTGCCGGCCTACACCACAGCCACAGCAACCCCAGATCCAAGCCATGTCTGCGACCTACACCACAGCTTACGGCATAGCCGAATCCTTAACCCACTGAGGGGGGCCAGGGATCGAACCCTTGTCCTCATGGATACTAGTCGGGTTCATTACTACTGAGCCACAACAGGAACTCCTGGAAAACTGCCCTCTTTATGCAGCTAGAACCACACTGGAATTTGTTTCTGATCACAGGAACTAAGGTAAAACGACATGTAACAGGTGCACTAAGAAATGCTATGCTACACAGAGCCACCTTGTACACAGCAAAAAGTCTAGAAAAAGTCATCTAATGCACACTGCTCAGCTTTGCAAGATTTCAGATATTATCCTATTGTAGACCTAAACCACTTAATTTTCTATACCTTGTCATAATTCTTAGCACCGAAGAGGGGAAAAAAGAGAGACATGATTGATTTCCTATGGCAGAATTTACAAGGGGTAATATCACGTCACTGTCCAGAATATCAACCCAGCTAATATAAATGAGATGAAGCCTGCTTTAGGGGCTGGTTTTTTAAACCAACATGAACATGAAGAGATGAATTGGTGTGTCCTTTTAAATGCCCTTATCTTGAAGGCTGTAAACATATTGTAAAGATTTTTGAAACACATTCCTTTGAATGATTCGCCAGGCTGTAAATTGCTGTGCACTCAGAATGGACATGATTTCTGGAAATAACTAAAAGTGATTCAGAGCCACATCTGGTGAAAATGATTAGAATCACACAGGGAAATGCTAGTTTCAACCAAAAAAGGAGATATGGCTACAAAACGATATAGCTGGTTTGTAAACCATTCTGAAGCCAATCCCCAAAGAAGAATTCTGGAAATATGTTGAGAGATGGAAACATTACCAGGAAAAGTGTGTAGGTACCCAACTTGCCCACTCTGATGGAAACCCCACAAGTTTAAACTTTGCTATGAATATTTGGGCAAAACCAAAACAAAGCAAGGATACCACCTAATTTACCCTCTGGTAATGCCAAATACATGCTGGCAAACCACAGGCCATATCTTGGCCCCCACTTTGGTTTTCTTTGGCTGGCAGAATTTTTTTTTTTTTGTCTTTTTAGGGCTGCACCCGCAGCATATGGAGGTTCCCAGGCTAGGGTGTCAAACCTACACCACAGCCACAGCAACACGGGATCCGAGCTGCGTCTTCGACCTACACCACAGCTCACGGCAACGCTGGATCCTTACCCCACTGAGCGAGGCCAGGGATCGAATCCTCAACCTCATGGTTCCTACTTGGATTCATTTCCACTGGGCCACAACAGGAACTCCTTTTTCTTCTTTTTTTTTTTTCTTTTTTTTTTTCTTTTTTTTTTTTTTGCTGGCAGAATATTTTTTTTTAAACTCTGAATATTTAACAAAGTTCCAGTCATGGTGCAGTGGAAACGAATCCGACTAGTATCCATGGGGACGCAGTTTCGATTCCTGGCCTCACTCAGTGGGTTAAGGATCTGGCTTTGCCGTGAACTGTGCTGTAGGTCACAGACACGGCTCGGATCCCAATTGCTGTGGCTGTGGTGTAGGCCAGCAGCTGCAGCTCCTATTCCACCCCTAGCCTAGGAACTTCCATATGCCGTGGGTAAGGTGTTTTTAAAAAAACAAACAAACAACTCTGAATATTTAAATTGAGAGATTAAAACAATTTTTAAAAATCTCCATTTCCAACTAATCATGGAAAATCAGCAGAATTGCGCTCCCATTTTCAGGGCACGTTCTGCAGCCAAACTGCTTGATTCTGAAGCCCAGCCCGGCCACCCCTCTATGTGTTTGAGCTTCAGGCTACTTAAACCTCTCTGTGCCTCAGGACTCAAAGCAATTCCAGCTCAGTGTCCTCATCTGAAAAATCGAGATAAGTAATAATAGCTCCGGCAGAGGATTATTGTGAGCTTAAAATGAAATCACCTATTTGCCTCCATAAGTGGAAGCTCTTACCGGGAAACACTGCACCCTCTTTTCTTGCAGGAGCTGAGCGGTGGCCAGCCTGATCATACGGGCGAACACCCTCCCGTTCACAAAGTTCCCATGGAGTCCGTGTCACCCATCACGTTACCTGCCTGGCCTTTGTGGGCATCTGCATTCTGAACCTCGGCCTTCAATCCATGGATCTGGCCAAACAGTCGCATTTCAAGATAAGGAAAGAATTACCTATGTGTGTGCATAGATACATATACATGCACACACACACACACGCACACACACACACACACATATATATAGACACACATATATACACATGTATATGTCTAGCTGAATCCTTTGCTGTACACCTGAAATTAACACAACACTGTAAATCAATTATACTTCAATTTTTTAAAAAGGGGGAAAAATAAATAAACGAGGACTTACTATATAAAACAGGGAACTATATTCAATATTTTGCCATAACCTATACAAGAAAAGAATCTGAAAAAGGGAGTTCCTGTCATGGCTCAGTGGTAACGAGCCCGACTCATATCCATGAGGATGCAGGTTTGATCCCTGGCCTCACTCAGTGGGTTAAGGAGCCAGCCTTGCCGTGAGCTGTGGTGTAGGTAGCAGACTCGGCTTGGATCCCACGTTGCTGTGGCGGTGGCATAGCTTGGGAACTTCCAAATGCCACGGGTACGGCCCTAAAAAAGCAAAATGAAACAAAACAAAGAATCTGAAAAAGAAAGACAAAAAAAGAAAAGAATTTTAAAAGGGAGTTCCCATCGTGGCACAGCGGAAACGAATCCGACTAGGAACCATGAGGTTGTGGGTTCAATCCCTGGCCTCGCTCAGTGGGGTAAGGATCTGACATTGCCCTGAGCTGTGGTGTAGGTCACAGACTCGGCTCGGATCCCGCGTTGCTGTGGCTGTGGTGTAGGCTGGCAGAGCGACAGCTCCAATTGGACCCCTCGCCTGGGAACCTCCATATGTCGCAGGTGTGACCATAAAAGACAAAAAAAGGACAGAAGGAAGGAAGGAAGGAAGGAAGGAAGGAGGAGGAAGGAAGGAAGGAAGGAAGGAAGGAAGGAAGGAAGGAAGGGAGGGGGGAAGGAAAGAGAGAAAGAGAGAAAAAGAGAAAGAATGAATTACTTCCCACTTATAAAGTGGGTTAACCCTGCTGGTCCAGGGCTAATTCCAGTGCTCCTAGGCCTCTAATTTTGATTGTCACCTAGTAGTCCAGTGAGTTATTGCTGGGTCACAGAATCACTCAAAAGGTACACAGACTTGCAGAGTAAATGCAATTTTCTTTCTTTCATCTGCAACTGATATTCTTCCTGGGATAGCAGGAACAACTTGGACCCTGCCAATAAAAATATATGCATATCTTTTCCAATCTAAATTGTCTTCTTTCTGCCTAAAATTTTAGTCTGTTGAAAAGTAATGGAACTCTCTCACAGGACTGGTTTGAGCAGCCTCGTTGGAATGACTCCATCTCTCTGATTTTTGTCTCCTCTCCGTTTTTTCTCCTCTGGTCAGTGGCTGGGTGTATGAGGACCCCATTCTATCTCTGAGGCTTTGGGGAGAGAGGGTTCTCAAATAAAGTCCCTGGGCCACCCAGTGGCTGTACATCTTTGTCGTTTTCTGGCTGTCAGTTGCCTCGGCTTTGTCAAGGTCTGTCCCTCACTGGCTCGCCCCCACTCAGGCTCACAAACGCAGAAGTCAGCCTGTCTCCCCTGCACCTCTAGCTCTAAAGCCCTCCACTGCCACTGCCTCTGCCACTGTTCACTGCCACCTGCTCCCTGGCACCCAACCCCGTCTCTATGATCATCTTTGGCACAGGGTGTCCCGGCAAAACCTTAACTAACCCCTATACAGGCTGCCTGAGCCTGGGGTCCCTAGAAAGATGTCTGCAGTAAAACCTAAAAGCCAGGAGTTCCTGTCGTGGTTCAGCAAAAATGAATCTATCATTCATGAGGACGCAGGTTCGATCCCTGGCCTCACTCAGTGGGTTAAGGATCCAGCGTTGCCATGAGCTGTGGTGTAGGTCGCAGACATGGCTGGGATCCAGCGTTGCTGTGGCTGTGGTGTAGGCTGGCAGCTATGGCTCCGATTAGACCCCTAGCCTGGGAACTCCATATGCTTCAGCTGTAGCCCTAAAAAGAAAATAAACAAAACTAAACTAAAGACCAGTGCCTTACTGGCAGGGAGGGATAGGGAACAGTCTCAGGGAAGCTAGAATAAGAGGAAAAGTTCAAGGAAACACAACTGGTCACCCAGGCACTTGGACGTCTCTTGTGGCTGCAGGGATCTTAGAATCATGAAATTGTCCATGGGGGGGGGGGGGCGGGGAGGAGGAAGGGCTAGGAATGCATCCTCTGGCTCCTTCCTGTCTCTCCCAATTCACACTTCACCCCACAAGCTAAAACTCTCCTACATTTCTGGGTTGTGTTTCCGGGCGCCTCTGTGCAGCACTCAGAAAAGCCAAGTCTCTGTCCAATTGCGCTGCTTCTGAACTGGAAAATGGTGGGGTTGTGGATTCAGCTGCAATGGCTCCCTTGGGATCCGCATTTCAGCAGATAGAGGGTGGGGTTGATAGCTGGCCTGGGACAGTGGCACATTCAAGCCATGCCTTACTGGCTCAGGCTCACTGCCATGAGGAATGAGTGGCAGAGGATGGAAGGGGTCCAGCATGGCTGGCCCAGGGCCCCTATGACTGGGCCCAGGAGTAGCCAGTCTTTTTATTTTGCTGATGAGGAAACTGAAGCACAAAATGGCTTTGCAAGCCTATGAGGTGGGTGCTATCCTCCTTTTTTTTTTTTTTTGTCTTTTTTGCCTTTTCTTGAGCCGCTCCCGCAGCATATGGAGGTTCCCAGGCTAGGGGTCTAATCCGAGCTTTAGCCACCAGCCTACACCAGAGCCACAGCAATGTGGGACCTGAGCTGCCTCTGTGACCCACACCACAGCTCACGGTAACGCCGGATCCTTAACCCACTGAGCGAGGCCAGGGATCAAACCTGCAACCTCATGGTTCCTAGTCAGATTCGTTAACTGCTGTGCCACGATGGGAACTCCCGGTGGGTGCTATACTTATCCTTACTCCATGACTGAAGAATTGAAGGCATATAGGCAAGGATGTGCTGCCGGCTTTCAGCAGAGGATGGAAGAGGCCCCCCAGGACTGGCCCAGGAGCACAGGTTCAGAAGAATCCCGGGAGGCAAGGAAATAAGGTCCAGTGCACCCCCTGCTGGGGCCTTGCGGGATTGCCTGGGTCTGAGCCACACCCAGGGGTGCAGAGGGCAGCTGACTTCCAGCCCCGCCTCCTGGCCTTGCTGCAGGGCTGAGCTGGCTTGGCTCTGGTGGCCCCAGGTCGCTGGCAGGTGGGTGGGTGGGTGGGTGGGTGGAGGGATAATGTCTGAGATGACCGCCCTCCCCCAGTCCTACCTGATGCCCTCAGCCTCCCCCCTGGTCTCTTCTGACCCAGGTCCCTCCCTCCTCCTCTCACTTCCCCCCTGCCTCCTCTCCCAGCACCTCCTAAACCCCTCAAGGCTGGAGGGGCAGGTTCTGTCCCCCTGAGAAGTGTCCACTCTCTCACATCCTCCTGTGCTCAACAGCCCAGCCCAGGCCTGGTGGGCAGGAAAGGGATCGTCCCTGTTCCAGGGCAAGCACGCTGGGCTGGGTCCTCCAGGGCTGCTTCTTGCCCCTGTTGGGGGAGGTGATGGCCTCGTGGGTCCCTGCAAGTTCCTCCTGGGTGTGCCGGGAATGCAGGCTCTCACCCCTTCCCCCGGGCGCTGCTCAGGGTGGTGTCTGCAGGGAGAAGCCCGAGGGAGGGGGGTAGCATCTTCCTGAAGATAAAGAGCAGGCTTGGGAGTTTCCGTCGTGGTTGCAGTGGAAACGAACCCGACTAGTACCCATGAGGATGCAGGTTCGATCCCTGGCCTTGCTCAGTGGGGGTTAATATGGCGTTGTGGTGCAGGTGGCAGAAGTGGTTCTGATCTGGCGTTGCTGTGGCTGTGGTGTAGGCCAGCAGCTGCAAGCTCCAATTGGACCCCCAGCCTGGGAACCTCCATATGTCAGGGGTGTGGTCTTTAAAAAACAACAAAAAGAATAGGCTTGCTCTGAAAGAGGTGCCTCCCTACACTCCGTGTTCATTGATCATGCCCCAAACCATTGTCCCCAGCCCGTCCCCAGCTTGTGAGTGCCTGGGAGCTCCAGGGAAGAACCTGCAAATTGGTGCAAATTCTTTAGCTGCATGGGGTTTTTATTCTTATGACTAGTCACATTCAGCATTTAGCAACTCATTAAAAATCTTAGTGGAATTCTTCCGGCCAACTTCTACTGCATCTACAAGCATCTGCCCTGGCTTAGCAAATACTCAGAGTCCATCTCCCCTTGAAGGTGCCTGTCTTTCCTTAGATTTCGAGTTAGTTGGTTGACCTGCAACTGCTAAGTTCAAGAAAAGTGGTGAACTTGCAGATTTTCTGCCCGATCATTGCGTATTTGAACACCTCTTTAAAAACATTAAAAAGAAAGACATGCCAAACTAACTGAATAACATGACTTTGTAGTTCATTAAGAACTGGAAAAGAAACCAAACAGCAAGAGAAAATCCTTGCATATTAACTCTTGTGTACTGAGCTGTTGGGAACATGCTGCATTTGCAAAGTCTCGCATTTTGGCTTGAACTGAGCTGGGAATGAATGAGTGATGCAGGCGACTCTTGGTTTTCATTAGAATCCTCTCTCAATTAAATAATTCATAACCATGCTCATTCATTATTTAAAAATATTTCAAGTTAGGTAACGGATATCCCATTTTATCACTAAGCCATGAGCAATGAGCAAAGCACATCAGTCCTATGTTGTTGGTTGCTGCTGCAAGCTGGGACACGACATGAAAAGGACAAAGCCCAAATCTGTCCCATTGAGAACAGTGGATCAGTGGATCAGGATCAGTGTTCTCAAGAAACAGAAACTCAAAGTCCAGGAAGTTCTGGCTCATCGTAAACTTGGCATTTCTATGTCTCTCTCTCTCTCTCTCTTTTTTTTTTTGTCTTTTTTGCCATTTCTTGGGCTGCTCCCTCGGCGTATGAAGGTTCCCAGGCTAGGGGTCTAATTGGAGCTGTAGCCACCGGCCCACACCAGAGTCACAGCAATGCGGGATCCGAGCCGTGTCTTTGACCTACACCACAGCTCTCAGCAACGCCAGCTGCTCAACCCACTGAGCAAGGCCAGGGATCGAACCCGAAACCTCATGGTTCCTAGTCGGATCCGTTAACCACTACGCCACCACGGGAACTCCTCTATGTCTCTTCTTAACCTTTATGATGACTTAAAAAAAAAAATTGAGTTGTTTGTGGCACCCAGTAGGCATCTAAGAGAATCCATATATATTAGTCATGGTATAATTAAGTTGCCTGAGATAAGCCACACTAGCAAGTCTCACACACTGAGATTGCTGCCCGACAAGCAGAAACACCACAGCAGTTTCAATTCCTGCTGGCTTTGACTAGCTTCATCCCAGCAAACACGCTGCCATCTGCTGACACCCAACAGTTTCCTGGGTTGGAATCAGAGTTCCCAGACAGCCTGGCACCCTCAACAATCTGAGCCATGTCAGCCCGGACTTGTCTTCTCTTAAGTTACTTTCTTAATCAAGCATTTCCAGAAACACATTCACAGAAAGAAATGAGTCATAAGGACAGGAAGTGTAATATTTTAACTGTTAGTGAATTAGTCCTTTGGACACTTAGTTGCTTAGAACCTTTTTTTTTGGCCATACCTTCGGGATGTGGAAGTTCTCAGGCCAGGGAGCGAACCCTCGCCACAGCAGTGACAAAGCCCGATCCTTAATCACTAGGTCACCAGGAAACTCCTTAGAACTTAATCTGAAGAAGTAACTAGCTTTCAGTTACTATAAGATGAAGTCAGATCAGGTGAAACTTTAGAAACACAGAATGTTCTTAACAGCTTAAAGGAGGAGCGAAAGTGTCAAAATCAGGATTTCTTGTTCCCACACTAGCCCAATTGCTCATCAGAGGAACAAAAAACAAATTCATAAGAATCTCATGTATTGCCAAATAAAGAGATAAATAAAAACCAAGAAGTGGGAGTTCCCACTGTGGCTCATCAGTAATGAACCTAGTATCCATGATTATGCATGTTCCATCCCTGGCCTCATTCAGTGGGTAAAGGATCCGGCGTTGCTGTGAGCTACGGCATAGGTCACAGATGGCTCGGATCCCCCATTGCTGTGGCTGTGATGTAGGCCAGCAACTACAGCTCTGATTCAACCCCTAGACTTCCATACATCACAGGTGTGGCCCTTAAAAAAAAAAAAAAAAGCCCCCCCCCTCCAAGAAGCTCTGACCAACAAAACAAAACAAAACAAAACGGAAGGGTGTCCCACTTAGGATGTTACAAAATGAAATGGAGTCTGTAAGCTCCCTTCTTCCTAAAGAATTAGGGTTTGACCCTGACAGGGCTCTGAACAAAACAGGATTTTGTAAAAAAAAAAAAAAAAAAAAAAGGCGGGGGAGGGGGGGGGTGGCTTCTTTTGCTTCCGGAAATGCTTCACTGTCATGGCCAAGCTCTCCTGAGGCTTGCAGCTTCTAGTTGGTCAGCAGCCTCTTCTAACTCCAAGCCTCCCCCTTGACTAGGCAGGAGGAAGAGTTTTCTATTGCAAAGCTGCCAAAGCAAGGGCTTTCCACGCAGATGAGGTTCTAACCACAGCCAACGGAGGAAAAATAATAATATTTTCTTTGGGTGGGAAAAGCATTCTTCCAGCACATTAAAAGAAAAAAAAAAAAAAAAGGCCTCAAGTGTGCAAGAGTGGTTTGTAAAACTGCTAATTAGCCTGGAGGAGCTGTGTGGACAAAGTTAAGGGTACAGTCTCTGTGGCCAGATTGCCTGGCTTCGGGTCCTGCCTTTTCACTCTTCCCTGTGGGAAATTGCTACACCAGACTGTGCCTCTGATAGTTTCATCCATAAAAGGAGAATAATAGGGTATAGCGGGGTCTAAGTAAATTACTGCCGCAAAGTGGGGCCTGGGTCTTAGAAAGGGCTCAGGAGATACTGTGTGTGTTGATTTTGGTGGCAAACTTTTCAAGCCTCTATTGCTTGTGATCCATGACCACCAGTCAACAGAGGAGAATATCTGGAGGAGAGCTGTTAACTAAGCCTCCTCTGAAGCCCTTACCCCATAGGGTTTTCCTAAATCGTCTGCTCTTTGACGGCCCTCTGTGGCTGCATTGAGGCAGCCTAGGGATCTATCTGGACGCTTCACAGACCACACACAATGGGTCCATTGGCCTGATTCTTGGCTGTGTTGGGGTTGACACATTCACAGGAGGAATCATTGCTGCCTTTTAGAACAAGAAACCAGGACAGTATTTGAATGGCAATGCAAAGATCTTAGAACTTCAGTAAAATGGACAATCTTCAGTGCCATGATGTTCATTCTTTATTGAGGTAGAATATATATACCCCAAAAGGTCTCAACGCTGTGAACAGCTCCGTGAGTTATCCCAACATGAAAAATCCTGTACAACCAAGCTAACAACCAATGGAAAAAATGGGCAAAAGACCTGAATAGACATTTCTCCAAAGAAGGTATACAGATGGCCAACAAGCACACGAAAAAATGCTCAACATCACTGATCATTAGAGAAATGCAAATCAAAACTACTATGAGGTACCATCTCACACCTGTCAGAATGGCCATCATTAACAAGTCCACAAAAAACAAATGCTGGAGAGGGTGAGGAGAAAAGGGAACTCTTCTACACTGCTGGTAGGAATGTAAACTGGTACAGCCACTATGAAAAACAGTATGGAGGTACCTCGGAAAACTAGATATAGAACTACCATATGACCCAGTGATCCCACTCTTGGGCATATATCTGGACAAAACTTTCCTTGAAAAAGACACATGCACCTGCATGTTCATTACAACGCTATTCACAATAGCCAAGACATGGAAACAACTTAAATGTTCATCAACATATGATTGGATTAGGAAGATGTGGTACATATACACAATGGAATACTACTCAGCCATAAAAAAGAACAAAATAATGCCATTTGCAGCAACGTGGATGGAACAAGAGACTCATACTGCGTGAAGTAAGTCAGAAAGAGGAAGACAAATACCATATGATATCACTTATATCTGGAATCTAATATACAAAACAAATGAACCCTTCCACAGAAAAGAAAATCATGGACATGGAGAACAGACTTGTGGTTTCCAAGGGGGAGGGGGAGGGACTGGGAGGGACTGGGAATCTGGGATTAATATATGCAGACTATTGCCTTTGGAATGGATTAGCAATGAGATCCTGCTGTGTAGCCCTGGGAACTCTATCTAGTCACTTATGATGGAGCATGATAATGTGAGCAAAAGAATGTATACATGTATGTGTGACTGAGTCACCTTGCTGGATAGTAGAAAATTAACAGAACACTGTAAACCAGCTATAATGGAAAAAATAAAAATCATTATAAAATTTTTAAATCCTGCACAACCATCATCATAAACACAAACAAGTCACTAGCAGAACCTTAGAACCTCATCCCTGCCCGGCTCTGCCTACTCTCCCTGCAAACGACGACTCCTTGCTTCTTCCTCAGAGGCAACCACTCTGTGGACTTTTAACACAACACCCAGTCTTCCTGGTTTTGAGCCCTCTGTGAAGGGCATTGCAGAGAATGAGTTGCGTCTTGTTTCTTTCTTTTTTGTAGTAGAACTGGGATAATCGCCTGTGTTGAGGCACATAGGGGTGGTTTGCTCTGATGTCTTTTTCAATGTCATTTGATGCACTTATGTGAGCATTTCTAACACATAAATGCACATGTGTGCATTTCAAGCACACACCTGGCTGGAAAGGATCATCGCAGGGACTGGGGATGTTCAAATTAGGTAGATGATGACGATTTTTGCATTTGTATCAGTCTACTCACACCTGTCCTGGAGAAGAGTTTCAGTTGCTCTATAGCCTCACTAAAACTGGGGGTTGTCATTACTTTTATTTTTGTTGTAGCCTCTCTAGGGTTTGGGTAAAAGCATCTCACCGGGATCTAATTTCTTTTTCTCAGATGATTAACAGTATGAATCATCAGATGCTTAATTAATGAATCTCGGATGCTTATGTGAATTTTTTTTCTTTTTTTCTTTTTTTTTTGTCTTTTGTCCTTTTAAGGCCACACTTTCAGCACATAGAGGTTCCCAGGCTAGGGGTCTAATCGGAGCTATAGTCGCCAGCCCACACCACAGCCACAGCAACACGGGATCCGAACTGTGTCTGCGACCTGCGCCACAGCTCACGGCAATGCCAGATCCTTAACCCACTGATCGAGGCCAGGGATCGAACCCGCAACCTTATTGTTGCTAGTTGGATTCGTTTCCACTGCGCCACGACGGTAACTCCGAAATCTACTGTGTTGGACTTTAGCATTGCTTTCCTGGTCTTCTCTCTTGTTGATGACCTGTCTTTATCATTTAAATATTTTGCTATTTCAGATTTGTCTTTTGCAGATAGCATATAGTCAGGGTGCTGTTGTCCTTAATCTTTTAAGTGGAGTAATTCAACCATGTGCAAAGAATCTAATGACTGATCTATTGGGGTTTACATGCACCATTGTACTTTTGTATTATTCTTGTATTATGAGTTCATTGTATCTCTTTTCTTAGTCTCATTTTAATTATATTAAGTGATTCTATTTCTTCCCTTTTATTAACTTGTCCTACATCCTTTGCCATTTATTTCTGATAAGATTTCAATTCAGCATGAACAATTTCCTTTAACATTTCTTGTATGGCAAAACTGCTGGGAACATAGTCTCTTGATTTCCAGGTGTCTGAAATTGTCTTTATTTTGCCTCCCTTCTTGAAGGATATTTTCACTGGATGTTAAAATTCTGGTTGAACTAGTTTATTTTTAATTTTAGCACATTGAAGCTATTGGTCCAGCGTCTTCTCCACTTCATTGTGTTTGCTGAGAAGCGGTGGTTATTGAAATGATTTCCCCTATACGCAGTGTCTTGTTTTTTCACCCTGACTGCTTTTGAAATTTTGTCTTTTTAGGGCCACACCCGCAGCATATGGAAGTTCCCAGGCTAGGGGTCGAATCAGAGCTGCAGCTGCCAGCCTACACCACAGCCACAGCAATGCAGGATCCTTAACTCACTGAGTGAGGCCAGGGATTGAACCTGCGTCCTCATGGATACTAGTTAGATTTGTTTCCTCTGAGGCACGATAGGAACTCCTATTTTTTTTTTTTACGTGAAGTATAGTTGATTGACAATGTTGTGATAGTTTCTGATGTACACCAAAGCGATTCACATACATACATATTATTTTTCATATCTTTTCCATTATGATTTGTATAAGATATTGAATATAGCTCTCTGTGCTACACAGTGGGATCTTCTTGTTCATCTGCTCTCTATATAGTAGTTTATATCTCCTAATCCCAAATTCCTAATTTATCCCTTCCTCACCCCCTTGCCCCACTGGCAACTATAAATTTGTTTTCTATGTTTGTGAATCTATTTTATAAATAAGTTCACTTACATCATACTTTAGACCCCATTTAGATATAAATGATATCATATGGTATTTGTTCTTTTTTTGTTTTTGACAACTCTGAGGGTGGCTTTATGACATTGGCCCAGTACGCTTTTCTTTTCAGTAACATACTTTCTTTTCTTCTTTTCTTTTCTTTTTTTTTTAAGGGCCGCACCTGCAGCATATGGAAGTTCCCAGGCTAGGGGGTTAATCAGAGCTATAGCTGCCGGGCTACACCACAGCCACAGCAGCACGGGATCCGAGTGACATCTGCGAACGACACCACAGCTCTGGGCAATGTCGGATCCTAAACTCAATGAGTGAGGCCGGGGATGGAACCCACATCCTCATGGATACTGGTCGGGTTCTTAATCTGCTGAGCCACAATGGGAACTCTGGTTGCTACCTATTTGTATGACAACTTTTTAAGATTTTTGGAGTTCCCAGTGGGGCTCAGCTAACCCACCATAGTGTCCCTGAGGATGCAGGTTCAATCCCTGGCCTCGCTCAATGGGTTAAGCATTCAACATTGCTGTGAGCTTCAGTGTAGATTGCAGATGCAGCTCAGATCTGGTGTTGCTGTGGCTGTGGTGTAGGCTGGCAGCTGCAGCTCCTATTCAACCCCCAACCCCGGGAACAGGTGTGGCCATTAAAGAAAAGAAAAAAGGAGTTCCCGTCGTGGTGCAGTGGTTAACGAATCCGACTAGGAACCATGAGGTTGCGGGTTCGGTCCCTGGCCTTGCTCAGTGGGTTAAGGATCTGGCGTTGCCGTGAGCTCTGGTGTAGGTTGCAGACGCGGCTCGGATCCTGCGTTGCTGTGGTTCTGGTGTAGGCCAGTGACTAGAGCTCCGATTCGACCCCTAGCCTGGGAAGCTCCATATGCCACGGGAGTGGCCCAAAGAAATAGCAAAAAAACAAAAAAAGAAAAGAAAAAAGATTTTCTGTTTTTTTCCTGGAAGTTTTACTTGTATGTATTTAAGTTTGATTCCTTCATATTTGTCCTCTTTGGGTGTTTGTAAGACTCCAAGTGGGGCTTGTCCTTCATTAGTTTGGAAAAATTCTTGAACATTATTATTATTTTTTTAGGGCTGCACCTGTGGCACATAGAGGTTCCCAGGCTAGGGGTTGAATGGGACCTACAGCTGCTGGCCTACACCAGAGCCACAGCAACGCCAGTTCTGAGCTGTATCTGTAACTTACACCACAGCTCACGGCAATGCTGGATCCTTAACCCACTGATCGAGCCCAGGGATTGAACCCACAACCTCATAGTTCCCAGTTGGATTCATTTCTGCCGCGCCACGAAGGGAACTCCTTGAACGCTATTTCTTTAAATATTGCTTCTTCTACTTTCTCTCTCCTCTTTCTCCAGGACTCAAATTATGTGTCTTTTGGCCCTTTTCATATGCCGCAAATCTCCTGACTTGTCTCTATATTTTCTACAGTTTTAAAAGTTTCTCTGTGCTTTCATCTAACTTTTTCTGACACCTCTTTTCGTCACTGATTTCCTCTATGTCGTGTTTAATCTTCTGTTAAATCCAATCCACTGACTTGTTAATTTCACCTACTTGAGTTTTCCAGTTCCAGCATTTCCATTTCTTTTTATAATTTCCAGTTCTCTGCTGAAATTCTCTCTTACAAATACGCATTAATAGTTATTTAAATTCCATGTCAGATAACCATAAGATGTGAATCTCCTGTGGTTTTTTTTTTCCTATTGATTTTCCCCCCTTAATCTTGTCCTTTTGGTAGGTCTATTTTTATTTATTTATTTATTTGGTTTGTTTATTTTTAAATAATTTCTAATATCACTTACAAGAAATTGTAGATGGCAGTTTCTGCTTCGGCACAACTGGTTAAGGATCCAGCATTGTTTCTACAGCAGCTCGGGTTGCTGTGAAGGTGTGGTTCGATCCCCCAGCTCAGCAGAGAGGGTTAAGGATCTGGCATTGGTTGCAGCTGCAGCTCGGATTCAGTCCCTGGTCTGGGAACTTCCATATGCCATGAGTGCAGTCAAAAAAAAAAAAAAAAGAAAGAAAGAAAGAAAAAGAGTTTGTAAACATAGCTTGAGGGTCTATATGATACTTTTTTTTTCTTGTCTTTTTTTTTTACTTTTCTAGGGCCGCTCCCTCGGCATATGGAGGTTCCCAGGCTAGGGGTCTAATAAGAGCTGTAGCCACCGGCCTACACCAGAGCCACAGCAACTCAGGATCCGAGCCACATCTGCAAACTACACCAGAGCTCACGGCAATGCCGGATCTTTAACCCACTGAGCAAGGCCAGGGACCAAACCCGCAACCTCATGGTTCCTAGTCGGATTCATTAACCACTGCGCCACGACGTAACTCCCCCTATATGATACTTTCTTAACTAATAAAGGGACATTTATTTCAAGGTTTCAGTAGTCTATAAAGATATCCAAAAACAGACAAAAAAGCAGAACAGAGAGCTGGCAAAACAGGTTGTGGACCTGGATCTGTGGGGGGACTGCACACCTTACACCTGCTTTTTACTGCTGCTCTTGGCTCATCAGCTTTGACTTCTGTCTTACTGACACGTAAACAACGTAAAATGTCAACCTACCCCAAATCTTCAGGACATTATAGATCTCATACTCACCTATTTCCTCCTGACACATTCAGTATATCTTAGTTCAAATTGCTGAGGAAGAGAGAGTGAAAGACTCAGCCACGTCTGAGGATTGGTACCCATCAGGACAGGTGCACACCTAGGCTCAGTCAGCCAGAGCTGAAGGGCTGTGAACTCAAAAAAGCCAGCAAGGTCAAGCTTTGAGGTAAACCTCAGCAGAAACCAAAGATATCTAGTATGAAAACATTCATATCAGCACCACTAAATTTTGTGGGTTTTTGTTTTTTTTTTTTTTTTTTTTTTTTTTTTTTTTGCTTTTAGAGTCACACCCATGGCATGTGGAGGTTCCCAAGCTAGGAATCTAATCGGAGCTACAGCTGCCGCCCTACACCACAACCACAGTAAGGCCAGATTGAGCCACGTCTGTGACCTACTCCAGAGCTCACAGCAACACCAGATCCTTAACCCACTGAGCAAGGCCAGGGATCAAACCCTCAACCTCATGGTTCCCAGTCGGATTCGTTTCTGCTGTGCCATGATGGGAACTCCCAGATTTTGTGTTCTTTTCTTCATCTGTTAGTCTTCCTGAAGATAAAATATATGTCTTTTCTTTCCATTTGAATTCTGTTTTCATAACAGAATTTTACTTTATATGTGTGTCATTCATGGATGACATATTTTTTCCAGAGAGACTTGACCACTTGTCCCGTCACCAGTTAGACTCAGGCAATGACCCTGATCCCATGATGGACTGAACGGACTTGGAACTGAGCTCTAGTCCCACGAGTGCTGGTCTATTTTGAGCTCATCCTTCTGTGTAGACCCTTCAGCCTCTCAGGATCCTAACCTTAAATCTGGTAACCAAAGCCCATCTTCCTTGTCAGACTCTGAACTCTAGTTTTGTCACCCCCATCCCAGTGAGGACTTCAAAACATCCTCTGAGCCCCTCAGCCTCTGCATCTACTTTTATTTTATTTTATTGTTTGTCTTTTTAGGGCTGCACGCATGGCATATGGAAGTTCCCAGGCTAGGGGTCAAATCGGAGGGAGCCACAGCTGGAGCCTACACCACAGCCACAGCAACACAGGATCCGAGCCGTGTCTGCGACCTACACCACAGTTCACGGTAACACTGGATCCTTAACTCACTGAGGGAGGCCAGGGATTGAACCCGAATCCTTATGGATACAAGTTGGATTCATTACCGCTGTGCCACCACGGGAACTCCCATAACTGGCCTTCTTGACTGCATCCCTCAAATCCATGACAACCCTCGGGCAGCCAGCTCTTCAAGCAAAATCAATGCGTATGCACCTGACATCAGTGTGTTAAGGTCATGACCACGTTGAACCAGGAAGATAAAAAGTCTCATTTTCTCTTGTTCAGCATCCCGCAATGTCATCTCAGAGCAGTCAGAAGTTTTAAAATACTCTGCTTAAAAAGACCCACGAGGGGTTCCCGTTGTGGCTCAGCAGGTTAGGAACCCGAATAGTATCCATGAGGATGTGGGTTGGATCTCTGGCTTTGCTCAGTGGCTTAAGGATCCGGCGTTGCTGTGAGCTGCCTTTGTAGGTCACAGATGCCGCTGGGATCCAGTGTTGCAGTGGCTGTGGTATAGGCCGAGGCTACGTCTCCCATTTGACCCCTAGCCTGGGAACTTCCATATGCCGCAGGTGCAGCTGTAAAAAGGAATAATAATAATAGTAATATTAATAAATGACCCATGAAAGTTTGTTCCCTTATCTCCAAATTTCCCTGCTGGAGCAAGTGAGATGGTTATAGGTGCATTCAGCAACCTATTCTTTTAGCAGGATGGGACCAGGGGCAGGGGGCGTCCTCAGAAATGCAACTGCTTGACTGCAAGGAAAAACACATTTTAACAATCACTGCGCAGGAAAAATATGCTGTCTGAAAACTGTCTTTTCTTTCTTTCTTTTTGTCTTCTTAGGGCCGCATCCGAGGCATGTGGAGGTTCCCAGGCTAGGGGTCCAATCAGAGCTACAGCTGCCAGCCTACACCACAGCCACAGCAACACAGACTCCGAGCTGCATCTGTGATCTACACCACAGCTCACGGCAACGCCGGATCCTTAACCCTCTGAGCGAGGCCAGAGATTGAACCGACATGCTCAGTGGTTGTTAGATTTGTTTCCTCTGAGCCAATGACCAGTACTCCTGAAAACTGTCTTTTCCGATGAGGAAGAAACAGCACAGGATCTCCGCTGACCCTGCATGCCCTCCCCGTACTGAAATGCTGGTGGCCAACGCCTCTGTGGGAGAATCTGGCCCACGCCCAGCACAAGCTCTGGTCTCCCGTGAACTTGTGGCTCTGCCACAGCCCTGCGGCACTGCACGCCCTCCACACCACTGCCCAGCTCGCCCCCCACCTCTCCCCACGGAGCTCTCCACCAAGCTGTGTTGTCTGCCCCTCTCACCTCCCGGAACCTCTGCTCCCCCATGCCCCTTCCAGAACCTTTGGGGACATCCGTCCTCCCTCTACACAGAGCAGCTGGGCCTGGGAAGGGTGCTCCTGGGCAGCCGATCTTCCCACCCCCCTCCCATGGGACATGTGCTGGGCTCTCCTGCACCAGGTCCTCCATCAGGTCGGGGGACAGGCTTATAGCCAGGGCTCCAGAGGGTGGCAGAGGGTTAATATACCCTCCCGTGCATGAGAGGGCAGAGAGAGCATCCCAATAGACTCCTTGCATTGCATGGGAGTTTTCGTGTCATTGGACATCCCCACGGGGAATTCTGGGATCTGTGAAGCAGCTCCTCCACTGGGGAACATGCTTCATCATCTGATTTCTGTACCTGCCTCAGTACATTCCTCATCCTTTGCTATTAAAGGATGCTTCTTCTGTTGGGCATCGTTGCATCAATTATACTGCTATCTCTTGAGGATAACCACAAACTCTTTAGTCCCAGAAAGCCCAACCTCCCTGCTTCGTCCATTGCTGTCTTTGCTTTCACAGCTCCACCTCCTCAAGGACAGTCCTAGACTGAGTCCCCATCTACCTCTATAATGCCCAGTTCTCCAAAAGGCACCAACTGAGTCAGTCTTTCTGGTCTACCCTTTATAAGCAGCTAATGCCACTTACACCCAATCAACATGAGCTCTCTCCTCCAGCGGTCCTTCCTAATTCTTCAATTCTTCGATTTTCCATTTACCCCCACCCCCCTCTCTGCACGCTTATACGTTTTAATGCTTATGTTCCCAATTTCACATAGGAATTCTGTCTAAACATACTATTAAAGTTAATAGAGACGATGATTATACTGAGAATCTGAAAATCAACCTTGATGGAGGAAGATGGTTTGGAAGGATTTATGGGCGCTTTAAGACATGCAGAGTAGGGGAGTTCCATCATGGCTCATTGGCAACAAAATCCATGAGGACACAGGTTCCATCCCTGGCCTCGCTCAGTCAAGTTAAGGATCCAGTGTTGCCGTGAGCTGTGGTGTAGGTGGAAGACTCTACTCAGATCTGGCATAGCTGTGGCTGCGGTGTAGGCTGGCAGCTATAGCTCCGATTCAACCCCTAGTCTGGGAACCTTCAAATACCACAGGTGTGACCTGAAAATGACCAAAAAAAAAAAAAAAGACACACATAATAGGCTGCTAAAAGGCAACTATTATTTTATTCAGTGATTCTGGGAATATATATGATAGGATTATAACCCTTGTCCAAAAGTCCTACGCTCAAGATGGACTATGTAGGAGCCATGACAGGTAATGAAACGAAAATAAATAATAAACAAGTAGAGGCAAAACTTTCTATATATTATTAGAAGTTGGCCGCAAACTCTTTGGTTAGTTCACTGGTAATGCGTACAGCTGCAGCTCTCTTTAATCATCATGTATTTATCCTAAGACTTCTAGAAAACCCTAGTCTGAATTTCAGATATTCAAATTTAGACAATTCTGAGCTGTCTCTGCTGGAAAGCGTCAGAGAGAAAACAACAAACCTCTTCAGGGTTCTTTCTCTCAGGCCAGGGTTCTTCACAAACCACTTTCTTCAGGGAGTGATTGCAAAAGAATTTCCTTCAAAGGACTGAATGCATTTCTTTGGGAGAAGAGATTTACATTTTAAATGATGGTTTTAAAAAAATTTCCATTTAATTACTATAGTCAATTTTCATTTTTCAGTTTCCAATTATTATTCTCAGCACAGCCTCCTTCACTCATGCACCATCACTTCTAAGCAAGTAATTCTATACATGAGATGATTTTGTTTTTTAAGGCAATTGAAGATAAATGTTAGGAACAAGATCAAGGGGGGAAAAAAAGCCCAACTATTTTCTGCTGAATGTGCCAAAAGCGGTGACCGTGCCTTATTTTGGATTTTCTTTTGCCCTACAAGCTTAGCTAAGTAGACAGGGCCAGAACGCTTGATGTATTATTTCCTCACGTGATTTTTTTTTTCTTCTTTCTAGCTGTAAACAAAGGCAATTCTATTCTAAAGGAATCAGAAAAGCTTTCCTCTAATCTCCTGCCTAAAAGCTATTCTTTACATCAGGATTTGGGGATAACATTCAAATGAGTCATTTCAGTATGACGTTAACTCACGTTACAGCACCATGGAAAACAGGTCCTGCCTTCCTGTAGGTTCAAACAATGCAGAACATCGCTGTCCAGAAGGAACTGTTTTCCTCCTCACTCCTGCAGGCCCAGGGCTGACCCAACGATTTTCTTTTTTGGGGGGAGGTGGGATCCTCTGATCTTTACACAAGCTTTCTCAGGTCCTGACAACTCTAGTCCAAGTGAGGAATCGCTTGCTTCCTTCCACGGGAGGGGGGTAATAAGCTAGTTCATATTATTTTGGTTCACTTTCCTCTTTGTCCTTTGTTTGTTAGGGGCCGCACTTGGTGGCATATGGAAGTTCCCAGGCTAGAGGTTGAATCGGAGATACGGCTGCTGGCCTACACCACAGCCACAGCAGCGTGGGATCCAGCAGCATCTTCAACCTGCAACCACAGCTCATGGCAACACTGGGTCCCTGACCCCAGTGATTGTGGCTAGGGATGGCACCTGCATCCTCATGGATACCAGTCGGATTTGCTTCCCATGGGCCACAATGGAAACTCCTATCCCATTGTTTCTGAAACCTTTTTTTTTTTTTTGTCTTTTTAGGGCTGCACCTGCAGCATATGGAGTCTCCTAGGCTAGGGGTCTAATCAGAGCTATCGTCTCCAGCCTACACCAGACACAGCAACACGGGATCCAAGCCTTGTCTTCGACCTACACCGAAGCTCACGGCAACGCTGGATCCTTAACCCACTGAGGGAGGTCAGGAATCGAACTAGCAACCTCATGGTTCCTAGCTGGATTTGTTTCTGCTGCGCCACGATGAGAACCCCTCTAAAAGCTATCTTCAAAAGTGCCCTTCCTTTAGAGCTGTGACTTCTTTCCTCGTAGGTCTGGCTGCAGTGCCCTGCAGCTGGGTTTCTTGACTCTATCTCCTTCCATCTAGCTTGTTCCTGGATCCTCTGATCTTTACACAAGCTTTCTCAGGTCCTGACAACTCTAGTCCAAGTGAGGAATCGCTTGCTTCCTTCCACGTCTATCTTCCAGGCATCCACTCTGCCCTCAGGGAGCTAAGGCGCTAGTGTAAGACAGTTTTAGAAAGTTGTGACCAAGGCTGATAACACTCCCAGAGGCTAAATAGGTGGTAGCCTTGGAGGCAGTAAAAATGGCCATTTTAATCTGGCTCCTGGCATCTAGTAAACACACAATTATTAGCTCAATGTTTAGAAATCCACAACACACAATAGTGAATTTTTACTTTCCCTTTTTGGTCGAGGAGAGTTTATACCATCTTTAATCAAAACATATTATAATACTGTATCTGGAATGATACTAGGTTAACAAACTAAAGAGGCATGATGACTAAATGCACTGCTTATCCTCAGATTAAAAATAAAATAGCTCTCAAGGCCATTATTGGTACAATGGGCAAGATTTTAATCTGGACTGTGTATGAGGTAATAGTATTGCATCAATGTTATACTTTTTAAGTGTGTTCACTGTACTACAGCTATAAGAATGTCCTTGTTTGAAAATATGAAGTGTCACATCTCACTCTAGGAAGGTTCAGAAAAAAATTCTTTTTTTTGTCCTTTTGCTATTTCTTGGGCCGCTCCCGCGGCATATGGAGGTTCCCAGGCTAGGGGTCTAATCGGAGCTGTAGCCACCGGCCTACGCCAGAGCCACAGCAACGCGGGATCCGAGCCGCGTCTGCAACCTACACCACAGCTCACGGGCAACGCCGGATCCTAAGCCCACTGAGTGAGGCCAGGGGATCGAACCCGCAACCTCATGGTTCCTAGTTGGATTCGTTAACCACTGCGCCACGACAGGAACTCCCAGAAAAAATTCTACCTACGTATCTATAGGGAGAACTCTGTGACTTGCTTCCCTGCGCATGCGCGCCACACACACACACACACACACACACACACTCTCACACACACACACACTCACTCACTCCCACACACCCAGAGTGGCACAGAGAACGTGGCAAAATGCAAACATCTGGAAAACCTACGTGACAGGGATACAGGTGTCTAATGTGTCCTTGCATTTTTCCACGTCGCTTTGAAAATTTTCCATATAGAAAGTTGGGGAAAAACAAAAAAGAGTAAAAAATAAAACACTTTAAAACTGCCTGAAGTGGTTTTCGAAGAGAAAGCCTGACAAGAGAAGAAAGAAGTGACAAATCCGTTCTGAAACCAAACACAAATACTTTTTATTATGGGATATCATTGTACATCAATTCCATTAAAACCTAAAACCAGTTTGCAGTACTCGAGTTAGGTGGCATAACAGGATCTCAGTTAAGCTGGGAGTCACAGGACTTGCACACGTTCATGAAGGTGATGCAAATACTGACGACGCGAGGCATTCACAGTTACAGGTTAGCTGCTGTTCACGCACAGTAACCCCCGAGAGAAACGACTTCATGGAAAAAAGCAACCCATGTTTTGGTCTCATTTACAGACACCCAACCTTTTAGTTGGTCAATGAATTCTATACATTTATTATACAATGTGTGAAAGAATAAAAGGTAAGGCTTACAGAGGTATTTTAGCAGTTGTCAGAATAAAAACCAAGGGCACAAACTAACTCTTAAAGCTTCCGGTATCGACTCCAAAAGCACTGTTAAGATAGAGGCGGAGAGGCAGCAGAAGCCTGTGGTTAAACCAGGATCTAGAGGTCTGTTTAGTCAGATTTACGAAAACTGAATTCGGAGGTCATGCTTCCAATAAGCCGTAGGTAACGTCGACACAGGGTGCAAATCAAATAATGAAATTTCCGACCTACCGCAGCAGTAAACATCTACACGTTGTGTTCCGTTACGACACAGTATTGCAACATGGAGTCAAAACACACAATGGAAAGAGAGAAAGGGTGGAGACGTGGCTGCTAAGAAACACCAGGAGAAGGCACCCTCATTCACTTAGCATCAGCCCATACGTAAGTGCCTGGGGAGGGCTCCATTTTATGTAACTCCGGGAGGTGTTTAAGAAAAGTGTCTTATTATGCTGGTCCCTCTTCCTCCCCTTAGAAATAACTGCATCAAGTCAAGAAAACCAAGGGCAAGCCGTCTGCTCACAAAGATTTATTTTTCGAGGGAGGTCAAAGATGACCTGGACTTTTCCAAGTAGGTGAGATTATCCCTCTGGAATACCGACTTCCATATTATATACATCGGGAAGTCATTCTAACTTGGCTTTTCCAAAACCCCTATCATCAAAATGTTCCTGGTGGTGAAAAGGTAACATCTTCCCTGTTAACAGTTCTTTTATTTTAGAATTAACTATGCTTGGTGTTTAAAAAATTCTCCAGTTTCTCACAACACCTTTTAAAATGATTTCATCTATGATTTGTGTTTGCTTTAAACAAAACGAGAGTTGATCGAATTTAAGAACTGCTGCCTTTAAAGTGTGAGTTTTTAACTTCATGGGATACTTTTGAAAGTGAGTCCAGTTCTCCACAGATTTGAACCAGCCTACAGCCTAACCACCACGGGATTATGGATCGGAAGCCCTTCCAACACCGCCTATTCTCTGCAGATGAGTGATTTGCGCAAACTGGCATGAACGCATTAAGGTGTAGAAGGGAGTCCGTGACTTTGAAATAAGGAATGATTAAGTAAGTATGCTTTGTCACTACAGAGTTTTTCAAACTTCTGGTTTATTTCACAGCAAACCAAACCTTTCTATTTGGTAGAAAAAGGAAGTAATTTCAGTCTACCGTCTCATGATTTTGTATACGCACACACACTGTATATACACACAACATTTCTGTCTTTGGTGGTTCAGTTCGGGAAAAAAAAAAAAAATGAAAATCTGAACACTGCCAAGAAACTTGAAATCGTGGTCAAGAGTAACATTGTCTGTGTGCTTTACTCATTTAATGCCATTAAAAGGTTCACATTTGACCCAAAAGATTTGGGGGCCAGGTTCAGAAATAGTCCCAACCTGCTCCAACCGCTTCATGTTCAGTCATGTGGATTCTGCCTGCAAGTGAGGATTTCCTCGTTCAAATGCACCATTAGCTTTGTCTTAAAGTCGCTAGACTTCTGTGTGTTCACAAAACTTTGAGGACTAAATTAGTCATTCGATAGCACCAAATAGTTGAGGGAGAAACATGTTATCTATACATTTTGCTCAAGAAGGGTGAGACAAGGAAAAAAAAAAGACATAAGATACAAACCTAAAAATACCCTCCTGCTTAGCTCTTATTTCCTCATCCACATAAATAAAGGCTATCACCTCTCTGTACACCTTTCTCAGGTAATGACGAGTGACCCCTCCAGGAAACGGCCTACCGTGTAATACAGTTTTTAGCTCACTGCTGGTGGTGTCGTGTCCACTGCCTGCAATGGACATTCTGCCAGGAAAAGCCTAGCGTGAAAGACACAAAAAAGGAAAACAAACAAAAAAAAACACCTCTCACTTATAGTACAGTTCTTCCCACCCCCCGAAACTCACAAATTAGACACCATGAAAACTTAACTAAAAATTCAAGCCACAACTAAAAGTGCTCTGCGGTGATAAATTGCCAGCAAACCATTAGGTTTTCATGGAGGCAGCAAAATAAATTTTACTTAGAATGGCATTGAAAGCATCAGCAGACCAAACACTGACTAAAAGAATGCAAAAGAAAAAACACTAAAAAAACAAAATTTATAAGAGTTTAAAACCAATGCGGGGGGGGGGGGGGGGGGGGGGGGGGGGGGAGGGGGGAGGGGGGGAGGTGCAACTTCAATTTGTTCATCTGTACCTATATTCAAACTATGACAGGTTTAACATTAGAAAATCAAAACCTATACCCTGCGTGGCGGAAATGATTGGTGGTGTGGCATGTGTCTATATGGTTCGATTATTCTAACTTTCATCATTTAAAAATGCTAACATTTAGGTAAACCAAGTTACTTTTGGCATATGCCTCTGAAAAGTTATGACTCCCACCTCCTTCCACAAGTTGGCCTCTTAAACAACAAGGTGAATTCTGGCAACACCTGCATATGGTAACCGCTGTTCTGTCTTGTCTTCTGAAATGCTACATTTGAGACCAAATAAAAGTATAACTGGTTCATTTGAAAAAAGGGACTAGAAATATGCCACAAAGATTATTTTACAATACATTTTTGCAGAAATAATCTCTAGGTGAAGCTTTTTCTTTTTATACACATATACAAAATTTAAACAGCAATATACACATCATCACAGTGAGGACGTTGGCAAATTCACCAATCTGTAGTGTAAATACAAACTGCAAAGCAGCCTTCCAAGAGAACAATGCTACACAGCAAGCAGAGCTGGCCCATTCATGGCAAACACCAACACGTCCCTGCCAAACGGAGACAGTGCAAGAAAAGCAGCATGCGCTTGGATACAAACAGCAATTTATGGCTAATGGTTGACAGAACTGTGGTAACAGTGACTCTCTCGCTGCTATGCATAAAGTCCTAGGACATCTGCTTGTCTTTATACCACTCCACAAACTCGTCCAACAAAACTGGCCCTGAAGAGAGAGAGGGAGAGAGAAAAAAACACGGCCATGAGGATTCTCACGAGGCAGATGAGCAGAGGGGCGGCGACAGGAGGAGCGGGCCGGCGCTGTACTTACACGCTCCGTCTTCGTCGTAGTTGCTGAGGTCAAGGTTAATTGTTCGGCTAAACTCTAGCACGTTGCACCACTGGTCTTTGTTAATCACTTTATATTTTGATTGCTGACGGAGGGAAAAGGAACAGGCGTTACTGACGCTCACAATGAGCAAACGGGACCGTTGCAAGTGCTGGTAACCATCGACTTAATAAAGTGCACGAAGGTTCACTCTCTCACCGGCCGACAAGGGTGAGAGAGAGAGAGCGAGCAAAAGGAGAACTTCAGAAGACGATTTTCAGGACGTAAACATTTTGGGGGGCTCAACACAAACCGACAAGCCCATCAAAGCACCCCAATTTTAAGTATGGCCAAAGCCTTTTTATATAAAGGGGGGCTAATACCTATTTCACGGAGATGTGGCAAGGATTAAAAGAGACAATTGATGGAGAGCCCTTCGTTTAGAGCCTGGCACAAAGTAAGTGCTAAATAAAGAGGCGCTCCCATTAACAGCCCCTGACGGGAACAGCCTGCTCGCTGTCAAGCCATCTGTCGCCTGACGGCACACGCAGCAGTGGGTTGACTCAACTTGACCTTGCTGAGTGCTGCGAGCCGTCTCGGACCAGGTGCTCTGGCCGCTGAAGAGAGTGACTGTTCCAATCATTCAGAATTTGAATCTGATCACAAAAGAACTTGCAGTAGCTGTGGAATAGTCTTCTTCCCAGTCAAGCATATGCCACGTGCATATATATATATATATATATATATATATATATATATATATATCATTTATTCATTTGCCTTTCGGGGCCATACCCAAAGCACATGGAAGTTCCCAGGCTAGGGGTCGAATCAGAGCTACAGCTGCCGGCCTACACCACAGCCACAGGAACTCGGGATCCGAGCCGCATCTGCGACCTACACCACAGCTCACAGCAACAACACCGGATCCTTAACCCACTGAGCGAGGCGGGGGACTGAACCCGCATCCTCAGGGAACACTAGTCGGATTCGTTACCGCCGCGCCACAATGGGCACTCCACCACATGCATATTTTAAAGTGAAGTATTCCTGTATCAAGATTTAAAAATAAAACCCAGTCCAACAATTTTTAAATTCTTCCCACTAAAACTGGGAACATTAGAAAACAATGCAAGTACATAAAAAGCAAGGAGGGTTGAGCCAAGGGTTGGGAGAGCGCAAACACAAGAAAAACTCAAATGAAAGGATGACTGTGTCCTTTAGAAAGAAAAATGCAAACTAATACAAGAGAGAGAACAAAGCAGTCTACAAATTTAACTTTCTGAGCAACTAAAAGCAAAACCCAGTCATCGAAACAGTTGATGGTGCTCTGGAATGGTTGCAAAGTCCAATCTGCTGGCAGCAAGGTCGTTGAGCTGCAGAACCTTCACACCCGGGCTCTAAGGCTGCTCACCTCTCTGAGAACAACAACCCGTTTCTACTTATTTTCCAAATAAAGCTAATGTTTCTTAGGGTTGTCAGAGGAACTGGGACAGATCGTTGGTAAATATGGATTGTCAGGTAAACAAATACTTCTCATATTAAAAATTCATTGGAGTTCCTATCGTGGCTCAGTGGTTAACGAATCCGACTAGGAACCATGAGGTTGCGGGTTCGATCCCTGACCTTGCTCAGTGGGTTAAGGATCTGGCGTTGCCTGAGCTGTGGTGTAGGTTGCTGTGGCTCTGGTGCAGGCCGGTATAGCTCTGATTAGAACCCTAGCCTGGGAACCTCCATATGCCGCGGGAGTGGCCCTAGAAAAGGCAAAAGGACAAAATAAATAAATTAGTAAGTAAATAAATAAATAAAAATCCATTTTTTGTGCCTTTCTTCAGGAGTTCCTGTTAGAAATATTAAAGGCAATTTTTAATAACAGTCCTCAAAGAATCTTATCAGCTGGAAGTTTCTCTGGACTGTTGTACAAAGTAAGCCGTAAAGATTATTTCAAGAGCGAAGCTACAGTCAGGCTAAGCAAGGCCCAGGATGTTCTCAAAGACCCAACACCAACATCCTTTCGAGCAGAAAGCATTTTTAAAGGGGTGTGGGACTGGAGGGCAAGAAGGATGCTTTATATGACAACCCAAGGAACTCAAACTTATTAGGTCTCGGCCTCTTCCAGGTCCTACAGTAGTATTATTATCACCGGGCATCAAAGCCACAATCACCTGCAGTTCGAAATTTCAATCATTAATACTTAAAGCAAATGATGATGGAGGAAAGTGTTGGACTGTTTCTAACGCAAACGTGAAGAAAATTTAAACTGCAGAAGGACACTGTCTGAAGGAGTTTGCCAAACTCAGACTGATCTGGTCCCCGAGTTACATGGACATAGAGCAGATAAGGACACATTACGAATGTAATTTAGGAAGAAGGCAGATGGCTGTTCTTTAACCTTTGCTTCCTAAGAGTGGAACTTCATCTGAAGCCACAAAAGAAAGTAAATCTTGTTTCACCCTTGCAATAATGAGCAGGAAATCTAAACAGAACAGAGCTTTTAGAACAGGGACAGAAAGGAGGGGACAGTGCCGCGGCTGGCTTCAGTGCCTTGGCAGTTTGTGCAGGAGCTGTGGGACCCCTGCAGTGCAAGGGGCCACACGGGACAGAGGGAAGTGCTCGCTGTAGCAATGGTGTCGCCGCAGGTCCTACAGGCAGGAAAGTGCAACACACAGAAAATCACATAAAATGGTTACATACAGTATAACTGGCAGTTCTAAGCAAGCAAACATGCATTCAATAAAATGACAATTTAGTACCTCTAAGAATTGGTGAAAAACTGGAAAAAGGGGCCAGATTTTTCCTAATAACAGTCCCAACATGCACTTGGCAGTGTTTATGTCTAGGCTGCGCTGGTCCTTTTCCTGTTTAACAAACAAAAAACAAGGATGAGCCAGGTGCCCCCAAATCATAAATTCCAATAACCCAAACTTCTACGTTCCTTCAATGAGAAATAAGTAAACAGCTCATTTATCGTATACCATAAACAAACCCCTGAATCAAGACTAAGGCGAGGGGAGGTAGTCAGACACAGCAGAAAGCTTAAACGTTTTCGTACTCGGTAATTTTACGGTGAGAAAGATTCGTGTCAACCGAATGATCACCCTCAGGCAACACCCATTCGGTATACGGTCACAGCATCTATGATTATTTCGTGGGATAAATAAAAATCTATGAGTCAGTCAGTTGCTGTTTGACATTTATGCTTATCATCGACATCCTAACTACTCATCTTCAAGCCCAAAACTTCACTAAAAGGAGTTGAAAGGTTTCGATTCCCAGGCCTGGGAGTCGGGTTTCCCCAATAAAAATCATTCGCCCACCGCTTTTATCTCATTGTGTTTTCCTTGTACCTGACAATGTTGGAATTAAGTTGAGCTCCTAATGAACACGGGGAGGAGGGGAGCCCCCCTCCGGAGAGTCTGCCCGGGTCAGAGGACGCGCCACCTGCCCCCAGGGGGAAGGAGGCCGCCTGTCCACCTCGTCCAGTCCTTCTTACCTTGGATCTGCCGATGTGAGACGCCCTAGCAGAACACCCTCAACCAAGAGCCCAGGGAAGGACAACACTTCATAAGGAATCCAGAAAAGACAATTACGTAAACCTCAACATGGGCTCATGACTAGGCTCACCCCACTTACATCTGCCATTCAGAATCCTCATTCCTCACTGGTCTTCCTCACAAGTTTCAGCTGGGGAACTGCCGGTGGGCAGTTTCTACAGCCGAGGACCAAAGACCTGGGACCCTAGGCGGTCCCCTTGTGTATCCAGAGCTAGCCATCAGAACTTCAAAGGAAAGTGGCGAAAGGACTCTTCTCCAAGGGAAGAAGGGCCTGGCTGTCACGCGGGGTGGAACCCAAGCGCTCATCAAATTAAGGGATGACGCCGTGACCACTATCAGCCACGTGCACAGTCACACACGCCCCTCAGTAGAACAGTTACCTCAAAGATGCTAAGAGTGAGGTGCTCCTGGGCACACAGAGAATTTCTGGCCGTGACACTCAGCTTTAAAGTGAAGGACTTAAACAATACAGCAAAGGTAAGGGTCTCACTCAACAATAGCCAACAAGGTGGATGAAGATGTGGGAAGATGGGCCAGGGTTGGTCTTTTGGTCCCAGGGGCAGAGCACGACAAACAGACCAGGTCAGACGGCTCCGGGTCCCCCTGCTCTGTTCTGGCCACACAACTGATGGGAGGATGGTGGGGATCCCAACTCCACAGTGCGGTGCCAACAGCGGGGCCTCCTCTCCACAGCCTTCCCTGCCTGTCCCTCGGCCACGCATATGGTCCTGCTCAGGGCTGCAGCATCCACTCTGTGCAGAGGACAACAGCGGGAAAGGCACTCTCAAGACGCCCAGCTCTTGCCACCAAGCCCCACTGGTCTGGTGCACTGCACGGCTCACGCTTCTTCGGTGCAACTGGGCGAGGAAACGGAGAACTTCCTCATGCCCTGTTGGGGGGCGGGGGGTGGGGTGGGGGGCGGGGTGGGGGGGCGGGTGAGGTAGCAACAGCGCACCCGGCTAAGGAGCATCCCCAAGCAAAACGAGGGACTGTGCAAAACACACACGGCAGCACGGGCCTGGGCCCCACATCACTTGCTGAACTCCAGCTCAGGCAGGACTGGGCTGAGGGCACGGGCGCGCGGGCAAGGCTTTGTCTTCAAGGAGTTTGTAACCGGTTCGCTAAACCTAAAGTCGCTAGGCTTGCCCGGATATACATACTGTGCCTTCTTCCGACAGCATCAGTGTCCCCATCACAATGGACATACACTAAGGTGACAAAAAGGTAACAAAGGACCTGGACAGACTCTTTGAAACAGTGCAATCATCTGACGAACTGATGATCATGAAGGATTTCAATGCATGTGTTTGGCAGTGATGCCAAAACATGAAGGAACGGCATCAGACTCACAGGACCGGAAGCTGAACAGCACTCACTTACTCCTGCTCTGCAAGGGTGCCAGCCAGCAGCTCGCAATCACTAACACCATCTTCTGCCTAGCAAATAAGAGAGAGATATTATGGATGCACTCGCGATCGGAACAGTGGCATCTCGCTGATCACCAACGTTGCCTGTGGGTGGGTGTGAGGCTAAGTGCAAATGACCATAAGCTGGAAACACTCAGAATTCCGGGAAACAGCACGGCTGAGGGACCCCAGAGCAACATCTCCTACAGAGCGAAGTGGAGACTCGCCGGGGGTTCTCTGACAAGGATGCTAAGGGCATTCTCAAAGGGCCTCCCAATTAGAAGTGAAGTGAATGAATCTCCCAGGATGCTCTGAAGCGGCCATCAACATCATGGTGTTTAAAAAAAAAAAAAAAAAAAAAAAGCAAGCACCTTAACACGTTCAAGGAATACAGCAAAGACATCCAAAAATCCCTCGCAGGAAATTCAAATGATACCCTGTCAACACAACCCTGTGACTCTCGGCTTGGGGAGCCGCAAGGGGCAGATTTCTGCATCTCAAGGTCAGAATCTAAGCAGAAACACCTTGAGACAGACCATCCAGAGTCAATCGGCAGCCCCAGAAGGCCCATCAAGGTTAAGGGTGAAGAAAGGAAAACTTTTCTCCCTGCCCATCTCCTGACTTAAGATGTGCGGGTATGTATTTCACAAACTTTCATTTTCTAAGGTATTAGAATAAAAAGCAATTTTATTTTTCAAATAATAATAGGCACCAAACAGGTTCTAGACACCACAGATGGGCTAACAATACACAGCTGGATTCTGCCTTGTGGTCTTCCTTAAATACAGATTTTAAAAACCAGGTACAAATGAGATCAGGCCTCTTATTTGCAGCTGCTAAACCAAAGGAACCTACCCTGTATATTTGAAGTTAGGCTTCATATATGGAATAAATGTACTCCCCAAGTTAAAGACCACTACTGTAAAGAATAATGCACTTTTATTAAGTTCTGATTTTTTTTTTTTTTTGTCTTTTTAGGGCCATACCTGCGGCACATGGAGGTTTCCAGGCTAGGAGTCGAACGAATCAGAGCTGTAACCCACTGGCCTACACCACAGCCACAGCAACGCCAGATCCGAGCCACATCTATGACCTATGCCACAGCTTGCGGCCACACTGGACCCTTAAGCCACCGAGCGAGGCCAGGATCAAACCTGCATCCTCATGGATGCTAGTCAGATTCATTTCCGCTGAGCCACGACAGAACTCCATTAAGTTCTGGTTTTTGAAGTTATACGAAAGCAAATAGCACCTTTGTTTATGTAGGGACTGTTCTAATACACGTCCTCCTATAAGATATGAAAATTAAGCATTTTTTCCCTTAAATGGCGAATGACACAAACTGAAACAAAGTAGTTAGTTAACTGTAAATATGTAAATATAAATTTGGTATTAGAAAATGAATCTTCAACCATCTAGGTATCCAGCCAGATATGCCATATAATAGAGCAAATGATCTACTTCCAATTTTCACAAAGTTTTAATGGCTTAAAGACTTGTACTTGACAAGGGGAGCTCTGAATTATTAAAACTATAAAGAAAAAGATCTTCAGCATTCAAAACGAAATCTGTGAGATTTGTGTGAGCCTAGATGAACTAAGAAACACTATAAAAGTGCCCGTGATCACAAACATTTTATGTGGCAACAACCAAGTCAGAAATTGACTGGCGAAATTAAAAGGCCTTAACTGAAGACCTGTAATATGGTCACAGGTTCTCATTTGAGACCAGAGGGACTGCAAAATACAAAGAGAAAAAGCCATGAGATCCTGCTGTGTAGCACTGGGAACCTTATCTGGTCACTTATGGTGGAGCAGAATAATGTGAGAAAAAGGAATATACATGTGTATGTGTGACTGGGTCACCCTGCTGTATAGTAGAAAATTGACAGAACACGCTAAGCCAGCTATAATGGAAAAAAATAAAAATCATTTGAAAAAAAAAAGAAAAAGAAAATCCAGTCCTCCTTAGCACAGTTCAGTTCAACAAATGTAAGGCAAAAATAGAGGGCACTAAAGAATTTGAATCATAATGTTGATAGATGCTATTACATGTTTATAAAGCTGAAAATGTAGCAAAATATTTTCGCTACATTTTTTTGAAAGGGAGTTGGTTTTGTTTGTTTTTTGTCTTTTTGTCTTTTTAGGGCCACACCCGAGGCATGTGGAGGTTCCCAGGCTAGGGGTCTAATTGGAGCTGTAGCCGCCAGCCGACACCACAGCTCAGAGCAATAATGGATCCTTAACCCACTGAGCGAGGCCGGGGATCAAACCTGCAACCTCATGGTTCCTAGTTGGATTCGTTTCCACTGGCACCATGACTCTTTTTTTTTTTTTTAAAAATACACATTAAACACAAGCAAAAAGGCCATAAAAACCCATGAGGGCTCTCCTATTGGGAAAAGTGAAACTAAAAATGGAGCTCTTTGAACTCACCCAGCATAATTTTCAAATAACAATGTTTGCAAGGCAATTACTTGATTAAGCTCAGCTATTGACACCGCCTTGAAAACAAAAGAAAAAAAGTTCTGCCAATAGGCTTAGTCTTTCCACAGTTGTTTTCTTTGGCGTAGATTCTAATACCTTAAGCACGACTGTTGGAAGGTAAGTTATTATTCGAAACCTGAGGGTTACAGACACCTAGGTAATGTCAGTGAAGAAGAATTCAACGACGCATTCTAATCCTATGGTTAACTTTTACTGAGAACCTAAACTGAGCCAGAAATTCTTTTAAGTGCCTTATGCTTAAAAACCCCTTTAATAGCACAACCCTATAAGGAGAGGGACTATTATAATCCCCAATTTATAAATAAGGAGACTGAGGCACAGGAGCTAAATGATGGTAGGCCAGCAGTGAGCTGGGCTCTGAACCAGAGGTTGATTCTAAGCCTGAGCATTTCCGACTGTGTGGATCTGCCTCCCTGAAAAGGAAGTGGGGACAGGAGCTCTCACTGTTGAGACCCACAGGCCAATTCGCTTTGCAAACACCTGCTGAGCAAATCTGGGCCCTAACCAAAGGGGAACCTTAAAGGTAAAGCTAACGACGTGTGCGGAGAGCAGCTGGGGTTAGGTGACCATGTGTTCTTCCCACCTCTGTCCTCACCCAGGGCCACCTCTGTTTTCCTCATCATTTACCTTGGACGTATAAGGACGAAGCAGAGGTAGGGGGTGGGTGGGGTGTGTGTGTGTGTGTGTGTGTGTGTGTGTGTGTGTGTGTGTGTGTGTGTGTGTGTGTGTGTGTGTGTGTGTGTGTGTGTGTGTGTGTGTGTGTGTGTGTGTGTGTGTGTGTGTGTGTGTGTGTGTGTGTGTGTGTGTGTGTCTGTGTGTGTCTGTGTGTGTCTGGTGTGTTGGGGGTTGTATGGAGAGGGAAATCAGACAAACATACTGGTTAGGAAGTAAGAAACTTGACTCAGGTTAGAAGAGGGAATGAATCAAATTGTCACAAAGGATTTTAGGTTAGAACTAGGCAGAAGTCTCTGCTAAGAGGGGCGTTGCACACAAGACCTAGCACACATTTCCTGAGCAAATTCTAGGAGTCCCATTCACAGCCATCCCATTAAGTGGAAGGCACGTGGACATAGCTTTAATCCCTGTGAGCTCTTACACCTTCCTGGCACGCCTCTTCCGAAACTAAATAAAAGCCTTGGTGGAGTTCCCACTGTGGTGAAGTGGAAATGAATCTGACTAGGAACCATGAGGTTGTGGGTTCGATCCCCAGCCTCGCTCAGTGGGGTAAGGATCTGGCGTTGCCGTGAGCTATGGTGTAGGTCGCAGATGAGGCTCAGATCCCACGTTGATGTGGCTCTGGCGTAGGCCGGCAGCGACAGCTCTGATTAGACCCCTAGCCTGGGAACCTCCATGTGCCACAGGTGCAGCCCTAAAAGGACAAAAAAAAAAAAGCACCGGTATCTTCCACTGCTGGAAAAGTGGGTTCATCAAGGGACAGGCTGTGAGGATCACCTTGTAACAACAGAATCACTGTCACAGGATCACCTCTCAGGAAGGGGGATTCCCTCTGGTGTCTTCTGCCTCCACAAAACCCTCCGTTACAACGTCAAGGAATGGAAATGTAATAAGGACTCACCCCTCGCCCCCCATACCCCCCAGAGAGGAATCCCCCGTTCTTCCTTGCTCCCCGTCCTTCCTTCTCCCTCACCGTGAGGGCCTCCCCTCTCTCCATCCAGCAGCTTCTCCTAACTCACTTCCTCTCTGATTCTGTCTGGATCCACTCCAGTCACTCTAGGAGGGCTCCGCTCGGCTCCTACCCACACTGCTACCCCGGAGCCCACAAACTTCTCTCAATCTTCTGCATCACTCTCCCCTTGCTGCATCAAGGCTGCAGGAGGCAGTGCTGCCCTGCTATAAGAAATCCGAGGAGTTCCCGCTGAGGCTCAATGGAAACAAACCTGGCTGGGGATCCATGAGGACGCAGGTTCAATCCCTGGCCTTGCTCAGTGGGCTAAGGATTCCAAGTTGCCCTGAGCTCTGGTGTAGGTCACAGATGTGGCTCGGATCCCATATTGCTGTGGCTATGGTGTAGGCTGGCAGCTGCAGCTCCGATTGAACCCCTGGCCTGGGAACCTTCATTTGATGCGGGTGCAACCCTAAAAAGAAAAAAGAAAAAAAAAGACATCCAAAAGCGGTGTCCTGGCACTTCCTGGTGCCGTCTCTCAGCCAGGCTAAGATGCTGCTGCTGTCGGTGCCTCACTCAGCCCAACTTGCATCCTGCTCAGAACCCAAAGTGGCAACTCTCCCCATGACTTTCACCACAGTACCTTGTCTCTGCCCCAGAGAATGTAGAAAAGCTGGACTTAACTGATATTGAATAAACCAGTCCCAGGTCAACAAGAAAATCACCATGTTTATACATCTTTTATCTCATTCTTTGTCCAATCTTATCCTCACAAGGTCCTTTTAATGGAATCAAGATAAAAATGGCTGTTTTACTTGGAGCACAGTGAGTTAAGGATCTGCTCTTGTCCCTGCAGTGGCTTGGGTCACTGCTATGGTGCAGGTTTAATTCCTAGCCCAGAAATTTCTGCATGCCATGGGTGTGGCCAAAATTTTTTTTAAAGTTTATTTCAAAAGGTCTGCTGTGGAATTATGCATTATTGTCTTAAGGAGTCATTTTACTAGTTTTTTAAAAAAAAAGATTGGATGGAAGAAAGGGGGGGGGCGGTTGAGTTCCGCTTCCACCCAAGATGGAGTCAAAGAAACCAGATTTTCCCCCTCCCTTTCACCTCAAACAACCAGAAAACTAGACAAAATGTAAGAAACAAAGGCTCTCATGCATTGGTCAATATGCAGCACAGGGATGCCACCCTTGAGAAAGAGCATAAGCCCTCTAGTGACACCAGCGTGCTACACGGAGGTGGTTTGGGGGAACCCAAACCCAGCCCAGCAGAACCCTGACTTGCTGAGCTGGATAAGACAGAGTTTGCAGGGCTCAAGGAGGCATATAACTCATGGGGCAAAATGCCAGCAAGGTGGGAGCTGCGCAGAGGACCTGGGATCCAGAGTGTCTTCCCAGGCGCTGGCCGAGGACTTCTCTGTGCATGTGTGAGGAAATCACCTGAGTCTGGGGAAAAAAAATCGCTGCAAAAGGGTATGCAGAAATTCCCAGAGCTCACCCAGGCCTGGCAATAGTCTGTATTCCCACTGCCAACAGTGGAAAATCTCCTAAGACACAGGATCATGGGTAGTATCCTCAAAAGGGTACTGTCGTCCTAGTGGGGCTAAGTGGTCCCTAGACTGAGGCTGCTCTGGGCCGGTCCCTTCAAAGGGTCAATCTGATTCCAAGTAACAACTATATGCCAGCAGAAAAATTTACATCCAACATTATTGAAAGAATAGAATGAACCTCAGCAACCAACAAAATCCACAATTTCCAGCATCCAATAAAAAGGGGGAAAAAAAACTACTAGGAATGCAAAGAAGCTACAAAATATGACCCATAACCAAGATAAAATTTTAGCCAAGAGAAAGAGATACGGAAATCACAGAGATGGTGGAACCAGCGGACAACGTTGTTAGAAACATGATATAAAAGACATTTTAGATATTCAAGAAGGTAGAAGAAAATGTCAGGATGAGAGAAATGGGTATAAAAAAAGAGGCAAATGGAATTCAGAGAGATGAAAACACGGTACCCTGCAATGAAAAATATACTGGCTAGGACTGACAACAGATTAGACTCTGCAAAATAAAGATCAGTATTAGAAGATATAGTAATAAATATTATCCAAAGGGAAAACAAAAACAAAAAAACTTGAACAAGCATCAGAAGTTCATGGGACTATATCAAGCATCTAACCTAAGGATAACTGTAGTTCCAGAAAGAGGAAAGAGGGAGAACAGAAAAAAAATTTGACGAAATAACAGTTGAGAAAATTTCCAATTTCCTACAAACATAAATCCACAAAACTTAGAAACTTAAGAAACCCTAACCAGAATAAACATAAGGAAAATTATTCCAAAGTGCGTCACAGTCAATTTGCTGAAAAGCAATGAGTAGAGAATAAAAGCTTCATAAAGCAAAATATTATGTCAAAGGAATAATGAATGAGGCCAGACTTACCATCAAAAACTCTGTAAGACAGAAGACAATGGAAGGATATCATCAAAGTACAAAAAGAACAAATGGTCAAACTAGACTCTTTTTTCCAGAGAAAAACCTTCTAAATTGAAGGGAAAATAAAAGCTTAGAGAATCATCACCAGAAAATCTGTATTATGAGAAATGCTGAAGGAAATATTTTAGATAGGAGGTAAATGATGCCAGAGAGAAGTCTGGATCCACACAAAAGGAAGTAAGAGAACACAAGAGTGGTATATATTTGGGTAAATATGGAAGATATTTTTGTCTATTTAAAGCAAAAATGGCGTCAATATATGCTATGATTTAAGTGACTGTGTCCCCAAATTCCTATGCTGAAATCATAACATTCAAGGTGATGCTAACAGGAGGTGCCTGGATGGTTATGGAGCAGAGCCCCTGAAAGAGACTGGAAGAGATCCCTCCTCCTTTCCGTGTGTGTGGCTGCAGCACAAAGACATCCTCCAGGAAGACAGCTCTGGCCAGACACCTATCCTTCTGGCACCACGATCTTGGACTTCCCAGCCTCCAGAACTGTGAGAGATAAATTTCCGTTACTTTTAAGCTGTTTGGTCTGGTATGTTGTGACAGCAACCTAAAAAGACTAAATATATTGCGAGCTACGCTGCACATACCTAAGTAAAATGTATGACAGCAGCAAAACGTACGGAAGGGCACAATGAAAGTGCGCTGTTGGAAGGGTTCTTGCATTATACATGGAACGGTATTACATTACTAGAAAATGGATTGTGAAAATTTACAGATGTTGGCTGTAAAACCCAGAACAATCACGCACAAAAACACAGAGATACAAGCTAACAGGACAAAAGTGGAATGGAATGATTAAAATGGAATCTAACACAACAAACTTCAATCCAAAAGAGGTTATAAAAGAGGAACAAAGGAACCAAACCAGATGGACAAAAAGGGAAATAAAAATTGCAACACAGGAGATATATACCTAACCATACCAATACACACACTAAATGTAAATGCTTTAAGCATCTCAATTAAGACATATAATGTCAGACCCAACTCTGCATATGCGATCTGTAAGAAACCCACTTTATAAGACACAAATTAGGTTTCAAGTAAGAGGATGGAAAAGATGTATCACACAGACTTTAATTAAAAAAAAAAAAAAAGCAGAAAGGGTGGGGGAAAAATGTAATTGTAATGTATACATGTAAGGATAACCTGACCCCCTTGCTGTACAGTGGGAAAATAAAAAAAAAATTATAAAAAAAAATAAAAATAAAAAAATAAAATTGGTCTCCATCAAAAAAAAAAAAGCAGAAATGGCTATATTTATATCTGACAAAGTAGATTTCAGAACAAGGAATATTATCAGAGTTAGAGAGACGTTTCATAATGCTAAAGGGTCAATCCTTCAAGATAATACTAAGTATTTCTAAACCTAATGTCTGAGCTTCGAAATACATGAAACGAAAAATGATACGAGCAACAGGAAAAATTATAATTGGAGAGGTTAACACTCCTCTCATCATGACAGAAGAGCAGGCAGAAATCGATGAGGATACAGAAGACCTGACGATACTATCAACCAACTTGACCTAATCGACATCTCTAAAATATTCCACTGAACGGCAGCAGAATGGTCATTCTTTTCAGGTATAAATAAAACATTCATCACAGCAGGCCATATTCTGGACCATAAATCAAGTCTCCATACATTGAGCGGGACTGAAATTGTACAGAGTATCTTCTCTGACCACAGCAGAATTAATGACAGAAAGATTACTTGGAAAATCCTCAACAGTTGGAAAATAACAAACAACATACTTCTAAATAACTCATGCGTCCAAAACAGTCACAAGGGAAACTGAATGCAAATGAATATATAACATCTAAACTTGTGGGATACAGCTAAACAAAACGAAAGGATTCAACAACAAATTCATCCTTAGAGCATATTTTAGCTGAATTGAATCTGTTTGGTAATGACTAAATATGGGTGGCTGTTCTTCATCACTACATAAAAGGGCTTAATTCACTGCTATTTATTGATACTCTCCTAAAAGCAAAGATCTCTGTAGCCCGATACCAGGGATATGAAGAAAGAAAACACACAGCCCCTTAATCTGTCAGAAACAAATTAAGGGCTGTCCCCAAACTCCAAAGCCAAGCTAGAGGGATATGAGGGCTACATAAGGGAAGGCACAGGGTCTCTCCAGGATGGGACGATCCAGGAGGGCTGCGTGGAAGCGGAAGCAGGAAGCACAATGCCAGAGAGAGCTGTCGGGTACAGACTGGGCTCCAGGGAGAGCCTCGCATGACCGAAGGCAGGGAGCAAAAAGGCACAGAGGCGGGCGGCGGCTAGGGAAGAGCTAATGCGCTGTCAGCACAGCACAGGTGTCTCTTGGGAGAGGGCGCTGGGGACTGGACTGCGAGGGCCTTGGGTGACCTGCATTCAGGAGCTGGAGCCAGGCCTGATGTGAGTCCTGGACCTTCTGCTGAGCAACCCAGCGGCCTTGGCCCGATTTCTCCACTCCTCTGGGGCCCACCTTTCTCCTCCTCACCTGTCAGAGATGCTGGGGGAGCAAGCGAACCATCACACGGTGAAGCACTCCATTCACATGGAGGGGAAAGGTACCACCCTACTGATGGGTGGGAGAGAGCGCATGGCGCCAAGGCCGCTGTGGCAGTGCAGGCAAGGAGGAGCACGGCCTCAACCCCGAGGCAACCAGACGGGCCTCGGTGACCGAAAGAGAAGGGGACAGAAAGCCAGGGAGGAGTAAAACAGACCCTGGTTCTAAAGCAGCATATATCACGTGGGAAAATTTCACCCCCAAACAAGAGAGTTTGAAAATTCAGCTTATTTTGGTGAGAAGGCATAATGCTTCTAAACAAACTTTTACCCATACAGTGAGAAACAGCGGACTTTGGAAGGAAAAAAATCTTATGAAAGAAAATATTTAATCCTAGAAACTATGCATCTATTCTAAAAGTCTCTGGCGAAACAACTTCGACATACAATTTGATAAATGCCATTTAGTGAAACACTGCGTCTGCATTTCACCATACCATTGCTAACATCTATACATTTTCATGCATGTCTGGATTTTATTTGAAAGTTGCAAATGCAATGCAAAAACTCACGAAGGGGAACACCACCGGGAACTACTAACATGTTCTTGTAGATGCACCAGAATTCACCAGCAAATAAACCTTTGGTGCTGAACTAATAGAGCCAAAGTGAGGGAAAAGTGACAAAGACCAACATGGTGGTAAGAAAAAAAGAATTATTTGTCCCTGAGTTCTCTGCTTTACCAAAAAAAAAAAAAAAAAATTTAAAAGAATCATCAATGAAGAAAGCCTAGTCACCGGAACCCATCAAACACAGACACATCACAGAAACCATCACTCTGCAATAAAGAATAATAGTCCATATGGGCTGTGGGCTGTGAATGAATACAGTACCAACTGTACCTCAGAATGCACTAGCCATGTGACCAGGCTGACAAATTCAGCTTTATTTCACTCCAGAAGAACCAGTGTCACGTACCTGGACTGGCTCACTATGTGACAAGCAAGACGACCACTTTTCACAATGAGGACTAGGAAGGACAGTTGAGTTATGCCCAGTGAAAGTAGCTTACGTTTGAAATTCAAATGATTTCCAGATACCATACAGCGCCCCAAAGGAAACTGGCTTGCATCTGAGTGGCTCATTCTAGCAACCTCGATGGGGGAAGGTTTGCGGGTTTTTGAGAAGGCAAAGCTTTCCCAAGTTGGCCTAAGAGACGTTTAGAACAGTGTCTATTACACACCCGTCCATCAGGTACTTCCAAGCCAAGCTCAAGAGCTATCAAAGGTCTGTCGCGAGAGGTTTTTTTGCTGACATACCATTCTCACCCAGAATCAGTTTGTGCGGAAGGCGTATATGTAGAAGGACATTCTAACTAGCATCCTGGGAGTAGCTTATTCGAATTCCTTGCTGTAGCATGTAAAACAAACCTCAAGCGGCAGGAAGAAGGGGAGGGGGAGAGGGAAACAGCTGGAGAGGCTCCAGAGAACTCACCCGAGCAAAGTCAAACGCGTATCTGTAAATAAGTTTAAAGTTTGTAGAATCATTTAATAATGATCTTAAGTAATCCAGGGTATTTCTGAGTTTTTCTGTTGTATCACATCTAGAAAAACAGAATAAAGGCAAATTACAATCTGAGTTTTTTTCTTACGTGGGGCAGCAACAGAAAACACAATACCAAAAGACAGGATAAAAACCTTGGAGTTGCAACATGTCCATGACAAGCTCTTTTTGTCTACACATTTTATTTTTGAAAATTTCAAAAGTACAGAAAAGCTGAAGGAATTACGGTAAGTAAGCACCCAAATACTCATCCCCTTGGTTCACCAGGAGCGGGGGTACCTTTGTGTTCTCTCACCTATCTGCACCCTTTCTCTTTTTCAACATGCATATACTGCAGTTTTATTTCAACTGCACAAACGAGTTAGCATGTAGGAAATTTAAATGAAAAAATAGCAAAGAACCAAAAAAACTAAAGAAGAAACAGACCTGGAGCATGAGAGTCCACTTTTTTCTGTGCCATTTGCAAGCGTGCTGCCAGCAATGCCACTTTACTCCTAAACACCTAAATGCCACTATCACTCTTCATGTTCTAGAAACGCTTACTTTCTCAACTAATCTATGACCCATGTGCAGATTTCCCAACTGTCTTTATAGCTGCTGCTTTTTCTCACTGGGGATCCAAGCAAGCCTCATGCATTGCTTTCAGGGGTCTATTCTCTTTGTCTATAGAAGGGTGTCCCACCTTTTCTCAGTCTTTCTTGACAATGTCATTTTTTAAGAGACCAGACTAGCTGTTTTGCAGAATCTGTTTATCAGAGGATTTCCCTATGATTGTATTTAAATATTCCCATGACGGAGTTCCTGTCGTGGCGCAGTGGTTAACAAATCCGACTAGGAACCATGAGGTTGCGGGTTCGGTCCCTGCCCTTGCTCAGGGGGTTAAGGATCCGGCGTTGCCGTGAGCTGTGGTGTAGGTCGCAGACGAGGCTCGGATCCCGTGTTGCTGTAGCTGTGGTGTAGGCCGGCAGCAACAGCTCCAATTAGACCCCTAGCCTGGGAACCTCCATATGCCCTGGGAGTGGCCCTAGAAAAGGCAAAAAATAAATAAATAATAAATAAATAAAATAAATAAATACTCCCGTGATGTCCTTCTCAGCACAGTCCATGAGGACGCTCCTGACACCAGTCTGTTACAATCCTGGTGATATTCGGTGCGTTCATTTGGTTAAGGTAGCGCCCACCAGACTCTCCACTGAACGGTACCCTTCCCTGCTCTGAAACAGTATGTAACCTGGGGGATGAGAGCTTGAGACTGTGAATTCTGTTCCTCAACAACCTTTCACCAGGTGGTTTTCGCATCTGTTGATGATCCCTGCCTGAAATGATTTCATACCTGAAGATGCAAGATGGTGGCTTTTCCTAATTCTTTTTTTTTTTTTCTTTTGGTCTTTTGAGGGCCGATCCCTTGGCACATGGAGGTTCGCAGGCTAGAGCTTGAATTGGAGCTGCAGCCGCCGGCCTACGCCAGAGCCACAGCAACTCGGGATCCGAGCTGCATCTGCAACCTACACCACAGCTCATGGCAACGCCAGATGCTTAACCCACTGAGTGAGGCCAGGGAATGGAACCCGCATCCTCATGGATACTAATCAGGTTCGTTAACCACTGAGCCACGATGGGAACTCCGGATTTTTCTAATTCTATCGTACTTTTACACTTACCAGTTGGAAGTGTTCTATAAAGAGTTCTACTCACTGAAACCTTTATTTTCTGGACTTAAGGATTTTGGCTTTTTTATTCAGTGCTATAACCTGCTACTGTCTTCATTCTTTTTGATGCACAGATTATCCTCATTTGGGCAGCAGCCCTTTCTGCTGGCTCCTGTGTCCTTCTGACATGTCACCATCAGTCTCTGAGCATGTCCTCACTTTCTGGCACAAGATATTCCAGCTCACCTTGTCCTCTGGCTACTCTAGACTTGAAGTCGGCTCCTTCTCCAGGGAGCCTTGGTGGTTATAACCTATTTTCACGTGTAAGTGACACAATGTTTATTTTTCTTAAGGAAGTAGACTAACTGGTTGTTTTTACAAACTAAGTTTCTGTTCATAATGTCAAGCCCTTAAAAATGAGAACAAGGAGTCACCATTTTCACTGGCCATATTAAAGCGTTTCAATGTAGGATGTGTTCCCTTGTGCTCCTCTGTAGAGCCTTTACCTCCTACTAAGTATATAGATAATACATGTTACAGGTATTATCAATGTAAATATTTTACATACTTTATAAACCAAAATATGGTTTATAACAGAACGTACTGATTTTTTTAGCAATAAATATGTGAAAGCTTTTTGTAGCTATTTACAAAATAGATCTACTGAGATGATCTACTGATCTACTGAGATGATAAAATATCTAACAGCCAAAAGTTAGAGCAGATGTCTCATTTCTATGAGTTTACAACAATTTAGAATGTCCTTTATTTCATCATTATGTTTGAAGACTAAGATTAAAATCAGGATATTTTAGCAGAAAAGGCTTGTTTAAGGGACTGGCGTGCAAGCTGAGAGCTGAAAGCACAAACTAGATGTTTTTGGAGAAGACTTTTCAGATTAAAGAAACAGAATGTGCAAAGGCCCAGTGGCAGAAGTGAGCATGTCAGGCCCAGAGCCTAAAAGAAAAAACAGTGACTAGATTGGGTAGAGTTAAGAGGGGAAGTGGTATAAGATGAAGCTGACAGAAGTGGGGCCAGACCATAAAGGGTTTTGTGGTCCCCAGTGGTTTGGGGAGGAGGGGTGGTGAATTCTAGAAACAGTGGAAGCCTTCTCCTTGACCATGGGAAAGACTGCCATCAGGCTTCCATCCTGAAGAGCCCACTCTGGATGTCTGTGGAGGAAGGTTAGACAGACAGGCAGTTAGAGATCTAGTGCCAGAACCTAAATGAGGGGTGACAGAGGCTAGAAGAATGCACAAGCAAGAGTAAGTGGGAGTCGTGAGGCAGGAGTGGGAGCAGGGACTAGGGCATTCTACTGCGTGACTCGATTTTCTTACCATGGGTATAAATAACAAACACCATTTTATTAGTAATCATATGGGGGAGGGTCGAAGAGGAGGAAAACCAGCTAAGCCCAAAACATCTAAGAGCTGAGGTTCCCCTCTTCACTTGAAAAGCAGATTAAGGACAAAAACCACAGGAAATTGGCCAGATTTGGGCCAGTGGCTTAGTTTCATCCTGCCCAATGAAAGAAAGAACAGTTGTTTGTATCAACAGATTCAAGAGTGGGAACCACTCATTAGGCAGCCACTGCAGAGCTAAAAGAAAACAGAGTTGCTTCAAATGGAATGCCAAGGTCTGCTGCATGCCTGGGAGTGAGTCCAGCCGCACGGGCAAAAGACGCGCCTCCGTCCGCAAGATGCTCAGAGAGCTTGTCTGCGGTGTCAAGCATAAAATGCCCCAAAGTCAGTTTTTCCCTTAGTGTATCTATGAAGGATGGTTGCATGGGTTAGAGATGACACTGTCAATAAAGGGTTTAATTTGCTTTAAAAGGGGCCTTGTCCCCACGGAGTGTGTGGACTGACCCCACCAGGGAGACAGGCCACTGAGTCACCCTGTCTGAACTGTAGGTTGCCACCTAGTGCCCCTCGACAAGGTCTTCTGCAGAGGGACTGGGTTCTAACCAAGGGCCTGTGAAGAGCAGGCTTGGCCTGAGACCTTTCAGAAAGCAGCCACTGGATTCAATCCATTCCCCTCTGCTTTTCTGGGTACCATGTATAAGGAAAACCTGTGGCAGTCAGAGTGACAGCACCCACCGCTAGGGGGCATCATTTCCCACAATAAAATATACACATATTGGGGAATCCTTTCTTTGTTTTGCTGCCTTAACATATTCAGAAGCAAGAGGAATCAGATCATAATCCTCAATGGTTCTAAAGTTAAAGGTAGTCCCCCCCCCCGCTCCAATGACCTTGGGACAGCCTTTACCCCTTCACTTAGCCCCAGGGTATTTCCCCAGCCCATCATCAGTTCTTGTGCAAAGTTAGCTACAACTCTAATACACTTTTTTCCGGGGGAGAGGGTTGTTTCACTTAAACACCCTATAAGCTTAATTCATCTGAGACAACCTGAAACCCACATGCTGGAACAAGGCAATAAATGAAACAGTCAATTCAAACAAGAGTGGTGCCTTTTCTGACTGAGAACGATCTCGGGAGCCTGGGGACAGATATTTCCCATAGCTGCTGCATGCACTTCGTCCTAGACTTGGGCAGAACACAGCCCCAGGAGCCAAGCTCCCAGCTCCCGTGGACAGTGCCATGCAGACTGATTTCCAGGGGCTGGGGAAGCCACATTTCATCACTTCACCTCCCTAGTTTTATGGGTGCTACCAGGACACCCAGGAAGTGGCAGGACTAATTCCAAACTGGTTCCAAAACTCATGGGCTTCCTACGTCTAGCATGCTCCCACTTATAGTAACAACTTTTTAAAAAAGGTTTTGTCATATACACTTTAATTCCAGCTTGAGTCCAAAAAAGTTCACCGGACAGGCTTAACAAAGCCAAAAATGGGCAAAAAAGAAAAAAAAATCCAAAAGACGACAAGACAGGTCATTCAAACCAAGGACTACTTTCCATCTTTAGAGCATATAAATGATTAGCCTCTGAGTTTTCTTATGTACTAGATGAGTTTTCTTACGTACTCATAAACACAAGTACTTATTTAGTTAATTCAAGTAGTATAAAGAGAAGTGATATTACTTTTGGACGTTTTTGCTTGAACACTGCTGTGCCCCAAATGGACTTTGTCTTGTTCGTGGCTTTTGTTTCCCCAGGACCCAGAATACTGTGCTTGGAACAGCCCTGCCCTTCAAATATTTGCTGAACAAATGACAAATCTAGGGAGGGAGGAGGGAGAGGGGGTGGAAGTTCTTAAAACTTGAGATGGCACTATTTTTAAACTACAAAGAACCTTAAAGCTTATTCTGAATAATGATCTTCACCTCACTGATGAGGAAACTAATCTCGGAAGAGTTTCATAGCACAAAAGAAAGTCGAGTCGTTAATTCCTTTACAGCGGCTCAACTACATCATGAATAAGAACCAAGTGGCAGCATCCTATAGGAATCCACCAGCTCGTCACACAAAGTGGCCAGCAGAGCTCCCAACAGAGAGCTGACCGAGTCCCCCACACCCAGTAAACATACACGGAGACCTCTTCCAGGAAACTGTGTATTTCAACTCCCAGGAGATGTGATACTCAAAACACAGGCAACACTTAGTCTTGTGTAATAGTCTTTTGTAAAGGCAAACATAAAAAGGACTCTAGAACCATACAAAAATGGATGTTATACCCTCCTAAGACAAACGTAAATGAGCCTGGGAAAATGTGGATGTTGCCTCCTCTAAAGCCTTAAATGAAATCTCGATTTAGGAATTCCCATGGTGGCTTAGTGGAAATGAATCTGACTAGTATCCGTGAGGATGCAGGTCCGATCCCTGGCCTCGCTCAGTGGGTTAAGGATCCAGTGTTGCCGTGAGCGGTGGTGTAGGTCACAGGCGAGGCTTGGATCTGGCGTGGCTGTGGCTGGGGCTGGGGCTGGGGCTGTAGCTGGCAGCTACAGCTCTGATTTGACCCCTAGCCTGGGAACCTCCATGTGCCGCAGGGGCGGCCCTAAAAAGACCAAAAAAAAAAAAGTCTTGATTTAGCCAAGCATCCATCGTTACAAGGGTACTTAAAAAAGGAGCAGCCATCGCGTGCTCTATCCAGAAAGGATCAAAGAGGCAGCGAGGAAAACAGTGCAGGAGTCAGATGGCTTATAATTGTAAGGAGATGTTCCCTAACACGACAAACACCATCTTAGGAGATTCCAGAGGCTTGATCCTAAAATTCTAGAGCATGCTGAGAGGAAAATGTGTTTGTAAAAGTGTGATTTGGCTGTTACCTGAAACTCATCTGTCATCTGATAACAGTTGTTACAGGAAGAGTGTGGCTGAAGAATCTGAGGTCTGAGGGTTTCTTCCCAGCCCTATCACTCGCTCCCGCCTATCTCCAAGCCCCTCGAGGCCTCATTTCCTGGTGTGTACAAAGGGTAGGCTGAAGCCTGCTCTGTCTAGGTAGCTGGGAAGCCCAAGGGAGAGAACAGTGAAAAGGCCTCAGGATAAAGCCCAGTGCAAATAAAGCATTATTACCAACAACACACGGACAAGGATATTGCAAGTTGACAGATTCCACAATTATTTAAATAAAGCCATAAAACCATTTCGATTCCAATTTTAATCCAGTAAAAAAAACCTGAAGTCTATTATCCCTAGTTAAAGTGAATAAGAGAAGCCGTTCCCAGTACTTCAGTGACTATATTAAGAACTAGTTTAAAAAAAAAAATTAAAAAAAGAATTAGCACTTCACGTCCCAACAGCATCTGAAATGTCTCATCATCCACCTCGAGTGTATCTTTCAGTGGAAAAGAGTGGACAGCAACTTAGGTTTTCCTGAATGAAACTCTTAGCACACGTACACACATACAGACACACAGACACACACGCGTGCAAGCACAAAGAGAACATGTAAAACAAGTGATCTTTTCCCTCAATTCTGGGCCAGGTAACATAAACAGAATCTTTATTATTATTATTTAGGTGTTGAATCAGAGGTGCAGCTGCCGGCCTACACCACAGCCACAGCAATGCAAGATCTGAGCCGTGTCTGTGACCTACACCGCAGCTCACAGCTGGATCCTTAACCCACTGGGTGAGACCAGGGATCGCGTACCCTCATCCTCATGGTTACTAGTTGGGTTCATTACTGCTGAGCCACAGTGGGAACTCCCCATTATTCCTTTTTAATCAATTGGGTAATGAAGATCTAACATAAATAAAAAATAGCAAATATCTCCACTTTTAAGTTATATTTACTCAATTTTTTTTCTAACTATGTATCAGATGTTAATACTCTATTTAAAGCTATAAAGCTGCACTATCCAGTACAGTAGCCACTAGACACGTGGCTTCTGAGCACCTGAAATGCAGTACCATAAAGTACCACAAGGTAAATGTACCATAAAGTAAAATATGCACCAGATTTTGAAGATTTAGTATGAAAAAGGAAGGTAAAATAGCTCATTGATTTTTTAAAACATTGATTATGTTAGAGCAATAATAGATATTTAGGGTCAAATGAAATACATGAAAATGAATTTTACCTGTTTCATTTTACTTTAGTATGGCCATTAGAGACTTCTAAATTACATATCTGAGAAAAGTGTGGCCTACTTCTACTGAGCTGCTGTAGAAGAATATTCAAATAAACAATACTCATTATTTAAAAACGTCAATTGCTAAAATTCCTCCATAATAGCCCTCCTCACCACACAAAAATGGGGCTCGTCTCTACACCCAGGGCCACAGATGAAGCCTGCCCAGATCTCCTCCAGTCACCCCACCCAGGGTCCCCCGGAGGTCCTGGGGGGAGGCAGCCAGGGGAGGAGCGGGCCCTCCCACCCCACAAGGCAGCCTCAGGACTTACTGCAGAGAGGTCATTCCTTTTAACCATTCCTGTAGAGTAAAATAGCCCATGTTTTGTGCATCCAATTTCCAAGCTAGGACAAGCATAACTACCTGTTTAAAAAACAAAACAGAACAGAAAGACCGATCAAATCAGGAGGACAAATCTCAGCCGTCAAATACATTAAAACATGCTGAATGCTTCTGTTCGCTAGAGTCTTGTTACTGAAGAAGAATAGGGTAACTCCAAAAATGAGTTCTAGGAGTTCTCACTGTGGCCTAGCATGTTAAGGACCCAACATAACCTCCGTGAGGATGCGGGTTCCAACCCGCCCTTGTTCAGTGGGTTGAAGACCCAGTGTTGCCGCAAGCTGCGGTGTGGGTCACAGATGCGGCTCAGATCCAGCGTTGCCATGGCTGTGGTGCAGGCCAGTGGATGAGACTCTGATTCTCCCCCTAGTCTGGGAACTTCCATATGCTGTGGGTGCGGCCATTAAAAAAAAAAAAAAAATGAGTTCTAGTTTGGCAAACACCTAAATGTTTGATAATTCTGTCCACCGACAAGGGTTTGGAAAAACATGAACTCTTAAGTAGGTGTGATGGTGCAGGTGCAAAGCGATTAACCTCTCCCAAGGCCAGTTCTGCAGTATCCATCAAAATTGAAACCAGCTGCTGACTCAGCAGTCCCCTCCCCACCCTCCGACGGAAAGTTATATTTATACCTGCACATGTACACAAAGATGTTTATTCAACAAGATTACCTAGAGTACCATTTGTAGTAGTAAAAGACTGAAAGCAACCAGATGTCTATTAATATGGGATTAAATGCTCCTTTGTGAAACACATGCCACCATTAAGACAAAGGAAGAAGGGCCATCAGTATAAACATGGAAGTTTCCAAGACTTTACTAAGAGCAAGGTGCACCGCAGGGTGCAGAAAACAGCAAGGTTTCTAAGATTAATTAAGTGAAAATGAAAAGACCAAGGTGATAAAAACCCAAAAGGGGAGTTCCTGTCATGGCTCAGCGGAAATGAATGTGACTAGCATCCATAAGGACGTAGGTTGGATCCCTGGCCTCGATCAGTGGGTTAAGGATCCAGTGTTGCCGTGAGCTGTGGTGTAGGTTGCAGACGCGGTTCGGATCCCGAGTTGCTGTGGCTGTGCTGTAGGTCAGCAGCTACAGCTCCGATTTGACCCCTAGCCTGGGAACCTCCGTATGCCACAGGTGTGGCCCTAAAAAATACAAAAAATGTAACAAAAACAAAAAAATACAAAAGGTAGGTAGTGGGCATAGACAGTGGAGTTGTATCACAAATACATTCACATTTGTGAATTCAACTATATACACTGGGAGGCAATTTTTTGTTTTTGGCCTTTTTTTTTATAAGGCTGCACCATGGCAAATGGAAGTTTGCAGGCTAGGGGTCGAGTTGGAACTACAGCTGCTGGCCTACTCTACAGCCACAGCAACACAGGATCCGAGGCACATCTGTTACCTACACCACAGCTCACAGCAACGCCAGATCCACAGTCCGCTAAGCGAGGTCAGGGACTAAACCCACATCCTCAGGGATACTAGTTGGATTTGTTTCCGTGGAACCACAATGAGAACTCCTGGGAAGCAATGATTTTAAAGTGGCCCAACATTCCACTTCAGCAGCACTGAGCCTGGGACAGGGGGAGTGGCAGCCCGATCACTTCACAGTGGGCACCATCCTTGCTTTCAGTGGATCTTCTGAAACTGCAGGTATCAGGAACAGCGACAGCTCTGGGCTTTGGCACCGCGCATCACTTTTTCACTTTGCTGCGTTAGAGAAAAAGTGGCACCGAGACAGTGACGGTGTGTTTACTAAATACCTGAAGATATAAAAGACAACGCTACATTTCAGAGGTGCCTCCGGCTGCGAGCTCTCCAGGGCTCTGCAGAGGAAAGCGCGGAGGCCGTCCAAGACTGGGGGGTGGAGAGGAAGCCCTCCCATCTCAGCCACCTTGAAGGCCCAAGACGAGATGAGGAGTGAGTGAGTGAAAAAGAAGCTCTGCCACTCCTAGAGAAGTGAAGACAGGGGCAGGGCCTTCCTGCTTCTCTGCAGGACTGGCCATCTCTGGACCCTTCATACACAAGGGAACTGGAGTGCTAACTGGAGATCACGCAGACACTACTGAATAGCTGTATTGCCATTTGTTGTTTAAAAAGAAAAAAAGGCGGAGTCCCCATCGTGGCTCAGTGGTTAATGAATCCGACTGTGAACCATGAGGTTGAGGGTTCAGTCCCTGGCCTCGCTCAGTGGGTTAAGGATCTGGCGTTGCCATGCACTGTGGTGTACGTCGCACATCAGGCTTGGATTCCGCGTTGCTGCGGCTGTGGTGTAGGCCAGCGGCTACAGCTCCGATTAGACTCTTAGCCTGGGAACCTCCAGGTGCCACGGTGTAGCCCTACAAAAGACAAAAAGACACACACACACACACAAAGGCAACTGGAAGAAAATAAATGTTTCTGGAATACAGTTGGCCAGGGATAAGCATAGGCTGCATTTGGCAGTTAATCTGATTTCTTTACACAGGACCTAAAGGCTTCATTTCGACTGCTAGAGAAACTGCCCCAAAACAGTAAACCACGATCCATGCGCGGTGAGGGTGAAAGGAATCAGGATGATAAAACATAAAAAAATGAGGGAAGGAGCCATTCAGAAATCACTTTAGATGATTTAATTAGCCCACCAGTGCCAAGAGGCACTTTAAGGACTCCAGAACAGCTTTCAGGAGGTACAGAAGGCCTGGCTTTTTAATTGCCAACAAGCTAGTGTGCAGACTACACATCTTCAGCTTTGTCTAATTTATAACTGGAAGATTAATGAAAAGCTTTCTTTTGATGCTGACTTTATGGTTTTCCACTTTGGAAATTAGTATCAGTGAGAATTCGCTAAATCTCTATGACCTTTCATCAAATACCAACAGCTTTTTTAGGGCTGTACCCATGGCATATGGAGGTTCCCAGGCTAGGGGTCGAATTGGAGCTACAGCTGCCTGCCTACATCACAGCCATAGCAACACAGAATCCTTAACCCACTGATCGAGGCCAGGAATCAAACCTGCATTCTCGTGGATAAAATCAGATTCGTTTCAGCCTAAGCCACGATGGGAACTCATTGTTTTGTTTTGTTTTTTTTTAAATCACTAGGTTTTTTACATTTTAAAAATCTAGATTATTAGGTAGATTACTAGGACTGATAAATGAACCAATTTTTCTACATATCATACACATCATCACAAAGTAAGATTGTTGAGTAGGTTTTAAAAATGGTGAGTCAAGAGAACAATGGCCTACTGGAAAGAATTTTCCAAAAAGAGAGGGTTTCACGTCTACCAGTTAGTGGATTTTCTCCTCACCCCTTAGCTTTTCTTGAAATTCTGACTTCTGTATATCAATTTACCGAGGTGACCTAAACCCCCATTCTCTAACTCAAACTTGGAATGTTCTCAAACAGCATCTATACTCAATTCTCCATTAGAGAGATTAAACATTCCCCAAAAAACACTCAAGTTAAAGAAAAATGGTTACGGTAAAGGAGCACACATGCAAGTATGCATGAAATGTGGCCCAACAGCCAAAGCAGATATTCGCAATGGGTATTTCTTTACACAAAGCGGACCTTTTCTTAGGAGAGTTAATAAGGAAGCTCACCACTTAAAAGATTTTGCTGTTACCTTAGTAAATGAAAGTTGACCTGAATTTAACACGCCTCCTTAAATTTCATAAGCTATAAATATCAGGCAAGGTGACGGTTTTAAATTAAAGCCCTTAGTCATCAATGCAGATAAGCCTCTAAAAAACTATTTTGGACTTGTTTTTCATACAATTTCTGAAACTGGGATGCATCCACAATTGATGGCCTATCAGGATTTATTTGGTAACATTTTCCCCTTTTTGTCATGATATAAAATAGTAAAACTTCTATTGAGTGGTGTAGAATTGAAATGCAGTAATATTTACTTTGCAATAGTAATCTAAATTCAGTCTTCAATGTGATGCAATATTTTAAGACTATTTCTGCCCCTACAGAAATAGAAAACTAAAGGACTCCTAACTGTCAAAAAAGGATGGTAAGAACGGCTCTTTTTTTGAGCGATGGTGTTTGGCCCCTGTTTGGGCTAGGCCATTACCTCTCCCTCCACCCGACAGACCTTCCGCCCAGGACGGCAAATGACCCTCTGGCACCTGCGGCCTGATGCCTCCCAGTCTGCAGCAGCCCAGCCCTCTGGTTACTGGCTGATTGCTGGCTTCTGGGTGGAACCTCTGGACCTCCTCTCAGGCCCGGCTCACTCTCACCCGCTTCTACTCCTACCCAAAAGACCCTGCCAACCTTGGCCCAGCCTCTGTCAGAAACCTTTGTTCTTAAAGTCAGTGACATGTTCGTGTCTATGACCCGTCCAGGGTCTAGATCAGGCAAACTACTACCAACCTGGTTGTCCCCAAACTTTCGTACCAAAATGAATAATTTGTCAAGATACCTGAACTAGATCCCATTAAAATGAAAACTTACAAGTCAAAAATCCTCCTAGTACGTTAAGGACGTCCAAAGACACTTTAGAAAATTTGAAGTGTTGTTAGGGGGAAGTGGAAGGATAGAGGCACGAGAAATAGCAACAAAAATTTTTTTAGGAAAAACTTTTAAAGAAAATTTTTTTTAAGGAAAAAAAAAAAAAAAAGAGTTCCTGTCGTGGCGCAGTGGTTCACGAATCCGACTAGGAACCATGGGGTTGTGGGTTCGATCCCTGGCCTTGCTCAGTGGGTTAAGGATCCGGTGTTGCCGTGAGCTGTGGTGTAGGTCGCAGACTGGGCTCGGATCCCGCGTTGCTGTGGCTCTGGCGTAGGCTACAGCTCCAATTCGACCCCTAGCGTGGGAACCTCCATATGCCGCAGGAAGCGGCCCTAGGAAGGGGAAAAATAAAAAAATAAAATGAAAAAGTGTGAATTCTCAAAGAAGAGCATGACCTACATGCTTGGGCACCAGATATCTTAACAACAGTCTGAATGAAAGGGATGATCCCTGGAGAGCTCTTCCAGATCATAAATTCATTGAGGAGGCAAGATGCAGTTGTTAAATTGGAGGCTGATGTGATATTAAACTGCATAGTTAACGAGCGAGGGCATTTGGATAATTTTTCATTTTAGAGTGAGAGATAGGGGAATAGGAAAAAAACTCGACAATAACATGAAGATAAGAATTAGGCAAAAATAATTAGCATATAAAAAACTTGTAATTAAATTTTTAAAGGAAATACTTAGGGCCTTTACACTAAAAAGCAATCACTTTCTAAGCTAAATTCAACTGGAAGGAAAAGAACTGTGAAAAATTCTTGATCATTACAAGCTACTCAAAACCCTCATGAATAATTCAAAGTTCTGGACAAACTCTACATTAGGCTGGAACAACTACAGACGGGAACAAAGACACACAATGCGTTCAGGCCCCCAGATGATCTGTCACTGTAGGTACACATGCCCATACCACTTATTTTTATTTGTGGCATGTGGATGTTCCCAGACTAGGGATCAAACCTGTGCCACAGCAGGGGCAACACTGAGTCCTTACCCACAAGGCCACCAGGGAACTCCGCCCATTCTACTTTTTAAACATTTAGTTTAATTACCTTATTACTGTACCTTTTCGAGACAAGACATTAAATGAGAGGGAAAAAATGACTGCAGGTACACCATGCCAACTGTAACAAAAAATTCTGCTTATAAATCAAATTAGTGTTGGAACTTCTTGGACTGCCTCATAAAAACTAATATACTCTCACTTCTTTGTTGTTGCTTTATTTGTTGAGGGACAAATCAGAGCAACCGAATTGTCCGACTTAGTAAATCAGACTTACATTTTCTGGTTCAACACCAATGTCTTCACAAAATTTCTCCATGCCTTCAGGACCTACAACATCATCAGTACCTGGGACAAAATGCAGTTTATATAAATTAAATGTAGTCATGTATACCATTGCTACTGCAGCACTACTACACTGTCAAAATACTTATTATTATTAAAGTACCCCTAGATTGAATAATACTTAAAAGACCCCAATAGGCTGGAATTTCAATTCTACCTTTAAAGGATTCTGCCCTGCACAATCATTTAAGTCAGTTTATCACCAAGTCCTTCAACCGCGTCTATGTACATATAATTTATGTTTAAAGATAAGGTTATGTGAGTTCAATTCCTGTTCTTTAAAGTAGCTTAAATCGCTATTCTTATTTTGATAAGAATTTCAATACATACAATCATAGTTTCTAAGTTTTTCCTGCAATTCTCTTTGGCTTCCCAGGCATACAATGATTCAATCATTTCATCTTCAATGATGATCATTTGCCTCCTCCTTTCCTATATTTGAGCCCCTTCTTTCTTTCACTTATCTCACAGCACTAGCTAATAACTCCCTAAACCACAGCAAATAAGAAGTGAGAGTGGGCATCCTTGCCTCATTCTCAACTCAAGTGGGAATACAGTTAGCATCTTACCATTTGGCTTGAAAGTGCATATCCCCGCATTGGGCACTCATGTTATTTACACAAAGGATAACAAATACATTCACGTGGCAAAATGTTCAGAGAAGTCCAAGCAAAATAGAATAAAAAGAGAGAGCCTGCCTCCTCCCTTCCTTCCCAGGTAGGTGTGACCTCCCCCAGAGCTTTCTGCTCTGTCCTGACAATGGACAGACAATCTCCCTGCGAGAACACCTGGCTGGCACACTTTCCATTACTCCACTGGGGGTGACTATGTGCTATGTGTCTCTGTTTCCTAGTTCTGGTCCTCATTTCACTACTGCATTGAGGCTGCAAGATTAAAGAATGACTATGCTCACATGAAAGTCTCCATCTATTACTATTTTGCTAAGAGGTTTTATCTGTAGGAGCAGACAGACGGCTTTTATCTCCTCAAAGGACTCATGGGGGAAGTGGCTGCACAGAGCCGAGGGGGAAAAAAGTACTTTATAATCTTTTAAAATTTTTGTCTTTGCTATTCTTCACGATTTAAAAAGGCTCTTTCACTGCAACCTATTCAAGAGCCTAGCAAGCCACCTGCCCTTCGCCTGCCTGCACACAGGGCCCTCGATCTCCCAGCTGGCTGTCCCACTCACAGCCCTCCAACCCAGCCTCCTCTCCCCATTCGCGCTCACTGCAGCAATGATGCTTCCCCATTTGCTTGTCCATTTGCCACAACAGCGCTTCTGTCGTCCGCACCCCCAGAGCCTGGCACATGGCAAGCCACTAAAGAAGGGTCTGCCGAGGTGCGCTGGGCAGTGGTAATATTAAGTTGGCCATGCTTGCTTTTTTCTTTTCCCACACTTTATGCAATGCCATTGTCACAGAACTTATACACACTTGCATTTGTGTGTCTTAAAAGCGCAAAGCTTTAACAGCATGATGTGCAACAGCATGACTCCTATTGCTTTATGAAAAGACAGCTCATCAGTCCACAATACTTGAAGGCCAGCCACCGTCCTGCTAGGTACACTTGTCCTTTTTCTCATTATTGTTCCAACTGAGAAATCTAGTTGTAATCCCGCTGTTCACTGGGCTTATGGGTGTATTTACACCAGATTGATCAGTCCACTTGTTGAATTGTGCAATCTTAGTCTAATAAATTTGCCACTGGCTAAAACAAAGTGGATGAAAAGTGGGGCTGGAGGGAGGTCAGTGAAAAAAGTTATAGCTAAAATAACCAGCTTTGGAATGAGCTGGTGATGAGATACCTGAGCTCCGTTCAGAAGGCGGCTATGCTGCCCATAATCTAGAAAAAAGTGGGCCTCCTCCTTTCACTGCCATTTTAAGCAGGGGTCCCTGACTAAATATATTTAACCTCTTCAGGATGGCCCAAGACCCTCAGAGTCAAGTTTCCATGACCACACTGTGCTGCCTCACTGAGGCGAACGGGGTCACACTGTCTCCTTTGCTGACAGGCCACTCTGTCACTTAGTACCTGCTCCTGGGCCCCGATCTCATTTTAGTAAACCAAAACACAGTTCTGCTACAGAATCTAATTCAAAGTGGAGATGCAGGGCCTAGAGTCGGGACCTGCAGAACTTTTATGACCTACATGTGTGAGCTTCAGTGTGACTCTTGAAATCAATGTTGGCACTTGTGGATTTGGCCTCATCTCTTCTTCTTAGATATACTTCAAAAAGTGGAAGTTATTAGAGAACTCGTTCATGTAGAACTGGTTATTTTAATGAAGAGAAATGGGATTCTAATTTCAGAAGGTCTAAACCACACACTGTCCCCTCCCTGCTCCTGCCAATCCTTTCTAAAGTCACAGGCAACTGAAGTACCAAAGTACAAGAGGCAGTAAACCTATAACCACAGAGAACAGGACAAGAGCCCGGTGGAGCAGGTTTCATTTATTACATCTCTGAGAATCAGAAACTGAGTGGACAGGGATTTTAAAAGGTGAGAGCTGCATCCTAGAACGGGCAAAGGAGGGCTGAGGCTAAGTGGCCAGACAGAAGCTGGGGGGAGCTGGGCTCTGGCTGCAGGAGCCGCAGAGGGCAGAAGGCAGGGCAAGGGGCAGAACTAAGAACTCTGGAAAGAACCAAGGTCCATCTGTGCGGCACAGTTGCACCACCAAGGCCCCTACCACCCTCCTCTCCACTTGGGACTCCATGCAGGGAATCAGCCCAAAGCAGGTGGCTCTCTCCGGGGGAACAGGAGCACAGCTCGGTGGGAGAGGCCCTCACCCTAGCATCAGGGGCTGTGGCCTCAGCGCTGCTCCCACAGACTACGGAGAGCACAGCCTGTCAGCCTTCCAGAGACTTCTCACCCCAACTTTTTTTTTAATCAAACTGACCTACGGCTTTTATTTGTGTGGTTGGGGTGTTAAAAATGAAAGCAGAAAGACAAATGCCATATGATATCACCACTTAATACCTGGAATCTAATATATGGCACAAATGAAATGAACCTATCTACAGAAAAAAAATAAATAAACTCATGGACTTGGAGAATAGACTTGTGGTTACCAAGGCGGAGGGAGTGGGATGGACTGGGAGTTTGGGGTTAGTAGAAGCAAACTATGGAATTTGGCATGGATAAGAAATGAGATTCTGCTGTACAGCACAGGGAACTATATCCAATCATTTGTGGTGGAACATGATGGAGGATAATGTGAGAAAAAGAATGTACATATATGTATGGCTGGCTCACTTTGCTGTACAGCAGAAATTGAAAGAACACTGTAAATCAACTTTAACAAAAGTTGCCAGTTGGGGCTTTTAATTATTCCCAATCTTAAGCCATTTTCTTTACTGATTAGACATAAAAAGGGGGAGGGAGTAAAAAACACGGGGTTCAATAAAAATAGGGATAGCCACACCCGCAGAGACTTTTCACAGAGATAAAAATGCATGGAACCACCTGGCAGAGGGCCTCACGGAACCTCAAGAAGGTGGCTTAATCTTTACCCCAAATGTCACCTTTCTGAACCAGAGAAAAGCAAACATGAAGGAAAACTGTAGCTTGCTTCCTTTTAAAAGAAAACAGAAGTATACCTTTTACTATGGAAAAATTTTATATTTGCTTATAAAGGGAAAAAAATCAAAAGAGCTGTGCTATGGTGGTGGGATATAAGTATACTTTTCCTGTTTAAACCTTCCTTTTCATAATACATTCCATAACACCAAACATGAACCAATATAAGAAAGCAAGAGATCTTCATAATCAAAGTGATATGAATATGAGAAAACTCTCCATTCATTCAGACCCGAGTACTGAGCAACTGGAAACGTGCCAATCACTGTCACTAGGAATCCAAGACGTCTTCAAGAGATCATGTGCTTGGAGTTCCCATTGTGGTTCAGTGGTTAAGGAATCTGACTAGTATCCATGAGGACAAAGGTTTGATCCTTGGCCTCGCTCAGGGGGTTAAGGATCTGGTGTTGCCGTGAGCTGTGGTGTAGGTCACAGATGTGGCTCAGATCTGGCATTGCTGTGGCTGTGGCGTAGGCCAGCAGCTACAGCTGTGATTGGACCTCTAGCCTGGGAACCTCCATATTCTGCGGGTGTGACCCTTAAAAAAAAAAAAAAAAAGAGTCACATGTTCAAGACCTAAACATGGAAACAGATAAACACTAATACTATGTAAGTTTTGTGTTGTCTGTTCATGCACTGAAAAAAAATCCAGCTCAAACTAGATGAAGTAATGAAAGAGGATTCACTAGAAAGATATTGGGGTCGCTTACAAAAGTCCAAAAACTGCAGGAATCAGGATCACCTCCTTTCCTGGCGACCACCAGGAGAGAAAGATGCTCTCTTCCCAGCTTCAATCTGAAAACCCCAGGAAATTTTACCTGACTGGCCTGGCCTGGGTTACCTGCTAGCCCCTCGAACAATTTCTGTGGTCAAAGGGACAAGACTTTTATCAGAAAAAGGGTACACAGGTCCCAGGAGGAATCCTCATTTTGACAATGAATAAAAGGTATCAAACCAGTCACGACAAACGCCCTTCCTCTAAGAGTACAAAGAAGGCTATTACGCTCATTAAGCCAAAAGATGTACAGCAGCAGCTTGAAACATGGAAAAGTGGAGAAAAACACTCCAGGCAAGGCGAGAGCAGTGTGTTGGTTGTGTTTTATCCTGTAGGTAGCGGGGATTTTTAAGTGGGGGGCAAAAGGACAGGGGACCACTAGGGAATGACATGTGTGATCTGTTCAGTAAGCACATAGGACCTAGCTGGGGACAGAGAATGATCGCAGGAAAATTGGTTTGAAGGTTGCTGGCTGAAGTCAAGGTGATAGGTTATGACAGGGCCAGAAATACAGTGGGGAAGAGGAAAGCGAAAAGAGCCGTCAGCTTGAACTTGTCTAAAAATGTATCTTTCCCCCTTTTTTCTATCATCCACAGTTACAAAAACAAATAAATCCTTTATTTCAGTATTAACATTATCCAACTGATTATACTAAGTTGCAAAAATGGAACTGGATTTAAGACATTTTAAATGACAAAACAAACACCGTCTGCTGAATGATCTTTTAAAACAGACACTTAACAGAAGAAATTCCACTGCGCCACATAAAAGGTTCAAAGCAACAAAGCTTATTTTAACTTCAACGTGTAAACCAAATAATCACCCGTTACCAGCATTCAATAGGTTTCCTAGCAATCCAAAGTATTTCTCCCAAGTACATTTCATCTTTTCAGTGCCCTTCTAGCATTCTGAATTCTTTGGCATAGCTGCTGGCTATAAATAGGACATTTGGTGATTTGTTTCAACTGTGTTCCCTCCCGAAAACAGACACACACACAGACACACAGACAGACACACACACACACACACACACACCCCAAATTCGAAAAGTATTCATTTTTTAATGCTGTCATCTCCTCCAAGGCACTCCTTATTTTTAGGAGACTCAGTCTCAGACGTTACAAGTGATGACCTACCTGCATATTCATAAAACCATTCTAAGCACCTCTTACTTGAAAAGGCTTCTTCTTCAGTCTTTATTCTAGTTGAATCATATTTTCTATACATGCTAGAAATTGAGAAAGGAGTTTTCAGTTATTTAAAGATACAAGAGTTTTTTAAAGTAGCAAATAGTTTTTTATTCTTTTACCTAACCAGCCATCTATTCAGTCAGTGCTTCATGTGTATTTAAAACATTACACTTCTTGCTTTTGGAAGCTTCAGCTTTCATGACTATAGTTTTAAACACAGTCATACGTTGTATAGAATTAAATAGTAAGGACTTAATACAAGTTTTTCTCTGATGAACAAATAATTGCTAAGAACCAAAGAGAGCAAACATTTGATATACCTTTATACCTTTCTTGCCAGAACTACTGAACAATAGTGAGATACAGCAAGAAATGTCTGTGGTGTTTTCTTCAACTGATGACCCTAGAACTCATTCATGTTTCTGAATTAAGTTCTCTTGACTCCTGGGTCATAGGAGTCAGGCTGGACACACAGCATAGTCTAAGGAAGAACCTAGCAATATTAGACACCTCCAGGGAACATTAAGCAAATAGAAATAAACATTGAATTATGTCTGAGCCTCTAGGGGGAAAAAAGTCAGGAAAAAGGAGTCTGGAGAAACCCTGGCTTCTACCCTTCTCTGATCACGCCCTAACACTGTGGCAACAGCAAGCACAGTGGCCACCTCTGCAACACTGTGACCCCCTGCGGGAACTCCTTCCATCATGATGACCTGGGCCGAGAACCAAGAGAGTCCCTACCTGGGGAGGGGAGAAGAGGCACTATCTTTAAAATAGTGATTTCGAGAGGAAAATTATGAGTATATACTTTTTTATCCCTTATTTATATATACTGTCTAAATAGTTATATAAATATTAATAATTTTTGTTTAAGGGGCATATAAAATCATTTCTATTTCTTTTTAAATGAGCATTTACTCATGATCTAGATATTCACCAGAATATCTGTCTATACCACCGATTAGCGATTCTGGGTTTTAATAACAACCCGTAGCCCCCCAAACATGGTTACACGGCATTAAGATATTGAAACTGCAAACCACCAGTTTTGCATTTCTTCAATGAAAAGGAGCCATGCCACCTGGAAACAAAGTGGATACTGGCCAGGGGTTCAAACAGACACGCTCCAATCCTGGGCCTGCACTTTCCTACCTCAGCTCAAAGTCTGCAGGTCAATAACCAGGGGACCTATATATGACACTGTAATGTCTGAATTACTTAAAAATGCTCCGCATAAACAGGACAATGGAATAAGACTCGGCAAATAAAAGAAACAAAATACCCATACATGCTATCACATGGATGAACCTCAAAAGCATTCTAAGTGAAAGAATCAAGGCACAAAAAGACCACTTGTGCAAAATGTCCAGAAAAGGCAAATCTGTGGAGACAAAAGTGACTTCATGGTTGCCTGAGGCTGGGAATAAGAACAGAGACTGAGTGGAAACAGGCGTCGAGGATCTAAGTGGGATGACAGAAATCTAAAGCTGGGTTGTAGTGACAGCTGAACAACACCAACAACTTAGTAAGTAAGAATCACTGCCTTGTACACTTAAGGTTGTACACGTGGTGGGATGAAAATACAGTTTTTTTCCAAAAAAGACCAAGAATGAAACTGAGGAAATGCCGTAGCTCCCCATCGCAGGGGTGACCAATGACATGCTCTCAGTAAGAGTAGCTCACACCCTTCTGCAACTCAACTCCCAATTTTCAAACTGGCATCATCACACTAATGACATTAGCCTGTGGTGAAAACATAGCAGGTGCTATAGACACAGTCATGCTCTGTGAGTGTTAGAATCTAACAATTCCAATGTTCCTCCACCAAAGTGTCGAGGAACTTGGCTTTGCAAAGCTCAGTCGCTGGTCTAAACACTGTTGGTGACCATCTTCTAAAGGACCGTTTTCTTCTTTCAGATAATAATTCACACTGATTTGGGGATGTGAATAGTGACACTTTTTCACATTTCCAGAGTCCATTTCACTAACCCTCCAAGAGTTGTAGCATGTGAAGTATCACAAGAAATAAGCAAAACAATCTGATATAATCCTCTTGATTTATCCATGGGGCAATTCAGGCTACATTAGTAAAGGGAAGTGACCTCCAGGGTCAGAATGGAGGAAGATGGAAAAAGGCAAAAAAAGATTAAAATTATGATGCTTGGAGTTCCCGTCGTGGCAGAGTGGTTAACGAATCCGACTAGGAACCATGAGCTTGCGGGTTCAGTCCCTGCCCTTGCTCAGTGGGTTAATGATCCGGCATTGCCGTGAGCTGTGGTGTAGGTTGCAGACACAGCTTGGATCCCATGTTGCTGTGGCTCTGGCGTAGGCCAGTGGCTACAGCCCCGATTCGACCCCTAGCCTGGGAACCTCCATGTGCCACGGGAGTGGCCCTAGAAATGGCAAAAAGACAAAAATAAATAAATAAATAAAAATTATGATGCTTGTTCATTTTTTTTTTTTAAAGAAAGAAAAAAGAGGGGGGAAAAATGGCTATTAAAATCTAGGTGAAAACAGTAAAGATGCCTAAGAACAAAAGCAAGTCTAATGGACCTTGGGAGTTACCAAAGTTAAGAGTTCACTTGACTGAAAGAGAAGTGGTTTCAACAGTCTGGTTTTTCATGGTTTCTAATAAACTGTCACTCTCCTGAGAGGCTAATGCTCCAGGCAGGCTCAGAGCATTCGGTACAGGCAGCTCTCTCCAGCCACTCGGCCCAGGTCCTTGCAAAGGCAGCTACGGGACTCCTGCGGTTGTAGGGAGTGAGTGAGACCCTCTTAAGGAGCAGATACATACCAATCCTGAGGTCCCCAACAGGCACAGGTGGCAAGCCCTTAAAAGGAAAGAAAGAAACTCTACACCAGTTTTGGTGGATCAGTGGACTAAGACAAAACTTGAACTTTCTTAGAACTCAGATTACCTAATTTGTTTTTGTTTCATGAACCCACACATTAAATAAGTATCATGAAATAATTACACTTTGAAAGTCTGGCAGAACTAACACAATATTTGCACTTAGAAGCCCCACACTGGGCTTGGGCAGAGAGGTGCCTCTCCAACACGTATGCCATCAGTTTGGATCCACCGCCTCTGCGACGTACCTATCGTGTCTACTTTTCTTGGCAGATAAATCATCTCCAGAGGCAGGTCTTCTCTTTTTCCTCGGCGGCATCACTTTACTAAAGCAGTCCGAAGAACTGCAAGACCGCAGACTTCCTACAAAACAGAGTCGAAGAGGACAAAAGTAAGGAATGCCGCATCAAACCTTCCGAAAATATCACCACTGCATGAAGAGCTTTGCTGCGTGGGGCTTGTATTGCCAAGGGTTTAGATGTTCTCTGCAAATGTTATAAAGTGGAGGGAAAAAATGGTTTTCAGTTCCTCTTTGAGAAAATGTTACAGTCAAGGAATAAACTGAGCAGTAAGACAAGTACATTAACATTCTCCCCCCTCCAAAAAACCCACACCAGAAACAAAGTTATCATAACTTCAGTTTACTCTTCCAAAATACTGATATAAATCACCTAAGCTTCCAGCTTCTTTCAAATGTCAATGTTCCTTCAAAAGGAATCGCGCTGCTATCTCATTTCTGTACTTCATTAGGCAAGGCCAGCGCGGCTGGTGACCCTGGATCTAAAATACACACACTCACATCAACCCCAACAGTCTTATGCCTCAGGGCATATCTGATTTTTAAAAAACAGGATTTGGATTTGGGGGGCAAAACTTCCATAAAAATTTTTAGTTTGTTTCTGCCACTTGAAGAAGATTCTGCCACCTTCTGAGGCATGACTTTCATTCAGTAAAAGATATTAAAATGTTGGCATTCCCACTGTGGCACAGCAGCAGGTTCGATCCCTGGCCTCGCTCAGTGGGTTAAGAATCCAGTGTTGTCATTAGCTGTGGTGCAGGTCATAAGACACACAGCTTGGATCCTGCATTGCTATGGCTGTGGTGCAGGCCAGTGGCTGTAGCCCCAATTTGACCCCTAGCCTGGGACCCTCCACATGCTGCGGGTACAGCCCTAAAAAAAAAAAAAGGATATTACAATGTAACAGCAACATGGAACACCTATTGAGACCTTAAAAGTGGGCCAGGTCCTGTTCTTAACACTTACACACACTTAACACACTTAGCCTCATAACAAGCTTTTGAAAAAAAAAAAAGTCATCATTACTGCCTCTACAGATTAAGAAAATGGAAGCAGAGAGGTCAGGTGAGTGGAAAACTGGAATTCAAACCAGACGGTCTCACTTCAGATGGTCGTAAACCATTAGAAATTATAAGACAATTTTAACATAATTGAAATACCCCATCTTGGCACAAGTCCTATCAGAGATACTGTGTCATCTGGTTCCCTCAATGACCCTGAATGACACGCAGGGCAGAGATAATTAAGGCTGGGGCGTTCTTGTGACATGCTTAGTGGCGGATTCTGGACGACGCCTCCTCCTCCTCCTTCCCCAGGCGCCCTGGTAGAAGGTCCTGGGCTTCAGTGAGCCTCAGGGACAGGAGAGCCCAATGCTGGGGTCTGAGCTCCAGCTCCTCATCTCGTCACTGGATCGGTCAGTCACCAGCCCATTCCAGGTCTCTGGTTTATCATTTGAAGAACGAGAACTGTGTCATCCACCCTCAGGAGTTTTATGAGGGGAAAACAGACATTTGCCAAGTGCTCAGGTGCCAAGCACTTTGTGTAGACAGACTGGGATCCGACTGCCCCACGGGAGGGGCGTGCTCAGGCTGGACCTCAGAACCACACAGCCACACTACGATGGAGCATCATTAGCATCCCCAGTCCCACAAAGGAGGAAACCAGACAGAGATGAAGCAGCAGCTGGAAAGCAGCAGGTGACGTCCAAGATGGAACCCAAGCTCCACGACAGCAGAGACTGAGAAGCAGGGGACTGAGGCCAGAGCCCCGGGGGATCAGGTGTGGGGGGGAGGGGATGGGGGATATTCAGGGTGTGGCAGAGAAGGTGAAGACCTGAGTGGGGAGAAAACCTGGGTGAAGGCACAGTCCCAGAAGCCAGAGGAGGAGGAGGGCTCAGGTCTGCCGCACAGGGTGGCCAGCTGGGGAGGGGGTGGCCACAGGCTGGGGAAAGGACGTGAGCAGAGGGAGCGAGCCCAGCCAACGTGGACACCTCTTCCTAGAAAGCTGTTCGGAAGGTGGGGAGAGAGGTATCAATAGTGAGCAGGCCCAACCTGGTAAGAACAGTGGTCGGGACTGAAACCTAAATCCCAGGGCACTCAGGCTTCCATCACTACCCTAAGTTCCTGCTTCGGGAACAGACTCGCCCAAAGCACTTCTTCCGCCACAAACCAGGACGAGAGTGTCAAGGAGGTGACAGCGCTGGGCCAGGAACTGGATCCTGCCTGCTCCGCCAGTGCAGCAGCAGAGCCCAAGAGACTGAAAAGATAACCCTCGGCCACCCTTCCCGGACCTGACAAGGGAGCAGAAGGCTCTTCAGAGATACATGGTACCCCCATGGCCCTCCCCCTACAACAGCAGCAAGAACGGGGAGAGCAGGAGCCAGAGAGAGTGCTGCCCCACCACTCATCTTCCCTGAAACGGCAGTCCTATCTTCACTGAAGTGCACAGGAAGGCCTGAAGAGCTGCAGAGACCCAAGCTTCTGCAGACTGACAAAGGACAACATTTGCTCTTGTCCATTAATGCTTTGCAGGGGGGTGGGAGGCACTTGCAGAATGAAAAAGTATGTCCCGCCTTGTGGGCAAGCTGACCACGCTGCTCAGAAATGAGGCTGCCTTCCCCTCCAGGCTGGCCTCGCCTGCCTCGGGTGTGCATGTGGGAAGGAAAGACAGTATCTCCCCGTACTGGTCATGGCAGTGACCTCTCCCTCCGAGCAGCTGGTCTGGCGATGACCTCTCCCTCCCACCAGCTTCTGCAGAACACAGAGGAAATGCGCTTATCTCCTCAGCCTGTGGGAAGAGAAACACTATTTAAAACGTCTTCACCAATTAAGATCAATCCACCAGCTCCTCTACTATTTGCCTCTTCACAGAAACACTGGTATTAAGGTCTGGCTTTCGCTGATTCCTACTTGACAAGAGTATCGCGCTCTGGTAAACAAACATCATAAGTAAACTAACTTTTTCAACTTCCTCTTGCTGTTTTCTCCTTGCGGATGAATGCTTTCTGCTAAAGCTTCACGAATCATTTTTACAGGTGTAAAACCTAATTCGTATTTTAGCCCCAAATCCTCCCAAATGTGGCATTTTATCCTTTCATGTATTCACGTGGCATTTGCTCCGACCTCTCCACTCCAATCATCAGCATGAGCGAATGGCTGTTAGCATCCCTCCCAAAGAAACATGTCTGTTCATCCCTGTGCCCATTACACCTCAGGCACCCACTGGCTCACTGACCCTCTTCCCCACCTCACAGGAACGATAAGTCCAACTCCTACCCCAGTGAAACAACAAAGGACAACATAGCAGAGCTCCACAGGGAGAACCCTGGAACCCATGATCATAGTGGAAAGTTTCAGGCTATCTATCTCAAAAGCAATGTTTTAATGCTGAGGAAAACAAGTCTACTTAAAATAACTGGCCAACACGAACCAGGGCAACAGAAATACACAGAGAATACACAACTCAAGGTGTGGTGGCCCCAAACCTGCTCCCCTAACCCCAGCATGGCTCCAGGAATCCTACTGGAACAAAAGCAACAATTCAGGTTTTTAAGTTCATACCCCAAAGTTTGCAGGGTCTCATTGGTTTGGAGGGTATCAGCTGTTCCCCTGCACAAAGGAGCTAAGACAGCATCTTAGTACAGTAATAATAAGATATATACATTACTGAGAGTCCTACAGTAGGCTCTCAATAGATATTTGTTGAACAAATATATTCTAAAACACGCTTCTAAAAAAAAAATCAGTATTTTAGTAAGTCAAATTCTTAAAAATCAGTACATTCCCAGAGATTTGAAATACCTATGAATAGACACACCACCACTTCAGATTTTTCCCCCCATTTGTCATTTGAGACAAGCACTTGACTCCAAGTTTCGTGATAGGAGTTTTTCTAAAACACAAATATTCAAGAATGTTTGCTTCTTAAAATAACTCTGTGATGTCTTTTTATAATAAAAATACTGAAATCTAGGAATTCCCTTGCGGCACAGCAGGCTAAGGATCTGGCGTTTATCACTGCAGTGCCTCGGGTCAGGGTTGTAGCACGAGTTCAATCCCTGGCCCAGGAACTTTCACATGCTGCTGGCACAGCCAAACACCGAAAAACAAACAAACAAACAAAAAACCCTGAAATCTAAATGAATGTTTTACAAATCTGTATTTATTTAAATCATTAAATTTAGACTTTACTTAGAACTTGTATCACTTCGCCTCTCTTAATTAAACTTTATTTTTAAACTAAGAAGGAAATTTAGTAAGCAAATAATATAAACGCGAATGTTATGGAATGCTTATCCACTTCAAAGAAGCTTTAGCTATTTTTACCCATTACAAGTATCTACTTAGATACAAATAATCTGACATTACAGGTAGTGGCAAAACATCAAGGCTGATGTCTTAAATTAACAGCCACAAAGTACTTTCAAAGTTATCTTCACAAATCTGAGAGATGCTGTTACCACCCTAATTCTACAAAGAAGAAAACTGGCTGATAAAGTTGAGCACCTATTCGATAAATACTTAACGAGTAAAAGCAACTTCCTAACTAATTTTAAGAAACCCAGAAATTCGTTTGAAATGTTTAGAGCTACAAGTTTTCCATCTCTGCCAATTACTCAAGAAAAAAGTGATGACAAAGATTTTAAGGCTCCACCTTAAATCTCACTAGAAACATCTGGCAGGTACTTGTGAAAGAGGAAAGCCTTTTTATTATAATAATAAAGAAGGAGGAGGAGGAAGTATTCTGGGGTCCCGTCTATAATGTTTCTACATTAGATGGACAGTGACTCTGAAATCAACCCTCTCAACTCTCCCATCATTAGAAGCTCTGTCTTGATGCTGAGATGTTTGTGAGCTCAAAAGACAATAAAAATTGATTATAGCTTTTCACCCAAAGGTTATAATTTGATTCAGGCTTATTATTATTTTTTTTTTGGCCACCCCCACAGCATGCAGAAGTTCCCAAGCCAGGAATTGAACCTGAGCCACAGCAGTGACAGTGTCAAATCCTTAACCGCTAGGCCATCAGGGAACTCCCCATGATTTGAGTTCAGGTTCATTTCTTTTTGGTTCAGTGTTAAAGAGAACAAATAAACTGTTCTATTGACAACATTTTCAGATGAATCAGGAGTCCATGAATACAGCTATTCTTCCTACGTTAAAAAATCAGAAATACCGCCAAGATTTTTTTTTTGTCCCAGGAAAAAAATCAATTTTAAAGAGCAATACGAGTTCACCTGGAAGAGACCAAAGACCTATGCGCTGGCTGTTTTGATAATAATTTAACTAATCAAGTTATTCTTTTTTTTTTTTTTTTTGGCCTCATCTGCAGCATGTGAAAGTTCCCAGGCCAGGGATCGACCCAAGCTGCTGCAGTAACAACACCGGATACTTAACCCACTGCGCCACAAGAGAACTTTCCAAGCATGCTATGCTCAATAAATGGTATCTAAGTAGTGCTCTACTGCTTTTTTAAAAAATATTTTTTCTTATGAGACTCAAATAAAAAACATCATTCATTTTTTTCTAAGACATATTAAATTGTGTGCCCAGTTCCTAGTCATCCCCAAATAAGAGGTCTATACAATTAGAGAATTTTTCTGACTTTTCCAAACTTAGTATAACTGCATGTTCCAGGACAAAAATTTCACTCATTTTCATTTTAATAAGGCTGTGGTATCACATAGCCTTGACTCACTTAATAACATTTTATATGGTTCATTCCACCACTTCAATACTTTTTTTTTTTTTTGGTCTTTCTGCCATTTTTTGGGGGCTGCTCCTGCGGCATACGGAGGTTCCCAGGCTAAGGATCTAATTGGAGCTATAGCCGCTGGCCTACACCACAGCCACAGCAATGCGGGATCCCAGCCGAGTCTGCAACCTACACCACAGCTCACGGCAACATGGATCCTTAACCCAGTGAGCAAGGCCAGGGATCGAACCGGCAACCTTATGGTTCCTAGTCGGATTCATTAACCACTAAGTCACGATGGGAACTCCCATCAATACTTTTTACTAGCTATTTTACCTCACTTTTCACTGAGCAGTGTCACAAAAATAAAGCAATCAAGTTGACAAATAAGACAACTTGAGGCATTTCAAGACATTTTACCAGTACCTAATATTTTATTTCATTTTCTTGAACAGATCACTGAACTACTTGCTTGCTTCAGTCAAACTATTAGTGTCTAAAAGCACAATTCTTATCCTACCACTTGAGACCAAAAAACTTCCTTTCCTTTCTCTCTAAATAATCTAAATAACACTGACTTCCGATATCTATCATCCTCCATCCTTCATCATTTTTTTTTTTTGGATCCTCTCTGGGTTTTCAAACTCACTCCCAGTACTGTGGGCTACTTCTCCAATGCTGACATATACTCTCTCTCTCTCCTTTTTTCTTTTTTTTTGGTAAGAGGAAGATTGAAAGCACTACAGAAAAGTGTTAAAGGAAACAGAGCAGGAAGATACTGGCTTCTTTTGCCCTTAGTTTGGCTCTTCCATATACAATTGTTATAGAAACGGCTCAGACTACCGGTGGGCTAAGAGATTCGAAGAGGCACTACAGTGATGAACCTTCTCAGATTTCCAAACATTACAGATTTTCTGTTGTTTAATTTTTAAAGTGTACTCTGTCAGATGTGGTAATCACAAGTGATGCTACAACCAGATGGGGAAATGTCAATGAAATGGACTACTCTGAGAAATGACGAACGCTGATTGACCCTGACTGGCACGTCCGGGGTACCAGACACTGCGCCAGCAAGTCACACACCAAAAAGCAAACACATCCACTGTCACGGCTCCAAAAGAGGAGTCGTGAGGCCAAATACACCCCCTACTTTCGTCTTCCTTAATTATAGCTTACAGTTACTAAACTGCCACCTTCAGGTGCAATATTTTGATGTCAAATAACCTGGAGGAAGGTCTGACCTAAGCAGTGATCAGGGGATAGGAACTGAGCAGAGGGGCCCAGCCTCTCCTGAATGCCCTTTCAGATCAGCCTGCCAGCAGAAGCTAGAACCCCTGCACTGTCATAGGCAGGGAGGAGGTTAGAGAGGGGCCGGAAGGTGTGCTGTACTTAACTAGCTGTGGCTGGACTATGTGCAAGGCTAGCTACTCAAGGTGAAAAATACTGACAAGCCTCTGCATTCCTGCTGCTCACCTAAGCTGCGTTTTCCAACAGAACTGCTACTTCAATCTCCACCTTGTGCCTAATGTTCAACTGATTCTGAACCAATCTGGGAAGGGAGGGGGAGAGTTCTCAACCCCAACAACATCCAAGACACACCATTAAGTAAAAAATTAAATGAAAAAAGAGTGATGCTATACAGTTGGATAGTACTATATTACATAGTACAGTATGAGCTCATCAATGCTACATTTTAAAAAACCTGCTACTACAGAAATACATGCAGGTAACAAAAGTGTCTGAAAGAAAAAACATTAAACAGCATGCTGGAGTTCCCTGGTATTCTAGTGGCTAAGACTCGGTGCTTTCACCACTGTGGCCCAGGTTCAATCCCTGCTCTGGGAATTGAGATCCCCCATGTAATCACTGCATGCTACAGCTAACCCCCCCCCCCCCCCCCCGCCAAAAACCAAAAAACAGCATACTGGAGGAAGGCTGGATTGGGAGACATGAAGAAGGCTTTCTATTCCATTTGCTTGTGTGCTATGCACAAGACTCTAACAAGTATGTAATCATATATTACTGTGGTAATTTTCAAAAACTGTAAAATATATTTTAATAACTTTTGCTGAAAGTTTTCATAACTACAGATCAAGTGCAAGTTTCTGAACTTAAATGATCAGCCACAGTTTATAGAGAAGTGTCGTCCAAGTGTGGTCTCCAGACCAGCTGCATTAGCATCATTTAGAAGCTGGTTAGAAATGCACTCTGGGGAGTTCCCATTGTGGCGCAGCAAAAACGAATCCCACTAGGAACCATGGGGTTACAGGTTCGATCCCTGGCCTGGTTCAGTGGGTTAAGGATCCAGCGCTGCCTTGAGCTCTGGTGTAGTTTACAGAAGCAGCTTGGATCCTGAGTTGCCGTGGCTGTGGTGTAGGCTGTCAGCTGTAGCTCCGATTCAACCCCTATCCTGGGAACTTCCATATGCTGTGGGTATGGCCCTAAAAAGCAATGAACTCTGGGGCTCCATCCCAAACCTACAGAAACTGGGGGTGGAGCCTAGCAATCCATTTGAAGAAGCCCTCCTCGGGTGATTATAATGGCAGCTAGAGTTTGAGAAGCACAGGAAGAGAGAATTATTGACAGTAATCAACTTTCAATTTGCCCATTCAGAAATCCTCAGGACCTACACAACACACACACACATCCCACCCCCCACCTACCCATCAACTCATCTTACATCTCAAGTCAACAAACACATGCAACATACATTCTTAGCCTACACACTTAGGTAGCACTTCTCCTTCATAATGTTATACTAGGAATTTTATTTAAAATTAAGTATTGTTAGCATGTATAGATACCTGTTTGGTGATCGTCTTGGCCAACGTCTTCTGTTAGGTTCTGCAAGAAATATGTTCATTATTACCACGAAGTCACAGACCATACAGTAAGTTTTAAAATGCAGTACTTTCCTAAACAACAGTTATCGTAACATCCGTAATCTAAATTTTTATCAAATACACTTAAAACAAGTACTTTAAACAGCTGGTAGTTTTGTCTTCAAAAGATCGACTTACTAGCTTGTTAAGGGTGTGGTAGATCTTATGAATATTTGCCAGTGTTGAGAGATGAGAGTTCAGCTGAAAGTCTTTAAAAGAAAAAGGGGAAAATTCAGTGTCATTTATTTCCCATACTGCAAAGACTATTAAAAAAGAAAGCTCAGAAGCGAAGACATACAAATGTTTTGACACAACTGAATATTATCTCCATTAATTTGATACTTATTAGTAAGACACAACATGCAACTATCAAGCGATCTCCTAGAAAAAACACGTGACAATAAAATTAAATTCCCAACCGGATGTTCAAGTTCATGAAATTTTCATGTGAACTGTAAAGTAAGACAAAAATACTTCAGCAGTTATAATATCTTATCAGCAAAGAACTTGAGCTTCATAGAAAAATAGCAATAATGCTAACAAATTAATCAAGTCACACAGAAGATAGATCGCAAATGAAATGTGTGCACTTTCTTTCTCTTCCCCAGAATTACCAGCACAACATCAAGCTCTTGGCAAGAAAGGAACAGGAAAGCATCTCAATCATCCAGCATTTCTCACAAGATACTTATTTTATTGGCTCTTATACAACACAGAACAGAAACGGAGCCTAAGGGCCTCCCCCTCCTATTTAACAAACACCAACAGATGAAAAGCCTGTCCTGCAAGCTCTGGGTGAGAGGCAGGGCCCTGGGATGGAATCTATAGTCACTTGCCGCTGCAATAGGAAAATGCACCAAAGGATCAGAAACACAGAGGCAGAACTCATAGAGAAACACGACCAAAGCAAAGACTTCGTCCACTGATCATCTCTAATCATTTCAGAACTGCACACCCAATCATACACACAAGACAAAACAAGTTTCTCTATATTACAATCCTGCACAATACACAACTCGAAGTTAAACTTTTAGGCTTTCGCATCTCCAGTTTCAAATGTTTTTCATAAAGTTAAGTATGCTTGCCTACATATTAGGCTATGTGAATACAAACTGTAAGTCTATGAACAGAAGTTCCTGTTGTGGCTCAGTGGTTAACTAATCTGAATAGGAACCATGAGGTTTCGGGTTCGATCCCTGGCCTCGCTCAGTGGGTTAAGGATCCGGTGTTGCTGTGAGCTGTGGTGCAGGTCGCAGACGCAGCCTGTAGGCTGGCGACTACAGCTCCAATTAGACCCCTAGCCTGGGAACCTCCATATGCCTCAGGTGCGGCCTTAAAAAGACCAAAAAAAAAAAAAAAAGTCTATGAACAGATGCAAACTATTAATTTCGAATGAACAGACAATAAGGTCCTACTGCACAGCACAGGGAGTTATATTCAATCTCCTGGGATAGACCATGATAGAAAATAAGATTGCTAAAAAAAGAAAGAATATATAGACATATATGAGTCACTTAGCTGTACAGCAGAAATTGGCACATTGGAAATTATACTTTAATAAAAAATTAAATTTTTTTAATGTCTATGAAGAGTCTCATATTGGAATAAGCATCAGGAGTTTCTGCTACGGCACAGTAGGTTAAGAATCCAACTGCAGTGGCCCAGTTCACTGCAGAGGTGTGTGTTCAATCCCTGGCCTGGCACAGTGGGTTAGAGGATCCGGTATTGCTGCAGCTGTGGCTCACATCCAATCCCTGGCCCAGGAGCTTCCACATGCCTCAGGTAAGGCCATAAAAAATTAAATTATACTGTATTAAGGTTAAATTTTATTTATTTATTTATTTATTTTTTTGTCTTTTTGCTATTTCTTGGGCTGCTCCCGCGGCATATGGAGGTTCCCAGGCTAGGGGTTTAATCGGAGCTGTAGCCACCAGCCCACGCCACAGCCACAGCAACGCGGGATCCGAGCTGCGTCTGCAACCTATACCACAACTCACGGCAACTCGGGATTGTTAACCCACTGAGCAAGGGCAGGGACTGAATCGCAACCTCATGGTTCCTAGTCGGATTCGTTAACCACTGCGCCACGACGGGAACTCCAGGTTAAATTTTAAAAGTAAACACTGAAGGAACAAGCATCAGGAGACGCATTTTCATAAGATATCAGGATTTACATTAGTTCCTTTTCTTTACTATCATAAAGATTAGTAGAGATTAGTCTGAAAGTGACCTTGAAAAGATACTGTAACTTTCCAAGTTATGCCATTCTGATAAAAAAGAAAAAAAAAAATCTCACTTCACTGGAATATTTTCTTTGGGACACATGTCAGATGCAAAGAGCAGACACTACAATACAAGCTGTTTCTACTGGTGCTGAACTCTCCGGGCTGCCGCTTAGAATCTGGAAAGCAAGCTGACTTGCCTGCCAGTATTAAGAAAGCTTTACTTTCTTTTCTACATTCACACCAGGAATCCAGATCTGGGCTGGCCTGGAGGGCAGGGACGCCAGCAGGCGGCAGAACCCTGACATTCACCCATCACTGTCAGGAGCAGCAGGCTGTCCATGTCCGCATACAGGGGCATGGCTCCAGCCCACCCAGCACAGCCCATGGCCTGACACCACGGGCACAGCCATGGAGAATGATCCAAAGAATCAGAGGTTTTGGCTGAGAGACAACCAGAGCAGGGCCTCAAATACAGACCAGTGTTAATTTTTCGGCATCTGAATGATTTAGCCAAACTTAAGGTAAATGATGACATAATGTGTGCAAAACCTTGATTTTCCATTTTAATTAGTGCAACTAAACAGAAAGGAATTAAAAAGCATTTGGGGTGTTTGAGGATATATGTGTGCGTTTATGTACTTACGCTTAATAGTTCATAAACCTGGATGAGGGGCTCTAAAGCTAGAATCGCAGTGCCCTCCTGACTTGCAAAGGCTTTAGGGAGCTTCATCTTCCGCTGCCCTCTCCCCTGGCATCTACTACCAAGCCATAAAGCCCCTTTCCGTACTCTCTCTATTTAAAAACCAGACGACAAATAATACACTATATTAACATCTTAAAAATATCGATCAAACTCTGGGCCCCCCAAAAACAAAAACAGAAAACTTAAAGGTCTAGATTCTCTCGCCACTGAGGCCACACAAAAAGGAAAGAGAGAAAGCAGTTTGCAAAGATCACTGCAGCAATGAAGTCTCCAGACACCTTCCCCATGCTATACCACCCTGATGTTAATTCAACTGTCAAATTCACATAGGAGGCATTCCCCTTGTGGCTCAGCAGGTTAAGGACCCAACGTCTCTGTGAGGATGCAGGTTTGATCCCTGGTCTGGCTTGGTGGGTTAAGAATCCAGTGTTGCCATGGCTGTGGTGTAGGCTGGCAGCTGCGATTTGACCCCTGGCTTGGGAACGTTCAAATGCTGCATGTGTGGCTGTAAAAAGAAAAAAATTAATACAGGAGAATCTAAAAGGATTTAAATCGCTAAATCTTTACACACACACACACACAGCCTCTACCAAGAACCAAAACCACGGTGCTTTACCACCTGACAGACTAACAGTTAGTTTGAATCTCATATCTACTAGTTATTTAACCTAAACCCTTTCTTTCTTTTTTTTTTTTTTCCGTCTTTTTGCCTGTTCTAGGGCCGCTCCTGAGGCATATGGAGGTTCCCAGGCTAGGGGTCGAATCAGAGCTGTAGCCACAGGCCTACAGCAGAGCCACAGCAACGGCGGATCCGAGCCATGTCTGCGACCTAGACCACAGCTCACAGCAACACCGGATCCTTAACCCAGTGAGCGAGGCCAGGGATCGAACCTGCAACCTCATGGTTCCTGGTCAGAACTGTTAACCACTGCGCCACGACAGGATATATGTGTGCGACAGGAACTCCTGACCTAAATCTTAACATCCTCAGCTGTAAAGTAAGATTACAACCCTTGGATGGGGCAGACAGCCAGTGTTAATGACCTGGACCATAGTAAGTGCCAACAAAGGATATCAATTATCACTGTGCCATCTTCCATACCACACAGCTACTAAAATGGTCTCTCCTTTCTGTAGGTCCAAGACAAGCCCCACATCAAAGATGTCAATGCTGGTGCTCCCTCTGATGAGGCGTGCGGCCTGCAACATCTCTGCAGCCTATGATGGCATTTCTAGGTCCATCTACCACCAACTGATGGCATGATGGTGGAAGAGCAATCACCTCAACAGTGGAGAAAACACACAAGAGCATTTAAGATCCGGTTCTGTACCTGAAGTTTCACTTCACAGGCAACGGGAGTAACAAGGTTCATTTCACACATCACCTGTGTCAGTAATTCTCTATTCAATACCCAGTGTCTACTACCGTAACCACTTCATCACCATGTCACCACAAGAAAAAAAAAAAAAAAGGAAAAAGAGAAGGGACCAGCAGCCTGAATAGAATGGTTCCACCAAGGTAAGAAGCTAAAAAGCAGGCACAAATTCAGGGGAAAAAAAGACCAAAATGGCATTAAAAGACAAATCCACAAAGGTTAACACATATTGAATTTATGGTTCATCTGTTCAGTGCTCAGGGCAAGGAACAGACCTTGAAATCTAAAATAGATTTCACATCCTTAAGGATTAGATGGAAAGGGTAAAGATCAAATGCTTTACAGAAAACATATTTAGAAAAGTAATAACTGATTCATAAAAATCTCCTTCTGCTCATATTTCAATTCCAAAGGATAAGCGCTCGGTTAAGTCAACTGCAGTCCATGATCAAAGGCCCTCCACAGTTAAGCAGCCACTGGGTCTGACTCTCCCGTGTGACATGCAAACCCTACACTCTAAATTAAAAGTGACAAACAGCTCTGCAAAAAGACACAGCCAGACTCATAAACAGTTGGCCTGTATTATCTTCTGTGTATTCTTATAATAATCAACAAATGCAGACTGGGCAAAAAGTTTTCCAACTTTTGTTTGTTTGTTTGTTTTGGGGTTTGTGGGTTTCTTTGTTTTTTTCCAGGTGTGTGTGTGTGTGTGTGTGTGTGTGTGTGTGTGTTTAACTATCATTTGCTGTGACCTACATAACAAAACACAAAAATATGAGAGGGTCAAAGTCTACCTCCTCCAAACTACCCTGGGTATAGAATCCCACAATATACACAGCAACAAAAATATTAGGAATGAAACAATTATTGGTAAATTCCACAATGACCATCAAGCAAAAGAATCAAATTTAAGAATCAATAGTCCTAATAGGAAGTCACTTCTATAAGGGGGTCAGAAACAATTTAAATACAAAAAAATCCTAACCTTTCCTTTACTCCATGAAGAGTCACTTGAAAAATATAGTTGAGGGAGTTCCCGTTGTGGTTCAGCAAGTTAAGAACTCGACTAGTATCCATGAAGACGCAGGTTCAATCCATAACTTTGCTCAGTGGGTTAAGGATCTGGCACTGCCCTGAGCTGCAGTGCAGGTCACAAATACAGCTCGGATCTGGTGTTGCTGTGGCTGTGGTGTAGGCCAACAGCTGCAGATCCAATTGGACTCCTGGCCCGGGAACTTCCATATGCTGTAGGTGCAGCCCTAGAAAGAAAAAAAAAAAAAAAAATCTAAGTAAGTAAGTAAAATAAAATAGCATATAGTTGGGAGGTGATTTCAATTCTAACAGCAACAAAAAGCAATCATATATATAAGAATAAACTTAAATATGCAACACCCAAATGAAGAAACAATAAAAGTTTACTGATACATAAATGCAGTCATATCATATTCCTCAAACGGAAAGCAGTATTTTAAGGTGCTCACTTTGCCCTTTACTAAACTGCAAATTAAATGCATTCAAATTCCTATTCTCCTTGCCTCTCACTTCCCTACCCCAAAAAAGAGGTGGGGAAAGAGGAAGGGAGTCGGAAGGGAGTCGAGCAAGCTTGACATATTGATTCTAAAGTTCACTTGAAAGAACAAACATGCTTAAGTTGCCAAGAAATTGCTGAAAAAGAAGAAATGAGGAAAGACTTGCCCCATCAGATATCAACACGTAATATAAAGCAGAGGTTGGTACACTCTCTGAAGAGAGCCAGATTTTAAATATTTTAGGCTTTCTGGGCCAATCTCTGTGGCAACTACTTTGCTATTACAGCTCAAAAGCAGCCATAAACAATACATAAGCAAATGAGTGTGGCTGTTCCAATCTAACTATAAAAAAATAGGTGTCGGCCCAATTTGGCCTACAGACTGCAGTTTGCCAAAGCCTGGTATAAAGGTACAATGATTACTACAGTACGGGACATGTGCAGTAAGACAAGTCAGTGGAAGAGAGCTAAGAAACATGTCTGCATGCATGTCTGTACGCTTGTCTATATGAACACGTACAATTCATATGATTAAATGCCATTTCAAATCAACGGGGAAGAGAGACTTATTCAGGAAACAGGGGCAACCAGCTCTCACATGGAACAATTAAAATTAATTCCGGAAGTTCCCACTGTGGCTCTGCCGTAACAAACCGAACTAGTATCCATGAGGATGTGGGTTTGATCCCTGGCCTCGCTCGGTGGGTTAAGGATCCGGCGTTGCTGTGCTGTAGCGTAGGTCGCAGACGGGGCTCAGATCTGGCGTGGCTGTGGCTGGGGCAGAGGCCGGCGGTTACAGCTCCCATTCGACCCCTAGCCGGGAAACCTCCATGTGCTTCGGGTGCAGCCCTAAAATAAATACATACACACATACATGCATACATACATACGTAAATACAATAATTCCAACCTCATGCAAAAGTTACAGATGGAAGGGGAAGGTCTTCAAGGCAAAAGAAAAGCGCTTACCATGGACTCAGGGCCCTGCACACTCCACCTCTACCCATCTATCCAATCTTCTCTCTTACTCATCCTCCCTTTGCTCACTCTTCTCAGTCACAGTGAGCTTTCTACTGTTCTGTGAACACACCAAGCACGCTCCTACCTCAGGGCCTCTGCATATGCTGTACTCTTTGCACGGAGCCCTCTTTCCTCTAAAGAACATGGCTTGCTTTCACACTTCACCAGGTTGTCATGTAAATTTCATCTTCTTACAGAACCTTGCCAGACCCAACAAAGAGGACCCCTTCTTCACTATCACTTTGCCATGCTTTACTTCTCTTTATGGCACTTGTCCCACTTGGCGCTATGTCATATGTGTTTGTCATCTTCATCTTGCCTCGGAATGTAAGCTTCACAAAATCCAGAACTTGGTCTTGTCCACTGCTATATCTCTGGTACCTAGAGTAATACCTGGCACACATCAGGTGCTCAATAAATACTCAAGGAATAAATGAATGCAGGTACAAAGGCATCAAGACTTAAAATCAATACGTTCAGGACATTTCAGCGCATTCACACCAAAATATCTTCCTACGTGAGGGGCAGCATGGTAACAGAGGGGACTCAAAAGGCAGGCAAGGTCGGAATCTGGCGGCTCTGCATCCTGCTTACAAGTTTCATCTCCTAAGGACTTGTATTTCCAGCTGGCCATCAGAGGGTATGCAAATATAATAGATAAACGTGGCACAGTCAAGCAGCAGCTCAACAGTCATTACCCAATGGTAATTTTTCTACAACTGTTCTATATGAAAACAAAAACATGGCACAAGACTTGAAGGAAATTTCACCAGCCTGGGTCACGCTCCCAGAATCTGGAGTACTTAATTGTGCCAGAGCAGGACACCGGTGAAGTTTGAGAAGCACTGCTCAAGTCTGGGTGCCACAGGAGGTGTTCTAATCAGTTGTTTAGAAAGACTTGCCCTACAGAAAGTGCGCCGCCTGGCTTTAGAGTGGCCTTTCATGAAGTCCCTGGGAGTGATGGAGGTGTGAAATGATGAGAGCCCACAGCAGCCTGTGGCAGGAAAGGCAGCCTGTGGCAATAAACGTGGAGACAACGTTCTGAGGGTACAATGGGATTGTAGGACATCCGCATTTGATGCACACACAAAATTAGCTGGGCGAAGAGAAGAAAGAGAGAGAAGAAAAGTCAATTGTCCTGGTACCTGCCCTCGAGGCCTCTGCTTAAAGAGCAGGAGACAGCAATGCGAGCCTGAATGTCACTGGGCTGGCTCAGTTTCCATGTGCCTGTCATACACCGCGCATTGCACAACCCAGTGTGAGGCAAGGATTTAAAGAGATGTATTTTTCATAACCTACACAGAAGCCAGCTGCTTCTGATGGCACCTGGCTGAGGACCCAAGATCTGTTCTAACACAGGAGGAAAGGACTGCTGTAAAACTGGAGACAATCTCCAATGAGAGGCACCTTCTGAAACTATTTCCAGTGGTATTTTTTGTTTGTTTGTTTTTAGGGCCGCACCCACAGCATATAGAGGTTCCCTGGCTAGGGGTCGAATTGGAGCTGCAGCTACTGGCCTACACCACAGCCACCAGATCTGAGCTGCATCTGCGACCTCCACCACAGCTCACAGCAATGCTGGATCCTCAACCCACTGAGCGAGGCCAGGGATGAACCCCCGTCCTCATGGATACTAGTCGGATTCACTACTGCTGAGCCACGCCGGAAACTCCCAGCCAGGAGTATTTTTAACACTGGCGATTTTCACCTTACATACGAACTTTAGAACTAACCTCTATACAAAACATGACTGGGAGGAAAACCAGAAGACTGCTTTCAGGAGCTGAGAGGGAAGCTTAACATTCATGTCCTTTTGTCTATTTCGCCTCGAATATTCCCCTGGGGAGTTCGCGTTGTGGCTCAGTGGTTAACGAATCCGACTAGGAACGATGAGGTTGCAGGTTCGATCCCTGGCCTTGCTTAGTGGGTTAAGGATCCGGTGTTGCCGTGGACTGTGGTGTGGGTTACAGACTTGGCTCGGATCCCATGTTGCTGTGGCTGTGGCGTAGGCCGGTGGCTACAGCTCTGATTGGACCCCTAGCCTGGGAACTTCCATATGCTGCAGGAGGGGCCCAAGAAATGGCAAAAAGACAGAAAAAAAAAAAAGGGGAAATTCCCCTGGAGCTAGGAAAGCTGGTCCCAGTAGGGTCAGACAAGTAGCAGTGGCCAAGATGGGGATAATTCACATCTTTCAATTCCCAATCCAAAGCTCCTTCTCCTTTCTAACTTATCTCTGATGAGAGCAAGTGTCTAGGTATCTTCACACTCCAGCGGGGGAAACAAGCAGGAGCACTTCCCATGCCAGGTTGTTCATAATTAAGCACACAAAGCTAGAGGACCTTGGTATTGGATAAAAAGACAGTAAAACTGGTGAACTCAAAAACCATCTACCAACTCTTTTTTTTTGTTTGTTTGTTTTTTAAGAGAAAAGACGATGCAAAAAAGATACCTAACACCAATGTTATTTCTCTTTCACGTACACGTCTTTCCTCGTCACTAAAGATTCCCGAAAGTACCTTATTACTAGCTCAACTTCAGCCAGCCAATCAGTGAGCGATGCTCCCAGGTACAAAAGTTTTGAATACGGCACTATCCACACGCACATTTATAAATATATTTTGATGACAATTAAAATGATGAGCTCAGTAAAGGCTTTTGGGGTGGGGGACAGAATAGGGGGTCATTATCATGTCACTGCCAAAAATGTGAAACAGAATTGGACCAAATTAAAGGTTATCAGCATTCATCCTAAATGTTGCTGTGGCAGGACAGGAGCATGACCTAGAGGACTCCATCTCTCTAACTGGGACACCCCCACCCCCCACCATGGAAGGCTCAGGGGTTCTCCAAAGCCTGGGTTCCATGGCCCATCCTCTGAAACCTGAGTGTTACTCGAGCGATATGAGAAAAGGAAAAAAAAAAAAAATGTCGCCATTAAAGCCAATGGTGTACTGTTGTTGAGGTTTACTGTTTAGGTTTGCCCTTCCTTCCGGAAACAGAAGCCCTCTTTCTTATACAGGTTTCTGATACTCTGAGGCTACAAATGTCAATGAAAGGAAGACAGACCCTTTCCAACTACGAAGGACATACAATGACTTTAGATGGCAATCATGATTTGGGATTTGTGGACGCAGCTTGGAAGGAAAAGCTCCAAGTCTTCAGCAAGTCCTAAGGCCTTAATCACCATATTTCATATATTCCTATCTTTATCCTTTGTCATTCCCCCTGGAGCCCAAGAATCACAAGGACAGGGACTCTGCTTTGTTCACCACTGTATCCCAAGACCCAGAACAGCACAAGCCTAGCATGTAACAGGTACCAATAAACAGGGAAATAAAAGCTTTAATAGCAGTCACTGGATTTAGTGATGTGGACATTACTCTGTGACTGCGGTGAAGATTGTGATGACAGAACTGAGGCCGTGGATGGAATGGGCCAAGGATGGAGCAGGAGGTGAGGGATTAGACTATGTCAGGCACAAACAACTGTTCCAGAAGTTTCACAGAAATGCATGTGGGATTGAGGGAGTGTTGAGCTTGGACTCTATGATGGTGAGACTTGAGCACGTTTAAAATGCAATGTTCAATTTGCTTATTAAGCAGCCTGGAAGTTACAGAAGCTAGAGTGTAAAGAGTAGGTCAGACTGCAAGTCAGGGTATGAGCTCAAAGATACACAGTATATGTGATTTTTTTAAAGTGAAAAATGCAATTTTAAGTAAAAAAGATCATTAAAAATGAGTTTTAAGAGTTCCCTGATAGTTCAGCAGGTTAAGGATCCGGCATTGTCACTCCTGTGGCACAGGTTCAGTCCCTGGCCCAGGAACCTCCACATGCTGTGAGGGTGGCCAAAAAAACCGAATTTTTTCTCAACATGAGATAACTCAAAATCTACCAAAAAATGAAGTCTACTTTTGACACTATAAAAAGTTGATTTCAGTTGGTATTAGAGATACCAATTTACACTTTTCCATGACAAGTCATTTAACTATGTTAGATGGCACCACAAGTATATATCTCATTTGTAAAATCAAATTTATTCACATTTCAGGCTGAATTATTATTATTATTGCTTTTTAGGGCCGCGGCATATGGAGGTTCCCAGGCTAGGGGTCGAATCAGAGCTACAGCTGTTGCCACAGGCCTACACCACAGCCACAGCAACATCAGATCCGAGTCGAGTCTGTGACCTACACCGCAGCTCACAGCAATGCCAGATCCTTAACCCACTGAGGGAGGCCAGGGATTGAACCCACAACCTCATGGTTCCTAGTTGGATTTGTTTCTCCTGAGGCCATGACAGGAACTCCAAGGCTGAATTATTAGAAAAGACAAGTCTTCCACACAGCAAAACAAGAAAAAACTAAAAAGCTGGGTTTGTAGGTCAGCTTCATACTACAGGCCTGGCCTTGTTAGAAGGAGGAACTCCTTGGTCTATAAAGTGATAGTAACAGTGCCGTTCTCATAAGGATACTGCAAGGACCAAGAGAACTCATGCTGCAAGGTGCTTAGTACAGCACCTGGTGCCCAGCAGGTGCCAACTGAGCACAGCTATGCATTGCAGGGTGGGGATGGCCTGCAGGGCCCAGGGGGTTGGTCATGAGGGTTTGAGCCTCTCCCCACACACTCCAAACCAAACTTCGCTTATACAGGAAGATACTGAAAATTCACCCAGTAGCTGCACATTAGAACCTGGGGAGTCTGAATAACTGCCAGTGCCCAGGCCCCAATCCAGATCAATCAAATACAAACAGGGCTTCTCAGAGTTCCCATTGTGGCTCAGCGAAAACGAATCTGACTAGCATCCATGAGGATGCAGGTTCCATCCCTGGCCCTCCTCAGTGGGTTAAGCATCTGGTGTTGCCATGAGCTGTGGTGTAGGTTGCAGATGAGGCTCAGATCCCGCGTTGCTGTGGTTGTGGTGGAGGCTGGCAGCTACAGCTCCGATTCAACCCCTAGCCTGGGAACCTTCATATGCCGTGGGTGCGGCCCTAAAACAAAAAAACAAATACAGGGCTTCTCAAGCAGCCCAGGTAACTCTAAAGTGCCACCAGAGAGGAGAGTTCTACTCTCCCGACTCAATCCCGGCTGGCGGGCAGCCAATCCACATTGGAGCTCATTATCTCAGCCCAGGCCAGAGTGGGGTCCGACTCATTCACCAGAACACTCGGCTGGTGAAAAAAAGACCCAAATCCAGGCTTTTCAGGGAAGCAACAGAGCAGCAGCGAGGAAGCTGTTTAGACCATCCTTCTCATCAATAAATGTTTGCCGGAAAGGTGAGCCTGGAAAGGGAGGCAGGTCATCATAGGTGACTCAGCGCTTTCACCAAACACAGGATCCAAAGGGAAACCATCCGTGCAGGCCCTGCTGCTGGCCTTTCCTCCTACCTCTCCCAGGACCTGTAGAGGAAGCTGGGAGAAGCCACCGCACGAGACAGGCGGCAGGCCACCTAGCACAGCCTGGGCCTGCTGGAGCCATCTCAAAGGAGTCGGCCACTTCGGGACAGCCAGTCTGGCTGCTCTCCCAACGTGACGGGGTACAAAAGGCCCTAGATTCATTCTCTTCACCCCGCCCTACCCACTGAAGCACACTGATCCACTCCATCGCTCAGAGTAAAATTCGCCCTTTAATCTAATGTTAGAAGGGCCCAGATTTAGGTTAAAGAGCGCAGCCCTAGGTTAGAGTCCCAGTTCTGCAGCATCCCGGCTGAGGGGCCCTGCCTGTAACCCAACCTCCCTGTGTCTCAGTGTCTCACCCGTGGAGCCAGAATAGCAGGCCCCTCTTCACGAGGCTATGGTGAGGATTCAATGAGACAGTGTGTGCCAAGCGCCGGCCCACACTACGTACGCGCTAAGAAAGGCTCACTCTTCATCCTCATTATTAAGAACATAGAAGAGACTAAGGCTCAACCTAGAAGATCAAAATGTTAAGACTGGGCAGAAGGGATAACAAGGTGACAGGTCTTTAACATACACAAAAATGACATTGGTAGCTCCACTAAAAGGTAAATGGTACATTTTCTGGCTTTGCTGCAATGATGTTAGCTATCTTTTATATTTAAAAATAACATGAAAAGTATGTGTTTAAAAAGTATTTAATAGAGATCAGGTATCTGTTTAAAATGAATCGAAGATTAAACATGACTATTTCGGATTTCCCGTGGTGGCACAATAGGATCGGCAGCCTCTTGGGAGCACTGGGACCCAGGCTCCATCACTGGTCCATGACGGTGGATTAAAGTGGGTTAAGGTTCCAGCGTCGCTTTGGCTGCGGCTTAGGTCATGACTGTGGGGACCCAGGTTCGATCCCCGGCCCACATTGGTGGATTAAAGGGGGTTAAGGTTCTAGAGTTGTTTTGGCTGCAGCTTAGGTCACGACTGTGGCTTGGATCTGATCCCTAGCCCAGGGAACTCCATCTGCTGAGGGGCAGCTACAAAAAGAAAGAAAGAAAGAAAAAGGAAAAGTATGGCAATACTTGTCTTTGCCGCAATCAGCTGTCCAACTAGAATCCATTTTTAAGTGCCCACCATCACTGTAAGAAGGCAGCAATGAGGGGAAGAAGAGGAGTGGGAAAGATGGAATTCATAGACCCCAATCCGTGGCGACTCGCTCCAAGAAGAAAAGAATCAAAAGCAAAAAGAGAAAATTGAAAATTGGATCAACCAGCTCAGCTGTCATCATTTATGGGCCAGTGACAAACAGAATTCCCATACACCTGTCCGGTTACCATAAGGATTAAATGAAGAGCACAAATAAAATAGGACTCTTTCACAAGCAGTGGTGGGGCACTTAAACCCTGGAGTCAGAATGCCTGAGTTAGAGTCTCAATGCCCCGCCTACCATCTATGTGACCTTGAGAAGGTCAGCTACCTTGCTGCACTTCAGCTTTCTTGTCTGTAAAATGGGGATGCTAACAGTTTGTACACCACCTATTTCAGAGGGCGGGGGTGAGGATTCTATGGGGTCAGTGCAAGCAGGGCAGCTGCAGCTGCCCTGGGATAATCACAGCATGGATCTGTGGGTGTCAGCCGCTCCCCAGCCCCATGTTCCTCCTCTCTCCCTGCACCCCACCTTCTCCGACTCCTCTCTCTCCCTGGTGCCTCTTTTCAGCCCTCCCCATGTGGCTCGGAAGCCCCCTCCCACCCACCCCCAGGCACATACCCCCTTTCTTCACATAATACAACTCCAAAGCTAAAGCTTCGTGACAAGAGCTAACCTTGGTCTAATTTCAGTGACTCCCGGTTTGTTCCCAAGGCACTCCGGGCACCCACCTACCTGTGCCCTGTCCCCTGTTCAACTGCCCAGTACCTCTCTACCTCCACTACCAAACCCACTGGAAGGAGGCACCTTAAACACAAAGACCAGGCTCAGTGTTACACCAGCGCCTGGCAATACGAGAAACCTCAAAGGTTTGGTGAATGACTACATGACTCACTAGGTTCCTTTCTTTCTTACAACCTCTTTTCCTCTCGAGGGTCTCCCTTTAAAGCCTAATGTGGAAATTGTCATTCCATGGTAATCATTAGCAATAAAAGAAAAGTGCCAAGCATTTCTCCAAAGACGCGTGTTTTATCTCATTTAATCCCCAGGATCACTTCTTCCTCTCTACTCAACCCCCAACTCCACTCCAAGAACACCAGCCTCTTTGCTATTCCTCAAATACAGCCCCGCTCCCCTCTGCCCGCCCCCAGAGCCTCTGCATTTGTGTCCCCACTCCCTGGAAGGCTCCCTTACCTCCAGCAGGCCTTGTCTTAACACCTTCTTAGTGAGGCCTTCCCCTGACCAAGCTGTAGAAAATCACACCCCCTGCCCGCCCCCACAGGGGCACCTGTGCTCTCCCCTTCCTGGCTTCAATTCTCCTCTAATGAACTTATCACCATCTGATGTACTACGTGACTCACCTGCTTATTATCTGCCTCTTCCCCCCACCCCCCCGAATGAGACCTTCAAGACAGATGAAGAACACAGCAGCCTGACACATAGCAGGTGTTCAATAAACACTCCATACCCTGCAGTAGGTACTTCTTACACCTGAGGAATCTGAGGCTTCCAGAGCGTGGTTGGGTAATGTATCCACAGTCATAGAGCTAACAGAGGCAGAAGAGGATCTGAACCCAGGTATTTTTTACTCTAAGGCCCATACTGAACTACTATGCTTTCCTGCCTCCCCACCTGACCCTGATAATGATTAAAAGACATCATCGTATCCAAGGAGCAAATCCTAGCACTGTATATGCCTCCGGCCAAAGAGAAGCAAGAAAAGTCATCCACCAGAAAATCCTTCAAGGGAACAAGTCATCTAACTCAAGCCAATTCTATGCGGTAAAGCATTAAGTATCCGATAGGTTACTTAATGATAGGTTTTTTTTATTTAATAGTTCAATAAAGAGAGGTGATTACACCTTTTTATACTGTAATGTCCCATGAACAGTAAAATGAAAAATCAACTAAGCCTAAGATGATATATATTTAAAGCCAAAAACTGGAGTTCCCGTCATGGCTCAGTGGTTAATGAACCCGACCAGCATCCATGAGGATGCGGGCTTGATCCCTGGCCTCACTCAGTGGGTTAAGGATCTGGCATTGTCGTGGACTGTGGTGTAGGTCACAGATGCAGCTCGGATCTGGCGTTGCTGTGGCTGTGGTGTAGGCCACAGGCTACAGCTCCAATCTGACCCCTAGCCTGGGAACTTCCATAGGCTGCAGGTGTGGCCCTGGGGGAAAAAATAAAAAATAAAAAAACTGTGGTGGGAGGTAGGGAAGTACTGACTTCAAGGGATAATGAAAGCATTCTATATCCTGATTTAGTAGTGGTTACACACACACACATTTGTCAAATGGGTACAATTATACAGAATGCAAAATATACTCAAAGTCAACCAAAAAGCAATTAGGACTTTCAGATATGATTTCTGGCTAAACAAAATCAATACTCTACCAATATTATTTCCATATCTAATACTTCCAAAAATTGGGGGGAGTGGTGGAGGGGCAAGATGTGATGAGATTACAACAGTGAAGAGCTCCCTATAGCAACATCAGTGGGAAGACTGATGTGTGCCTCAGAGTCCTGCCTGACCACCGGCAAAGCAGCTCCCACCACTGACATCGCCTGTGTCCCCCCTTCAGTCTTTTGGGTCACCTCGAGCCAGGACTCTTGGACTCTGAACAGAGTCCAACCAGGATGGGAAGGCAGACCACTGCTCTTCTCCACAAAGGCCTCTGCCAAGTATTGACCAGTGACAGGTCTGGATGTTGAATTTGTCCAAATTCTTAGTCTCGAGCATCAGAAACCAACTAGCTAACTTAAACAGTAATCTTTCTTTCTTTTTACAGCCACATGTGCGCCATCTGAAAGTTCCCAGGCTAGTGGGAGAACTAAAGCTGCAGATGCCAGCCTACGCCACAGCCACAGCAATGCCAGATCCTTAACTGACTGAACAAAGACAGGGATCGAACCTGCATCTTCACTATGTGGGGTGCTTAACCCACTGAGCTGCAAAGAGGACTCCTAATTTTTTTTTTCAAGGTTATTGGATAGTTCACAGCATCTCTAGGCAAACAAACCAGAGGAGCAAGCACATCAGCTTCACAACCAAAACAATGCCTAAGGGCATACTGAAGAATGCACTGACACAGCCCAGACCTGCCCACACTGGGACCGCAGCTCCAAGGCCCCTAGAAACAGCTGCCACCACTACCCATCCTCTCCAAATGGCCTCCAGGCACTTTCCGTTTCCTCCCACCTCTTGCCTTCATCTTTGGAGTCACAACCCGGGGTGGGTGTGTCTGGGCAGCTCTGTCTTTGACAGTAAGAACTCCTCAATCAGAGGAAGAGCCAGGGACCCAAAGACTAATGGCCATCACAGACACAAACGGATGACACCCCATCTCGATGGATGCTATTGATACAGGCCAGTAAAGAATGAAAGGTGTCAAAAATATTCACAAAGAAAAATCATCAGGAGTTCCCACTGTGGCTCAGTGGGATAAAAACCTGACTAGTTTGCATGAGGATGCAGGTTCAATCCCTGGCCTCACTCAGTGGGTTAAGGATCGAGCACTGCTACAAGCTGCAGTGCAGGTCACAGATGTAGTTCGGAACTTTCATATGCCGCAGGTGCAGCCCTAAAGAAAAGAAAAAAAAAAGGAAAACAAACAAACAAACAATCCTCAAAGATGAAACTAAAAAGAATCATATCCAGAGATAATGCTATTTAGAGGATGGGAGTCTTTTCACATCATTTAGTGTTTTACTCAGTATATGAATTAGTATTTTCCAAAACTACAAGCCTACCTTCCTGTTGAAAATAACTCACTAACAGCATCTTCTGATTAAAAGAAAAACAACCCAAATCTAAAGTGGCAGATATTTTGTCTACTAGAATACCAGACATGACAGAAAAAAAGATCCTTAGATCCAAAACAGCAATGCACCGATTGATAAAATACATGATTCCATTTAAAATGTATTTCAATACTGTTTTCTCCTTAAAACATAAGCTACAAATTATAGCCACAAATATTTTTAAATGTCTGTTCTGCTTAAAAGAATAATTATCGGGGAGTTTCCCCTGTGGCACAGTGGCCTAATGTCGCTGTGGAGGCACCTGTTCAATCCCCAGCCTGGGACAGTGGGTTAGGGATCTGGCGTTGCTGCAGCTGTGGTGTTAGGTCTCAGCTACGGCTCGGATTGGATCCCTGACCCAGGAACTTCCATGTGCCACAGAAAATAAATAAATAAATAAATATTCTCCTAAACTGAATCTCAGAGTAAGAAAAATAAACTATGGAAAGCTATTAACACTAATTCAAGCTGACTGCCTATAAAAAGATGTATCAGCATATATAATGTCAGAGTCTCAGAAAATTCACCTCCAACTAACAAAATTTACTTTCTACATGAAGAAAGCCTTTGAGTGATCTCGATGTATTGTTAACATTAAGAAATAAACCCTTAGGATCAGAATTTGGTCATGATGCAAAAAGATGGGCCCCTTACCATCAGATTTGCCAAGCCCTGCCTCAGCCTTCCCCACCTGGGTCTGTTACACACCAGGCCAGGAACAGATATGGGTACCATCACACGTATAGGCTCAGTCCCTCAGCACATCGCCAGTGCTCTACTCTCTGAGAATTTCTCCATGCCACAGACATTTTTCAAAACTGATATCTGCATGTATTTTTTAAAAAAATACATTATCTAAACTGGTTTACATAGGATGACATTGTCAAAAAAAGGGTGGGGGGGGGCACAGAGACTGAATAAGTGAAAGTGTGTATTCCTGGAAGAAAAATTCAAAGACAATGAAAGACAACTCAGAAGCATGCAGGACAGCAGGAGGAAGCATTAAAGTTTTCCAGATAATTCACTACCTACTTAAGAGCTGACTGGTTAATAAGTTCAATTCATTACATATTTGAGGACCTAAGCACAGCATCATGCTGGACCATAAAGTGGGTGCTAAGACAGAGTCCCACATCTCAAAGGGGTTATGATCTAATTGGGGGGGGGGGAGTTCCCTTCATGGCGCAGCAGAAATGAATCTGACTACGACCCATGAGGTTGTGGGTTTGATCTCTGGCCTTGCTCAGTGGATTAAGGATCTGGTGTTGCCGTGAGCTGTGGTGTAAACTGCAGACGAGGCTCGGATCTGACTTTGCTGTGGTTGTGATGTAGGCCAGCGGCTCCAGCTCCAATTAGACCCCTAGCCTGGGAACCTCTACATGCCACGGGTGCGGCCCTAAAAAAGACAAAAATAAAAATAACCTAAATGGGGAGGGGACGAATAAGGAGACAAGTAGCCATTGTTACATAAGATAAAACTTAGAATAGAAGTAAATAGTCTTTGGATATTCAATGGAGGGAGAGACAGACTGCTAGAGAGGGAACAAAGAACACAGGGAAGGGAACTTGTCCAGAGGCAGCACTGAGAGCAGTGGGAAGGGAGTAGTCCAGGGGGAAGAAACTGAGCTTAAAAACAGGCTCAACCCCAGTTCTGAGGAGTCTGTACTTCAGTAAGCAACTGGCAGCCTTCGAGGTTTGGGGGCACAGGAATTATGAGAACGAAGATATTCCACTGGTGATGGAGAAGATAAAGAGGAGCCTGAGCCTGGCAAAAGGATTACTATAAAAGATGGATCAGACCTAGAGCAATGGCAATACATACAGAAAAGGCAACAGGCATGGTAAAAGATGCAGCCTCTCTCTAGCTACTGAACAGGGAAAGAGGGGATGAAAAATGTATAAGCTTCCAGGTTGGGTTATTAAATGCACTGCAGTTTCATTAACCAAATGACTAAAATCAATTGGTCTTATTTTCCTCTTTATCTTGGCTACCAGGAAGCTCAGAACCAAATATACGGCCCATTTCTAACATATGGCAGATATTTATATACAGCCTGTAAATCTATAATTTTCTTTCTCTCAACAGGATTTTATGTACATTTAGTAAGTCACCTCTAATTATTTTAGAATGAGGCAGAAAATAAAAAATCAACAAATAAAAAGACTGAGACCAAAACAGAGACAGTTGAACAAAGTCACTGATTCAGGGCTATAACTGTGGGCTGCCAACCCAGAGCATTCTCCTTTCCCTTCTTCCACCCCAGCAAAGTCTCTATACCACAAGAGAAGCTGAAAATGCCAGAACTTTCACCTTCTTTACCCCCCTCACAACTAGCAGTGGCATGAGGTCAATTTGACTCAATGAGATTAAAGGGGATGTCTCCAAGGTGACCTTCTGGGAAAGACCCCTCTGTTACAAGGGAATTTTAAGGAAATATGCTTCTTCCTTTTCTTACATAGGCATGATGTCTGGTGCTACAGCAACCATATTGCAAACATGAGGCAATGAGCTGAGGTTCTTAATAAACCAAAATACAAAGAAGAAAGGACAAAAGGATACAAAAAGCCTAGATGCTTAAAGGACATTGAGACTCTGCACCAGCCTTAGAACCATCTACCTCTAAAATTCTTGCTACTAGACAATACTTAAGCCTTCTTTTTTTTTTTCTTTTTTTTCATTTTTGGTGTCTCCCCGCCCACCCCCGAGCATATGGAACTCCGAGGCCAGGGATCAGATCCGAACTGCAGTCACAACCTAAGCCACAGCTGCAGCAACGCCAGCCAGATCTTTAACCCACTGCGACAGGGAATCAAATCTGCATCCCAGCACTCCCAGGATGCCACCAATCCCACGGCACCACAGCAGGAGCTCCTACTTAAACCGTTTTTGATTGAGTATTGTTACTTGCCAGAAGCATCCTAACTGCTACAACGGACGTCATCATGAGGTCAGTTTCTGAAATGATTTGTAACTGCTGATTAAGCAAGATTATTATTATTGAGATGATAATAATGCAAACATATATTATAGTCAGGGTAAGGGCTAAGGGCTTCTAGGAGCAGCTAAAGACAGAAAGAGAAAAGGATACACACAACATTTGAAAAAATGTGACCAAGTGTTAATTAATAGGGGTAGTGTGTGTGTGTGTGTGTGTGTGTGTGTGTGTGTGTGTTTTTAGGGCCACACCTGTAGCATATGGAAATTCCCAGGCTAGGGGTCGAATCAGAGCTACTGCTACCAGCCTACACCACAGCCACAGCAACACAGGATCCAAGCCATGTCTGCAACCTACACCACAGCCCACAGCAATGCCGGATCCTTAACCCACTGAGCGAGGCCAGGGATCGAACGGAGTCCTCATGGATGCTAGTCAGGTTTGTTACCGCTGAGCCACAAATGGAACTCCCAATAGGGGTACTTCTTAGAAGCAAGAATAAAGGACGAAAAGAGTAAAAGTACAGAAATCTTCTAAAGTGGAGAAAATGAGGGGGACTTTCTTCTCTGCTAACATTATGGACACAATAACCTGAAAATCCTTCCCAATATCCCGATACAGATATTCCTCCACTTAAGATGGGGTTATGTGGAGTTCCCCTCGTGGCGCAGTGGTTAACGAATCCGACTAGGAACCATGAGGTTGCGGGTTCGGTCCCTGCCCTTGCTCAGTGGGTTAAGGATCCGGTGTTGCCGTGAGCTGTGGTGTAGGTCGCAGATGCGGCTTGGATCCCGAGTTGCTGTGGCTCTGGTGTAGGCCGGTGGCTACAGCTCTGATTCGACCCCTAGCCTGGGAAGCTCCATATGCCGCGGGAGCGGCCCAAGAAATAGCAAAAAGACAAAAAAAAAAAAAAAAAGATGGGGTTATGTCTTGAGTAAACCCATTGTAAACCGAAAATATCTTAAATCGAAAATGCATTTACAGGTTCCTGTGTGGTGCAACAAGTAGGTCTTCTATCATACGTGTGAAATAATCAAGTCAGTGAAAGCAAGAAAATGAGAGTGATTAGAGAAATAATTCTCAGTGTGGTACAAGACAGATACTGTAGGTACAATACCAATCCAAGCTGAATTTTGAACTAAAAGGGTGAAATTGTTGGAAAAGTGAGAAAAACTCTCATAATAGTTATTATTGTGTTTATTGAGTATTTACTATGTCCTTGGTGCTGTCCTGAGCATTTAAAATGTACTATTTCATACTCGTAATCCTAGGTACCCTTAGCAATCATGCCCATTTTACAGATGGGGAAGCCAGGGCATAGAGAGTGGAGCGTAAATAACTTGCACCCAAATCACAGAATGAGTGAGAGATCCAAACCTAGGCAGTCTATCTCCAGAGACCATGTCCTTGACCTGGACACGATACTAGAATGAAAGAGAAGGCTTTTTACCCACTTAAGAACTGGGAAGGATATGGCCGTGCTGCAGCTGTGGCGCAGGCCACAAATGTAGCATAAGCTCAATTCCTGGCCCCGGGAACTCCTACATGCTACGGTTACAAACAAAAAGAGAGGAAAAAAAAAATGAATATGCCTAACTTACAGATGACAGCTGAGCCTAGCCTACTTTAAACATGCTCATTACTTTTTTTTTAACGGCCGCACCTGTGGCATATGGATGTGCCAGGGCCACGGACTGAATCTGAGCCACAGCTGCGATCTACGCCTCCAAATCCTTTAACCCACTGCACTGGGCCAGGGATGAAACCGCATCTTCATGGCAATGAGAGCCACTGCAGTCAAGTTCTTAACCTGCTGCACCAAAGTGGGAACTCTTACGTTAACACATAGTTAGGCAAAATCATTTCACTCAAAGCCTATTGTATAATAAAATGTTGAGTATCTCTGGCGATTTACTGAAACCTGTATTGAAAATGAAAAACAGAATGGCTGAGTACAAAAGTTATACGTGTATTAATTGTATACCCACCAATCATGTATCTGACAGGGAGCTGCTAGGGCTGCCGCTACTGCTCAGCATCTACCATATATGATTAACCCAGAAAAAGATTGAAAATCCAAAACCGAAAGCACAGGTTTTTGTTTGTTTGTTTTTTGTTTTTTTTAGGGCCACACCCTCACAACATGGACGTTCCCAGGCTAAGGGTCGAAATCGGGAGCTACAGCTGCCAGCCTACGCCACAGCCACAGCGGATCTGACCACATCTGCGACCTACCCCACAACTCACAGAAACACCAGACCAATGACCCACTGAACGAGGCCAGGAATCAAACCGCATCCTCACGGATACTAGTCAGATTCCAGATTCGCTTCCGCTGCACCACGATGCACAGTTTTTATCAAATGCATGTCACTTTAGCACCATCATAAAACCAAACCATCCATCAAGAAGTTGGGACCCGCCTGTTTAAAATAGTCAAAAAATTCTGGGTAAAGCTTAAGAAACATCTGTTTAAAAGCATAGCTAAGCTCATAAGAAAATAAAGAATCTTCCAGAGGCCAAAATTTGAACAGGAACCAAAAAACCAAAGCAGAAAGTATAAGGTGATAATGTATAAGACCAAGGGTTTGGGGGCTGGGGGAGGGGGAATGGGGTGTGTGTGTGTGTGTCTGCCCTTTGGGTTGAAACTGCAAAAAAAGAAAAGAAAATGGAAAGAAATGACTAACTTAATATTTTCTTTAAAAACACCATCTTGGGGGTACCCTGGTGGCTTAGCAGATTAAGGATTCCGCATTGTCACTGATGCGGCACAGGTTCCATCCCGGCCCAGGAACTTCTACATACTGCAGGCGCAGCCAAAAAAACAAAAACAAAAACACCGTCTGGCCGTCTTGCTTTCAATCTCAGTACTTCACCTTTTCCAGGGACAAATTTCAGTGATAAACACACATCAGAAAGAAAACAAAAAACAAAAAAACATGATCATGTTACATATTCACATACCGCAAAGAGTGTCCTGGATATTCCACCAAAAGCTTAAGTAAAATATAAGATAGATGTAAATCTTTTCCTGATAAAACCACACACTGCCCAATTTTTCAGCCATTATGAAAGAATTATCATTCAATCAGGTACTCAAGTTCAGTATATTTGTAACCATACTAGATGGTTTCCAAATCTTTGGACTTCTTGGTAAAATTTTTATCATTAGGGTCATTATAATACTCTTCTAGTGACCATGCTACCAGTAGTTTCATACCTAATACATCACATAAAAATAGTCTTGTCATCTCTGAGCTAATCTGACGGCATCTGCGTTATAGATTTTGGAGTCATGGCATACAAATGGTAAAGGGAACTGGCAAAGGATGCAATAATGTCTTGAGAGTCTACAGAGTGACAGGATTGGTTCTAATATCAAAGAACAAAAACACACGAAAACTTAAGGTCCTCCACTGAGTTTACCTTCCTCTAATCTCATCTGCTTCCCACGCTTCCTTGAAAACTGAGAACATCATATATTCCCTTCATTCATTTTCACATTTTCACGCTGGTTTAAATGAACGGTTTTAAGTCCACTCTCAATTCTATTAATCCACCTCCAACACTCATTTCAAGACCATCTTTTTTCAAAAAGTTCCCTTATCCTTCGGCAATGCAAACGGCTCAAACTACAAACACATAATTTAAACTACCTCCACAAGGTTTACATGGGTCTCCACTGCTTTCTCAGATTTATAAAAGACTGAACCTTTTAACCTAGTGTTTACATACATGAGATGCCACAAACACACACCATCCTTTTGACTGTGTTGCATCTTGCATGTTTTTCCATAACTTACGTACTAGATGGTTCAAGATAAGCATTTATTCTGCAAGACCACCAAATGCAGGGGGAAATAACCAACTTGGGGTGGGGGGGGAAATGTAGAGCCCAAGTGTGAAAGGGCTGCGCTTGGCTTGATTCTCCCCCACTCGCTGACACAGGGAGAAAGTCCCAGGGAATAGGAGCGCCTCCTCAGAGCGCGCTCGGATCCGCCGGGAATAAGGCACCAGTTAGCAGAGCTGGAAGGCTCCGAGGGCCGAGCTGCATTCTGGGACTCGTTTCCACAGTTACCCACGTGCACCCAATCCAACCGCGGCCCGGACTACAAGTCCCAGAATTCTGCGGGACCGCCTTCCCCTTCACACCCGGCGACTGGAGCCAGACCCTAAAGGAAACCCCTAAAGCGCCCTCCCTCCACGTCTGGGATAGGTCGCGCCCCTAGGGCGCTGCGCTGGGCCTGTGATCCGACTCTCCTGACAAGGAACCGGGTCCCGAGGCACCAGCCTCCACACCTGACGACCAGAAATTAGACAACTGCGTCACAGACTGCCAAATCCACGGACCGCCAGGGACCCTACCACCACCACCCACATACCGCCCCTGGCCTTCAGGGTCCGACCCCTCCGGGTCCAGCCGCGGAAAACCCGCAGCGCGCGCCTCTGCCCCGCCTCCCAGTCCCGCAGGCAGAGCCCGCGCCAACGCTGACCTCGCTTCCCGCCGCTCCGGGGGAACCGCGGCCAGCGCACCTCCCCCGCCCCCTCCGCCCCGCCCCCTCCTCTCCTCGCATCCCGAAGCTTAGGGCTCCCCCTCAAGGTACCCTGCCCATAATCTGGGGGAGGATACACCTCCCCAGTCACGGAGTCTCACATCTTCCCCTTCAGCCCCGCGCGGACCGAATCTGGACAAGATAGTCTTCTCCCTGCCCCGGCCCCTCCCAACTAGCTCTTCACCCCCACTGCACCTCCGCTACCCCTGCCCCCATCCGGTCACCCCAAACCCTCCCCACCTCCTTCCTCTCCTCTTACTCTCAATTACCCTATCTTCCCAACACCTGCTCCATCCTATTATCCCAAGGTTTGCCCCCCTCTCACCACTCCCAATTACCCCTCCACGCTTCCTATGGCCCTCCCGCCCGCTGGACTCCCCAACTATCCATCACACACCCCAATCCCTCCCACCATCTCGCTTTCCCATTACATCAGCTCTCATTTGCTAGCCCGCCCTCTTGCCCCGCTCGGCCGCTGCCCCCAATCCCCCACCCCATTGTTTCCCCCCCCCCCAGCCATCCAGCCCTTCTTCCCATTGTCCCCGCCCCCGCGCTCCCCTAGCACTCACCCGCCTTTCTCACAGCCGCCCGCACCGCTCAGCTCCTAGGAAATCCTCACCCCTGCGCCCCGCTCTCTCTCGCTCGCTCCCTCCCCCTCTGCCCCCGCCGGTACCAACCCCCAGCCCTGCTCGCTAGCGCCCGCCGCCGCCTCCACCTCCATTCACCCCGGACACTCTGGTCCCGGCCCTTCATCGCACGTCCCGCCCCCCCTTCCCCCAACACTGTAATGGAGCCAGTCCCCACCCCCCTCACCTCCGCCCTCCCCGGCAGGCCGGCCCCTTCCCCCCACGCCTGCCCCCGCCCCGCGCCGCCCGCAGCGTCACCGCCCCGCCCCGGCCCCGGGAGGGGAAGGGGTGGCTCCCGGGCAGGGGCTCCCGGCTGGTTTCGGGACAGGAGGTACGGGGCGGGGACTGCGGGAGACTAGCGGAGAGTGTTAGCAGCCGCCCGGCCCCGGCCGGCTCGCTCTCTGTTACTCACTGACAGCGGCGGCATCCGAGTGCATTTTCGGGCAGCTCACACCCCGCTCGCCGCCCCGGCTCCCGCGCTCGCCTCGCGGTCCCCCCACCGGCTCGCCGCACCTCGGCTAGGAGCTGAGGACCCGCCGCCAGGCACTCCCGGCCCGCCCACCTCGCCTCCTCCATAGGCTGAACATCAGCTGAGGGACCGCCCCTCCTCGGCTCTCATTTGACAAAAGGAGTGCGGAGAGCGCCGGTCTAGAGCTGGCAAAGAGGCCCCGCCCCCTTAGCTCCAATGCGATTGGTCCCGGCGCCTCGTCCCCGTAACGCCCCTGGTGGAGGCCATGCTCTGGAATAGCAGGTTGGACCCGGCCGCTGTCACTCAGCCCCGGGGGTCCGAAAGCGCGTGTAAAGGCGAGGCTGGGGAATTGGCCCACCTTGACCCTGAAGCCCCGCCCTGTGGCGGGTGGGATTGGTGGAGCCCAGACCAACCGAGAAAGATGGGTCCGCGTCTGAAACAAAGCACGCGAAGTGTTTTCCGAAGAACCGAGAAGGGGAAGAGCAGTTGGGGCAGCTTGTATCCCGCTGCAAGGAGTAGGAGAGTCAGTTCTTCCCTTGCGCCCCACGCTACTCGTCGGGATCTCCTGTTTGTCGCGCACGCCTCGGAACGGCTTTCTGCAGGAGCTGAGTCCGCGCTGAACTTCGACTGAGACTTCTCTTGCTGTTTCTTACAGCTAGAACCTGGATAAAGAATCGACGCATCTTCATTTACAGCAAACCCTCTGGTGAGGAACAAATTCTTTCTTGTACAACAATCCATCCTCTCACCTTTTTCGAAATGCACTTCTTTTCCAGAGTCAACACACTTCTTTCTTCATCACAAATGGGCTATTCTAAAGGCTTCGAATGCTTCATTCTCGGTGATACACTTACGCGCGCCCCAGAACTCAGGCAGGAAACCAAGGGCCACGCTTTGGGCTCAGTCTGGCAAGCGGCTGGTTCAGGGGCCAAGTCACTAGCCCTCAAAGGACAAATAAGCGTTAGCTAAGTGAGCCTAAGTCATTGACGCTAAGAAGCGGTCCGGAAAAGCAAAACTGGCTGTTATTTGGTGGAGGACGACGTTAATTTAGAAGACTTATGACCACTGAATTTACTAAGTCAGGAATTCGCATCATTTTCATGAGTTCCGACCATTTTTTTTTAAGGCTTTCAAACCCACTCGTCATACTCACCGTATTATTGTAGCAGAAAAATATTTTGAGATATTAATGGAGGACCTTTCCCTCCAACCCCAACCACAACACATACACCACTTCTCTGTGTGCCATCCCGCGGCCAGGGCATCCCACTCCTCCCGCCTCGGAGAATGGATGACACCACAAATAACTGATAACAAAACAGTCGTTTTGATTTTAGACTTATACAGCCAAGGCTTTTGAGTTCCAGGGTTCTGAAATTTCGGTTTCAGATCATGGCCTTAAATGTTGTGGGCAAAAACAAGATATTTGAAAGAACAAGAACCAGTTTTTCCACCACACATCATTCCCCTTATAATGTGCTGCATCCCTTTTAATTGCTAATGTCTCATTAATACGTTACATCCCTATCATTTTATACCTGTCACATTTCTATTATTCATACACTTATGAATCACTTCATCAGTCATAGAATCTCATAATTGAACCCGAATTTATCCACTTCTGGTTCAATTCAGGCAAGACAAAAATCTCATCTCATCACTGGTGACATTCACCCTGACAGAGCATCAGCTGGGCCCTACAGGGATGGGTAGGTATCTCTGGACTCTGAAATAGGTAGTTCCTTTTTGGGCAGGTCTAATTCTAAGAATGTCTGTCCTTGGAGCAGAAAAGTTACTCCTGCATTCTTTATCCCATTTATGTGTTCAACCTATTCTGTGTCTAGGAAAAATTATTTGTAATTCATACAAGTTCATAATATTTTGTGTATATAATATTTGTATGGCTTTTTTACTGCTTATGCTACTTCAAGGCTGACACATGTTATTTTGCACAGAAATGGACTTGCTTCTTGACACTTCTGCATTTTTTTTTGTCTTTTGTCTTTTCTAGGGCCACACCTGCTGCATATGGAGGTTCCCAGGCTAGAGGTCTAATCGGAACTACAGATGCCAGCCTACGCCAGAGCCACAGCAACACCAGATCCGAGCCTTGTCTGTGACCCACACCACAGCTCACTGATCCTTAACCCACTGATCGAGGCCAGGGATCAAACCCGCAACATTATGGTTCCTAGTCGGATTCATTTCCACTGCACCATGATGGGAACTCCAACATTTCTACATTAAAAAAGGCCACACTTAATTTGCTTTAGGTAGTTATATGCTATCTTAATTTATTTGCAGAAAACTGTATAATAATGTATATAAAGATTAATCTACATGATGGACCTGCCAGGTGCTTTGCGTCAGTTCCCAACACTCTACTGGCACATGGTGTCCATAAATATTTATAGAATATACAACCTTAGTTATTTTCCAGCATCACTTTCAGCTAGGTCAGTATGATTATTTTCAAGTAGAAAACAGATCTAGAGAGTAATTTTCACAAATCTTTCTAGTGAGTTGGCTATAGCCTGAGAATTGAGAGGCAAAGCTCGTGGTCCACTAAGCCTCCCTCCCCCACATGTTTTATGAATAATGAAACAGGTATAAATAAATGACTGCATAATATTCTGCAAATATTACCCTATCATTTTAATAATCCACAAGATTATAAACCTTTGAGCAGAGGAAACTTGTATTTATCTTTATGTTCCTAGTACCTCATGCAGTGCTTTCAAATAGTTATAACTAGTGCCTAATTAAAGTGAACTGAATATCGACTGTAAGGTGTAATTTTAGATCTGGAAAGAATCTTGGTGATTATCAGATCCAACTTCCTCATTTTAAGAATATGAGACTTGAGGTCCAAAAGGGTTAAACGCATAGTCCCAATCACTCAGCAAGCTAATAACAAAGCATTAATTAAACTCGTTTCCCAGCTCCCAGACCAGGTCTTTTCCTAGCACCACATTGTCCCATAGCAAAGCTTCAATTCCAGAGATGGGTAGGCAACTCTCCCTTTCCATCTGAGCGTTATTATGTCAATCCACTTCACATTCTATGTTTCAGAGCTAAAATATTGCTTCCCTTTGGATAACATTCAGTACAGAATCTTTTTAATATGTAATACATTTCCATTTTATCTCATTGGTGGCTTTCCCAAATAACTCAATCCCTGCGGAGATGTTTACTGAGATAATAATATTACACTTCTATGCATTTATACTCAAATCCTTGGAGAAACAAGTTAATAATGGTCTTGGGACTGTAGTGAGTAGAGGTATTTGGGAAGATAGTCTTTATGCCATTTGGCTTCACCCAGTTACTCTTCTAAGGTAGTATTAAAGCAAGTTACTTTGTGTTGACTGATACCTAATTTAATTGGAATTTCTTATACCATATTAATTTTAATCATATATTTTTAAGTACCTGAAGCCTAGATTTAAAAAAAATTTTTTTTTCTTTTTTGGTCACGCCCATGGGACATGGACGTTCCCAGGCCAGGGGTCAGCTCCAAGCCACAGCTGCAGCAATGCCAACTCCTTACCCACTGTGCCACAGTGGGAACTCCTAGATTAAAATCTGATATGGAAAAAATTTGGCGTGGAAAGGACTAGTAAGAAAGAACAGCCGTGCTCTTTAATAAAATTTTAAAACTTTCTCACATATTCCATGATCGCTTGCTTTTCCTGCATGTGTTAGGGTTGGGGTTACAGAATGGAGACTAGCCTAGTCCTCGAGACTGAAAGAAAGATGGGCCTGCTCAGACAAATAGATACATGTGCCCCTGTGAGATGTGAAGAGAATGGGAAAACACTTCATGGAGGAATTAATTACAGTGGCAGAATGTAGAATTCCGCTAGTTACGTGACGTTTAGCTAAATGGGTTTCCATGATATGAGAAAGTAACCATATCCAAAGAGATTAGGGTGGTTCATTTCTCCAACCTGATAACCAACTGACAGTTTGTTGATCTAAATGATGACAACTGGGAGTTCCCGTCCTGGCGCAGTGGTTAACAAATCTGACTAGGAACCATGAGGTTGCAGGTTTGATCCCTGGCCTTGCTCAGTGGGTTAAGGATCTGGCGTTGGCGTGAGCTGTGGTGTAGGTCGCAGACACGGCCCGGATCCCACGTTGCTGTGACTCTGGTGTAGGCCGGTGGCCGAAGCTCCAATTCAACCCCTAGCCTGGGAACCTCCATATGCCACAGGAGTGGCCCTAGAAAAGGCAAAAGACAAAAAAAAAAAATGATGACTTTTAGCATTTCCAGGGGGATAGGCTCTACTCTTATCGTGCCTTGGTTGTCAGTTACTCCACGTGACTTCACAACACCCCAATGGCATACAAATATTATCCCCAATTTACAGATCAGTTAACTGAGGCTGAGTGAGTTTCAGTAACTTGGCACTCAGCTAATAAGTAATAATGCCCCTAAGTAACCAAACTCGCTGTGTTATAATGTTCGCATGCTGGGCTTCCATTCTTTTCTCTTCTCAGTCGGGTTAATATATGTCCTCCATACCTGAGAGATGTATGTAGGAGGATATTATACTATAGATATGAATGTGCTTTTCAAAGATAGTTGTAAAACCTGGCCTCTTTCTAGAGTTGAATACCTAGCCACTCAAGCTGCCTTTGTAGATCTGTATTATGAAACACATGAGTGAGAAAGATTATTTCTGGGTATTACGTCTTTCTTATCTGTTATCCTTTTGATCTTATTTCAAAGGTAGCAATCTACTTCATGGTATATTATTAATGAGATTATTTTCCAGAGTATCAGATGAAGTTCTGCTGAATGTAATAAATTCTTTGCTCTGATGTATCAGGGAGAGATGGGGGGCAGCCTGTCTTCAGCCTGCTGGAATGAACCTTGTAACCACTGAGGCCTGTACTCTTGAGAAGCAGTTTCAGTTCTCAATATTAATTACATGTGTCCAGTAACATATGTTGCTTTCCACATATATACATAGAACAGTTTTGCAAATAGCCACTTGCCAGATGCTACTAGAGTAATAAAAATGTCTATTTTTGTCTCTCAATACCTGTGTGTCGTCAGATCCCAATTATCAGGTTAAAAGAAAAAGCATAGAAGGAGGCATTTTCCTCATTGTCACGAAAAAGGAGTCTCTCCTCAAAACTGGTGGTAATTGACAAGCCAGAAATGTGGTGGAATTTGCCTTCTGTCTTACTTTACTGCAGTTCTCCTCACATCAGCTTCTTTTTCCCCCACCTCTCTTGCACTGGCGGCCAGAACATTAACTATTCAACACAAGCAATAGTCACTACAGGTTACTTCGTAGGATTGATATGCTTGTGTGACTTAAAATGCACATTTAGGAGACTTCCATTTTTTCATCAGCCTCCATCAGAGCTGTAACATGTCTCCCAATATAAAAAAAAAAAAAAAAAAAACTAAACAGATGGAACTTTCTGGAACCACCTCTACATTGGATTTTTTTTTTTTTCCTTTTAGGGCTGCACCCACAGCATTTGGAGGTTCCCAAGCTAGGGGTTGAATCGGGACTACAACAGCCACAGCCACAGCCACCAGGATCCGAGCCATATCTGTAACCTATACCACAACTCATGGCAAAACTGTATATCCTTAACCCACTCAGTGAGACCAGGGATCAAACCTACATCCTCAGGGATACTAATTGGGTTTGTTACAGCTGAGCCACAGGGGGAACTCCTACAATGGACAATTTTTAAGCTTCAGGAGTACTTGTGCCATTTTATTTTTCTGAAGCAGAATTTAGGCTTTCTGGAGCCAGATGGCCTGGATTAAAATCCTATTGGTTCCTCGTGTGCCCAACAGTGAAAATAGTAGGATCTACCTCATAGGAATGTTGGGAGGATTAAATGAATGAATAATTTCAAGTAAAGAACTTAAAAGAACCTGGCACATAGTAATGCTCAGTAAACGTTAGTTACCGTGGTTGAGTGTAACACTTTCCAGGACTCAGCACATTCTCCCCGTCCCATCCAGCTTGTCATCCCGAATCTGCCTTTTCCTCAAGTCCCTTACTCCGCAGTCACTATGCTCTATCATATGGGCTTCCTTCCTCCCTTCTAGAGTCTGCAGTGAACACTGAGTTCGCAGAGAAGAATGTCTTTCTCTGAGACAGGCCACTGATGCGCAGTTAGCCGCTTTTGGAACTGACATGTGAGACTTTATACAGTAAAGAAAAAAATGAGTACCTGTTATCAGTGCCCCTTGTTCAGACTCTTTAAAAAACTTGCTTAATGAGGAGTTCCCGCTGTGGCGCAGTGGTTAACGAATCCGACTAGGAACCATAAGGTTGCGGGTTCAATCCCTGCCCTTGCTCAGTGGGTTTAGGATCCGGTGTTGCCGTGAGCTGTGGTATAGGTTGCAGACGCAGCTGGAATCCTGAGTTGCTGTGACTGTGGTGTAGGCCGGTGGCCACAGCTCCGACTGGACCCCTAGCCTGGGAACCTCCGTATGCCGTGGGTGTGGCCCTAGAAATGACAAAAAAAAAAAACAACAAAAAACTTGCTTGATGAAAATTGATACTGGAAGTTCAAAATCTATCCAGGAAATTCCTGTGACTATAGGAAGACAGTGTCTGAAACAGGTAAACAGATTGTCCTAAATTACAGGGGATTCTACATGGATAGAAACAAGATGTTGTGTTCCCATAATGAATAATTTCTCTGCCATGTACTTAGATGTAATACTGCCTTTCCCGAGAGCCACAGTTACTGGCATAAAAAAATTTTAAATCAGCTATACTAGAGGCAAAGACACATCTGTCTTTAAGTGTGACCCTGGGACCAGCCTGAATGAAGACTCAAACCCTACCTACCACTTAAACCCTTGAATAGGCATTAAACTTGTCAGGGCCTCAGTTCCATCATCTGTAACAAATGGGAGTAATACCTTCAAGGGGTAAAAAAAGGGCTAAATAAGATAAAGTGCATAAAAGCGTTTATAAAAGGAGGGAAACAGGAAGGAACGCTTGAGCACCAATTATGTGATGTGATCTCCTATTTCTATGTGAACCAAATGCAGTCTTGTGTGGTGCAATTGGTTAATTTTTATGCTTGAGACTATTTCAAGTAAAAATGAGTCTGTGTTTTTAAATTTGTAGAAAATCCTGGTTTCTTTGTGTAGCAGCCATCATAGAGAGGTCTCGGAAAAACTAAGAATTTTTCATGTACACTGAGATTTGACATCAGTGTTTCCATTTCTTTTCACAATCCTTTTTTTTTTTTGCCTCTCCTAAATATAGAGAAAATTTCATTTATTTTTAAACCTATTTCTAACCTCCAAGATTTCTTGACACATGACTGTTACAGTGGGCTTAATTAGCTTTTTTTTCTTTTTTTTTTTTTTAACCTCTTTCCCTAGCCCAACTGTAGGATGCTTAAATGGACACTTTTCTTTTTTCATCCAGGGCCTTTTATTTTATGGCAATCACACCTGCCTAGGGATTGAGCAGAGTATCTGAATAAAAATGTATTCATTCATTACCACATGTCCTTCTCTGCATCAGGTATTTTCGCCTTAATCTCATTGGGCTAATCAAGTCCTAATGATGTCGTGTTAAATTCAATCACAGGAGGTATCATTTCCCAATAGAATCTAAACAATGGATGACCTTTAGAGGGACTTTCATAAATAGAGTATTGCTTCAGATACTCTAGCTAGCAGGGATGGACAGAAAGGATAACCATTTTGCTGGGACAAGGGCTTCTGTGTGTTGTCAGACTCTTCATTTCTCCTCGCCTTTTCTAGGCTGCTTCCATGCATACACTGTCTTTTTACCATCCCTCTCAGGGCAGTACAGGAGGCCCCATCCATCTCCATGCGTCGTGGCTGCTGGAGAGCCGAGCATCTCATTATGGCAAAGCAAAGCATTCTGGGAGAGTGGATGGAGAGGCAGACAGCGGTAGGACATGGGGGAGGGAAGAGGAGGGTGGGCACCGTGGAAAAAACATGCCCACTTCCTGGGTGATGACATGTTGTGGAAGTACTAACTTCCTTTTTAGAAAGGAAGAGGATGGAGGTTGTCAAAAACCTGTGACTAAGCAGATTCCAGCCCCTACAACCTGGTCACACCTCCTCAGCCGCCCCACACCTCCCAATAGTCACACCTGAACCCCTCCTGAGGCTCCACAGGAGCCATGTTGGTGAGAAGAAAGCAATGAATCCAAGCACTTTAAAAAACAAACAAACAAAAAAAAAAAAAAAACAACTATGGTTCCAAAATAGAAACAGAAAAGAATCTGGAGACAGACACACACACACACACACACACACACACACACACACACACACACACCACTGACACAAAATTGAATACTCTGCTTCTGACTAATCTGAATGCTTATATTTCCTTTGTCCCACTGTCTTAGCCAAAATCAGTTAAAACAAATGTCCTTAACATTTTGGGAAGCACAGATTCCCTTTAAGAATCACTGAAGGGAGTTCCCTGGTGGTCTAATGGTTAGGACTCTCACCCCTGGGGCCTGGGTTCAGTCCCACATCAAACTGGCCGCACACCACAGCCAAAAAAAAAAAAAGAAAAAGAATCATGGCAAATGACTCTCAAAGGCCTGAAATCCACCTATGCCTACCCCATCAGCCCCCAAATCCAGCATTCCTAGATGAGAGATTCATCTGAGTTGACAAGTATTTCCTTTAGGGACTGGTCCATGGCTTTCAGTAATTTCGTTCTGCTTTGTTAGCTTTCTTCCAGGCAGGCTGATTCAGATGATGGGAAGATTGTGAGGGGAGTGGAAGGCCAAGTGAGCGGTTTCAGGCTGTGCAGCAATGGGGGGCAGCATTTTCAAGGCAGTGTGGAGGTATCCGAGCAGAAGAGGAGATGCCAAAAATAAACTTCATCTCTTTCCAAAGTTTGCTCACTTCCGGTTCCAAACTGGGTTGCCCTTAAAACTGCTCTTTCTGTAGCTGCCCACACCCAGACTCTGGGCCCTACCCTGACTCAGTCACCCTGTGCCTCTTCTCCCCTGTCACTGTTTCTCTCCCCCTCCCCCAATCTCCTCCCCCATATCCCCACCCCAGACCCCTCAGTACCCACTGAGCACCAGGCCTCCCAGCCACCCTGCCCCCACCCCACGGTCTGGTCAGTTTCTCCTGCAAGTCCAACCCTGAGCCCCTACAACTGTTTCCATTTTTATTCTTCATCCTTGCATCTCACAAGCACTTTTTCTGGCTTCAGAGCTTTCTGACTACACTCCTAGTCTGTTCGAAGCCTTCATTCAAATTTTATAACTTCAGCTTTGGGAAACATTTCATTGAGGAATATAAATACTGGCAAACACTTAAGTACCACTTGCTTGGCACCAGGTACTGTACCAGTGCTTGTATTAACTCACTGAACCCTCCCAAAGATCCCATGAGGTAGAAACTTTGGTTAAACACATCTTACAGGTGAGGAGACTGAGCCACAAGCCGGTAAAGTAACTTGTCCAAAGTCATACAGTTTAGTGAGCAGCAGAATCAGGAGAATTAAACCCACACAGACTGGCTTTGGCTTTGGATTGTGTTTGGGGGGGAGTGTTTTTTGTTTTTGTTTTTGTTTTTTTGTTTTTTTGGCTGCATCTGAGATATGTGGAAGTTCCTGGGCCAGGTATTGAACCCATGCCACAGCAGTGACCTAGGCTGCTGCAGTAACATGGCCAGGTCCTTAACCCACTGAGCCACCAGGGAACTCCTCGGAACTATGTTTTTAATCACTATGCTGTGTTGCAACTTTGTATAGTGTTTTCCAGGGGGCCACTTACCGACCCTATACCTCCTCCCCCAACACACACTCTAGGACCTTTGATGTGGAAGCTGTATGTATTTTTCTATTACCAGCAGGCAGTCACACCTAGCAGAGTTCTAAGGGTCTAGGCAAATGTCCTGTGTCCTCTCTGTCCATCATTCATGGTAACATGAAACACAGTTTCCCCACTTCTAGGGTATGGAATTTTATTCTCTTCCCTGTGAAACAGATCTAAGGATCCAGCAACAGGACCACATGTTGGGCCATGCAAGAGCAGGGCCCAAAGTAGCAGAGCATTGTTATAGAATCGCCTCCAAACTGTGCCACTTGTCCTGCCACTTCCCCTTGGAAGCCTTCTCTCCCTCTTCTATTTCCCCCCCCCCCCAACGCCCCCAGGTACCCGGAGCTCCCATTGTGGTGCCTGGTGAATGACCTTCCTGGGCAGACCATTCCCACTTTCAGGACAAAGCTCATCCTTAGGGAGTGAAGGCAAACCTCACTGATCCCCAGTAGGAACAAGACTGGTGAGGACTGAACTGAGCTTAAACCACATCCTTAAGGAAACCACAGAGGGGTTGTTTGAACAATTGTAAGGGGAAACCATGACTCATGTTCATTGCAACACTATATGCAATAGGCAAGACATGGATATAAACTAAATGTCATTGACAGAGCAGTGGCTAAAGAAGATGTACATATATACAATGGAATATTACTCAGCCATTAAAAGGAAAGAAGTAGCGGCATTTGCAGCAACATGGATGGATCTAGAAATTATCATGCTAAGTGAAGTTAGACAGTGAGACACCAAGGTCATATGCTATCACTTACATGTGGAATCAAAAAAAAAGGATACAATGAACTTCTTTGCAGAACAGATATGGACTCACAGACTTTGAAAAAGTTAATGATTTCCAAAGAAGACAGGTTCGGGAGCGGGGGTATGGGCTAGGGGTTTGGGATGGAAATACTATAAAATTGGGTTGTGATGATCATTGTACAACTATAAATGTAATAAAATTCATTGAGTTAAAAAAAAAGGAAACAATTGGAAGGGGAACAGACAGGCACCAAGAGGTTATAGTACTTAATGATCATGGGAAGGGTTTAGGGTCAATTGTGTGTAAGAACCTCAGGCATTTTAGCATCAAGAAAGGGAGACATTTCTTTTATCCCTGCCTCTCTGAGTTACTTTCCCGCTATTGGAGCAAAACGGTCCCCCACGCCCACCACCAGCACCCATGAAAAGTACAGTCATCCCTTGAATTATGCCCCCTGTCCCCACCAACGCCATGGCCCCCTGTCCTTGCCAACACCATGCTGTTGAAAATTTGCATATAATTTGACTCCCCCAAAACTCTACTGCTAATAGCCTACTGTTTATGTTTTTGTTTTTGTTTTTTGTCTTTTTGCCTTTTCTAGGGCCACTCCCTCGGCATATGGAGGTTCCCAGGCTAGGGGCCTAATTGGGGCTATAGCCACCGGCCTACGCCAGAGCCACAGCAACACGGGATCCGAGCCAAGTCTTCAACCTGCACCATAGCTCATGGCAATGCCGGATCCTTAACCCACTGAGCCAGGCCAGGGACCGAACCCACAACCTCACGGTTCCTAGTCGGATTCGTTAACCACTGCGCCACCATGGGAACTCCCTGTTAATAGCCTACTGTTGACAGGAAGCCTTACTCATAATATAAACAGTTGATTAACACGTTTTGCATGTTCACGCTGTCTTTGTACAATAAAGTAGGCTAGAGAAAAGAAATTCGTATTAAGAAAATCATAAGGAAGAGAAAATACCTTTACAGTACTGTATCAATAAGTTGATGCCATCTGTCCACAAGATGAGTTTGTTTTTTCCTATATTAGTATTGTCCTATATGATACAAAACACTATAGACATTATATATATCACTAACATTAGTCATCAAAAAGGAAAAGGTAATGTGAAAAAGAAATTCATATTTGTTTACAGGTATAATGATTCATTCATCAGTAACAGAAGCAGCAATACTATTGCTTCGTAGTAGTGTCATGTAATCAATATGATTGCCTCCCAGTAGCCCAGCCTATATACTAATTAATGAATCATTATAAAATCCTTAAGGCTACAGTATCACAGTCATATTTATAATGCAGTGTTGGGAACATTGTTTAAAAAAAAAATACCTGGAGTTTCCATCATGGCGCAGTGGAAATGAATCTGACTAGGAACCATGAGGTTTTGGGGTTCGATCCCTGGCCTCACTCAGTGGGTTAAGGATCTGGTGTTGCCATGGGCTGTGATGTAGGTCGCAGACACAGCTCGGATCCTGTGTGGCTGTGGCTGTGGCCAGCAGCTGTAGCTCTGATTGGACCCCTAGCCTGGGAACCCCCATACGTCTTGGGTACAGCCCTAAAAAGCAAAAAAAAAAAAAAAACCACCTGTAATGATAGGCTGATATGTGCTTCCTCTAATTATGAGAGAGAAGCATATTTTAAGGTAATGTAATTTTGTGAAAGCAGTTATAAAACAGAAAACTAATACATTATAATTTTATATTAACTTTTATAAGTTCCACCCACATATGCCTATGTAAGGATAGGCTGTCCACTTCAGTACTAGTGTTGCGGATGATGTTCTAAGCATACATTTTTGGGAGTTCCTGTTGTGGCTCGGTTAACGAGTCTGACAAGGAACCATGGGGTTTCAGGTTCACTCCCTGGCCTTGCTCAGTGGGTTGAGGATCCAGCGTTGCTGTTAGCTGTGGTGTGGTTTGCAGACGCGGCTGGGATCCCACGTTGCTGTGGCTCTGGCGTAGGCCGTGGGTGCAGCTCTGATTGGACCCCTAGCCTGGGAACCTCCATATGCCGCGGGGAGCGGCCCAAGAAATGGCAAAAAGACAAAACAAACAAACACATAGAAGTGGACCTGCCCAGGTCAAACTGTGTTTTCAAGGGTCAATTGCAGTATATAGACTCCATGATGATCGGCCTAATTCACACACACAAGAGATGCTTGTACTTGGGACCTATATTGATTATCAAAGCTTACCCGTCCACCGTCTCATTTCTTCAGATCCCTGTGGATGACCGGCTTGCTGTTCTTGGATGAGCTAATTCAGAAGAAAAAATAGGTGAGTTATTATGGTACCCCCCCTTGTAAAGATATTTACACTTAAAAAAAAAAAAAAAAAAAAAAAGGCTTCTAGTCAATGAGTGGCTAGCATACTAACATCCTTGCCCAGCCAGCCCCTCCTCCCTCTCTCTGCCCACAGTGCCATCTCTACCTTTCCCCCTCTGCATAAAGCTCACCTCCATTAAGCTTTCCCTGCCTGAGGCTGCCCACGGTCATGTCTCTTCCACTTAACACTTGCAGCACTTCAACAGAATTTGGAAGGAGGAGACAGAACCAGAACCAGAAGCAGAACATAAGGGAATGGAACATTGGGCCAGATGATCTCAGAGATGAACTCAGCTCATTCCCTCGTATCCCAGGTGAGGAAACAAAGAAGTGACCAGCCCAGGGCAAGCCAGTGGCCGTGTGGGGGCCACCTGGAGTTGTTTGTGCCCAGTCTCCCTCTTTCACTAGAAAGCTTCCACGTCTTTGGGGGCACTGCTCACCCCACTATTCATCAAACAGAGCTCCCAGAGGAATTGCGGACGTGGCATCTCAAAGGGACCAGTTAGCATCCTTCCCCGGAACTTTAAAAATCAGAATTAAGGCAGCGTTCCCGTCATGGCTCAGTGGTTAACGAATCTGACTAGGAACCATGAGGTTGCGGGTTCGATCCCTGGCCTTGCTCAGTGGGTTGGGGATCCGGTGTGGCCGTGAGCTGTGGTGTAAGTCACAGAAGTGGCTCAGATCCTGCTTTGCTGTGGCTGTGGCGTAGGCCAGCAGCAATAGCTCCGATTAGACCCCTAGCCTGGGAACCTCCATGTGCTGCAGGAGCGGCCCTAGAAAAGGCAAAAAGACAAAAAAAAATCAGAATTAAGGCAAAGCAGCCTTTTCTGTCTGAGGGCTTATCAGCTGCCAACAACCATGTCTTCCCCATCATAAAAAAAAAGGCCAGTCCAGGGGAGTTCCCGGTGGTCTTGAGGTTGGAACTCGGTGTTTTCACTGCTGTGGGCCAGGGTTCGACCCCCAGGCTGGGAACTGAGATCCCACATCAGGCCACTGCTTACCATAGCCAAAAAAAAACCAGTCAAAGAGAAATGAAGAAATAAACGCTCATTTGTTTGCTCATTCATTTATTCATGAAACAACCATTATTTATTAAGGGCTTTCCATGTGCTAGACACTGCCGGGCTCTGAGAATAACATGTGGAGAAACAACAGGCCCAATTGCTGTCCTTGTGGGGCGTACAAGTTTGCAGGGGAGACAGTCCTTAAATAGTCATGCAAGCAACGTAAAAGTGCTATTTTGACAAGTAGTAAAGAGATGAGGTACAGTCTTCTGAGAATATACAATAGAATACACAGCTTTTTTTTTTTTTGTCTTTTTGCCTTTTTTTGAGGGCCGCTCCCACAGCATATGGAGGTTCCCAGGCTAGGGGTCAAATCGGAGCTGTAGCCACTGGCCTAGCCTAGGCCAGAGCCACAGCAGTGCAGGATCTGAGCTGTGTCTGCAACCTACACCACAGCTCACATCAACGCCGGATCCTTAACCCACTGAGCAAGGCTGGGGATTGAATCTGCAACCTCATGGTTCCTAGTCAGATTCGTCAACCATTGAGCCGCGACAGGAACTCCTAGAATACACAGCTTTTGTGTGTGTGAGCTCCTCTTCACTTGATTTCTTTGCTTTTTTTTCCAGCTTCGCTCCCAGACAATGCAGTCAGTCTCTCACCTTCCTGCCACTGTGCGGCCCTTCTCCAAAGATGGGCAGTCTCGAAGGAGAGGCTGGACAAAAAGACAGTGGTTGGAGTTCCCGTTGTGACTCAGCAGTAACAAACTCGACTAGTATCCATGAGGATGTAGGTTCGATCCATAGTCTTGCTCGGTGGGTTAAGGATCTGACAATACCGTGAGCTGTGGTGTAGGCTGCAGACTTGGCTGGGATCAGGTGTTGCTGTGGCTGTGGTATAGGCCACCAGTTGTGGCTCCAGTTCGACCCCTAGCCTGGGAACTTCCATATGCCGAGGGTGCGGCCCTAAAAAGACAAAAAAAAAAAAAAAAGAAAAGAAAAGAAAGGGAAAACCCTTTTCTGAGCTGGCTGAGGCTGCAGGTGGCCCAGGCTGGACACTGCACAAAGGAGCACAGCTAAGGGGTAAGGCTGAAATCCCACTTAGAGCCTCCTCACCAAGCCCTGAAGCCTGGCACAAAGGTGTATGTGCCCCCAGGAAGTGGGGGTACCCTATCCTTCACACACTGGCACTGTCCACTCAAAAGGGTCTTTTTTTAATTTGCCCCAAAGTCTTGAATAGACCACCCAGGTCTCTGCCTGTGATTCAGTCAGACAGGGAGAGCAGTGGGGGAGGGGAGGCTTTCCTAAGGAGGTGACTAGACACATGAATAATGAGTTGTAGATAAACTAAGTGGGAGGGAAGAGATTTCCAGACACAGCCCCTGCAGTCAGTGAGGGGGAGGGAGGGGCATGCCTGCAGCATGTGGAAGTTCCCAGGGCAGGGATGGAACCCATGCCACAGCAGCAATCCAAGTCACTGCAGTGACAATACCAGATCCTTCACCCGCGGCACGACAAGAGAATGCTGCAGCGACCTTGTGTTGATGACTATTGAGCCCCTGGTCCCAATCATTTCGGAAGCCTGGCAGAGGATTGTTTTCATGGCAACACATGACCCCTTTGTAATTCACATTCGGTTTCTGTCACTTGCTACTAGGATAGTCCTGGCTCAGAGCAAAGCTGGTCCAGCTCTTCTCCTCCCATGGCCAGTGGGCCTCCCCACTCCGCTGTCCCCATCCTCCTGTGTAAGGAACCTCTACGCTCTTGGAGTTCCCGCCATGGCTCAGTGGTTAACGAATCCAACTAGGAACAATGAGGTTGCAGGTTTGATCCCTAGACTTGCCCAGTGGGTTAAGGATCCAGCATTGCCGTGAGCTGTGGTGTAGGTTGCAGATGTGGCTCAGATCCCACGTTGCTGTGGCTCTGGCCTGGGCTGGTGGCTACAGCTCCAATTCGACCCCTAGCCTGGGAACCTCCATATGCCACGGGAGCAGCCCAAGAAATGGCAAAAAGATAAAAATAAGAAAATAAAAAGAAAAGGAACCTCTACTCTGCATGGCAGCCTCTCCTTCAGAGTGGGAGCCTTGTCTTGGCGGACCCAACCCTGTCTCCAACACGTAACAGAAACTCAGTAAACATTTCATCCAGCAAGAGTTGATTAACTCTGTGCTGGTGATCGTTGTGGCCACCAAGACTGAAAGAAGTGCTGAGATATTAGAGGACAGAGTGGCTTTTCTTACTTTTTTCATTACCCATCAAGTTCATCCATGGTTTCTACTGACCCTGAGCGTATGCAGTCTCCAGTTTATACTTATGTTAATAGATAGGTTTGATTTGTTTAGCATCTGGCTGTGGATAGCCAGTGGGATTTATTTCATAAGGAGGAGTCGGAAGTTTTTATTTTGTCTCTGTGTGCTGAGTACTGGTGGGCCATCTTCAAGCTGAGGCATCTTCCAGATCTGACAGTCTACAGCTGAATGTTCAAGATGGTTTTTACTCTGTGGTTAATATCTGCCAGGACCCTAAAATATGAAAGTCCCCTACTACTCTTGTATTACTGTTAGTTTCTCTGTTCATGCCTCTTAATATTTGCTTTATATGTTTAGATGCTCCTATTAGGTGCATGCATGTTTATGAATATTATATTCTCTTCTTATACTGACCCCTTTATCAATATGCAGTGCTGGTCTTTGTCTTTTGTTACAGACTTTGTTTTAAAATCAGTTTATCTGATGTGAGTATTGCTACCTCAGCTTTCTTTTAATTTCTGTTTGCATGGATTATCTTTCCATCCACTTTCAGTCTCTCTGTGTCTTTAGCTCTGAAGTTCCTTGTTGGCAACATATAAATGAGTATTATTGTTTGATAAGTTTTTTTAAGTTGATACTAGTTTTTTAAGTTGTTGAGTCACTGCCTTTACTGTAAATTTGCCTTTGCCAGTGAGATTTTTTTTTCCTTCGTATATTTTCTATTTATTTATTTTGCTTTTTAGGGCCACAGGTTCCCAAGCTAGGGGTTGTGTTGGAGCTATAGCTGTCAAGCCTACACCACAGCCACAGCAAAGTGGGATCTAAGCCACATCTGTGACCTACACCACAGCTAATGGCAATGCCAGATCTCCAACCCACTGAGCAAGGACAGAGATCAGACCTGCATCCTCATGGGTACTAGTCGGATTCATTTCCACTGTCCCACAACAGGAACTCTTCATGTATGTTATTTCTTGTATTGGCCTTTCTTTTTTTTTTTTTTTCCACTTAAAGATAGCTCTTTAACCTTTCTTGTAAGGCCACTTTAGTGGTGATGAATGCTTTTAGTGTTTTCTTGTTTAGAATACTCTATCTCTCCTTCAGTTCTGAATGATAACCTTCTTGGGTGGAGTATCCTTGATTATAGGTTTTTTCTTTTCAGCACTTCAAATATATTGTCCTTTCTGGTTTGCACAGTTTCTGCTGAAAAATCAACTGACAGCTTTATGGGGGTTCCCTTGTATGTGACTCTTTGCTTTTCTCTTGATGCCTTAAAATCCTCCCTTTAGCTTTTGCCATTTAGTTATGATGTGTTCTGGTGTGGAACTCGCTGGGTTCATCTTGTTTGGGACTCTCTGTGCTTCCTGGACCTGGATATCTGTTTCCTTTCCCAGGTTTGGCAAGTTTTCAGTCATTATCTCATCAAATATTTTTTCTGCTCCCCATGCCACTTTCTGGTACCCCTATATTGTGAAAGTTAGTATGTTTGAAGTGGCCCTAGAGGTCCTTTAAACTATCCTTGTTTTCCTAAATTCTTTGTTCTGTTCTGGGTGATTTCCACCATTCTGTCTTCCAGGTTGTATTTCCTAGTCTGTTGTTGATTCCCACTAGGGCATCTTCCACTTCTGTTATGGCGTTCTTCGGTTCTGATTGGTTCTTTCTTATGTTTTGTAATGCTTTGTTGAAGTTCTCACTGTGTTCCTCCATGAGTTTGGTGAGCATTTTTATAACCATTGCTTTCAACTCTTTATACAGTAAATTCCTTATCTCCATTTCATTAGGGGTTTTCCTCTGGTTTTATCAGTTCTTTTGTTTGAAATGTATTCCTCTGTCTTTTCACTTTGTTTGATTTTCTTTCTTTGTCTCTAGGAATTAGGCAAAACAGTTCCCTCTCCCAGTCTTGAAGGCATGTCCTTGTGTAGGAGTGTCCCTCTGCAGATTGCAGGTACCTGGTGGCTCTGACAGGAGGAGGGCTGGAGCTGAAGTGGGCACAGGCTGAAGCTTCACCTGGGGCATGTTGGGGGTCACCTGCGATGGTGAGTGGGATGTAGCCAGAGCTTGGTGCTGACCAGTGCTTCTCCTGGGCCCACTGAGAGCCACCACCTTGGTGGGAGTGCTAGAGATGGAGCTTGATGCAGGCTGAGGGTGTGCTGTGCTAGTCCTGGCAGGCCAGCTAGGATGCCAGGCACTTTCCAATCTACGACTCCTGGGCTGGGACTCAGAGCAAGTGAGTTTGTGTGAATACCCTTAAAGTGTGGAGTGAGAGTTTCCTACCAGCCCCTGACTCCCAGTCAGAGACCTCTATTGGTTTTCAAAACCCATTAAGGGGACTCATATTCCTGGTGCTGGTCCCTACAGCTGGGGTGCCCAATGTGCTGCTGAACCCCTCGCTCCTTAGGGAGGACTCCTGAGTTGGTGATAGCCCCTTGTGCTTTGGGGTCACTTGCCAGGGCTGTGAGTTCTGGCTTAATCCTCTCTCTGCCCCTCCTAACTGTTTCAATGTGGCTTTCTTCTTCTTTTTTTCTTTTTAGGGCCACACCTGAGGCATATGGAAGTTCTCAGACTAGGGGTTGAATCAGAGCTACAGCTGCCATCCTACATCACAGCTTATGGCAACACCAGATCCTTAACCCATGGAGGAGGCCAATGATCAGACCCACATCCTCATGGATACTAGTCAGTTTTTGTTATTGCTGAGCCACAGTGGGAACTCCATGGTTTTCTTCTTTGCATCCTTAATTGTAGAAGAGCTGTCCTGCTAGACTTTTTTTTTTTTTTTTTGACTTTTTGACTTTTTCTAGAGCTGCACCCATGGCATATGGAGGTTCCCAGGCTAGGGGTCTAGGTGGAGCTGCAGCCGCCAGCCTACGCCACAGCCATAGCAATGTGGGATCTGAGCCGCATCTGCGACCTACACCACAGCTCACAGCAACACCGGATCCTTAACCCACTGAGCATGACTAGGGATCGAACCTGCAACCTCATGGTTCCTAGATTCGTTAACCACTGTGCCATGACAGGAACTCCAGTCCTGCTAGTCTTTAGGTCATTCTCAGAGAGAATGGTTTTTTTATATGTGGCTGTAGCTTTGGTGTGTCTGTGGGAGGACGTGAGCTCAGGGTCTTCCTACGCTGCCATCTCCATCTGGGCATCTTCCTCTTGAGGCACATTGATCATGATACATTCGTTGGAAGCTTGTTCTATACCTTGGGAACAGAGCACAGGAGCAGTTATTTCAGAACTTACAGTACCGAAGCGACAACTTGCAATGCCATAGTCCTAAATAATTTGAAACCTCTCTGTATCCTTGACAAGGGCTGGGATTTCTGAAATGTCACCTGAGTGTCTCTTGATGTGGATTTAGTTTCCTTCAGCCTATTCAGGATTTGAAGGACATGTTCAATCAGAAGATCCCACCTTTTCTCAGCCCTGGATAATTTTCTCTATTATTTATCTGATTCCCCACCCCCCCATTCTCTTTATTATTCACTTTTACACAAATGCATAAATTTGTAGATCTCTCCACCATGTGTCTTGACTTTTTTCCCTTATTAGTTCTCTCTAACCATTTCCACTGAATCATGAGGAAACCTCCTGGCTTAATCTTCCTGCTCACTAATTCAGCCTTAACCTGTGTTCTATTTAATAACCCATTACTGAAGGGTTTTCTCCTCTTGTTTTATGGCTATTATATCTTCTCAAATCTCCCTGAGTCAGGTTCTGACATGGGGTTATGGACTGAATGTTTATGTCCTCTAAATTCATATGTTGAAGCCCCAGCCCCCAATCCCCAGTGTCATGGTATTTGGAGGCAGGGCCTTTGGAAGGTAATTAGATTTAGATGAGGTCATGAGGGCGGAGCCTTCTTGATGGGATCACTGTCCTCTTAGCCTTATGAGGATACAGTGAAAAGTCAGCCATCTGCAAGCCAGGCAAAGGACCCTCAGCAGGAACTGAATCTGCCAGCATCTCGATACTTGATTTCCAGCCCCCAGAACTGTAAGAAATAAATGTCTGTTGCTTAATTAAGCTCCCCCACACTCTGGTATTTTGTTATGGTAGCTTGAGCAGACTAAGACCAGAAGTAAAGACCTCACTGCATTTCCTCCTGAAGCCTCCTCAGTGCATCACTGCATGCCACAGTCATTTTTACGACACATCAACCCAGACCCTCTTTCATCATCACACTCAAAGGTAAGTCTCAAGGCCAGTGCCCCGATAGCTTAGTATGGCAAATCTCCAGCTCCTTCTCCTTGGGTCTTTCCTCTGTGACCCTCTACACATACTCTCGCCATCCTAGTCCAGGAAGACTGCCTTAGCTTTCACTTCCCATTCTAGCCACAGAAAGGAGAAGAGCATCCTGCCCCTTCAAGGACACTGGCCCTGGAGTTCCCGTCATGGCTCAGCAGTAATGAACCCAACTAGGATCCATGAGGATGCGGGTTCGATCCCTGGCCTCGCTCAGTGAGTTAAGGATCCAGCATTGCCATGAGCTGTGGTGTAGGTCGCAGATGCGGCTCAGATCTGGTGTTGCTGGGGCTGTGGTGTAGGCCGGCATCTGGAGCTCCGATTCAACTCCTAGCCTGGGAATGTTTATGTCCCACAGGTGTGGCCCTAAAAAGACAGAGAAAAAAAAAAAAAAAAGTACACTGCCTGTAAGTCTCACATGCTACTTTCTCTTATATCCTATTGTCAAGGACTTGGACCCATGATCATCCCCAGCCACAAGAGAAGTTGGGAAATGTAGCCATTCTTCCCTGGATGCCCAAGTGGCAAGCTAAAACTTGGAGGTTCTTACAGAGAATGGAGGAAAAGAAATATCAGGAGACAACTAGCAGGCTCCGCTACCCTGGTGTGACTCAGTTGTGATTTGGTTCACCAGGAAATCTATTACGAATAAAGTACTCAGATTATTCATGAATTATTTCTATAACAGAAGTAGATCCAAGGTCATCTCTGTGTTAATACTTATTCTCTCTCCCCCACTTTTTTTTACATTTTCTTGAGAGGTAGTGTTAAATTCAACAATAGGGATGAGTAAAACACAGTCTTTTATCAATGCCTTGGTCTGCTGTGAATCACTGCTGCTAATAGTTGTGGCCTGTTTTAGTCCTTGCCAACCTTTGTGGTTTTGTGAAATATGAATATATAAATGAGAAAGTGTCATGCATTTATTTTAATGGAAATTATCTTGGCGCTCGTGAAGGAAAAAAAGTTAAGAAATCGCACACCATATGAGCTCTAAAGTGCTAATCCGTTCTAGAGCACCTGCCATTCAGAGTATATAAATCCTCCTGTGCCTGAGCCACTTGCAAAGGAATCACCTGGAAACCTTGTGAACAATACAGATTCCTAGGCCCACCTCAGACCAACAGAATAAAGATCTCTGGGGGTGAGGCCCAGAAATGTGCCACCTGCAAAATCTCTCCAGGCTATTCTTCGGACCCCTAAAGGTTAGGCGCATATCCCAAGTCTCTTAGAGAAAAGCTTTGGCTAATATCTTTTGGCATCGCCCATGAACTAACTCAGCCTGGTCCGGCTGCCAGGCTGAAGCATGTACAGCTTGGGTCAGAGGCTATTGCTCTAGAGGCTAATCAGTCAGGGGTCTTACGAGCTGTTCTTCACAATAGTAAGATGTTGAACTGTTATGGTCTGCAGGGTCACCAACGCTGCTCTTCTTTGCAGCTTGGAGTTTCAGTGGAAATTTACTTGCAACTCTTAGAAGAGGTAAATGAGTTGAATAAACTTAATTGTTGCCCTCTCCATCTCTCTGTATGGGCAAGGTGTCACGAAGTGTAATATACAAAGTTATAGTCTATAGACTGAAAGAGTTTTTTTTTTTCCGCTTCTGTACATATACATTTGGGGACCAACAGATCTACCCTTAGCAGGCAAAAGAACTTACGCTGCTGATGCTGTGGCATCCACAGCCATATGGGAAGAGAGGAACCAAGCATCTATTTTGTGCTCGTAGTTGACTATAGTGCTTCTGCTCTACACAGACTCACTGAACAGTCCTATGGGAAAATAATGTTTCACTTTATTCTCATTTTCCAGAGTGACTAAGTAACTCGTTTAAGTTCACCCAGGAAGGAGGTCTCATGTAGTACAGTGAGTTAAGGATCCAGCGTTGTCACAGTGTGGGTTTGACCCTTGGCCCCGGGAATTTCTATATGCTATGGGTGTGGCAAAAAAAAAAAAACTCACCCAGGAAGTAAAAGCCTAAATGGCCCTTCCTAGCCCAGGGTTAATTAGCAAAATAGAAAAAAAGGAAAAGAAGAATACCTAGTTTCTGAGTCAGCAGGGTTCCCTCAGAGCATCATCTCCCAACATTTTTGTTTGAGCATCCCATCAGTAAAAACGTCTGAGTGCATCTCCCATCTGTGTCTATTTATTTATAAATGTGTACATTAGTAACCAGTTTGGGAATTCCCATTGTGGCTTAGTGGTTAACGAATCCGACTAGGAACCATGAAGTTGTGGGTTCGATCCCTGCCCTTGCTCAGTGGGTTAAGGATCCGGCGTTGCCATGAGCTGTAGTGTAGGTTGCAGACGTGGCTCAGATCTGGTGTTGCTGTGGCTGTGGTGTAGGCCGGCAGCTACAGCTCCGATTAGACGCCTAGCCTGGGAACCTCAATATGCTGTGGGTGCGGCCCTAGAAAAGGCAAAAAGACAAACAAACAAACAAAAACCAGTTTATTCTTCAAACTTTCTTGGGAATCAGAATCACCTAGAGAGCTTGTTGAAGCACAGCTCATTGGATCCCACCCCCAGAGCAGCAGAGATGCCATAGGTGTGAGATGCATCCTGTGGATTTGCATGTCTAACAGGTTCCTAGGTGACACATACTATCTGTGATGGCCCTCGCTGCAGTAGCATTGCTAAAACATAACCCCATAACACTAAAATACTATGGCATAAAAATAGTCATTCTAATTAATCTTTTTCCTGCACCCAAGGAGCAAAAGATCCCATTTTGGAAACTACTGCACGAAATTGAGCTGCAGTGGCTTTCCTTGCCAGAGAGGCCAGCTTGGTGGCAGGCACTTCACACATCACAGAAATTTCCCAAGCCTCAGACATTGCGAGTTAAAGGAGATAATAAAGGGACGCATCAGGTGGGCACAGCTCCCGATCCCACTGATATTCCCTAGCAGTGCCCGAAGCACTCGACCTTTCATTTTCAGCTAAATCTACTCCCACCATCTTTCCTCTGCTGTAATTTTTCCCCTTTGTGATAACAGCTGCCATTGCTTTTAGGTAAGGCAACCCAGCACTCCTGTTGTTCCTTTTATGGAAATCCCAGCCACGGCAAGTATATGTGGTACTTGATCCCACAAAGCAGAAATGTTCTGAGCAAAGATGCTTTGATCGAGCTTTAATTTTGCTGCGACTTTGAAGTCCTGCGCCATGCATATGCAATTGTGTTATTCAGCACGGTTTCGTTCAGAGGCACTTGGAGGGGAATTTTTCCCTGCTTACGTCTGATGGAGATTTACAAGGTGCTTTTGTAGATTTCTTCAATGCTTTTGCTGTTTGGCCAAAAAAAAAAAAAAATAGGGTAGGTTTCTATGCAGTAAATAAAACAAATTCCAGCACTCTTAGAAGAGGAGAAACGAGGTATTTGCAAAGACTTGGTGCATAAATTTAAATATAAAGGATACTATAGCAGTAGGCTACAGTGGGCATAGCAATAGGTTATTAGCAAATATAGCTGTACTAGAAAATAATATATAATTAGTAATATAAAATAATATTAGGTCACATAGCAATAAGCTTCACTGTAATAAAGAGGAATTCACATCGTGGCTCAGTGGTAACAAACCTGACTAGTATCCATGAGGATGTGGGTTCCATCCCTGGCCTCACTCAGTGGGTTACGAATCCAGTGCTGGCAGTTCCCGTCATGGCGCAGTGGTTAACAAATCTGACTAGGAACCATGAGGGTGCAGGTTCGATCCCTGGCCTTGCTCAGTGGGTTAAAGATCCGGCATTGCCGTGAGCTGTGGTGTAGGTTGAAGACGTGGCTCGCATCTGGCCTTGTTGTGGCTGTGGCATAGGCCAGCAGCTACAGCTCTGATTGGACCCCTAGCCTGGGAACCTCCATATGCTGTGAGAGCAGCCCTAGAAAAGGCCAAAAAAAAAAAAGGAATCCAGTGTTGCCGTGAGCTGTGGTGTAGATCGCAGACGAGGCCTGGATCTGGCGTCGCTGTGGCTGTGGTGTAGGCCGGCAGCTGTAGCTCTGATTCAACCCCTAGCCTGGGAACTTCCATGTGCCACAGATCAGGCCCCTAAAAAAGCAAAAAAAGAGGAAAATGTTAGTAGAGCCTTGCTTCACTGGACGAGAAAAGAAGCTTCATTTGAAATTTTGAGAGAAAGGGAAGTGAAAGCATAGCTTATTAGTATAGACAAAGTGCTTTCTACCAGAGAGAACTCCAGGATTTCTTGCGACCAAATCTGAGCAATAGAGCAAATGCCATGTACTGGGCAGTGCTTTTCAAAAAACCCGTTTGTGCTGTACAGGAAAACGGCTGGGGAGCATAATCTGGCTCTTGTTGAGTAATGTCTCGATTTAAAGCCAGATTCCAAAGGACCAATTCTCATTGGTCAAAGAAACAGCTCCTACTTATTTCCTCACCCCACCGCTATTTATTTCCTACTTCCCAGCCCCCACTAATCTCAGATACACAGTCCTTCTTCCATGGGTCAAGCATCTTGGTTGCTCAGAACTCAAGGTGATGGAACCAACAGCCTACGCTAGGAGGCAGCATCTGAGGCTACTGCAATTATCCCGACCCCCCATTCTTACAAGACGTCTTCCACCTATTCCCTCTTAGCCCTCACCTCCTTCCTGCCTCAGGAAGGAAATCGGGCAAATGGCACGTGTACCATCAGAAACACAGACACTTAAGGGCTCGTCTGGGGCCTCAGGGGTCCCGAATTCCATATATATATATATATATATATATATATATATATATATAAAACCTCCCAATAACTTTTAAACGCTGAGAAGCAAAAGGGAAAAAAAGAAGCAGTGTTGCATATTATATTCTTCAGAAAATATTTATTTGAGGGGAGTTTCCATCGTGGCTCAGTGGTTAACAAATCCAACTAGGAACCATGAGGTTGCGGGTTCGATCCCTGGCCTTGGTCAGTGGGTTAAGGATCCAGCATTGCCGTGAGCTGTGGCGTAGGTTGCAGACGCGGCTTGGATCCCAAGTTGCTGTGGCTCTGGTGTAGGCTGGCGGCTACAGCTCCGATTAGATCCCTAGTCTGTGAACCTCCATATGCCGTGGGAGCAGCCCTAGAAAAGGCAAAAAGACAAAAAAAAAAAAAGAAAGAAAAAATTTATTTGAGCCCAGTGAGGTCTCCAGCAATATAGGTGTACTGGCCTTGGGATCCATAGTTCTGGGCAGTGACCCGCCTTCCCCACTGACTACATGTGCGAGTCAACTTAGTTAACCTGAGTATTAGCTTCCTCATCTAGAAAATGCAAATAACACCTCTTAAAATCTAGCTGTGACAGATGAAAAATGGCCACATACTTTTTGATACATTTCCTATGGAGAGGTGGGATCCTTGTCCCCCATTTTTTTTTTTAAATGGCTGCACCCGGAGTACATAGAAGTTCCCCGGGCCAGGGATTGAATCCAAGCCATAGCTGCAGCAACACCAGATCTTTTAACCCACTGCCCCAATCCCCCAGTAGGATTCCTAACCCACCGTGCCATGGTGGAAACTCCCTGGTGGCCTGTCCTTAAATTTAGCAGCTACTTTGGTGAATAGGATATGGCAGGAGTGACCTTGTTCCAGTTTCTAAGCCTAGGTCTTACTCTTATGGGAGCTTCCATTTTCTTTTTCTTTTTCTTTCTCTTTTTTTTTTTTGTCTTTTTAGGGCCACACCTGTGGCATATGGAGGTTCCCAGACTAGGTATCTAGTCCAAGCTGTAGCTGCCAGCCTATGCCAGAGCCACAGCAACGCAGGATCTGAGCTGCATCTGGGACCTATACCACAGCTCATGGTAACGCCAGATCCTTAACCCACTGATCGAGGCCAGGGATCAAACCCGCAACTTCATGGTTCCCAGTCGGATTCGTTAATCACTGAGCCATGACGGGAACGCCGAAGCTTCCATTTTCTTTCTTCTAGAATATTGGTTTGGGACCCAACTACCCAAAAACACAGAGAAGACAAGCTAAGGAACTCAGATGAGTCCTCTCCAGCCTTCCTCATCAAGCACAGTCACATGAGTAAAGCCAGCTAGGACCCTCTGGTCCAGCCCAGCCACCATCTACATGCCAACCAGTGACCCTGGCAATGCCACAGGGAACAGGAGGATTGCTGAGATCTGCCCAAATTTCTAAACCACTGTAAAGAATTAAGACAGAAACCTCAATTAAAGTCGGGAGACCAGAAGGGGGAGCACTCACGCCCCATGATGAGAGCAGAGCCCACCAGGAAGACAAGGCTCCTTTCCTGGCAAGGATTGAGCCTTGGCCTCCGCTTACCATAGTCCTCCCGTTGCTTTTTCCCCTTTATAGAAGCATCCTCCCTCCCTTGCCCCACGTGGGGACTTGTTTGTGGCTTGTCATGGTTGCACACCCCAAACTGCTGTTCTCTGCTGATCCAGAATATGCCCATCATTGCTGAAGAAATATCTGGCAGTATAATTGTTTTAGGTCAACATCACAAAATCATGAGACATGGTTTATTGTACAATAATAGATAATTAGAATACTATCTAAAAAGATGGCTATGGGAGTTCCCATCATGGCTCAGCGGAAATGAACCTGATTGGCATTCATGAGGACGGGAGTTCAATCCCTCGCCTCGCTCAGTGGGTTAAGGATTCCGCATTGCTATGAGCTGTGGTGTAGGTCACAGACGAGACTCAGATCCCACATTGCTGTGGCTGCAGTGTAGGCTGGCAGCTGTAGCTCTGATTTGACCTCTAGACTGGGAACCTCCATGTGCCGCAGATGCGGCCCTAAAAAAGACAAAAAATAATAAACAAATAAATTAAAGGATGGCTCTGATGGTCAAAATGAAACTGTGGCTACAAAAGGACTTGTATACTGCAAAGCAACATGTTTTGTCAATGTTATACAAAAGAACAGAGATTGTCTCTAAATACAGGTACTTACAATTATTAATTTTTGTGACATCTGCCATTACTGTTTAGGGACGCAAAGTCAATTGCCATCAAATAACAGTGGTAGACGTGAAGAGAAATACATTGAGCTTCTAGTTCTTTACTTTGATGGGGGCCAAGGCTTTGTGAGCAGGAGATCTCCAGCTAAGAAAAGAATATATCATCAGGCTTTAAGTTATTTATTTCATTAAGGAATTTGGGGCAGTGATTTCTTTTCCTATGACTGTATTCATCTTAGAGTATTTTGAAACAATAATCTCAATTAACCAGAATAGTCAAAGAACATTGTACTCTAATTGTCTGAAAATTTCATCAGGGCTTCTCATCGATCTTTCCAAAATGCGGTAAGTTTCTTGTCTTAGTAAGTTGTTCAGGAAATCCAAACTCTTCAAAAAATTGTGAAAAATTAATTTATTTAAAAAGTAGGAGTTCCTGCTGTGGTGCAGTGGGTTAATGCTCTGGCCTTGTCTCTGTGGTGGCGCCAGTTTGATCCCTGGCCCAGCAGTGGGTTAAGGATCTGGCATTCCTGAAACTGCGGCATAGGTTGCAGCTATGGCTCAGATTCGATCCCTGGCCTGGGAACTTGCATATGCCCTGGGTGCGGCCAAAAAAATATAAATTAAAACAATTTTTTAAGTTAATTTAGGAGCTCCCAGGTGACTCAGTGCATTAAGGATCCAGCATTGTTATTGCTGTGGCTCAAGTTGCTGCTGTGACACGGGTTTGATCTCTGGCCCAGAAAGGCGCAGCCAAAACAGAGACGAAACAAAAGTTAATTTATTGAGTGTTTGAAACTTAAAATGCATTTTCCCACTGAAATAATGCTATAAATGATAATAAGATCCCAAGAGTCAGAGGCAACAGCATTCCAAAGGTGCTAGAATACTGCATAATTATACATTTTAAGGTCTATAAAAATTCCTGCAACCAATTCCACGCTGTGATCTTTTTCTTTTAAAGCCTCATAACGTATACTCAACCTGATCAAACCCTTTTCGGTAAGATCTGGGGAGCCCCCAGGCTGTGAGAGCCCAGTAGGATGGCAGATTGACAAGGACAAAGGCTGAGTCCCTGTTCCCTGTGTGTGTCCAGGGCTCCACGCAGTGTTCAGCCCTCAAATGCTGGCTGTCATCCAGAAGCTGCACAGCACAGTGACATGCTTCAGGTCAAAGAGACCTGGCTTTGATTCTGCCCTGCCTCTTGCTTGTGGCAACAGTGGGCAAAGCTCAGCATCTCTAAGCCTCAGTTCTTCAACCATAAAATAAGAAGCAATAGCCTACCACAGGGGAGCATTTTATATAAAGGGTTGGTATCTCGCCTGGCACACAGGGCTCAAAAAGTGGCAGCAATCATGATTACTATTACTGAACCCAGACTTATCCCACATGTACCTCCCAGAGCATCCGCTGCCCAGCAGTTCTGGGGGATGGTGGGGAGCAGAGGAGGGGGTGCAAAGAGAATTTCTATTTCTTTTTATCCTAAAATATTGGAGATAAATTACTTATATTTGACATTTGGATTAAGAGTAGTACATGTCAGAGTTCCCATCGTGGCGCAGTGGTTAATGAAACCGACTAGGAACCATGAGGTTGCAGGTTCGATCCCTGGCCTCGCTCAGTGGGTTAAGGATCTGGTGTTGCTGTGAGCTGTGCTGTAGGTTGCAGACGCAGCTCAGATCCCACGTTGCTGTGGCTGTGGTGTAGGCCGGCAGCTACAGCTCCGATTAGACCCCTAGCCTGGGAACCTCCATGTGCCACGGGAGTGGTCCAAGAAAAGGCAAAAAGATGGGGGGAAAAAAAAGTAGTACATGTCTGTCTCAATAAATAAATATATTGAGAGTGCATGCTCCTTTTTTGGCATGCGGAAGTTCCCAGGGCAGAGATCAAACCCACACCACAGCAGCGACCCAAGCCACTGCCGTGATAACGTCAGATACTTTACCTGCTGAGCCACGAGCCACACAGGAGCTCCTGGAGCACCAGTCTTTATGGTATAGAAGCATAGACAGTCTATCAGAGCCTCGTGATATGCCCTGGAAATGTTTCCTCCCCAAGTTTTTATAAGAGGCAATATCATGTGGAACATAGACTGCTAGACCAAGGAGTCAGGAAAACTGTGTTCTTGTTTTCTCTTGTTTAGCTACGTCTTTGTGTAGGCACCTAGCTTCAGATTTCAGTTTATTTGGGTTTTTGTGTGTGTGTGTCTTTTTGTCCTTTTTTTGTCCTTTTAGGGCCACACCCTCAGCATATGGAGGTTCCCTGGCTAGGGGTCTAATCAGAGCTATAGCTGCCAGCCTACACCACAGCCACAGCAACTGAGGATCCGAGCCACGTCTGCGACCTACACCACAGCTCACGGCAACGCCAGATCCTTAACCCACTGAGCGAGGCCAGGGATCGAACCCACAACCTTCGTTAACCACTGAGCCACAACGGGAACTCCAGATTTCAATTTATTTTGTGCAAAACAAGAGAGCTGATTTGTGTGATCGCTAGGTTCCCTTCCAGCCCCGTGATCATGAATTTCAGGATTCCGAAAGGGGCTTGAATTCTCTTAGAAATTTCATCTTATGCCTACAAATTGCAGATAAAAATTAAGGTTTATTAAGGGTGTTAATAAACTATTTGTGTTATCACTCACCATTTGAGGGGGTCCCTGTTCTGGGGTTTTCTTTAATGTCTTCACTCGAAATTACTTGACTATGTTACTGCTCCTATAGCTGTTCACATAATGAAGGTAGCGCAAGGCTTTAACTCTTCCAGAACTCCTTGGTACAGATTAAAGTAATCTAACTAAGAGAGAGAAAGAGAGAGTGAGGTTGTAATTTTTAGTACATAAGAAGCTAAGGCGAAAATAATCAGCTGCTTTCCAGATACACTGAAGTCAAAATAACGACCTGACCCACCTGTATGAAATAAGTAAATTCACCGCTCCACAGTAGAGCAGATCAGCCCTTCCTTTTTTTTTTTTTTTTTTTTTTTTGTCTCTTCCATTGTCCTCGAATCCATCTGATTATTTTAAAAGTGTACTAGAATCAGGAGTTCCCATCATGGCACAATGGTAACAAACCCAACTAGTATCCATGAGGATGCAGGTTCAATCCCTGGCCTCACTCCGTGGGTTAAGGATCCAGCATTGCCGTGAGCTGTGGTGGTAGGTTGCAGACATGGCTCGGATCCTGCATTGCTGTGGCTACGGTGTAGGCTGGCAGCTGCAGCTCCAATTCGATCCCTAGCCTGGGAACTTCCTTATGCTGTGGGTGTGGCCCTAAAAAGAAAAAGAAAGTGTTCTAGAATTCTTTTTTTTTTTTTAAGGGCACATCATTCATTTATTGTTTAAAGATCTCAAGACAACATCTGAATTTCTGTAGCACAATTTAAATGTTTTATTCTTTTTGATAAAGCAGAGTATAATAGAAAAAAAGAGTTTCCAGTAATATCTATATCTCTATTCAGAATTAAGTCTTCCACAGATGTTACCTGGAAACAAATGCCTGTTACAATAAGCAAAGCTTCAACCAGAGCTGCTACTTTTCATGCCAGGAAAAAGTTCATCCCTATAGGAGGAATGATGTGCTATGTAAAATGGCTATTAAGATCACAGCCTTGAGGGCGCTGGAAGCATATTATCCTATTCTACATTAAGTAGTTTTGTGAATTTCAAACATCTGTTTATCTGCAACCAAGCCAGCAACCTTTAACTGATATTTTAATCAGGTAAAAAATAAATTAAAAAAAAAATCCCTATGGAGTTCCCATCGTGGCTCAGTGGTTAACGAATCTAAGAACCATGAGGTTGTGGGTTCAATCCCTGGCCTTGTTCAGTGGGTTAAGGATCACAGCGTTGTCGTGAGCTGTAGTGTAGGTTGCAGACACAGTTTGGAACCTGCGTTGCTGTAGCTGTGGTGTAGGCCGGTGGCTATAGCTCTAATTCAACCCCTAGCCTGGGAACCTCCATATGCTGCGGAAGCGGCCCAAGAAATGGCAAAAAGACCGAAAAAAAAAATTCTTAAACTGATGTTTCTTGATTTACATTGTTAAAAGGTACACAGTTCATTAACATGTAATTCTGGCTAAGAATTACATGTAAGACTTCTTACTCAGATTTTGGTTAATAATAAGAATTCTTCAAAAATTCAAGTTCTTATTAATCCATAATTTGTCAGCTAGGATACATTCAGGCATCAGCTGCAACTACAGACTAGGTGCACTGCCTCAGCGCTTTGGAAAGACATAATCTAGAATACTACTAGCAGACAAAAAAGTATCTGTTACTGGATAGCATTATGTACAGTACAGCAAACAAAACATATTCTTTTTTATCACTTAATGAATTTCATTACATTTATAGGTGTACAACAATCACCACAACCAAATTTTATAGCACAAAACCTAGATGCTTATGTTTGGTGTGTTTAAGCCTCAAGCCCTTGATCCTTTGTTGAAATTCAGTAATTTAATTCCTATGGTTTTTAATACCAAGAACTCATGCTCCAGGAGGGCTACAGTCTAATTTGTACTCCAAAACAAGTAGCAATGCAGTTCGATACTACTGAATCCATACAGACTTCAAGACCAAGTCCAGGGAGTTCGCGTCGTGGCGCAGTGGTTAACGAATCCGATTAGGAACCATGAGGTTTCGGGTTCGATCCCGGGCCTTGCTCACTGGGTTAAGGAGCCGGCGTTGCTGTGAGCTCTGGTGTAGGTTGCAGATGCAGCTTGGATCCCACGTTGCTGTGGCTCTGGCATAGGCCGGAGGCTACAGCTCCGATTGGACCCCTAGCCTGGGAACCTCCATATGCCACGGGAGTGGCCCTAGAAAAGGCAAAAAGACAAAAAAAAAAAGACCAAATCCAGAAGACGGTTATTATATATGCTACCCTAGAAGATCTGAAAAATAATTAGTCACATACATAGCTGGTCCTTCAGAGCTTTTAACCTATGACATGTTTTTTGAAGCAAGTTATTTAATGTATTAGAGATAACTGTGGCTTTCTGATCAAATATCTGAATACTTATACTTACCTGGGATTTCACTTCTGCTGAAAGAAATAGGAAGAACAGGACTCACTTAAAAAAAAAAAAACTTTAGAAATGAAGGTGAAAATCGTATCACATACTATCACTTTTGGAAGCAGCTTAGAGGGGCAGTCAAAGGGAAAACACTGGTGAAATAAGTAAAAAACTAGGCCAGAAAATCTATGTTATTATCATCAATGACAGCACCACAACGGTGCCCTTCATCATTAATAATCACTCCTGAGAATTTTCATTTGGCACCAGATGATGTGTTTAAGAGAAACACTCTGGAAGGTTTTGAATCAAACTTGGTTTTGTTAGCCAAGTTACAGGAGAAATTTTAAAGTGGTGGGGGCAGCGGGGAGAAGGAAATGGACCAGAAAAAACATCATCACCTAACCAACAAAGCCCTCATACCTCCAAATATTATGTCAGACACTAAAACGACTGATATAGGTGCAAGCGGTTTATAAAACCTATAAAAAGACCACACCAGCAAGGTCCCCAGTGATCTGTAGAGTTCAGAAACAAAAATAAGAACCATTTTAGCTTAAAACCTTATCTCAAGAGAATCATATACACGTCACATGCATAAAAATATCTGAAACCAAATATCTTTAAAAGCTCCAATACCCAAAATATAAAGAAAAAAATGAATTCAGAAGACACGATCAATCCATGGAATCACAAGACGGCTGGACAATCTCTATCTCCCCTCCACACTAAGCATCCCATGGAAGACCCAGGGAGATCAGACCTTCCAGACGGATGCACCTCCTGGTTGCTGCAAAATGCTATGGAGACTTGTGGAACAGCAGTTTCCATTCTTTTCTGAATCTCCCTATCATGCAGGAAGCCAGTCTGGCTGTGCTGTTCTATTATCATTATTTGTCACCCATCTGCAACAGGATACTGTACTGATAAGTAAAAAGTACATTATCTAGTTCCCTTTTCCCCAGAGGGTTGAAGCTCAGGTATAGAGGTAATTTTCCTGTGCACACAGTCTTTATTTAGGACGACTCAGTGACTTCAACAGGCTTAATCATGTGATCGGGTTTGTTGCCAGCTGCATAATGCTCCCACATCTGTCGATAGAGCGGCTCTAGTTCTATTGTGTATTGTTTGGTGTTGAACAGAGGGCTAGCTATTCTCTGCTTCCAGACTTTGCCATGAATTTTCTTCAGGTATTCTAGATCTGTTCCCAGTGTCACAGCTATGTCTTCATATTCTTGTCTATTTTTAGCAATAAGCGCAAGACAAACTGAACAAGTGAGCTGGGAAGGGGCAACTCAGGAAGCAAGAGTCTCTCCTGGCATAGTCACCATAGGTGTCCCTGCCCAGAGGACATCCATCCCTGTGGTGTGCCCATTACAGAGTGGCGTGTCCAGACAGGCATCAGCCAGCTGGCCTCTCCAGACATGTTCCTCTTTAGGGGTTACAGGTGAGAAAATGATGCGGTTCTGGGGAAGACCCATATTTTGTGTGTAGTCTTGAATATTAGGTTCTCCTACTGCTGGAAAACGCAGCATCCATAGCACACTGTCGGGAACACGCTTCAGAATATTTGCCCACTTTTGCAAAGTAGAAGGGTCAATTTTATCTGATTCAAGTTACAGTACACAATAGCATCTTCTGGTAACCCATCCTGAGAACGTGTGTTTACAAAAGAAAAAAAAAAGTGTACTAGAATTCAAAACACGAATGAGAAATGGGAAGCAAGAAGATGCATCCCTTGAATTGCCAGAGTCCACTAAGTAGAAAAGTGGATAGAAAGCAAGCAGGGAAGAAAGAAGAGGCTGGTCTCCGGGATGGAAGGAGACATTGGCTGTTAAGAAAATGTCCACTGTATGGAGTTCCCGTCGTGGCGCAGTGGTTAACGAATCTGACTAGGAACCATGAGGTTGCGGGTTCGGTCCCTGCCCTTGCTCAGTGGGTTAACGATCCGGCGTTGCCGTGAGCTCTGGTGTAGGTTGCAGACGCGGCGTAGGCCGGTGGCTGCAGCTCCGATTAGACCCCTAGCCTGGGAACCTCCATGTGCCGTGGGAGCGGCCCAAGAAATAGCAACAACAACAACAAAGACAAAAAAAGAAAAAAAAGAAAACGTCCACTGTAAAGTCGAAGGAGAGAGTTGGATGTTTCCTTCCCTACATGGGACTCTGCCTCCTCTTTTTTTTTTGCTCTTTAGGGCCACTCCCTCCGCATAAGGAAGTTCCCAGGCTAGGGGTCAAATCGAAGCTGTAGCTGCCGGCCTATGCCACAGGCACAGCAACGCCAGATCCGAGACACATCTTTGACCTACACCACAGCTCACAGCAACGCCAGATCCTTAACCCACTGAGCGAGGGCAGGGATCGAACCTGCATCCTCATGGATCCTAGTCAGGTTTGTTTCCACTGAGCCACAACAGGAACTCCAAGGACTCTGCCTCTGACTCTGTCTTCTCTGCCTACTGGCCTGTAGTCCCACAAACACCAGGTTGGGAGTCACTGGATTATCAGACATGATCTCAGGCAGTTTAGGATGCTGAAACAAAATACCATAGACTGGGTGACTTAAACCACAAATGCTTCTCACAGTTCTGAAGACTGGGAAGTACAAGATCAAGATGCCTGCAGATGCACCTTGGTGACAGCCCTCTTTCTGGTTTGCAGGTGGCCTTTTCTCCTTGTATTCTCACATGGTGAAGAACAGAGAGAGAGCATGCTCTTTTGTCTTTTTGTTGTTTTTAAGTAATTTTTTTTTTTTGCCCTTACCTCCAGCATGCAGAAATTCCTGGGCCAGGAACTTGCGCCATGGCAGTGATAACACCAGATCCTTAACCCTCTAGGCCACCAGGGAACTCCCTCTTTTATCTGTTCTTATAAGGGCACTAATCCCATTCATGAGGGCTCCACTGTCATGATCTAATTACCTTTCAAAAACCCTACCACCTGGAGTTCCTGTTGTGGCTCAGCAGGTTAAGAACCCGACTAGTGACAGAGGAGTGTATCAAGAAGATGTGATACATATACACAATGGAATATTACTCAGCCATTAAAAAGAACGAAATACCAGCATTTTTTACAACATGGATGGACCTAGAAACTATCATGCTAAGTGAAGTCAGCCATACAATGAGACACCAACATCCAATGCTTTCACTGACATGTGGAATCTGAAAAAAGGACAGACTGAACTTCTCTGCAGAACAGATGATGACTCATAGACATTGAAAAACTTATGGTCTCCAGAGGAGACAGTTTGGGAGGTGGGGGGATGTTCTTGGGCTGTGGGATGGAAATCCTGTGAAATTGGATTGTGATGATCATTATACCACTACAGATGTGATAAATTCATTTGAGTAATAAAAAAATAAAGTAAAAAAAAAATGGAAAAAAAAAAGAACCCAACTAGTATCCATGAGGATATGGGTTCAATCCCTGGCCCCCTTCTCAGTGTGTTAAGTTTCCAGTGCTGCCATGAGCTGTGGCATAGGTCACAGATGCGGCTTGGATCTGGCATTTCTGTGGCTGTGGTGTGGGCCAGAAGCAGCAGCTCCAATTTGACCCCCCGCCTGGGAACTTCCATATGCTACAGGTGCGGCCATAAAAAGAAAGAAAGAAACAAACAAAAACAAAAAAAAACCTTTACCTCAGAGTTCCCCTCGTGGTGCAGTGGAAAAAAATCCAACTAGGAACTGTGAGGTTGCAGGTTTGATCCCTGAGTTGTAGTCAAGATGTCAGCTGAGGGAACTTCCATTGTGGCTCAGTGGTAATGAACCCCACTAGTTTCATGAGGACAGGGGTTTGATCCCTGGCCTCACTCAGTGGGTTCAGGATCCAGCATTGCCATGAGTGTGGTGTAGGTTGTAGATGCGGCTCGGATCCTGCATTGCTGTGGCTGTGGTGTAGCCCAGCACTACAGCTCTGATCCGACCCCTAGCCTGGGAACTTCCATGTGCCACAGGTGTGGCCCTAAAAAAAAAAAAGATGTCAGCTGAGGCTGAATATAATTTGCAACTTGCCTGGGCTGGACTGGAGGTGGTGCATCCCATGGCTCTTGGCCAGAGGCCTCAGTTCCTCCCTCCTTTCCACAGGGCTGCACATGACACGGCACCTGGCTTCTCTCAGATCCAAGAGGATGAGGCTAACATGGTTATAAAGCCACTTTCTTTTATAATGCAAGCTTGGAAGTCACATGCCCTGTCTTTCAGTTTCTTCTGCTCACTTAGAAGTGAGTCACTAAGTCTAGCCCTCACTGAGAAAAAGTTCCAATTAGTCCCACCTTTTGAAGGCAGCCCCAAATCACTTGAGGACATATTTTTGAAACCATGGCCACATCATGTTTTGCATCCAGCAATGTGCTCTATAGGGTTTTTATTAAATAGATCCCAAGGACCTCCTTAGATTGTAACATAAAACCTTTGGAAATTCTCTTATGATTTTTTTTTTTGTCTTTTTAGGGCTGCACCTGTGGCATATGGAAGTTCCCAGAGCTGCAGCTGCTGACCTATGCCACAGTCACAGCAATGCAGGATCCTTTAACCCACCAAGCAAGGCCAGGGATCGAACCTGCATCCTCATGGGTACTAGTCGGATTCTTAACCCACTGAGCTACAATGGGAACTCCCAATTCTCTTATGTTTATCTCTGCCCCCAAAGACAGAAGGACATTCAGGGCCCTTTCCAGTTCTACAATCTAATGTGTGCCACCCTGAACAACAGTCGAATCCCCATTCCCTGCAGAGACCCTGCTGTTCGGCTGAGTTCTCCCCATCACCTACCTGTGTGGTGCCAGGAAAGGAAAGTCCCTCTGGGGGACTCCTCTGTGTGCAGAGGTGTGCTTCCTGCCAGCGGGTGGCCTGACTGGAGACATCAACAGAGTGCGTCGTGTACAGCCCGGAGGGAGGTGAACTCGGGGAAGAGACGTGACGCCATCGTGGCTCAGGGAAGGATGCTGATGGGTACCTGCACGTGCTGAGTCAGAAATAGTTAGTTACAGGTACACATTATTCTTCCAACGATTTTCTTTTTTGGCCATGCCCACAACAGACTTAATCTTTAAACCTTCTCCCCCACTTTGTCCCAAGAGGGATTTAAGGCTGCTTGATTTTTTTTTTTTTCCTGTCAGTTCTTCCCATGGCATATGGAAGTTCCCAGGTTGGGGATCAGATCTGAACCGCAGTTGCAACCTACAGCAATGCCAGATCCTTACTTAATGCACTGTGCGAGGCCGAGCAGGGCTGGGGATCAAACTGGCACCCCCACAGAGGCAAACCAGATCATTAGCCCACTGTGCCGCATGAGGAACTCCAAGGCTGCTTCACTTTTGTAAGTGGTCCTCTAGCTCATCAGAAAATCTATTTCTGTTTTTAAGCATTAAAAAGGCAAGACATGTTTGTTCTTTTATCTCTCAGAGTAAAACTTTCTTATATTACCTCGTGATTCTTTTTTTTTTTTCAAAAATTGAAGAAAAACAATTTGGAGAAATTATTTTATTTAGCAATATATGTTAGGAATTGATAGAATTTCCCACTGTGCAGATATCAGAGTTTTTCAAAATTGCAGTTCTTTGTGTGCAGTTTCCCACTTGAATCCATCTGTTCTTTTCATCTTACAGTTTTGTTTTCCTTAGGCTTGTTCAGTCAGTGAATCCTTGTTTTAAATAGTTCATAAAAAGTATTTGGGAGTACTCATGTGAAAATGATGACTGTTCTCAGCATTGTGTCCTTCTTTGTAGGACCCAAACCTTAAAAAAAAATAATAATTGATATATAAAAAACCGTTCAGAGATGCATGTTCTTACATAAAATTTCAACCATAATCTATTGTGGTTTTACTTATCTCGAGACATGATTAACTTATGAAACAGCAAATGAAGAAATAAAAAAGGACTCATGCCTATGAAAAGGACAGACTAAAATTTTAACCTTCAAAGGCCTCATTCCATGATCATGGATGATTCCAAAAGCACAGCTGTTTAAAAGTTATTGGCAGGAGTTCCCATCGTGGCTCTGTGGTTAACGAATCCGACTAGGAACCATGAGGTTGTGGGTTCGATCCCTGGCCTCGATCAGTGGGTTAAGGATCCGGCGTTGCCGTGGGCTGTGGTGTAGGTTGCAGATTCGGCTTGGATCCCGAGTTGCTGTGGCTGTGGCATAGGCCGGCGGCTACAGCTCTGATTAGACCCCTAGCCTGGGAACCTCCATATGCCGCGGGAGCGGCCCAAGAAATGGCAAAACAACAACAACAAAAAAAAAGTTATTGGCAGATAACACCTGTGAAAAATAAGTCTGGATTTTCTCTCTAGTCCTCAGTTTGAATAATACCCATTTTATAGGTGAAGGGATGTTATTCAATGTTCTATTTATGCATCTATAAAATCTGTTTTGGTAGAGGTTCCTGTTGTAACCAACCCAACTAGGAACCATGAGGACACGGGTTTGATCCCTGGCCCCGCTCAGTGGGTTAAGGATCTGGCATTGCCATGAGCTGTGGTGTAGGCCGCTGACATGGCTCAGATCTGGCGTGGCTGTGACTGTGGCTTAGGCCAGTGGCTACAGCTTTGATTCGACCCCTAGACTGGGACCCTCCATATGCTGTGGGTGCAGCCCTAAAAAGACCAAAAATAAAAAGCGACAACAACAAAAAAAGAAGTCACCTCAGTTAACAAAAAGGAGGGAAGCATCCTATTTTCTTCTGCTGTTACTGCTACAAATAGTTTTGCTACTAGTGCAGCTACTGGCTATGGAGCATTTACCATGCACCACTAATTTTTTTCTTTTTACAGCTGCACCTGCGGCATATGGAAGTTCCCAGGCTAGGGGTCAAATCGGAGCTGCAGCTGCCAGCCTACACCACAGCCACAGCCACGCTGGATCTGAGACTCATCTGTGACCTGTGCTGCAGCTCACAGCAACACCAGATCCTCGACCCACTGATCAAGGCCAGGGATCAAATCCACATCCTCACAGACACTATGTCAGGTTCTTAACCCACTGAGCCACAAAGGGAACTCTACTATGCACTGTTTCAATAAATGTATGTGTGATTCAAACTTCAAATAACTTTAAGAGTCAGGAGTTACTATTTTTCAGATGAGATTTGAAACTCAGAGAGGTTAAGCAGCTTGACCCCAGAGCCTGTGCTTTTCACAACCACGTTGCAGTTAAAAAGCGCGGGACCAAATACAATGATTGAAGCAAATCAAGACTTGGCTATAGCTCTCCTTACATTCACTGCTGCACTTTGGTACAGTTTTTTCTTGTCATAAAGAGAGACAAAGAAGGAGTTCCTGTTGTGGCACAGTGGAATCCAACTAGGAACCATGAGGTTGAGGGTTCGATCCTTGGCCTTGCTCAGTGGGTTGAGGATCTGGCGTTGCCATGAGCTGTGATGTAGGCTGCAGGTGTGGCTCAGATCCTGCATTGCTGTGGCCCTGGCGTAGGCTGGCAGCTGTAGCTCCGATTCGACCTCTAGCCTGGGACCCTCCATATGCCTCGGGTGCAGCCCTAAAAAAAAAAAAAAAAAAAAAAAAAAAGCAAAAAGAGAGAGAGACAAAGAAGAAAAAGAGAATGGATAAAGGTTATTTTTCCCCCAAACAAAATTATATGTGAGGCGTTTCCAGAGCTATTTAGCTGGTAAAAGTAGCAGAAATGTCAAATAACACTAAGAATGCGTATGACACGTTCTGGGTCTGGTTTTAGGCAGATGTTCCCTCTCATTATGCAGTCATGGCAGGAGAAAAGAGCACCTACTCCAAAGCACATGTTTTGCTGCAAATAAGTAGCCTTATTTAACCTTAGATAACCTCCATTTACCATAAAACAAAACCCAGTATATTTCACAGGGTAGAATATCTGTTTCGCAGGATAGAAATGCATGGTCCACTCTCCGTAGTTTCAGTTCTAACTGCACATTAGAATTTCCTGGGAAGATTTTTTTTTTTTTTTTCCTTTTTAGGGCTGTACTCCTAGCATATGGAGGTTCCCAGGCTCGGGATCTAATCGGAGCTCTAGCTGATGATCCTAGGTGATGATAATGGTGCCATGCGATCCTTCTTGCCTGTGGCTGGGACTTCAACATGTTGCTCTAGCCCAGAAAGCGGGGACCCTCACTCCAACCCAGACAGGATGTTTTCATCTCTGCTATGAGCTCCCTTATGTGAGTAAACATCTAAAACCAAATCTAGGAGAGTTCCCGTCGTGGCGCAGTGGTTAACGAATCCGACTAGGAACCATGAGGTTGCGGGTTCGATCCCTGCCCTTGCTCAGTGGGTTAACGATCTGGCGTTGCCGTGAGCTGTGGTGTAGGTTGCAGACGAGGCTCGGATCCCGCGTTGCTGTGGCTCTGGCGTAGGCTGGCGGCTACAGCTCCGATTCGACCCCTAGCCTGGGAACCTCCATATGCCACGGGAGTGGCCCAAGAAATGGCAAAAATAAATAAATAAATAAATAAATAAAAAATAAAACCAAATCTAATTTGAAACTCACTGTGAGTCCCTGTTTAGGTCCCTAGAGGGCGTGCACGAGCTCCTCACTGTACGTCACAACATTACAGGAACTCACTCACCTGGGATTGAAGTGAATCTTCTCAGGAACTTTCCTGTGGTCTGTGACCACCTTCTGGTTGTCCCTATAATTAAGGGGGTCATCAGGGATCCTAAATTTGGCCATCTGAATTCAGAGTCACTCAGTTCAGCACGGGAGATTCTTGCATAACCCAGTCTGAGGCAGAAACAGAATGGTTTGTAAGATTTTATCATCGCACCAACATTGGGTGAGATCTAGTAGATAACACCTTCATTATTAAGCCACCTTCCAATTTCCCACGCGACTCTGTTTATCACTTGAATTAACTTGATTGATCAAAATATTGCTTTTGATAAGTAAATAAGGAGCATGCACATAGACTTAATTAACTAAACATACTCAGCAACCTTACTCTATTTTTTTTTTACACAAATGAATATTTCGTCTAAACAAATTGCCGCTCACACCATTATGTTTTGAGTCAATGACAGGAATTCTTCACAATGACAGGAATATATGCCTAAATTCTTTCTTACCTTTAAAAATCCAAATACCACATGCATATTTTCATTCACACTTAAACATCAAAAATATTTTTAACGTCTGAAAAAAAAAACTGTACATCTTGTTTTTGCTTAGAGCTTTCAGTTCTCCAGGAAATTCAAAGCACTTTACAGATGTTATCCAAATAGTTACTGAGAAGCTTAGCGGGAAAAATGGCAGAACCATGAGCAGCCAATAATTCGTTTTATTTATATTTTGCCTCTCAAAAAAAAAAAAATTTAAAGCATTCCATTGTGGCGCAGTGGAAACAAATCTGAAAAGTATCCATAAGGATGCAGGTTCAGATCCCTGGCCTCGCTCAGTGGGTTAAGGATCCAGCATTGCCATGAGCTGTGGTGTAGCAGCTTGGATCTGGCGTTGCTGTGGCTGTGATGTAGGCGGACCTTTCCTGGGAACCTCCATATGCCATAGGTGCGGCCCTAAAAAGCAAGAAAAAAAAAATTTAAGACAGCCTCAGTCATTCATTTATTCAAAGAGCAAATACATATCAAGTCCTTACTACATGTAGACATTGTTCAGGGTATAGGGAAAAACAGTGAACAAAACGAAGCTCTTGCCCTCATAGGGCTTTCATTCTAGTTGGGAGGACAAATGTAATAAGTATATACATACAGTGATAAGGGCCCAAGTCCTGTGGAGGAACAAGCAGAGAAAAGAGGAGAGAGAATGCCAGGTGGCAGCAGTTCCTATTTCTCTCTCTTTTTTTTTTGTCTTTTGTCTTCTTAGGGCCTCACCCACTGCATATGGAGGTTCCCAGGCTAGGGGTCTAATCAGAGCTGTAGCCGCCGCCCTACACCACAGCCACAGCAATGTGGGATCTGAGCTGCATCTGCGACCTACACCACAGCTCACAGCAATGCCAGATCCTTAACCCACTGAGGAAGGCCAGGGATCAAACCCGCAACTTCAAGGTTCCTAGTCGGATTCGTTTCCGCTGCGCCACAACGGGAACTCCCAGAAGTTCCTATTTCATAGTGGGTGGTCAGAGCACACTTCTCTGACAAAGTGACATTTGAGCAAAATGTTAAATGAAGTGAGGGAGAAAACCCTACAGCTGTTGGAGCAAGGGTGGTCCAGGGAAAGGGAACAGCAAATGCAAAGGTCCTGCGGTATAAGGTGCGTGACTCTCCTGAAAACCAGCTCCACCAGGACGAACAGAGTGCACTGGGGAACTCGAGTGTGCCTGGGGCGGGGGCAGGTGATGCAAAGCCTTCCTGGCAGACACAATAAGGAATTCAGATTCCCTTCTGAGAGTGAGATGGGATCAAGGGGTTTTGGGCAGAGATGCCATGGCTACTGTGTAGAGGGTAGCCCCCAGGGGAAGGGTCAGAGCAGAGAGACCAGTGAGGAGGCCACTTTAGGTAAAAGACAATGGGGCTTGAGTTCCCATCGTGGCACAGCGGAAATGGATCCGACTAGGAACCTTGAGGTTGTGGGCTTAGTACCTGGCCTCGCTCAGTGTATTAAGGATCTGGTGTTGTCATGAGCTGTGGTGTAGATTGCAGATGCGGCTTGGATCTGATGTTGCTGTGGCTGTGGTGTAGGCCGGCAGCTATATCTCCAATTCGACCCCTAGTCTGGGAACCTCCATGTGCCGCAGGTGCAGCCCTAAAAAGCAAAAAAAAAAAAAAAAAAGAGAGAGAGACAGTGGGGGCTTGGGCCACAGTGGCAGTAGGAGGAACACTTAAAGCCTGTAACTTCAGACAAAATAGAGACAGAAACCCATAGCTGGAAAAGCAGAGGCAGCAAATCTTCCCACCACAGGAAATCTTCCCAAAAGAAGAGCTGTGGTGGCCTCAGATGTGGCTCTGAGCTCTCTGACAGGTTCATGCACCTGTCTAAGCTCAGGTCCCAAGTCTGTGCAGTTCCCTGTAATTCTACGTCACTGGTAAAGCTTGGTTATTTCCCAGAACTCTAAGATGCAAGTTCTAACCTCTTTGACAGACACTACCTTCAAAGAGTCCTTGAAGGTAAGGAACCTGACAATCTAAATCTTCCACGTGGTTATCCAGTAAGTAGTCATTAAGTGTTATCCAATAAGTAGTTATTAAGAGCCTCCTGAGAGCATGGGGATTGAATTAGATGACTGAGGGTAAATTTTACAGAATTGGTTTTGTGGACAGAACCTTCATAACAGCACTCCCTAACTTGATTGATTTTGGTATTTTCAAAATTACTTTCCCAGAGTTCCCATCATAGCTCAGTGGTAAATGAATCTGACTAGCATTCAGGAGGATGCAGCTTTGATCCCTGACCTTGCTCAGTGGATTAAGGAGCTGGCGTTGCCACAAGCTGTGGTGTAGGTCGCAGACATGGCTCAGATCCTGCGTTGCTATGGCCATGGGGTAAGCCAGCAGCTACAGCTCTGATTTGACCCCTAGCCTGCGAATCTCCACATGCTGGGCCAGTGCAGTCCTAAAAAAAAAAAAAAAATTACTTTCCCATATGTTACAGACTAAATGTTTGTGTCCCCTTCCTGCAAATTCACATGCTAAAGCCCTAACCCCCCAGTGTAGCCATATTTGGAGAGAGGGCCTCTAAGAAAGTAATTAAATTAAAAGAGATCATAAGGGTGGGGCCCTGATCCAATAGGATTAGTGTCCTTGTAAGAAGAGCTATCAGGAGTTCCCGTTGTGGCTCAGTGGTTAACAAATCCGACTAGGAACCATGAGGTTGTGGGTTCGATCCCTGGCCTTGCTCAGTGGGTTAAGGATCTGGCTTTGCCGTGAGCTGTGGTGTAGGTCACAGACACAGCTTGGATCTGGTGTTGCTGAGGCTCTGGCGTAGGCCTGCAGCTACAGCTCCAATTCAACCCCTAGCCTGGGAACCTCCATATGCCACAGGTGTGGTCCTGAAAAGGCAAAAAGCCAAAAAAAAAAAAAAAAAGAAGAGCTATCACAGAGCATGCACACTCTCTCTGCTCCAGAACTATGAAAAAATAAATGTCTGTTGTTAAAGCCACCCAGTCTATGGTATTTTGTTAAGGCAGACTGAGCAGACTAATATACCTTCCCTGACAGTCATATCCACTATATGTATATATGTCCAAATACATCTAAATAAATACATATATTTGCCACCCCCACTCGACTAAGGAGAGGCAATGAAGGTTCTGGGCCACAAGTGTACAGAGCCCAGTGATTAGCTGTCATGCACTGACCACTATCATGACTTGCAACTAACAATTTTTACATCTTGAATTTATACCTATGTCCGCCTACATCATAGACTGTTTTCTAGAAACTCTAATATCCCCATGAATACAACCACTTTAATATGAATTTTAACAGAAGCAGTGTTTTCCATCTGAGATGTCAAATAATTCACAAAATTAGCATGCTCCCTCCCACCTTAATGTTCTCGAAACACCAAAATAATAGTCAAGTGATCTGTCCTGCAGCCATGTGGGCATGTGCTGGGCCTTTAGAGTTGTTGAATTATTAGTGTAACCAGAATGACCTTAGCATCTCAGGGGCCTCCCTGGCCACCTCAGTAAGTGTATGAACCAACAAAATTTTCCAGGAGCCAATTTACTAAGTAATATCCAAAGTCCTTCATAAGAGGCCACAGAACCTTACAATTCCTGCTCCACTCCCTCCCTGCCCACACTCCCCGCTTACCTCCTTTTTAAAAAAAATTCTTTTTACAGCCAAACCCATGGCATATGGAAGTTTCCCAGCTAGGGGCTGAATTGGAGCTGCAGCTGCCAGTCTATGCCACAGCTCTACCAACACAGGATCCAAGGCACATCTGTGACTTATGCTGCAGCTTGTGGCAACAATGGATCCTTAACCAACATGTGAGGCCAGGGATTGAACCCACATCCCCCCGGACACAATGTCAGGTTCTTAACCTGCTAAGCCACAGTGGGAACTCCCCCCTTACCTCCTTAAGGTGTGCCCATCTGCATAGGCACGCCCCAGCCACACTAACATTATTTTTCTTCAAATACTCCTGCCTTTGGACTTTTGCACTTAGCTGGCCCTTCTACCTGGAAGGCTCTTCGCCCAGCCAGCCACACAGTCCACTCCTTCAAATCTTAGCACAAACATCAACTTCTCAGTAGGACATACCTACACTGCATCCCACCTCCATATTCCCGATATTCCTTACCCTGCTCAAGTTTTCCCCACCATCCTCATCACCTCCTAAAATACGACATAATGGAATTTTAAAGAAATTTTTGATTTCTTTAAAATTTCTTGAGTATAGTTGATTTACAATGTTGTGCCAATTTCTGCTGTACAGCAAAGTGACCCAGTCATATCTCTTTCTTATATTATCTTTCATCATGGTTTATCCCAAGAAACTGGACATAGGTCCCTGTGCTGTACAGTAGGACTTCATTGCTTATCTTTTTCTTTTTTTTTTTTTTTTTGTCTTTTTTAGGGCTGCACCCACAGCATGTGGAGGTTCCCAGGCTAGGGGTCTAATCGGAGCTACAACTGCCGCCCTACACCACAGCCACAGCAAGGCCAGATCGAGCCACATCTGTGACCTACTCCAGAGCTCACAGCAACACCAGATCCTTAACCCACTGAGCGAGGCCAGGGATCGAACCCGCAACCTCATGCTTCCTAGTCAGATTCGTTTCTGCTGTGCCACAACGGGAACTCCTGCTTATCCATTTTAAATGTAATAGTTCCCATCCACTAACTCCCAACTCCCAACCCATCCCACTCCCTCTTCCTCCCCCTTGGCCACCGCAAGTCTGCTCTCTATGTTTGTGAGACTGTTTCTGTTTTGTGGATAGGTTCACTTGTGCTATATTTTAGATTCCACATAGAAGTGATATCATATGGTATTTGTCTTTCTCTTTCTGACTTACTTCACTTAACATGAGAATCTCTAGCTGGTTGCATCCATGTTGCTGCAAATGGCATTATTTCCATTGTGTGTATGTACCATATCCTCTTAATCCATTCATCTGTCCATGTTCATTTAGGTTGTTTCCACTCTTGACTATTGTGAATAGTGCTGCTATGGGCATGCAGGTGCATGTATCTTTTTGAATTATAGTTTTGACTGGATATATGCCCAGGAGTGGGATTGACATAATGGAATCATTGAATCCATCATTCTAATCATTGCCTACCTTTCCTGCAGCAGGTGAGGGCTCCCTCTCTGAAGCCTCACTGCCCACCCCTGGTGGCTGACATACATTATGCCCCATCAATACCTGTTCAGTGGCAACAGGTGTGTTCTCACGGGGCTATAACTCATACCTGAACAAGCCATATCTCCAGGTGGGAAGAAGTTTGACCCTGTGATGCTATGTCATCCCTACAAGGCAACCATTTCTTTCATCACTGGAGACCACAGATCTCAGACCAGAAGGTACTTAAGGTGGAATCAGCTCAACACCAGCCCTCCTCTTCAGGCAGCTGATGCCAACATGTCTCCAGGGGATGAACTGCTCTCTATGGTGGAGAATTAAAATGAAAGGGAGGGAGAAGATGCCTTTATTCTGGATTATGTTTGAAGTATTAGATGGGTAAGTTTTAAAAGCATCCAAATTAAATCCCGAGCAATCAGAATACTTGCTTCACTACATTTTGCCAACTGCCAATTATGTTGCACTGAGCTAATCTATTTCTCTTTCTGAAACCAGTAAGGTAAATAATTAACAATGTCAAAGGCAAAAACAGATGTTCCCATCATGGCTCAGCAGTAATGAACCCAACTAGTATCCATGAGGATGTGGGTTCGATCCCTGGCCTCACTCAGTTGGTTAAGGATCTGGCGTTGCCATGAGCTGTGCTGTAGGTCACAGACACGGCTCAGATCTGGCGTTGCTGTGGGTGTGTAGGCTGGCAGCTGTAGCTCCGATTTGACCCCTAGCCTGGGAACATCTATAAGCCACAGGTGCAGCCCTAAAAAGACTAAATAAGTAAATAAATAAATAGGACTAAGACCCAAAGAACTCTGTCCTAGCAGCCCACAGTGTATCATAGTTCTGAGCACTGACTCAAGGAGCATAATTAGAGACCTCAAGTCAAACACCTCCAGCCAGGTTCTGTACTAGGAGGATTTCAGGATGAGTTTCAGGAATGGTCCCCAGCACACTGCATCCACTGACGAACCCTATAATAGAGGGACCTGTAATCCATCACTGTCGACACAGTCTGTGTCTCCTCACCTCTCTCACGTCACCGCTCATCTCACTCTACCCCAGCCACACTGGCCTCCTCATCGCTACCCCCAAGATACAAAGCATGCCCCCCCCCCTCAAACGTCTGCACTTGCTGTTCCCTCTGCCTGGATGCTCTACCCAGGATGCACACAGGTGGACCTCCTCCCTTCATTCGGGCTGATACCTGAACAGCATCCCTCAGAGCGGCTACCCTCCCTGCTATGTAACATAACGCAGCCACCTCCGCACTCCCCATCCTGCTCACCTGGCTTTATACATCTTTCTCATGGCATTCATCACCACCTGTCCCAGTCTACTCCTTCTATGCTGATTTTCTGTCTCCTTCCTCTGGAGCGTAGACTCTATGAGTTCAAGGATTTTATCTTGTTCCCGTTATATCCCCAATGTCGAGGACAATGCTGGGCATGTAATAGGTATTTAATAAATACTTGTTGAATAAATGAATGAATGGTTAGTTCTTTTTTCTTTTGTAGTAAACTGGTCTTCGCTTTGTTTAAAGAAACGTTACCTTCAAAACAGATTTACACAGTTACGTGTTTGAATTTTGAGATCTTTCAGCTATGGTATTTTGGAATAATTATACACATATATATTGGGCTAATATTCACTTTTTGATATAGGATGATATTTTTTAAAAATATAATCCACCTACAGAGCTCACCACAATATAGTACTGGTTCCAAAAGAATACATGATTAGGAGTTCCCACTGTGGCACAGCAGGTTAGGGATCCGGCGTTGGCTCTGCAGTGGCTCTGGTTGCTGCTGAGGTGCGGGTTCAATCCCTAGCCCAGCACAGTGGGTTAAGGATCCCTCATTGCTGCAGCTGCAGCATAGGTCACAGCTCCAGCTCGGATTCAGTCCCTGGGCTGGAAACTTCCATATGCTGCAGATGTGGCCATATTAAAAAAAAAAAAAAGATGAGATTTTTAAAAATGGTGCCACTCCTAACATGTGCCGTTCTTAACATGTTACATAACTATCAGGCTTACTAACTTACACAGTTTCCTCTTTATACAATTAAACATAATTTGCTTCACCATTTACTACTTCAACCATGAGGCCATGCCTTGAAAAAAATGTTAAGCTGGGTAACTAGGCCAAAACAATGTTTATGAAAAGTCACGAAATTAATAAATTGCTTCCATAAAGTTTTTCCTTCCAGGATAGACCCAAAAGAGCACAGTAGTCATAGATTAAGAAAAACAACAATGAAACATCTATGCTCACCTGATCAGCCCTCGGTACATAATATATTCACACCATCTGTCCTCGGTCTGTGCTGTCGATATCCTAATAATGATGAGAGAAGAGGGTGTTTCAAGCGTTAAAAACAGTGCTCTATTCTGAACGGCCAAGAAAATGTGTGACCTGCCACATATGCCTATCTCTGTGCATGCTATTTTCTCTGCCTGATCCCTACTGATTTTTTAAGGTCCAAATTATTGAGTCATTCTATGGATGTTTCTGGAGCACCTCACCATGTACCCATCTAGCCCCTACAGAGATGCCAGGGATAAAACAGGAAGGTGGCCAAGAGAGGGAGCTGAGCAGGTAAGTCAGCAATTCCATCACAGTACCTGGCTCCCTACAGCTTCCCATGCCCCTCATGCCAAGTGGAAGGGACCCCATGCTCATCGGTCACCTGTGTGGTCCTTCAGGCGCACCAGCGACACCACACCATGCACTTAATCGTCTCGATGTCCCCACGCTCCCCTTCCTGAGCGGAGAGCCTCTTAAGCACCGTGGCTCCCTGCTACTTAGCACGAAGTCTGACCTCTGGCAGGAGCTCAATCTGTGTTTGTCAAACTGAGTCTTTTGGAACAAACACGTTTCAGGAGTAATCATGAGACTCTGTGATGTTGAAAGCTTAAGATCAGTGGTATTTTCCATCAGAAAATCAGAACATAAATAGTTTTTTCTATGTGTGGGGAAAACTCTAACAATGGAGATTTTATACTAAAGAAATCTTCCTTTTCAATAGTATACCTGACTTTGGACTATTTGACTATGTATTATTATTATCATTATTATTATTAGTTTGCTTTTTAGGGCTGTATCTGCAGCATATGGAGACTCACAGGCTAGGGGCCCAATCGGAGCTACAGCTGCCGGCCTACACCACAGCCACAGCAATGCCAGGTCTGAGCCGTGTCTGCGACCTACACCACAGTTCACGGCAACGCTGGATCCTTAACCCACTGAGCAAGGCCTGGTGTCGAACCCACAACCTCATGGTTCCTAGTCAGATTCATTTCCGCTGCACCACAATGGGAACTCCCTAAATTTTATTATTAAAATTTAATTTAAAATATTTTTAAATCACTAAAAGACCACACCACAATTTATTACGCAGTTCTTAATTTTGTTCTCAAGCTTGGCAGTAGTCACATGAATGCTTGTTAATTAATCTTTACTATTACTATATATCACACTCATGCACACACATACATGACTTTTGTATTCATGGAAAAATTGTAGAAAATTTTTTTAAATTAAATTTAAACATTTTAAGGATAAAAGAAGCAAATAAACTTTAAAAGTGCTGTTCTGCTTTGCCTTGGGAAGAGATAAAAATTAAGTCATTCAGCTGCATATAGTGGGAATAATAAACTATGAGTATGTTTAACTCTTTTTATTTTATTAGGCTTTAAAAAGATGTTCTCAAATTTTAAGACTGCAGAGTTTAAACACTCATTTCTTGAAGAGAAATATCTCTTCCCTCATGCATTTATGATTAAAACTCCTCTCTACATTAATAAACTTGCTAATAGAAAAAGTTATATAAGAATCCACCGTCAATCTTGACACAGGTTCTGACCATGATCATGGAAATCAACAGAGTATTAAATAAAAATCCAATAAAATTCTTCTTCCCAGAGTTCCCCTTGTGGCTCAGCAGGTTAAAAACCTGACTTGTTCTTAGTGAGGATGCAGGTTCAATCCCTGGCCTTGCTCAGTGAGTTAAGGATCCGGCACTGCCATAAGCTGCAGCGTAGGTGGCAGACGCAACTTGGATCTGGTGTTGCTGTGGCTGTGGTGTAGGCTGGCAGCTGCAGCTCCAATTCAACTCCTAGCCTGGGCACTTCTGGGTGTGGCCCTAAAAAAAAAAAGGAAAAAAAATCCCCTTCTCTATACATACAAACACATGCACACACAAATAAAAATTCTCTCTCTTATTAGGATACAATCCATTTTTTTGGTTAGACTTGCCAAATATCTTGTGTAACATTCTTCTGTACTTTACAGACCATATGCTTACACTTGTATCTAATTTGATTTTATACGTCCAGCCAAATGTATATAATACATCTATGTACAGAGTGGTACACAGTGATGGCTACCCCTTACTGAGTGCCTCCTACAAACAAAGACAAGGGCTTTTCAGGTATCATCTTATGTTTCATCCTCATAACAATCTTATAAAAATCTTAGAACAACACTGTAGAGATTACTATCCCTACTTTACAGATGTGGATATTGAAGCCCAGAAAGGTTAATAAACTTGCCCCAAGGTCACACAGCTGGTAAATGGGGCACCAGCCAGGCTAGTGAATGATGAGAGACCCTATGAAGAGAGAGGCCAGCCAACCACCAGCGCTGAGGCCCCATCATCTCAGACCCGGGAGCCACAGCCAGCAGCTGACTGCAGGAGGGACCCCAGGCAAGAACAGAAAGCCATTCAGTGAACCCATAGAATCATGAGGATCTTCAACCACGGTTGTTTCGAGCCTAGCTTTGAACCTTTGAAGTGGTTTGTTGCACTGTGACAAGTACCTAACGCAGCCTCTGTGATTCCACGTCCGCCTTTTACGCCTCTGACCTCTGCTTAATCTCTTTTCTGAGATAATCTCCTTCTCTTTCCTCACCCACCACCCCGTGAGAGTCACATTAAATGCAACGCTCTCAGGGTTTCCTTTGGTCTTCCTCTTGCAATTCCCTATGTCCACAAGCAACGTCCTCCCGTCCTCTGTTTTCATGATCACCTAGATGATGGCAACTCCTTAACCTCCAGTCCTGATTGCTGCTCTGAGTTCCAAGACCCTATAACCAGCGGCCTATGGGCATCTCCACTCATATTCCACATGACGTCTCAACTCAGCCTAAAGCTGAACGCATCTTCTTTGTGAAACTCTTCTTCCCTATGTATTCTCCCTAATAATGTCACCGTCATAAGACCTCTGACCAGAGCCAACATGGGGAGTCTGTCTTGACTCCACCTCTGCCTTATCCACGGAGGCAGAGATGGACTCATCTCCCTAGTAGCTGCCTCCCCCTTCTTTCAAAGCCGTAGGACATGAACCTGGTGTAAGGACATCAAGGTTAAATATTGTATCTCTCAACTTCCTGTTCAGTGAGGTCTGGCCACATGACTAAGTGCCAGTCAATGAAACATAAACACAAGCGCTGGAGTCGGCTTCCTGGAATTTGCCTTAGAGATAACTTGCAGGTGGTCTTGGCCCCTCCCTTACCCCCTCCCTCCATATTGCAAACCAGAACACGGATGCTGCTGTCTTGGACCATGAGGCAAACTTGGGAAGGGAAGCCTTGTAACATGGAGCCACAAGATGGAAGGGGCACATTCCTGATACCATGCAGGGCCCACCCATGGGCAATCACCTTGGCAAAAACCAAGATTGTTGGAGTTCCCATTGTGGCTCCGCAGAAACGAATCTGACTAGGATCCATGAGGACGCAGGTTTGATCCCTGGCCTTGCTCAGTGGGTTAAGGATCCAGCGTTGCCATGAGCTGTGGTGTAGACTGCAGACATAGCTTGGATCCCACGTTGCTCCAATTTGACCCCTAGCCTGGGAAACTATATGCCAGGGGTGCCTGCTCACATTCAACTGAAAGAAACAAATGCCTTTTTTTTTGTCATTTTAGGGCTGCGCATGCAGCATATGGAAATTCCCACACTAGGGACTGAATCAGAGCTACAGCTGCTGGCCTATACCAGAGCCACAGCAACACGGGATCTGAGCTGCGTCTGTGACCTACACCACAGCTCACAGCAACGCCGGATCCTTAAGCCACTGATTGAGGCCAGGGATCGAACATGCATCCTCATGGATCCTCGTCGGGATCGTTAACCACTGAGCCATGATGGCAACTCCTTTTTGGGAGTTTTCTGTGCAGCATAAAATAATCAAGATAAATATTAAAATATTAGGTTGGGTTTAAAAAATAAAGAAGAAACACTTTACCTAAGAAATCAGAAATTCGATTAAGATTGTGTTACCTTCACATTGCCATGTTCAATGAGCTGTCGATAATCTCTGGAACCAGGTTTTGAAGTGATGTATCCCAGAAATATCACTTGCTCAGAGCTATTTTTCAGTAGTTTTGAGACTGCAATAGCTTGAAGTTTCCTGTCGAGGTCATCTCTTTAAAACATGCAAAACCACACCTCATTAATGTATGTGAAAAACAATTTTTTAAAAATATTAGGTACCTACATTCTCAAGGAATATCTTCAAACAGAGCACAAACCCAGAATACGTCCTGCTTGGACACAAGATTTAATGCTATGCAAATGAACAAGACCACTATAATACAACAGAGTAGGCTGACAAACTTTTGACCAAGAACATGACCTGCGCCCACAAATCACTTGGAGTCAAGTGCATCTAAGTATCTGTTCTAAAAATGGAATTCCCTTTGTGGCTCAGCAGTAACAATCCTGACTCATATCCACTGGGTTGCAGGTTCAACCCCTGGCCTCGCTCAGTGGGTGAAGGATCTGGTATTGCCGTGAGCTGTGGTGTAGGTCACAGATGTGGCTCGGATCCCGAGTTGCTGTGGCTCTGGTGTAGGCTGGCAGCTGGAGCTCCAATTCAACCCCTAGCCTGAGAACTTCCATACATCGAGAGTGCAGCCCTAAATAAAAAAGCAAAACAAAACAAATCAAAACAAAATCCTGCATTTGCTCAACTTTTCATCAGAAGAGATTATATCAATAATCTGAGACCAGGTTATTAGTATTATAGCTAAAGACTATCAGAAAAAAAAAAGGAGGGGGGGAGTTCCAGTCCTGGTGCAGTGGAAATGAATCCGACTAGGAACAATGAGGTTGTGGGTTCGATCCCTCGCCTCGCTCAGTGGGTTAAGGATCTGGCCTTGCCGTGAGCTGTGGCATAGGTCGCAGTCATGGCTCAGATCTGGTGTTGCTGTGGCTGTGGTGTAGGCCGACAGCTGTAGCTCCAAATTGGCCCCTAGCCTGGGAACCTCCATGTGCCCCAGGTGCGGCCCTAAAAAAGCAAAAAAAAAAATTAAATCAAATTAAATTTTTAAAAAGCAAGTTAACACTGGTAGGGGGAAGAATCCTAATATTCGCAGAACACACCAGGCTTATTAACCTACCCAGCTCGCTCCCTCAACTGAAGACTTTCTAAAAGCCTCCCTGGCTCTTCTGGTTAAATACTGGGTAAGAGCATTGCTTTATTATGCTAAGCGCTAAAAGTGTGTTACTGAGACAACCAGGCAAGTACATCAAGCCTCGGGGGGTTTGCAGACAGTCTGTTAGGTAAAAACAGGGACATCATATTTGGCATGACTCAGGAGGAAAACTGAAACCACTCTAGGTGTTTCAGATAAAGTGAATTTAATACAGGGAACTGGCTACCAGGTGATAGGAAGCCAAACAGGGGTCAGTGAAGTGACCAGAGCTTAGTCACGGTGAGAAACCACTGTCACCTCTAAGGCTATGTGGGCGACAGGCGGGGGTGCTAGTCCCAGAGTCCCCGGCCAGCCCTAACAGATGGGAAATGGTGCTAAGGAGGAGGACACTCAGAAGCTTCTGGATCCATCCAAGGAGGAGTTGGAGCTGCAGAAGAGACTCAGCCGCTGCCAGAGACAAGGGAAAAAGCAGAGAGAATGAGAGCTACCCTGTCTCCTCCCGCGCCCAGCCCTCCAGCCTTGCACTCGTGCCTTCCATTGGCTGAACCTACTCAGAAGCTGGAAGGCAACAGGCTCTAGGACAGTGGTTTTCTGCCATCTGTAGCCAGAAGGCAGAGGAGCCTGGAATGGATCCAAGAGCAGACAGGCAGCAGACCAACCCAGGTGTTTACAAAGCAAGATCACTAATCAATGCCTGTTTAATGACAAAAGGACCTAGAGGGAGATCACCAAGGTCTAAGAAGATGGAGAAACTTCATTGAGGTAGGACCGGAACACAGAATAAGCTTATCCATTCTTACGTATGGACCACCGAGCTCTATTAAAAGAGGTCTCAAGAGGCGTTCCCATCGTGGCACAGTGGAAAGGAATCCAACTAGGAACCACGAGGTTGCAGGTTCGATCCCTGGCCTCGCTTAGTGGGTGAAGGATCCTGTATTGCCGGGAGCTGTGGTGTAGGTCACAGACGCGGCTCGGATCCTGCGTTGCTCTGGCTGTGGCGTAGGCTGGCAGCTACAGCTCCGATTTGACCCCTAGCCTGGGAACCACCATATGCCACGGGTGCGGCCCTAAAAAGACAAAAAGACAAAAAAAAAAAAAAAAGGGTCTCAAGAAAGAGATGAATGATGGAGTTCCTATCATGGCTCAGCGGAAACGAATCCGACTCATAACTATGAGGTTGCGGGTTCAATCTCTGGCCTCACTCAGTGGGTTAAAGATCCTGTGTTGCTGTGGCTGTGGTCTAGGCTGGCAGCCGTAGCTCCAACTCAACTCCTAGCCTGGGAACACCCATATGCTGCGGGAGTGGACCTAAAAAGCAAAAAAAAAAAAAAAAAAAAAGAGAGAGAGAGAGAGATGAGTGAAAAGAATGACCCTTTGCTAAACATCTTTGCCCAGATCCACTCCTGGCTCTTCTCTATGCCTTGGGAGGCTGACCCCTGCAGATTTCATCTCCGGGGCTCCCTTGTCTGCTATTTTCCGGTGACATTTGTCCAACTGGAGATACCAGCAGGAGACAAACAGGTAGGAAGAGAGAGAGACGCTGAGGTATTTCTTCCCCAGCAGCTGCATTCCTCATGCCTGCTGGCCCATCTTCCTGGTGCCAGGTCTCACGGGGCACTGGGAGCACCGTTTCCTCTGCCTGTCCCCTCAGCCCTAAGGATGGTAGTGGTCCCCACATCACGAGTATGCGAGTGCGTGAGCCTCTCTTACGTGTGCCTTTGACCCTTCCAGCACCGTGGTAAGTAGCCCCTTCATTGGGTCCGCAGTGATACACACGGCTGGGATTCAAATCCAGTCTAGAGAATTCCAGCGTCACTGCACCACAGACAGTTTTCCTTTAACTACGTTTTAGCAATGTATTATTGGAAGATAGTCTATGAATTTGGCTTTACAGTTTTCTCAGGAGAAGTGATAATAATAAAAATAAAATGTATATGGATATAAAGAAAGGAGGAGGAGGGAGTGGGAGAGAGGGGAAAAGAGAGAGGTTGAATACACGTTTCACGTTTCCTTATCTGTTAATATTTGATTAGCCCAATGGCCTTACGTGTGGGCTGGAAAAAAATAATTCTATCTGATTTTCAAAGACAAGGGAACTGGAGCTGAGTTTATCTTACAACAGAACCAAAACTATAACCCCAGACTACAGGTTCTGTATTCCTTCTCCTTTGTACATTCATGAGTGTTATAAGAAAAAAAAAAATGGTGATTAACCGGTGGCTCGGTTAACTACCTAAACTATATCAATTTTTGTTATGGTGTATGCCTAAGTAATGTCTAAGGAATGATGCTATTCTCGATTTACTGCTTCTAAAGAGATATGTGCATAGCCAGGAATTTAAAAAATCCTGGTGCATCAGCGAATATCGTGCATGAACAGTCTGTAATTCATTCCTGATACGGTTTTGTGTTTCTGTGCCCTAATCACTAGAAAATGAAATCTCTACATATTTAATCCCAGGAAGAATTTTTTATCTAGTATGCTAGAAAACAAGGGCCCATGGAAATATGTAATGATGGCTTTGCAAATTATTCAAAGCGTGAGCTTTCTCATGTCACTGGTTGGGAGGCGAGAGAGCTCAAGAACAGGGCTTCAAAGGAGTCAGACAAGAGCGAAGGGAAAGGACTTCAGCTTGCATTGGGCCTGGGACTTGACAGGTACTTGATTCATGTGTGATGAATGATTTTTAAGCTGCCAATGTATCTCATGGGTGGAGGGTGTCTGATTTGGTTTAATGATAATGGCCAGTATTAATTGAGCAATTACTCCTGTCACATACTTGGCGTGAGATAATATATCTTATTTAATTCCCCCAAGAAGCCTATGAAACAGGTAGAAGAATTGCTGCTGATCTCCAGATGAGAAAACTGAGGCTCAAGGTAAATAATTCAGTGAACGCTATGCCTTGAATTCGGATCCAAACCTAATTCATGATTCCAGATTCCAGATTCTAGAGTTTCATGCTCTTCACCATTAAACTACACTGCTTCCTTCCCTGGAGTCACACCTCCTCAGTAAGTGTCAGCTATTATTACTACTGCTGCTGTTGTCGTCATTATTATTAAGTCAAGTAACAGAGCAAGTAAATGATATGTTGTTAGAGAGCTTTAAATATGTGGTTAACATAAAGTTAGAAAAGGAAGCGTTCACGTCATGGCTCAGTGGTTAACAAATCTGACTAAGAACCATGAGGTTGCTGGTTCGATCCCTGGCCTTGCTCAGTAGGTTAAGGATCCAGCGTTGCTGTGAGCTGTGGTGTAGGCCATCGGCTATAGCTCTGATTAGACCCCTAGCCTGGGAACCTCTGTATGCTACGGGAGCAGCCCTAGAAAAGACCAACAAAAAAAAAGTTAGAAAAGGTGAGTCTATGAGAAAAAGAATGTATATATACATATGACTGGGTCACTTTGCTGTTAAATCAACTCTGGTTTAATAAGCAAAAATGTCAATTAAAGTATGAATCAATAAGTAAATATCTAGGAGCTCCCATTGAGGCTCAGTGGTTAACAAATCTGAATAGCATCCGTGAAGACACAGGTTCGATCCCTGGCCTTGCTCAGTGAGTTAAGGATCCAGCATTGCCATGAGCTGTGGTATAGGTCACAGACTTGGCTCGAATCTCACGTTGCTGTGGCTGTGGTGTAGGCCAGCAGCTACAGCTCCGATTTGACCCCCAGCCTGGGAACCTCCATATGCCGAGGGTGCGGCACTAAAAAGCAAAATAAGTAAATAAATAAATATCTTAAAAAAGAAGAAGAAAATGTAACCCTTCCCTCCTCTTTCCTAAGCAATTCGAGGGCTGACTCACTCTTCTCCTCCCTCTCATCTCTCCTCTCTAGACTTTCGGGGAGAGGGGAGAAAGTTAAAGGGAGCAGGGACAGAAAAGCCAAGAAAAAAACAGAATGGAGTATATTCCACTGCTTCTTAGGTTGAGACCTTGCAACCTTTGAACACAAAAGTGCCTACTTTTAAAAAAGACAAACCCCATTCAAGTGCAATTTAAGCTCAGTGGACTGATTTCTGAACACAGGGTAGCAGACATATTGGGATCCTTATCCACTAGGCCACCAGGGAACTCCCCAAATGCCATATTCTATAGTGCTAAGTACTTTACATGTGTGTTTTCAGTTATCATTAGCAACTGCTTAGCATGGTAGAGTTTAAATTATATACTTTTAACTTTGCTTTTACAACACATTGTTGGCATTATTTGTGATCTGTACAGTAGTGTCACTTGTGAATGTTATTCTTTTTAAAAATTTTTTTACCTTTTGTCTTTTTAGGGCAGCACTGAGGCATGTGGAGGTTCCCAGGCTAGGGGTCCAATTGGAGCTGTAGCTGCCGGCCTACACCACAGCCACAGCAATGCCAAATCTGAGCCATGTCTGCGACCTACATCACAGCTCACAGCAATGCTGGATCCTCAACCCACTGAGCAAGGCCAGGGATCGAGCCCAAGTCCTCATGGATACAAGTTGGGTTCATTAACCACTAAGCCACGATGGGAACTCCGTGAACGTTATTCTTTGGGAATAAAACTCATTCCCCATTCCCCATGTCCTTGTAAAGGAACTTTCTTAGAAAATCATCTCTGGCCTCTCTTTCTCACCCCTTCCTTCCTGTGAGGATTTTTCTAATTAAGTTTGGAAGAATGAAGTGGGCAGGCTTGTCTCAAACTCTTCCTCCCTCTTCTCCCTGGAGCCCGCCAGACTGCATATAAGGTGTTTTCTCATGTTATCCTCTGCCCTATCAGGGCAGACTCTGCCTCTGCCAGGCAGGTCTGCTGCTTTGGGGGAGCCAGGGCCGTGTATTGTTGGAGGATGGATTAGCACGTGCATGTGGACACACTTAAGCCATGTTGTCCAAATAAGTTTGTCAGAATCAAGACATATCTTGAGCTCCCTGCCAAATTCCTCTGCCTACCTCTCAGTTGACTGTGAAAACATGAAGGTTAAGGGAATGCCACTTATTACCCTCAAATCCCAATAGCACTTCTCATGGGAGTAGTCCTGAAGGACAAGGACGCTCAGCTTTCTGCAGTCTGCATTATCACGGGGTTCCAAGCTCTTGCGAGCTCGGAGTTGGGTCTACCTAACTCCCGGCTGTGTCATCCTGGTTGGACAAGCCATCTAACCTCTCATTCTCCTTTCTTTATCTGTAAGATGGCGCTGCAACAGTATTAATGTCATGCACAATGAAGATTAAAGATTAAGTACTGCGCTTAGCACAGCATCGGCTCAGTAACTGCCAGCTAAGACCTCATCACGGCTGCCTTGTACCACCGCTAAGGACTGCCTGCATCGCCAGTGTTTCTATTCCTCATTTTCAAAACCAGGAACACCAGGAAAAATACTTTGGAAGAAAAAAGAAGAAAGTACAAAAGATCAGCGCGTGGAAATCAAAGCAATGTGTTAAGAGTATTTCCTGGGGAGTTCCGGTTGTGGCGCAGTGGTTAACGAATCCGACTAGGAACCATGAGGTGGCAGGTTCAATCCCTGACCTTGCTCAGTAGATTAAGGATCGGGCATTGCCATGAGCTGTGGGTAGCAGATGTGGCTAGGATCCCGAGTTGCTGTGGCTCTGGTGTAGGCTGGAGGCTGCAGCTCCGATTGGACCCCTAGCCTGGGAACCTCCATATGCTGTGGGAGCAGCCCTAGAAAAGGCAAAAAGACCAAAAAAAAAAAAAAAGGTATTTCCTGGCATTTGGGTACTATGAGAGAGACCAAAGAAACTTACTCGTCATTCCCAAAGTGGGTCACGACAAAGTCCACCAGTCTGTCGGAAATGGTGACAGTCAGCGTGATGGCTGGTGCAATCTCGCCCTCTGGTGACGGAAGAAGGTGATGCTCCGATTTCACAATCGGGTATCTTGACAAAACCATAATCCTGCATTGGAAAGGAAAGAAATGCGTGCATCATTATCATCCCCCCATATCATACAGACAGAGCTAAGAATATGCGTTCAGGAGGGATGAGGCACACTTAAAGCATCCTGCTGGGGGGCCCTGAGAGCAATACCCTACTGGAGACGTATGTGGCAGTCAGCTGGACAATTCACTGCATCTGGGCTATTCGTCATGTCTTGCTGTGTCACTAAGCACAACGTTATCAATGCTGTCTAATAAGTGCCATGGAAACATGAAAAAGGTAGAACTTCTACAAGCTCCATCTTATTTTATTTTATTTTATTTTTTTTATTTTTTAGGGCCATATGGAAGCTCCCAGGCTAGGGGTCGAATTAGAACTGTAGCTGCTTGCCCTTCATCAGAGCCATGGCAATGCCAGATCCTACACCACAGCTCACAGCAACACTGGATCTTTAACCCACTGAGCAAGGCCTGGGATCGAACCCACATCCTCGTGGATATTAGTTGGGTTCATCACCTGCTGAGCCACAATGGGAACTCCATTTTAGTGGCGCTGTTACTCTGGCAACATAGCTGCCTGAACAATTCTAATATTAATCAACATATCTGGGAATGTACAAATCTTGCCAGCCAGGACACGATTTACAAAATTAGAAATTACAAATGGTCCAGTAAAGGCAGGAAAACATGTTGTACCTGACTCTAAGTCAAGGAACTACAAATGGAAAAGGTGATGAGAGCTCAGACCTAAGCCAGCCCCACCTCCCTGGTTGCATGCACTCTGCCTCTGACCCCCCTGAGGTTCCTCTGACAGAACCACCTCCAAAGTGATGATCCCTGAAGGTACATGTCCAGCCTGTACGGTCCCACTCGGCCTCCAGGCCACAGACTACTGCTTACTGGATGTTGCTGGGCTGTTCAGGGGCATCTCCAAATTAGTACAAGCCTGCTGCTGGGATGGTCATTCCTATACCAGTAAATGGCATTGTCCCCTTTCAGGGACTCAGGTAAGAAACCAAGATGTTGGAGTTCCCATCATGGCTCAGCAGAAATGAATCCGACTAGGATCCATGAGGATGCAGGTTCGATCCCTGGCCTTGCTCAGTGGGTTAAGGATCCAGCATTGCTGTGAGCTGCAGTGTAGGTCGCAGGCTCAGTGGGTTAAGGATCCAGTGTTGCTGTGAGCTGCAGTGTAGGTACAGATACAGCTCAGATCCCGAGTAGCTGTGGCTCTGGTGTAGGTCAGAGGCTACAGCTCCAATTCGACTCCTAACCTGGGAACCTCCAGATGCCGCAGGTATGGCCCTAAAAAGACAAAAAAACAAACAACAACAACAAAAAAAAACACAAAACTGAGATGCTGCCCTCATTACTTGAAGGCCCCTGACCTCTAAATCATTGGTGAGTCCTGTCAGTTCTGTTCTAACAGTTCCCGAGTTTGCCCCTTCTCTCCATCCACGGCTCCCACTGTCATTTCTCACCTGTGCTAGTGCCTTTACCTCATTACCTGTCTCCCAGCTCCCAGTCTTGCCCCCAACAACCTGTTCTTCTAGGAACAGCCAGAACAATCTTTCAGAAAGGTGCATCAGATCAGACTGCTCCTTTGCTTAAAATCCTCCAAAAGGAGTTCCCGTTGTGGCTCAGCAGGTTAAGAACTGGACCTAGTGTCCATAAGGATGCGGATTTGATCCTTGGCCTTGCTCAGTGGGTTAAGGATCCAGCATGGCTGTGAGCTGCGTTGTAGGTTGCAGATGCATCTCAGATCCTGAGTTGCTGTGGCTGTGGTATAGGCCGGCCATTGCAGCTTCTATTACACCCCTAGCCTGGGAACTTCCATATGCCACAGGTGCAGCCCTAAAAAGACAAAAAAAAATCCTCCAACGGTTTCCCATGAAAACTAAAGTAAATTGAGAGTTCCCTGGTTGTTCAGCAGGTTAAAGATCTAGCATTGTCACTGCAGACGCTTGGGTTGCTGCTGTGGCTCAGGTTCAATCCCTGCTCCAGGTGCGGCCAATAAATAAATAAATAAACGCATAAATAAAATCTCTTTTAAAAAGTAAAATTGGAGTTCCCGTTGTGGCTCAGCAGTTAGTGAACCCAACTAGTATCCATAAGGATGCGAATTCCATCCCTGGCCTCACCTGGTGGGTTGGGAATCCAGGGTTGCTGTGAGCTGTGGCGTAGGTAACAGGTGGGGCTCAGATCCTGCGTTGCTGTGGCTGTGGTATAGGCCAGCAGTCATAGCTCCGATTTGACCCCCCTAGCCTGGGAACTTTCATGTGCTGTGAGTGCGGCCCTAAAAAGACAAAAGAAAAAAAAGTAAAATCAAATTAAATCAGTTCTAAGCATGGCTTAAGGGGCCCTTGAGATCAGGGCCAGGTGGCCCTGAGATCAAGCTCAGGTGGCCAGCCTTGACCACATTTCTCACTGGTCCCCCCACAGTCCCTGCTCTCAGGCACACCAAGCTTGATCCTGCCTCAGGTCGTTACCCTGGCTCCTCCCTGGCTGGTCCTGCATCCTCCTCATCATGACGACACAGCAGAGAGACCTTCCTGACCATACATACCACCTACAGCAGCATCCACCACCCGCCCTGCCCATCAGGCCACTCCTTTTCTACCCCAGCACTTGCCACTCTCTCATATGATTTTATTTATTTCTATGCATACATGATTATTTTCTGTCTCTTCACCTAGAATAGAAGCTCCAGAGCAGACACGTTTAGTACTGTAACCTCAGCTATCCTATACTGAATGGCTGATAATAGTGAAGAATTAAAAATATCCAGCAACAGGGAAACCATTAAAACAATGATGGAACCTACATATCCTCAGCACCTCCTCAACACCCCCACCCCCAAGAAGCACCACTGGGATGTATTCATTCATTGGATTAAGGTATAACAATATCAAGTTTCTACTCTGAGCCTATGCGGCCTAGTCTTTCAGGGATATTTTCAGGATTAATTCCCAAAGGACACTCACCCCCAAGTGTGGTCCCTTGTGCTTGGGCCAAAGTCAGTATAAAAACCCAACTTCTCTCCTAACCACATAGTCAAGTCATTGTTCCCAATATAGGGCTTAGACGCATCGCTCTCCAAAATGGTTATGAAATCTGCACCTGTTCAGGAGTTAAAAAAAAAAAAAATGGACGTGGTGATTAACCACGGCAATGCACAAACAACAAGCCAAGCTTAATTCTTTAACCCTTTGCCTTTACTCATAAATCAAAAACCAAAGTAATTCCTAATGAGTTACTAAAGTGAACTAGTTCAAAGTTCTCCTGAGGTGCAGTGGGTTAAGGATGTGGCGTTGTCACTGCAGGAGCTTGGGTCGCTGCTATTGTGTAGGTTTCATCCCTGACCCTGGAACTTTATATGCTGTGGTCACAGCCAAAAAATAAATAAATAAATTAAGTGAACTGTTTCAAATCTCAGTTATAAAGAAATTTTACCATATTTAGAATGTGATTAAAACATGGGACACCTTGAGGCATGCAGGAAAGGATAAAAGCGTAATCTTTTTTTTTTTTTTGTCTTTTTGCCATTTCTTGGGCCGCTCCCTCGGCATATGAAGGTTCCCAGGCTAGGGGTCCAATCGGAGCTGTAGCCGCCAGCCTATGCCAGAGCCACAGCAACGCAGGATCCGAGCCGCATCTGCAACCTACACCACAGCTCACGGCAAAGCCAGATCCTTAACCCACTGAGCAAGGCCAGGAATCGAACCCACAACCTCATGGTTCCTAGTCGGATTCGTTAACCACCTCACCACGACGGGAACTCCAAAAGCGTAACTTTTTTGCTTTTTCTTTCCTTTTTTTTTTTCCTGCTTTTTTGGGCCATATCTATGGCATATGGAAGTTCCCAGGCTAGGGGTCAAGTCGGAGCTACAGCTGCCAACCTACGCCAGAGCCACAGTCAATGCCAGATCCAAGCCAAGTCTGCAACCTACACCACAGCTCACTGAAATGCTGGATTCTTAACCCACTGATCGATTTCAGGGATCAAACCCTCATCCTCATGGATACTAGTCGGGCTGCTTTCCACTGAGCCACAATGGGAACTCCCAGAACTTTTCTAAATTTTCAAATATTAACATCTTTCCGGGGAGTTCCCATCGTGGCGCAGTGGTTAACGAATCCGACTAGGAACCATGAGGTTGCGGGTTCGGTCCCTGCCCTTGCTCAGTGGGTTAACGATCTGGCGTTGCCGTGAGCTGTGGTGTAGGTTGCAGATGCGGCTCGGATCCCACGTTGCTGTGGCTCTGGCGTAGGCCGGTGGCTACAGCTCCAATTCAACCCCTAGCCTGGGAACCTCCATATGCCGCGGGAGCGGCCCAAGAAATAGCAACAACAACAACAAAAATAAATAAATAAATAAATAAATAATATCTTTCCCAAATTTTCAAATAAGTGTAATGCCTTATTTGAATGCCTTATGTTGCTTAATGCCACAAACATCCAATTTTTAATGTTCAGAAGCCACAGAGTGGTGTACGACAGTGTTTTATTCCTAGGCGAACACCTCCATGGTGCTGGCACAGAAGTACATTTATTCAGATACCTTGCCCCAGAGGCCTGTAATCAGGACTAAAGGACTAAGGACCAAAGACGTTTCTTTTTTTTTTCTTTTTTTTTTTTGTCTTTTGTTGTTGTTATTGTTGTTGTTGTTGTTGTTGCTATTTCTTGGGCCACTCCCGCAGCATATGGAGGTTCCCAGGCTAGGGGTTGAATCAGAGCTGTAGCCACCGGCCTACGCCAGAGCCACAGCAATGCGGGATCCGAGCCACGTCTGCGACCTACACCACAGCTCTCGGCAACGCCGGATCGTTAACCCACTGAGTAAGGGCAGGGACCGAACCCGCAACCTCATGGTTCCTAGTCGGATTCGTTAACCACTGCGCCACGACAGGAACTCCCAAAGACGTTTCTTAATGGCATTAGAATTGGACTCTCGGCTATTTCTTAGGAGATATGCTTATCATCAGGAATAACTAGAACCGTTCATCCCTCTAAGTACCTTGCTCCATGCAGCATGCAGCTGATCTAAAAAAACCAAACACCCACGTATTTTAAAGGATACTTCGTAAGAAGATGAGCACACCAGGGCATGGAATCAAATAAAATTGGCCCCCAGGCTCTTAAAAGCAATTTGCTTTGTAAATGAGCATCACTCCAACCCAGTCTGCCTTTTAACCTGACAGTGTTCTGGTCCCCAACGGTGGGTTCCCAAGTGATAGGAACCACCAGAAGGAGCATCTCCAAGAGCAAAAGCATGACAAGAATCCCCTGCAGAGACCCTGTATGAGACTTTGTTTCCAATCAACTGAATGAATTGCTCTCAGGTAAAACACAGATGTGCTTATAGAAGCTTCATCCTCCTGCAGCTGCCCTGGAGAGTCAGCCTTTTTAAGAGATTAGTTTACGACCCACAACCCTCCCCCCCCCTTTTTTTCTTTTTTAGCTGCCATGTGACATATGGAGTTCCCAGGCCAGGGATCAGATCTGAGCCACGGTTGCATCCTAAGCCACAGCTGCAGCAGCACTAGATCCTTAACCCACTGCACGGGGCCAGGGATCAAACCCGTGTCCTGGTACTCCCAAGATAACACCGATCCTTTTGCACCATGGGGGATCTCCCTTACTCCTATTACTGATGATTTTGTTCAAAATAAAAGTTAACAATAGCAGTTGCTCAAAACCTGGAACTAGGAATTCCCTGTGGGCTCCGTGGAATAAGGATCTGGCATTGTCACCGCTGTGGCTTAGGTCGCTGCTGTTCTATCCCTGGCCTGGAAATTTCTGTATGCCACAGGCTTGGTCAAAAACAAACAAACAAAAAAACGCTGGAAGTAATTCCAGTAAGACTTACCTGTTTGATTGAGCAGTTGAGCTGATCTTTCTAGATTAGACCATCCGTCATTGTCGAAGCCAAATCTGAAAGGCCAGATGGCGGCAGAGACCTCTGTGGTTGGTGCCTGAAGAATTGTTTTAATGATAATTTAGGATGATTGAACAAGAGCAGTTCAGTGACCCACTTCTCTCTACCTCTCTCTGAAAAAATTCAGCAAAGGAATTTTTTAGGCATTTGCCCACACTCAACACATAATAATAAAGAAGTATTTGCTAGCTGGCAGTATCACAATAAATCTGCAAATTTCTAGCTTAGGCTTGGGAGTTAGGAGAAATGTTTGGAAAGTATTTAAAATAAGCATTGTTTGTAACAGCAAAAAAAAAATTTAGAAGCAACCTGGATATTGTTTCAATAGGAAAAATAGGAAAATGAATTTTAAAAATGACCATACACATAATGGAATACTATACAGCCCTAATAAATGAGTTAGGGCTACATATTTCCACATGGGTGAATCTCACCAAGATGATTTTAAATAAAAATTAAGTTGCAAAATATATATATCATATGCTATTAACAGAAAGTTAAAACATGAAAAAAAAATATCGCCGAGGTACATGTCATGTGTAGTAACAACACCCAAAAATGCATGAAAATGATAAATAGCGTGTGCAGGGTAGGAGTTACTCTTGTGTCAGAGAAGAATGAGATCACGGAGGGATACACAGTCCTTGAGCATATTTGTAGAGTGGTCTCTCACTTCTAAGTTATATAGGGTGTTACTTTCCACCACACTGGCAAGGCCAAGGTTCAAGAGCCCAGAACCCTCCAAAAGTTCCTCTTGAGTCCGTGGGCCCAGTTAGAGAAGACAGTGCCCAGCCCTAACCTTCCATTTCAAACTAGTACCAACGGGTCAACAACAGGGATCCTGCGAAAGAGTACGGCTAGATTAGAACAACTCCAACTCCAACTGAAAAAAACAGCTCCAAGTGGACCATACACGTTGAGGTTGAGAGAGAGGTAAGCACCACCTCTTGGCATAAGAGGGCCACCACTTAACCGAAACAGCTCCATATGCAACAGCAGTGAGCTGGACATCTTATCTCTACAGAAAGATCACTCCATTTAGTGAAATACCTTGCAAAAAGAAGGCAACCATCAACACAGACTTCAAGAAACATGATTATATTCATCAAGTGGTACCCTCTCACGGACCTACACACCTATGATTCACTCTGGCTCTCATCCCTCCAAAATCTGTTATTCCCACGTCATAAAGGCCACCACCATCCATCAGTTGCTCAAGCCCCAAACAGAAGTCATCCTTGATTCCTTCCTTCTCCTCACCTACCAACATATAATTCATCAGCAAATCCTATCATCTCTACTCTCAAAATATATTCTTTTTTTTTTTTTTTGTCTTTTTGCCATTTTCTTGGGCCATTCCCGCGGCATATAGAGGTTCCCAGACTAGGGGTCGAATAGGAGCTGCAGCACCGGCCTACGCCAGAGCCACAGCAACTCGGGATCTGAGCCGAGTCTGCGACCTACACCACAGCTCACGGCAACACCAGATCCTTAACCCACTGAGCAAGGCCAGGGATCAAACCCGCAAACTCATGGTTCCTAGTCAGATTCGTTAACCACTGCACCATGACGGGAACTCCTCGAAATATATTCTAAGTCTATCCACTCCTCTCCAAATCCAGGGCCATGGCACCTACCCAAAGGTGTCTCTCTCCTGGACAAGTGAAAAGGCCTCAGGACCCATCTCCCTGCTCCCACTCTACAATCCACTCTTCATGGAGCAGCCAAATTGATGTATATCATGTGTCTTTATGCTCCTGTTTGAAGTATTCTGTTGGCTTTCATTGAAAAAAAAAATCAAATCAGAACTCACTTCTGTGCTCCGTAGGCCCTAAATGAGGGGAGCCCCCAGTCTCCCCATCCTCATCATCCCCCACTCTTCCTCTGCTCACTAGGCTTCAGCCACACTGTTCACCTTGTGCTCCTCAAACACACCCAGCCCGTACCCTTTCCACTCTGCCTGAGTCCTTTACTCATACCTTTCAGAATGACTGGCTCTCTCTCTGCTTTCAATTTTCAATGCAAATGTCACATCCTCAGAGCAGACTTCTCCAACCACCCAGAGCCAGTTACGCTCTACTCCACACTCTTATTTGCTTCAGAGTAGCCTGATCTACAGTGATATCCTTGGGAGTTCCCGCTATGGTGCAGTGGGTTAAGAATCCAACTGCAGCGGCTCTGGTTGCTGCATAGGCTCAGGTTCGATCCCTGGATGGGCACAGTGGGCTAAAGCATCTGGCATTGCTGCCGCTGCAGTGTAGGTCACAGCTCGGATTCCATTCCTGGCCCAGGAACTTCCATATGCCATGGGTGCAGCCATAAAAAATAATAATCAGGAGTTCCCGTCGTGGCACAGTGGTTAACAAATCCAAATAGGAACCATGAGGTTGTGGGTTCGATCCCTGGCCTTGCTCAGTGGGTTAAGGATCCAGCGTTGCTGTGAGCTGTGGTGTAGATCGCAAATGCAGCTCTGATCCGGGGTTGCTGTGGCTCTGGGGTAGGCCGGCGGCTACAGCTCTGATTAGACCCCTAGCCTGGGAACCTCCATATGCCACAGGAGCGGCCCTAGAAAAGGCAAGAAAAAAAAAAAAGACCAAAAAAATCATCATCATCATCATAAAAAAGTGATATTCTTTATTTACTTATTCTTCTGAGTATTAGCTTTCTCTCCTGCTAGAATGTAAACTCCCTGAGGACAGGGATCTTCTCCAATTTGTTTACCTCTGTATCCCTGATGCCAGGCACACAAAAGACAGTCAATAAGTATTAATTGAATGACATTCATTTATCACATGAAGGAATGAATGAATGAACAAATAAACAAAATAATAGGTATTAAATCTAAATGAAACGACTCCTTTTTAAAAGAATCCCTGGCGGATATTAGGGATCTTCTTCTGACTAACATTGCAATAATAACTAATAATAAGAGGGCAAAGGAAAGAGACTCTGTAATGAATTAATTACTTTTTAAGAAATAGTTACTGAGTTCTGGATATGTGCCAAGTATTCTGTGCAGTGCTGGAAGTACAGAGGGAAACAAGACAAGCCTGGGCTCCATCCTCATTAGAGCTGTTTAATTAATAGGAAAAAAAGGGCCTAGTAATGCAGACTGCTAAAACTCAGAATTCACCACCAAAGGCTGTTGTAGCCAAACTGTAATTCTGACTGCATTATGAAACATATCAAACTTTTTATCACGGCAGATGGAAAGCACAACATTGCAATGACTTACTCTTGCTTTTGCCTACCTACCTAGAAGCAAAAGGGACAATAAGACATTTTAAACTGCAATCGAGGAGTCCCTGTTGTGGCTCAGTGGGTTAAGAACCCAATTAGTATCCACGAGGATGAGGGTTTGATCCCTGGCCCTGCTCAGTGGTTTGAGGATCCAGCATCACTGTGAACTGCGGTATAGGTTGCAGATGTGGCTTGGATCTGGCATTGCTATGGCTGTGGTGTAGCCCAGCAGCTGTACCTCTGATTTGACCTCTAGCCTGGGAACTTCCATATGCCAAAGATTTGGCCATAAAAAGAAAAAAAAAAAAAACTGCAGACAAGATGGGAAAGGAAGAGATGAGAAAAATTCCATGATCTATCAACACCGAGCTACCCATAATCTACAATGATCCAAGAATTATCTGTAAGATTTTTCTTAAAAGAATCTCATACTGTTGCTTTCAGAAATACCTACCAAACAGTACAAAGAAGCCCATTATAAAATAGTTTATGTCGTGGCTCAGTGGTTAATGAACCCGACTAATAACCATCAGATTGTGGGTTCGATCCTTGGCCTCACTGAGTGGGTTAAGGATCCAGCATTGCTGTGAACTGCGGTGTAGGTTGCAGATGCAGCTCAGATCCCGTGTTGCTGTGGCTGTGGCATAGGCTGGCAGCTGCAGCTCCAATTTGACCCCTAGCCTGGGAACTTCCATGTGCCATGAGTGTGGCCCTAAAAAAGACAAAAAAAATAAATTAATAAAATAAAGTAAAATAGTTCCTTATTTCATAGTTTGGATGTGTTAAATCACTGAATGACAAAAATAACTTCATACAACAAAATCATGAGCCATTTACCTCTAACATGGGTTTACCCTGCCCCAAGAATCCAGCTTCATCAAATAATCCCACTATGCTGTCAGCCTGTGACTTAAAGGTTAAAGAGATGGGATCCAGGGCTCTGAAGTCCTTAGACTCTGGTCTAGGGTTCAGGCATAATGGTGAAGTGTACAAATGTACATACATATATGTAATATAAAATTCCATATGAAAACTTTTAATTACTTACCCCTTTTCCCAATTTCTTCTCGTAGGCTTTAAGCCGTAGTCCTAATCCCAACAACCCCACGCCAACAAGCAGCCACAAAACTAAACAAACAAACAAAAAGAAATAATTATTTAGAAGAAAGTAAGTTTGGGTTTTAAAAAATAATTTCTATGCAATTATTGCATTTATTAGCCAAGGGTATTATGTAAAGGGGAAATCTCTAGTTCCTGGGTTAATTTTCATGTATGACATGCATATATATTACCCACACTCAAAACTCAGGTTTCAAAGAATCTTCCTTAAAAATGTTCCAAGGAGTTCCCATTGTGGCGCAGTGGAAATGAATCCAACTAGTATCCATGAGGATGTGGGTTCGATCCCTGGCCTTGCTCAGTGAGTCAGAGCCATGAGCTGTGGTGTAGGTCACAGACATGACTTGGAACCTGTGTTGCTGTGGCTGTGGTGCAGGCTGGCAGCTGTAGCTTCAATTTGACCCCAGCCTGGGAACTTCCACATGCTGTGGCTGTGGCCCTAAACAAACAAACAAAATTTCCAAGAACCATGAACTAAATTAAAAATAAATCATAAATATATACAAGGAATAATATATAAGAAAACAAGTCTCTACAAGGAGAGTGCAAAAATAGTCTGCAGAATCAAGCCCCAAATACTTCAGCTATTTAAATTTTTAGAATCAGCGAATACAATAAGCATGCTTAACATGTTTAGAAAAATAAAAGAGATTATTCAATAAGATAACTAAGGAGCAATGCCAAGTAGTTATGCTGCAGGCCCCACTTATGATGGAGCATGATAATGTGAGAAAAAAGAATGTATACATGTGTGTGTGACTGGGTCACTTTGCTGTACAGTAGAAAATTGACAGAACACTGTAAACCAGCTATAAGTGAAAAAATAAAAATCATTATAAAAAAAGATAGCTAAGGAATGTGAGATTAAATTAATGGGCAGGAGAATTTGTAAAGACGTTAAGCAGACTTCTAGAAATACAATTATATAATAATTATAACAATTGAAATTAGACACTCAGTGGACAAGATAAAAAGCAGATTGGGCAAAACTGAATAGAGAAAAATTGTAAGGGGCAGCTTAAAAACAACGATGGAGAATATGCAAGAGGTGAAGAGACATGAAGAAGAGAATAAAAAGATCCAACACATGTCTAACTGGAGCCAACAAGGAGAGAAGAGAAAGAATGAGAAGGGGGCACTATTTGCAGAAATAGTGCTGAAACTTTTCCACAACTTAAAAAAAAAAAAAATGACTCTCCAGATTCAGAAAGCCCAAACACTCCCAAGTAAGGAAGGGGCTGGATCCACAATCAGATACCCCACAGTGAAACTCCAGAACACTGAAACAAAGAGAAATACTGAGCTTCCAAAGAGAAAAGACAGCGTAGCTTCAAAAGAGCAAAGAATGGACTTCCGGCTGACTTCTCAAATGCAAAAATGGAAGTCAGCTAACAAGGGAAGAACATCTTGAATGTTCTGAGAAAAAAATAACCACCTAGCAAAAAAACAGAAATTATTGGTATAATTTCAAACCTAGAAAGAAGAGTGAGGAGGAGAAAAAAGACAAAGAAAACCCAATCAATGCAAAAGCAAGAAGAAGAGAGGAAAAATACACCTCGAGAAAGTAGAAAAGGCAAAAGCAAAATAAGATGATAGAAATAAATCATAATGCATGAGAAATCACTACAAAAATAGATTGCATTTTCAAGTTAAAGACAGACTGACACTCTAGAAAAGGCAAAACCGTGGAGACAGTAAGCAGATTGGTAGTTGCCAGTGTTTGGAGGAACGAGGAAAGGATGCATTGGCTGAGCACATGGGATGTTTACAACAGCGAAACCATTCTCTCTGATACTGTAATGATGGATCGATATCATCACACATTTGTCAAAACCCACAAAATGCATAAATGAAAAGAGTGAATTCCAAAGTAAACTGGGAACTTTGGTTAATAATACTGTATCAATGTGGGCTCATCAATTCTAACAAATGTACCACACTAATGTAAGAAGTTAGTGATGGTGGAAACTGAGCGGATGGGAGTGTGAGAGGGAGCGTATGGGAACGCTACACATTCTACTTAATGTTTCTGTACAATCTAAAACTGCTCTGAAAAGTAAAATCTATGAATTTTTTTTTTATCTTTTTGGGGCCAGCATATGGAGGTTCCCAGGCTAGGGGTTGAATCAGATGGAGCTACAGCCTCCAGCCTACACCACAGCCACAGCAACACAGGATCTGAGCAGCATCTGCGGCCTACACCACAGCTCACAGCAACGCAAGATCCTTAACCCACTAGGCAAGGCCAGGGAGTGAACCTGCATCCTCATGGATGCTAGTCAGATTCATTTCCACTGAGCCACGATGGGAACTCCTAAAGAATTGATAGCAGCAGTAGTAACAAAGACTGTCAAGACTGAAAACCAAAAGACAAAAGCTCCCCGATTCTGGTTTCAAGGGACACACCTGAAAGAAAAGAACATCCAAAAACACCTACATTAAAATTTTTACCCCTAAGAGTTTCTATCGTGGCACAGTGGAAACGAATCTGACTAGGAACCATGAAGTTTCGGGTTCGATCCCTGGCCTTGCTCAGTGGGTTAAGGATCTGGCGTTGCCGTGAGCTGTGGTATAGGTCGAAGACATGGCTTGGATCCCACGTTGCTGTGGCTGTGGTGTAGGCCGGTGGTTACAGCTCCGATTAGACCCCTAGCCCGGGAACATCCATATGCCATGGGTGCGGCCCTCAAAAAGACAAAAACACACACAAAAAAATTTTCCCCTAAATTTTTTTGGACATGCCCACAGCATGTGTAAGATCTGAGGCCAGGGATCAAACCCATGCCACAACAGTGGCCTGAGCCACAGCGGTGACAATGCCAGATCTTAAATCCACTAAGCCACCAGGGATCTCCCCCCAAAAGTTTAATCTAACCTTTTCAAATTATGATGGAACATACATAAAGGTGTTTATATAATGATCTTACTGCTTTATGACATTTCTTTTCAAAATATATTGCAATTTTTAGCTTCTTAATTGTTTTGTAGCTCTTTACACCTTAATATTCTGTCTTCTCTAGTAAAGCATCGAGTCACTGAAGGTGGAGACCAATTTTTACATGTCTTAGTATTCTACATAATACTCTACTACATAATACTACATAATTATATGTAATTAGGCCGCAATTTGTATCCTAAATATACTATCTGCAAATGTTACACATTCAATAAACATTTTATTTAATCTAGCATATTTTGAGATGAGTCAGATTAAATAGCAAACTAATTTCATGTTTGAGTTTCTAGTTCATCAACAGTCCAAACATTAATATTAAATCTAAGCTAGATATGAAACAAAATGAATACACAGGATATGTGGTTGAAATGACACAATATCAGAGATGTGCTCTAATGTATTTTACCAAAAAAAAAAAAAAAAAGAAGAAGAAGAAGAAGAAGAAGGAAGATAGGTGTTCATAACATTGGAGCTGAGTCGAAGGGTACATGAGGGTTTGTTAAACTCTTTAATTTCATATGTTTGAAAAATTATATTTACAATAAAATACTTTGAAAAATAAAGCAAAACTATACTCACAAAGTTTCACATATTTTTCACTCTTTCTGAAAAGCACCTTAGGCCTGTTTTTTGTTTGAAGAAGAGAGTCAAGGCTTTTCTTAGGACCAAATAACATATCTAGCCCAATAATTAGCATCACTGCCCCTGTTAAAAAGAAAGATGAATATATTACATTTCAATCCCCAAATCTTTCCAAAGGTAAATTCCGGGAGCCTGTATTTCATTTCAATGGACATTGGCTGAAAATTCAGTTTCTGAGTCATCTCTAGACCTCAGCAATTATTCCAGTATGACTTTTGATCAATTGGGATGAACATAAGAAACCAGCGTTTTAGAAAGTATGCTTTATATTAAAAGACCCCGGCCTTTTCCTAGGAAGAGGTTTCTTTTGATTTCCTGAGTGTTTCCTAGTTGTTAGGCTGGTAATGACATCAGTCACAGATTGTCGACTGTGCAAGGAACGGGGTGGGGGGAGGGGACAAGAGAAAGGAGCCTTCTGGACAGCGTGAGGGACACAGGCTTCTCCACTGCAGGGACCACGTGCACAGAGCTGAGGAGCACAAGAGCAGGATGTGTAGATCTTAACACGACAGTGTCTGTGGCAATAATTCTGCCCTGGAGTGTGGGTCCACAGAGAGGATGCATGCTCAAACTCACACTGCGCCGAGAAAGATGAGCTCAGCTGGGGTGCATTCCAATTTAGCTTATAGGTGAAGCCTACGTACTTGTAATGTTGTATTCAGTAAGATTGGAAACAGAGGCATGATCGAACAATAGAACCATTAGCGAATGTCAAGTAAAAGTTACACTTACATGCAAGGCTAACCCCCCTCCCTTAAAGTTATGTGTCATTTCCAGGAAATCGCAAGAAAAACCTACACAATACATCTGATCTCATACAGATTCTCTTCCATCTTTAGTCAAAGCTACTCCACATTACCGGCATTCCTTAGCTTTTGGAGCCTTAACAATATAATGTCACTCTTACGAAAAAGAATTCTTAGTTGTTTGAAGCTGTAATAAAGCACTATTACTGCAATCCCATAAGTATAGTGAGAAAGAACTCAAAATGCCCACCACCTATAATGTTCTAAAGAAAGAAACCGGAGTTCCTGTCATGGCTCAGTGGTTAACCAATCCAACTAGGAACCATGAGGTTGTGGGTTCGATCCCTGGCCTCGCTCAGTGGGTTAAGGATCCAGTTGCTATGACCTGTGGTGTAGGTCACAGACGAGGCTTGGATCCCACATTGCTGCGGCTCTGGTATAGGCTGGCGGCTATAGCTCCGATTCGACCCCTAGCCTGGGAACCTCCATATGCCACGGGTGCGACCCTAAAAAAAGACAAAAAAAAAGAAGAAGAAAGAAAGAAAGAAACATATGCTCAGAATGGCTCTTACTTTCCTGTGTTTGCTCCTCATGGCAGATCCCTAAGCAAGCTGGAGTAAGAGAAAAGCAGGGCACTGGACAGGAAGATAGAGCAGGACAGAGTACACACACCTGAAAGAAACCAGAAGAAACATGAAGTTTGCAAAGCCAAGATTATCTCAGAGGAAAAGCATCATTTATGTCTCTGATCAGATGACAGGTTGGATGTCTGCCAGAAACAGTAAATCCTCAAAAGCTATTTTAAAATATTTCACAGAATTTAAAAATATCTTTGGAGTTTCCACCATAGCTCAGCAGGTTAGGAATCCGACAAGTACCCATGAGGATGTGGATTTGATCCCTGGCCTCGCTCAGGGGATTAAGGATCTGGTGTTGCTGTGAGCTGCAGTGTTGGTCACAGATGCAGCTTGGATCTGGCATGGCTGTGGCTGTGGTGTAGGCTGGCAGCTGCAGCTCCGATTTGACCCCTGGACTGGGAACTTCCACATGCCATGGGCGTGGCCTTAAAAAGAAAAACAAATACCAAAACAAATACCCAATAAATGAAAAACAAATGAATATTTAAAAAATAAAAATATAAAAATATCTCTTCCAAATCAGCCCATCCTGACAGAAGTCTAGCTCGTGGAGTAGAAAAGTTTTTGTGAAAATGTACAGAGCGGCTGGAGGCATTCCAAAGGCACCTCTGGGCACTGCAGACCCTCAGACTTCTCGGCAGCACTCACCCCAACTGTAGGAGACTCCCTAAGTATTTGTCTAATCTGATAAGTGTGTTTCCTCGACTACACGGAAGCTCCAGGTGGGCAGAACCCCCACATCTCTTAAATCCTCCACACCTGGCACTGTGCCTGGACCACAGTAGGTGTACAATAATTTTTTGTCTTTTATGGCTGCACCCATGGCATATGGAGGTTCCCAGGCTAGGGGTCCAATCAGAGCTACAACTGCCAGCCTACGCCACAGCCACAGCAACATGGGATCCAAGCCGTGTCTGCAACCTCCACCACAGCTCAGGGCAATGCCGGATCCTTAACCCACAGCGAGGCCAGGGATCAAACCCGTAACCTCATGGATACTAGTTAGATTCGTTTCCACTGTGCCACAATGGGAACTCCAATTTTTTAATAAATAAATGAACAAGCTGAAAAAAATGATTGTGTGAACAAACAAGAACTGAATCCCCTCTTCACATACTTTGTCTCCCTGATTTTCTCAAAGATTTTGATCCTGGAGACATCTGACGTTTCACTTACACTAGAATGACAGGCAGCATTTAATATGCATATGTCTGGTATACAGCAGTAATTTCATTACTGCTGAAAGCTATTCCTGAAATATTAAACTGGGCTAAGTTCGTGAAGTTTTAACTTTGGTACCTGAGTTCATAACCACTGAAATGGAAAATACCTACTCCATGGTTTGAGAATTTTTCGGTTACATTAAATTTATACATGCAAAATATATCTTCGTTGGTAAAAACATGGTAAATAAAAACCATACATAAGATTCAGGGGAACTGGAGCTCCTGTTGTGGCTCAGTGGAAACAAATCTGACTAGTTAGTATCCATGAAGACACAGGTTTCAATCCGTGTCCTCCCTCAGTGGGTTAAAGATCCAGTGTTGCTGTGGTACAGGTTGTGGCTCAGATCTGGTGTTGCTGTGGCTATAGTGTAGGCTGGTGGCTACAGCTCTGATTCAACTCCTACCCTGAGAACCTCCACATACTGAGGGTGTGGCCCTAAAAAGACCAAAAAAAGATTCAAGGGAAGCAAAAAAGTCACACTTCCTATATATATTTGCAATATTTAATAAGCTAGCAATGTGGGCGTAGTGTCGTCGAGCACAGTGGTTAAAGAATCTGACTAGGAACCATGAGGTTGGGGGTTCCATCCCTGGACTTGCTCAGTGGGTTAAGGATCTGGTGTTGCTGTGAGCTGTGGTGTAGGCTGCAGATGTGACATGACTCAGATCCCGAGTTGCTGTGGCTGTGGTGTAGGCCAGTGTCTACAGCTCCGATTAGACCCCTAACCTGGGAACCTCCATGTGCCGCGGGAGCGGCCCTTAGAAAAGGCAAAAAGAAAAAAAAGAAAGAAAGAAAGAAAGGAAAAAAACAGCAATGTGGGCATCATATTCATATATCCTTTCCTAACATACCATATAATACAAGTGTTACATAGTATCTCTTTTCTATGCTATGATGGATTAAACTTGGTTTTTTCATAGCTATTCACTTTGAAGTTCTTTGCAGTTATAAATATTACTGAAACTCATTAACGAATTAAGAAATTTCTTTTTAAATAAAGTCATTGTTACCTCCCACTCCTTTGTATCATACAAGCTATTAAAAATTTATTCACATCAGCAAACCAAAAACAATTTCTTTTTAAACAGTAATTTAGACATTTCTCCGGTTTTTCTTTTAAATCAAAAGAGTTTACTTTGACCATGATGGAAAAAAAATATAAAAAGAATGTATGTGTGTATAATTGAGTCACTTTGCTATATAGCAGAAATTGGCAGAACGCTATAATCAACCACACTTTAATTTAAAAAAAAAACTATTTAAACAGTTTATTTTAATAAGAAAGGCAAGAACACCCTATCTATATAAATCCACCATGTAAAGTGCTAAATCCTAGTTAGTCCTGAAGGGTATTTCTGAGTAGTTACCTTTCAAATGTACTCACCCAAAAGCACATCAGATCTTTCTCTAGCATACACACCTCCTGGGACAAATTTAAAAGCTGTGCACCAAGCACAGAAGAATATTTCTAGAAGATAAAATATCATAGCAGTGGTCATGGCTTTCCCAGGGCTTGACCCTGAGCTAATAAGGTGTCCAAGCACTTGAGGCCACACAGATGCCGTGAAGACAGCGAGCACACAGCCAGAGACAGCGGCTGCCCACGTGGGCAGGTAAAGCAGACCCGCAGCCGAGGTTGCTCCTGTATGTGAGAGACAGAAAGAAAAAGAATCAGACGAGGAAGCAGTAATAGTCTCTTCCATTTTTCCTTAAAAGTTAAAAAAAAAAAAAAGGAATACTAAGCTTATAGGACAACCAATTTATAGCTATTTAGAGCCAGAAGGGAACTCAGGTCGCTACTGGTCCAATTTCTAGACCCATGGGAAACTAAGGTCTTAGCAAGGTTAAGATGCTTTGCTCAAGGTCACGCAGTTAGTTATGTGCGCAACTGGAGGTGGAAGGCGAGTCCAGGAAATCTCAGTCCAGTGCTATTTCTTTGGGAAGATCAGGGAGAGAGAAGGCATTTTCAGGTTATTTGTGTTAAGATCCTCATAGCAAAAGCTGAAGGAAAAAAAAAAAGGCAATTATCTGTAAGACCAAAAATATGTTAATTTAATTTAACCAGCTGGATCTAGGACAGTAAAAAAACATGTAGAATCAATGTGGTTTCTAGAAGTTTTTGTTTGTTTGTTTGTTTGTTTTTTTTGTCTTTTTGTCTTTCGAGGGCTGCCCCCATAGCATATGGAAGTTCCCTGGCTAGGTGTGGAATCGGAGCCACAGCTGCCAGCCTACACCACAGCCAGAGCCACACCAGATCCAAGCCACATCTGCGACCTACACCATAGCTCAAGGCAATGCCAGATCATTAACCCACTGAGCAGGATCGAACCTGCGTCTTTGTGGATGCTGGTCAGATTTGTTTCCACTGAGCCACAATAGGAACTGCTAGACTATTTTTGTTAAGAAACTTACTAACAGAGCATTAAATGTTTGCCCTGTATCCCACAAGATATAAGTTGATTTTCCCAACCACACAGTCCCAAAAGAAGCTGCGACTGAGGCAGCGTCTATAGACTCACACATGGCTTTACAGTTCTGCTGACAGGTCATTTGGTCACATGACAGTTTTGGGGGTACAGGGGCCAGGCAATCTGGTCTGCGGGAGATGCTAAGTCAATGTTTGCTAAGCTGTTGAGCCAAATCTGAGGAAATATAATGTTTCTCCACATTCCTATGAGATTGGCTTCAAGACAGCAGCATAGCAGGGTCTTACAGCTCCCCATTCTGGAGACAGCAATATAATACCTTTCCAGACAATATGACATTTTCTAGACATTAGACATGCCAATGTTGTATAAAAGTGACCCACCCTTCAAGAATGTCCACAGCAGACTCCTCACTGCCTGGGGCATGAATTCCAGGAAGCGGATCCAGCCAGCTTTCCCTCCATCAGTCAGTTCCTTTTGCACCACCCCAGGGCAATGCATGGGACTGCCTCGTCCTCCCCACGTTACTCAGATGGACAGAAGAACCAAATCCCAGGGCCCTCGATGACCCACAGATTTTTTTAACTCTGTAGTCAGACCCCCAACGTCTTAGATTCAACAATATCTATTTTAATAACAAAAACAATTTTTCATTTGGAAATAAACAAACATCAGGCCTACGCACTGTAGAAACTTTAAAAACAGAACAGTAATGAAGCAGTTAAGGATCACCTGATCCTGCTGTGGCTCAGCAGATTACGAACCCAACTAGTATCCATAAGGATGCAGGTTTGATCCCCGACCTTGCTCAGGGGGTTAAGGATCTGGCGTGTCTGTGGCTGTGGTGTAAGCCAGCAGCTGCAGCTCCTATTCGACCCCTGGTCTGGGAACTTCCATATGCTGCTGGTGCAGCTCTAAAAACGCAAGGAAAAAAAAAATCGCCTGCAACTGAGACAAGAAGATCATGGCTAATATTCCTAGGTATTTCCCATATGTCTTTTTGTGTATATACAGAAGTATTTTTACATAAATGGAATCATATCACATACTGAGGATTTTATTCTGTTTCTAACGGGACATTATATCAAGAATGTTTTTTCATGTTATGAATGTTTTTCTTCTGTTTAGGTACATAGACTATTTCCCTGGATAAATACACCACAACCATTTTCCCTTTTTTTTTTTTTTTTTTTTTTTGCCATACCCATGGTATGTGGAAGTTCCTGGACCAGGGACAGAACCTGCGCCACAGCTGTGACCTGCGCCAAGCTGTAGCAATGCCAGACCTGCTGCAACACAGGGGAACATGCGCAACTATTTTCCCACTGGCCATTCAGGAAGCTTCTGACACTGTGAGGAACATCTTTCTTTGTCAATTAATCTCTTACTACATCTCTGATCATTTCCTTAAAATAATTCTTAAAAGATTTTCTGAGAGTTCCCACCGTGGCTTAGCAGAAATGAATCCAACTAGGATCCATGAGGAGGCAGTTTCGATCCCTGGCCTCACTCAGTGGGTTAAGGATCCGGTGTTGCCTTGAGCTGTGGTGTAGGTGGCAGGTATGGTTCGAGTTGCTGTGGCTGTAGTGTAGGCCGGCAGCTGTAGCTCTGATTTGACCCCCCTCGCCTGGGAACTTCCATATGTCGTGGGTGTGGCCCTAACAAAGAAAAAAAAATTCTTAGATTTCTCAAATGTACAACTATCAAGTCAAGAGGCAAAAGCATTTTAAACAGTCATTACTTGTGGTCAGTTGCTTTCCTGACAGCATATGCCAGTTTTCATTTCCTGCAGGAACCTCGCCAAAAGCATTTCTTTCTAAAAATCTTTACCAAATTAATGACGAAAGCCATATCATATTTTGATTTTCATTTATTTGATTAGCAAAGGTGACTTTTTCCTGTTTACCAGCTTATAATGACTATTTTTCAAAGAATGAGCCCTAACTGGATATTGTAAAGATACCAAAATGACTTTGCTGCTTCTGCCTTACTAAAAAGAATTACCTGAAGGGAGAGAAAACATCTCTTCACATTTCCCTCGACTGTTAGCGCTTTCATTTTTAATTTAGTTTTTATTTTTAAACAGGCTACATATGTGCTAATGTACTAAAATTGTACTTTTTCAATAGGTTATAAATTCAAAATCCAAAACCCAAAAGGTGAAAGAGTCCCTCTGACCCCTGTCACCGACTAGATCCCCTTAGTGAAGGCCACCAATATTAGCATCCTCTTCTGCATCCTTGTAGAGATAATCTGTGCACAAGAGGAAATATGCGTTGTGGGTTTTTCTGTTGTTGTTGTTTGTCTTTTTAGGGCTGCACCTGTGGCATATGGAGGTTCCCAGACTAGGGGTTGAATCAGAGCTACAGCTGCCGGCCGACACCACAGCCACAGCAACACAGGATCTGAGCCTCTCCTGGACCTACACCACAGCTCATGGCAACGCCAGATCATTAACCCACTGATCGAGGCCAGGGATCGAACCCGCATTCTCATGGATACTAGTGCAGTTCACTAACTGCTGAGCCACGATGGGAACTCCGAAATATGCACTGCATGTGCATTTCCCTCCTGTTTCATACACCAGTGGTAGCAGGTGACACACACTGCCACTTTGCCCTTTTCTCTTAACTGTATACTGTACATATTTTTCATTTGAGACTGGTTCCTTCCAAACAATCCCCCCAAAGTCTTTACAATAAGATGTTACAATTTTTCAACAGTAATTGAATATCCCAATAATATTTATAATAATATGTTCATTTTCAACAGATCAAATTTCTCATACAATAAAATTGTAAGCACCCTGTATGGTACACTGGGGTCCTATCAATGCATTTAGTAACATCTATATATTTTTAATAAAACTTTAATTTTATTCATTTAATTGCCACCAACATCTAAAGTTCCTGTATCTTTGCTCTATCGGTCACTGGGGTAATTTCACGCTGAGAGCTAGGTGGTACTGCACACTCTAATTGTACAAGGAAAAATATGATTTCTTTTTCTACGTTCTGCTTTATGAGGTATTTTCCAGAGGTGAATCACACTGAAAAGTGGGCACCATCTCCAGATAATTAAGTATGAGGTCCCACATGATTTAGATGAGGAGGTGATCAGAGAAGGAGATGGAGCTCATGGGTTATGGCCCCACTTTCCTCTCTACTGCAAATAACCCATTAGAAGCTTTACATCTGCCTGCCCCAAGGGTCTTTTATTTAACACTTCAGAGAGCTAGCCAAAGTAAATTAGGTTTGACTCTTTATCAGGGAAAAAAGTATTAGCATAAAACTCCAAGTTCACAGCTTTTCTGTTCTTTATGTTTCTGTGGACCTCAGTTTTTTCCTATGTTTAAAATGAAGCTGCTCGGAGTTCCCTGGTGGTCTAGGGGTTAGGACTCAGCACTTTCACTGCTGTGGCCCAGATTCAATCCCTGGTCTGGGAACCGAGATCCCACATCAAGCCCCGTGGTGGCCAAATGTAAACAAATAAAATGAAGCTGCTAATTAGCTGCCCAAGAATTATTTTGTTTCTATTCCATGAGAAAAGACATGATAAAAATGCTGAACAACTTTCAATGCATTGCATGTTCCCTTTCTTAATTATATATAGATTAAGAAGCTACGCATGCTCATTGCACACTCAGCCTTTGCAGAGTTATCTGATATTTTTCTTGCAGGATCTCAGGAGGCATCTCTCCAATGAGAAGAAAGGTTACTCCTACCTTATCCTCACACAAGCTTCCACAGACCCTACAAGGAACGCCCACCCGAAAATAGACAAGCAAGTAAAAACAGCTCAATGTGACTGTAACCATTCCCTCACACAGCTCCAGGAAGACAAGGAGCTGGTTAATCTCATTATGAGTCGTCTGTTTGGATGACACGTACGTTTCCATGCAAGGATGATGGCACTTCAGGTGTACAGAAAGGTACCAAGGATGTTATTCAACCCTCATCTTCTATGACTATTCCATGTAATCTCCAAACCCACACCCAGCATCTAGTACAAAATTCTGAATCACGAGCTTAAGTAAAATGGATAAGGATGTCTCTCCTCACAGAAACTAAATGCAGTCTATGTCCTCTCGCAGAGTGGGGATTTTTTTTTTTTCAGTCTTTTTCCCTTTTCTAGGGTCGCTCCCATGGCATATGGAGGTTCCCAGGCTAGGGGTCGAATCGGAGCTGTAGCCACCGGCCTATGCCACAGCCACAGCAACGTGGGATCCGAGCCACATCTGCAACCTACACCACAGCTCATGGCAATGCCGGATCCTTAACCCCCTGAGCAAGGCCAGGGATCGAACCCGAAACCTCGTGGTTCCTAGTCAGATTCGTTAACCACTGAGCCATGACGGGAATTCCTTTTTTTTTTTAGTCTGGATTTTTTATTTAACACTAAAGCTGACTCTAACCATTCCTGCCTTTTATTTTTTTGGCCACACCCATGGCACATGGAAGTTATGGGGCCAGAGATCGAATCTGAGCCGCAGCTGCAACCTGTGCTGCAGCTGTGGCAACGCCAGATCCTTAACCCATTGTGCCACAGTGGGAACTCCCATTTCTACCCTTCCAGAGGAAGGGAGTGGATAAGCAATGAGATCCCGATGTATAGCAGAGGGAACCATATCTAGTCACTTGTGATGGAACATGATGGAGGATAATGTGAGAAAAAGAGTGTGTGTATATATATGTGTGTGTGTGTGTGTATGTATATATATGTATATATATGTATGACTGTGTCACTTTGCTGTACAGCAGAAATTGACAGAACATTGTAAATCACCTATAATAAAAAAAAACTTTTAAAGAAAGAGGAAGGGAGAAGAGTGGCATAATTCAGTCACAGTAATGAGACAGTCACAATCATAAAAATAAGTTGATTGCTCCAGAAGTATGATATTCCGTAATCCTAAAGGGCATGACTGGGAAGAGGAGGGCCAAGCCTTTGAATAAGCAAACATGGACCCCAGCGCTGGGTGAGGGGTGAAACTTACACACAGAAAAGAAACGGAAATTGAGCTTCACAGTGGAGTCCCAAAGGAGAACATTGCTGAAATCCAGAGAAGCAAGGGCTCTTGGAGGGGACGAGGTCTGGTCACACGGTGGTGTTGAACCCTCCATCTCCCCAGACTGGCAGGAAAACTGCTCCTGACATCTGTGCCTGGAGGAGTTGTTTAGGGGATGGAGCAATTCTGTGAGCACAGTCTCGGGACAAGACAACCACAGGAGGAGAGGAAGGTGAAGGAGGAGGAGGCAAGGACCTGGAGCCAGTGGTCACTGGTAACCGTGGTGACATCTGGGTTGCAGGGGCTAGAGCTGGTCAGAGCAGCCCACCTGGGAGTTCCCGTCGTGGCTCAGCAGTTAACGAACCCAACTGGCATCCATGAGGTTTGGGTTCGATCCCTGGCCTCTCTCAGTGGGTGAAGAATCCGGCATTGCCGTGAGCTGTGGTGTAGGTCGTAGACATCGCTTGGATCCCACGTTTCTGTGGCTGTGGTGTAGGCTGGCGTCTACAGCTCTGATGTGACTCCTAGCCTGGGAACCTCCATATGCCATGGGTGCGGCCCTAAAAAGACAAAAAACAAAACAAAACAAAATAAAAACAGCCCACCTGGCAAAAGCATATGTTTGTATGGTGGTCTCCTTCCACTTTAGGGGCACATGTTTGCAAGTAAAATGGACAACCAAGCATTTCTGCAGGGAAACTCCACATACCTGTAATCCACCAAGCGAAACTGGAACCAGGAAACCACGAACACAGTGAAAGCATCAGTCCACTTGCCAAGCTCAGCAGAACTGCACCTCTGCCAAAAAATATATATATATATATACACACACATGACATGTTACAGGACATCTGACATTGTTAACATCCCATTGTCCCAGACATAAATAGAAATGTATCTCCTACCTCCAGGCATATCCAAGAGATAATATGAGTGGGAAACAACCAGAGAGATCATGCAAGCCCCCTGGGAATGGATATTATACACGTTCAGAACAATGAAGGAGCTCCCTGGTGGTGCAGTGGGTTAAGTATCTGCCATTAACACTGCAGCTGCCTGGGTTGCCACTGTGGCATGGGTTTGATCCCTGGCCTGGGAACTTAGGCAGGCCACAGGTGTGGCAAAAAAGAAAAAAGAAAAGAAAAGAAAAGAATATTGATGTAAAAGCACCTCTGACGACATAAATGATATTTGCACTCTTTTATTATGGTCAATGTAATTAAACACAGTAACCGAGTTTTCTCAGACTGTTAAATTATAGTTCATGGAAGTTCCCAGATGGTAAAACAGGTTATGGATTCAGAGTTGCTACAGCTACAGCATAGATTGCAACTGCAAGGTGGGTTGGATCCCTGGCCCAGGAACTTCCTTGTGGTGTGGGTATGGCCAACAACAACAAAAAAAAGCCATAATTCATATTGGCCGTTTGATTTTTTTTCTTTCTTTCTTTTTTTTTTAAGGGACACACCTTCGGCATATGGAGATTCCCAACCTAGGGGCTGAATCGGAGCTACGGCTGCCAGCCACGGCCACAGCAACACCATATCCGAGCCTCATCTGTGAGCCACACCACAGCTCATGGTAATGCCAGATCCTTACCCATTGATCAAGGCCAGGGATCAAAATGCATCCTCATGGATCCTAGTCTGGTTCATTAACCACTGAGCCATGAAGGGAACTCCCCGTGTGACATTTTAAATGTCTGCCAAAGACAAAAAGAAAAGCCACTGGGAAAAGTTTCTATTTAGTGTGCCATTTCATTCTTTCTCAACCTCAATACTGCTTTTATCAATAGACTTCCATCTTCCTGGGACCAATGTGAGTTTGAGAATTAACAGTTGTGTGTTTTGAAAAAGTACCACAAACGGTTTCATTCTTTTGCTACTTTGGCAAAAATTTGGAGGAGGAAAAAAAGAATTTAACTAAACTTCAGGAGAAAATCCAGCAGCAATAATAGCTACAACCTGGCACTCAATGAAGTAGCTGTAATATAAACAAACTAAAAAGCACAGTACTGGAGTTCCCGTCGTGGCTCAGTGGTTAACGAATCCAACTAGGAACCATGAGGTTGTGAGTTCGATCCCTGGCCCTGCTCAGTGGGTTAAGGATCTGGTGTTGCCGTGAACTGTGGTGTAGGTCGCAGACATAGCTTAGATCCCAAGTTGCTGTGGCTGTGGTGTAGGCCGGCGGCTACAGCACCGATTAGACCCCTAGTTTGGGACCCTCCATATGCTGCAGGAGCAGCCCTAGAAAAGGCAAAAAGACCAAAAAAATAAAAAAATAAAAAAATAAAAAAAAAAATAAAAAGCACAGTACTTACTACATACCGGGAGCTGTTTGAAAATCTTTACACATATTTGCTCATCTGACCCTCACAGGTCTGTAAAGTACCTGCTATAATCATCCACATTTTGTAGAGGAGGACACTGGGGGGAAGAACACTTAAGTAACCAGCCTGAGATTATACACAGTCACCCACGTAGGTCTCAGAATCCCCCAAAGGCCCCCGGGCTCTGGGGTGAGGCTCTCAGCTGCTCTCCTGCCCATCCCCACCTTCCAAGGGTAAGGATGGTCCCGGGTGTACAGAAGGTCAATGTGAGAAAAGGCTGTGGAGGATGCTGTCCACCATTGTCCATCTCCAAGTCAACGATAAATGTTTCTGAGGACCTACTGTGTGCCAGGCTCTGTTCTAGGGGCTTGGGATACATGAATGAAGATCCCTTTCCTTCCTGTCCTCGCGGTCCAGTGGGGGAGGGGCAGAGACAAACACGATTAGCAGATAACGCAGGGTTTACAGAAGAGGAGACTCGTGGAGTTGCGAGCACTGGGGCACTGATGGGACACTGGGACATATGACTGGGACACAGTGTGTCCTGTTCCCTGGTCCTCCCAGGCTCTGTGGTCTGCACTGATCCTGTTTCCCAAAGTCTTCGTGGCACAAGCCGCCCCTCTCTCGCCTTCCTCCCATTTCTCATCTCTCCATCACATGCAAACTGACTTCGGATCCATTCCCAGCAGGATCTAGAGAATTTTAAAGAGCACTTCCTACTATGATGGTCACAGTGTCAGGGGACCGTTGCCTGAAACTGCCCACCTTGGCCAAGCATGACAGCAGCCGTTTGCATGAGTTGTCTCACAACAGGACACCCTGAAAAGGAACCAGGTGCTGCCCTTAGACTAACTGGGGAGTTCCCATCGTGGCTCAGCAGGTTACACACCCAATTAGTATCCATGAGAATGTGGATTCAATCCTTGGCCCCACTCAGTGGGTTAAGGATCCCACATTGCTGTGGCTGTGGCTGCAACTCCAATTTGGTTCTTAGCCTGGGAACTTCCACATGCCACAACTGCATCCCTAAAAAGCAAAAAAAAAAAAAAAAAAGACTAACCAGAGGATTTGGGAGGGGCCAACAGGAGGAAGGAGACAACCAACCTCCCAGGATCCTTGGCACTGGAATCCATCTTGGCTGAGAGATGCACACGCCACCAAGAAGGACCCTGGGCCAGACCAAGTAGGGGCTGAACAAGACAACTGGCCAGAGACAAACCGGAAACTAACCCCATTCCCATAAAACCTGAGACTGCAAGCCACGTGGCAGAGCAGTTTTCCCTGGGCTCCCTCACCCTGCTGCTCTCCACCCGGGCGCCTCTTCCCAATAAAGTCTCTTGCTTTGTCAGCGCGTGTGTCTCCCCAGACATTCATTTCTGAATGTTAGAAAGGAGCCCACGCTCAGGCCCTGGAAGGGGTCCCCTTCCTGAAGCCATAGGTAACAATGGACTAATGCAGCATTTCTCAAGCAAGGTTCAGAGAAATCAGTTTCATGAAATATTGATGAAGATCCTAAAAAAGGAATTCCGTGTTCAAATGAGTTCCAGACACTCTCGAGAGTCTATGATGCTAATGTGCCTTGAGACTCACAAAGCCAGGGTGATGAAGTGCTGTGCCTCCAAAAACCGCTTGATCTAAAAGGGGCTGTGTTTTGTTTGTGTGTGTTTCCTCTCTGCGCACCTGCTGACATCTCAAGAAACCAGTGCACCACACAAAACAGTTTGGGAAATGCTGGTCTCGCGTGTTACAGCTCCATCTAAGTCTTACTCCCGAGTACAGAATTACAAAATGTCTAAAAAGAAAACCCTCTTTTTTTTTTTTTTTTGCTTTTTAGGGCCACACCCTCGGCATATGGAAGTTCCCAGGCTAGGGGTCAAATCAGAGCTGTAGCTGCCACCCTACAACACAGCCACAGCAACACAGGATCCAATCCGCATCTGCAACATACACCACAGCTCACAGCGATGCCAGATCCTTAACCCACTGAGCAAGGCCAGGGATCAAATCCACATCTTTCTAGTCAGATTCCTTTCTGCTGTGCCACAACGGAAACTCCAAAAACCCTCATTTTCAAGGTGAGGAAAGTGAGACCAGGGACATCAGGTGACTGGTCCAAAGTTAATTGGTGACTTGCTATCAGCCAGCCAGGACTCCAGCCCTCAAGCCCAGCCTGGGTTTGCTGGTTCAGTTCTCCTGTTCTCCTCACAACTTAATGCTTATTTTCACAGGAGCTTTACCACATGAAAATCAACTCCTTCCCTCCTCCCTCTCTTCCTCCTCTCCCCTCCTCCCAAATATGCCAGAGCACCTAAGACCAAAAAGCTATAGACTCTGGGAGTTCCCATTGTGGCTCAGTGGGTTAAGAACCTGACTAGTATCCATGAAGATGCGGGTTCGATCCCTGGCCTTGCTCAGCGGGCTAAGGATTCAGCGTAGGTCGCAGATGCAGCTCAGATCTGATGTTGCTGTGGCTGTGATGTAGGCTGAGAGCTGCAGCTCCAATTTGATCCCTAACCTGGGAACTTCCATATGCCACAGGTGCAGCCATAAAAAGAAAAAAAAAAAAAAGATACAGACTCTGGATAACATATGCCCACTTCCCAACTTAGGGCCTGATACAGAGGCAGTCAGAAGTATTAATTAGTTCCTTTTCCCCATTCCCTGTCCTCACAGAGCTTAGTGTCTAGAAAGGATGAAGAACATAAATAACTGTAACGTAAACAATTTAATGGAGAATAATAAGAAAAGATGGGCGTTCCCATTGTGGCGCAGTGGAAATGAATCTGACTAGGAACCATGAGGTTGCGGGTTCGATCCCTGGCCTCACTCGGTGGGTTTAGGATCCAGTGTTGCTGTTAGCTGTGGTCACAAACGCGGCTTGGATCTGGTGTTGCTGTGGCTGTGGTGTAGGCCAGTGGCTACAGCTCCAATTTGACCCCTAGCCTGGGAACCTCCACATGCCGCGGGTGTGGCCTTGAAAAGACAAAAGATAAAAAAAAAGAAAAGAAAAGATGTAAGTGGGTGGGGGTGGCATAGGGATTCAAGGTGGACTGTGGCATAAAGGAATCCTTGGGATGATCAGAGAAGGCTTTCGGAGGAGATGCCCCAGCTGGGTTTTGAAGGGTGAGTAAAAGCTTGCCAGGATATGTCTAGGGAACTGAAAGTGATTTCAGGCCAGGTGAAGCATGGGGATAAGTAAGGCAGGGAGCATCTGTAAAAGTAGGTGAGGGTGGTGTTCCCGTTGTGGCGCAGTGGTTAACGAATCCGGCGTTGCCATGAGCTGTAGTGTAGGTCACAGTTGCAGCTTGGCATAGGCCAGCAGCTACAGCTCCAATTTGACCCCTAGCCTGGGAACCTCCATATGCCAAGGGAGAGGCCCTAGAAATGGCAAAAAGACAAAAAAAAAAGTGAGGGTGCAGATCTTGTTTCATAAGACCAGGTTTGAGCGGGGGTGGGAAACTGCTGAAAGGTTTTAAGCCAAGAGTCAAGTTGGAGTCAGATGTGCATTTTAGAGAGCTCCCCCTGCAGCAGTGTGGAGCTGGCCTCTCGGCAGAGAGACCAAAAGCAACAGCTTGATAAAAGATAGGAGGATCCATTAAGGAGATAAGCCGGGTGGTGGTGGGGGGGCAGGGGACAGAGGGAGGGGTAGATACTTCAAGAGCGGTAGTAGAATCCACTGGACTTAATGCCAACTTAGATGCAGAAATGAGGACAACAGGCTTCTAGGATGACTCTTGGTTCCCCGCTTGGACAGTGGAGCGACAGACAGAGTGAACTGAGGCCTGGAAGAGGAAGAACACATCTGGAGAGAAAGGATGACTGAGCCCAGACTCAGTCACACTGAGTGTGCGACACCTGTGGGACATGCCCAGATGTCCGGGGGGCAGAAAGCCAGCGTGTCTCCAAATGTGGGAATTCTAGTACTTTACGAGAAAACAGACCTCAGAGGCAGATGTTTTAAGGGATCCTCCGATCCTTTTGTGTGCAAGGCTGGACCTGACCATGGGAGGAGAGAGGCGACAGGAAGAGCAGAGAGAGGGTCGGAGAAGGACCAGGCACGTAAACCAACACTTACACTCAGGACTGTTAACTCCGTGCGTGCTCCATGGTTGGAACAAGCCCAAAGTACAGAAGATGCAGAGATTCCCCCCACCCCAGCCCCGGGCTCCCCTCCTTTACAGAGACCGAAGCTCTATGGCCAACTGCCGACCTGGTCTCTCTCACCAGGGCTCTCTGGTCTTGTCCTACCCGATGGCTGCAGGTATAATAGGGAATCTGCAGGGATGCTGAGCCCTCCCCACTCCCAAGAACGCTTCTCCCTGTGGGGATCCCTCAGCAGGCCACCCAGGAGCTCCCAGGACCGTGCCTTGGCCGTGAACAATCCCTCGGCCACCTCCCAGCGGTCCCTCAGCACCAGGCAAAGACCTCTAGCTCCTTCATCTCTGAGCACATGGTCATTTCAAGCCACGTTTGTGACATCTAGGGAAAGGGGACTATGACACATCCAGCTGGCACAGATCTAGCTGCTCACACAGAGGAAGAGCTTCTTCAACCACAATAACCAATGTCTGGATGGCTTCCAAACCCAGACTCACCCAAATGGGTTAGGATCTGGTCCCGGATGGGGATGCCCGCTCACTGCCCATCTGGAAACAAGGGACACTTCTCCAAAAACCCAGTGGGTGAGGAACGTGAGACTGCCGAAGGCAGCCCCTGCCAACACCCAGTTCGGCCGAGAAGCCGTGGCCTTGGCTGCCTCATCAGTCTTCTTGCCCTCAGGCTGACGGCAGTCACTGTCTAGAATGAGAAATGGGAATGGGTCAGTTCCACAGAAATATACCCTCTACATTGAACAGATTTTTTTTTCTCTTTTCTCTTTTGGCTGCCCTGCGGCATCTGGAGGTCCCAGGCCAGGGGTCAGATCTGAGTCGCAGTTGTGACCTCTGCTATAGCTGCAGCCACGCCAGATTCTTTAGCCCACTGTGCTGGGCCAGGGATTGAACCTGCATCCTGGGGCTGCAGAGATGCTGTTGATCCCGTTGCACCACAGTGGGAACTCCTAACAGCCTTTTAACAAGTAAGACATGGTACCCGGCTTCAAGGAGTTTACTCTAGAAGGGGAGATGAGACAGGCAACTTCGGGACACAGCAGAATGTGCTGAAAGGCAGACAGTCGGAGAGGTTGTTTCAGGCAGGTCAGATCAGGGATGGCTCAGAGAGAAAAGATCATTTTGGAATTTGACAACTGACAATGCAGAAAGGTACTTACCTCCTGTGAAGCTAAAATACATGCACAAAAAGTGTAAGGTACGTTGGGGGAACAAATGCAGTCCACGTTGAGTGGTACATTTCCAGTATATCAGGCTGCTTCTCTCAAAAAGAACAGGGCTTTCATCTAACCCTCGGAGACCCCAGAGTGGTAACAGGGCAACGACTGAGCAGTTACTGTGGGCCAGGCCCTGTTCCCAGCCCTTTATTTGAACGCATTTAATCTTCACAGCTACTTTATGAGGTAGGCTTTATTACTAATTCCACTTCACAGATCAGGAAACTGAGGCCCAGAGAAAACAAGCAACGTGTCCAAGATCATATAGCTGGTAAAGAGAGCTTAGGCAGCACCTGTGTTCCTTTTTTTTTTTTTTTTTGTCTTTTTAGGGCGGCACCCACGGCATATGGAGGTTCCTAGGCTAGGGGTCCAATCAGAGCTGTATCTGCTGGCTTATGCCACAGCCACAGCCACAGCCACATGGGATTTGAGCCACACCTAGGACCTACACCACAGCTCATGGCAATGCTGGATCCTTAACCCACTGAGCAAGGCCAGGGATCGAACCTTCATCCTCATGGATGCTAGTCAGATTCATTAACCACTAAGACATGACGGGAACTCCAGAGCCTGTGTTCCTGACTATACTATACTTTCCAAGCCTGTTGAACCTCAAGGTCTCAATTCCTTGCATTAATGACTTCACATACATAAATGTAACAGCTAGAGAAAATTCTGGCAGGAGAATTTCTTTCTTTCTTTTCTTTTTTTCTTTCTTTTTTTTTTTTTTTGGCTTTTTAGGGCCGCACCTGCGGCATATGGAGGTTCCCAGGCTAGGGGTCGAATCAGAGCTGTAGCCACTGGCCTACACCACAGCCACAGCAATGCCAGATCTGAGCCATGTCTGTGACCTACACCACAGTTCACAGCAACGCTGGATCCTTGACCCACTGAGCGAGGCCAGGGATCGAACCTGCAACCTCATGGTTCCTAGTCAGATTCATTTCCGCTGCGCCGTGATGGGAAAGCCGCAGGAGAATTTCTTTATAGGGACAGACAACCTGTTGGGCAGATGCTTCATGGCACTGGGAAGCCCTGTGCAGGATACAGGGAGCCTTAGGGTCCGCCTGTGGGGCTGGCAGCCTGATTTCAGAAGGAGGAAGAACATCATTCTGCCAATAAAGGAGTGAGAGGAAGGAGGAAGAGAGAGGAAAGCTATGGGGATGGGGGAGAGGCTGGGGAAGAGAGGCACCAAGCCTGTGGCTACGCAGTCTTTGGAAAAGGGAGACACTTAAGCTGAATTTGCTGAGTATCACTGTGGGGGTACCACGGTGGGTGACCCTCTTCCAAGACCCAGCAAATCTTCAATAAGGCTACCCCCCCACCCCCTCCGCCGCCAAAATGCCTGGGATGATCAGATATCCTGGGGAAGGTGGTGAGGAGTTGTGTGTTGTAAATGGGATACAGGGCAAAAGCAGGAAGGGACCGACAACTGGGTCACACATATTTCAAACAGTGGTGAGAAAGAAGAAAACTCAAGTCAGGAAGTGTAAGTGATACCCTGAAATCCAGATCCTTATCAGGCCGTCCCTGTGAAATCTGCGGCCCGAGTTCCCGTCTTTACACATTGGTGTTTTATGAAATCTAAAACATATATCAGGGTGTTAGGGCACGAGACCGAGTGCTAGGGGTTCTAATATTAATGTCTCTTGACTGATTTGGGTGCATGATGTTCCCCTGCTCTTGCTACCCTCTTTTCACTCCAAAATTGGGGCCAAAGGGGAATTATACCAGCCCTTTGTTCATAGCAAGCCAAACCCTCTAATATTCCATTAATCTGTGAGATTTCTGCATGTATTTATGAAAGAAGAGTGACTCACTGAGAGTCACACCAGAAGTCAGGAGCGAGTTAGGCAGAATCTAGGACCATGTCTCCCTTCTTTTCCGAATGAAGCAAATGTCCAAATTAGGTATGTGCATCTCAGGGAGAGTTAGCTCCAGAGAGCGACAGGTGATTTGAAAGGTGGCATGACGACATGGGCTTTCCTTTAAGTTTCAGATCTGGAGCTTAAATACCTTCAGACGCCTAGGTCAGGGAGAGAACCAAACCAAGCAGAACAAATAACAACAACCAAAAAAAGACACACAGTTCCCACAGCCTTGCTCACAAATAACTTTCCAGTGTCAGAGATTTGCTGGGGTCAGCGTGGCAGTAGAGGGCTGAAGGGTCCCGTCCTGGAAAGCCCTGTCCAGAGGGAAAGAGGGAAAGACAGAGCTGAAAGCCAGCGGGGCGTGTGAAGCCTGGTTCTAGCTGAGACAAGCCAGAGATGGCTTGCTATCGTCACCCTCTGTGCTGGTGAGGAAAAGGCACCTCCTGCTTAGGTGACAGTCCACAGCCTGCACCAGCTACTCTTACAGGGGGAGAAAAAAATTGAAATGGGGAGAGAATGGAGAAAGGGTAGTTGTATTCTTCCAAGATGTGTCCCATTCAGATGAGAAAGGTAAACTGTGCGAGAGAGAAAAATCCCTCCATAAATTGGGCCTACACTTACCCGAATAAATGCGATCCATGGTGGCTATGGCACTTAATGTCAGTATCATTCTGTTGGCCATGGGATAAACCCAGATTGGGTTCAGTGAAGTGTACCAAATGCGGAGAACAAGAAGAAGAATCTGTCCTAAAATGAATCCCCAGATTCTGAGGTACCTGTAAATATGAAAGTATTGTCAACGACTTTTTATGTGGTTTCAACGTAGTACATCCATCGTGAATTTCCCAGGGTCACAGAAGGGGGACGCAAGGTGGTGTTGCTGGTGACCTGCAGGGAGGTACATGACTGAGCCTTTATACAGTCCGTGACCTAAGCGACTGGTTACAATTCCTTAACTCTCACAGCATTATCAAGACTCATGGCAAAGAGTCACATCCTGGTTTTGTGAAAAGGAAAAAAAAAAAAAAAATGAGACTTCTACAAGGCCTTAGGCAAGATAAATACTCTAACTTGGAAATCCTGGTTCCAACGTTCCCTTTGGTAACTGACCACACTTGTTTATCAATAGGCATAAAATACAAACCATACCTTTTTTTTTTTTTTTTTTGTCCTTTAGGGCCACCCCCACAGCATAGGAAGGTTCCCAGGCTAGGGGTCCAATCGGAACTGTAGCCACCAACCTCCACCAGAGCCACAGCAGCTCAGGATCCAAAGCCGAGTCTGCGACCTACATCACAGCTCATGGCCGTGCCTGATCCTCAACCCACTGAGCAAGGCCAAGGATCGAACTTGCATCCTCACAGATGCTAGTCAGGTTCACTAACTGCTAAGCCATGACGGGAACTCCATACAAACCATACCTTTGCACACCACTTCCTGTCCACCATGTCACAGCTTGCACCACCAGCGAGGAAGACAGGCCAAGAGAAAGGACCGCGAGCCGAAGTGTGGCATTTGGAGCCTGGAAGGAGGCTATGCCGCCTACAAACAAATTAAAGAGAGCTGAACATTTCTGGCAATCATGCGTTGGTTTTCATCGATCTGCATTTGATAACTGTTGTGACTGCCACCACTTGGGAAGGTAGAGTTAATACATAATTATGTGTATGTATAAATCTTTTCAAAAATTTTTATTGCTATATCATTCACACCACAAAATTCACTGAGTTTAGAGTACCCCTTGTAGCTCAGTGTTAACCCAACTAGTATCCATGAGGATGTACATTTGATCCCTGGCCTCGATCAGTGGGTTAAGGATACGGCGTTGCCATGAGACGTGCTGTAGGTCGCAGACGTGGCTCAGGTCCTGAGCTGCTTGCTGTTGCTGTGGCTGTGGTGTAGGCCAGCAGCTATAGTCCCCATTCAACCCCTAGCCTGGGAACTTCCATATGCTGCAGGTGTGGCCCTAAAAGCAAAAAAAAAAAAAAAAAAATCACTGAGTTAAAGTGTACAATTTTTTTTTTAATTTTATGGCCACTCACACAGCATATGGAAGTTCCTGGGCCAGAGATTGAATCCAAGCTACTGCTTTGGCAATGCTGGATCCTTTTTTTTTTTTTTTAATGTCTCTTTATTTCTTCTGCCCATTTTTCTTTTTATGCTGTTGTTGTTCCCGGGTTTTTGTTTTTTGTGGGTTTTTTTGTCTTTTTAGGGCCTCACCCACAGCATATGGAGGTTCCCAGGCTAGGGGTCAAATCAGAGCTGTAACCACCCATCTACACCACAGCCACAGCAACGCCATATTCGAAGCCGAGTATGCGACCCTACACCACAGCTCACAGCAATGCCAGATCCTTAACCCACAAATCAAGGCCAGAGATCGAACCTGTGTCCTCATGGATACTAGTCAGATTCATTTCCGCTGAGCCATGACAGGAACTCTGGCAATGCCAGCTCCTTTAACCCACTGTGTCAGGCTGAGGATCAAACTTGCAGTTCTGCAGTTCCCAAGCCTCAGCAGTCAGATTCTTTTTTTTTTTTTTTTGTCTTTTTGCCATTTCTTGGGCCGCTCTCGCAGTATATGGAGGTTCCCAGGCTAGGGGTAGAATCGGAGCTGTAGCTGCCAGTCTACGCCAGAGCCACAGCAACATGGGATCTGAGCCACGTCTGCGACCTACACCACAGCTCACGGCAATGCCAGATCCTTAACCCACTGAGCAAGGGCAGGGACCGAACCCGCAACCTCATGGTTCCTAGTCGGATTCGTTAACCACTGCACCACGACGGGAACTCTAGCAGTCAGATTCTTAACCCACTGTGCCATGTTGGGACCTCCTAAAGTATACGACTGAATGGCTCTTAATATATTCACGAAGTTCTGATTACCACTAATTCCAGAATATTTTCATTACCCCAAGAACAAGCCCATACCCATTAGCAGTCACTCCTTTTTCCTTCTCTTCCCCCCACACCCACCCCCAGTCCCTGGCAATCACTAATCTACTTTCTGCATGTATGGATTTATTCCTATTCTGGGCACTTCATATAAATGAAATCATACAATATGTAGTCTTCTGTGACTTTTTTTGTCCCACTTGGCATAATGTTTTCAAGGTCCATCCATGTTGTACCACTTATCAATTCTTCATCCTTTTTTATGACTGAATAATATCCCATTGCATGGATATACTGCATTTTGTCTATCCATTCATCAGTTGATGGGCATCTGGGTCATTTCCACTTTTTTGCTATTAAGAATAGTGCTGTCACGACTATTCGTGCACTAGGCATTTTGTGACTATGTTTCCATTTTTTGGGGGGGAGTGGTCGATACCAAGGAGTGGAGTTGTTGGGTCACATGACAACTATGTTTAACATTTTGAGGAACTGCCAAACTGTTTTCCAAATCAGCTGCACCATTTTACATTCCCACCAGCAACATGTGAGGGTTTCAACTTTTTCATACCTTGCCAACACTTGCTACTGTCTATCTTTTTGATCATAGCCATATTTGTGAGGCAAAATATTTAAGGTCAAAAGTAACCTAAATCAGGAGGTTCTGTCATGTCGCAGTGGTTAATGAATCCGACTAGGAACATGAAGTTGCAGGTTTGATCCCTAGCCTTGCTCAGTGGGTTAAGGATCCGGCGTTGCTGTGAGCTGTGGTGTAGGTTGCAGATGAGGCCCAGATCCTGCATTGCTGTGGCTCTGGTGTAGGCCTGCAGCTACAGTTCCAATTAGACCCCGAGCCTAGGAATCTCCATATGCCGCAGGAACTGCCCTAGAAAAGGCAAAAAGACTTAAAAAAAAAAAAAGTAACCTAAATCAATTGTAATATGTACTAGTTTAGGTTCCTAACTACAGAATAACCTAAAACATCTGAGGTATCAGTGGTGAGACAGCATGGAACACTCAGATCTTTGTAGTTGGGTAAGAATACCTTAGGATTCTTCAAAAACAAAGTTGTTTGGTTTCCTCAAGAAGCATCTGAGGAGTTCCTGTTGCAGGTTATGAACCTGACCAGTATCCATGAGGATGCGGGTTCAATCCCTGGCCTTGCTCAGTGCGTTAAGGACCTGGCATTGCTGTGAACTGTGGTGTAGGTCAAAAATGCAGCTCAGATCCCACTTTGCTGTGGCTGTGGTGTAGGCTGGCAGCTACAGCTCCAATTAGAACCTTAGCTTGGGAACTTCCATATGCCTAAGGTACGGTCCTGAAAAAAAGGAAGAAGCAGAGGAAGAGGAAGGAAGAGGAGAGAAGAGGAGAGAAGAGGAGGGAGGAGGAGGGGGGAGGAGGAGGGAGGAGGAGGGAGGAGGGAGGAGGAGGGAGGAGGAGGAGGGAGGAGGAGGAGAAGCAGCAGCAGCATCTGAAAAGGGAGTTTTAAGGCAAATCATGGCTTGCTTCAGCCTCTGTTTATCATCAGCAAAGCTCAGTGGTTACCTGGAAGAGGATCTGGTAGAAACTAGCCTCTTCATCCTCAGCTCTGAGCCACTTTCGTACCCCTTCTCAAATGCAATTCTACCTCTACTCAAGATGATAAGCTTTTATGGAGGAAGGAGGCGAAAGGGGAACAAGAGGGAGCATTTCAAACACCACTGCCCTCAAAGTTATTTACTATCACATTACAGTCACCAGAAGCTATTGGGCCCAAACTGGACTTAGAAATAAAAAACTGTCCCAGTAACTGGTGGTTGGTGGCTTTGCAGGCAGAGCTGCCACAGGCAGCACTGACCAAAGGTAACAAGGAAGTACCACCAGTGACATCCCTCTACCCAAGGAGTGTGATGAGGCCACAGTCACTCATAGAAGGATACAGAAGGCATCCCTTAACTCAGTTACTATATATACTCAATTCAGAATACAATGTTTCATTTCTATTTTTCTGAAGCTGAAAGTATCAAAATCATTTGCTGGTGTCCAGTGGACACCATCCTTTACCCCTGCTGTTTCTGAGCCCAAGCTCTTTAAAAACCAAAGCTCTAGACCTTTGTGGATAACTACAGAACTTTGTGAGATTTCTGTGTGTCTCTGCCTTCTTCGGGGACAGACACACAGAAAAGCAGAAGGCAATTTCCTAGCGATTCCTGTCACTGTTTCTGAAAAAAGTCAAGTGACTGTCCCCAGACTGAAGAAACATACAACATGGTTCATGAATAAATGCCACTTCGGAAATTCAGAAACCAACTGGAAAGCAAAAAAACAAAACAAAGCAAAACAAAAACAGAGTTCCCGTTGTGGATCAGCGGTAATGAACCCGACTAGTATCCTTGAAGATGAAGGCTTGATCCCTGGCCTCACTCAGTGGGTTAAGGATCCAGTGTTGCTGTGAGCTGTGGTATAGGTTGCACCCATGGCTTGGATCCTGTGTTGCTGTGGCTGTGGCACAGGCCAGCAGCTGCAGCTCTGATTCTGCCCCTAGCCTGGGAACTTCCATATGCAGAAGGTGAGGCCGTAAAAAAGCAACAACAACAAAAAAACACAAAACAAAAGAAGACAACTAGGTTATAGCAGAAGAGCAAGATAGCTGGACTTTTTCAGCTACAGAATCAACCAGACTGGAGCCTGGTATTTTTGGTTTTTAAACCTTTTCCCCATGAGGTCACCTTCTTACTTTTTTTGCTACCAGTACTTCTCCAAGGTCTCTCAATATTTATTAATATTAATAACCTCAAATCTTTGTGATAAGTGTACAGGTAAAAAAAATTTTAACTGCTCTGTTTTGGCATATAACATATTGAAAAGTCCAGAATTCTAGAGCTCCCATCATGGCTCAGCAGAAAACAAATCTGACTAGTATCCACGAGGATGCAGGTTCGATCCCTGACCTCGCTCAGTGGGTTAGGAATCTGGCTTTGCTGTGACCTGTGCTGTAGATTGCACACTCAGCTTGGATATGGCGTTGCTGTGGCTGTGGTGTAGGTGGGTGGTTACAGTTCTGATTAGACCCCTAGCCTGGGCACCTCCATATGCCATGGGTGCGGCCCTAAAAAAGACAAAAAAAAAGAAAAGAAAAATAAGAATTCAAAAGCTACAAAAGTTATACAGTGCCAAGTTTCCCATTTGTACCTGTGTCTAGGTACCAAATTCTTCACCCTGGAAGCAACTAAAATGATATCAGTTGAGGTTTTTAAAATACTTCTAGAGCTATTTAATGCACATTCAATTAATTACTAAATATATTTTCATCTAATCTATTTTACATAAAAGTCAGTATTCTGCACATATTGCTTAGTGCTTTATTTTCCCAGCTTAATGATATATTTTGAAGAACTTTCCATTTCCTTACATAAGTGTTCTCATTCTTAAACACAGCTGCATAGTATTCTATAGTACTCCAAATTTCATAACTAAATTTATTTAACTTAACCTATCCCTTACAGATGACATTTAGGTTATTTCTAACATTGTTATAAACATTGTTGCAATGGTTACATAACCTATTTTTATCATTTTACACATGTGCGTATACCCGTAGGATATGTTCTCAGAAATGGAATTGCTGGGTGAAAGAGTATATGCGTATTTGTAATTTTGATAAATACTGCTAAGTAATCCTTTGCAAAAGTTGTGCCAATTTACAATTTACACAGCAATGTCTGAATGCCTGCTTCCCCACACTTGCAATAGTTTGCTCTTTATTGGAGTTTATTCTTTGCCAATCTGTCTATAACTTTATGTGTGTATGTGATTTGTATGTTATACATTGTAGTACTTTTTTTTTTTTTTGCCTCTTAGGGCTGTACCTGTGGCATGTGGAAGTTCCCAGGCTGGAGGTTGAATTGGAGTCGTAGCCACTGGCCTACACCACAGCCACAGCCATGCCAGATCTGAGCTGTGTCTTCATCTACACCGCAGCTCACTGAACCATTGCCAGATCCCCGATCCACTGAGTGAGGCCAGGGATCGAACCTGCACCTCATGGTTCCTAGTCTGACCCGTTTCCACTGCGACACAATGGGAACTCCCACATTTTAGTATCTTTTTAAGAGCCAATTATAGCTCCTTTTCAATAAACTGACTATATGCTTTGCTTTCTTTCCTATTGAGTTATCGATCCTTTTAAATTATTGATTTGTAAAAACTCCATGTATCAGCAAAACTGGCCCTTTGGAATATGTCTCCTGATTTGTTGATTGCCAATGCTGTTCATTATGCATAATTTTCATATTTTTAGGCATTATCATTTACCAACTTTTCAATGACTCCTGAGTCTTGTGTCATAGTTGGAAAAAAGAACAAAAATATGTGTGAGAGTCGACCTTTCTCCAAGGCGCCTTTCCCCTCTTCATGTCAGGGATCTTTAAGCTTTTCCAATCTGACCGAAAAGTGAAAAGTGTAAATGCTAGTCCCTGGTGGCCTAGCATTTAAAGATTCTGCGTTGTCATTGCCGTGGCTCAGGTTGGATCCCTGGCCCAGGAACTTCTGCTTGGCCCCAGGTGTGGCCAAAAAAAAAAAAAAAAAGTAAATATGTTGACTTGATCTAGTCTTCCAATTCTACTAAAACTTTTCAAGGGAGTAGTGAGAGAGAGAGAAATATTTTATTTATTTCATCATTTAGCATTCAATGAATAGTCTATGTATTTTCACTTGGATTTTTAACTTAAAAAAGGGGAATCACTTTCAAATCTTACCAAGGGTAATTATCCGCAGCAGGGCTAGCATCCACTTCTTGTTAACCAGCTTCCAGAAAGGAACAATTGTGAGGAACACTGGAGAAAGAAACGCTGTGGCAAAAGCTTCAAGCCCAGTGAGTTGCAGTGTTTGCAGCGGGAAGTAATAGATCATCGGTCCCAGGTCATGGCAAAGAGACCAAGAAACATATCCTTAAAAAAAGAAAAGAAAAGAAAAAAATTTTTTTGGAAAGAAAGTGTAACTTTGTTATTCTTTCCAACAGTGGCCCTGCCCTCCACTACACCTGCTCTGGCTGGCTGCCCCGTTCCAGACTCTGGCCTTCCCTGGGATCTAGAAACAGAATTCCTCCCCTTCCCCTGCCAGGCCCAGGATGAGAATGGTTTCCTGATGTTTTGTGTCCCTCAGCATCTCTGGTTTGTCCCTTTAACTTCGGCCCCCTGTCGGCAGGTGGTCCCTTTCATAAAGGCTCTTCATTTGGGCTACCTGGGTTGAATCTGGTTTCCTGTCAGGACCCTGACTGATCCAATTTCCTGACCTAAACTGACTCTTTTTTAATGAGAAATACCATGAAAATCAAAAAGAGCAACAAAGAGGAGTTCCCATGGTGGCTCTGCAGAAATGAACCTGACTCATATTCCTGAGGACACAGGTTCAATTCTTGACCTCGCTCTGTGGGTTAAGGATCTGGCAATTCCCTGAGCTGTGGTGTAGGTCGCGGTGTGGCTCGGATCCCATGTGGCTGGGGCTGTGGCATAGGCCAGCAGCTATAGCTCTGATATGACCCCTAGCCTGGGAATCTCCATGTGCCACAGGTGCAGCTCTCAAAAAAAAGAAAAAGAAAAAGAGGAACAAAGAGCGGGACTCCTTTCTGTTGCCGGAATTGGGCCTCTGTCTGCCAGGACCAAACTGAAATGCAGAGACAGAGTTTGGGGTAAAGGAGAGATAAAAAAAAAAATACCTTTATTGCTTTGCCAGGCAAAGGAGGGTCACAGCAGGCTAATGCCTTAAAGACTGTCCTCCCCTCCCGCCCCCCAACTTAGAAAGAATTGTGAGGAGTTTTATAGTAAAAAGGAGAAAAACAGGTTTTCAGATAGGAATCAGGATTGGGACAAACATGCATTCTTCTTTCTTTGGGGGAATCCTAGTCATCAAAGCTGCAGTCAGGACATGTTCACCATGGTGGCCTTCTGGGTCATTGCCTAGAATAGCAGTTCTTGCGAAAAGGGCATATTGATCAGAGATTAGAACAAACTAGGAAAGTTCCTGAAAAACATTATGTGCTAATCATCTTTAACCCACAGGCAGTTACGCTCAGGGTGCCTAATCTTTAGCTTACGGGTGATTGTGTTTAGGCTGCACTTAAGTCAGGGAGAAGGACAAGGAAGGACTCTAAGCTGTTCAATTTTAAAGTATTCATTTCTGGAGTTCCCGTCTCGGCTCAGTGGTTAATGAATCCAACTAGGAACCATGAGGTTGCGGGTTCGATCCCTGGCCTCGCTCAGTGGGTTAAGGATCCGGCGTTGCCGTGAGCTGTGGTGTAGGTGGCAGATGTGGCTTGGATCCCGCGTTGCTGTGGCTCTGGCATAGGATGGCAGCTACAGCTCCGATTAGACCCCTAGCCTGGGAACCTCCATATGTCGCGGGTGCAGCCCTAGAAAAAAACGAAAAAATAAATTAATTAAAAAAATAAAGTATTCATTTCTACAAGAAACATAAGGAATGTAACTTTTCTCTTAGGCGCATAAGATGCCTGTGTTATTATGTGCATCTCTTGAGAGGGAACCAGGACCCTGCCCGAGGCTGTACCATTGTCGGTTGACTGTTCCTCCCGTTCCTGATCAGCAACTGTCTAAACACGTCCCTAGGAACTCAGGGAAGGTCATGGTGGCTGAATGAGGCCCATTTTTTCCTAAAACAAGAAATGGAGGACACAGAAAGGCACCCAGAAGCCCCACAGGGCCCTGTCAGGCTTCATTCCCACTCCAGATTATAGTCAAAGGCAGAGACTTTTTTTTTTTTTTCCCCCCTTAGGCCGCACCTGCAGCATGCAGAAGTTCCCTAGCCAGGGATCTAACCATAGCATCAACCGGAACTGCTGCAGTGACAATGCCAGATCCTTCACCCCACTGAGCCACACTGGAAACTCCTGTGAGCGGACTATTTTAAACCTAACCCTGTAGAGATGGGATTAAAATGGTGGAATAGAAGGACTGGCGCTCGCCTTCTCTCATAGAAACAACAGAATTACAACCAAATGCTGAACAACCTTCAACCAAGTGGACTGGAAACTTTCAAAAAGATATCCTACTCCAGAAGACAAAGAAGAGGCCACACCTCAAGCCGGGCCCCACCTGAGGCATATGGAAGTTCCCAGGCTAGGGGTCTAATCAGAGCTGTAGTTGCCAGCCTATACCACAGCCACCGCAACGCCAGATCCAAGCCACATCTTCGACCTACACCACAGCTTGTGGCAACGCCGGATCCTTAACTCACTGAGCAAGGCCAGGGATCAAACCTGCATCTTCATGGATCCCAGGTGGGTTTGTTAACTGCTGAGCCACAACGAAGGGAACGCCAAGATTTTTTTTTTTTCAATCACTGCTCCCTCCCAGGTGCCCCAGTGGTTATAGGAGGTAAGGGGATGGGGAGTGGGTCCCCTGGGATGGCCCTGGGGTGAGGAGGAAGAAGCTGAGCCTCGGTCAGGGAGAGTTATACAGGGAGAACCTCCTGGAGGTTCCACCTGAGGATCTATAAATGCCTCCATGAGCAAGCCTGCATTGGATGTAGAGAGGGATGCACAGACATAGAGAACAGACTTGTGTTTGCCTCCGGCTGGGTGAGGGGGAAGGTGGAGTGGGAGTTTGGGACTAGCAGATGCAAACCCTTTTCTAGAGAATGGATAAACAACAGGATTCTACTGTGTAGCACAAGGAACTATATTCAATACCTTGTGATAAACCATAATGGAAAAGAATATGAAAAAGAATATATGTGTAACTGAATCATTTTACTGTAGAGCACAACATTGTGAATTAACTATACTTCAATGCAATGAATTCTTAATAAAAGGAAAAAATCAAAAAATAAACCTAACCCTTAGGAGATAGTGCGGGGTAGGGGAACACTCAGATTTGAAATTCCTTTCACCTCTGCCAACTACTGCCTGCATAATCTTCTACAAAGATGATAATCCACCAGTGGGCATTTACTATGTGCCAGGCTCTGTGCTAAGGATTTACTCCAATCTTCTCTTACTGCTCATATAATGCATATCCTATGAAACTGACCCTATTTCCACTCCCCTCTTACAAATGCAAAATCAAACTATAATTTTAAAAAATTCCTGAGACTCGGAAAGTTAAGTAATTGCCTAAGGTCACAAAAGTAGCAAATGGCAGAGTGAACTTAAAACCGGGCAGTCGGATTTCAAACCATTCTTAATCGGCAAAAAATACTACTTTTAACCACTTTACAGAGTTATTAGGATTAAATGAAATCAGATATACAGAGTACCTAGCACCCTAAGTACTTACGGAATGTGATTCGCTTTACATTGCAGTCTAATGAGCCAAAAATAAGCCCCCGGAGCATTACTGGCTCCCAGAAAAATCAAGTTCTTAGGAGGGCACCCCTCCCAGGCCAGAGGAACGCTTGTTTCACCACCAACAGCGAGATTCTAGCCATCTCCCAAACGTCTGCCTGGAAAGTCTGAGTTCTATCAAACAACTGCGACAATTACAATAATTGTTCTTGGGACTTTTTGCAAAGCTGCTAAGTAAGCACACGGGACTCGAATTTGATGCTCTTCGCCAAATGCTCAAGTGTGCAGCCACCACCCAAGGCCTCCGCCCAGGCCAACCCAAGCAGCAGCCACCGCCCTGGGAGCTCACCTACAGCTGAGGGGGTGGGGGGGGGCTGGGGACGGACAGGTTCCCCTATCCTTCCCCTAGGTAACGTTCGGTACTGAAATTTATCCAGTCAAAAGGTCACGGGTGAGGGGACTCAGAGTCGATACCAGCCTCTTGGTTCGTACCAGCCTCGTGGTTCAAGGCGACAGGTAAAGAAGTCGCGCCCCTTGAGCGCAGCCCCAGGGTGGCACGGGAACTCAGAAGGACTCATGGGAACACCGAATCCTCGGATCTGGAACCTCAATTTCGGGCTTTTCTTTTTCTTTTTCTTAACATATTCCTTCAGCAGAAGTTCCCGGGGGCGATAAGCATCTCTATTCTGAGCACTGAGCGCACTTTCCTCCCTCCCGGACTCAGCCTACCTCGCCCGGCACCGCGAACGCGCGCGGCAGGCGGCATCGGCTTACCCAGCAAGGTCTCCAGGAGCACGTCTCTCCACAGGGAGGGCATGGCAGCCTCCAGCAGCGCGCTGTCCAGGGAAGCTGCGCGCCCCGCACCGCCAGCACCCCGCACCCGCCCCGCCGCGACCTCCCGGGGCGGCGTCCGCACCCCGGGCCCGCGCCGATTCTGCCCCCGCCCCCGTGCCCGGCCCAGGCGAGGGTGGGGCCGCCGCGCGCCACCCCCGCCCCGCCGCGCCCAGCGCCGCTCAGCCGCCCTGCGCCACCGCCTCCGCCGACGCGCAAGTCCCGGGGGCATCGGGCCCGCAGCCGGACAAAAAGCGGGTCCCGGGTCCGCCAGCAGAACAGCCCCGGGGATGGCGCGCAGCAAGCGCCCCCGAGGACCGCATCCTTACAACTCCGGACCCGCGGTGCCCTTTAAACCAGGTCCAGTGGGCGCGCTGCAAGGAGAAGTCTGAGCCCCCCGGATTGGTGGCGGCGGCGGGGGCGCAGCTTTGGGTGAGCAGATTCAAATGAGACCTCCGCGTCCTTAAGGCCTGGGTGACGCTATTGGGCAAGCGGGCACCTGCGACAGCCACCTGTGTGCGCTTCTTCTCAGTTTTGGTAGGAAACAGATCGCATTCTGGAAAGGTGGTTGAAAAACTCTAGAGATGACAGAATTTTCTATGGCTTTTAGCGACCTCACCACACCTGTTCAGGGGAAAGAAAACAACTGATGACAGTGGAGATTCCGCCCTCTTCTACTTTATGAATAACGACCTTTCAGAGTGCCCGTCGCTGAGATCGATGCTGAGCCGTTCTCGTGAACAATGAATCCAGTGAACTAGGCCAGTCATTTCTTGCTCAAGCATTACCTCAGCCCAGCATGTTTTGAATTTTTCTAGTACCTTCTCAAAGCAGTTTATTTTAATTCGCTTTAATTTTTTGGAACACTTTGTCATTTACCACTTCGGGAAGGTTTGCTCTGAAATTAAGCAAACAATGGTGAGTGGCCTAAAAGTATAAGAATCAATTAAGAGCAGTTATTACGGTAAGTCCATTGCAGTTTTGAGCAAGGAGTTCTAAATCGCTAGTACTCATTGTCACCAGATAGACCTAAAGACTGATTGAGTGGAATTGAAAGTCAAGTTGGAAAATAAACCCTCTCATTTAGGGTCAAATGATTTTCAAAGTTTGCCAAAACAGTTACAGGACAGAAGGGATAGTCTTTTCAACTAATGTTTCTAGGACAGATAAATATCCATATTCAATTGAAAAAGAATAAGTAGGACAGGTATCCTCATCTCACACCATATAAAAAATAAACTCAGACGGTCTCAAAGACTTAAATGAAAGAGACGAAACTATAAAAATCTTTAAAGAACACATACACAGGAGTCAATCTTCATGGTCTTTAGTTGGACAATGGTTTCTTAGATACAAGAGCAAACGCACAAGTAACCAAAGAAATAATAGATAAATTGGACTTCATGGAAATTAAAAGCACTTGTGCTTCAAAGGACAGTATATAAAAAGTGAAAAGACAATGTGCAGAATGGGAGAAAATATTTTAAAATCATACATCTGGTAAGGAACTGGTATCTAGAATATATTTTTTAAAAATTATAAATCAATAATATCTACCTTAAAGATGAACAAAGAATTTGATAGGCCTTTTTCCAAAGAACACCTACAAGTAGCTAATAAACAAAATATATTCTGGCTGCGGGTGTGGCCCTAAAAAGCAAAATAAAAGAAAATTAGATCATGGCAATGGTTGCCCAGCTCTGTGAAGAGACTAAAAACATTGCATGGCTCATGTTGAAAGCATGAATTATATGGGGTGTGAATTATATCTCAATAAGACAGTTTTGAAAATGCAACTCATTGAAGTTATATCTTGTAAAACAATATTTTGATCGGATTTCAGTCCTTTAGTATCAGGCATTCTTCAACGTGTGCTAGGCGCCTGCAGACATCAGCCACTGCATTTTCCTTCCTCTTTGGCCATGTATGTTTCTTTTCCGTGCACCCATATGAAAAGCATCTAATTCTGTGCCGTGTGTGCCTATTTGGTGCTCTTCACAGCTTATCCCTTTTCAAAGCTAAGTGCTGGAAAAGCTTTGCTTCTACTGAGGGTGCAATGTGTTTTCTGCTCAGAGCTCAATTTTTGTCTCGGTGGGTTTTTTTTGTTTTTGTTTTTGTTTTTCCTTTTCTCTGTAATACTTTGCTCACAGCTAACCACAGGAAAAATGCACTGTAACGGTGAGCCCAGAAAGGAAAGAAAACAAGTTTTGGTGAGCTGCTGCCTATTTTTGCTATAAAAAGTGCTTTATACATCATGCTGGCCTTGTGCTAGGCGTATTGTATGTTAAGTACATGTTTGGCAGTTACATCGGTAGCCTCTCCATCCTGAGATCTTTTTTATTTTATTTTATTTTATCTTATTTTATTTTATGGGCCACACCTATGGCATAAAGAAGTTCCCAGGCTAGGGGTCAAATTGGAGCTGGAGCTGTCAGCCTACACCACAGCCACAGCCACACCAGATCTGAGCTGCATCTGGGACCTATGCGCAGCTTTCCACAGCTCTGGATCCTTAACCCACTGAGCGAGGCCAGGGATCGAACCCACATCTTCATGGATACTAGTCAGAGCCACAATGGGAACCCACAGAGCCACAATGGGAACTCACTTCATCCTAAGATCATGTTAATTGCCTTCTCTAGGTTTTCTCTAACTAATTCTGACTTTTTTTCCAATTGCAGAGACAAAAATGACCCTCAGGATGTTAGGGGGAATTTCATCAGAGTTTTTTTTTCCCTCCTCTTCTCCAAAAGAGATAATAATGTTTTAGCTGTGTTTACAATAATTTTTCTGATTTATCATTTTGTCCCCTCATGGCACATTGTGAGAAATTTGAGCAGTTTTCCTGGTTCTTTCCTATGTAGCTTTTAAGTTTGAATTATTATTATTTTTAATTTTAATGATTTTTATTTTTTCCATTGTAACTGGTGAATTATTATTGTTCCTATAGTCAGTTAACTATGAAGTTGTCTTTCATTTCATTCCAAATTATAAGTCAAACAGAATGCTCATATGAACTTTTAATTACTTTGTTCTCCATTGAATCTCTTTGTTATCTAATTACTGTTACTGTATAATTTTTACCCATCCCATGCAAGATATAGGTCACTTGTATACAGCATCATTTGGTTCGCCCTGCTCTGTGAATGTATCCATTTATGTAAATTCATAATCAAGGCTGCTACTTCAATTTTTTTTCTATCTTTTTAGGGCCACACCCAAGGCATATGGAGGTTCCCAGGCTAGGGATCAAATTGGAACTGTAGCTGTCCACCTATGCCACAGCCACAGCCACACCAGATCCAAGCCACATCTGCAGCCTACCTACAACAACGCCGGATCCTTAACCTCCTGAACAAGGCCAGGGATTGAACCCACATCCTCATGGATACTAATCAGGCTCATTACCGATGAGCCTCAGAGGGGACTCCAAGATGTGCTGATCTAGCAAAAACAGAAATGTTTTTCTTCAAAGAAGTGACTAAGGAGAAACCCATGCATATCACTTCAAGGTCTCAATTGTGCTCATTAATTTTTTTTTTCAGTTTCTTTAGTTACTTTAGGATGAGCTCAGTTCATGTTTTATGATGACAAATGTTTTATTTCTCGCTGTCATCACATGTCCACGGTGGGTCAGCTGCAGTCACATCTGGGACTTGGTTCTCAGCAGCAGTGCCTGCTTGTGGGTCTCATGGAAGGACCACCTCGCAGCAGATTTGTGGCCAAGCTGATCTCAGTGGGGCAGAGTCTATACAAAGGAGGCAGGAAGTGTTTTGGAACAGTAATGCAATCTATTATAACCCTCTTTTTTTGGGGGGGGTGCACCTAAGGCACATGGAAGTTCCCAGGCTAGGGGTCAGATCAGAGCTGCAGCCACAGCCACAACAACATAGGATCCAAGCCACATCTGCAACCTACACCCCAGCTCACAGCAATGCTGGATCCTGAACCCACTGAGCAAGGCCAGGGATCAAACCCACGTCCTCATGGATACTAGTTGGGTTTGTTAACTGCTGAGCCACGAAGGAAACTCCAACTCTCTTTTTTAAAATAGAGGAATGTATAGTTCTGTTAGTTCTTTTAATTTTAGTTAGTAATTGATTAGTAGCTATTTAGTTATCTTGGCTTACCTGCTTTTCTTACATAGTATATTACAATAAACTATCTCGCGCCACGTGACTGTTAATAGTTGTTCATTATTCCATAGTGTGGTCATAGCTAATTAACTGTTCCCCTTTTGATGGATATTTAGATGGCTTTGTTATCAAATGGATGGGCTCCCTACCTAGAAAACATGAACATCTTTTTTTTTTCTTTTCATACAGTCTACTCAAAAGAGAGAGGTTGCTTGTCTTCAATAAAATGAAAAAAAGTAATGAACTTCTCTAAGAAGCGATGGCCTTTGGCTCTGTTTTAGCCCAAGTCATCAAGGTGCTGGGCTTTGCTTGCAATCATCAGACTTCCACTTGCATCTTTGAGGAAGAGGATTTGTACTCTGCCTGCCTCTCTCCAGCTTGGACTGGTGAGTGTGTTTCCCTGGTGGAAAAACAGGGACTCTCCGAATGGCAGGGATGGTTAATGACCTACCAAATCTTCTGCTCCTCCTTCTTTGTGCCACAACAGAGTTGTTAACTGGAAAGCAGCTACAGCCAGAGGCTGCTCTTCTCAGCTCCCCTGCCTTCTCCATGGGGTCTGGAGTGACTAGCTGTCACCAATGGAGGTTTCATTCATTACAGAACTAGCATTGCCGTAACTAGGACACCCACATCCTATGTTTTCCGCAGAGGTTAAGGGGGTATAAAAACGAATAGCTTTGGTGTTCTCATCTGGCTCAGTGAAAACGAATCTGACTAGCATCCATGAGGACGCAGGTTCGATCCCTGGCCTCAATCAGGATCCAGCATTGCTATGAGCTGTGGTGTAAGTTGCAGATGCGTCCTGGATCTGGCATTGCTGGCTGTGATGTAGGCCAGCAGCTATAGCTCTGATTCTACCCATAGCCTGGGAACCTCCGTATGCCGAGGGTGCGGCCCTAAAAAAGCCCCCCCCCCAAAAAAAAAATAAATGGCTTTGAGGATTCATCCTAGGCCCCTCTGGGCACAAGAAAGAGGAAAGAGGAATACTCAGGTTACATAATATGAGCGTGGTGCTTGAACTAATTCTCCTCTAGGAGCTATTACGCTGCTCCAAATGAATATTTGTTCAGTAAACACTATCTAGGGAAATCAGTACAGACAGAGAGCTAGTCAGTTTCTGTCAGATTTTCAAGTAAAGTTACATGTGGGATCACCATGTGCTTTGAACTGGGAAAATGAAGAGCATAATGCACCTATTAAGAGTGGGGCCTTTGGGGAGCTCCCTTCATGGCTCAGCAGTTAATGAACCCAACTAGTACCCATGAGGATGCAGGTTTGATCCCAGGCCTCCTCACTCATTGGGTTGAGGATCCAGTGTTGTCGTGAGTTGTGGTGTCAGTCACAGACGTGGCTCGGATCTGGCATGGCTCTGGCTGTGGTGTAGGCTGGCAGCTATGGCTCCGATTTGACCCCTAACCTGGGAACGTCCATGTGCCATGGGTGTGACCCTGAAAGGCAAAACAATAAAATAAAAATAAAAAAGAGTGGGGCCTTTAGAGTTCCCTGGGGGCTCAGCAGGTTAAGGATCTGGTGTTGTCACTGCTGTGCCTCAGGGCACTTCTGTGGTGTGGATTTAATTCCTGGCCTGGAACCTTCTGCATGCCATGGGTGCATATGACGCAAATGAACTTATTTATGAAACAGAGGCAGACTCACAGACATAGAAAACAAACTTATCCAAAAGGATAGAGGGGGGAGGGATAAATTAGGAGTTTGAGATGAGCAGATACACACTCCTATATATAAAATAGATAACTGGGAATTCCCGTTGTGGCCCAGTGGAAACAATCTGACTAGGACCCATGAGGACGCGGGTTTGATCCCTGGCCTCGCTCAGTGGGTCAGGGATCCAGTGTTGTGCTGTGGTATAAGTTGCAGAAGCAGCTTGGATCCAGCGTTGCTGTGGCTATGGTGTAGGCTGGCATCTATAGCTCTGATTCGACCCCTAGGTTAGGGACTTCCATGTGCCGAGGGTACGGCCCTAAAAAAAAAGCAAAAACTAAGATAAATAACTAAAGAGGACCTACTTGGAGCACAGGGAACTCTACTCAAGGTTTTGTAATAACCTATAAGGGAAAAGAATCGATAGCGGAGAAGAATCTACTCTTCTGTTCCCATCAGGACAGGTGGCTCTCCAGGTGGTCACACACCTGTTGTTCTGGGGCTTCCCTCCAGCCCCCTTTGAGAGATGCTTTCCCTTGTCTCCTGTGTTGGACTCCCCACTGCCAGGATCCTATGTCTTTTTCTCACCTGGGTTTATTCCAGTGACTTCCTGAGAAAGAGTACATAGGAAGTAAGGGTGTTTTCTTTTTTTTTAAGGTTTTACCTGCAAATGTCATTGCCCTACTCTTGTACAATGCATTGAGATTGAGCAATTATTAGAATAATAAATACTTTAGGAGTTCCCGTCATGGCTAACATGGTTAACATGTTAACATGGCTAGCCATGTTAACATGGCTAACAGTGGTTAACAAATCCAACTAGGAACCATGAGGTTCGGGTTCGATCCCTGGCCTTGCTCAGTGGGTTAAGGATCCAGCATTGCTGTGAGCTGTGGTGTAGGTGGCAGACGTGGCTTGGATCCCGTGTTGCTGTGGCTCTGGCATAGGCCGGCGACTACAGCTCTGATTAGACCTCTAGCCTGGGAATGTCCACATGCTGTGGGAGCGGCCCCAGAAAACGCAAAAAGACAAAAAAAAGAATAATAAATACTTTATTGCAATTTTTTCATCCAGTATAACAGAAATTCCCAAGTAACAGTGTCTTGAATAAGACTGAGGTGTTGTCTCTCTCATAAATAATGTTGACATAACTAGTCCTGGGCTGGTAAGAATCCGACTGCAGCAGGAACTCAGGCCCTTGCAACCTGGTGGCTCACCATACTCAAAAGACAGATTCCACTGCGGGGTTCAAGGTAACTGCTTCAGTGCCAGGCTTAACATCCTCATTCAAACCATCGATAGCCAATAAGGCTCCTCTTGGCCTGGCTGAAGGGACATGGAGCTGCCCCAGCCTGGTAAGGGGAGACCTGAGGTTAAGCAGGGGCTTAGATGTTGGAAATGATACAGGAACAGTCTGGCCTGAGTGCCTCAACAGCATCATCATACTACGGCCTGATGTTAGTACATTTCCCCAAACTGGGGTTAGTCAGCCCCCCAGCATGCATGGAATACATTATTGGAGTTGCCATTGTGGCTCAGCATTAACAAACCCAACTGATATTCATGAGGACTCGGGTTCCATCCCTGGGCTCGCTCAGTGGGTTAAGGATCTGGCATTGCCATGAGCTCTGGTGTAGATCGCAGACACGGCTCAGATCTGGCGTTGCTGTGGCCTGTGGTGTGGGCTGGTGACTACAGCTCCAACTGGGCTGCCGTGGGTGCACTCCTAGAAAATACAAAAAAAAAAAAAAACCCAACAACTGGGCAGAACACTGTAAACCAACTGAAATGGAAAAAATAAAAATCATTAAAAAAAAAGAAAGAAAATATCTGGGTCACCTTGCCGCACAGCAGAAATTGGCAGAACATTGCAAATCAACTATAATAAAAATTTGTGTAAAAATAAATAAACGCTTCCTTTTGCCCAAGCCAGTTTGATTCAGATTTCTGTCCCTTGAGAACACAGTGATCTTGATGAATTCCTCTTCCAACAAAGCAGATCCTTGTACTTGCCAAGGAGCTTACTCCTTGTGCACAGGGCCAGCTCCCCCCGAGGAGAAGTTGGGGAGTAATGGCCAAAAGGTAGAGGGTTCTTTCTGTAGCGATGGAAATGTTGCAAAATTGAGGGTGGCGATGGTTGCACAACTCTGTGAACACATTGAAAGCCATCGAATGGTATATGTAGGTGAATTTTATGGTCCATGAACTGTATCTCAATAGGGCTTGCTTTTTGTGTGTGTGTGTGTGTGTGTGTGTGTGTGTGTGTGTGTGTGTTTGCTTTTTCTAGGGCCACTCCTGAGGCACATGGAGGTTCCCAGGCTAGGGGTCTAATTGGAGCTGTAGCCGCCGGCCTACACCACAGCCACAGCAACACGGGATCCGAGCCGCGTCTGCAACCTACACCACGGTTCATGGCGACGCCGGATCCTTAACCCACTGAGCAAGGCCAGGGATCGAACCGGACCCTCATGGTTCCTAGTTGGATTCGTTAACCACTGCGCCACGACGGGAATTCCATAGGGCTTGCTTTTAAAACCATTATAAGTTATAGAATTGCCATCTGCACCTGTAAAATAGTTACCAAGGGAGTCTCCTTAAATCTCCCTGAGGCCGATTGAATGTGGGGTCCCATAAGAGTGGGGACCCACGTGACCCATGTCATCCCCCCCAACACCAGGTAAGCTGTGTTCCTACAACTGCAGAGCAGGAAATGCCTGCTCAGGGCAGAAACAATCGCTGTGTCCGGGGCCTCAAGGTTTCCCAAAGAGTCGAAAGGGCATCCGTCCAAAGTAAAGATGATCTGCTCGAGTGAACATTTTCAATACAGTGAAAACAGAATAAGAACAGCTTGAGAAACATTGAGTTCATGTAATCATGTAAGGATTAGATTCAATTTTGTTTAGACATGACATGTTAGCACAAGTTAAAAAGAGAAGGGCTTACTTAGGAGACGCCTGAAGAATAATCAAGAATCCTTCAGCAGCAGTTCCTGTCGTGGCTCAGCCATTAACGAATCCGACTAGTATTCATGAGGACGCAGGTTCGATCCCTGGCCTCGCTCAGTGGGTTAAGGATCCGGCATTGCCATGAGCTGTGGTGTAGGTCGCAGACATGGCTCAAATCTGGTGTTGCTGTGGCTCTGGCGTAGGCCGGCGGCTACAGCTCCGATTAGACCCCTAGCCTGGGAACCTCCATATGCTGCGGGTGCGGCCCTAAAAAGACTCCTTCAGCAGTTCCTCGGGTTTATACATTTTTACTTATTGATTCTCGCACTCTCTGGGAGCCTTCTCAGGGAGGCTGAGTGCACAGGATGATCTGTGGTCCCAGCAAGGAGGAGCTCTCAGCCCGGGGTAGAGTCCCAAGCGTCCAATAATCTCAACACCACAGGGAAAGTGCTACCTGCAGGCATAAGCTGGGGGTGCTGGGGGCCCTGGGACACAGGGATGTTATGATCTATTTACTCATCGCTAATGCCCGAGCCTCCACTTTCTCATCTGTAAAGTGAAGCTAATTATGGAAAGAAATGAGTACATCCCTGAACTAGCTGACCTGACTTGAAAGAAATAAAGATCAGATTCCTGCTGGTGACTTAACTCCCTTGGAAGTCCATGACCCAACATGGAAATTTCTGGAAGGAGTTACCTAAATCCAAGATTTCCATTAGTATTGTCAGATTTTTCATTCATTTATTCATCTAATAAATATTAATTTAATTTCTATTCACCAAGGGTTTTTTTTTTAAAATTTTTTAAATTTTTTTAGGGCTGCATCTGCGGCATATGGAGGGTCCCAGGCTAGGGTTTGAATTAGCTGCCGGCCTGCACCAGAGCCACAGCAATGCCAGATCTGAGCCGTGTCTGTGACCCACACAGCTCACAGCAATGCCAGATCCTTAACCCACTGATCGAGGCCAGGGATCGAACACATTATCCTCACGGCTCCTGGTCAGGTTTGCTAACCACTGAGCCACGAAGGGAACTCCTACACCAGGTATTTTTTTTTAACTGGAATACACACAGGGCTGAGCAGCAGTGTTTCAGAGGCTGTGTAGACTCCGAAATTCTCTATTGCACATCTTTTCAAGGCATTAGGTTTACCTAGTGTAAGTAATTCATAACATTTTCATGATAAAGCAAATAGGGGTGTGCTACAGGGATGTAAAAAGCACACAAAGTTTTAAGATGAACCTTTAGGGGCTTGTGGTAGACTTTTTTGTTGTTTTTTTAATTTATTTTTATTTTTTTAATTAATTTATTTATTTATTTATTTTTGTCTTTTTGCTATTTCTTGGGCCGCTCCCTCGGCACATGGAGACTCCCAGGCTAGGGGTCAAATCGGAACTGTAGCCGAGGGCCTACACCAGAGTCACAGCAACTCGGGATCCGAGCCACATCTGCAACCTACACCACAGCTCACGGCAATGCCGGATCCTTAACCCACTGAGCAAGGCCAGGGATCAAACCCGCAACCTCATGGTTCCTAGTCGGATTCGTTAACCACTGCGCCACGACGGAAACTCCTGTTGTTGTCTTTTAGATCTGCACACTGTGGCATATGGAGGTTCCCAGGCTAGGGGTCTAATTACAGCTACAGCTGCTGGCCTACACCACAGCCACAGCAACACAGGATCTGAGTTGCATCTTCGACCTACACTGCAGCTCACAGCAACTCCAGATTCTTAATTCACTGAGAAAAGCCAGGGATCAAACCCACGTCCTCATGAATACTAGTGAGGTTCATTAACAACTAAGCTATGACGAGAACTCCTATGGTAGACGACTTTGATTTATGTCTTTCAGAATTCAGGGGGAATGTGTTCCTTCTCTTCTGCCATTAACTGAACATCAGTTCGTTTTTGGTTTTTTGTTTGTTTGTTTTTTGTTTTTGTCTTTTTGCCTTTTCTAGGGCCGCTCCTGTGGCATATGGAGGTTCCCAGGCTAGAGGTCTAATCAGAGCTGGAGCTGCTGGCCTACATCACAGCCACAGCAACGCCAGATCCGAGCCAAGTCTGCGACCTACACCACAGCTCACGGCAACACCGGATCCTTAACCCACTGATCGAGGCCAGGGATCGAACCTGCAATCTCATGGTTCCTAGTTGGATTCGTTAACCACCGAGCCACATCGGGAACTCCTGAATATCAGTTGTTGAATAAGGATCTTAGAAGATACAAAATATGCATCCTTCAGAAAGTATGTAATCTGAACTGAAACAAGATTACATGAACAAATGAATCAAGTCTATATCCATGTGTATCTTTTTTTCAGAATACATATTTTTTATCTTTTAAAGTATAATTGGTTTACAATGTTGTGCCAGTTTCTGTTGTATAACAAAGTGACCCAGTCACACACACATATATATACAAGTGTATATATACATATACGCACATACGTGTATTTTTTTTTGAGAAGTGTGAGAGATTGCTTCTGCGTCTGTGAATTCTTTTTTTTTTTTTTTTTTGGTTGCCATGTGCAATGGCTTGATGTGGGATTTCAGTTCCCAGACCAGGGATTGAACCCAGGCTGAAAGTGCCAAATCCTAACCACTAACCATCAGGGAACTCCCTGTGAAGTCATTTTGTATTAGACTTCTGCCGTGACAGAACGATAAGAAACCAATTCAGAATCCCCACTAGAGAAACCTGGAAAAGAAAATGAAATTCAGCAGATAACTCACTAAGGAAACAGATTCAGAAGTAGCAAAGGATGGGTCCTTCTTCCAAAGAGCCCAAGCTCACACCTGCTAAGATGATCGAGGCAGGTGGGCTCAGAAGGATGGAGATGATTACAAAGGGCAGTGATGGGGGAAAGGTCATCCCAGGTAAATGGAGTTGATGTCTAGAAAGGGGACAGAGTGGGAAAAGTAAAATTCTATTGGGGATTCTGAGAGTAGTCTATTGGTCTAAAACAGAAGTTTCAGAGTTCCCATCATGGCACAGTGGTTAACGAATCTGACTAGGAACCATGAGGTTGCAGGTTGATTCCTGGCCTTGCTCATTGGGTTAAGGATCCGGCATTGCGATGAGCTGTGGTGAAGGTGGCAGATGCAGCTCAGATCCCGTGTTGCTGTGACTCTGGTGTAGGCCGGTGGCTACAGCTCCAATTAGACCCCTAGCCTGGGAACCCCCACATGCTGCGGGAGCAGTCCTAGAAAAGATGAAAAATAAAAAAAATAAAATAAAACAAAAGTTTCACCAAGCATGCCAGCACAGCCTAGTGAGGGGACCTGGAAACCAAGGACAAAGAATGTGCCATGTACCTGCCACTTGGCTCATGCTCAAGGGAAGCTTGCTGATTTAACAGCTCCACAGCTCCCTGGCATGTGAAAACGAGTTCAGCACCCGTCGGCTTGAAATGGTTCCAGTTTGCTTCCTCCGCCTCTTCCCTTTCCTCCATCCTGTCCCATTCCAACTCACACACACAGAGATAACATTTTGCGACACCACCCACACCATTAGCTTCATGACATGCAATTAAGCCAGGAGTAGTCCTGTGGAATGAGTCATCCAGGGAGGGAATAATTTATGCTGGTAGATGCCGTGGGACAGGGGTGGGATTGCCTGCTTTGAGGTTGACCCCTGCAAGGGCAGCGTTTATATCTTCATGGTTGCTAGATTGCCCTGGGAAGGAACTGTGTCTTGAGGAGTTTAGTTCCCAAGTGTCAGATTTGAGGGAGTCCGTGAGAGCACCCCTCTTTCCCACTCTCCCCAGTCTTTGAACCATCTGAGATATAAAGGGAGCAAGCAGATGGAGATCAAAACCGAGCAGCTTAATTACTGGTAAAAACGGAATGGGAGGACGTGCCTTCCATGTGCTGCAACAATGGGTGTCCTAATAACCGAACCCAAGGATCAGGCAGACTCACCCACTCAGCCCCTGGCAGGCCTAGAAAACCGCAGATCTCATCCACCCAGCAGAGTCTTTACTGGGTGGCCAGTTGCAGAACGTGCTTCTGCAGCGATCCCGGTGAGCAGAGGAGGAAGAAGTCCTGAGGGTTGTATGCTAGCCAGTCCTTCCCAGACCACCAGCATCTCCTGGAGGGAGACTGGAGCAAGGTGGCCAGAGAGGACAGAAGTGTTATCCTGTAAAGTGTCCCTAGAGGAGTTCCCATCGTGGCGCAGCGGCAATGAATCTGACTAGGAACCATGAGGTTGCAGGTTCCATCCCTGGCCTCACTCAGTGGGTTAAGGATCTGGTGTTGCTGTGAGCTGTGGTGGAGGCCGCAGACGTGGCTTGGATCCTGCATTGCTGTGGCTGTGGTGTAGGCTGGCAGCTACAGCTCCGATTTGACCCCTAGCCTGGGAACCTCCATATGCCTTGGGTGCGGCCCTAAAAAGCAAAAAAATAAATAAATAAAGGGCCCCTAGAGGCTAAGACGACCCCCCCCCCCCATATGTGGCGTTACTAAGCATGAGTGTGCCAGATTGTCTATGTGATGGGGACTTTACTGGGGCCAACTTGAAACAAGAGACCCGTTGAGCAAAGATGCTCAGGTGCTCACTTGGTCCTCTGTCCAGTGGTGGAAGCTGCAGTGCTTCTTTCTGTTCTGGAAAGAATCAATTGACCAGCCCCTTACCTATAAGATGCATCGTCCTGGAGGCAGTGGAGGAGGGCAAAGAGTGTATCAGAAGGAATTCCACACTGTTCCTCCTGGAGATTTCTAGGGTGCAAAGCACGTTGTTAGGGAGGTTTGGAATGAATTTGCACAGGGAGTCCAGGCCCTTGGGAGGCATTGGGGGTAGGGAGGTGGGGGTGGCAAGGATGGAGAATGAACCAGAGTCGAGCACTTAAGGCCTCACCTCCTGCTTTCAGTAATCTGAAGCCCTGCAAACTGGCTGGCTAGGAAGAAATAGCATGGATCTTTCCAAGAGATGATAAAATTTGAGAAGGCAGAGCAGACAATAGCAACAAGGCTTTTATTTTTATCTAAATTATTTAAAATACATCTGTTTTTCTCTAGATGGCATATTTTCAAGGATAAAAAAGAAAACTTAATGACCCAATGATGCTTTCCCTGGAAATATATTTAATATTAATTTGACAATATTAAATCAGTGGTAATCACTGTAGAACTGGGCTGTAAGTAAATTGTATTCTATTCTATTACAGAAGAATGTGAGATTCCAAGCCATTTAATAATACATATGACATAATATATATAATAATATAGAGAGATCAAACTTTAGCCCATTTATTAAAACCAAAATTTTCAAGCCTGGTGGCACATAAGAAATAATCACATTAAACTACAAATAATTATTGCAAGCTTGTTTTCTTTATAACTTATTATTATTATTGTTGTTATTAATATTATTATTATTTTAGGGCCGTACTCTAGCCATTTGGAAGTTCCCAGGCCAGGGATCCAAATGTGAACCACAGTGTCAACCCAAGTTGCTGCAGTTGGACTCTTAACCCACCACGCCACAGAGGAAACTCCTTGGTTTCTTTTTTTTTTTTTAAGGTCTGATTTGCTCCCTTCTTGTAAAAAGCCTAGTGCATATTACATATTATGTCACGTTCATAGAGTTTTAAAATTAAAAGGGGTCTTAGAAAACATCTAGTTAGTTAGTTAAGCAGATACCCCCAATTCTTGCATTTTACAGATGAATAAGTGACATATCCAAGGTCAAGTTGTTGCAAGGACAAAACTAGACCCATCTCTTGATTTCAAAATCATACTTTAAAATGTGCATTTTCAGGTAGGCAGTGTTCGCCAAATATCAGTGAAGAAAAGCTCATTCATAATGTTGTCTCAAGTTTGCTGTACCCTTCCTGACTCTCTGCTTGTTCTGTCAACTACTGAGAGTTGAAATCACCAAATATAATTGTGGAATTTTCTATTCTTTTTATTGTTTCTTTTTTTTTTTTGCCGCACCCATAGCAGGTACAACACCCCCCCCGGGGGGGGGGGGCAGGGATCAAACCCGTGTCACAGCAGCAACTGGAGCCATACCAGTGCCAATGATGAATCCTTAATCCACTCAGTGACCAGGGAGCTCCTTTTTAAGTGTTCATTTAAACATATTTCCTGATTCTGAATTTTCTCTTTTTTAGACTGACTTTCCATCCACCTGATCTAAATTAAAGCAGTTTTCTGCACAGATAGGAATAGCAGAATGGAATCAATAAGTTGTCCCTGGCAGGAAGATTTTGTCTCAAGAGTGAGAGATGACGAGTTCCCATTGTGGCTCAGCAGGTTAAAAACCCAACACTGTGTCTATGAGGATGTTGTTTTGATCCCTGACCTTGCTCAGTGGGTTCAGCTTGGGGCGGGTGTTGCGGTGGCTGTGGCACAGGCCAGCAGCTGCAGCTCCGATTCTACCCTACCCTGGGAACTTCCATATGCTGCAGGTGTGGCAATAAAAAAAAAAAAATTTTTTTAAAGCAAGAGAAAAATTTCAAATAGAAGTAATAAATCAATTTGAATTGTTGGATGATTCTTTTCATTAAGGAAAAGAAGAAAAATACATTTAATTGGAAAAAATATTAAATTTCTTGCTAATTTGGCCTGAAAAGCTACCATCTTAAAAAAATAACAGAAATCATACCACTACAAGGGGAACACGCATAGATAAACAGGTTAATAGGTGCTATCAACTTCAAATCGTACTAAAGATTACATGTTATGCAAGAAAACTACAAAATGTCCTAAAATCTTATACATGATTCAGAAATCTCCCCAAATTTGACCACCATCCTAAACACACAACACTGCAAATGGACTGGGAAGCTGAGGGAAATTCTTCTCAACTATCAACAGTAGAAAATTTTTGATGAATCACGATGGAGGAAAATCCGATTTATCTTTCTATCCTCACTGTAGAAAATATCATCTTTTTTTATGAAGAGACAAAGAACTTTTTGATGTAGGGAAAAAGAATGTTAGGGAGGTGTGTGAGATAGCTAGTTAATGAAAAGCATTTTATTTTTCTGGATTATGCGGTGTTTTGTGGTGGCTGTCAGTGTTTTGAGATGTGTAATCTGTGGCCATTTCTTTTCTCACTCAAAAATAGATTTCCTCTTCCACATCTGACTTTGTATTTGTAATTTTTTTTTTTGTTTTTTGTTTTTGGGTTTTTTTTTTTGGTGGGGGGCATTTCTTGGGCCAGTCCGGTGGCATATGGAGGTTCCCAGGCTAGGGGTCAAATCGGAGCTGTAGCCTCCGGCCTACACCACAGACACAGCAACGCAGGGTCCAAGCCATGTCTGCAACCTACACCACAGCTCACGGCAACACCGGATCCTTAACCCACTAAGTGAGGCCAGGGATTGAACCCGTAAGCTTTTGGTTCCTAGTCAGATTTGTTAATCACTGAGCCACGACGGGAACTTCCAATGTATTCTTTCACCTTAAAGAGGGCCCCCTCAGGAGTTCCCGTCGTGGCACAGTGGTTAACGAATCCGACTAGGAACCATAAGGTTGCGGGTTAGATCCCTGCCCTTGCTCAGTGGGTTAACGATCCGGTGTTGCCGTGAGCTGTGGTGTAGGTTGCAGACGCGGCTCGGATCCCGCGTTGCTGTGGCTCTGGCGTATGCTGGCGGCCACAGCTCCGATTAGACCCCTAGCCTGGGAACCTCCATATGCCGCAGAAGCGGCCCAAGAAATAGCAAAAAGACAAAAAAAAAAAAAAAAGAGGGCCCCCTCAAACTGAATATGCTACGGGTCCCACAAAACCATGACCTGGTCAGATATAAGTTAAAATGGCAATGTATTTTCTGAGTAGGAAGAAATTGGGGTGTCTTTTGGGAGTATCTTTAGGGAGGATTCAATCAGCAGCTCACTCGTGTCATCATGGGACTGTGGTTGTACTGAGCCTTGACCAGCAGGTGGCAGTAAGGTAGAGCAGTTCCAAGTAAGAGCCTGCATTGCTGTCAAAAAAAAACAAAGACAAGATAAAAGGGGTTTTTTGCATACTTCCTGGTGGCAATGTTTTACTTTGGTGCTTTGGAAAATTTTAGAGGAAGAATCTTTTAAGAAAGATATGAAGCATAAATATAGCTTCCCTAACCACTTAAAATAAATCAAGAGTCAGATATTTAATAGCACACAGGCATGCCCCCATATTGTAATTATTTATTTGGTTATACTGCTGGGAGCCCTGAGCTTCAGAGTTTTACTATACCAAAACTAGTTTCTCCTAGGGAATGTCTTTTCCCTTATTACCTTGCAGGAGAGGGCATTGCTTTTCCACTGAAGAACAGCCTCTTCTAATCTCAGAAAGCAAATACTAATTTGCAGGGTCTGTTTCATGCAAAATTAAAGACTCATAGCAGTATCATGGGCCCATGGCAGGTGGAAAGGTCACAATCAGTTAAACCCCAGGGTCTTTTGCAATGCAGATACCCAAGATTCTTGGCGTAACTCTGAACAATAACAGCGAATACTTCCTCGAGGCTGCCTCTGTGCCTGGCATTGTTCCAAATTCTTCATGTTGTCTTAATAACTCAAGTGATGCTCTCAACAACCCACCACCACAGTAGTACTGCTATTACTCTCGTTTTCAGATGAGGAAACTGAGCCACAGAGAGGCTATGACGGACTCAGATCACACAGCCAATGCCAGAGCCAGGTTTGAGTCTAGGCAGTCTGGTTCGAGGCTTGAGGCACTTGGCCACCTGCTACAGTCTTTTGCTACAAGTCCAGTCCTATCTTTATCCTCCCAAAGAAAGCATCATTATATGGTGATCAGTAGGACATATCTCAAGAACAGCAATGTTGCAATACTCTGGTCATTTAACAATGATGGAAAGAATGCTGCTCCTGAGATTCTCCCCTCTGTGATAGGAAAGCCACACTGCCCAGGAGTAGAGAGAGAATTCTGCTTCACTCACGTTCTTCTCTGGCGACCGATCAACTCAGCGGCCAGATCACAAACTTCCCAAGGCACTGCACCAAGCTTTCTCTCTACTTCACACTCCTCCCAAGTTATCCAATCTCCTCCCCTTGCTCTGAAACTCTGGAAGAATCAACTGTGCCAACTTTTCCTAATCATTTGCTCACCCTTCAACCCTCAACTTAGCCTCTGCCCCACCCATTCCTGGGGAGCTGATCTCAGGGAGGTCGCTGAGAACTTTCAACCAGCCAACTCCACCTCTGCCAGCCTCTTCCCTTGGCTGCCATAACCCTTCTCCCTCTCCATCTCCTGCTAACTCTCTGCCCTTTCCTCCTTCGCTGACTTCCCCTCCTCTGCCCTGTTCTCCTCCTCTTGCCTGCTACACCCCTGCTCAGCCCTCCCATCCTTCTGGGCCTGTCTTTAAAGACTGATGATTCCCAAGATGTTCCTTTTTTTTTTTTTTGGTCTTTTTTTAGGACCACACCTGCTGCATATGGAGGTTCCCAGGCTGGGGATCAAATCGGAGCTGTAGCCGTGGACCACAGCCACAGACACAGCAACGCGGGATCCGAGCGGCATCTTCAACCTACACCACAGCTCACGGCAACGCTGGGTCCTTAAGCCACTGAGCAAGGCCAGGGATCAAACCCATGTCCTTGGGTTCATTAACCACTGAGCCATGACGGAAACTCCCCAAGATGTTCTTATTCCAGCTACTCTCCTTTGTACTCAGCCCAGATTTCCTGCTGTCAGTCCTAATCTCTCTTTGGACGTTTCTACTCAAAAATGTCCAACATAAACAGACTTGTGGTTGCCCGGGGTCGGGGGGGAGGAGGGAGTGGGATGGACTGGGAGTTTGGGGTTAGTGGATGTGAACTATTACATTTAGGATGGATAAGCAGTGAGGTTCTGCTGTACAGCACAGGGAACTATATCCAATCACTTGTGATAGAACATGGTAGAGGTAAGATGAGAAAAAGAATATATATATATGTATGTATGTATGACTGTGTCACTTCTCTGTACAGCAGAAATTGACAGAACATTGTAAATCAACCATAATAAAAAAAAAATTTGTTTTAAATGTCCAGAGATCCTGTCATGGTGCAGTGGGTTGAGAATCTGATTTGCAATGGCTCCGGTCCCTGTGGAGGCATGTGTTTAATCCCTGGCTTGATGCGGTGGGTTAAGGATCCAGCGTTGCTGCAGCTTGGATTTAATCACTGGCCCAGGAATTTCCATATGCCATGGGTGTGGCAAAAAAAAATGTCCAACATGTTACCTTCTGCCCACCGTCTGTATTCGTTCTCTTAGGGTCCCTATTTCAGTTAATGGCATCCTCCTTAACCAAAGCTAGACATCCCGAACCACTTTGCATCCCGTCTCGTCCTCGTATCCACCGGGTCAGTGCGTGGTGGTGACTTCCTCTGACAGGTCTCAGACCGCTTCCCGCCTGGTCTCCCTTTTCACAGCTCCTGCTCTGTCTCATACCTGTCTCTCCTCATCAGCTCTGACCAATAGCATTTCCTAACCTGTCACCCTTGTCAGTCTGCTTCCACAGACACCCCCACACTTCCGCACTATTTAACACTGACCTTGCTCCTAAATAAAGACTGAAGACATTACCCTTCTGCTTTAAGAGCTTTGGTGGCTTCCCACTAAGGACTGCGTGTGTTCCTTAGAATGTCACTTAAGGGATGGCTGTAGTCCAGCTCGTGTGTCTAAGCTCACCTCTGGCTACAGTGCCCACTACACAACCTAGACTTCAGCCACCCGTTTGGACAGGGCCAAGAACACAAGCTCATTGAGCAGACAGCTCAGGGGTCCACATCTGACTCTCCCACTTCTGGCTTTGTGACTGTAGAACTGTGATTTAATCTCTCTGAGCCTCCGTTTCTTTATCTCCAAAGTGGCTATAATGATCCCTGTGCGGGGAGTTCCCATCGTGGCTCAGTAGTTAATGAATCTGACTAAGAACCACGAGGTTGTGGGTTCGATCCCTGGCCTTGCTCAGTGGGTTAAGGATCCCGCATTGCTGTGGCTGTGGTGTAGGCTGGCGGCTACAGCTCCGATTTGACCCCTAGCCTAGGAACCTCCATATACCGCGGCAGTGGCCCAAGAAATGGCAAAAAGACCAAAAAAAAAAAAAAATGATCCCTTTGCAGCAAGGATGCCTAGTCCCTGAACGAACATTTACAGGATGTCTACCATGTACCTAAGGTTGTGCTTAGAACTCAATATAGTTCCTTTTGCTACACCTACTTCCTCTAAACTATTTTTTTTTTTTTGGCCGTGCCTATGGCATGTGAAAGTTGCCAGGCCAGGGATCAAACCCACACCACAGCAGCGACTCGAACCACTGCAGTGACAACACCCCTTTCCACCTAAACAGACCTCTCCCACCCCCTCCCCGCATCCTTCAAGGCCAAGTTCTGTGGCATTAGTGAAGGGTGAAGACAAGGCCCAGAACACCTCCCTCTGTACATGGTCCAGTTATTTACTGTGTATCTTGTTGTCTTTCTAATGGGGTCTTTCCTCCTCCAGATCTGGAGCGCTTTGAAAGGAGGAATGTTATCCTTCATATCCTTGCATCTTAAGCATCTAAATATGTACATAAATACATTCAAGAGAAGAAAATGACAGTCTTGTCTATTGTTACCAAGAGTCTGTGACTCAGCGTGATTCGCTGCAAATTAATTACAGATATTCTCTCTGTTGAAATGTCCCAGGCGTTTTTCAAATTGCCTTCCATATTGTACTAAATAACATTTTGCTTTGGCACAATAAGACCCTGTGGATTTGACATATGAAGTGATTCAGAAAATAGGCATGAATGAACTATGTTTGCATTTGGAAACGGGGAAGAGTTAGGTGGAAAACAGCCTTTGTTCATGTTTGGGGGTTTTTCTGTTTGTTTTGCTTTTTCGGGACACACCTGGGACACATGGAGGTTCCCAGGCTAGGGGTTGAATTGGAGCTACCGCTGCCAGCCTACACCACAGCCACGGCAACACCAGATGAGCCACATCTGAGATCTCCACCACAGCTCATGGCAACAAGGGATCCTTAACCCACTGAACGAGGCCAGGAATCAAACCTTTGTCCTCGTGGATCCTAGTCAGATTCGTTTCCACTGAGCCACGTGGGAACTCCCTTGTTTGTGTCTTATTTTGAATAGTTTTGAACTGATGATGATGAACTATGCTAGCCTCTGTTATTATTATGCACCTTTCTTTTACTTATTTTACTCTGTTGGTCTCACCCCTTCTCACTAGAATGTAAATATTCAAGAAGGCAGGATTCTTGGAGTTCCCATCATGGCGCAGTGGAAATGAATCTGACTAGGAACCATGAGGTTGTAGGTTCGATCCCCGGCCTCGCTCAGTGGGTTAAGGATCCGGAGTTGCCGTGAGCTGTGATGTAGCTCTCAGACTTGGCTCGGATCCGGTGTTGCCGTGGCTGTGGTATATGCCGGCATTGGTAGCTCCGATTTGCCCCCTAGCCTGGGAACCTCCATGTGCTGTAGGAGCAGCCCTAAAACGCAAGTCAATAAACAAACAAACAAATAAATAAATAAAGCCTGCTTTGTGCAAAGCATTATGAGCATGGTTCCAGCTTTTGAAGGAGCACAGTCCAGGGGATGACTATGAAGCAATATCAAGGATGTTTTAGATCCTTTACAGAATATAAGCTACCTAAAGCAGGTCTTTGGTTTTCCAATCTTTGTATTCCACAGAGCATCTCCTGTGGTGCCGTGCATTGAGTTAAACACGTATTTCTAGGTTAAGAAATTTCTGAAAAAAAAAAAAAAGCTTGCTTGCCCTTCATACAACATTGTCCAGAAAGGAAGTCCTCCACCATCACTCCCCAAATAAGGTAAGTTTCCTTATGATCAGTCAGCAGACACAGATGAGAAAGCTGTGTGCTAAAAAAAGAGGCTGTTCCTTCTTGTTTTTTACAATTAGCCTGGAAGAAATGGGGACTGAGCAGAAAAGGGGAAAGAGGTGAAAGACATCATTGTTAAGATGTGCAAAGACTGGGAGAACCCAGAGCAGGCAGATAGTTTCCGTAAGAAAGTGGGGTGGGGGCGGAGGAAGGAACATCAAGGTTGGGGGGAGGGAGGGAGAGGGATAGAACGGGGAAAGAAAAGGAGAGGAGGGAGTTCCCAGGGTGGCTCAATGGAAATGAATCTGACTAGCATCCATGAGGATGCAGGTTCGATCCCTGGCCTCACCCAGTGGGTTAAGGATCTGGCCTTGCTGTGAGCTATGGTGTAGGCTGACAGCTGTAGCTCCGATTTAACCCCTAGCCTGGGAACCTCCATATGCCTAGGGTGCAAAGCGAAGCAGTTGTTTTTTTTTTTTTTTTTGTCTTTTTGTCTTTTGTACTTTTAAGGTCGCGCCAGCAGCATGTGGAGGTTCCCAGGCTAGGGGTCAAATCAGAGCTACAGTTGCCGGCCTACACCACAGCCACAGCAATGCCAGATCCGAGCCACATCTGCAACCTACACCACAGCTCACAGTAATGCTGGATCCTTAACCTGCTGAGCGAGGCCAGGGATTGAACCCTCAACCTCATGGTTACTAGTCGGACTCATTTCCGCTGTGCCACTGATGGGAACTCCTAACTATGATATTCTTATACCCTGTAGATGCCAAAGTCTCAGGGAGGGAAGTGGAGGGAGACACTATTTATGGTCCAGAAGGATGTGGGAGGGCCTCGTGGAGAAAGCATTTGATCTGTGTGGGATTTTGACAGCTGAAGTGGTTGGCTGTGGAGTGAAACAGTACGAACAAAGGAGTGGACAGGTTCTGGAGTTAAAGTGTGGCTGGGGGTTAAGAAATGTTAAAGGCAGTAGTGGGAGATAAAGCCAGTAAATAAATATCCATTAAATGAATACATTAAACCTAGGTCAACATCATGTTACATAGGCTTTGAAGGTCAAATTAAAGAGTTTGGATCTTCTGTTGTAAGCAATATGGGGCAGTGGGCATTGAAAATTTTTAATCAAAAAAGTAACAACAGGTTTGCATTTTAGGAAGATTAAACTAGCAGAAGTTAGCATGGGTTGCAGCAGAATTTCCAATATGGTAAATGTACAAAGCATGATATTATTATTATTATTATTCCACCCACAGGAATGCAGCCCTTGCCTTTTTTCTTTTCTTTTTCTTTTTTTTATGATTTTTATTTGTTCCATTATAGTTGATTTACAGTGTTCTGTCAATTTCTACTGTACAGCAAAGTGACCCAGTCAAACACATATATATATATTCCTTTTCTCACATGATCCTCCATCATATTTCATCACAAGTGACTAGATATAGTTCCCAGGGCTATACAGCAGGATCTCATGGCTTATCCATTCCAAATGCAATAGTTTGCATCTATTAATCCCAAACTCCCAGTCCATCCCACTCCCTCCCCCTCCCCCTTGGCAACCACAAGTCTGTTCTCCCAGTCCATGAGTTTCTTTGCTGCTGTATATTAGATTCCAGATATAAGAGATAACACATGGTATTTATCTTTCTCTTCTGACTTACTTCACTTAGTATGAGTCTCTAGTTGCATCCATGTTGCTGCAAATGGCATTATTTTATTCTTTTTAATGGCTGAGTAGTGTTCCATTGCGTATATATACCGCATCTTCTTAATCCATTCACCTGTCGATGGCCATTTACGTTGTTTCCATGTCTTGGCTATTGGATAGTGCTGCAATGAACATACGGGTACATGTATCTTTTTCAAGGAAAGTTTTATCTGGATATATGCCCAAGAGTGGGATTGTTGGGTCATATGGTAGTTCTATATTTAATTTTCTGAGTGCCTCCATACTGTTTTCCATAGTGGTTGAACCAATTTACATTCCCACCAACAGTGTAGGAGGGTTCCGTTTTCTCTACACGCTCTCCAGCATTTGTTATTTGTGGACTTGTTAATGATGGCCATTCTGACTGGTGTGAGGTGGTACCTCATAGTAGTTGTGATTTGCATTTCTCTAATAATTAGTGATGTTGAGCATTTTTTCATGTGCTTGTTGGCCATCTGTATATCTTCTTTGGAGAAATGTCTATTCAGATCTTTTGCCCATTTTTCAATTGGGTTGTTGGTTTTTTTGCTGTGATTATTTTTTAAACATCCTTTTTTTGTTTTGTTTTGTTCTGGCTGACCCGCAGCATATGGAGTTCCTGGGCCAGGGATCAGGGATCCAAGTCACAGTTGCAACCTAAGCCAAGGCTACAGCAATGCTGGATCCTTAACCCACTGTTCCTGGTCAGGGATCAAACCTGCATCCTGGTGCTTCAGAGATGCTGCTGAACCCATTGTGCCACAGTGGGACCTCCCACAGGATGATTTTAGGTGGGCTATGCAGAGGTGACCCTCAGGTGGCAAAAAACCAACAGAGCATTACTGCTCATTCATTGTCCCTCTGCTAGTCTGGACAGTTAAATATTTCATATGTAACCCCTAGGTACATTGTTACATTTTAAAGTGTTAAGAGTTAATATTCAACTGTGAATTCAAAACCTGCTGTATGATATAAAATTTTCTATTAAAATACATTTATCTAGGAAGAAAAAGTGAGTTAATTTAAAGAAAAATTAAATAATAAAACAGGGGGATAAGCAAAATCCTGAAGATGGCAGGTGAATGACTGTAGTTTGGGAAACACTAGACCAGAGGTGCAAGAGATTAGAGGCAGAGGAATGATTAATAGCCATTTGGGGAGTTCCCGTTATGGTTCAGTGGGTTAAGAACCAAGCTAGTATCCATGAAGATGCAGGTTCAATCCCTGGCCTTGTTCATTGGGTTAAGGATCTGGGGTTGCCACGTGCTGTGGTGTGGTTCACAGATGCCGCTCAGATCCCACATTGCTCCGGCTGTAGTGTAGGCCAGCAGCTGTAGCTCCTATTTAACTGCTAACCTGGGAACCTCCATATGCTGTGGTATGGTCCTAAAAAGGAAAAAAAAAAAAAAAAAGGCCATTTGATGGATTGTCTGTGCAGTCAGTAGATGATGACCAGCCTTTGACCTGTAGAATAAAAGTTTTTAGTACTGAGCCCACCCCACATGTACATTTTTAGCCTTTTTACTGTTTTGAGAAGCTCTGTTCCAGGTAAAGGGATTTTCCAAAAGCATATCCTAAAGTTTGCTAAACCTGAATTGTACTTTCTGCAAAGAGTTCTGAGCACTTCCGTCTAGTCTTTTCTCTACTTACGCATGCATGTATTTGATGAAGTTGGGATCATCCTTTGTAAACAGTTTGGTACTTTCTTTGGCCATCTATGATAGTTTCACGAGCATTTTACCCTGTTATTCCATATTCCTTCAAAAATATTTTTTCCTTTTAGAGGGATGTACCATAATTTGATCATCCCTAATGTTGGATTTTTAAAGAATTATTTATTTATTTATTCATTCATTCATCCATTCATTCATTTTCACACCTGGGGCATATGTAGGTTCCTGGGCCAGGGGTCTAATCAGAGCTATGCCATAACCATAGCAATGCGGGTGGGATCTGAGCCTCGTCTGTGACCTGCACCATAGTTCATAGCAATGCTGGATCCTTAACCCACTGAGTGAGGCCAGGGACCGAACCTGCCTCCTCATGGATGCTAGTAGGGTTTGTTACCCCTGAGCCACAGTGGGAACTCCAAAATTCACCTTCTTAAAATGTACAATTCAAAGGGGTTTTTCTGAGTATTTTCACAAAATAAACCAATCATCAACATTCATTCCATACCATTTACGCCACCCAGAAGCAACCCCACACCCTTTAGGCAACATTCCCCATTCCTCCTCCCCTGGCCCCTGGCAATCACAGACCTACTTTCTGGCTCTACGGGGCCCTTCATATAAATAGAACCATACAATGTTTCGCCTTTTGTGACCAACTTCTTTCACCTCCTATAATGTTTTCAAGGTTAGCCCACACTGTGGCATATAGTAAGAAAGCGCTGTCTTCCTTATTTAAAACAAAAGAAAACAAAACTTGAAGTTCCCGAAATGAATCCGACTAGGAATCATGAGGTTGTGGGTTCGATCCCTGGCCTTGCTCAGTGGGTTAAGGATCCGGCGTTGCCATGAGCTGTGGTGTAGGTCACAGACGCGGCTCAGATTTGGCATTTCTGTGGCTTTGGTATAGGTCAGCAGCTGTAGCTCCGACTCGACACCTAGATTGGGAAATTCCATATGCCACAGGTGCAGCCCTAAAAAGCAAAAAAAAAAAAAAAAAAAGAATATCATAGTTATATAATTACCTGACTGTACCCCTTACAACATAAATATTGTTTCCAAAAGCCATTTTGCCTGAACAACCTCCCCTCCCCATCCCATGTCTAGTCCAATGTCCAGCTCTGTCCCTTGCAACATTTAGAAATGTCTCTGGAACTCAACTTAGTATGCAAACTGTTCCCTAGCACTGTCTCTACCTATTCCACAGTATTTCAGGTTTTAAGAATGCAAATTAGCCCTAGAACATACATCTATGGACTTGTCACTTGTCCAGAGAGACCTGTATTGGAATGCTTTCCAAAATTTTGCACCTTGGAGTTCCCATCGTGGCTCAGTGGTTAACGAATCTGACTAGGAACCATGAAGTTGCGGGTTCAATCCCTGGCCTTGCTCAGTGGGTTAGTGATCTGGTGTTGCCGTGAGCTGTGGTGTAGGTCGAAGGTGCGGCTTGAATCTGGGGTTACTGTGACTCTGGTGTAGGCTGGTGGCTACAGCTCCGATTTGACCCCTAGCCTGGGAATCTCCATATGCCGCGGGAGCAGCCCTGGAAAAGGCAAAAAGACAAAAAAAATTTTTTTTGCACCTGCTTGGCAGGGCACCCCGTTGTGTTGTTCCAGTGAATTGCCTTTCTGAGCCTGGATGGACTGTTTCAAAAGGCAAGGAAAGTGTGGGGAACGGAAGGATCCATCCATCTTAATCTGTGGCAACAAGTTGCAACTACCACTCCCTGTAAAAGATGCCAAGAGGGAGAGTCCCTTGTGAGTCAACCATGGTGCCCATGAAAACAAGGGAAAAACATTTCCAGATGCTTAGCCACCAGGAAATGGCACCGTCGTTCTCTCTTAATTTCTGATAGAGCTGGAAAGGCCATAAAGTGCTTTGCAAATTTATTTCTTGGGCTTTCAGCCATGTTAAACTTTTACCCTTTGTAATTTCCCTTCCCTGTAAAAATCTGCAAAACTCAGCTCTAATGAGGACTCCATAAAGGGGATGACATTTATTCAGAACTTTTTAAATATATACCTGTCTTGCAACATGGATGGACCTAGAAATTGTCATACTAAGTGAAGTTAGTCCCACAGTGAGACACCAACATTGTATTACATGTGCAATTACATGTGGAATCTAAAAAAAAGGACACGATGAATTTCTTTGCAGAACACATACTTACTCCCAGGCTTTGAAAAATGTATGGTTTCCAAAAGAGACAGGTTGGGGGGTGAGGGGATGGGCTGGGGGTTTGGGATAGAAATGCTATACAACTGGATTGTGATTATCGTTGTACAACTATAAATATAATACAATTCACTGAGTTAAAAAAAGATGTATACCTGCCTCAAAGTGGAAAAAAATCCAAAAACTCGTGGGAAGAACAGCACAAGCAAATCTACCATCTCTCTCAACATGTCCAGTGCTTTGAGGAGAAGCTCCAGGTAGGAGACGGGATGCTTTTGCTTTGATCCCTCCTTCTTTTTTTTTTTTTTTTGTCTTTTTGCCTTTTCTAGGGCTGCTCCCTAGACATATGGAGGTTCCCAGGCTAGGGGTCTAATCAGAGCTATAGCTGCCGGCCTACGCCAGAGCCACAGCAACTCGGGATCTGAGCTGTGTCTGCGACCTACACCACAGCTCACGGCAACACCAGATCCTCAACCCACAGAGCAAGGCCAGGGATTGAACCTGAAACCTCATGGTTCCTAGTCGGATTCATTAACCACTGTGCCACGACAGGAACTCCTTTGATCCTTTCCCACGTCTGCTAGCTCCTCTTTTAAAGGACGTGGTTTCTGCATATCCAAAAAAATATTTCCTTACCTCTTGGCTCAGGACAGAATTTTCAAGAAGAATGTACAGAATGCCAAAGAGCACATGAAGGAAGTAGATACAGAAACCTAAAAAAGAGTCTAATTCAGTGGTTTGCAAACAGGCCTCCCTAGGAGACATTCAGCAATGTCTGAAGATAGTTTTACTGTCACCGTTGAGGAGATGCTACTGGCATCCAGTGAGTAGAGCATTCCTTCCTGTCCCCGCCCCCTCTACACACACAGTACCTATAGTAAGATCCCACTGACCCTTCTGCAGTGCCCAGGACAGCCAAATGTAGCAAGGAATTATCCCAGCCAAATGTCAGTAGTGATGAAATTGAGAATCCCTGGTAATAGGTTAAGAACTAAGGAATTATCCCAGCCAAATGTCAGTAGTGATGAAATTGAGGAATTATCCCAGCCAAATGTCAGTAGTGATGAAATTGAGAATCCCTGGTAATAGGTTAAGAACTAAGAGGAAGAAAAGACCCCAGCCTTTTGGAGTCAGAGTATAGCTATCTTAAAGGGCAATTAGAATAAGATAGGGCTGAGACTGGCGTTCCTGTTGTGGCGCAATGGGATCAGTGGCTTCTTGGGAGTGTTGGGTCGCAGGTTCAATACCCAGCCTGGCACAGTGGGCTAAGGATCAGGTGTTGCCGCCGCCGCTGTGTCTTAGGTCTCACTATGTCTTGGATCTGATCTCTGACCTGGGAACTCAGTATGCTGTGGGGCAGCCAAAAAAAGGGGGGAAAAAAAAAGGTAGGTCTGAGACTTGGAAAGTGGCTGCCATGTGTGAAGAATGTCCTGTTTAGAGCTGCTTCTCACAGTCTCTCCCTGGTCATTTGACATCTCCATGGTCAAGTCCAAGAGAAAGAAAGATCCCCGGTCTCTTACCCTCCTACACTTCTCCCAGCCAATTCTGTAATAGAGGCCACTTACCTAGTTGATGACGCAATAAACTCTCCCACCCTTGAGATATGACCTTACTCCCTACACACGTGACTGTGGCTTTACCCTGATAATCAACAGCATAAACACGCAGGACGTCAAACAGTCACCATAGCATTCATATAACACCCATGCTCCATGTACGGCCCAGGCAAGTCAATTCAGTACAAGGAGCATCCAACACTGACAGTTCTAGCAGCTGAGGAGCAATGATCAAAGGTTGTCACGAACAGGAAATCATCCATGCAGCATAGTCCTGGTGCCAGACCCTGTGCTAAATGTCAGAGAGAACACACCGAGCAAGATAGAGATGGGCTATAATATGCATCAATAAGCTGGCAATTGTGGTGAACTATGTGGCAGGCACAGTGCTGTTTGATGAAGGTAATTTCAACAATTACAGCAATATCTCTGTGAGTTGGGGACTCCAAAGTTGAGCAAATAGGATCAGAGAGGTCAGATAACTTTTCCATAGCCATTTTTTTGGGGGGGGCCAAACCCTCGGCATACAGAGGTTTCCAGGCTAGGGGTTGAATTGGAGCTGCAGCTGCCAGCCTACACCACAGCCACAGCAACTCAGGATCCAAGCCACACCTGTGATCTACACCACAGCTCACGGCTACACCAGATCCTTAACCCACTGATCGAGGCCAGGGATCGAACCCGAATCCTCATGGATCTTAGTCCGGTTCGTTAACCGCTGAGCCATAAAGGGAACTCCATCATACTTTTCTTAAATTGTGGAGGCAAGATTCAGATCCAGATCTGTTTAAAGCCTAACTCCAAGTTCCTAGTCCTCCTGGGATAGATCAAGAGGCATTTTTAGAGCCTGCTTCTCTTCTGCTCCCGTCTGCTGAGCACAAACTTGACATTCTTTCCCTGGCAACAACAGAAAGGAAAGTGAGAGTGGGAGAGCAGTCCTGACTCTGGCTTCCTCTTGCTCCTCCTGTCAATGCATTGGTTCATTCCATTAGTGAGCATTGATTTTTTGCACCCGAGGTTGTATCCAAAGGGAGCGATAGGGGCTCTTTCCCACATGGACCTACCCCTGCCATCTTACCACCAGCAGCAGCATAACGCTGTGCTGGAAAAGCTAGAAGATAAGAAATGAAAATGTCTTTTAAGTGGTGACCAGACCCAGACAAGAGAAGGCCACTGATGTATCAACCAAGAGGAGAAAATGAAAGAAAACAGAGCTTCCTTGTTCCCACCACAAAAAGGAAATGGTAATTCTGTGACGTGGTGAAGACGTTAGCCAGTGCTGCCGGTGGGAATGACATGGCAATATATAAATTATCAAATCCATACTTTGTATACCTTGAACTTACACAATGTTATGTGCAAATTATATTTCAATTTTTTTAAAAAGAATATAGAATAGAAAGAGTTAGAAAAGAGATGCATTAAATGGAACCCAAGAGGGGGTTGCAAAACTCCATCTTCACACATGATGCAAAAAATGATCCAACACAGGAGTTCCCGTCATGGCTCAATGGATTCGATCCTGGTCCTGTTCAGTGGGTTAAGAATTCAGTGTTGCTCTGAGCTGCGGTGTAGGTTACAGATGTGGCTCTGATCTGGCATTGCTGTGGCTGTGCTGTAGGGCAGGCAGGGCAGCTCCAATTGGACCCCTAGTCTGGGAACTTCCATTTGCCACAGGTGCGGCCCTAAGAACACACACACAAAAAAAATATCCAGCATGATAATTTGTGATGCATGGAGCCACAGGTCTGTGCTCTAATCAAAATCCCAACCAAGTCATAGTCCAGAATGGTTAATCCTATAATATAGATCCACCCAAGATGGTACAATTGTTTCCTATAATTGGAAAAATCTCTTTTCAACCGTGGAAAAAATTAAGGTTAAATAGACATGCAGACGCAATCAAAGCCATATAACTGTTAGCTTTATATTCACTTTTGGAATCAGTTTTGTAATCATTAGGTTATTTAAAGGGTTAGCGAACATGACAGATTAGAAAATCTGGTGGCTTAGCCTATGAAAGGTGTAATAGGTTTTTGGCTTCTAATTTTAAGTTAAAAAACAAAAGAACCTTGAAGAAATGTTTAACAGAATTAATATTAAGACAACCAAAAGATAACTAGATTTATACATTTAATTCATTTAATGTACAGGAATTATGGAAGTACTTAGAAGGGTTTTGCTTGTTAGGTCATAAATTTGCCTTGTTGAGCATTTGAAGCACTTAAGGAAATTAAGTATATTAAATGTATAAATTCAATTTGAAATATTTAAGGAAATTTAATTAAGTTTATAAGTGTGAGCAATATGTGGGGGATTTAATCTGTTCAAATTACTAATTAGTCTACTAGTAATCTGAGAACAATTAAAGATGATTGTTCTTGTTTTATTAGGTTTGTAAAAAGCCCAACAAAATGTCTAAATTTAACATAAAGTCTTAAGAATACCGTTTTAATTTTTATAATGGAAATGTTTGTAGCATCTAGTCAAAAAGACCCCTCTTTGAGCATTAAGAAATTTCTAGGAGTTCCCATCGTGGCACAGTGGTTAACGAATCCGACTAGGAACCATGAGGTTGCGGGTTCGATCCCTGGCCTTGCCCAGTGGGTTAAGGATCCGGCGTTGCCGTGACCTGTGGTGTAGGTTGCAGACGCGGTTCAGATCTGTGTTGCTGTGGCTCTGGCGTAGGCCAGCGGCAGCTACAGCTCCAGTTGGACCCCCTAGCCTGGGAACCTCCATGTGCCGAGGGAGTGGCCCAAGAAATGGCAAAAAGACAAAAAAAAAAGAAATTTCTAAGTCTGCTATACTCCAATAAACTTATATAAAAAAAGAATTTAGGAATTTCTGCTGTGGCTCAGTGGTAACAAACCCAACTAGACTATTATCAATGAAGATGTAGGTTTGATCTCTGGCCTCACTCAGAGGGTTAATGATCCTGCATGGTCATGAGCTGTGCTATAGGCTGGCAGCTGCAGCTCTGATTTGACCCCTAGCCTGGGAACCTCCATATGCTGCAGATGGTGACCTAAAAAGCAAAAAAAAAAAAAAAAAAAAAAAAAGAATTTGTAGTAGAGATACAAATAATTTCTGTCTGATGAATTGATAACCCCAGCAATCTTATTCTAACATTCATTACCTAGAAATATCTAGTTACTCAAGCACAATTTGAAACAATTTTAGCATCTCACTGAAAACCTAATTAGTTACTGTATTGAACAATCTTTGATAGACTTTTTTTTCAAAATTCAGGTGACTGATTGTAATGACTAGGAGAACTTCCCAATTTTTTCAAGGATTCCGGAAGGATGGGTGATAGTTGATATGGTCTACCACAAACATACATTTGCTTTGACATCCTTAAAAAAAATTTTTTTTTGGTTGTGTCCATACATGTGGAAGGTCTCGGACAACGGATCAAACCCACACTGCAGCAGCAGTGACAACACCAGGTCCTTACCCCACTGAGACCCCCAGGGAATTCCCTGACATCCTATATATTAGTGCTAAAAGTAAATTTTGCACCCTGTTCCATGATACATTTTATTTACTTATTTTTGTCTTTTTAGGGCTGCACCTGAGTCATTTGGAATTTCCCAGGCTAGGGGTCGAATCAGAGCTGCAGCTGCCAGCCTATACCATAGCCGTAGCAGCTCAGGATCTGAGCAACATCTGTGACCTACACCACAGCTCACCACAACACTAGATCTTTAACCCACTCAGCACAGCCAGGGATCAAACCCACATTCTCATGGATACTAGTGGGGTTCTTAACCCAGAAGCCAACATGGGAACTCTCCTTGATACATTTTAATATGAAAATAGGGAGTTCCCGTTGTGGCTCAGTGGTAACAAACCCGACTAGTATCCGTGAGGATTTGGGTTTGATCCCTGGTCCTGCTCACTGGCTTAAGGATCCAGCATTGCCGTGAGCTGTGGTGTAGGTCAAAGACACAACTTGGATCTGGCATTGCTGTGGCTGTGGCATAGGCTGGTAGCTGCAGCTCTGATTCGATCCCTAGCCTGGGAAATTCCATATGCCATGGGTTCGACCCTAAAAAGCAAAAATAAATACATAAAATAAAGTAAAATAAAACAAAATAAAATGTAGGATAGGAGTTCCCTGGTGGCTCAGCAGGCTTAGGATCTGGCATTGTCACTGCTGTGGCTTTGGTTACTGCCGTGGTGAGGTTTTGATCCCTGACCTGGGAACTCTTGCATACCATGGCCACGGCCCCCCCCACATTGGAGCATATCTGCATAATGAATTTAAGAAATGAAAAATACTCCAGGAGTTCCCATTGTGGCTCAGTGGAAATGAATCTGACTGGTAACCATGAGGACGCAGGTTCGATCCCTGGCCTCGTTCAGTGAGTTAAGGATCCAGCATCGCTGCGAGCTGTGGTGTAGGTTGCAGATGGAGCTCAGATCTGGCATTGCTGTGGTTGTGGCATAGGCCAGCAGCTACAGCTCCAATTTGACCCATAGCCTGGGAGCCTCTATATGCCACCAGTGGGACCCTAAAAAGACAAAAAAAAAGGAAAGAAAGAAAGAAAGAAAGAAAGAAGGAGGGAAGGAAGGAAGGAAGGAAGGAAGGAAGGAAGGAAGGAAAGGAAGGAAGGAAGGAAGAAAAAAGAAAAGAAAAAAAGCAAAACACTCCAATAATTTTTACTGATCATTTCCTTCTAGGAAACATTCTAATCTTAACTGCAGTGATTTGAGAGAAGCAGGGGACACACTCACCTAGCGAGTCATTCCTGAAACAGGAATGAGGAAAGGATGGTTTTGTGATACAAAAGTGCAAGTTTGGAACGACTATTATTAAGGGGAAAATAATGTTCTCCGGGTAATCAGAATGAGTCGCATGATTTGTAAGTCATCATCTGCCAGCCTTGGCTTCCTTAGGAGAGAAGATTTTTTTTTGCTAATTTATGTATATGTAAAAATGGATGCCAAAAAGTACATGACATCACTGTCAACTCAAAAGCAAAACTATGAGCTCACAAAAGAAAGATGAATTCATTGACCAGAGCAGACTTGAGGTGACACACAGAGATGAGATTCTGCTCTGCAGTAGGAGGCTACTAACTGCAAGCCCATCAATAGGCTTGCGCTTACTCAGCATCCGCTGTACACAGAGCATTGCCCTCAGGTGTTATACCAAGTTACAAAGTCATAAATAACAGAAATATTTCTCTCTCCTGTTCTGTTCTTTCTGTTTGTTAGTCCCTAGAGCTGTTCACACACTCTCTGGCTCCCACTTGGCAGGCACTTGTCATGCGGGACCAAGTTATTCCTGCCTCAGTGCCAACATCAGATTGAGAGCCATTAAAATTTATTAGAACCAATAGCCAAGGAAGAAACTGAAACATTTTCCAGGACTTGCCTGTATAAGTGGGTTTTAACCCCAAGCAGTCATATTGCCCATATTTCACACTTCCAAAGAACGATTGATTCTAGTGTAATATAGATTGCTCCAGAATGCTAAAAAAAAAAAGAACTCCCCAATTTATTTTATGACACTAGCATAATGGATAGCACCCCCTGACATGACCGGCTCAAAGAAAGAAGAAGAAGAAAACATTTCTTCCTGGGAGCCTTTTGCTGTTACTTAGTCAAGTTAAGAATGCATGTCTCTGCACTTGTATATTATTGCAACACTATTCACAATAGTCAAGACATGGAAACAACCTAAATGTCCATCAGCAGATGAATGGATTAAGAAGATGAGGAGTTTCCCATCGTGGCGCAGCGGTTAACGAATCCGACTAGGAACCATGAGGTTGCGGGTTCGATCCCTGCCCCTGCTCAGTGGGTTAAGGATCTGGCATTGCCATGAGCTGTGGTGTAGGTTGCAGATGCGGCTTGGATCCCGCGTTGCTGTGGCTCTGGCGTAGGCCAGCGGCTACAGCTCCGATTAGACCCCTAGCCTGGGAACCTCCATATGCCATGGGAGTGGCCAAAAAAATAGCAAAAAAGACGGAAAAAAAAAAGATGTGATACATATACACAATGCAGTACTACTCAGACATTAAAAAGAACAAGATAATGCCATTTGCAGCAAGAAAGATGAAACTAGAGACTCTCGTATTAAGTGAAGTAAGTCAGAAAGAGAAAGACAAATGTCATATGCTATCACTTAAATCTGGAATCTAATATATGGCATAAATGAGCCTTTCCACAGAGAAGAAATTCATGGACTTGGAGAATAGACTTGTGGTTAGCCAGGGGGGAGGAGGAGGGGAAGGAAGTGGAATGGACTGAGAATCTGGGTTAATAGATGCAAACTATTGCATTTGGAATGGATAAGCAATGAGATCCTGCTGTATAGTACTGGGAACTATATCTAGTCACTTGTGATGGGGCATAATGTGAGAAAAAGAATGTATGTGTGACTGGGTCACTTTGGTGTACAGTAGAAAATCGACAGAACACTGTAAACCAACTATAATAGAAAAATAAAAATCATTAAAAAATAATAGGGAGTTCCCGCTGTGGCCCAGCAGAAATGAATCCAACTAGGCTGCAGGTTCGATCCCTGGTCTCGCTCAGTGGGTTAGGGATCCGGTGTTGCCATGAGCTGTGGTGTGGTTTGCAGACACGGCTCAGATCGGGCGTTGCTGTGGCTGTGACATAGGCAGGCAGCAACAGCTCCGATTAGACTCCTAGCCTGGGAACCTCCATATACCTCGGGTGCAGCCCTAAAAAGGACAAAAGACAAAAATGATAATAATAATAATAAAGCCCAGTTGTAGCTGATAGTGATCAAAATACAAACTAAAGGTAGTGACTGTGCTACTGGAGTAAAATGAGGGAATTTAAGTTTTATTTGTTAGATATTGTAATAAGAAATGTGAAGAAGTTTACCAAAAAAAAAAAAAAAGATTGCATGTGTCCTCTGATGCATAATTTAACTGCTGAGCATATATCTGGGGGACACTCCCATCCAGGACCATGAGGGGAATGTACACAGCAGGTCACTGCAGCACGGAGATGAGGTGGAAGTCCTGGGTTGCATCGCTGGGAGAGTGAACCAGGAAAAGGTGTAGAGGTAACACAGGGTATTTTGCAGCAGGTAGAAGCAATGGCATAGAGTTGGACGTACTTGTAGAAGCATGGCTTGATCTTCACAAAAAGGTACTGGAGTGCCCTGGTGGCTCAGCGAGTTAAGCATCCGGCATTGTCACTGTCCTGGCTAGAATTGCTGCTGTGGCATAGGTTTGATCCCTGGCCTGGGAACTTCCACATGCCCCAAGGGTTGCCAGAAAAACAACAACAACAGGAGTTCCCGTCGTGGCGCAGTGGTTAACGAATCCAACTAGGAACCATGAGGTTGCGGGTTCGGTCCCTGCCCTTGCTCAGTGGGTTAACGATCCGGCGTTGGCGTGAGCTGTGGTGTAGGTTGCAGACGCGGCTCGGATCCCGCGTTGCTGTGGCTCTGGTGTAGGCCGGTGGCTACAGCTCCGATTCAACCCCTAGCCTGGGAACCTCCATATGCCGCGGGAGCGGCCCAAGAAATAGCAACAACAACAACAACAAAAAAGACAAAAGACAAAAAAAAAAAACCAACAACAGCAAAGTGCTCAGTGAAGATTGCAGGAAAAAGAACATTACAATATTATGTACATGAAAAATACATTACACAAAGCAAGAATTTACATTTTCAAAAACATTCAAATAGAAATACACAGTTAAGGAGTTCCTGTCATGGCTCAGTGGTTAATGAGTCCAACTAGGAACCATGAGTTGCAGGTTGGATCCCTGGCCTTGCTCAGTGGGTCAAGGATCTGGCTTTGCTGTGAGCTGTGTTGTAGGTTGCAGCCGAGGCTCGGATCCTGCATTGCTGTGACTGTGGTGTAGGCCGGCAGCTTCAGCTCCAATTTGACCCCTAGCCTGGAAACCTCCATATGCCGAAGATCGGCCCTAAAAAAAAAGCAAAAAAAAAGAGAAATATACACATTAAAAGCAGCATTTGGGATCCCCACCCAGCCCAGTGCAGTTGGTTAAGGATACAGCATTGCCACAGTTGTGGCACAGGTTGCAGTTGTGGCTTGGATTTGATCCCTGGCAAGGTAATTTCCATATGCTACCAGTGTGGCCAAAAAACAAAAAGAAGAAAAAAAACAAAATAGGTGCTTGGTGGGATAAGGACAATGAATTTATTTGCTTTTCAGGGCACCACATGAGGCATATGGAAGTTTGCAAGATAAAGAGAATGAGTAAATGCAGGGCCCGTCTGATTTCCAGATGCCCTTGGTCCTTTTGCATTTGTCGATCATTTCATCAATAAAAAATATATATTAAAAATCATATTTTAGGGCATTCCTATCGTGACTCTGTGGTTAATGAGCCCAACTAGTATCCATGAGGACACGGGTTCAATCCTTGGCCTTGCTCAGTGGGTTGAGGATCCAGCATTGCTGTGAGCTGTGGTGCAGGTTGAAGACGAAGCTCGGATCCCACGTTGCTGTGGCTGTGGTGTAGGCCAGCAGCTGCAGCTCCACTTTGACCTCTAGCCTGGGAACTTCCATATGCTGTGGGTGTAGCCCTAAAAAGACAAAAGACAAAAAAAAATCATATTTTACAACTGTGTAGGAATAAAGACAAATATATTAATATTATGTACAAAATTCATCATCTTTGACCTGAAAGCACATTTTTTACTTCTGATCTAAAAGAAAGTAAAACATTTCATGGGGCCCTAAAAGTATTGTGCTTACTGAGCCCAGGGGTAATTGGCTCTGGGTGACTGAAGAATGAAGGAGAGAGAGGCCTAGCATGAACCAGTGACAAGCATGTGCTACAGGCCAAGGAGCATGATTCACACTCCATGCTATGCATCCGAGGTCCAAACACCGTTCCAAAAAAAGCAGTTTCTTAGGTGTGCTGGAGAACTCTGGTGCCTTGGGATATTAATAAGGCTTAAGGAGAAAAAAGAAGTTTTCCCCCCCACCCCGGCCCAGAGTCCTCCATTCGGGGAATGCTGAGTTAAACAAAATTAAGCAGATTTTCTTCTCATAGGATCTGTCAAAACCTTTACTATATACCATAATGTGAATTGTGAATCTCCAAGAGAGTGGATAGGGACACTGGCTCGAGGAATTTTCCAAAGCTATTTAACAATAGAATTCTTTTTTTTTTTTTGTCTTTTTGTCTTTTCTAGGGCCACTCCTGTGGCATATGGAGATTCCCAGGCTAGGGGTCTAATCCGAGCCGTAGCCATCGGTCCCTGCCAGAGCCGCAGCAACTTGGGATCTGAGCCTCATGGTTTCTAGTCAGATTCATTAACCATTGCGCCACGATGGGAACTACGACAATAGAATTCTTTTGTTTTGATGGTGGAGGCACTGAATGCGAGAACTTCCCAGGAAGCTGGGTCCGGTCCCTGCCCCTGGTTCAGGCAAGTAGATTCACTCACAGGGGTTTGAGCCCAGCCTGGGTCTGCCTGGCCTGTCTGTCCTGACAGTCCCAGGAGAAGGGTACACCTCCTTTAGCCTCCAGGTTGCAAGAATAATCCCTGGGGAGGGCTGAAGTCGTTTTGGGTGCAAGGGCTAAACAGTGACGTGGCTTGATTTGTGTTTTTGTTTGTTCGTGTTTGTTTTTTTGTTGTTGTTGTTGTTAAGGCCGCACCCTCAGCATATGGAGGTTTCCAGGCTAGGGGTCTAATTGGAGCTACAGCTGCCAGCCCACAGCACAGCCACAGCAATGCAGGATCTAAGCCTCGTCTCAACCTACACCACAGCTCACAGCAATGCCGGATCCTTAGCCTACTGAGTGAGGCCGGGGATCGAACCCACAACCTCATGGTTCCTAGTCGGATTCATTTCCGCTCACCACGATGGGAACTCCAGATGCAGCTTGATTTATAACTTGAGAAGATCTGGACAAACAGTATGCAGGCTTTTGCTTGTTTATTGCCTTGGAGCCCTCAGATATTAGGGGCATGGAGCTCCTGTTGTGGCTCAGTGGTAACGAATCCGAATAGTATCCATGAGGATGCGGATTCAATCCTTGGCCTCGCTCTGTGGGTTAAGTATCTTGAGTTGCTGTGGCTATGGTGTAGGCTGGCAGCTGCAGCTCTGATTCAACCCCTAGCCTGGGAACTTCCATATGCTTCATGTGTGGCTCTAAAAAGCAAATAAATACATAACTAAATAAAGGAATGAATAAACAAATATTAGGGGTAGTCCTGGCCTGATGATTCTTCTAAGAAGGGTGATCTTATTGTGCCATGTCAAAATCGGCCTTGCATAATGCAAGTCACAGCCATTCAGACTCCCAAGATCCCTTTCCCAGGTGCCATGATCCCCCAAGATGCCTGGGCATTGGGGATCCACTGCCTCTCCCAGACTCAGAACCATCAAAGTGTGTGAGTTCTGGGTCCTTTCTTCTCTGTCCAGCCCAAGCCCCTGCCTTCAGGGAAACACAGACACACAGACACACAGACATGTACACACAGACACAGAAACACATATACACACAAATATGTACGTACACCCAGAGAGAAACACACCCACACATGTACACACATACACACGTATAGTTCCACATACACATAACACACACAGGTACACACTGACACACACAGCCAGGTTGCAATTCTGTTTTGTTTTGTTTGGCCACACCTGCGGCATGTGTCCCCAAGGGAACTCCCAGGTTACAGTTTTGGACCAAACCTTCTGGAAAACCCAAAGTCTTACTGCATTATGAGGTTCTAGAATTCCCAGCAGGGAATCAGAATCTCCCTAAATACTCTTACCTTGGGCTCTGCAATTATTCTCTGTTTACCCCTCACATCTGCTCTCTGCCCTCTTCTGCTGGGCTGTATCCCAGCAGGCTGACTCCCAGACCTTCCCCACGGGGCTTCCTGGTCTGGCCAGGACTGCAGCTTTGGGGTGAGGGCAGCAAGGGCGCTCAGATATCAGCCATACTGTAGAGGGATCCCCAGGTCTGGCTTTCACAGTGAAGCGCATTTATACCTACATTTAGCGAAGTACCGCCTGGAGGTGTTGCTTCTCCGTGTAACAAGATACACGTCAAGAAAGACCAGACCTTGGAGTTCCCGGCGTGGCTCATAGGAAATGAATCTGACTAGCATCCATGAGGAGGCAGGTTTGATCCCTGGCCTCACTTAGTGGGGTAAGGATCCAGCTTTGCCTTGAGCTGTGGTGTAGGTCGCAGATGCAGCTTGGATCCCCATTGCTGTGGCAGCAGCTGCAGCTCCAGCTCCAATTCCACCCCTAGCCTGGTACCCTCCATATGCGGGGGGTGCAGCCCTAAAAAGACAAATAAAAAAAAAGACCCAACCTCTCCCTCTACCGTTGATGAACCTTGACCAAGAGCTGCGATTACCTAAACTGAGCTTGAAACAGCCCAACCCGGTTGGATTCTGGATATTTCATACATTTATTTATGTATTTATTTATTTGTCTTGTTAGGGCCACACCTGCGGCATATGGAAGTTCCCAGGCTAGAGTTCAAATCAGAGCTACAGCTGCTGGCCTGTATACCACAGCCCCAGTAACACGGGATCTGAGCCACTTCTTCGACCTGCACCACAGTCAGATCCTTAACCTACGGATCAAGGCCAGGGATTAAACCTGCGCCCTCACAAATATCGATTGGGTTTGTTATGGCTGAACCACAATGGGAACTCTTGTGGGGGCTGACTAACCCCAGTTTGGGGAAATATACTAACATCAGGCCGAAGTGTGATGCTGCTGTTGGAGCCCTTGGGCCAGACTGTTCTTGTATATTTCCAGCGGGGAAAAGGACATTGCCACCTCTCAACAGTTCAGACAATAGATTAATTACCTGAGGCCAGTAGGCCACAGACAGAAGTAAGGAAGACACACCCTTTTTTTTCTAGGGATGGAAGATGATGGGCACAAATCCGGAAGAACTTCGAACTTTCCAAGAGGAAAGGAGGTGCCACAGCCTGGTAAAGGGAACCCTGAGGTTAAACTGGGGCTTAGACGTTTTAGAGAACCTGAGTGCTGAACTGGTCTTTCTCTGCTAGTATCATGCATCCTTTTCATCACTGTCAAATCGTCAGGAGACAGTCCTTAAAACAGAGGTATAGGGAAGGAAGAAGCAGGAGCGTCAGCGGTGTCCCTTCAGCCGGGCCCAGAAGAGCACGTGGGTGGGAATAGCATCAGTTAGCAAAGGAGACTGCCTCGGCCATCCAGGAGGATGCCCCTGGGGGTCAGACACAGACAGGTGACAGCTGGAGGAACAGGAAGGCAGACGTGACGTACATCCTGGGTAGGGCTCGGCGATCACTGAGCCACAGCCTGAGAGGGACTCATTTCCAGGAAGAGTAGTTTGAGTTACAGGTAGGATAGGTCAATTCAGATAACCGAAAAAGAAAGGGACCCTGATGATACTTCATCGTGAGTTACTTGTTCCATTGTAGGAATCGAACTTCAAAAACATGCCTCTACATCACATGTGATGGTCTTTCATCCAATGTTCATATTGGGCAGTGCTAAAATAGGTGGGTGGGCGCTTAAAAACTCTGTCCCTTGGAGTTCCCGATGTGGCTCAGCAGTTACAAGCCCAACTACTATCCATGAGGATGCAGGTTCGATCCCTGCCCCTGCTCAGTGGGTTAAGGATCCAGCGTTGCTGTGAGCTGCAGTGTAGGTCGCAGATGTGGCTCAGATCCTGTGTCACTGTGGCTGTGGTTGGTGTAGGCTGGCAGCTGCAGCTCCGAGGGGAACCCCTGGCCTGGGAAGTTCCATATGTCGAAGGTGCGGCCCTAAAAAGAAAAAAAAAAATCTGTCCCTAAATTTGAAAAGTGGGATAATTTTATACTCCCAAAAGCTAACTTGAAGCTGTAAAAAGGAAGTAATCCTTTCCCAAGTTATCGACCTAAAGAGCTCATGCTCCTGAGACACTACAATAATCAAATGGGATCGCAGGATGTTTGATCGATGACTCTTGCTCATAATGCTCCTTTCAAAGTGCATCTAGGTCTCTGCTAATAATAGTCATGAATCACATCACCCCACAGAAGACTGGGCAGAGGGTAATTATATCAGGTAATAAAATTGAGAAATAGCCAGCCATTTAGACCTGGGAAGCTATTTTTGTACAAAGTACAAAACACAGGATCCGTGTGACATATTCAGGATGGAGCCATTTATGGATGAGCAGCAGAAGTAGATAAATCTGATCCCTAAGTCAATGTCTCTAGAACATGAAGCCAAGGAGGACTTACTGCTTAAAGTCAGCCCTGGTGTGGGACGGGGCCCAGGGACAAACACACCTTGCACAGCCATTGACTAGGTGTCCCTGTAGGACAAGTCTCTTGGCCTCTCTGCGCTTCAGCCTCAACTACAATAGGTGGAGCTGGAATAAATACTCTTTAAGGTCCTTTCCAGCTCCAAATTTCTCTTTATTGTTTATGATTTTTTATTACTCAATGAATTTTATTACATTTATAGTTGTAAAACAATCATCACAACCTAATTTTATAGCATCTCCATCCCAAGCCCTCAGTGCCTCCCCCCACCCCACAACCTGTCTCATTAGGAACCATAAGTTTTTCAGAGTCTATGAGTCAGTATCTGTTCTGCAGAGAAGTTCATTGTGTCCTGTTTTTAGATTCCACATGTAAGTGATAGCAATTGATGTTGGTGTCTCATTGCCTGACTGACTTCACTTAGCATGATAACTTCTAGGTCCATCCATGTTGCTAAAAATGCTGTTATTTCGTTCCTTTTAATGGCTGAGTAATATTCCATTGTGTATATGTACCACATCTTCTTGATCCACTCCTCTGTGGATGGACGTGTAGTTGTTTCCATGTCTTGGCTATTGTATATAATGCTGCAGTGAACACTGGAGTACATGTATCGAGTCATGGTTTTCTCTGGATAGATGCCCAGGAGGTGCCAATTTTCTCTTTAAAACAGATAGGGAAATAGTTCAATTTCTGGGAGCCAAAGAAACCAAAAATTGTTGCAGGCTCTGATTTAAACAAAGCTTCTGGGAATTCCCACGTGGCTCAGTGGTGACGAATGCAACTAGTATCCATGAGGACTCGGGTTTGATCCCTGGCCTTGCTTTAGTGGGTTCAGGATCCAGCATTTCTGTGGCTGTGGTGTAGGCTGGCAGATGCAGCTCCCATTGAACCCCTAGTCTGTAAGTTTCCATATGCCATGGGTATGGCCCTAAAAAGACAAAAAATAACATAAAATAAATAAACAAAGCTCCTAATCAGCAGTTCCAGTATGCGATGTCCATCAGAGCATGTTAAACCGTCCTGGAAATCTGGATTCTCTGGTTCCCAAGAACCAAAGTGTGGAATATTTCACAAGTTTCCAAGATAGTTCTGATAGGCTCTGAAATTTGAGAAGTACTTGTTCTGCTAAATCATCAGGCATGATGACTAGTATTGGAAGGAGCTGAAAAGAGAAGCAACATTTATTGAACATTTGTTCTGTGCCAATACTGAACATATGTCACCTAATTGAATCATCATAACCATCTTCAGTTCAGATAAAAAGAGACATTTTCCTTAGAAGGAGAAATGTATCCCAGTTGCAAGGAAGGCATGAAAAGTTCTAGGTAATTCCTGCAAGTTAATACTCCATGTCGACTCTTGCCCAATTAAATAATTAAGCTCCTTGTATGCATTTCTTTGTATATTTGCTTTCTTCTTTTGAAGTCAGGTGATAAAAGGAGAAATAAGTTACATAAATTCAACATACTTGCAGAAATATAGTATCTCAAATGTTTAAGTAAGCTAATTAAAACAGCAAAAAAAAAATCAATGAAGAATTAAGATGCAGGAGTTCTTGTTGTGGATCAGCAGGTTAAGAAAATGACATAGTCTCCATGAGGATGGAATTTCCATCCTTGCTCAGTGGATTAAGGATCCAGCATTGCCGTAAACTGTGGCATAGGTCTCAGATCTGGTGTTGCTGTGGCTCTGGCGTAGGCCGGCAACTGCAGCTTTCGTCTTTTGTCTTTTTTGTTGTTGTTGTTGTTGCTATTTCTTGGGCCGCTCCCGCGGCATATGGAGGTTCCCAGGCTAGGGGTTGAATCGGAGCTGTAGCCACTGGCCTATGCCAGAGCCACAGCAACGCGGGATCCGAGCCGCGTCTGCAACCTACACCACAGCTCACGGCAACGCGGGGTCGTTAACCCACTGAGCAAGGGCAGGGACCGAACCCGCAACCTCATGGTTCCTAGTCGGATTCGTTAACCACTGCGCCACGACGGGAACTCCCAACTGCACCTTTGATTCGACCCCTAGCCTGGGAACTTTCATTTGCCACAGGTGGAGCCCTCAAAAAGAAAAAAAAAAAAAAAAAAGGAGAATTAAGACCTTCCTTGGGCAAATAAACTTGTCAAGCCGTAATTTAATTATATGTTTCATTTTGCATAAGCCAGCCAACACGCCAAAGATTTACTCAGCTGCAGGAAAAAATTAAGCACTCTTATATCTCACACCTCACACATAAACTCTCTCTTTAATGATGTTTGTGTTTTTCCCCTTTGATGTGCCAACTGCAGGGGAGGACTAATAAAAAGTTGAAAATTTCAGGTTGCTAGGACACATCATCCATTTATTCTTTCTTTCTTTCTTTCTTTTTTTTTTTTTGTCTTTTTAGGGCCACACCCACAGCATATGGCGGTTCCCAGGCTAGGGATCAAATTGGAGCTGCAGCTGCTGGCTTACGCCACAGCCACAGCAATGCAGCATCCAAGCTGCATCTGCAACCTGCACCACAGCTCCTGGCATTGCCAATGCCAGATCCTTAACCCACTGAGCAAGGCCAGGGATCAAACCTGCATCCTCATGGATCCTAGTCAGACTTGTTTCCACTGAGCCACAACAGGAATTCCCATCCATTTATTCTGAAGTATGAATCTCCATTCTTGCTCATGCTGGGAGAAATGATCAGTAAATCTTGAGAAAGACGATCAGTTTTCAAAGTGCTTTTCTCAGAATTTTGATTTGAATGACACTGCTCTAGAAAAGCTCCATGTTCTTTATTCTTGGGCGCTTGGGATGGTGCTCGGACAGTCCAATGAGTTAGCCTTTGGCACGGCAGGTACAGCGCACTGGTGGTTCAGCCACCAGGAGAAATAAATTTATAGATATCTCAACACGTCAGAGTGAAAGCAGAATTTGACCCTTGCAGAGAAACCATGGTTGTCAGTGGAGGGGGGGAACTAGAATCACGTTCCTGGGACCACATCACTCTGGCTTTTCTAGCCCTGACATTTCTGGGCTGCATCAGCAGGCACTCAATGGCTGGAAGGAGCTAGATGGTGAGGGCTTTCATCCCTTGCTGTGTGGGGCTACCCTGGAGACACCCCCCTGGGCCAGCCAAGCATCTGCACTGTTTGGAAGGGTAACCTCACTCCTGATGACAAGCGTGGGCCTGCGACATAGACTTGGCCAATCACCGTATTCGTTTCCCTGGCCATAAGGAGGGATCTAGGAGTGGGTAATGACCCACATGGAACCAAACAGAGACCTTTTCTGAGTCTGACATATAGATAAGGGGAAAGAGGAGTTTTCAATTGGGAGGATGTGACATTTAGGCCACCATTAGCCATCTTCTCCACTATGACTCTGCAGAGAAAGCCCACCTGCATCATGAGGTCAGAGATGAGAAGTGGATGGAATCAGATCATTTCAGGGATGCCCAGGAACAGGCATGGTGCCTGCAGTTCCTCTCTGGTCCTGTGAGGTACCCCAGGAACAGTCTCAGTTTTTTGTTTTGTTTTGTTTTTTTTGTTGTTGTTGTTGTTAGTTTTTTTGTCTTTTTTTGCCATTTCTTGGGCCACTCCCGCGGCATATGGAGGTTACCAGGCTAGGGGTCGAATCAGAGCTGCAGCCTCCGGCCTACGCCAGAGCCACAGCAACGCGGGATCTGAGCTGAGTCTGCAACCTACACCACAGCTCACGGCAACGCCAGATCCTTAACCCACTGAGCAAGGGCAGGGACCGAACCCGAAACCTCATGGTTCCTAGTCGGATTCGTTAACCACTGCGCCGTGACGGGAACTCTGGAACAGTCTCAGTTTTATGAAGCAATATCCTGTTTTGCTCTTAAGCCGATGGGGTTGGCTTTAGGTCCCCTAGAATTGATAGAACTTCAGTAAACATTCTTGGTTACCTGTTCCAGGAAGTGAGAACTCCCTTAGTTTTCAGCTAGGTCTCCTTGACCTGGTTTAGCTCACAACCTCCCCCTTGAACTTGAACCATATCATCACGCAGATATCCATCTCTTGAATCATGTAGCAATAAATCACCCTGAAGAAACAATGCACTGTGTTCTGGTGAAAACACATACGGATACTGGAGTTCCCTTCATATCACAGCAGAAATGAACCCGACTAGCATCCATGAGGATGTAAGTTCGACCCCTGGCCTCACTCAGTGGGTTAAGGATCCGGCGTTGCCATGAGCTGTGGTATAGATCACAGATTCGGCTCCAATCCCGTGTTGCCGTGACTGTGATATAGGCCAGCAGCTACAGCTCCAATTCGACCCCTAGCCTGGGAACCTCCATATGTCTCGGGTGTGGCCCTAAAAAGCAAAAAAAAAAAAAAAATTTTTTTAAAGTAGGGATACTGATTAACTATTCACAGGATAGCAAGGCCAGGCACACACCACCCACAGGGCTACTTTAGTGTCTATCTGCAGAAGTGGCTAAATCCCAGATATAGGATGACAAATGAGGGACTCTGTGGTGCCAGCTGCTTCTATTTCAGTTTGGAATCTGTCCTCATGGAATTTCAGCATTATTATCTGGTTTCACTCTCAGGATGGCATATTTTGTATATGCTTTTATGGAATGCGTGCTGACTACTAACTTCCCTTATGTATAAACACCAGCGTTTCTCAATAGTGGCTCTGTTGACTCTTTGGACTGGATGATTCTTTTAGAGGCTGTTGGGAGCAGTCTGGGAGTTTGAGGAGCTGTCCTGTGCATTGTAGGATTGTTAACTGGCCCCCACCCACTGGATGCCAGTAGCACCTCCTACATTGGTGCAGTCAAAACTGGGTGTTCAAGAGTTCCTGTTGTGGCACAGCAGAAACGAATCTGACTAACATCCATGAGAATGCAGGTTCGGTCACTGGCCCTGCTCAGTGGGTGGGGGATCCAGCATTGCTGTGAGCTGTAGTGTAGGTGAAAGATGTCAGATCTGGCGTTGCTGTGGCTGTGGTGCAGGCCAGCAGCTGCAGCTCTGATTTGACCCCCTAGCCTGGGAACCTCCATATGCCACTGGTACGGCCCTAAAAAGAAAAAGAAAAAAACAAACAAACACAAAAACTGTGGTCAGGCCTTGCCAAGGATACCCTGGAAGACAAAACTGCTTCCAGTTGAAAACCCCCAGTTTAGGCAGATCACCAGCTTTGGACATTAGGTCTTTGCAAGATACGTTTTTTTTGTTTTTTTTTTTTTTTTTGGCACACCCACGGCATATGGAAGTTCCCAGGCCAGGGATCAAATCCAAACCACAGCTGAGACCTACACTACAGCTGCAGCAAGGCTGGGTCCTTAACCCACTGTGCCAGGCCAAGGATCCAACCTGTGCCTCATCAGCAACCCGAAACACTGCAGATCTTTAACCTGCTACACCGCAGCAGGAACTCCTTTGCAGAATAGTCTTGTCTTCCATGATTGTCCTCAAAAAACACCTGCTTATTCATTGTCTATATATCCTCAGATTCCCAAATAATTGAGAACATTTCACTAGCAACAGTTGAATTGGGGCCATTAATCCAGGTAAGTATCTGTAATTAATTAATTTATTTATTATTTATTTATTTATTTTACTTTTTTTGTCTTTTTAGGGCCATACCCATGGCAAATGGAGGTTCCCAGGCTAGGGGTCAAATCAGAGATACAGCTTCCGGCCTACACCACAGCCACATCAACCTAGATCTGAGCTGCATCTGCAACCTGCACCACAGCTCACGGCAATGCCAGATCCTTAACCCACTGAGCAAGGCCAGGGATCGAACCCACAACCTCATGGTTCCTAGTCAGATTCGTTTCTGCTGTGCCACGACAGGAACTCCTGTAATTCATTTATACATGACACACCACCACACACAACACACACACACACACACACACACACACACACAGGCATCTTTCTGAGCCTCGACTCTCCTGAGTCCTCTGATTGGACTAATCCATATTTCATAATTGCCTCAGTCGCCATAATTGCAGCTGATAACAAAGATTCAATCAAGGTCCGATTCCGGGTACCCATTTTTTTATCCAAAATTGATCCTGCCTGCCCCAATATTTATTTCTACATTGGCCCAGCATTGAAGCCAGCTCTCCAGCCAAACTCATTCTCTATTAAGGTTGCCAGCTGGGGCCAATAAAAATGAAGGACACCTAGTTCAGTTGGAATTTCAGATGAACAATGAATAATCTCTTCGTCTAAGTATGTCCCAAATAACCCTAAACCTATTACAATGCACAAGACAGCCCAGACCACAAAGAATTATACAATCTAATACACAAACAACTCATACAACTCTACAACAAAACAAACAATCCAGTAGAAAATAGGCAGAAGACCTAAATAAACATTTCTCCCAAGAAGACATACAAATGGCCAGCAGGCACATGAAAAAATGCACAACGTCACTATTATTAGAGAAATGAAAATCAAAACTATAATGAGGTACCACCTCACACCAGTTAAAGTGGCTATCATTAATGAGTCTACAAATAACAAATGCTGGACAGGGTGCGGAGAAAAGGGGACCCCCCCTTCATTGTTGGTGGGAATGTAAATTGGTACAATCACTATGGAAAACAGTACAGAAGTACCTCATAAAACTAAATATAGAACTATATGACCCAACAATCCCACTCCTGGGCATATATCCAGAAAAACTTTCATCAGAAAAGATACATGGGAGTTCCCGTTGTGGCTCAGTGGTTAATGAATCCGACTGGAACCATGAGGTTGCAGGTTAAATCCCTGGCCTCGATCAGTGGGTTAAGGATCCGGCGTTGCCGTGACCTGTGGTGTAGGTTGCAGACGCGGCTGGGATCCTGTGTTGCTGTGGTTCTGGTGTAGGCTGGCGGCTACAGCTCCGATTGGACCCCTAGCCTGGGAACCTCCATATGCCACAAATGCAGCCCTGGAAAAGCCAAAAAAAGAAAGAAAGAAAAAGATACATGCACCCGTTTGTTCGTTGCAGCACTATTTGCAGTAGCCAAGACATAGAAACAACCTAAATGTCCATCAATAGATGAATGGATTAAGAAGATGAGGTACATATTGTATACAATGGAATACTATTCAGCCATAAAAAGAACAAAATTATATTTCATTTGCAGCAACATGGATGGAACTAGAAGTTCTCATACTAAGTGAAGTAGGTCAGAAAGAGAAGGACAAACACCATGTGATATCATTTGTACATGGAATCTAAAATGTGGCACAAATGATCTACCTACAAAACAGAAACAGATCATGAATATGGAGGGCAGACGTGTGTGGCCAGGGGCAGGGGACAAGGGGGGAGAGGGATGCTGGTGGTGAGGTTGGGGTTGATAATGCAGACTGTTACATTTAGAACAGATAGGTGATGGGCTCCTGTTGTACAGCACAGGGAACTGTGTCCAGTCTCTTGGGTAAGAACCTGATGGAAAATGGAAAAAATCGGTGGCTAGGTCCATTTACTGCACAACGGAAACAGAAGGAACATTGTAAATCAATTATAACTTAATAATAAAAGGAAAAAAAAGAATTATGCAGTCTATATATTGCATGAGACGACCATGCATTTTACCAGGCAATATTTATCTCTACCACTGGTTTTTTGTTTTTTTTTTTTTTGGTCTTTTTGTCTTTTCTAGGGCTGCTCTCTAGGCATATGGAGGTTCCCAGGCTAGGGGTCTAATCGGAGCTGTAGCCACCGGCCTACACCAGAGCCACAGCTACGCGGGATCCGAGCCGAGTCTGCAACCTACACCACAACTCACGGCAATGCTCGATCCTTAACCCACTGAGCAAGGCCAGGAATTGAACCCTCAACGTCATGGTTCCTAGTCAGATTCGTTAACTACTGAGCCACGACAGGAACTCCTCTACCACTGTCTTGAATCCTGTTGCCTTGTGCCATTTTCACTAGTTTTTCCCCACCAACTCCTTAGACCCACAAGAACAATCCCTTATCCAGAGGGACCCCTTGTGGATAATGTGCTTGTCAGATTCAGGTTTACTCAGTGTTTCATCCAGGGTCCAACCAGGAAACCAGAAACAAACTGGAATTTTAACATAGTGAATTGGTTACACAAGTGATGTAAGAGGCTTGAAAAACAGGAAACAATGATGTAACTTGCAGATTAGCAAAAGCCTAAGTTTGTTCCCATCCCTAGGCTGGAGGGACAAAAGGAGACTCAGGTCTGGGTCACAGAAGCTGGAATTTGAAAACAGGCTGGTCCACCAGAAGCAGGACACAAGAAGAGATACTGTTCCTGTGTCCACCCAAGAAGAAAGAACAGGAGTTCCCATTGTGGCACAGCAGTAACGAACCTAAGATCCATGAGGACGCAGGTTTGACCCTGACCCCACTCAGTGGGTTAGGGATCTGGTGTTGCTGAAAGTTGCGATGTAGGTTTCGGATGTGGCTCGGATGCTGTGTTGCTGTGGCTGTGGTCTAGTCTGGCAGTTGCAGCTCCAATTGGCCCCCTAGCCTGGGAACTTCCATATGCCCCATGTGCAGCCCTAAAAAGCCAAAAAAAAAGGAGGAGGAGGAGGGGAGAGGAAAAACGAGGGGGAGGAGGAAGAGCAGAGGGAGAAGTACCCTGGCTCCTCCACCAATCAGTTTCCTACCAGTGCTTCCCAGTGGCCAAACCCTCCAAACACCAACCACCAAGAGACCTGGGAACTTCGGCCAGTCTAAAGCAGTGAGTTCACGGACACCGATCCTCAGGGTCCAGTCTGCTCTTGTCAAGGCTGGGCTGTCTCTTCTAGCTCCATGGAACCAGAGCGGTTGAATGGTCCCATTGTTAGGATTCAGGTAAAGTCTTGCTAACCACTGTCTCACTCACCAGTGCCTACTCCAAACTGATCCGTGAGAAATTTTGAGGGGTTTTTTTTTTTTTTTAATTCTGATTGTGTGCATCAGTTTTCCCGGGATGAGTCACATTTTCACTGTTTTAAGTCCTAGTCTCCCCATTTCAGCTCTTTCTGTTAGTCCCTAGAGCTGTTCACAAACGCTCTGGCTCCCACTTGCAGGCACTTGGCGGCACTGCACGCCCTGCCTCCTTTGAGATCAAGTGTGACCATGTGACCTGCGCTGGCCAATGACGTTTAAGCAGAAGCAACATGTGTTGCTTTAGTTGAAGCTTTACGAGAAGGCATATAATTTGCTTTTCCATTTTCTGTCTTAGGAACAGCCCATGAAAGAATTTGCCAAGATTGAATATAGGTCCCTATATTAAATTCCTATTGCCTCTATAACAAATTACCACAAATTGTCTTCAAACAAGACAAATTTTTTTATTGAAGTACAGCTGATTTTCAATATTGTGCCAATTTCTGCTGTACAGAAAAGTGACTCAATTATACACATATATACATACTTTTTAACATTCTTTTCCATAATGGAAAAAAAGATCCAGAAGATTGGATCTAGTTCCCTGTGCTATATCAAAGGACTTCATTGCTTACCCATTCTTTTTTTTTTTTGTCTTTTTGCCATTTCTAGGGCCACTCCCATAGCATATGGAGGTTCCCAGGCTAGGGGTCGAATCGGAGTTGTAGCCGCCAGCCTACGCCAGAGTCACAGCAACACAGGATCCGACCCTTGTCTGCAACCTACACCACAGCTCACGGCAATGCCAGATCCTTAACCCACTGAGCAAGGCCAGGGATGGAACCCGAAACCTCATGGTTCCTAGTCAGATTCATTAACCACTGCACTACAACGGGAACGCCTCCATTCTAAATGTAATAGTTTGCATCTACTAACCCCAAATCCCCAGTCTATCTCCCCCCATTTTCCCCCTTGGCAGCCACAAGTCTGTTCTCTATGTCTGTGAATCTGTTTCTGTTTTGTAGTTAGGTTCATTTGTGCCATATTTTAGATTCTACATAGCAGTTATATACGGTATTTGTCCTCTTTGACTTAGTATGAGAATCACTAAGTGGAACAGGAAAGAAAGCCCAGAATTAAACCCACGCACCTACAGCCAACTAATCTATGACAAAAGAGGTAAGAATATACAATGTGGGGAGCTTGGGGTTAATAGATGCAGACTCCTGCCTTTGGAATGGTAAGCAATGAGATCCTGCTGTGTAGCACTGGGAACTATGTCTAGTCACTTATGATGGTGCATGATAATGTGAGAAAATAGAATGCATATATGTATGTGTGACTGGGTCACCATGCTGTACAGTACAAAAAAATTTGTATTGGGGAAATAACTATTTAAAAAATAGTAATAATAACAAACATTCTGTTTATACAAAAAAATAAAATAAAGAATATATAGTGGAGAAAAGACAGCCTGTTCAATAAGTGGTGCTGGGAAAACTGGACAGCCACATGTAAAAGAATGAAATTAGAACACTCCCTAACACCATACACAAAAATAAACTCATAAAGGGATTAAGGACCTAGTTATAAGACCAGACACTATAAAACTCTTAGAGGAAAACATAGGCCAAACACTCTCCGACATAAATGACAGCAACATTTTCTCAGATCCACCTCTTAGAGTAATGACAGTAAAAACAAAAATAAACAAATGGGACTTAATTAAACTTAAAAGTTTCTGCACAGCAAAGGAAACCCTAAACAAAACGAAAAGACAACCCACAGAATGGGAGAAAATATTGGCAAATGAATTGACTGACAAGGGATTAATATACAAAATTTATAAACAACCTCCTACCACTCAATACCAAAAAAACAAACCACCTCATCAAAAAATGGGCAGAACAGAGTTCCCATCATGGTGCAGTGGTTAACGAATCCAACTAGGAACCATGAGGTTGCAGGTTTGGTGGCCTTGCTCAGTGGGTTAGGGATCTGGCATTACCGTGATGTGGTGTAGGTCACAGACACGGCTCGGATCCCACATTGCTGTGACTCTGGCATAGGCTGGCATCTGCAGCTCTGATTAGACCCCTAGCCTGGGAACCTCCATGTGCTGAGGGAGCTGCCATAGAAAAGGCAAAAAGACAAAAAAAAAAAAAGGGCAGAAGATCTAAACAGATAATTCTCCAAAGAAGACATACAGATGGCCAAAAAACACATGAAAAGATGTTCAACATCATTCATTATTAGAGAAATGCAAATCAAAACCACTATGAGGTACCACTTTACACCAGCCAGAATGGCCAACATCAAAAAGTCTACAAACAATAAGTGCTGGAGAGGGTGAGGAGAAAAAGAGGGTGTTCGAATTAGTATGAGAATCCCTAGTTTATCCATGTTGCTATGAATGGCACTATTTTGCTCTTTTTATAGCTGAGTAGTATTCCACTGTATATATGTACCACATATTCTTAGTCCATTCATCTGTCTCCCAAGGCAATAGAAAAAAAATTTTTAAATGGGATCTATTATTTCTAATTTGTATAATGATTTTTATTTTTTTTCCATTATAGCTGGTTTACAGTGTTCTGTCAATTTTCTACTGTACAGCATGGTGACCCATACATACATTTATATATTCTTTTTTCTCACATTATCATGCTCCATCATAAGTGACTAGACATGTATTATTTTTAAATAAAACAAGTTTCATTTATTTAAAAAAAATGGGACCTAATCAAATTTCCAAGCTTTTGCACAGCAAAGGAAACCATTTAAAAAAAAAAAAAAAAAGAGGAAGTTCCCGTCATGACTTGTTGGTTAACAAACCTGACTAGTATCCATGAAGACATGGGTTCAATCCCTGGCCTCACTCAGTGGGTTAAGAATCCAGCATTGCAAGACAAAAAAACAAACAAACAAACAAAAAGGAAGTTCCCGTCGTGGCGCAGTGGTTAACGAATCCGACTAGGAACCATGAGGTTGCGGGGTTCGGTCCCTGCCCTTGCTCAGTGGGTTAACGATCCGGCGTTGCCATGAGCTGTGGTGTAGGTTGCAGACTCAGCTCGGATCTGGCGTTGCTGTGGCTCTGGCGTAGGCCAGTGGCTACAGCTCCGATTCGACCCCTAGCCTGGGAACCTCCATAAGCCGCGGGAGCAGCCCAAGAAATAGCAAAAAGACAAAACAAACAAACAAAGAATCCAGCATTGCCATGAGCTGTGGTGTAGGCCGGCAGCTGCAGCTCGGATTCAACGCCTAGCCTGGGAACTTCCATATGCTGAAGGTGTGGCCCTAAAAAGCAAAAAAAAAACAAAAAAAAAACCAAAAAAAAAACAAAAACAGAGAGAGAGAGAGAAAAGACAACTTAAGAATGGGAGGAAATATTTGCAAACAGTGCAACTGACAAGGGCTTAATCTCCAAAATATACAAATGACTCATACAACTCAACAACAAAAAAAAACAAACTTATCATCTTATAACTTTGGAGGACTGAGTCCAAAGTCAGTCTCACTGAGCTAAACTAAAATCAGGGTGTCAACAAGGTTGGTTCCTGCTAGAGGCTTCAGGGGAGAATCCATATCCTTGCCTATTTTCAGTGTCTAAAGGCTGCCTGCACTCTTTGGCTTGTGGCCTCTCTCACCTCACTCCAACCTCCTCCTTCTGTGGTCACATCTCATACCACTGCCTTTGACCTGCTTGCCGCCCTCTTACAAGGACCCCTGTGATTACATTAGACCCACCTGGATAATTCAAGCTCATCTCCCCATCCCTGAATCCTTAACTTGGAGTTGCCTGGTGGCTCAGTGGGTTAAGGATCCAGCTCATGGCTGTGGCTCTGGTTGCTGCTGTGGCATGGATTCAATTCCTGGATCCCTGGCCCAGTGAAATTCCACATGCCATGGGCATGGCCAAAAAAAAAAAAAAAAAGAATCAAAATCCTTAATCATATCAGCAAAGCACCTTTTGATGTTTAAGGTAATATGTGCTCAGGTTCTAGGTTTCAGGACCTGGACATTTTTGGGGACCCTTATTCTGTCTACCATAGTCCCTGAGATTTCAGTGAGCAGAGCCCCTCATGCCAAGCTGCATGAGACATGCAATATAAGTAAAAAATTAACTTTCATGGCACTGAGTCTCTCAGATTTAGGGAGTAGTCTGTTACTGATGCAAAAGTTAGTCCATATTTGTATCTTGTTTCTTTTCTGTCTTCTATCTGTACTTTGAAATATTTTAAAATAACTTAAAGTATTAAATCTATTTTCTGCACAAAGTACACTTTAAAAATATTGTGCCACAACGATCAATCTACAAGCAACCCAAGGGTTTTTGTTGTTGTTCCTGAACAAAAGTAACTCTAGATCTTTCGAGTAGACCTAAAAATAAATGTTGCACATATTCGATACCTTAAGAAGATCCTTTCCAGAATCCAAAAAGTCTTCACAGATTCCTGTTGTTCAAAAAAATTAACAGGGTAGCAATGTTGATTTACTTAGATGTTGAGCCAGGTAAGAGAGAAAATAAACAGCTTATTCAAAGACTTTTTTTTTTTTTGTCCATTTTTTGCTTTTTAGGGCCACACCCGAGGCATATGGAAGTTCCCAGGGTAAGCATCGAATTGGAACCATAGCTGCTGGCCTACACCACAGGCACAGCAACGTGAGATGGGAGCCGCATCTGTGACCTACACCACAGCTCATGGCAACAGTGGATCCTTAACCCACTGAGTAAGGCCAGGGATCGAACCTGCGTCCTCATGGATGCTGGTCAGATTCATCTTCCCGGAGCCATGACACAAACTCAGAAAGATTATTACATTTAGTTTTGTTTTTCCTAAGAGTCGAGGCTGGGGAGCTAGGGTCCAGACAGTTGAAATGAAAACATTTATGTGAATTTCTAAAGTACAATGATTACTTTCCCTCCTATAATTAGGTCCCAGGTCATAAAGAGTAGAGTGATCAGTGTCTTACCATCTTGAAGTGCAGAATCCAGGCTGCGTCCCCATCCACGTCTCTTCTTCATGAATCAGATGGACATGTGGACATGTCAGGTTCAGTCCAAATTGGTAGACTGCAGTGTTTTGGTCACATATCCCTCTAATCAATAAAACATTTGTAGCACCTGCTTCCAATATGTATACCTGCCCAGGTGTTATGAGCATTATAACAAACAAAACAAAAAATAAAATAAAAAGATAAAGATGAAATAAGTACTGTTTTTAAATGCCTTGCAATCACTATGGCATTATACTCCATTAGTTAATATTTCAAGACACAATATGCCCTTAAGTAGAGGCTCCTGATTAACGACAGTAGATGTGAATTTAACAGACATAAACCCAAATTGTAAACCATCTTCTTGATCATTTTGAATGTTTTTGTCAGAATTTTTAACAGGTTTCATTTTCTCCCCATTATTTTTACCCTTTCATGTGGCTAACAAAGGAGTTTGTTCTGGAAGTAAAAATGTTTGCTCTTTTCTTTTTTTCTTTCTTTCTTTTTTTTTTTTTTTGGCCACACCCACAGCATTGGGAAGTTCCTGGGCCATGGATCCAACCTGCATCATAGCAGCAACCAGAGCCACGGTCGTGACAATGCTGGATCCTTGGTCCACTGTGCCACCAGGGAACTCCTGCTCTATCATTTTTGTTGCTTATTTCCTTGTGACTGTATTATTGTTTACACTTCAGTCCATGGTTTCTTTGCAGGAAATCTTTTTAAAATCATTTGTCTGTTTTATGAGAATTAATTAAAACTAGTGCATTTCTAAAAAACAGGTGCGATAATACAGCTGGGCCTGCATAAGGGTGTCATACTGTGCTAAAAGCAAATAAAGCAGGGGAGGAAACCACCATCAGCCCTTCTGAGTTCTGGAAGGCCCACTCTTCCCTGAGGATGGTTCTGTGTGTGTGATCCCACCATGACACAAGACCATGTGACACTGGGATCAGGTGAGAGTGCTGTGTCAGTGTCAGTCCCTGTATTCATTCTTTTTTTTTTTTTTTTTTGGCTTTTTAGGGCTGCACCCACAGCATATGGAGGTTCCCAGGCTAGGGGTCCAATCGTAGCTGTTGCTGCTAGCCACAGCCACAGCACCTCAGGATCCCAGCCTTGTCTGCGACCTACAGCACAGCTCACGGCAATGCCGGATCCTTAACCCATGGATCGGGGCCAGGGATCGAACCCACATCCTCATGGATACTAGTCAGGTTCGTTAGCCACTAAGCCACGATGGGAACTCTATGTATTCATTCTTCCATTACTGCCAGGAGACATGTGCCCTACTCTGTAGAACTCTAATATAAATCACCAAAATACAGTTTTCTAAAAGGACTTTTACAGGAGCCATGAATTTATGTATGTAGCAGAAGACCCATATTCTTCTATTCAATTAGCATGGCTGTTATAGAACACGTTTCGAAGAGTCTGAAGCCTGGAGAGGCTGGATGACTTTCCCTTGACCCCACGGAGGGTTCTTGGCAATTAAGACCAGAAATCAGATCCTCTGAGCCTCAGGCTAACACGCTTCCGGGTAACACCATGAGATTATGAACGAGTAAATTTAGTAATTTCGTGACTGAATTAAGTCCTGCCGGCCTCTCTTCAGCATCGTGCTGTGGGATGGGGGAGAGGGGACTCAAGCCAAGAACAGGAGTAGAAACCAGGTGGTGACAGCCCTGGAGATGGGGGAATTTTCAGTTCCCTGCAAGCAAGATACGAGAAGGGACAATTTGCTTTTGGGCCCCCCGTTTCTGTTTGTCTCACTGACAACAAACTTTATATTGATTACAGTTCTCCTGAAAAGAGTTCTCTTATGCTTCCCCTGCCAGATAGTCGGGGACATGATATTTAATGTCACATTGATTATACTGATGCATATTGATTATATTCAGGGACTGCCAGCCAGAAAGGTATCTGGTGTGGCAATCGGGAAGGAAGGATACAATGTCCCTACAAATGCAATAAGATGAAGTTAATTATGTTTCCCTCCTGTACTAGGAAAGTTCAATCAGAGAAGCAAGACCCCGATGAGTATTATGGGATAGGTAATTTATTATGGAGTCAAACCTTACACACTTTGGGAAGGAGCTGAGGAGGAAAAGGTCCGAAAAGTACGTGGTGCAGGTGGACCAGCTGGATGGAGGTAAAAGCGGTGGCGGGAGAGGCTGGCAGAGAGAGGTCTCTGGAAGGCTGTAGGCTCACCGTGGCTCCTACCTCTGTGAGCTCCCAGCAAGACATTTCCTGATGGGTCTGGGTCACTGCTGGTGAGTAAGCCAGCATTTATGAAGAAGAGCTGGACTTGCAGTGGGGAAAACCGGGAGCAAATGAGAACCCACTGGTACCTTGGTGACAGCTCCAACTGCCTCTACCAACCTTCAAATGGCTGGTGCTGCATTTCTGCCTCTTAAATACCACATGCGTGTGCAGGAGTTCCCATTGTGGTGCAGCAGAAACGAATCTGACTAGTATCCATGAAGATGTGGATTCGATCCCTGGCCTTGCTCTGTGGTTAAGGATCTGGCATGGCCGTGAGCCATGGTGTAGGTCATAGGCACAGCTTGGATCTGGCATTGCTGTGGCTGTGGTGTAAGTCAGCACCTGCAGCTCCAGTCTGACCCCTAGCCTGGGAACCTCCACAGGTGTGGCCCTAAAAACAAACACACACAAAGCACTGCTCGAATTTGTCCTGTGGCTGCCTCTGAGGATATGGGGCTGTCACTGTCCCATCATGTCTCCCTGCAAGGATTTTGCTTTTTTTTTTTTTTTTTTTTTTTTTTGGCCATGGGTGGCATGAGAAAGCTCCAGGGCCAGGGACCAAACCCATGTCACATCAACAACCTGAGCCACAGCAGTGACAACACCAGATCCTTAACCTGCTGAGCCACCAGGGAATTCCTGCAAGGCCGTTTGGTTCATAGGTGGGACATGCTGGTTTGGAGCCAGACCTGAATTACGGAGGATGTGGAGATAAGGCAGAAAGAGCTTCCTGCAGCTCCTCTTCTCAGCCTTTGCCTGGAACCTCCGGAGAGGAATGTAGCTGCTGTCACCTTGATTTTGGCCCAGTGCTCTGGTCTGAACATTTGCATCTTCCCAAACTTCATATGTTGAGATCCTACCCATGATGCAATGGTGGGTCCTTTGGGAGATGATTAGGCCATGAGGGTGGTGCCCACGTGGATGGGATTAGTGCCCTTATAAAAGAGACCCCACAGAAATCCCCAAAGCCTTCCACCAGATGCCAACACTGCAAGGAGAAATCTACAGCCCAGAACAGGCCCTCCCCTTTCATGCTGGTATTTTGATCCCAGACTTCCAGCCTCCACAACTGTGACAAATAAATTTCTGTTGTTTATAAGCTACCCGATCTGTGTTTTTTGTAAGAGCAGTGCAAGGGGACGGAGAAACTATCTCCCTGGCAGTCTGCTGCCAATGACTCACTGATTTGAGGGTACAAAAGGCCAGCCCACTGGTCTCAAGGAGGGGACACCTCTGCAGTGCAATTCATGCTCCAGAGCTTCCCATGGGCCAGGCTGCACCTGCTGAGGCTCCATCTGCTCTCTTCCACTTTCCTCTCTCCCTTTTTCCTGAGAGCACATCCTCAAATAAATCATGGGTACCTGAGTTCCTGTCTTAGGCTTTCCTTGTAAAGAGTACCAATCCATGACCCCTCTCTCTCGCAGTCTCCTCATCAGCCACATGGTCCCTTGGCAGTTTTCAGAATGCTGGGCATTGGTTCCTGATAAACCTACAAAGATTTTATTAACCCCATTTTACAGATGAGGAAACTGAGGCACATAAATGTTAAATAAGTCATATAGCTTGTAAGTGGTGGAGCTTTGACCCCAGGCTGTTTGACTCCAGACACTGTGCCATCACATAACATTATCATACTGATTTATTTATTTACATTGTTTACTAATTTCCATTTTGTTTACTTTGGTTATTGTGTGTCTCCACCCACTCAAATACAAGCTCCTGGAGGATATGTATCTTTGTGTGTTTAGTCCACTACTATATCGCCTAGTACCTAAAGAAGTCCAGGTACTATGCTATTTATTTATTAAATATTGATTAAATTACATAGTTTCTGTGGCTCCAAGCTCTTCTACTTCCTGGATTCAAGGGCAAAAACACATGGTAAGAAGGGTAGGTTTGTTATTTGCATTTTAGCCAAGCATCCACATCATGTAATAGATGCTTCTTCCTTCCCATCTTGATTCAGCTCTGTAATAAGTTGGATGCAAGATATTTAAGGCATACGGTGATTGCTTAAATTTTTGGCATTTGAAATATTTTTAAATGGAAGCATTTTAGAACCGTGAGTGCAGCTGTGTAATTGTTGCCTAAGATAATGATCTCGGGTATTCCAAGTGCCAGAATTGGCAATGATGTCATTGAGGCCTTACCAGAGACAATCAAGGCTGAGAGAAGACTTGTATGAATCTAAATTGAAAGTTCATGGCCAGCGTTCCTGTCCTGGCTCAGCAGTTAACAAATCTGACTAGCATCCATGAGAATGCAGGTTCGATCGCTGGCCTTGCTCAGTGGGTTAAGAATCCCACATTGCCATGAGCTGTGGTGTAGGTTGCAGACGTGGCTTGGATCCTGCGTTGCTGTGGCTGTGGTGTAGCCCAGCAGCTACAGCTCCGATTCAACTCCTAGCCTGGGAACCTCCATATGCCTTGGGTATGGCCCTAAAAAGCAAAAAAAAAAAAAAAAAAAAAAAGTTCATGGCCAAAGTCATTTGTTATTATAGTCCAGTACCACTCACTGGGACTTTAGGGAAAACCACCCCTCCCCCGCACCCCCTGAACAGCACATCATCCAAGTGCTAAACTACTTTAGCAACCGAAGCAAAAAAGCAAAACACAAGGAAATCAAAACATCACATTTAAGGAGCTCCTGTTGTGTCTCAGTGGGTTAAGGGCCAGAGATAATCTCCTTAAGGATTCAGGTTTGATCCCTGGCCTCGCTCAGTGGGTTAAGGATCTGGTGTTGCCGTGACCTGTGGTGTAGGTTGCCGCCTTGGCTCAGATCCCAAGGTGCTGTGGCTGTGGCGTAGGCCGGCAGCTATAACTCCAATTTGACCCCTAGCCTGGGAACTTCCATATGCTGCAGGTGCAGCTATTAAAAAAAAAAAAAAATCATGTTTGCTGCTAAGAAAGCTGACATTGCAGAATGTGGCTTGGACTTAAAAGCCAAATGTTTTCCTAACACTAGACCCTAGAACTAGACAAACACACGGTGACTACTGAGTCCCCCAGGCAGGGCCTTAGCCCTATAAGCCAATAGCTTGAAGGAACAGAGCAGGACACGCCGTCTCTGCAGGTACGCCAGCTCCCAAGAGGCTTCCAAGAGAGGGGCTCTGTCCCGATTCTCCTTCTAAACCCACTCGTTAGACAAGTTACTGTATCTCTTCTAGAAAAGAGTGAGTGATGGTGCAGAGAGATGCCAGGAGTGTGGCATGATGGATTCCCTTCAATGAAAGGGAACATTTGGAGTAGGGAATAATATTACATTTGTGACAGCTCTGCCCCGTGGGCAACTGGATGACTCTGGAAGAAATTTCAATTACATTTTTGCTTTAGGAGTTTGGTGTTACAGGATAGATAATCAATCTTTAGTCTCTTGCAGCTACTATTTTGCTTCTTAGTTACCACAGCTACAACGATTTAAATCATAGGAGTTTCGCAGCCAAAAGTGAAACTTAAAGATATCTCTGCTGCTTTCCTTTTCACAGATAATGGAATCAAGGCCCAAAGGGTGATCTATTCTGTCCTATAACAGGAGTTGTGCACAGATTAGGCAGGACCAGAAGAGGAACCTTTGTTCTTTTTCTTCTCACTCTATTTTTTCTTTTCTTTTCTTTTCTTTTTTTTTTTTTGTCTTTTTGCCTTTTCTAGAGCAGCTCCCATGGCATATGGAGATTCCCAAGCTAGGAGTCTAATCGGAGCCATAGCCACCGGCCTATGCCAGAGCCACAGCAATGCGTGAATGGAGCTGCATCTGCAGCCTATACCACAGCTCACGGCAACACCGGATCCTCCACCCACTGAGCAAGACCAGGGATCGAACCCGAAACCTCATGGTTCCTAGTCGGATTCGTTAACCACTGTGCCATGACGGGAACTCCTCTTTCTTCTCACTCTAAAGCCCTTATCCAATGGCCTGTTTTTCAGCTTGTCATCAAATTGTCCCTGGTGCCAAGAAGGAGAGGAAAGAGTAACCCTCCACCAATAATAAGAAACAAAAACGTAATACGTCTACTTCACAGCCAAGAGGTAAGAGGATGAGGTGTTTAAGGAGAAGACAGCCAACATTCACTAAGGGACGTCAAATGAGGGCCTCATCAACTCCTACTGTCCCTTCCATGATATGGTACCTCCCACTGAAGTTCCCCATCTCCCCTAGCCTGTGGTGCTGTGGATACCGAAGATTCAAAATTCGAAATTTGTTTTTCATACAAATATAAACTCCAGCATCCTAATGATGTCTGTTTTAAATTATTTATGTACAGCTCAAACCTCCTGGGCATCGCTTTAAAAAAAAAAAAAAAAATCCCACATTGGAGTACCCGATGTGGTTCAGGGGTAATGAATCCAATGAGTATCTATGAGTATGTGGATTCCATCCCTGGCCTCATCCAGTGGGTTAAGGATCCAGTGTTGCCTTGAGCTGTGGTATAGGTCACAGACGAGGTTTGTTCTGGCATTGCTGTGGCTGAGGTGTAGGCCAGCAGCTGCAGCTCTGATTTGACCCCTAGCCTGGAAACCTCCATATGCTGCAGGTACGGCCCCAAAAGAGACAAAAACAAAGAAACAGACAAACTAATGACAAAAACAAAACCAAAACCCCTACATTACTGTGAATTATGAGTTTTTCTCAATGAATGGGAAAAGAAAGGAATGCTATCTTCAGAAACCTGGAAGAGAGAGAAATCTTATTTCAAGATGTTTCACTTCCTTTACTACAAAATATATGTGTTAAAACTGTAAAATAGACCTGAAATATAAAGATCATCAATCACCACGGTTGAAAACAGAAATAACAAATGCATTCATCATTATAAATATGTATAATATAATCATATTGATGATTTTAAAATTTTATGTGTTCATGATTACTGCTGAAGGCTCCATTTCATTTCTTTATTCTAACACTTTTTTTTTTTTTTAAGGCCGAACCTGAGGCACATGGAGGTTCCCAGGCTAGGGGTCCAGTCAGAGCTACAGCTGCTAGCCTACACCATGGACCGCCACAGCAAGGTGGGATCCAAGTTGCCTCTTTGACCTACACCACAGCTCACAGCAATGCTGGATGCTTAACCCACTGAACGAGGCCAGGGATCGAACCTTCGTCCTCATGGATCCTAGTCAGATTCGTTTCTGCTGAGCCACAACCGGAACTTCCTATTCTAACACTTTTCAATACGAAAAGATTGTGCTATATTTTTTTATTTTTATTTTATTTTTTTTATCTCTCTGTCTTTCCTAGGGCCGCACCCACGGCTAGAGGTCTAATCAGAGCTGTAGGCACCAGCCTACACCAGAGCCATAGCTACACCAGATCCGAGCCACATCTGCGATCTACACCAAAGCTCACGGCAACACCAGATCCTTAACCCACTGAGCAAGGCCAGGGATCGAACCTGCAACCTCATGGTTCCTAGTCAGATTCGTTAACCACTGAGCCATGACGGGAACTCCTGTGCTGTATTTTAAATTATAGAAAGTTTAGACAGGTACAGAAACTGTCTAGAGGGAAATATTGACTGTTTTAAAATTTGTTATTGAGACTCCTTGCCTATGTAACATAACAAGCAGCAACCTTGAACCATGAGCTATGGGTTAGGTGTACACAAGGCCATGGTGTTCGTGGAGGCAGGTGCTTCTGTGTACACTTTGGACTCCCCAAGTAGATCAGGCTACTGCAGGGATTGTTCTGTTTTGCAGCACAAGGGCAATTTGGTTGATAAGGGAGTCAAAGCCTCACCTGATACACTACAGTCTCTCCTGGCAAATTCAGGTCACTGTATTATGAAAATGCACTGCAGTGTCCTTTTTGGTTGGACTGTACAAAAATTGTTGCAACCAGATGTCTATAACAGAGAAAAATAGTCCAGTGGCCAGGCAACCCAGAATTGTAAAGGGTATTGCCCCATGTTTGTAACATTTGCCCAAGATGGATGATGATTTGAAAAGATATGGAGGAATGTTCCTTGTGTGTGTGTGTGTTGTTTATTTTTTTTTAAGTTAACTTGTTTGGGGGGGGGTGTTTTGTTGTTTTTGGAAGGGTCAAGTTTTAGTCCAGAGTTCCATTTTTCAGACTTGAGTATTTTTCTGTCAGGAAAAACAAATCATCTTATAGAGCTAAATTTATTAAAAAAAAAAAAAAAGTCAGTCTAGAATAGTGCCTAACCATGGAAGAAGTAGTTATCAGGTTTTTTTTTCTTTTTACCTTTTAGGCCACGCACACCCTGTAGAAGTTGCCAGGCTAGGGGTCAAAGTCGGAGCTACATCTGCTGGCCTACACCACAGGCACAGCAATGCCAGAACAAACCTCGTCTGTGACCTCTACCACAGCTCAAGGCAACACTGGATCCTTAACCCACTGAGTGAGGCCAGGAGTGGAACCCACATCTTCATAGATGCTAGCTGGATTCGTTTCCGTTGAGCCAGGATGGGAATTCATTTCTTCTTTTTTTTTAAATTGGCTGCATCTGTGGCATATGGCTGTTCCCAGGCCAGGGGCTGAATCAGAGCTGCAGCGAGGCCTACACCCCAGTCACAGCAATGCAGGCTCTAAGCTGCTTCTTCAGCCTATGCTGAAGCTCGAGGCAACACCAAACCCTTAACCACTGAGTGAAGCCAGGGACCAAGCCTGCATCTTCACAGACACTTTGTCAGGTTCTTAACCCACTGAGCCACAACTAGAATTCCTAGTTATCAATTCCAACTGCTAAATTCAACTGTGTTTTCAATTCTCACAGCAGGAATTTTGATGTTCCAATCACCTCAGGGTCCCCAGAACATAGATCTGCGCCTAACATTCAATAAATTTGGGGGGGATGAAAGATAAGTCATTGATTGTAAATTTTGATCTTGCCTTGCCACAGCTGCCAACATGATCTTGGGCCATTTTTTTTTTTTTTCCTTTTTAGGGCCGCACCCACAGCTTATGGAAGTTCCCAGGCTAGAGGTCAAACTGGAGCTGCAATTGCCAGCCTACACCACAGCCACAGCAACATGGGATCCAAGCCATGTCTGTGATCTACACCACAGCTCATGGCAACACTGGACCCACTGAACGAGGCCAGAATCGAACCTGAATCCTTATGCATACTAGCTGGGCTCTTAACCTGCTGAGCCACAGCGGGAACTCCTCTTGGGGCCAATGTTTTGGTTTGTTTGTTTGTTTGTTTTTTTGTCTTTTTGCCTCTTCTAGGTCCACTGCCTCGAAATATGGAGGTTCCCAGGCTAGGGGTCGAATCGGAGCTGTAGCCGCCGGCCTATGCCAGAGGCACAGCAACACGAGATCTGAGCCGTGTCTGCAACCTACACCACAGGTCATGGCAATGCCAGATCCTTAACCCACTGAGCAAGGCCAGGGATCGAACCTGCAACCTCATGGTTCCTAGTTGGATTCATTAACCACTGCAACATGATGGGAACTCTGGGGCCAGTTTTTAACCTGTCAGTGTATGGGTTCCCTCAAGGGAAACAGAGGCATGAAAGACCCTGGGTGTTTGAGAAGTAATGAGACATGTCATGTAAAGTACTTGAGCACTGTGGAACCAAAATATTTATCGTGCCCAACAAGTCATGACATTAATCACCTTAATTGGTTTTAATATTTTTGACTCAAGTCATATTCTAATTACCATATTGTTCTCCAGAGAGATTCTATAGCTGTACACAACTATTCAAACTAGGATCTAGGAGTTCCCGTCGTGGAACAGCAGAAACAAATATGACTAGTATCCATGAAGACACAGGTTCAACCCCACCTCACTCAGTGGGTTAAGGACCCAGCATTGCTGTGAGCTGTGGTGTAGGTCACAGACATGGCTTGGATCTGGCGTTGCTGTGACCGTAGCGTAGGCCGGCAGCTACAGCTCTGATTCATCCCCTAGCCTGGGAACTTCCATATACTGCAGGTGCAGCCCTAAAAAAACAAAAAAGTAAAATAAAATAAAATAAAAACTAGGATCTTGTAGTTCCCATTGTGGCTCAGTGATTAATAAACCTGACTAGCATCCATGAGGATGTGGGTTCAATACCTGGTCTCACTCAGTGGGTTAAGGATCCAGTGTTGCTGTGGCTGTGGTGTAGGCCAGCGGCTACAGCTCTGATTGGACTGCTAACCTGGGAACCTCCTTATGCCGCGGGGAGAAGGACAAAAAGACAAAAAGCAAAAACAAAAACAAAACCCCAAAAAAACCTCTAGGATCTAATCTAGGATCACAGGATACACCAATGGTTGGGGTCCCTTAATTTCTTTTCCTCTCTAACAACCTCTGCTTTTATGGTGTTGATTTGCTGAGAGTCCAGAATAGTTGTCTACTGGGTGTCCCGCTGTCAGGATCCCCCTGAGTGCTTTGTCATAGTGTTTAGCTTGCTCCTACTATTCCATTTCTTTTCTGTTTTTAAGAAACTCTTCTGATACTTAGAAGGACAAGAAAATAAGTCTGCAGGCTGTTAGAACAGCCTAGAGAGAAGTCTCTGAAGACTGAAGAGGGAAACGAGCAGACACTAATGACCAAAGGAACATTTTTTAGATTCTTTCTCTCTCTCTTTTTTTTTTTTTTTTGTCTTTTTAGGGCTACACCTGCAGCATATGGAGGTTCCCAGGCTAGGGGTCTCATCGGAGCTATAGCTGCTGGCCTACGCCAGAGCCACAGCAACTCGGGATCTGAGCCGAGTCTGTGACCTACACCACAGCTCACGGCAATGCTGGATCCTGAACCCACTGAGCAAGGCAAGGGATCGAACCCACAATCTCATGGTTCCTAGTCAGATTCATTAACCACTGAGCCACGATGGGAACTCTGATTGTCTCTTTTTGTTGAAAGCTATAAAATGATCTTTTTTTATTTTATAATGATTTTTATTTTCTCCATTATAAGCGATTTACAGTGTTCTGTCAATTTTCTACTGTACAGCAAGGTGACCCAATTACACATACATGTATACATTCTTTTTTCTCACATTATTACGATTATCTCTGGATTTAATTCATTTCAGTAATTCCTGGATGAATGACTGCAAGGCATCAACAGCACAACAGTCTCAACAACTTTCATTCTGAGCAAAGACCAGGACCTGCAGGCACAGGGCAGCTTTGTGAAATGGATGCCAATATGCAAAGCAGGATTTTGGTTTTTTGCCTAACAGGCTTTATCAGATTAGATGGGGCTTTGAGATACAACTTCTGATTGGAGATGCCAATCTTTTCAGAATCAAAGTGTAAAGGAGCCAGGCTTAGTTGCCTGGGCAACCAACTGTGTTAGACTGGTGAGTTACAAACTCAACTGGTTGCTAACGTGCAGTCATGAAAGGCTTCTGAATCTTTGTTCAAAGACAACTCCTTTGAATGTGCTTTAAATGCTCAGGAAACTGCCCTGGAAAACCTTTATTCGAAGTAGGTAAACAGAAACTGCTGTTTCTATGGTTTTATTAAAATAGACTAGACACATTTCAAGATACCACCCGCGTTCATAGACTCCCCAAATAGTCTTGGGTCTTTGGCCAGGACCACAGGCACATTGCAGGTGTGAATTTGAGCTCACTTCACTAGAGTTCCAAAATGTCCATGTTCCTGTGTCTCTAAATAAAGCTACATTTGTTCAGAGCCCCCATTCACTCAGGAAATTCAATCTTGAGAATTTGGTGGGGGAGGGGTGGAGGAGGGGAGGAAATCCTTCTCCTAGGGTGGGGAGAGGGATATGGAGCCCTGCCACAGTCCAGAACATTTTATGTTTATTTTTATTTTATTTTATTTTACTTGTCTTTTTGTCTTTTGAGGGTCACACCCTCACCACATGGAGGTTCCCAGGCTAGGAGTCGAATTGGAGCTATAGCTGCCGGCCTACACCACAGCCACAGCAACTCAGGATCCGAGCCTCATCTGTGACCTACACCACAGTTCACAGCAATGCTGGATCCTTAACCCACTGAGCGAGGCCAGGGATCGAACCCTCAACCTCATGGTTACTAGTCAGGCTCATTAATGACTGAGTTGCGACGGGAACTCCCAGAACATTTTAGGAGGCTCTCTGATCCCCTCTGGCCACTGCTGACATGTTCAATGTCAAAATCCACATGGTCCTGAGAAAGCGGTGGCCCCTGCTCAGCCCCGGATCTTTTGAAGGTGGGGAAACTCAATGCTTGGTGAACCTCCTCCGGGAGGGCACTTGGTCCTTCCACAGACCAGAGCTATAGGAGGGAGACAAGAGCTGGACTCTAGGACCACGGATCCTGACACCTCTCCTCCCACCCTGGTCTCTCAAAAAGCTCAAATTCTTCCTTCTAGGATGAGCCCACTTCTCCCTCTCAGCTGGCACTTCTTCCCTACAACAAAGCTCATCATAGGAGTGATATTCTGGATGTCTGTTTCATGCTTTATTTACCAACTCTCCTTTAACACCCGTGCTGCAAAAGACATCAACAATCCTGGAGGTAAGGCCATCTTCCATGCGTTTCTTTTCTTTCTTTCTTTCCTTTTTTTTGCCTTTTTTTTGGTCTTTTTTTGTCATTTTCTTGGGCCGCTCCTGCGGCATATGGAAGTTCCCAGGCTAGGGGTCGAATCAGAGCTGTAGCCTCCCGGCCTACGCCAGAGCCACAGCAATGCGGGATCCGAGCTGTGTCTGCAATCTACACCACAACTCAGGGCAACGCCAGATCCTTAACCCACTGAGCAAGGCCAGGGATCGAACCCGCAACCTCGTGGTTCCTAGTCGGATTTGTTAACCACTGTGCCGTGACAAGAACTCCTCCTCCAGGTGGTTTTCTAGAGACAGGCATGAAGCTGAGAAAGCTTGTCCCTGTCTTCAAGGACTCTCATGTCTTAGAACAGAGGTAAGGAGTTCTCATCATGGCACAGCGGAAACACATCTGACTAGGAAGCATGAGGTTGTGGCTTCGATCCCTGGCCTCGCTCCATGGGTTAAGGATCCGGCATTGCTGTGGCTGTGGTGTAGGCCGGCAGCAACGGCTCTGATTAGACCCCTAGCCTGGGAACCTCCATATGCCATGGGTGCAGCCCTTAAAAAAAAAAAGAACAGAGGCAAATAAAGAGGTCATTAAAATATAGCTCACAGAAGGATCCCTGCACCAGAGGCTAGGAAAGGTTTTTCTTAAACTGCATGCCCTACCTACATGCCAGGCACTGTTCCAAGCTGTTACTTATATAACTAGAGATAACTGGGGCCATAACTGGAACCCAGGCCATCTGGCTCTGGAGTTGGTGCCCTAAATTCCTAGGCTCTGGGGATATCTCCAATATAGTACTTGAAGAGTAAGTCCAAGGAGTTCCTGTCAGGGCTCAGCAGGTTAAGAACCCGATGAGTATCCATGAGGATGCAGATTCGATCCCTGGCCCCCACTCAGTGAGTTAAGGATCCAGCATTGCCACAAGCTGACGCATAGGTCGCAGCTGCAGCTCAGATCTGGCGTTGCTGTGGCTGTGGTGCAGGCCAGCAGCTGCAACTCCCATTTGATCCTTAGCCTGGGAATGTCCATACACAGGTGCGGCCCGAAAAAGAAAAAAGAGTAAGTTCAAACTTGTCATGGCAGAGTGCAGGTGACTGAGGATGGGGGCAGGGCGGACATAGTGCCAAGGTGCCGTAGGGGATGCCCTGAAGAGGGAAATTGGAGTTGAACCAAACCTGAAACAGGTAGAGCTAAGTAAGGCTCTGGCCGCTCTCAGAAGTGGACAATTAAGGGAGTTCCCTCAGTGGCAAAGAGGAAACAAATCTGACTAGGAACCATGAGGTTGCAGGTTTGATCCCTGGCCTTGCTCAGTGGGTTAAGGATCCGGCATTGCCATGAGCTGTGGTGTAGGCTGCAGACACAGCTCGGATCTGGCCTTGCTGTGGCTGTGGTGTAGGCCGGCGGCTACAGCTCCGATTCGACCCCTAGCCTGGGAACCTCCTTATGCCGCGGGTGCAGCCCTTAAAAGAAAAGTGGGGGGGGGGGAGTTCCTGTTGTGGCAGTGGTTAACGAATCCAACTAGGAACGATGAGGTTTTGGGTTCGATCCCTGGCCTTGCTCAGTGGGTTAAGGATCCGGCGTTACCGTGAGCTGTGGTATGAGTCTCAGACGCAGCTCGGATCCCCGCATTGCTGTGGCTGTGGTGTAGGCCGGCGGCTACAGCTCCGATTCGACCCCTAGCCTGGGAACCTCCATATGCCATGGGTGTGGCCCTAGAAAAGGCAAAAAGACAAAAAAAAAAAAAAGGCAGGGGGGCAGTTAAGACCCTGACCTTGTTTCTCTGAGGCTGAGGAAAGTGTATCAGTTCAGGATGGCCTACGGGAGTAATGGAGGGATTCTAGAAAATTCCTCTCAGAGTATATCTTCACTGACAACACCAGATGCTGGCAAGGTGTAGAGCAACAGAATTCTCATTCATTGCTGGTGGGAATGCAAAACAGTACAGTCTCTTTGGACGACAGTCTGGCGGTTTCTTATAAAAGTAAACATACTCTTAATACACGACCCAAGGGTCACACTCCCTGGTACTTACCCAAAGGAGCTAACACATACTTAATATCCACGCAAAAATCTGCACACAGATGTTCTCAGCAGCCTTGTTCATAATTGCCAAAACTAGGAAGCAATCAAGATGCCCTTCAGGAAGGGAACGGAAATGTAATCCATGGTACTTCCAGGCAATGGGATATTATTCAGTTCTAAAGAGAAATGAGCTGTCAAGCCGTGAAAAGACATGGAGGAACTTTAATGCAATTAAGCAAGTGAAAGAGGCCAATTGGAAAAGGCTACATACAGATGATTCCAACTATATGACATTCTGGAAAGGGTAAAACTATAGAAACAGTAAAAAGATCAGTGGTTAGGGAGTTCCCGTTGTTCAACAGGTTACAAACCCGATTAGGAACCATGAGGTTTCGGGTTTGATCCCCAGCCTCGCTCAGTGGGTTAAGGATCCGGCATTGCCGTGAGCTGTGGTGTAGGTTGCAGACATGGCTTGGATCCCGTGTTGCTGTGGCTCTGGCATAGGCCGGTGGCTACAGCTCCGATTCAACCCCTACCCTGGGAACCTCCATATGCCATGGGTGCAGCCCTCAAAAAAAAAAAAAAGAAAGAAAAAGAAGAAAGTCTTACCCAAATTTCTCTCAATTAGATTTTGATTAATAAGTCCCTCTTCTAAAATAGAATTATGCCCTGCAAGGAGCTAAATCAGTTCTTCTATTTACACCCCCTTGTGAGTTATTTTTCATCATAATCTCAAATTGCTTTTCTCGTATCCCGACTCGAGCCAGGTAGGGAGGCTATTCTAGAGAAAAGCTTGGATCAGACACCACCATATAAAGATGACAACGCACCCTTGGAATGAGGTCAAAATACTTGCCACGAGATCTTACTGGCCTCTGCTTGACCCCATACTCTCTCTGCTATGTCAGAAGCGTCCTGGGTTTTGCACTCAAAGGGCTTTGCATGTCACAGGCTATGGGAAGCAGCTCTGGAATAGTAACACACAACGTTAACTTTCAGGATGTTCATCATGAGCATTCATCAGTGAAATAAATGATAGGCCTGTCTTAGGAAAACCGGAGACACAGCCAGATGGATGTTCATTCATCTTCTTATTTCAGATTTCCCCCCTTTGGGCCAATATTCCGATTCTTGGGGCCAGCTTTGCCTCTTGCCGAGTCTGGCAATCTCAGCAACAAATCCAGATGAAGTTAAAGCAGCCAGGGCTCCGGGGCGATGGCCCAAAATCTCAAGCTGAGAGCCTGGCAACACGCCTCCCTTGACAGCCGTGCCAGTTCAAGTTTATAAAGGAAAGCAGAACTCGTGCTCGACCTTTGTGTGACGCCTCCTGTAAACCTGACGGCTTGGCTTTTGTGAGACTTGACATTATTTATTCCTCAGAGGGGAAATGAATGACTCATGAGATCTTGTGATAAATGAACGGAGATTCTCACAGAACAAGGCAGATGGCGAGTGGAGAGCTGGGACCAGAAAAAGCAAGGCTAGAGGGTGCGGGCTGCTCTGGCTGCTCCAAGGTCATCCGAGATGCCCATCCCCCCCCACACCCCCTCCACCCTCCACCCTCCACCCCCACCGGCACACACCCCAGGAAACTGCCCCACCAGAAATCCAGTTAGAGCCCCTTTCACCCAACAGGGAAGAGGTGGTCGTGAGTCAGCCCAGTGCTCCCTGGAGCACTGATCTAGATTCCCCCCAGCCTTTGGTTTTCACTCATCTCCCCTCCCCTCCAGGGGCTGCTCTTCAGCCAGCCACACTGCAGGCTCCTCCAAACTGCTTGTCTGGGTCCCTCTGCCTCCCTTGCTGCCTAAGCCTCTGCATTTGTCACTTGGTTTTTTATTTTGTTTTGTTTTGCTTTTTAGGGTCGCATCCATGGCATATGGAAGTTCCCAGGCTAGAGGTCCAATTAGAGCTGCAGCTGCCAGCCTATGCCCCAATCACAGCAACACAGGATCTGAGCCACATTTTCGACCTACACCACAGCTCACGGCAACACTGGATCCTTAACCCACTGAGCAAGGCCAGGGATCCAACCCAATCCTTATGAAAACTAGTCAGGTTCATTACCTGTTGAGCCACGATGGGAACTCCTATTTATTCATCCTTGGGTTCACACAATGTTCCAGTGATTAAGCAAGATCAGTCCCTGCCATCATGGAGCTTACAATCAAGAGAGGTGACAATGAATGACATCAGAGACTGTAACACAGAGTGGTGACAGCCAAGGGACAGCAATGAAACAGGCTCCAGAGCTTGGGTTCCAAACAGGTCCTGTCATTTCCTGGCTATGCGACTGAATACGTTACCAGCACCTCCCTCTTGAGACTATTGTGTGAAGTTAGAAGGTGAAGAGAGACCAGAAGAGAGCATAGTGTTTAAGAACTTTAGTTATAAATATTAAACTTATATACACATATATGCACGCAAACACACAAATGCATGCTAAGTAGACACTGCAAAGTGCAATGGCAGCCTGGAAGGTGGAAAAGCAAACTTAAGTTTGGCCAAGCTGCCGAGTCTTAAAGACCCCTAGGCCCAGTCTCTAAGAATGCGTGAAACCATGGAAAAAATGAAAACACAACCTATCGAAATGGAGACAATATCTGCAAATGGCAGGACCGATAATGGATTAATATCCAAAATATATAAACAGCTCAAACAACACAACATCGAAAACAAACAACCCTATTTTTAAAATAGGGCAGAAGAAGTGGATATGAATTTTTCCAACAAGAACATGCAGATGGCCAACAGACACATGAAGAGACATTCAACATTATTAATCATCAGAGAAATGCAAATCAAAACCACGAGATATCACCTCACACGTTTCAGGATGGCTATCATCCAAAAGAACTCAAAAACAAATGTTGGCAAGGATGTGGAGAAAAGGGAACTCTTGTACATTGTTGGTGGGAATGTAAATTGGTGCAGCCACTCTGGAAAAGAGTGTGAAGATTTCTCAAAAAACAAAAAATAGGAGTTCCCGTCGTGGCACAGTGGAAATGAATCTGACTAGGAACTATGAGGTTGCGGGTTCGATCCCTGGCCTTGCTCAGTGGGTTAAGGATCCAGCAATGCCGTGAGCTGTGGTATAGTTTGCAGACGTGGCTCAGATCTGGCATTGCTGTGGCTGTGGCGTAGGCCAGCAGCTATAGCTCCAATTTGACCGCTACTCTAGGAACTTCTATATGCCGTGGGTGTCACCCTAAGAAGACAAAAAAATAAAATAAATAAATAAATAAATAATTAAAAATACAACAGGAGTTCCCATGTGGCTCAGCAGTTTATGAATCCATGAGGACATGGGTTCTATCCCTGGCCTTGGTCAGTGGGTTAAAGATCTGGCATTGCCATGAGCTGCAGCGTAGGCTGCAGACCAGGCTTGGATCTGGTATTGCTGTGGCTGTGGTGTAGGCTTAGGCTGGCAGCTGAAGCTCCGATTTAACCCCTAGCCTGGGAACTTCCTTATGCTTCAGGCAGGGCCATTAAAAAACAACAACAACAACAAACACTGGTGAACAAAACAACAATAACAAAAAAAGACTTACCATCATAGAGAACCAATTAATGGTTACCAGTGGGGAGGGAGAAGGAAGGGGTGGTAATTTAGGGGTAGGGGATTAAGAGGGGCAAACTCATGTATAAAATAAGCTATGAGGAGTTCCCGTCATGGCGCACTGGTTAACGAATCCGACTAGGAACCATGAGGTTGCGGGTTCGGTCCCTGCCCTTGCTCAGTGGGTTAACAATCCGGCGTTGCCCTGAGCTGTGGTGTAGATTGCAGACACAGCTCGGATCCCGCGTTGCTGTGGCTCTGGCATAGGCCGGTGGCTACAACTCCGATTCGACCTCTAGCCTGGGAAACTCCACATGCCGCGGGAGCAGCCCAAGAAATAGCTAAAAAGACAAAAAATTAAAATTAAAATTAAAATTAAAAATAAAATAAGCTATGAGGATAATATACTGTATAACATAGGGAATATAGCCAATATCTTAGGATAACTATAGATGGAGTATAACTTTTAAAAATTATGAATCACTAAATGTACATCTGTAACATATACTATTGTACATCAAATACACGTCAATAAAAAAAAAAAAAAGGAGTTCCCATCGTGGCTCAGTGGTTAATGAATCCAACTAGGAAGCATGAGGTTGTGGGTTCCATCCCTGGCCTTGCTCAGTTGGTTAGGGATCCGGCGTTGCTATGAGCTCTGGCGTAGGTTGCAGATGTGGCTCGGATCCCACATTGCGGTGGCTCTGGTGTAGGCCGGCGGCTACAGCTCTGATTCGACCCCTAGCCTGGGAATCTCCATATGCCGTGGGTGCGGCCCTAAAAACCAAAAAAAAAAAAAAAAAGATCAAGAGATGGGCAGAAAAGCTGAAGCTCCAACACATGCAAAGGCATGAGAAGAGAGAACCTCAGTCACTCCATAGGGCCCCTGGAGGGCCCTAGATCAATGTGCTGGAGAGACAGGCAGAGGCTGAATCCTGCAGGGCTCTGCTAATGAATTGGGATCTTGCCTGAGGACAGTGGGGAGCAATGGAAATTATTCAAGCTGGAGCCTGCCATGAACATTTTGGCACTTTCTAAATCAGCCACATTTTTCACAGCATTCGCCAGCGATAATCAACTTTGTGATCACCATCCCAAGGCCTAGTAGGCTGCTGAAACACAGCCTAAGAAGGTTCTGTTCAGTGTTATCTACTTCTAGGGCCAAGGATATTTTATTTTATTCTAATTCTTTGAGAAGTGACAAATTCTCTGTGAGAGGGACCCACGTCTTTTCTCTTTTATCTCTGAAAGCACACAGAACAATACGTGGGAACCTCAGATTTGTCCAACCAGTACCAAGTAGTGAATTCATATACTTCATACATATTGCATATTGGTAACTGCTAGTTATTTAAGACAATTAACTGGGGAGTTCCCGTCGTGGCTCAGTGGCTAACAAATCCGACTAGGAACCATAAGGTTTCGGGTTCCATCCCTGGCCTTGCTCAGTGGGCTAAGGATCCGGAGTTGCCATGAGCTGTGGTGTAGGTCACAGATGCGGCTTGGATCCCGCGTTGCTGTGGCTCTGGCATAGGCCGGCGGCTACAGCTCCGATTCGACCCCTATCCTGGGAACCCCCATATGCCGCGGGTGCAGCCCTAGAAAAGGCAAAAAGACAAAAAGAAAGGAAGGAAGGAAGGAAGGAAGGAAGAAAGAAAATAAGACAATTAACTGGAACATTCTAGTGGAAAGTAGAGGAGTTCCCATCATGGCTCAGTGGTTAATGAACACGATTAGAATCCATGAGGTTTCGGGTTTGATCCCTGGCCTCGCACAGTGGGTTAAAGATCTGGCATTGCCGTGAGCTGTGGTGTGGGTTGAAGATGCGGCTCAGGTCCCGAGTTGCTGTGGCTGTGGCGTAGGCCAGCAGCTACAGCTCCCATTAGACCCCTAGCCTGGGAACCTCCATATGCCACGGGTGCCTTATCTTTCCTAAGACAAAGATGACAGTACTCACCCTAAAAGCTTGTACAAAGCATTGCATGGGGGTGGGCAAAATGAGTGAAGGGAGTCAAAGGTGAAAAATTCCAGTTATAATAAGTCACAGGGATGTAATGTATAGCATGGTGACTATAGATAATGATACTATATTGCATATTGTTGCTAAGAGTAGATTTTTAAAGTCCTCATCCTGGGCGTTCCCATTGTGGCTCAGCATTAACGAACCTGACTTCTATCCATGAGGACGCAGGTTCCATCCCTGTCTCTGCTCAGTGGGTTAAGGATCTGGCATTGCTGTGGCTGTGGTGTGGGCTGGTAGCTCCAGCTCTCATTCCACCCCTAGCCTGGGTACTTCCATATACCTTAGGTATGGCCATAAAAAGCAAAAAAAAAAAAAGTCTCATCCCAAGGGGGAGATTTTTTTTTTGGCAACTATGTATGGTGAGGGATGTTAGTTAACTAGACTTGTGTGATCACTTTGAAAGTGTACAATTATTGAATTGCTATGCTGTGCACCTAAAACTAATATAGTTTACATGTCAATTATACCTCACATAAATAAATAAAATAAAAGACAAATCTGCAGATAAGTGGATGTAGCCACCTGGCCCAGGGAGGGTGTTCAATAAATGGTTATTGCTGATCTTTTTCCGAGGAAAGGAGTTACTAGAACGGCATAGAGGAGGTAGAACCTACCAGGTGTCAGGACAAGAACTGGGGATGGGGTGGGAGATTCTAACAAGAGCCAGTTTCAGCCTGGGCAGTTGGGTGTGGGTGCGATGCCACCAACAGAGAAGGGGACTGCAAGGTGGGGGATGGGCTGCACTTGTAGAGTGACTCACTCGAGTGAGCAAGGCGCTGCAGGCGGAGCAAGAGGAGGACGAGGCAGAACGGAGCCGGCGCTCGTGCGGGACAGGTGAGGGTTCGGAAGCCAGCGCAGTAAGGGGACCGTGGACCATGGGATGGGGGCAAGGGGTGGGGAGCGGGGGCGGAGGGTCGCGAGGGACGGGGGCGGGAACCCGGGAGGCGGGCGTCAGGGGGCGGGAGCATCCGGTCGGTCTGCAGCTGCCGCCGCGCAGTGAGATAAGCTTGGTTCGGCGGAGGAGACGCGGCCTGCTAGGTGGTCCTCAGCCCCGCAGGTGAGATGCCCCTCCCCCGCACCAGGGTGACAGCGGGAGGGACGGCGAGAGGGGGTAGCTTCCTCCGCCCGCATTACTTACAGGCTCCTCAGGACGAAGGTCCTCGGCCTGGCCCTCCCAACCGCTTCTCGCTGTACCCAGGCGAGGGTCACGCAGACAGCTTCTGGCTGCGGATGGCAGCGGATTCCTGAAGGCTGCTTCCGGGCTTCCCCCTCTCTACCTCTGCTCCAAGACCCGAAAGTTCACCGACCCCCGTCCCGCCACCCCGCTCTGGTTGTGGGTCCAATCACACGCAACCTCCCCCTCAGTCCTACTGAGCGCCTCCTTCCCTCTGCCCGCCTGTCCGCACTCTTGTTACCCCACCCCCAACTACCGATGAAGCAGAGGGACTCCCTCTGGGTATGAGGTGGGATCAGCTTCTAGAAGACAAAACCCGGGAGAAGCCTGCTTTACATGTGGACTGCAATTCCCGTCGTGGCGCAGTGGAAACGAATCTGACTAGGAACCATGAAGTTTCGGGTTCGATCCCTGGCCTTGCTCAGTGGGTTAAGGATCTGGCGTTGCCGTGAGCTGTGGTGTAGGTTGAAGACGCCGCTTAGATCCCACGTTGCTGTGGCTCTGGCTTGGGCCGGCAGCTGTAGCTCCGATTAGACCCCTAGCCTGGGAACCTCCATATGCCGCATGCAGCCCTAAAATAATAATAATAAAGCAAAAATAAAAAAATAGATGTGGACTAATTGCACGTGAGGGGACTTGACCACCAAACCTGATTTGTGGTATGTCTCTGCTTCCTGATTTGCGCAATGGCCTAACTTAATTAGCAAGGGGAATCTAATTTGGCCTTAAGTCAGCAACGACTTCCTGGAGGGCCTCAAGAAACAGGATGCCCAGGACTCTGACAGTTGCCCTTTGCCGCTCACACACTGCCCGGTGCTGAGCTGCCGCTTTAGGGATCTCATCCTCAGCCCTCAGCCCTCATCCTTGCAACAGCCCCTCAAGGACCATTCCCTGCACTTAACAGCTGAGAAAGCTGAGGCGCAGAAATTTTAAATCATTTGCCCCCAAGCAAGGGCTAGCAAGGAGTAGAGCCAGGATCCCAACTCAGGTCTTTTTGATTCCAGAACTTTCCACCGTAGGGCATCATGCTGCTCCACAATATTTATTAGGCACCCAAAGTGAAACTGGGTACCAATATGTGTCTCCTTGGCTCGTATTCCTGGCACCTTAGTAAAGGAAACAAAATCGTGTATGAAAAGATACTCATTTTGCAGGGAAATCGGTAGTTGTCACAGAGTACAGAGCTCCAGAGGGCAGTGGCCATTGGTGGTTTGGGGGATGGGGTAGGGGGCATGGTCCACCTGGATTAGGCCTGTCAATGCCAAATCACTTTTCTGAGTCATGTGACACCAATGATTCATTCCCTCCTTCCGGAACTCCCTCCCCTTTGCACCAGCTATTCCTAGTCAGTCATGTCCATGCTTGTTGTTTTTCTTCTCTTGTTGGCAATTCCCTTGACCTCAGTGCTCTTGTTATTGCATTTTTTCTTTTTTCCATCCTTTTGCCATTTCTTGGACCGCTCCTGCAACATACAGAGGTTCCCAGGCTAGGGGTCTAATCAGAGCTGTAGCGCCAGAGCCACAGCAACGCGAGATCTGAGCCGCATCTGCAACCTACACCACAGCTCACGGCAACGCCGGATCCTTAACCTACTGAGCAAGGCCAGGGATGGAACCCGCAACCTCATGGTTCCTAGTCAACATTCGTTTTCTGCGGCACCACTGTGGGAACTCCCCCAGTACTCTTTTTAGACAATTGTATTCATGTTTCCTCATTTATATCTCAATGATGGCAACTCCCAAATTCATCTTTCCAGTCTATCCTTAGTATGTAACTCCAGGCCCTGGACCTCAAATACTCTAATCCCTACTGGCTGTTTCCAATGTGTGCCTCACAAGCATCCAAATCCAATATTTCCAGATGCAAATTTATCACCTCTAGACTTCCCACAAGGGTCTCTGGGTTCAGGTTGCTTCACTTCCTTCCCTGGACTATTACAGCACCTTCCAAACTGGTCTTCCTGACCCTGGAGTCCAGCCACCCTCCACAGACCCTCTTTGTTTGTTTTTTAATTTTTATTTGTTGGCTGAAATCACAGCATATGGAAGTTCCCAGGCCAGGGATTAAATCTAAGCCGAAGCTGCAACCTACACCACAGTAGCAGCAACCCTGGATCCTTAACTTACTCAGCAAGGCCAGGGATCAAACCTGCATTTTCATGGATACTGGTTGGGTTCTGAACCCGCTGAGCCACAATGGGAACCCCTCCACAGACGCTCTTGAAAGTTCAAGGGTCTTATTTAGTCTTTGGCGTCTTTGGACCTGACCAAAGAGAACAAGTCTCCCTTTCCTTTCTCAGTACCCATACATGCCTCCAGGGAAATCCCTTGAATGTCGTGTAACTGCTGACTTGCCTTTCCCTGTAGACTGTGAGTTCCTTTAGCACTGATTTTTGTCTTCTCCCTGTATCCTTTGGCCTGGCACATAATAGACACTCAGTAAATATTTGTGTAGTTGATGACCTTGTAATGAATTGCAACTTTTTTTTTAGGACATTTATAAGTTGTAAAACATTTCCCTGCACCTTTTTTTTTTCGGCTTTTTGCCATTTCTAGGGCCGCTCCCGCGGCATATGGAGGTTCCCAGGCCAGGGGTCCAATTGACGCTGTAGCCACTGGTCTATACCAGAACCACAGCAGCACAGGATCCGAGCTGCATCTGCAAGCTACACCACAGCTCACAGCAACGGTGGATCCTTAACCCACTGAGCAAGGCCAGGGATTGAACCTGCAACCTCATGGTTCCTAGTTGGATTCGCTAACCACTACGCCACGACGGGAACTCCTCGCTGCACCTTTTGTGACAGTTCACTCCACTATACCTCTGATCTGTCACCCTCAGTGAGTTAATGTGTGTATACTGGTGGGAAAGAGCATTAGAAAGCCAGTTTGCAAGAGATTGGAGATTAAGACTAATGACAAAATTAAAATAAGTTTTCCAGAGTTCCCGTTGTGGCTCAGGGGGTTAAGAACCTGACGTAGTGTCCATGCAGATATAAGTTCCATCCCTGCCTCACTCAGTGGGTGAAGGATCTGGTGTTGCCGTGAGCTGTGGTGTAGATCATGATGCGTCTTGGATCCCATGTTGCTGTGGCTGTGGTGTAGACCAGCAGCTGTAGCTCCAATTTGACCCCTAGCCAGGGGAACTTCCATATGCCATGGGTGCAGCGAAGAAAGAAAGAGGAAATAAACATTCAGTCACGGCATCATGACCCTCTTCTACTTTCCTTAGACGTTGGGTCAACAAGGAAACTGAGTCCGCTTGACCAGAAGAGAATTGAAGACAAAGTCACCATGGCTGCAGTATCTACTGATGGAAACCAAGACAAAGCTCCCCATTTGCCACCACTTAGCAAGCAGGTATATTTCTCATTTGAAAGTCTGCCATCTGAAGAGGAACGTTACACAGAACTTTCCTTAAACCTCATTCTTGACCAATCATCTTAATTTTTTCGGTCTGGCGCTTTGTTGGATGGGTTCAGGGAAAATAGAATGGAAAAGGAAAAAAATGTGCTGTTGGCTGCCTTGAAAAGGAGCCTTTAAAATTTTTGTTTACAAAATCCTTTCTTTACTCTCCCCCGTTTAGAATCCAGCGTAGGGAGTACCCTTCATGGCTCAGTGGTTATCGAACCCAACTAGAATGCACAAGGATGCAGGTTCAATCCCTGGCCTCGCTCAGTGGGTTAAGGATCCAGTTGCTATGAGCTGGGGTGTAGGTCACAGATGAGGCTCAGAACACGAGTTGCTGTGGCTGTGGTGTAGACGGGTGGCTACAGCTCCGATTCGACCCCTAGCCTGGGAACCTCCATATGCCTTGGGAATGGCCCCAGAAAAGGCAAAAAGACAAAAAAATAAAATAAAAAAATAGAATCCAGCATAACTAACTGTTACATAGGTTATCAGTGACTGAAAAGATTTCCTTTAGCAGAGCAAAACTCTTAATTGAATCTATGTTCCATGAGGCTTATTTTTTATGTTTCCGTTACCAAGACTAATCACACTAAGGATATTGCTGCTGACAAGTGTTCAGTTTGGAATAGCAGCATCCTTACTTCCTAAATTAGCCACCAGGTTGAGAACCCAAGTGTTAATAGGTGCACAGTTGTTCAGCTTGTTAAGAATAGATATTGTGTGTTTCCGGGACACATCATTAAGAAAGGAGAAAGTATTGTGATGGGTCAATAGAATTCATGTTCTCTGGGGTCAACTTTTCAAGCGAAAAATGGTTTATCAGGGAGACGATATTGAAGCAAAGTTGAGGAGTGGCAAATAGACAAATGATATCAGGTCACAAGGAAAAGAATTTAGACACCCGAGTTGCCTCTGTGAAATGGAGAGCCATAAAACATTCATGGCTCTGCAGAAAAGGATCGCCCGAGTTCCCTGGGGACACTGCAGGGGCGTCAGTCTTGACTGCAGGGCTCACAGCAGTTGTGACAGTCACTGTCCCTGACCCTGGATGTGTGCATGTGTGTAAGTTTGGGGGAGGGGAGTGAGAGAGGTGTTCCTTATTTCTGCCGCAGCCACAGGCAAAACCAAGATGAGATATTTACACTGGGGTATGGAGGAAAGCTTGCGGGGGAACCAGTATAAGTGGCGCGTGAGAAGAGCCCCTGCCCTGGTCACTCTGACTCACCCTGGGCACCGCTTCGTGTGCTGTGCACTGTGTGGGGAGTTGTAGAGAAAGAAGATGGAGGGTCCCTGCTTGGGTTGTTTATAGAGCGCTGAAGGCACAGGTGCCACACGGTCCTTCCACTTGGCCATCATACACGTAAAATGCTTGACACAGTGCCCGGCCCAGGGAAAAGAAGTGGTAATCACCATCCACTTTGACATCTACTACAGAGTCCAAGGAGAATATTGGCAAAATTGGCAAGGTGAACTTCAAAAGCCAAAGAGCTGCATGTCAATAAGAAAAATACTAAAACTCCAAGAGCTAAACAGTAAAGGACCTACAGAAGTAATTCTCAAACAAGGAAACACAAGTGTGACTTTAATAGTAAGGAAAATATAAGTTAAATTTATTTTTAGGAGTTCCATTGTGTGACTCAGTGGTGATGAACCTGACTAGTATCCATGAGGATGCAGGTTTGATCCCTGGCCCCACTCAGTGGGTTAAGGATCCAGTGTTGCCATGAGCTGTGGTGTAGGTCGCAGACGAAGCTCCAATTCGACCCCTAGGCTGAGAATTTCCAAATGCCACGAGTGTGGCCCTAAAAAGCAGTGGAAATCCTGTGAAATTGGATTGTGATGATCATTGTACAACTACAGATGTGATAAATTCATTGAGTAAAAAAAATTTTTTTAATTAAATTTTTTAAAAAAATGAGCAAAGAACTTGAATAGGTATTTCTCCAAAGAAGATGTATAGATGCCCAGCCTTCAAATGAAAAGTTGCTCAATGTCATTTGTCATTAGGCAAATGCAAATCAAAACCACAATGAAATACCATTTCATAACAACTAGTACAACCATAATCAAAGGCAGGAACAATTTAGTTTATTCAGTTTAAATAAATTAAGCATTTACTGTGCTCATTTGAAAAAGTGAAACAAAACAGAAAATAACAGGTGTTGACAAGGACGTGGAAAAATTGGAAACCTCATACATTGTTGGTAGGATTGTAAAATGGTGCAGCTCCTGTGGAGAACACTTCGGCAGTTCCTCAATAAGTAAAACACAGAGTTACCACATGGCCCAGCAGAACTGAAAACAGGTGTTCAAAAAGAAAACTTGTAGGAATTCCCATCATGGCGCAGCAAAAACAAATCCGACTAGGAACTATGAGGTTGCAGGTTTGATCCCTGGCCTCTTTCAGTGGGTTAAGGATCCAGCATTGCCATGAGCTGTGTAAGTTGCAGATGTGGCTCGGATCCTGCATTGCTGTGGCTGTGGCATAAGCGAGCAGCTGAAGCTCCAATTTGACCCCTATCCTGGGAACCTCCATATGCCACCAGTGCGGCCCTAAAAAGACCCCCCCCCCAAAAAAAGACACTTGTATAGGAAAGTTCATAGCAGCATTATTCATGATATCCAAAAGATGGAAACAGCCCAAATGGCCATCAATGGATGATGGATAAACAAAATACATTCTAGTCCTACAGTGAAATAGTATTGAGCCATGAAAAATGAAACACAGATATATGCTACAACCTGGATGTATGTTGAAAACATTGTGGAAAGGAAAAGAAGCCAGCCACAAAATGTTACCTGCTATATCATTTATATAAAATGTCCAGAATAGGCAAATCCATACAGACAGAAAGCAGATTAGTGGTTCTAGGTGGTTGGAGGAAGGAGGGAATTAATATGGAATCCCCTGTTGGGATGATGAAGAAGTTCTAGGCCTAGATAAGAGTGATGACTGCACAATCATTGTGAATATATTTAATGCCATGAATTGTGTACTTTAAAATGGTTAAAACAGTAAATATTATGTTATGTGTATTTTACCACAGTAAAAATGAATGAGCCACTAAATAACAAAAGATCAAAACCCAGGTCCAGTTGCAGGAATTGCCTAACACTAGAGAAGGCATTCTGGCTGAAGACTATGTAGGGATGCTCAAACACATTAGTTATCAGATGATAAAACATTGCTTTTAACTATTAGACTATTAAATTTTAGAAAACCAGATAATGCCAGGTGTGACACAATCCTTCCTTCCTTCCTCCCCTTCCTCCCTCTCTTTTTCTTGTCTTTTTTTTTTTTTAGGGTCACACCTGCTGCATGTGGAGGTTCCCAAGGTCTAATAGGAGCTGCAGCCACTGGCCTACGCCATAGCCACAGCAACACCAGATCCTTAACCCACTGAGCAAGGCCAGGGAGCGAACTAGGTCCACTAATCTGATTCATTTCCACTGAGCCACAATGAGAACTCCATCTTTTTTTCTTACTTTCTTTCTCTCTCTCTCTTTCTTTCTTCCTTCCTTCCCTTCTTTCCTTTTTCTTCTTTAGGGTTACACCTGAGGCATGTGGAAGTTCCCAGGCTAAGGGCTGAATGGAAGATACAGCTGCCAGCCTACACCACAGCCATAGCAATGCCAGATCCAAGCTGCATCTGCAACCTATGCTGCAGCTCATGGCAATGTGGGATCCTTTACCACTGAGTGAGGCCAGGGATCAAATTCACATCCTCATGGATACTAGTCAGATTTGTTACCACTGAGCCACAATGGGAACTCCCTACACAATCCTTTTTTTTTTACATTTATTTATTTGTTTGTTTGTTTGTTTATTTTGTCTTTTTGTTGTTGTTGTTATTGTTGTTGTTGTTGTTGTTGCTATTTCTTGGGCCGCTCAAGGGGCATATGGAGGTTCCCAGGCTAGGGGTTGAATCGGAGCTGTAGCCACCGGCCTACGCCAGAGCCACAGCAACGCAGGATCCGAGCCGCGTCTGCAACCTACACCACAGCTCACGGCAACGCCGGATCGTTAACCCACTGAGCAAGGGCAGGGACCGAACCCGCAACCTCATGGTTCCTAGTTGGATTCGTTAACCACTGCGCCACAACGGGAACTCCTATTTATTTATTATTATTATTATTAAAGTATAGTTGATTTGCAATGTTTTGTCAAGTTCTGTTATACAACAAAGAGACCCAATTACACACACTTCCCTGTGCTGTACAGTAAGATCCCAGTGCCCATCCATTCCACATATAAGAGTTTCCATCCACAAAACCCTCCAAATGCCCATCCATCCCACTCCCTTCCCTTTCCCCCTTGGGAACCCAAAGTCTGCTCTTATTGGCCAGAATCTGTTTCTGGTTTGTTTGGGGTTTTTTTATTTATTTATTTTTTATTTTATTTATTTATTTTTTGTCTTTTTTTTTGCCATTTCTTGGGCCGCTTCCGCGGCCAGGCTAGGGGTCTAATTGGAGCTGCAATCGCTGGCCTACACCAGGGCCACAGCAACGCTGGATCCGAGCCACGTCTGCAGCCTACACCCCAGCTCACGGCAATGCCGGATCATTAACCCACTGAGCAAGGGCAGGGATCGAACCCACAACCTCATGGTTCCTAGTCGGACTCGTTAACTACTATGCCACGACGGGAACTCCCTGGGGTTTTTTAAGATAGGATTATCTATTCCATATTTTAGATTCCACAAATAGGTGATATCATATGGTGTTTGTCTTTTTCTTTCTGTCTTACTTCACTTAGTATGAGAGTCTCTAGATCCATCCCTGTTGCTGTGAATGGCATTCGTTTGTCTTTTTTATGGCTGAGTAGTATTCCATTGTGTATATTTACATCTTCTTAGTCCATTCATCTGTTGATGGACATTTAGGCTAATTCCATGTCTTGGCTATTGTGAAGAGTGCTGCTATGAACATAGGGGTGCATGTATCTTTTTCAGTGAAGGTTTTGTCAGGATATATGCACAGGAATGGGATTGCTAGATCCTATGGTAGTTCTATATTTAGTTTTCTGAGGAACATCTTCACTGTTTTCCATTGTGGTTTTACCAATTTACATTCCCACTGACAGTGTAGGAGGGTTCCCTTTTGTCCACACCCCCTCCAGCATTTGTTATTTATGGACTTATTAATGATGGCCATTCTGACTGGTGTGAGGTGGTACCTCATTGTAGTTTTGATTTGCATTTTGCTAATAATTAGTGATATTGAGCATTTTTTCTTGTGCCTGTTGACCATTCATATGTCTTCTTTGGAAAAATGTCTATTTCATTCTTAGGCCCATTTTTCAATTGGGCTGTTCAGGATTTTTTGTTTCTTTGCTTTTTTGTTTTTTGTCTTTTTAGGGATGCACCCGCGGGGCACATGGAGGCTCCCAGGCTAGAGGTTCAATCGGAGCTGTAGCTGCTGGGCTACACCACAGCCACAACAGTGCAGGATCCGAGCCGCATCTATGAACTATACCACAGCCTGGCAATGCCGGATCCTTAACCCACTGAGTGAGGCCAGGAAGTGACCCCACATCTTCATGGATACTAGTCTGGTTTGTTAACTCCTGGGTTGTTTGGTTTGTTTTGCTGTTGAGTTACATGAGTTGTTTGTATATTTTGGAGATTAGGCCCTTGTCTGCTGCATCGCTGGCAAAGAGTTTCTCCCATTCTCTGGGCTGTCTTTTTGTTTTTTTAATGGTTTCCTTTGCTGTGCAAAAGCAAATATACATAATCCTTTCTTTACTCTAACCTGCATGGAATCCAGGCTGACTTGCTCTTACGCAGGTGCTGTAGGCACACTGCTGGTGGGGGTGGATACTGGTGCATCCTCTAGTAAGACTTTGTCAAGTTGGGAATATGCATGCCTTGTATTTTACTTCTGGATGCATATGCCTGAAAAATGTTCTCATATGGGTCTGTAAAGAGACATTTGGTGGCAGGGACGTGGAAGCATCCTGGAGAATCATGCAGCAGTTAGAAACTGGATTAGCTACATATAACAACATGAATGGATCTTTTTTTTTTTTTGTCTTTTTGCCGTTTTTTTTTTTTTTTTTTTTTCCCTAGGGCTGCATCTGCGGCATATGGAGGTTCCCAGGCTATGGGTCTAATCGGAGCTGTAGTTGCCAAGCCTATGCCAGAGCCACAGCAACGCAGGATCCAAGCCATGTCTGCAACCTACACCACAGCTCACAACAACACTGGATCCTTAACCCACTGAGCAAGACCAGGGATCGAACCTGCAACCTCATAGTTCCTAGTCAGATTTGTTAACCACTGAGCCACGACGGGAACTCCTGAATGGATCTTTTTTTAAAAATTTTTTTTTATTGTAGTTGATTTACAATGAACATGAATGGATCTTAAAAGCATAGAGCTGACTTGAAAACATTTTTAAAAATAAAATCAAATATTTAGAACAATGCCATTTGAAGTCAAAGGTGCGTGCACCCCAAAGAATGACCATTTTGCAAGCATATATACAAACGAAAGATGCACATTCAGTACCCCGAATGGCAGTGATGGGCAGAGAATGAGAATGTGAATGAGAGGAAGTGAATACATATGGACCTACAAAACAGGAGGGATCATAAAAGATGGGAATTAGTCCAGATTATAGCATTTCAACATGATAAAAATGCCATAGAACTAGTAAAAATAGTTATGTCAACCGTGTCAATACTTCCACCAGAAATTATTCACAGACCATTTATTCATGTGTTTAAAAAAACCCTGTTAAGATAGAAAGTAAAGTTATGGAGTTCCCGTCGTGGCGCAGTGGTTAACGAATCTGACCAGGAACCAGGAGGTTGCAGGTTCGATCCTTGGCCTTGCTCAGTGGGTTAAGGATCCTGAGTTGCTGTGGCTGTGGCACAGGCCGGCAGCTGCAGCTCCCATTCAACCCCTAGCCTGGAAACCTCCATATGCCGTGGGAGAAGCCCTAGAAAAGGCAAAGAGACAAAAAAAAAGTAAAGTTATGTAGAAAAATAAAAAGGAGTCTGTTCACTGATAACAGATTTGTGGCTGACAAGGGGAGGGTGGTTGGGAGAGGGAAGGACTGGGAGTTTGGGATTAGTAGATGCAAACTAGCATGTGTAGGATGCATTAACAACAAGATCCTATGGTATAGCAGAGGGAACTATATTCAATATCCTGTGATGACCCATAATGAAAAAGGATGTGTGTGTATATATATGTATATAAATATATGTATAACTCAGTCACTTTGGTCTACAGGAGAAATTAATTCAACATTTCGAATCAAGTATACATCAGTAAAATTTAAAAAATAAGGAGTTCCCTGTTCGCTCAGTGGGTTAAGGATCTGATGTTGTCATTACAGTGGTGCAGGTTCAGTCCCTGGCCTGGGAACTTCCACATGCGGGCATGGCCAATAAATAAATAAATATATAAATATAATTTTTATAAACTTTTAGACTAACTTCACAGTCTAAAAATGCATACTGAAGTATAAATAGGTAAATTGGAATACAGATCTATAAATATATAACTTGTAATACACTGCTCTGAATGTGATCAGATGTGTAAATATTATGCTGTAGGAGAAGTCTTTTTTTCTTTTTTTGGTCTTTTTAGGGCTGTACCAGCAGCATGTGGAGGTTCCCAGGCTAGGGGTTGAATTGGAGCTGCAGCCGCCGGCCTACACCACAGCCACAGCAACGCCAGATTCAAGCCATGTCTGCGACTTGCACCACAGCTCACGGCAACGCCAATCCTTAACCCACTAAGCAAGGCCAGGGATTGAACCTGCATCCTCATGGATGCCAGTCAGATTCGTTTCCTCTGAGCCACAGTGGGAACTCCAGGAAGCAGCCTTAAGGAGACCAGGTAGGCAAAAGGAGTGAGTAGCATTTCAGGCATCATGAACTGCAGAGGCTGGAGGTAAGAAAGGAAATGTGGCCTCAGCAGTAATGAAACTGACAGCAGTAATGGCTTGAACCTAGCCAGGACACAGATTGGGCCTTGAACCCACAGTTTTAAGTTAGAATCATTCACCCGGTGTCTGGACTTACTGAGGTTCAGGTTCTTTATGCTTCTGAGCAGAAGGAATTAGTAAGAGGCAAAGTGATAGGCAAGAAACAGATTTATTAAGATAGGACACTAGTGAGAGATGTAAGCTAGTAGGCAAGGAAGCTCTGCCCTGAGGATCCAGTGGGCTACAGTTTTATTATCCAAGGGGTCTGGAGGGGTGGGGGGAAGACAGCCTCTTCCTCTTTCTTCACGTAACAGCTCCTCCTTAGTATCCATATTTGACCCTATAAAGTCAAACTAGGGCCATCATGGTGCTTTCAAATCAGCAGAAAGGTGGTCCTTAAACCCCTGCCCTTGGTCTGAACCTGGAGGCAGACCTCACCCCATCCCCCACCCAGTGACCTGAGGCATATCCTGTGCCTCCACTAATCAAGCAAACCTGCGTTGTTCTGATGGCCCTCTTGATTAATTATTAACTTACAGTGGTCTCCCAAAGTCCCCTAGGTTTCCCTCTCTATCTGTGGTCCCTTATTGGGACTTCCGCAACTGCCTATGCCTACTCCATCCCTATAAGTAATGCAGTCCAACCAGATACCTGCTTCATGCTCCATAGTCAGTGAATCTTTGCCTCTCCAGCTGTGATTCTTCTCTTGCTTAAGTCCATCCAGCGTTCACAGCTGGAAAGCACTGGCTGAAACTGGCCATCGCTCTGTGCGGGCAGCCAGGACAGAACACACGCTGTGCGACCTGAGTGAAGAGACCTCCTTGCCCTCCTCCTGGAAAAGCAGGGCAGATGCTTCTCTGATGATTTCAGCCAATTCACCATGTGACTTTCTTTGCAGAGTCTGTTGTTTTGTCCAAAATCAAAGCTGCACATCCACAGAGCAGAGATTTCAAAGATAATCCGGGAATGTCAAGAGGAAAGTTTCTGGAAGAGAGGTAATCTCACTCCTCTGAGTCTTTGTTAACACTCTCTTTGCTGCAATAAACTGCCTAAGTATCATAGTGTAATTACGGTAATGATCTATTTTGAGTAGGGCCTTTTGCTGAAACTCGGCCTCTGTCCCCTGTTCTCAATAGAAACTCAGAGACAGAGTTTTGGGTGAAGGAGAAAAAGATAGCTTTATTGTTTTGCCAGGCAAAGGGGGGCCACAGTAGGCTAATGCCTTAAAGACTGTGCCCCCCTTGGGAGAGATTAGGAGGTGGTTTTATAGTTTGGGGAGTGGCAAACAGGGCCCTAGATAAAGCTCATGTCGGAGGCAAGCTTGCATTGTCTTTCAAAGCTGGTGTTTCGTGGCCCCAGGACTGGTTCTGGTGGTCCTCCTTCTTCCCAGAATGAAGAATGCTGCATCAAGTAGTTCTTCCATTTGTTGGGGGGTTTAGTTCTGCAGAAAGGCTCAAAGCTGTTGTTATGTATATTCCTTGAAAGGGAACCGGGACCCTGTCCCAAGGCTGCACTATTGTCTCTGGACTGCTCCTCCCTGGTCTCTGCATCCCCTCCCTCCCCTGATTAGCCCCTGGCCTTTGGAACTCAGGGAAGGTCATGGAGGCTGAGGCTTATTCCCTAAAAACAAGAAATGGAGGACCCAGAAAGGCTGGTGTGTCCAAGAGCCCCACAGGGCACAAGCTTGGTTACAGGACTTTAAATAATTCCTTGAAGGAACATATTCCTTCAAGGCTGCTTGGAATTTATATCCATATTGAGACCCTTTAAAGGCAGGGATAGGGGAGTTCCCGTTTATGGCTCAGTGGTTAACAAATATGACTAAGAACCGTGAGGTTGCCGGTTCTATCCCCAGCCTCGCTCAGTGACTTAAGGATCCAGAGTTGCCGTGAGCTGTGGTGTAGGTCACAGACAAGGCTCAGATCCCACATTGCTGTGGCTCTGGCATAGGCTGGCGGCTACAGCTCCGATTCGACCTCTAGCCTGGGACCCTCCATATGCCCCGAGTGCAGCCCTAGGAACGACAAAAAAAAGGGCAGGGATAATATCTGATTTAGGAGTTTACTCCCCCTAGCCAAAAGTGATGCACACATAGCACTTTTCTTCATTTCACCGAGAACGTGTACCAAGAGTGTTATTTAGAATTTCTTGAAAGAGTAAACCTGCCTAAATCCCCCTGGACTCTAACCATCATCAGGGTCAGGTTCATTGCTCCCTCCCAGAGCCAAACACAGAGCTTCATGCATAAAAAAATACCTGTTAAATATTTGTGGAATGGAATGAAAAGTGGCAGCTTTCTGTTAATATTTACCTTCCAATGTCTTGAAATAGTCTTTTCTGCCAAGTCTCTTGAAATAGTCTTTTCTGCCAGGTCTCTTCTTTCTGGGCCTGCTTTATATAAGACAAGGGTATGCATTCAGGCTGTGCATTAAGGTCCCATCCAGTTTTTTTCTGATTTGTCACTTGCAAATATCATAATAGAGCCTATAGATACTGTCCCAATGTTTCGCAGTATTGCTGGCATAGGGATAATTTATACTTTGAAATACTCATTTTGATTTTTTTTAATTTAACCCCCCCTTTTTGTTTTTATTTTGTTTTGTTTTGGCCACATCTGCATCATGTGGAAATTCTCCGGCCAGGGATCGAACCCTGCAGACCCAAGCCACTGCAGTGACAAGGCCAGATCCTTAAGCCATTGTGTCACAAGGGAACTCCTAGTTTTGATTTCTTAAATCATTCAAATCCAGTATAATTTGTTTTTGGAAGTAACACTATTTTTTTTTTTTTTTTGCCTTTTTAGGGCCATACCTATGGCACATGGAGGTTCCCAGGCTAGGGATCGAATCGGAGCTACAGCCACTGGCCTACACCACAGCCACAGCAACCTGGGATCCAAGATCATCTGGGATCTACACCACAGCTCACAGCAACACCACATCCTTAACCCACTGAGAGTGGCCAGGGATCAAACCCAACTCCTCATGAATTCTAGTCGGGTTCATTAACCACTGAGCCACGAAGGGAACTCCTGGAAGTAACACCCTTTAGAAGTTGATGTTCACTATGCATTACTGATTATTGATTGTGCTGCTAGAAGTATTTCCTCAACCTATGAGTGAGTAATTTAATTAAGCCCTAGTAGTTTAACATCTCAGTAGGACCCATTTGCCTACCATCAGGTACATCTGAATGGAAAAATTGGTTGCTATTTCATTTGGCTTGGTTGCTAGGAAGAACTGGATGCTTTTCACTACTCTGTGCTTTGGAAGAAGTCATTTGACACATTCTGACAGAACTAGAAACTGCCTTTGCCAGGCGAACTTGCCTGGTTTTAAAAATCATCGCTAGGAGTTCCCGTCGTGGCTCAGTGGTTAACGAATCCGACTAGGAACCATGAGGTTGTGGGTTCGATCCCTGGCCTTGCTCAGTGGGTTAAGCATCCAGCGTTGCCATGAGCTGTGGTGTAGGTTGCAGACGTGGCTCCGATCCCGCGTTGCTGTGGTCCTGGCATAGGCCAGCAGCTACAGCTCTGATTAGACCCCTAGCCTGAGACTCTCCATATGCCACAGGTGCCACCCTAGAAAAGGCAAAAAGACAAAAAAAAATTAAAATTAAAAAATATAAAAATAAAGTAAAATACTAATATTGATGGGTGTTTTTGTTTTGCAGCTCTGCCTTTTTCTCTTGTAAGCATGCTTGTCACCCAAGGGCTGGTCCACCAAGGTAAGATTCAATATTTGTTCAATAATTTAACTTTAGGGAGTTCCTTTCGTGGCTTAGAAGTTAACAAACCTGGCTAGGATCCATGAGGATGTGGGTTTGATCCTTGGCCTTGCTCAGTGGGTTAAGGATCCGGCATTGCAGTGAGCTGCGGTGTAGGTCACAGACGCGGCTTGGATCTGGCACTGCTGTGGCTGTGGCTGTGGCTGTGGCTGTGGCCAGCAACTATAGCTCCAATTTAGCCCCTAGCCTGGGAACCTGCATATGCCATGGGTATGGCCCTAAAAAGCAAAAATAATAATAATAATTTAACTTAAGAGAATCCAGTTCTCTGTGGTCCTCCTGCAAGTTTTTGGTACACGTCACTTATCTTTTGGTGAAGGATTTACTTATGCAGTTTTTTTACCTGTTTCTAGCCTATACCCTCCCCTCCACCCGACCCTGAAATGTGCTATTCCCAAGAATGAGTGACTATGTCAGGTTATAGAGTAAAGGAAAATTAAATTTGCAGTGGAATTAAGGTCATTAATCAACTGGTCTTAAAATAAGGAGATTATTCTGGATTATCCAGATGGGCCCAGTGTGATCAAAAGGTTCCTTAAGGAGTTTCTGTCATGGCTCAGTGGTTAATGAATCTGACTAGGAACCATGAGGTTTCGGGTTCGATCCCTGGGCTTGCTCAGTGGGTTAAGGATATCTGGTGTTGCTGTGTCTATGGTGTAGGCCGGCGGCTATAGCTCCAATTAGACCCCTAGCCTGGGAACCTCCATATGTCCCAGGTGCCGCCCTAGAAAAGGCAAAAAGACAAAAAAAAAAGGTTTCTTGAAAGTGAGAGTGGATCAGCAGATAGAACCAAAGAGATGGTAGTTTGAGAAGGACTCAGCTCAACATTATGGACTTTGGAGGTGGAGAAAGCGACCATGAGGCAAGGAACAAGTGGCCTCTAGAAGCTAGAAAGGCAAGAAACCTCAGAGCTCCAGAAGGAAGGAATCAGCTCTGCTGACCCCTGGATTTAGCCCTGTGCTGCGGTCTGAATATTTGTGCCCCTCCCCATTCACATACTGGGATCCTAAAGCCCAGGGTGATGGTATTAGGAGGTGGGGCTTTTGTAGGTGATTAGGTCATAAGAGTGAAGCCTTCATGCATAGGGTTAGTGCTCTTATAAAAGAGGCCCATGGAGTTCCCGTTGTAGTTCAGCACAAACCTAACTAGTCCACAAGGACACGGGTTCAATCCCTGGCCTCGCTCAGTGGGTTAAGGATCCGGTGTTGCCATTGAGCTGCGGCATAGTTTTCAGATGCTACTCAGACCTGGTGTGGCTGTGGCTGTGGCAGAGGCCGGCGGCTGTAGCTCCCATTCCACCCCTAGCCTGGGAATTTCTATATGCCAAGGGTGCAGTCCTAAAACAGTAAAAAAAAAAAAAAAAAAAAACCCACATTTTGAAGACTTCTTTTTACTTTATAAATTTAATTAAGTTATAAACTGAATTAATACTGTATTTATACATTACTTCTTAGGTTATTTGGCAGCTAACCCAAGGTTTGGATCATTGCCTAAAGTTGCACGTAAGTCAAAGACAAAATTTTTAAAAAGCAGATGTTTATAGCAACTGGAGATAAGAATGGCAGGTTAGCCAGACTGCCTGCATTGACTCTCTGAAAAGCCAGTCTCTGTTTTTTGCCACATTACAGGTTTTAGTTCCTTCAACATTTTCTGATAGAAAGCTAAGCTTTTGGTCCTCTTTAAAGCCTGGATGGGAGTTCCTGTCGTGGCTCAGCGGAAACAAATCTGACTAGCATCCTTGAGGATGCAGGTTCAATCTCTGTCCTCACTCAGTGGGATTAAAAATCCAGTATTGCTGTGAGCTGTGGTGTAGGTTGCAGACATGGCTTAGATCCTGTGTTGCTGTGGCTGTGGTGTAGACCAGCAGCTACAGCTCTGATCTGACCCCTAGCCTGGGAACCACCATATGCCTCGGGTGCGGCCATTAAAAAAAAAAGCTTGGACGAAGAGGGCCTGGCAGGATGTTCTAAAGGACACTGACAGCAGAGCCTCTGAATGATAGGCCACTAGGGATTTTAATTCTCTTCTTTTTGAGACTGAGAAAGACTGAGACTCTTTCTCAGTCTTTTCCAAATATTTTCCATAACGGACATAAATAAATGAATGTTTTGTTCTGGTTTTGTTTGTTTGTCTATTTTAGGGCCACACCCACAGTATATGGAAGTTCCAAGGCTGGGGGTCGAATGTGAACTGCATCTTCAACCTACACCACAGCTCACGGCAATGACAGATCCTTAACCCACTGAGTGGGGCAAGGGATCAAACCCAAATCCTCATGGATCCTAGTCCAGTTCGTTAACTGCTAATCCACAAAAGGAACTCCCGCCCAGGCTTTAAAGAGGACTAAGCGAAATCCCTAATGCTCAGCCTGGGAACCTCCACATGCCTCCGGTGTGGTCCTAAAAAGACAAAAATAAAAAAAACCGAAAAAAACCTGAAGAGGTCGAAAAGTCTCCAGTTCTTAATCCTGCTTAATCCTGTTCTTTAATAGGGTGCTTCATTTCCAGAGCTTTTGTTCATTGACTTATCAAGGTCCTTTTGAAGAAAAATTACTATTGCTAATCAAGTTCTAAAAGATAATTAAAGGAGGAGATTCCAAACCTTTAAATGACTTATCTTTCCTAACCTGCTTTTACAGTTGCTGGTATCTTGGGATTTGGCCTTGGAAAGGCATCGTACATAAGAGTGTGCCAGAGTAAATTCCATTCCTTTGAAGGTCAGCTGCGTGGCGCTGGTTTTGGTCCAGGGCATAACAGGTGTGTACTCTGTCTGACTGAGGGATTGTACTAAAGATAATTATTAGAAAGTAAACAATGGCGTTCCCTTGTGGCACAGTGGGTTAAGGATCCAGTGTTGTCATTGCAATGGCTTGGGTAGCTGCCATGGCATGGGTTCAGTCCCTGCCCCAGGAACTTTCAAATGCCATAGGCATGGCCAAAAAAACAAAAACAAAAAACAAGTAAACAAAAGATCATTCACCATTTATAGTATTAAACAGTTTTAACATTCATATGTTGGAAAATAACTTCCAAGTTTGAGTTGCTGCTATTCAATTTCAATGATAATTTTTTTCTTTTTTTTTTTTAGGGCTACACCTGTGACACATGGAAGTCCCCAGGCTAGGTAGGGGTCGAATTGGAGCTACGGCTGCCAACCTACACCACAGTCACAGCAATGAGGAATCTGAGCCATGTCTGCGACCCTACATCACAGCTCATAGCTACGCTGGATCCTTAACCCACTGAGCAAGGCCAGGGATCAAACCTGTATCCTCATGGATAGCAGTTGGGTTTATAACCCCCTGAGCCACAATGAGAACTCCAATTATTTATGATTAAACTTAGTTACCTATTCCTTTTGCTCAGCAAACATTCTGGAAGCACCTACTATGTTCAAGGCATTGTGCAAGTCTCTAAAGGATGCCTTAATCACGGTTTTTACCATCTCGGGGTTACACAAATTTAAACAGGGCTCTTTAGTACAGGACTTCTTTAGTTCTTTAGTGTAATAGCCTTTACACCATTAATATAAATTGTGATTCTCATTAGGGGATGCCGTAGGACATGGGAGTCAGCAGCATCACCTCTGCTGTTAGAGTCTCTGGGTTCAAAAGCAGTTCTAGCTGCTTACTTACGAAGCTGTGTGACCTTGGTTGAGTTTCTTTAACTTTTGAATCTTCAGTTTTCTTGTCTGTATAAAATGATGATCAGAATCATTTTCATGGAGTGTCGTAAGGAATAGAAATGATTGTTGGAGTTCCCCTCGTGGCGCAGTGGTTAACGAATCCAACTAGGAACCATGAGGTTGCGGGTTCGGTCCCTGCCCTTGCTCAGTGGGTTGAGGATCCGGCGTTGCCGTGAGCTGTGGTGTAGGTTGTAGACGCGGCTCGGATCCTGCGTTGCTGTGGCTCTGGCGTAGGCCGGTGGCTACAGCTCCGATTCAACCCCTAGCCCAGGAACCTCCATATGCCGCGGGAGCGGCCCAAGAAATAGCAACAACAACAACAACAACAAAGACAAAAGACAAAAAAAAAAAAAGAAATGATTGTTTATGACACACAGTAAATACTCAGTAAATAATAGCTATTTCTACCATGGTATTATAGGACTAGTCTTGGGACACATTTCTCTAAAGACCCCTCACTTGTCACAGTGGCTTCTGTTTGAGAGGCAATATGACATGGTGAAAACCACATCAAACAAGAAGATCACTGTGGGCCTTTTGTGGATGAAATTCAGGGAGTCTGAAACTAGGGGACAGCTCCTGTTATGCCTGAAGAAAATTAGGCTTGGAGATCCCACTGTGGATTGGCGGTATCTTGGGAGTGCTGGGATGCAGATTCAATCCCCAGCTCAGAACAGTGGGTTAAAGATCCAGCGTTGCCACAGCTGCAGCTTAGGTCACAACTATAGCTCTGCTCTGATACCTGGCCCGAGAACTCCATGTATTGGTGTGTGGCCAAAAAAGAAAAACATTAGGCTTTACAACTTTAGCTTAGAAAATATCTCTAAATAATACTGTGTTCAGACTAGAGCTTTCAATGTCAAAGTACCAACCACCATTTTTGCTTCTATTCTAGGCACTGCCTGCTTACCTGTGAGGAATGTAAAATAAAGCATGGATTAAGTGAGGAGGGAAGTTCACAGCCCTCAGCTTCCTAAATACTGTCTATGGGTTTTGAAGTTTCTAAAAATCTCTGAATTTTTACACCTCTAAAATGTCAAGTATACTTTAAAATAATATACTTATAATGGAACAGAAACATTGTGATTCTCTCTCCTGAAATGCTTTCCTGTTGATTCTCAATTGATCATTACATGTTTTTCTGCTATTTAAGACTATCTTGGGAATATTCACACACCAAAAGAAATTATGTTGCAGTTTAACTTGCTTACAGCTAAGTAAAAGAATTTAATTAAAAAGATGCGGTGCATATACATGGTGGAATACTACTCAGCCATAAAAAAGAATGAAAGAATGCCATTTGCAGCAACATGGATGCAACTAGAGATTCTTATACTGAGTGAAGTAGTTCAGAATGAGAAAGACAAATACCATTATTTGTGAAATCTAATATATGGCACAAATGAACCTATCTATAGAACAGAAGCAGATTCGCAGACATGGAGAAGAGACTTGTGGTTGCCAAGGGGAAGGGGGAGGAAGTGGGATGGGCTGGGAGTTTGAGATTAGTAGATGCATACTGTTACATTTAGAATGGCTAAGCAATGAGGTCCTATTGTACAGCACGGGGAACTATACCCAATCCCTTGTGATAGAACATAATGGAAGATAATATGAGGAAACGAATGTGTATATATGTACAACTGGGTCACTTTGCTGTACAGCAGAAGTTGACGCAATGGTGTATATCGACTGCGCTTTAATAAAAAATTGAAAAAGAATTTAGAGTCTTCTCTTATCCATCCATTCCCCCATCCATTCTTTCATTCTGTTTTTGTTCAGGTTTTAAGATCTCAGATAGAAGACAGGAATGAATGTCGAGAAACTTGGGAAGTCATGCCTCGAGGAAAACCAACACGTATGGAGGTTAAAATACAAAGCGAGAAAGATTGCGTCTATGACAAGTGCTTTCTAAAACATAGGGGCCAACATTTTTGAACCTAATGAAAAGTATTTCACTTGAAGGAGTCACAGTATGAATCATGTCCTCTTGGTGATCCGGTGACTGGCTTATCAGTATGGTAAAGTTTTAGAAGAACCCGTAGTTTTAGGTTATGTGCTTAGCTAATGGGTACATGCTCATGGTCAGCACTCAGGAACTGGGTTCTTTTATATTCTGCTGGTGGCCTGAAAGAATAAACAGCTTCCCAAAACATCCCTCCTCCCAAGGAACAGTTTACATATTTCTGGAAGGAATCACTGGAAGAATTAATCAGAGAATGGTAGATAGAGCTCAGGGCTCCAAGTGAGCTCGAAGCAGCCAATCCAACCCCAAGCGTTGAATTCCTAGTCTCCTGCTAGGTTTTTGGAATGAAAACAAATTCTGCCACTGGGGACCTTTCGTCTTGTGACACGTTGTCTGAGCCCTATCTGAAAACGTCTCTTGCATCTTTGCATTTTCTCAGGAAAATTATTTAGATATATGTGTCACCACTTTTATACACACACACACACACACAAATACATATACGTGTCGCAGACACGGCTCGGATCCTGTGTTGCTGTGGCTGTGGTGTAGGCTGGCAGCTGCAGCTCCAATTGGGCCCCTAGCCTGGGAACCTCTGTATGCCGTGGGTGAGGCCCTAAAAGGAAAAAAAAAAAATCAGCATCTCAGTAGTGGGAAAAGATGAAGCTATTACTGTTGAAAGGGAACACTGTTTTTATTGCTGACAGCTTCATAGTCCTTCTGACTTCCACTGGGTTTATGGTTTGTGCTCTGATCTTCCTAAGTGGATAAGTTTTTTATTGAAGTAGTTTATCACAGTGATCTTAGTGTGAAAGAAAATCAATAAAGAAAAAAAAAGCTGCAATGTCATCCAAGAAATCTTGAAGAGTTTGCTGCATTATCTGTTGTATATATCAGGAAGCAGGGTTTTGCAGGAAGACATTAAAGGAGCAGCATTGGTCTGTTAGCGTTTAGCAGTTGCTAGCAGTCATCACCAAGGTGGTCCTAAGTGCATAAGAAACAGTACTTTCATGATAAAAAAAAAAAAAAAAAAGCCAGGTGGCACTCAGCACTGCCCAGAAATTGTGACTAGATTAGATTTTTTTAGGTAGTTTTATTTTCCATTTTACCGCAGGTAACAGTTTTGCTAAGCTCTACTACACAGTCTCTTCCAATAACATTTTCCTTTCCTGTATTCCCTCTTTTGTCTTTTTAGGGCCGCACCCATGGCATACGGAGGTTCCCAGGCTAGGGGTCTAATCGGAGCTACAGCTGCCAGCCTATCCCACAGCCACAGCAACGCCAGATCCGAGCCTTGTCTGCGACCTACACCACAGCTCACGGCAACGCCAGATCCTTAACCCACTGAGTGAGGCCAGGGATCGAACCTCATGGTTCCTAGGCGGACTCATTTCCACTGCACCACGACGGGAACTCCTGTATTCCCTTCTTGACAGCCACTTTGGAAGCTCCTTAGGCTTCTGTAACACCCTCCTCCAGGCCCTTTAGGTTTTCACTTACAACCTGCTCAAGGTGCTGCCAGTATCCATCTGCCTCTTGTTTCCCAAACCAATGTCACATGTTTCAGGTTTTTGTTACAGCAGCTGCCCAGTTTCTGTATTGGAGTTTGATAGAAAGGCAGAATTGCTCTGAATGGTAGAGTAAGAGGTTTATTATGGGGCTCTAACTCTGTAACTACTACCAGGCATGTTCTTATGATCATAGAGACCTAGATGGGAACACACAGGTCTATTTAGGCCTAAATTTAGAACTAGCACACCTCATTTCTGCCTCACATTCTGCCTCATATGGTCTGGCCCAAGGTCAAGAGATGGTTCCATATACCCCACTCACAGTGGGAAGGAAATGCACAATCACATGACAAAAAGCCTACATACAAGGAGAGATAAGAGTGGGTTCCTTACTACAATCTGCCCCTGAATTCTAAAGGGGCATTGTTTCAGTTTTGTGTCTTATGTATCTTTCAGTTCATTTACCTCTTTGACAGCAGGGACTATCTTATGCATGAATGTGTTTGTTTCTTCTATCGTATTGCCTTCTGTATTATAGGTACTGAAAAATATCTGTGGAATCAGTGAATGAAGCCATTTCGGGGCTTCCAAGTCATAAGGTCTGTGGGGACAGCCCTGACTTTCAAAATCTCATTCAGGGAGATCCTTTTTTGCTATTTCTTTCCCTACCGTCATTAACTTTTCTCTCAGGTCCCTCCTGTTTTATCACTTTCCCATTCCCGGCCCTCTTTCTTGCCCCACCCACATCTAGAGATGAATCTCTTTATAATAATCCAAACCTTTTTTTTTTTTTGCTTTTCAGGTCTGCACCCTCGGGCAATTCCCAGGCTAAGGGTCGAATTGGAGCTACAGCTGCCAGCCCATGCCAAAGCCACAACAATGTGGGATCCTTAAGCCACTGAGCAAGGCCAGGGATCAAAGCTACATCCTCATGGATCCTAGTTGGGTTTGTTAACCACTGAGCCAGGAATGGAATTCCCCAAACTACTATTTGAGGTTTGTATTTTATAATAAAATCATAAATATAAAATAATAAATCCTTCAAAACCATCCTTCCGCTAACAAAGATTTGGACGCCTACCATGAACACTGTACATTATAAAACCACAACCTAAGAGCAGAAATGTAGGGGAAAGGTGACATACCAACACCTGAGATCTACCCTATTTTAAGTTACCATCCTTCTGGTCTGAATAGCGTAACATCCTGGCTGAACTGTATAGAGTCAGACTCCCCTGCCCAACATGCAGGAGTTAATGATGAAAGACTGGAGGATTAAGGAAGGGGGACTTCTCCCCCTCACACTTTTCCTTGGATTATAAAAACGCAGCCCATTAAGTTATCAGGGCAGCCCTTTCTTGCCTGCCCACCTGCATCTCACAAGTGTTGTATACTGACACACTCTTTCCTTACCTGTCACTCTGCCTCTTGCTGAATCCTTTCTATGCCAAGACATAGACAAAACCTGTTTTCTGAGTCTGGAAAGGCATTCTGCAGTTTCAAAAATCACTCTCTTGAATCTTTCCTGATGCATAAAAAACCAACAGTGATTGTTACTTCCCACAAAGTCTGGGAAGAAGCTGCAACAGTAGCTAATCAAACACTAGGTTTGTGGTAGAAATATAACACAAATAAGTGTAATTTAGATGAGACCACAATTTCATTTTCCATTCATCTGAACCAGAAACAAATATTAGGTCACTAGTGGGTAAAGTTTGCCAAATTTTTATTCCCCTGGAATATGCAAATTTTTCAAACAATGCTTTTTTAAGACATTGAGCTATTCATTATATGTTGGATTATTTACATCAGTTACATTCATCATATTATTAAATGGTCAGATGACTTTATTTCCTATCCCTCCAAAACACTACTTAGTTATAATTGTACTTAAATGGACTGCAAACAAGAAAACCAGAAAATCAATAACGATGCATGTACCTTTATATTTTATTTACCACAGACATTAAGAGAATACAGCAAACACCAGAGAAAGGCTTTTTAATAATTTCTGATGTAAAGTTTAACGCTTGCTTCCCCCCTCCCACCCCAATTCAACATGCAGGTAGCATATTTATTTCCATATAAGGTGATTCCAGAGTATTACACTCTCTTGATAGTTTTATAACAGAGTAGCCTTGTCCTATAATTTAAAACAATTTCACTAATTGTGTACAATCATGGTGTTATTTCAATCATTCAGAGTTTCCCAAAATGAATACATTCACACAATATTAACATTAAAGTCTGTATTTTCGAAACATCACTTTAATAAGCCAAACCACAAAACCCCAGGTTCTAGGTTTAAATGTGTTTATGAAGACTGCTGCTGAGCTCAAAGCATGCAGATGTTCATGATCACCCAGATGAAGCTGGATATTCAAACTCCTTCCGTAGGTCCAAATGATGCAATTTTTCACTCATCCCAAGTATCTCCATATTTGTTTACTTTGACTAGGAAAAAAGTACAAATAATCGATGACTCCAAATTGGAATAAGTAAAAGGCTCTATTTTATGTTTGCTATTATGATTTATGTTTATAAGCTTATGTTTCTCTCTCATTTGATTAAATGTACATGAGAGGCAAAGTAGAAAAAGGGGCTGGCTCGACTTCTGTGAATTGGAGGCTGGACATAAATACTAATGCGCTGTAATCAAGACCTTTACATAAATATTTGATCTGCATAACAACCCTATGAAGTTAACACAAACCCCATTCTAAGGAAAACAGATTAGTAACTTGCCCAAGGTACAAGCCTCATAAAACACACAGAATTTGAACACAAGTCTATTTACGCCCAAAGCCTGGGTGCCTTTACAATTTTACCACACCACTTAAGTAAGCGTGGTATACATTACAGTACATACAAAAAAGTTGCCAGCAAATGAAAAAAAAAAAAACCAAAAAACCCAAAAAAACAGTAATAATAAAAACATTTGAATTTTTTCACAAAAAATACAGTAACAGAAATGATCAAGTCTTCAGATTGTAATTTAATCTTCTCTCCCATGAACTGTAATAGCAGTACAAGAAGGAAATGCTTTCCAATATTCCTGCATTTTCTATGAAATTATATTTTGAAATATGCTCCTTTGTCTTTTCTACACTTTACTTTTTAACCTTCCTATACAGCCTTCATCTGTGAGTTACAATTCTTCAGAAGACCCATGTATTCATAACAACATAAAGAAGCAGTTATCAAAGCAGTACTAGGGATCACTTGCCCAAGACTCTCTCACTGAGTCTCTAAGTCAAAACTACTTTGTTACTATACCAGGATATTATATACCCTTTCCCTTCATATTTTGCCTTTTCCTCTTGCTTAATATGTTTAAAATTTTGCCATTTAATTTCTAATTAGATAAATACCAATAAATATAATCCACATAAACTAAAGCTGAAAACATTAAGTGACACTTTCTGACCCAGTGAATGTATACTGTATTGTCAAATTTCTGTCTAGATTCTAGAACATTCTAGAAAAAATCAAACTGTTCCTTTTTATTTAAAGTATATAAAAGCACACACACACAGAATCAGCTTTCTTTTACAAAGAAAAAAATTCTTTCACATTACTGTGTCACATAAGAGAACTTAAGACTGTTCACAACCAAACCACAAAATGTCCAAATCCAGCAATGCCACACCTCTACCGTACTCCTGTTTGTTAACCTATATTATACTATTACTATAGAGGGCCCAGCCAAAACACACCATTTCTGACATATCCAATCATGGTATTATGCCATGCAGAAGTACAATTGAAAAGATTACAAAAATGAAGAACTACTACTGTCTGCCCTCATGGAGCTTACAATCTAAAACTGCAAATTAATTAGCAAAACGAAGTACTAGTAAGTTTTTACATATTACAGCGTGATAGCCACTGAATGCATAAGGTTTACGTTAAATTTTTTATGACGAACATTAAAAAGTATTGTTGATTACAAATCTATTTTAAAGCTAGATTTTTTTTACATCAATAATATGAAAGATCACTGCTATAAAACAGAATTCTAAATGAAACAGCCATTAACAAATAGAAATAAAATTCGCTCTAAAAGAATGATCGTAATAGAAATACTAAAGATTTTTTTATGTATTTTTGTATTTTCTGTGGCATACTGACGCTCTCAAGTTGGGACCAAGAACCTATTCCTTCCTTTCATTTTTAAAATAGTAAATAGAAAACCTGGAAACAATGATACATCCTCTAAAATTCCTGTTTTAAAAATTAAGACATAATAAAATTCTATACTGAAACAGCTCAAACCTCAATTCAAAATAGCCTCTCCTATTAGAGATAAACTTCTGTGTCAGAAAATTTACTTTGGGTAAAGCTGTTCCAAAAAGACTTAAAAGAAACCATGATTTTAAAATCTATTATTAGTTATAGAGTAAAAGTACTCTTAAAAAAAAAAAAAAAAGGTCAAGAGTTCCCACTGTGGCACAGTGGGTTAAGGATCCAATCCAGCGTTACTGCAGCTTCGCAGATGCAGCTCGGATTTGATCCCTGCCCTGGAACTTCCATATGCTGCAGGTCAAACAAAGAAGAAAAGATCAAATTCCTTTTTTGGCAATGCCCTAAAAGCTGGTTTGTAAGGCATATAACTCTATCTCAATTTCAGAGGAATTAAAGAAAATCATTTTATAATCATGATTTTATGGTTCTGCTAAAAGTGGCATTACACACCAATTATCAACCCTAGGTCACCAGATCTGATTTTATGCAATAGATGCATCATTTAAAAAATGGTATCAACTCCCAAGGTAGCATCTTCTCATAAGGGAAAAGAGTCAAATGTTTGTATTCTACACTGTAATAAAACTAGTCTTACTGTCTTAAGTTATACTACTATTTGGACTTCATTATTTTCTAATGCAAAATGGCCTTTGGAACACTTTAAAAAGGAAGAACTGATAATAGTTTTAAGTAGTTATTCTTTTTTAAAAAATGTTATTTTGGTTAATTGCTTGAGGCATTAAATCACATGTTAGTACAGTTAAAGTTTTTAACTAATGCTACAGTTTCCAAGCCTAAAGAGTAAAGTGATTCAGACTAGACTATCATACCTTCTTTTTTTGGCATTCTTTCCTGCATAGGCCTGACTGAGGGGTCAGTCTTATGTGTTAAAGTAACTTCATATGACTCTCTGTTCTTATTCCTTAATTCCTCATATGTAACATTTTTTCTTTTAGGACTTTCTTCAATGTTGGGATCAGGTCCTAAAAGAACAAACAGTTAATAAATGATGATAAAAGAATAAATCCAAAAGCAACTAAATTTTATAATGCTCCTTACTTACAAAAAAAAAAAAAGAATAAAGTAAAATGAAAGATCAAATTATTATCAGCATTTTAAATGTACTGTATTTTCCCCCAAGATAATTATAAAACTAAAATCTACTTTCTCTTATACTTTCAAGCTTTTGTTTCTAAAATTTAAAATCGACATAAAAAAAGTCTTACACTGACCATGGCCAGAAGAATGAATATAATCGATACCAGCACAATTCACTCATTAAAATGCTAGTGTTTTAAACTGGGAAATTATTCATACAGTTTTATAAATGAAGAGAAATATATTTTACCAGTGACAAGTGAACAAAACTTGACATAGCGCAGATTTTATTTAGCATTATTTCCATAGTTAAATGTTCCTTTATCAGAGTCTACATATACAAACAACTGCAGCTATTAAATTTAAGCAAAATTCACCTAAACAAATTAAGCAAAAAATACCTAAAAAGTAGCAAGTGAAAAGTATAAAACACAGCTTTTACTCAATGTAAGCATCATTTCCAGTAGGTCTAATGGAAGCAATACTGATGCAGAAGGAAGTGGCAACTTTTGCCCTGGGGAACCAGCATTTATTCTTCATCTCCCCCAAGAAAATCAAAGTATGAATATGTATTAGCAAAGGGTCAAACACTAATATAAAAATAAGAAAATGGTTATACTTAGTACTGGTTGACAGGACCAAATACTGAACATAGTTTGTTAATCATACAGTCAGCAAGAAAGGCCATTTAAACATTTTTAAAGAAATTAACTAATGCTAACATAACATTCAGTGAACTACTTAACTTACACAGTTTTACAAACCACTCCAAAAGTAATATTTTTCAGAGGTTTCTAATGAGACATAGAAATCAGGCATATTTTAATAATATAACCATATTAATTAAAATAATTTTTAAAAAAAATTTTACATTACTGTTTTGGAACTCAATGGTAAGGTCCCAGTGAACAATCACAATTTTCAAAGTAACGTAACTATACACTGAATGTTTTCAACTACAATCTTTTATTTTGCTATAAAGTATACTTGCAGTGATACAAAGCACAAAGGATTTACATTTCTACTTGGTTCTACTGTCATATACCATGGTTGAAAACCAAGTATTTCTTGCTAAAAGAATACAAAGAAAGATACTATAACTTTACATTGGGTTAAAAAGCACTCTGCATTCCATTAGCAATAAGCAATTATTGAATGATAATTCTTAAATTCTGAAGCAGACAGTGTATATATATATATATACTACATTAGCAGTTAGGAACTCCAGGTTCTCATTCCCACTCTGTTGACATTTAATGAATGTCCTTGGGCAAATCACTAAGCTTCTCTGACTCTTGGTTTTCTCAACTGTGAAATATGGAAGTTTGAACTAAATGATCTATCACTGAAGTTCCTTCCAGGTCTAATATTTGTTCTTACTGAAAAGAAAAACAGTCATTGTTCTAAAATTCTGTGACGAGTAATGAAAACCTGAATCAGACAGAAAATTTAAGGAGAATTATTTCCACTTATAAAAGCCAAATGAAAATTTCTGCATTGTGTAGAGAGCATCATTTACTGTAAAGAGCTGGAAGGAACAGGAAAATAAAAGAGCTGGATTTAAATCTAACTGTAATAAATGATCTATATTAAGTCTCATAACAACTATAACAACTCTCCATTCCTGATAAGAGAAAGCAGAGGACAAATGGGACTGAAAAGGAGAGATGTCCTACTAAAAGTGGACTGCAGCTGGGGCAAATCAAAGGAGGCCACTGTGGGCCCATGTGGGGAGCAAAGAGTGGCAATCTTGACTTGGGGGGGGCGGTTAGGACAGCAGAGCATGGCTGGCTGGCTGGCTGCGGTGGAGGCCTTGAAATTTATTAAAATTTGGGCCTTACTGTAGTCTGTAGGCCGATACCAAACTGTAGTCTGTTTTTATTTGGCAAAGAAATCATGTAACATGGAGTGAAATTTTCTAATGCAAATGCAAGGAAAGATGCAAGACATTCCAAAGGAAGAGTTAGTGCATGGCTAGAAGAGAAGCAGAATGGATTTGAACTTCAGAGACTGGGAAAATGGGAGATTCAGTGAGGGACAAGGACAGATGACTTCAGAGATAAATAATGACTTTAACCATTCTCTCCTAATCTGCTGCCTACCTCCTTCCCTCCCCCCCCCCCCTTTTTAGGGCCACACTAGCGGTATGTGGAGGTTCCCAGGGTAGGGGTCGAATCAGAGCTACAGCTGCAGGTCTTCACCACCGCCACAGCAATGCCAGATCCAAGCTGCATCTTTGACCTACACCACAGCTCACGGCAATGCCAGAACTTTAACTCACTGAATGAGGCCAGGGATGGAACATGCAACCTAATGGTTCCTAGTCGGATTCGTTTCTGTTGAGCCACAATGGAAACTCTAAACCTGAGCTTTTTAAAAAGCATTTTGAATTTTAGGATTTTAGACAGGGAATTACAAACTTGTTCTTTCTGTTTCTAACTCATCTTTCACTGAAAATTAAACAGAAGGAAGGGAGGGAGGGAAGAAGCAACTAGCTAACACATGTTAAAGTCTGTTACTTTCCAGGCATTACCTCTGATTATTTCATCTCATTCCAAAAGTTCTTTAATGGAGTTATTAATATCTCCATTCAAGAGATCAAGAAACTGAAGGGGCCACAAATTACATTTACTTGGAAGTTCCCATCATGGCTCAGAGGAAATGAATCTGACTAGTATGGCAAGAGGACACAGGTTTGATCCCTGGCTTCGTTCACTGGGTTAAGGATCCCGAGTTGCCATGAGCTGTGATGTAGGTCGCAGACTCGGCTTGGATCTGGCGTGGCTGTGGCGTAGGCCAGCAGCTACAGCTCCAACTGGACCCCTAGCCTAGGAACCTCCATATGCTGTAGGTGTGCCCCTAAAATGATTTAAAAAAATTACATTTACTTGCCTAAAGTCACACAGCTAGCAAATGTCAATTATGATTGAAATCCAGGCCTTAATCCAAAATTGATGTTTCACTTACATCACACGATCTTCAAAGCTACTATTTAGACAAACTTCACAAAGCACTTTCACATGGATTTTCTCACTTGACAACAGTTCTGTAAGGCAGGTAATTATTATTTTTCTCACATTACAAAGAAATAAAGATGGTATTTAAGACTATCCTAACAAATGCGACCTTAAAGCCTCCCTGAGGCACCATTTATCATTTCTTCTTTGTTATTTCACTAAACTTGGTTATTTTCAATTAATGTGACATATTAATTATTCTTATATTTCTAAATCTTCTAGCTAACTGAAAGCTTCTCAGAGAGAAGAACCAGGTCTCATCCACCTTTACTTCCATACCTAGCAGAAATACTGGACACCTACTGGACCTCAAAAAATGCTGAAAGAATGAAGAATGAATTCAAATGAACAAATGAACAACATGCTGAATTTAGGCTGATGGTGGAACGTACAGGTGATATCCAGCAGAAAAGGTCATCAAATAAAGTTTATACATACGTTGGACCATAAAATGCTGAAATTCATTTCAAGAGAAGTTTCTACCTTGGGCAATATGGTCAGTAATACCAGTGGGAGCAGATTCGTTCATAGAAGCACTGAATGGAATTGGCTCATAATGAGGAAGCATCTCTTTTTCTATGTTGTCTGCTGCTGGGGATGTCGCAAAAGATGAATGACCACTCACGTTTGAGTCATATCTTGACTTTTGAGAATAGTGCCTATAAAAGAAAATCATATTATATAAGAAACTTGGGTTATTGCCTGTATCTTATTTTAAAAAGTGTTAAGAAATGAAAACTATTTTACTTTCTAAAGGAATCTTGTAATTTTAACAGTTATTTAAAAGAGTAAAATGAAGTCTGTTTCTTTCTACCACAAAAACATTTAAAATATGTTCTGAGCCACTGAGACAACTTAAAAACCGTCACTCTCAACAAAGAGAGAAAATGTGGATCCAATTTTCTAATTAATAGGCTTCAGAGATCATTTTAATATCTTTAAAGTTACTTCCACAGATAGCAGTCCATATAAAGACTGTTTTGCTAAAGGAGAGATATAGGTAATACTCTCATGGAGTTTATATTGCCTGTCTGTTATGACAGGACAATTTACCTACCAAATCTACTTAATTACCTTGGTATTTATCACCTATCAAAAGAGATTCATTTATCTATACCTACACAATTTCCCTACAATTTTAAACAACAGAAGGATTAAAAAGTTGAAATCTGTTAAAAGATGGGATTGATAATATTTGGGAATTTTTTAAAAAATCCAAAGCATAGAAACTATACGTGTTTGCTAAATTAAAATCTCTCATTCTGGGACACGCACTCCCAATAGCATGCAACTTTATGTTTAAAATAAAAGTAAACAAATCTTGTTCTATTTTTAAAAACAAAATTAGCATTAGTTTGCAGAAAAATGGCAAGTTTCCAATGGGCCTTCAGTAAGGCATGTTTCATGCTCTGAATTATGGTGATATCTAGTTATGATTTTTTAGCTAAAATGAAAAACCTTTAATAAAGATCTGAATGGCCTACCCAGTTGGTGAAGATCGTCGTGCCTGTCCTGATCGTAAAGCTTCTCCAAGAGGGGAATTCTCAAGATTCTTAAACTTCTCTTGGCAAGTTTTCACATAAGAAAGCTTTCCAGCAAAGTATCCCATGATGCAAGCAACTTATTTGTAAAAATAAACAAAAAGTGTAAAATGCAATGTGCCTCTTTCAACAAAAATCTTTGCTAAAAGAACATTTTAAAAAATGTGTTCTAAATGTCTTTGGTGTGGAAAAACAGATTTCCTGAAATAATGGTAAAAGTAACACATTAAATCACATTCAGAGGTCACAAAGATTTGGTGCATATAAATTCATTTTTACAAAATTAAATCAGCTAAAATAAAGCTGCTATAAGATAATTCTACTTTACTAATTACTTCATTAATATAAGTAGGAAAGATGTGGTAACAGTATAATGGAATGAGGAATCAAAACAACACAGTTCTAGGAGTTCCCGTCATGGCCCAGTGGTTAATGAATCTGACTAGGAACCATGAGGTTTCGGGTTCAATCCCTGGCCTCACTCAGTGGGTTAAGGATCCTGTGTTGCCGTGAGCTGTGATGCAGGTCGCAGATGTAGCTCGGATCTGGCATTGCTGTGGCTCTGGCGGAGGCTGGCAGCAACAACTCCGACTAGACCCTGTGGCTGTGGTGTACACCAGCAGCTGTAGCTCTGACAGAACCTCTAGCCTGGGAACCTCCACATGCTGTGGGTATGGCCACAGAAAAGACAAAAAAACAAAAAAAAGCCCCACACTTCTAGACTAGTCACAGGAATCCTACCATTTGCAAGCTAATTTCATAAGATTGTTTTTTAAATCAGGTGAAACAATCCCTTAAAATAATGAATTATGAGTGCCACCTAAATGTGGCTATAGTTGCATCTTGTATCTGCTTCTGATACAAAAAAAAAGAGAGGTTATTACCCTGAAAAGACTCTTAAAAAGCCTCAGGTACTGTTTCTCAGAGCAATTTAGTATCTTTTCTATTAACCACAAGAATCTATGCTTATAAATGTAAATAAGTTATATAAATGAAAGAGATTTTTTAAAAATTAGGCTTAATTTTTTTTTTAAATTTATTTATTTTTTTGGGCTGTATCACCTGCAGCCTATGAAGGTGCCCAGGCTAGAGGTCCAATCGGAGCTACAGCTGCTGGCCTACACCACAGCCACAGCAACACCAGATCCGAGCTGCATCCTCGACCTACACCACAGCTCATGGCAACAACAGATCCTTAACCCACTGAACAAGGCCAGGGAGTGAACCTGAGTCCTCACGGATACTAGTCGGGTCTGTTAACCACTGAGCATGACGGGAACTCCAAAACTAATCTTAATTATAAAATATATTTTACTTTGACTACTCAGACAGCTGGATAATTTTCTTTCCTCATAGACAGATCAGGAGAACTTATGTTCAAATAGTCCCTAACTTTACAAAAATATTTAGAATAGTTCCATTACATTATAAAAAGAGGAAAAAATGCCTCTTTCAAGTAACTCATGATTTTACTTTATTTTACTTGGCCATGGCATGCAGAGACTTGATGTGGGATCTCAGTTCACACCAGGGATTAAACCTGGGCCACAGTGATGAAAGCACCAAATCCTAACCACTAGGCAACCAGAGAACTCCCAACTCACGATATTTAATACTAACAATAAAATGCCCAAGTAGTTTTTATTTTTATTTTTTTCTCCATACTTGAAGCATATTGGAAGCTCTCAGGCCAGGGATCGAATCCGGGCCGCATCTGTGACCTATGCCACAGCTGTGGCAATGCCGAATCCTAATAAGCCCACTGCACCACAGCAGGAACTCCCCAAGTAGTCCATTTAATGAAAAGTTTAAAGTGATTTGTCAAAGCAAATAACCAAATAACTATCATTAGTAAGACAAAACATTTGATAAAAGCTAGTTATTTTACTTATGTAAAAAAGCTAAAAGAACTAGTATTGTTCATACTTACATATAAGTTTAGGTATAGAACCATATCTGGGATGACTTGAAAGGATTCCTAAAGATAAAACAGTAAATATTCCTGAGTAACACCTTTACATTTACATAATTAAGATTTTTTTTAATTACAAGAATAACCTTAATACCAAGTTTATGCTAAGAGTATATCAAAAAAAGGCACAGAAATTATAGTAAAAAATGCAAAGAAACTGCTTCTGCTAGTCATTAGCTGATCTTTTCCAACGTGAGATGAAAGCAGTGATAAGTTTCGCAATGCAGTATAAAGTAAGATTTATCTCTCAGCAGCTTTGAGCAACCCAAAGATATAAAGAACAATCAGTACAGACTATCTCTAAATATTTCCTGATACTAGCTCTTTTTATAACACCAAAGAAGTCTAAAGCTATTTAAAAGGAGTTCAACATCAAGAGAAATATAAAGAAATCAAGACTACTCTATTAGAATAAGTGAATTTACCAAGATCACTTGATAAAAGGTTAATACACAAAAACAAAAATTCACATTTCTATATACCAGGAACAAACAAAAAAAATCCACCATTTTTTAAAAGATACTGTTATAGCACCAAAAAAACATCAAAGAGCCAGGAATTAATTTAATGAACTATATGAAGGATCTTGAAAACTGTAAAATTTACTGAGGGAAATGAAAGCTAAGTAAATGGAGAAACACACCATGTTTATAAACTGAAAGATTAAATATTGAAAAGATGTCAATTCTCCATAAACTCATCCATAAATTCGAAGCAATCCCAATTAAAACAAAGTTTTCCCCTAAATTGAAAAGCTTATCCTAAAATTCATGTGGAAACACAGATGGTCAAGAAAAACCAAGGTGATATGAAGAACAATCTAACTGAAGAACTGACTGCCACCAAATACCAAGATCTATAATAAAGCTATTGTAATTAAGACAGTGTAAGTACAAGAACAGATAATTGATCAAAATCAGAAGGAAGTCCAGAAACAGACCCACACATACAGTTATTTGATTTATGACAGAGGCAACACTGCAGTGAACAAAGAATAGTCTTCAAGATAGAGTGCTGGGTCAACCTCATATCCGAGTGTGGGGGAAAAATACCTTGATCCTACTTCATACACTATTCAAAAACGATTCCAGATGACTTGAAAATTCATGTACGAAAGATAAAACTCATAGAAGAAAGCATAAGAGATTCTTCATGTCTTTGTAATAGACAAAGATCTTCAAAAGACCACAAAAAGCCCTTATCATAAGGACAGATCTGATGAATTTGACTCTTATTAGGATCCACAACTAAGCAAAGCCATAGCTGTAGGAAAAAAATAATTGCAATACATCTAACAAAACATTTAGGAAAAGAAGGCAATCCAATGGAAATATGGATAACAGACTTCGACAGATAGTTTACAAAAGTGAATATATTCAAATGGGGTATAAACAAAAAAGGTCTTCAATTTCATTAGCCATCAGGGAGATGCAAATTAAAACCACAATGCAATCACTATCACTGCTCATTCACCACAATGGCTAAGATTCCGAAAACACCAAAAATGGCAAGTGTTGGTGATAATGTGACACAAAGAGAACTCTATTAAAAAACTGGTAGGAATGTAAATTGGTCTAAACAGTTTGGGAAGTTTGGCAGTATCTACTAAAACTATGGCCCAGCAAAGGTCTACCAAGAGGTAGCATATTTATTGCAGAACTATCTGTAACATCAAAACTGGAAACTACACAATAATCATTCTACAACACCATGACATAGTCACATAGCAGAGAACAATATGTAATGAAGATATATAATTTAACTACATACAACAATGTGGATGAATTAAGTGATGTGCTGGTAAACCAGCTTTCCAAATAAAAAGCCCTGATTTGTAATGCTAGTTGATTTCTACAGTGTAAATACTCGCACCATGACCAGTTTCAAGCTACCAATGGTTTAAATATTGGCTTACCAAGTTCCTGAAATTTTAACAATAAGCTCTCCTGAGTTGGTACAAGCCAGTTCCAGCATACAACTGGATGGATCTTATAATGTTCAAAGAAGGAACACAAAAGATTGTATCATGTATATATAACTGTATGATTTAATTTTTCTATAAAATATAAAACCAAACAACTGATTGATGCTGTGAGCCTCGTTCCTTCATTTATACAACTGAGATAATGAAGAAAGGGAGGATGGTAACAACATGTACATTTTTATAGAAAAAGTTGTTCCTTTATTCTGTCACCAAATAGAATAGTTACAACATATAGGCACTACATGCTAAGAGGTAGGAATGTAACAGTAAACAAGACACTTCTTTACCCTCAGTTTTACAGTCTAGGGAGTGAAAGAAGACAAACAGAATAATACAGTGTGATAGTTTTGCTCTTCACCTACTCAAACACAGGCATAATCTGAGAGACATTGCAGCTACAGCTCTAAGCCACCAGAATAAAGCAAATATTTCAATAAAGCAAATGACATGAATTTTTTTGGTTTCCCAGGGCATATAAAATTTGTTCATACTATATTGTAGCCTATTAAATGTGCAATTGTATTATGTCTAAAAAACAATGTACATACCTTAATTAAAAAACACTTTCTTGCTTAAAAATGCTAACCATCAACTGAGCCTTCAGTAAGCTGTAATCTTTTTGCAACAGTAACATCAAAGATCCCCGATCACTATAACAAATATAATGAAAAAGTTTAAACAAACGAAAACAAAAAACCCCCGTGAAGTGCAATAAAATGAGGCATGCCAGTCTTTGAGTGTCTATGCTCTCTGTCAGGTGCCAGAGACAGCCCATATTCTAAAGGCAAGGAGCAAATACACTTGTTAGAGCTAATGTAATTACTCTTGGCAACAAATGGTTCCATGGATTTCATTCCAAGTGCAGATGGAGGGAGAGAGTTTAAGAGCTAGACTACAGAATGGACATGTGTTGGACAAAACAGGTAAGGGAGAGAAGTGAAAAATAATACCTCAGATTCCTAGATCGAGAGTGATACCATTCAGACAGAGGGAAAATGGAGGAACTGATTTTTGGAGAAACGAATTCAGTTTGGGATTGAACTTGAGCTCAAAAGGAGAAGGCTACAGGAGGGCCATCGTGTGGAGAGATGCAAAATATAGTTCTGGTGCAGTTATCTAGGCTAGAGATAATCATGAGGATTTAGTGCAACAAATGCCCACATTATTGCTGGATGGCATACAGACTAAAAACTCAAAGTAAAACTCTGAAGAACAACACAAGTGGAGGAAGAAAACCCACATAAGAATGTTAAGTACCAAGAAGTCATGAGTTTTCATCTTTTAGTATGACATCCTAAACACAGTGTATAGTACATATCAGACACCCAAAAACAAGTATGAAAAGATGGAGAAGTTGCCTGAGACAGGAGAAAAACCAGAAGAATATCCTACAATGAGAGCCAAGGAAAGAGAGTATTTAAAGAAGGACTGGTTAAAGTTGTTTAACAGTCAAGAACGAAAACCGTCCACCAAATTTAAGCAACAAAGAGGTTGTGCTCTAACAGTTTTAGTACATTTCAGAATATACACATAATCGATGACATAGACTGCAGTGCGGTAAACAGAATAAAAAGTGAAGTGCTCATTCATGAAGTCTGGCTTCAAATGCAAAACAGCCGGAAGCAGCTGCAAAGGAATATAATAAAAGATTTTTATTTTTTATGTTCTCAAGTTAGAAAGATCCAAGCATGTTTATATGTTTTGACTGAAATAAGATGAGAGGGAGCAGCTAAGATGATAAAAGCATACACGAATGTTAGGCACTTTGATTAAATGTAAAATGCCTTGGATTCTGAATTCCTCTTCTAAAGCCTCTCCCATTTTTTTGACATTGGCCAGGGACTGATTTGAAGCCATACCACATCCTTAACCTGCTGAGCCACCAGTGAACCTCCTGAGATTGACATACATACATACATACATTCATTCATTCATTCATTCATTCATTTGTCTTTTAGGGCCGCACCGGCAGCACATGGAGGTTCCCATACTATGGGTCGAATTGAAGCTATAGCCATAGGCCTATGCCAGAGCCACACAACCACAGTTCATGGCAACACCAGATCCTTAACCCACTGAACAAGGCCAGGGATTGAACCCGAGTCCTCATGGATGCTAGTCGGGTTCATTAACCACTGAGCCACGACGGGAACTCCAAGATTGACTTTTAAATTAGACTACCCCACTCCTGAAAATAAGACCTCAATTCAATCTCCACAATAATAAAAGCCCTTAATTCTGGGAAATAGGTATATGAGTGACATATCACTTAAATTTTTTCCTGTATTTTTCACTCAAAGTATCAAAGCCCCAACAGTAAAACAACTCTGACAAAAGTAGAAAGATGACATGTGACATGCTCAAGAGAAAATATTATTCCATGGTGAGGGGAGGGGACGGACTGGGGTTTGGGTCGGCATATGTACGCTGAGGCCTATGGAATGATGGCCAATGGGGACCTGCTGTATAGCACAGGGCACTCTGCCTAACGCTCCACGATAAATCTATGTGGGAAAGAATCTGAAAGAGAATAGATGTGTGTATATATATGTATCACTGAATCACTTTGTTGTACAACAGAAATGACAGCAACACCGTACATCAACTAAACTTTAAAGAGAAAATATTATTCTACATAGTAGGTTAAATCATTTTCTTCAACGGCTTATCCTTTCTAAAAAACGGATTACTACATTCCACTGAAAGGCTCCAGGGTCAGTTATTACGAACAATTACAGAGAAAGACGTTGAACACTGTTGTTCCTCATGGCATGACTTTTGGAATTGAAGTTACAGAGGCATAATTCACCACTAAGGTCAAGATACTCTCAGTAGGATTCACTCTAACTATGTGACAACAGTCCTATTAGGAGGTACGTGCAACTAGAAGAAGCGAATTTGTCTGCTCCAGTTATAATTAGCTATGTGTAGGAGCAAGGCATTCCCAAGCCAAGCAAAAATAAAAAATAAAAAATAAATAAAAAAAACAAAAAAGAAACAAAAACCCCAGCACTGGTGTGATTTTTACTGTTGAAGATATGAGGTTAAAGGGAGTAGGTGCAGTCTAACCCTCCCAATCTGTACCGCTTCTGCCTTAACTTCAAGCTGTCCAGAGACTCCTACTGTACCCAAGCCCCAAAGCTCTTTGTAACCTTTTCAAAATTCCATTTCTCCTGGTTCTACCTTAGCTGTAAGTTTTTCACTCCTCCTTGCATGATTCTGCCACTCTAGCCATGTCAGTCTCCTGACCATCCCTCCCAAGAGCCATGCTTATAGCCAGGTTCCTCTCTCCTGAAATATTTCTGAGATATTCTTCCTTCTCTTTTTTTTTTTGGCTGTGCCCACCACAGGTGGAAATTTCCAGGCCAGGGATCGAACCCATGCCACAGCAGTGACCTGTACCACAGTAGTGACAATACTGGATCCTTAATCCACTGTGCAACTCTGGGAGCTCTTGATCTTTTTTTTTTTTTTTTTTGCTTTTTAGGGCCAAGCCTGAGGCATACAGAAGTTCCCAGGCTAAGGGTTGAATCAGAGCTGCAACTGCCCATCTAAAACACAGCCACAGCAACAGGGGCTCCGAGCCATGTCTGTGAGCTATATCACAGCTCATGGCAATGCCAGATCCATGACCTACTGATCGAGGCCAGAGATTGAACCCACATCCTCATGGATACTAGTCGGATGCATTTCCGATGTACCATGATGGAAACTCCAGGAACAGACCTGATCTTTAAATGGGTACATAAGAATCACCTGGAACTCTAACTCAAAGACTGATTCAGTAGGTCTGGGATGGGGCCCATGAATTTGCTCCTAGGTGACAGTGATGTAGACAGTCTACCTAGACCTGTAGACCAGGTTTTTCTCTCTGCTTTCCTGTAAACCGCCACTAGCTTTCTTGCTCTTGCAATGTTAATGTTGCTACAGTGCAGGAGTGCATCAAATTCTCAAGTGTTACTTCAAGTCAGTGGTCCTTGAAAATAAAACTCTTTTGATGTTGTAGAAAGTTATCAGTGATAATGTTTAACATGACACATTACCATATGTCCTTCATCTAAAGATCAGTAACACCAAAAAAAAATAACAGAAGTGCTAAACAAATTCAAAGTTTAAAATATTTACCTTTACTAATCAATCCTTGAGTAATCAACATACTTGTTGCAGCCAAAGGTACAGCTATAGGGAGAAAAAGAACTTGTCAACATCAACAAAAGGAAAAGATTTCGCCTAAGTTCGTTAAGATAGATTCATGTATATCAGTAAAACCATTAGGCAGTATGTTGCAAAATTAAACTTCAAAAGAGATTTTTTTTTTTCCATTTTGAAAAGCTGTACTGTATACACTCAGGGAAATATAACAAGCTTGTTATTTATTTTCAGTCTTTTTGTCTTTTTAGGGCCACACCCGCAGCATATGGAGTTTCCTAGGCTAGGGGTGGAACTGGAGCTTCAGCCTCTGGCCTAGACCACGGCCACAGCAACTCAAGACGCCAGCCACGTCTGTCACCTACACCACAGCTCATGGCAAAGCCAGATCCTGAACCCACTGAGTGAGGCCAGGGATCAAACCCGAAACCTCATGGTTCCTAGTCGGATTCATTTCCGCTGCGCCACAACGTTAACTCCTAAAAAGCTTTTTAAATTTAAGAAAATATGACAAATGATTAAACGATATAACTTTTAAAACACCAGATTTAGGCTCTAAAAAAGCCATCCAATATCACCACTTAAAACAACATAGTGAGGTAAAGGGGAAGAAAATCAGTGGTAAGATAAACGAGAAGCTTATCACAAATAACAAGAACCACCACTGAGTAATTACTAAATTTCATGCACCATTCTAAGTACCTTAGGTACATTATCACATTTACTTTTTACCACATCCCTTTAACGTTGGTATTATTATTACTGCAATGCTTTTAAAGATAAGGAAATTGAAGCTTAGAGATAGCAAGTAATTTGCTCAAAGCTGTATGAGCTACTTCAGTGGCAGGTTCCATAGTCCAATGAATTCCGTCTGATACCAGATCTCAAGTTTTTAAGTTCTGTATTACAATGACTGAACCAAAACACCAATGTATTACTTGCCCCAAATCATATGGTGATTGAGGCAAGAATAAGAAAGCATGTATCTTAAATACAAATGCTCTTCTAAACCAGTGAATTACATAAAACTAAATGAAAATATATAATACACACATGTATACTAACCAAGAGTGAAAAATTCAAAGTTCTCATAATCTCAAAGGGGCTTGAATTTAAGAAATCAATCTTCTACACACACTGTCCAACAGAATTTTCTTTGTCAATGAGTACTCTATGTTTTCCGGTTAGGTAGTGTGCAGGAAAGATTTAAAACAGCAGCTCTGAGACTGCTTTCCTTATAAAGGCCTGCTTTCAAGGGTGGTCCTTAGCTTATATCTGGGAATTTTCCTAGTAAACTGATATAAAACTTTATCTGAATAATAAGTGGCTCACTATGCCCAAACTGCTTGTATAAATGCAGTTCAAACTGAACACCTCCTTTTCTTTTGGGAGTAGGGGGTTTTGCTACTTGCTCGGCTGAGGGTGCCTACGTGACCAGACCCCGAAATTTTACCGTGGGTGCTAAGCCTTGAATGAGATTCCCTGGGAGATAACACTTCACCTGTGTTACTACAATATGCAGCTGGAGGAATTTAGCATATTCTTTGTGTGTTGACTCCACCAGGAGAGGACTTGTGCCTGGTCTCCTCCTGATTTCACCCACACTTCTTTCCCTTTGCTGATTTTCCTTTGTATTATTCTTTTTGCTGTAAATTATTTTAAATTGAAATAGCTACATGTGGCTGCCACATTGGACAGTGCAGTTCCAGACCAGGGTTGGGAAATACTGAACAAAGAGCCATGTGCTAAATATTTTAGGTTTTATGGGCCGCAGTTTTTTTTTTTGTATTTTGTTTTTTTCTTTTTTAGGGCCACACTCATGGCATATCGAAGCTCCCAGGCTAGGGGTCGAATTGGAGCTGCAGCTGCTGGTCTATACCACAGCAACGAGGGATCCGAGCCACATTTGCAACCTATACCACAGCTCACAGCATCACCACATGCTTAACTCACTGAGTGAGACCGGGGATCGAACCTGAGTCCTCATGATTATTAGTCAGATTTGTTTTCACCGAGCTACAATGGGAACTCTCGCCAGACAATCTTTGTCCCAACTACTCAACTGCCATTTTAAAGTCAAAGTACTGAGACAATATGTAAACAAATGAAAACAGCTGTGTTCCAATAAAACTTTATGCACTTACGGATGAAAAAATAGAGATTTCATGTAAATTCCACATGGAACCAAATATTTTTCTTTGATTTTTTCAACTATTGAAAAATGTAAAAAGAATGCTTAGCTCATAGCCATACAGAGAGATTTGGCTGTTGGGCTGTAGTTTGCTCAACTCTGGTCTAGACTACGCATGGGCAATTTAAGAACCAAAGTCATTAAGACACATGAATTATTAGAGGTATTTCATGATTAAAATCTCCAACTCTGGAATAGGGCATTAGCTTTGCCACCAGACAGATCTGTAGAAACCCTAAGGACTGAATACTTGCTTTATCACTTACTAACAGATTTTACCTTTGCTGGAAAAATGACCTAATGTTGGTTGTTAGAATGCCTTCAAACACTATTATTTAAGGTTTTTCAAAGGATAATCCTTTTAAATTACAGCATCAATTTGTAATCATTTTTCTCCTTCAGCTTGGTTCAAGGATTGCAACATGAAGCACTGAAGAATCATATAAGGATAAAAGGCAATGAATTAGTTGGCTATCTCCACAATGGATAGTATTTTTCCCTCATCTCCACCCCCCTCCCCTTTTTAAGGCAAGATGGTATAATGCAGACTCTGGTTAAGGAGATTCTAGTACAAGTTCTGCCATTCACCACTATGTCTTTGCCTAAAGCTCTTAACTTCTTTTCATGCTAATAAAGAGTAACGAATTAGAACTAAGGTCTCTTACCTACTCATGTATTCTGTCACAGAAAAAGAGCAAGGCAAAATTCAGAGGGAGTTCCCGTCGTAGCGCAGTGGTTAACGAATCCAACTAGGAACCATGAGGTTGCAGGTTCAGTCCCTGCCCTTGCTCAGTGGGTTAACGATCCTGCGTTGCTGTGAGCTATGGTGTAGGTTGCAGACGCGGCTCGGATCCCGAGTTGCTGTGGCTCTGGCGTAGGCTGGTGGCTACAGCTCCGATTCGACACCTAGCCTGGGAACCTCCATATGCCTCGGGAGCGGCCCAAGAAATGGCAAAAAGACAAAAAAAAAAAAAAATCAGAGACTTCAGAGATTATCTAGTCTTCAGCCTAATCATAGCAAACTGATACCAGAAAATACAAGTCATTTGCTCGAAGTAACACAGACGCTTAGTTTGTGGTAGAGCTTAGATGGAAATTCCAGTCTCCTAACTCCCATGTCAGGGGCCTTTTCCACTGTACTACGTGACTCCCATTTCAGAGTCTACTAAATAAAGTTTCTTTCAGCAAATCTGTAACACTGCAGACTAAATGCTATTTTGTATTTTGACCGTGGTTCCAATCATATTCAACACAAGGCTCTCTAAAATTCCTTTTACACTAGGAAAATGTTTCTCTAAATTCCTAATTTTCAAATTGAAAATTTTGTTCCATTAATCACAATAACACTAACAGCTTAATAGCTTAACACTTATAATAATAAATTAAATTGAATTCATCTCAACAAGTCCATGAGATAGTTAATATTTTCTCCATTTAACAGATAAGGAAACTGAGGCACAGACACATCAGGAAATTCTTCCAAGTCTCACAGCTAATGTGATGGTACTGTAAATTTGAATCCAGACAGTCAGGCCTCAGACTTTATGCTCTTATAAGTTGCTATACCATCTCCCTAGAAAACCAGTAGCACACATGTATCAAATAGTCACACAATCTAGAAAATATGCATGAAACAAATATGAATTCATACACCTTTTCAGCAATTCCAGAGATTGAGCACTACTGTAACATATAATACACCTTAAACTCACCCTTTTATGTAGATTCTTTCATTATGTGTATTATTTGGGCACAGATACAAGTAGTTGTACACCTTCTCATACTTTCAACCCATCCTGCACACTGCTAACTAATGCTCCTTTAAAAGTTCTACATATCACCCCTTTAGCCCAAGAACCTACTCCTTGGTATTGTGTTCATTTTCTATCCCCAACAAAAGACTCCAATCGGTCCAGCCTTGAGGCTCCAGCAGAGATCAACTTATTGTAGACTCTGCCTTTGCTCACTATTGCTTTCACCTAAATGTTCCTCCACTATTCTGCATTTACTTAAAGCTCTATTAGTTGTTAGGTCTCATTTGGTTACTAAAGCCTTTTTTAGCTACATCAATTCCAACCAATTTATCTCTTTTTAAAATTCCTATTGCTATTACCCACTTAATCTTTCTCTAAGAGTTTTGTAAGTTAGCTTTGTCCCAAATACATCACAAAATTACTTTAGGACAAAGACTATGTCTCATAATATGTCTTCTAAGCACAGTATCTTACCGTACACATAAAGATCAAGCTGACTGATGAAAATGTACATCCTCTTTAATTACTTGTCACCTCCCCCCTTTTTATAATTCCATCCTGCTCTTTTGTTAGAATTACCTTATTGGACTTCGGTAACCTAGGGAATCGACGACAGGGTTCTGTTCAAAAGGGAGATTATGTTTTGTATTGCTTTCAACATTATCTGTACTTTTAAAATAAAATCTTATATAAGGTCTCTTGTCAGAAATCAAGAGGTAATAGTGTAATAACATTTCACAATGATAAAATAGAGACTAAGCAGTTTTTTTGTTTGTTTGCTTTTATGGCCGCAGATGTAGCATATGGAAGTTCCCAGCCTAGGAGTTGAAACAGAGCTGCAGCTGCCAGCCTACACCACAGCCACAGCAACTTGGGATCCGAGCCGCGTCTGCGACCTACACTACAGCTCATGGCAACACCAGATCTTTAACCCACTGAGCGAGGCCAGGGATGGAACCCAAATCTTTATGGATACTAATCAGATTCGTTTCAGCTAAGCTACAATGGGAACTGCCTCAGCTGTTTTTATATAATCCATGTATACTAAATAAATATTACTATTACCAACAAAAATACTTCATCATCTTTCTTAATCAAACTCTTGTAGCAATAACCACACTACTATAAAAACTCTGCCCTTTTTTTCCTATATGAAGTCATTATAATTTCAGGTACTAAAGGTCAAATTTTGCTGATTAGAAATTTTAATTTACGGATTTCCCGTTGCGGCACAGAGGAAACAAATCTGACTAGGAACCATGAGGTTGTGGGTTTGATCCCTAGCCTCACTCAGTGGGTTAAGGATCCGGAGTTGCCTGAGCTGTGGTATGGGTTGCAGATGTAGCTCCAATTAGACCCTTAGCCTGGGAACCTCCACATGCCTCGGGTGTGGCCCTAAAAAGAAAAAAGGAAAAAAAAAAAAAAGAAAAAGAAAATTTAACTTACATCTGAACCAGAAGCTTTCATCATTGCATTCTGCAAAGACTCTTCTTTCTTCCTCAGTTGGAATGTAATCAGCCCCTATGTCTTTTTACCAAAGAAAATCAGCAAACATTAAAATACCCAGGGAAAAATTGAATCTAAAAAATTACATTAGTATCTAAATATTCATTATGTTCATAAATGAAATAATGAACAAGTGGCTTATAAACTTTTAACAAACTTTGACTTGGAACATAAAATCTGTGGTATTCCCTGGCTATAGTCAGGACTGGTTACAAAATGGGCTGGGTCCAGTGCAAATTAAAATTTGGGACCCTTTGTTCAAATTATTAAGAATCTATTTATTTTCAAATCATTCAGGATGTAAAGATGGCAAGATTAGAGCATTAAACCAAGGGCGGGTGGCTACAGCTATTCAAGGCAGTGAAAATGTCACTAGATAGAAAGCGCTTCTAATTATAAATACTTAAATGATAGTTACGGGGAATTGGTCTTGGAACTTCTGCATTCGGCTCTCGAAACTCAGCCCTCCCACTCATCTTTCCTGCATCAAAAACATTGACGTTAAGTATTAGAAACAACTGAGATTGGCCAAAGTTAATCAAGACAAAGCACAGAAAAATTACTAGTCCACGTGGCAACAAATCAATGAATATTTACTAAACATTACCTCTGAAGTACTTGACTTAGCAAGTACCTAAATAAAAAGTCAGACTATTAAGTACTTTATTTATTCATTAACTATTTTAGAACTGACTATTCATTAGGTGCTTTAAAAAGAATAGATGCTTTTAAGTTGTAATGTCTCTTTACTCAACGATTTTTATTTTCTTTTCCATATAGCTGGTTTACAGAGTTCCATTAATTTTCTATTGTACAGCAAGGTGACCCAGTCACACATGCACATATACATTCCTTTTTCTCACATTATCATGCAGAATAGATGCTTTTTAGTATTTACCAATTGATTACATCAAGTTAAGAAACAAAAATTTATCGATGTTTAAAAAAAACATATTTTCCCTCCAGAGGCTGGTTTATTTCACATGATCCTATGTTTGGATCCTCTCAGAAATATATGCCCAATGATTAGGATAATTCTCCAAAACAGAGGAAAAATCCCAAGTCATTTCTGGGCTTTCATTTTTAAAAATAAAATAATCATCAGGAAACATACAACTTCTTCCACAGAGCAGTACTCCAAAAAAAAAAAAAACCCTCGAAATAAGAGCGACGTCACATTTTTCTCCCTGTGGTATGAAGCTAACAGCATATTCTGCATCCTGTAAACTTTCCTCCCTTCCCAAATAGAGACCTAGGTTTTCGATTAAAAAAAAAAAATTCATAGTATTTCAAGAACACTATTTTTTTAACCGATGCCTCCAGACTTAATCGACCAAGAGATTAAAGAGTTACGTGTGTTACAGAATGTTCAGGTAGGATCATGAGTACTCCCATCTTAAAAACAATTTAAATGAAAACGGAAACGTCATACGATAATAGCTACTGGGCCCTTCCACTTACGCAGTAAATCAAAACAGAGGGCCTACTGCATGCCAATCCCTTGGCCAAGGATAAAAGAACTAAATAAAGCATGTTTTGTTTTGCTACAAAAACCCAAAAAAACGGAAAGGGCAAATGAACTCATGGATTGATGGAGGTTGCTTAATGAACGACTTATATTTTAAAACAACAGTAAAAGAAAAAAATGAAAACCGCTTCTTTCTCGTTAACAGGATCCTACCTACAAAGAGACTGCCAGGCTGAAAAGGGCCCTTTAGACACCTTCATTTTAATCTCTTTACCCCGAAGAAAAAAAAACTGAATTACGACCGTTGACTCCGCATTCCATCCCCCACCCACTGCGTCTCCCACCCGCAACACCTACACACATCCGTCACCACGAATTTCTCCCATCCACACCCCCCGAGACACGCTCCCTCACCAGCCCTGGTCACCCGCCTGGTCACCCGCACGCAGGGGCCCTAGACCAAAAGCGCGATCGGACCACCCTCGCAGACGGGAAAATGGCGGAAGGTGCAGGGGAGCGGCTGGCCGCGCGGAGATGGTAAGTGGGTAGGTAGGGGAGCTGAACGGGGCTTTCTGCGTCACCTCACCCACCTCCCGACGACAGCAGCGGGTGACAGCGCGGCGAGCCCGAGCGACCAGGGGCAGAAGGCCTGGAGGGAACCCGAGCAGGGTCGGGGGTGGGGGGAGGGCGGGAGATGCGCGAGACAGCAGCAGAGTTGGGGGTGGGGAGCAGTCACCGCAGCGACCGTCCAGAAATCTACCAGATACGGGCACAAAATGACTACAACCCGGAAGCATTCGGGGCTTACGGAAGGAAATGACGTCAAGACCTTCCCTCCAAGTGTCAAGGCAAGCAGCCTCGGAATAGACAGGTGCGCCTGCGTCGGTCAGCGCCGTCCTCCTGGGCTCGCCCCTCCTCCCTTTCCGGGTCCAGGCAGAGGCGCTCACGAGCTGCACTGCGGCTGCGCCAGCCGCCTCTGCGGACCCGAGCTCCGCCCACCGGCTCCCCTCAGGGCGCGGGAAGCTTGGCCTGAGGCTGTTGTGATGGGTAGTTGTGATCTTCCAGGGACCGGCTGGCAGGAACGTTTTGGAGCCCCGCATTTAGGCCGTTGTTCAATTACAAGTTTTTCTTGGCTCTTTCTCTGTTTACGGTTTACATAGTTCATTTCATTCTTTGAGCCTCTAGGCTAAGCAGTAGCAGGTAATTACTAAGCATGCGCACTTGGCTGGCTCTCAGACTTTGAGCTTAACTTCCAATTCTAGTACCTCAGGCATAGTACAACCTTGCTGTTTCTGAGCCTCGGGTTTTTCTTTTCTGCAAAGTGAAAATAAGATTTACCTCATACGGTTGTGAGGAGTAAAGCAACACACCTTAAAAGAGGCTTACATTCTCTATTAATGGAAGAGTTTGGGGGGTCATGTCTTCTGTTCGTCAGATGTCATGCTGCTGTCCTCAGCCACCATTCAGTTATTATTCGTTCTACAGATAATGCGTGCGTGATAGGAGCCAGTTACTGAAAAGTTATTGGTGATTCCACAGTGAACAATCAACCCTACCCCTTTGATTAACTCTTGCAAACCTCTCAGATTTCTTAGCTCTTACTGAGCCCGCTGTCACTATCCTTCTATCTTTTCCACTGCCTCAAATTTATTCTCCCACAAATATTTTTTAGAGAGAGACAGGGTATAGCGATCCATCTAAAACACAAATCAACTCCCGTGATTCCTTCCTTAGAGCATTTCGGTCATGCACAAACTGTAAATGTCTTTTAATGGCTTGGCATCTGTCCCCTTGAGCCTCACTTTCTTGTTTTATTTTATCTATTTATTTTGGCCGCTTCTGTGGTATGTGGAAGTTCCTGGGCCAGGGATTGAACTGGAGCTACAACAGTGATGGTAGCACAGTAGTGTCACATTGTCATGCCAGGTCATAACCCACTGAGCCACCAGAGAACTCTTTTCTTCTGTTTTGGTGTTCACTGTAAGAAACAGCCTGCAGCCCTTTGTACTCAGTTCCCTGTATGTTGTTTTTCCTAGCACAACCCTTCTCCCTGTGTTGTCAATGCTATTGATATTTCCAAATCTTGCTTTTTTTTTTTTTGTCTTTTTGCTATTTCTTGGGCCGCTCCTGCGGCATATGGAGGTTCCCAGGCTAGGGGTCGAATCGGAGCTGTAGCTACCGGCCTATGCCAGAGCCACAGCAACGTGGGATCCGAGCTGCGTCTGCAATCTACACCACAGCGCATGGCAACGCTGAATCCTTAACCCACTGAGCAAGGGCAGGGATCGAACCCGCAACCTCATGGTTCCTAGTCGGATTCGTTAACCACTGTGCCACGACGGGAACTCCCCAAACCTTGCTTTTATATTTCCTCCCATGTGAACCCTTCTCTGAAATACACCTCAGAAAATTAATTATGCCTCCTTTTTAGTACCTCTTTCTTTTGTGAGAACTTCTGTCACTACAAATGTTCTGCCACTATATTGTGATCTTTTTGCTTAGAGCTTCTTTGGGACAGAGTCTTTGGCTCATAAACCTTTATACTCCCAAATATATCCCTAAGGTCATTAACAATAGTTAACATTCATTTTGCTCTTGGAACATGATAAGTTGGTTCTGGGCTCAGGGCCTTTGTAATTGCTGTTCCTTCTTCTATAACACTGTTCCTCCAGATGGTCACATGACTTCTTGTCTGTGGTTGCAGCTGGTGTCACCACATCAAAAGGGCCTTCCTCAGTTACCCAATTAAAATAGTTCCCCAGTCACTCACCATGTTTTCATAGCACTTATCAATCATGATCTAAAAATAATTGTTTATCTCTCCCTCTTTCTCTTTCTCCAGTTACTAAAAGGAAAGATCCGTGACAGTAGGAGCCTGTTTTGCATCAAAGCGATTGGCACATAGAATGAAATCAATACTTTTTTTTTTAGGGCCACACCCAAGGCATATGGAAGTTCCTGGGCTGAAGATGGAATTGGAGCTGTAACTGCCAGCCTATACCACAGCCACAGCAATGCAGGATTCCAACCTTGTCTGTGACCTACACTGCAGCTCAAGGCAACACCAGATCACCAACCCACTGAGCGAGGCCAGGGATAGAACCCGTATCCTCATGGTTACTAGTCGAATTTGTTTCTGCTGAGCCACAAAGAGAACTCCTGAAATCAATGCTTCTTAAATGAATTTGTTGAGTACATTTTTATAAGAGAAGAAATAAAAATGGGAAAATTAGAAGACATACTGCATGAGCTTTACGTTAAAGTAAAATTTGCTCTTTGCTCCCTGACTAAATTGAAAGAGTACAGAATCCAGTTTTTCATATTCTTTGTATTTACTGAGCCAGGCTTAACATGTGGCACATGGTAGATATTGATGAATACACATTCTGTTGCCCACATGTTTTTAAGCAATCAAGTTAATTGAAAAATTGGTTCTTTGGCAAAAGTGTATGGTGCTATTTCTGTGGGGGAAAAAAAAAACCAAGATTCTAAACACTCAAGATAAACTGTCTCTTTCTCTTCTGACATTTAGAGGTTATTGAGTTCATTGGTAATTTTAGCAGTGCAACAACCAAATAAATTAAACAAATTGGATCAAATCCAAAGCCTTTCTGGAAATTGATTTACCTTTGACTTTTTTTTTTTATTGAAGTATAGTTGAGTTGTAATATTGTGTTAGTTTCAGGTGTATGGAAGTGATCGTTTTATTTTTTTTTTCCAGATTATTTTCATTATAGTGCTGACTGAAAAAAATGCACAAAGTAAAAATTGAGAATTAATGTTTCATTTGGTGGACTTTCTGTGGACTTCAAGCCTAGGAGGCACTCTCTCAGCTTTGAGGGACTGCTCAGAAGAGGCAAGGTAGGATCCAAGATACTTGGGAGTTTTTGCCACAAAAACCAGGTCATCAGGGGAGTTCCCATTGTGGCTCAGCGGTAATGAGTGTGATTAGGATACATGAGGATATGGGTTTGATCCCTGGCCCTGGGCAGTGGGTTAAGGATCTGGGGTTGCCGTGAGCTGTGGTGTAGGTCCCAGTCATGGCTCAGATCTGGCGTTGCTGTGGCTGTGGTGTAGTCTGGCAGCTGTAACTCCCATTCGACCCCCCTAGCCTGGCAACTTCCATATGCCACGGGTGCGGCCCTAAAAAGCAAAAACAAAAAACAAACAAACAAAATACCAAGTAGTCAGAATTTCAAGAGATTACTGTTGAAACCAAGTGTAATGGAAACCAAGTGTAATGGAAAAAATAAAAATCATTAAAAAAAAATTACTGTTAAGGAGTTCCATGGCGGCTCAGCAGGTTAAGGATCTGACATTGCCATTGCTGTGGCTCTGGTTACTGCTGTGCACTGGTCACTGCTGTGGCATGGATTCGATCCCCAGCCCAGAAACTTCTGCATGCTGTGGGTGTGGGGGTGGTGTGGGGAAGATTACTGGGGTTTTGGGGATTTTTTTTTTTTTTTAGTCTTTTTTGTCATTTATTGGGCTGCTCCCGCGGCATATGGAGGTTCCCAGGCTAGGGGTCTAATCGGAGCTGTACCACTGGCCTACACCAGAGCCACAGCAACGCCAGATCTGAGCCGCGTCTGCAACCTACACCACAGCTCACGGCAATGCCGGATCGTTAACCCACTGAGCAAGGCCAGGGATCAAACCCTCAACCTCATGGTTCCTAGTCGGATTTGTTAACCACTGCGCCACGACAGGAACTCCGGGGATTTTTTTTTTGAGCCTCGCCTGTGGCATGTGGAAGTTCCCGGGACAGGGATCAAAGCCATGCCACAGCAGTGACATGTGCTGTCGCAGTGACAGTGCCAGATCAACCTGCTAAGTCACAAGGGAACTCCACATTATGTTAACTAAAGAAAACCAGACATCTCAAGTTAATGTATTTACTGCTTTTCTATGTATTAAAAGGTGCAAGAGTCTGGGCTCATTGAAATTATTTCTTTGATATACACCTTAGCTGTCTAGGGACAGTATCCTATTCTTTCCCATCCTTGGGGGTGACTGCAGTGGGCAGCTGGCAGCTCATTTGTCTCTATCCTGAGTGCCCTCAGGCTCAGTGTTGGAGGCTGTAGTAGTGGCTGATGGCTTGATGGCTGCAGCATCCTTTGTTTGCTGAAATGGCAGGCAATATTTTTCACCCATGGTAGGTTATTACAGATATTGAATATAGTTCCCTGTGTAAATCCTTGATATTTATCTATTTGATATATAGTAATTTGTATCTTTAATCTCATGCTAATGTATCCATCCCCCTCTCTTTTCCCTTCATTAACCTTAAGTTTGTTTTCTATGTCTGTGAGTTTTTCTGTTTTGTATATAGATTCATTTGTAGTATTTTTTAGATTCTACGTATAAGTGATGCCATGTAATATTTGTCTTTGACCTACTTCATTAAATATAGTATTCTCAAGATCCATCTATGTTACTGCAAATAGCAATATTTCCTTTTTATGGCTCAGTAATATTCCATTCTGTGTGTGTGTCCCACTCTTCTTATGGAAATTGTCTGTTGATGGGCACTGAGATTGTTTCCATGTCTTGGTTATTATAAATACTGCTGCTGTGAACATTGAGGTTCGTGTATATTTTCAAATTAGAACTTTCGTCTTTTCAAATATATAACCAGGAGTAGGATTGCTGGATCATATTTTAGCTCTGTTTTTAGTTTTTTAAAGAAGCTCCATACTGTTTTCCACAGTGGCTGCACCAATTTACATTCCCACCAACAATGTAGGGGGTTTCTCTTTTCTCCACACCCTCTCCAGCATTTATTATTTGTAGACTTTTTGATGATAGCCATTATCACTGATGTAAGTTGATACCTCACTGTGATTTTGATTTGCATTTCTCTAATAATTAACTATGTTGAGCATCTTTTCATGTGTCTCTTGCCCATCTGTGTGTCTTCTTTGGGGATGTCTATTTACATCTTTTGCCCTTTTTTGGGGGGGAGTGTCTTTTTTGTCTCTCTAGAGCTGCACCCATGGCATATGTAGGTTCCCAGGCTAAGGGTCAAATTGGAGCTCTAGCCACCGGCCTATGCCACAGGCACAGCAATGCCAGATCCAAGCTGCATCTGAGACCTACACCACAGCTTACAGCAACGCCAGATCCTTAACCCACTGAGCGAGGCCAGGGATTGAACCCGCAACCTCATGGTTCCTAGTTGGATTCATTTCCACTGTGCCACAATGGGAACTCCCCATTTGTTATTTTTTATTTTATTTCCTTTGCCTTGGGAGGCTGATTTAAGAAAATATTGCTTCTGGAGTTCCTGTCGTGGTGCAGTGGTTAACGAATCCAACTAGGAACCATGAGGTTGCGGGTTCGGTCCCTGCCCTTGCTCAGTGGGTTGAGGATCCGGCGTTGCCGTGAGCTGTGGTGTAGGTTGCAGACGAGGCTTGGATCCTGTGTTGCTGTGGCTCTGGCATAGGCTGGTGGCTGCAGCTCCGATTCGACCCCTAGCCTGGGAACCTCCATATGCCATGGGAGCAGCCCAAGAAATAGCAAAAAGACAAAAAAAAAAATTGCTTCAATTTATGTCATAGAATGTTTTACCTATATTCTGTTCTAGGAGTTACATTGTCATGGTCTTTAAACCATTTTGAGATTGTTTTTGTATATAATATGAGAGAGTTATCTAATTTAATTGATTTTCATGTAGCTGCCCAGTTTCCTAACAAAATTTGTTGAAGACACTGTCTTTTCTCCATTGTATATTCTTGCATCCTTTGTCATAGATTAATTGACCATAGGTATGTGCATTTATTTCTAGGCTGTCCTGTTCCATTGATCTATATGTCTGATTTAGACCAAAAGAAGAGAAAAAATAAATTAACTTAAAAAAAAGGAATTCCTGTTGTGGCTCAGTGGTTAACAAACCTGACTAGTATCCATGAGGCCATGGATTCAATCCCTGGCCTCATTCAGTGGGTTAAGGATCCAGCGTTGTAGTGAGCTGTGGTGTAGGTCACAGACATGGCTCAGATCCCGCATTGCTGTGGTTGTGTTGTATGCCAGCAACTACAGCTCCAATACGACCCCTAGCCTGGGAACCTCCATATGCCATGGGAGCGGCCATCAAAAGACACACAAAAAAGTCTGTTTTTGTGCCAATACCACGTTGTTTGAATTACTGTAGCTTTGTAGTATAGTCTGAGGTATGGAAGGGTTATGCATCTATCTTTTTTCTTTTTTCCAGGATTGCTTTGGGAATTATGAGTCATTTGTCATCCCATATGAATTTTAAGGTTATTTATTCTAGTTTTGTGAAAAATGTCATAGGTCTTTTGCTAGGGATGGTGGGAAATCTATAGATTACTTTGGGTAACATGGCCATTTAAAAAATATTAATTCTTTCAACCCAACCACATGTGATATCTTTCCATTTCTTTGAACCATGTTCAATTTCCTTTAACAGTGTTTTATAGCTTATAGCATACAGGTCTTTTGCCTCCTTGGTTAAATTGATTCCTGGGTATTTTATTATTTTTTGGTGTAATTTTAAATGGATTTTCCCTACTTGCTGATATTTCATTGTTAGTGTAAAGAAATGCAACAGACTTTTTTATATTAATCTTGTGTCCTGCTCCCTTGGTAAATTCATTTATTCTAATAGTTTTTGTGTTGAGACTTTAGTGTTCTCTGTATAGAGTGTAATTTCGTCTGCAAGTAGTTTATCTCTTCTTTTCCAACTTGGATACCTTTTATTTATTTTTCTTGTCTGATTTTTGTTGCTATGATTTACAATACTCTGTAGAATAGAAGTTGTGAGAGAGGACATCCTTGCTTTGTTCCTGAATTTAGCAGAAAGGCTTTTAGTTTTTCACCATTGAGTATTATGTTGCCTATGGGTTTGTTGTAAATGGCTTTTATTATGTTGGGATATGTTCTCTTTATACCTGCTTGGGTGAGAGTTTTTATCATGAGTGGATGTTCATCAAATGCTTTTTCTGTATCTATTGAGATGATTGAGTGGTTTTCGTCTTTCCTGTTGTTAATGTGATATAGCATATTGATTGATTTGCATATGTTGAACCATCTTTGTGACCCTGGAATGAATCCACTTTGATCATGGTGTATGATTCTTCTTATGTATTGTTGGATTCAGTTTGCTAATATTTTGTTTAGCATTTTTGTATCTATATTCATCAAAGATGTTGACTTACACTTTTCTTTTTTTTGTATAGTTTTTTTGGTTTTTGTATCAGGGTGATGGTGGCTTCATAGAATGATTTTGGAAGTGTACCCTCCTCTTCAGTTTTTTGAATAGTTCAAGAAGGATAGGTATAAGTTCTTTGTGTGCTTGGTAGAATTACCTATTGAAGCCATCCAGTCTTGGACTTTTGTTTGCAGTGAGGTTTTTTTTTTTGTATTATTTTTTTATTTTTTGTCTTTTTTTTTTGTCTTTTTGCCTTTTCTAGGGCCACTCCCATGGCATATAGAGGTTCCCAGGCTAGGGGTCTAATCAGAGCTGTAGCCACCAGCCTACACCAGAGCCACAGCAACGCGGGATCCAAGCCTTGTCTGTGAGCAAGGCCAGAGATCCAACCTGCAACCTCATGGTTCCTAGTCAGATTCATTAACCACTGAACCACAGCAGGAACTCCAGGGAGTTTTTTAAATTATGGATTTTATTTTACTTCTAGTGATTGGTCTATTCAAATTATCTGTTCCTGCTTGACTCAGTTTTGGCAGGTTGTGTCTTTCTAGAAACTTGTCCTTTTCTTCTAGGTGTACAATTTGTTGACTATAACTGTTCACAGTATTTTTTGTATTTTTATGGTACCTATTTATATTTCTTCTCTTTCATTTCCTATTTTATTTGGATCCTCTTGCTTTTTCTGTGTGGTGAGGCTGACTAGATATTTGTTGGTTTTGTTTATCCTTTCAAAAAACCAGCTCTTGGTTTGATTGTTACTTCCTATTTTTTTTATCTTTATTTCCTCTTTGATCTTTATCATTTCCTCCCTTCTGCTGACTTGGGGTTTTGTTCGTTTTTTTTCTAATTCATTTAGTGGTAGATGAGGTTGTTTATTTGAGATTTTTCTTGTTTCTGAGGAAGGCTTGTATCACTATGAACTTCCCTCTCAGAACTGTTTTTGCAATATCCCATAGATTTTATAAGGTTGTATTTTATTTTGTTTTTATTTATTTATTTTTTGTCTTTTTTCAGGCCACACCCACGGCATATGGAGGTTCCCAGGCTGCAAGTCAAATCGAAACTGTAGCCTCTGTCCTAAAGCACAGCCACAGCAACACCAGATCTGAGCCACATCTGTGACCTACGCCACAGCTCATGGCAATGCCAGATCCTTAACTCACTGATCGAGGCCAGGGATCAAACCTGTGTCCTCATGGATGCTAGTCAGACTCCTTTCCACTGAGCCAAGACAGGAACTGCTGTAAGGTTGTATTTTAATTGTTGGTTGTCTTGAGATATTCTCTAATTGCTTCTTTGATTTCATCAATGAGCCATTGGTTTTTTTAGCAGCATGCTGTTTAGTTTCCATGTGTTTGTGTCATTTAGGACCTCTGCTGCCTTATTGATTTTCTCTCTGGATGATCTGTCCATTGATGTCAGTGGGATGTTAAAGTCTCCTACTATTGTACTCTTGCCAAATTCTCCCTGTATGTCTGTTGGTATTTGATTTATATATTTAGGTGTTCCTGTATTGGTGCATGTGTGTTAATGAGTATAATATCCTTTTCTTGTATTCGCCCTTTTAAAATTATGTAATGTCCTTCTTTGTTTTTCTTTATAACTTTGTTTTCAAGTCCATTTTGTCTGATATTAGAATTGCTATCACTACTGTCTTGTCATTTCCATTTGCATAAAACATGTTTTTCCATCCCCTCACTTTCATTCTATGTGTGTCTCTCACCCTGAAGTGAGTCTCTTATAGGCAGAATATTATAGATTCTTGTTTTTTTATCCAATCTTGTTTTTTTAGCCACTCTATTTTTTTAAAATCAGAGCATTTAATTAATTGACATTTATAGTAAGTTCTCATAGATATGTGTTCATCACCATTTAAAATCTTGTTTTTGGAGTTCCTGTCGTGGTTCAGTGATAACAAAATCTGATTAGTATCCATGAGGATGCAGGTTCAATCCTTGGCTTTGCTCAGTGGGTTAAGTGGCATCTCTGTGAGCTGTGGTGTAGGTTGCAGACATGGCTTAGATCCCATTTTGCTGTGGCTGTGATGTAGGCTGGCAGCTATAGCTCCAATTCGACCCCTGGCCTGGCAACTTCCATATGCCGTGGGTGTGGTCCTAAAAAGAATAAAAATAATAAAATAAAATAAAATCTTGTTTTCTAGTTGTTTTCACAGTTCTTTGTTCATTTCTTTTTCTGTTTCTCCTTTAATGGTTTGATGATTTTCTTTTGTATTATGCTTGAGTTCCTTTCTTTTTGTTTTTTTGTGACTCTATTGTATGATTTTGATTTGCAGTTACCGTGGGGTTCAAGTATGTTGACCCATTACTACACCTATTTGCTTTAAACAGATAGTTGTACAAGTTCGAACACATTCTAAAAGATCTACATGTTTTTTCTTTTTTGGCCACACCCATAACATATGGAATCAAATATGTTCCAAGCCACAGCTGCAGCAATGCTGGATCCTTAACCCACTGTGCTACAGCGGCAACTCCATGATCTGCATTTTAGTACTTCCTTCCCCTGCATTTTGTGATTTTGCTGTTCTCTTTTACATCTTCATGCTGATCCTTTTGCTGTTAAATGTAGTTATAATTGCCTTTACCAAAAAAAAAATTTTTTCTCTTTTAGGGCTGCACCTGCAGCATATGGAGTTCCCGGACTAGGGGTCAAATCAGAGCTGCAGCTGCCAGCCCACACCACAACCACAACAATTTGGGATCCAGGTCACATCTGTGACCTATGCCTCAGCTTGGGGCAATGCTGGATCCTTAACCCAGTGAGCAAGGCCAGGAATCAAACCCCCATCCTCAACAGACACTATATTGGGTTCTTAACCTGCTGAGCTACAATGGAAACTCCACAAAAAAATTTTTTAGGAGTTCCCTTGTGGTGCCATGAATTAAGGATCTGCCATTGCCACTGCTGTGGCTTGAGTCACTGCTGTGGTGCAGGTTCAGTCCTTGGCCCGGGAACTTCTACATGCCACAGGTGTGGCCAGAAAATAATTTTTCGGCTTGCTTTTTTTTTTTTTTAATTTTTTTATTGGCTTTTTGCCTTTTCTAGGGCCATTCCTGTGGCATATGGAGGTTCCCAGGCTAGGGGTCTAATCGGAGCTGTAGTCGCAGGCCTACGCCAGAGCCACAGCAACTTGGGATCCGAGCCGCATCTGCAACCTACATCACAGCTCATGGCAACACCCGATCCTTAACCCACTGAGCAAGGCCAAGGAGCAAACCCGCAACCTCATGGTTCCTAGTCAGATTCGTTAACCACTGTGCCACTATGGGAACTCCAGAAAATAATGTTTCTTTTTGCTTTTTCAGGGCTGCACCCATGGCACATGGAAGTTCCCAGGCTAGGGGTTGAATTGGAGCTACAGCTGCTGGCCTACACCACAGCCACAACAACATGGGATTCGAGCCACATCTGTGACCCATACCACAGCTCATAGCAATGCTGGATTCCGGACCCCTTGAGCGAGGCCAGGGATTTAATCTGCATCCTCATGAATACTTGTCAGATTTGCTTCCACTGTGCCACAACAGGGACTCTCAGAAAATAATTTTTTTTGTTTTGTAATCTGCGTACTAGCTTATTTAAGTGATCTTCAATCCTTTTGTGTATTTGCCTTTTTTATTATGATTTTCTCTTTCCAATAGAGTCTTGCTTCTTTTCTATTTAGAGAAGACTCTTCAATATTTCTTCAAGGGCGGGGTTAGTATTCCTGAATTCTTTTAGTTTTTGCTTGCCTGAGAAATTATTTATCTCTTCTTTTATTCTAGATAATAATCTTGCTGGGTATACTATTGTAGGTTACAGATTTCACATTCAGGACTTTGAATATGTCATGCCATTCCCTTCTGGCCTGTGAAGTTTCTGCAGAGAAATCCACTGATAGCCTTGTGAGCGTCACCTTGTAACTGACTCTTTGTTTTTCTCTTGCTGCTTTTAAAGTCTGCTCTTATCTTTAAATTTTATTATTTTAATTATTATATATGTTTTAGTGTGAGCCTGTGTTCATCTTATTTGGGACCCTTCATACTTCCTCTACTTGGATATCTGTCTCCTTCTTTAGGTTTGTGTCATTTTCAGCCATTAATTAATTAATTTTGTCTTTTTAAGACTATACCTGCAGCATATAGAAGTTCCCAGGCCAGAGGTTGAATCGGAGCTGTAGCTGCCAGCCTTTGCCATAGCCACAGAAATGCCAGATCCGAGCAGCCTCTGTGACCTACACCACAGCTCATGGCAAAGCCGGATCGTTAACCCACTAAGCGAAGTCAGGGATTGAACCTGGGTCCTCATGGGTGCTAGTCAGATTCGTTTCCACTGAGCCACCATGGGAACTCTTCGGCTATAAATTTATGAAATACATCTTTTGGGAACACCTCCACAGCATATGGAAGTTCCCAGGCCAGGCATCGAAGTACACCACTGCAGCGACAATACCAGGTCCTTAACTCACTGTGCCACAAAGGGAACTCCAAAAATATATTTTTGATACCCTTTCTCTCCTCTTTCTGGAGTGCTTATTATGCATAGGTTTGGCACACTTTATATCATACCATAGATCTCCTATGTTGCTTTCTTTTTTTTTTTTTTTTCTTTTTATGGGTGAACCTGATGCATAGGGAAGTTCCTAGGCCAGGGGTCGAATCCAAGCTACAGCTGAGGCCTATGCCACAGCCATGACAACACCAGATTTTAGCTATATCTGCAACCTATGCCATAGCATGAGGCAATGCTGATCTTTAATGCACTGAGTGAGGCCAGGGATCAAACCCGCATCCTCACAAAGACAATGTTGGGTTCTTAACCCACTGAGCCACAGTGGGAACTCCTTATTTGTATTTCCACATGTGCTTCTGCTTGAGTGATTTCCATTATTCTGTAAGGTCACTTGTGTGTTCTTCTGTGTCCACTTGGCTCTTTGTTGCCTCTAGATTGGTTTGAGAATGGAAAGAGGTACCTGGGAATCTGCTGCCCATATGGTCAGAACCCACTTAGTTCATGAACTTCAAAGTTAAAATCTAGGAGTTCTCATTGTGGCTCAGCAGGTTAAGAACCTGACACAGTGTCTGTGAGGACGAAGGTTCGATCCCTGGCCTTGCTCAGCAGGTTAAGGTTGCAGATGTGACTCAGATCTGATGTTGCTGTAGCTGTGGCGTATGTTGGCAGTTTGCAGCTCCAATTTGACCCAACTGGCCTGGGAACTTCTCCATATGCCGCAAGTGTGGCCCCAAAAAAGAAATAAAAAGAAAAAATCTAAGTGTATTCACATATAAGGTCCATTATGGTTTTCAGATTTTTATCAAAGTGCAGCACTTCTTGAAGACCCTTGAAAAAACAGACTTTCCAGAAGAATGTGAATTCACTGGAACACTTGGTAGCTTGCTCTAAATAAGCATAGTTCTAGGCAAATTAAATTTCTTTTTGCTCTTTTTAGGGCTGCACCCGCAGCATATGGAGGTTCCCAGGCTAGGGGTCGAATCGGAACTGTAGCCACCGGCCTATGCCAGAGCCACAGCAATGCGGGATCCGAGCCGCGTCTTTGAGCTACACCACAGCTCACGGCAACGCCAGATCCCTAACCCACTGAGCAAGGCCAGGGATCGAACCTGCAACCTTATCGTTCCTAGTCGGATTCGTTAACCACTGTGCCACAACAGGAACTCCTGGAGTCAACTCTTTATCAAAGGTTGGAATAGAATTTTTTCCACATATAAGTGATTCTTTTGCTGAGAATCTTTTCTGCAATGAATATTTGTAAACAAATACTTTCTGAATAACCATCCCTGCTTTTCATTGCCAGCAGAAGAAGGCGTGGGCATTGCAAGGGCCAGTCCTCCATAGGAGGTGACTGTGGCTGCAATGCTCCCCATGCTGTCAGTCAACCAGAGAACCATCTGTCCCACTTTAAATTTCAGAAGCCATCTTGCACATCTGCTGTGTCTTTTCTCATGTCACTCACAGAACCCACTAAAAGCTGTTAGATGAATTAAGGGAACCAGAGTACAGCTGCATGTAGCTGATTTTGAATTTTTGCATCTGGGTCCTTCCTACACGTCCATCTCAGTTTTGAAGTTATTTTTTTTTATGAGATTACAAGTGAATAATTCATTGTATAATAATAACTCCTGAGAGGGCTTTCAACTTCTTTTAGAGTTTAAAAAATACCTATTTTAACAACTCCCACCAAATGTTTAAGACTCAAGACAACTGTAAATATATGAATGATTGTTCATGAATTACTTTTAAGAAAATAATTATGTAGAAAAAATGTTTTTAAAACTTTAACTCAAGCGCCAAATACTTTCTGGAGTTCCCATTGTGGCTCAGCGGAAACGAATCTGACTAGCATCCATGAAGACGCATCTTCAATCCCTGGCCTTGCTCAGTGGGTTAAGGATCCGGTGTTGCTGTAGCTGTGGTGTAGGCCAGCCAGCAGCTGTAGCTCTGATTCGACCCCCAGCCTGGGAACCTCCGTATGCTGCGGGTGCAGCCCTAAAAAGGAAAAAAAAAAAAAAAGCCAAGTACTTTCTGATGTGGAAGCAAGTTCGAGGTTTGCTATAAAGATTCTAGAAGTTTGCAGACTAGAAACCTAAAGTGTCAACAGCTTCAGGCCAGTTTCCGTATATCAACCTCAAATTGACCGAAAGAGAGATACAAGTATTTACTTACTCATCTATGCAGGAAATGAGAACTTTCGCATTCTTAAGATATTATAACAGAATGTTGAAAGTTTACTGACCCCGAATATTAAATAAGAGGAAATTCGTCCTGGCTTCATGCTTATATACTCTGAAATTCTGTTCAATATTTTTCTCAATCTTGGCTCCTGCAGCGTTTTCAAATGCCTTTTTGATAACACATCACCACAATTATTTGTTTATCTGTTTCACTCACAATACTAGTTCTTGCAAGAAAAGGGACTTCCCCTCCTCCATGTTTGTGTCAACAGTGTCTTGGAGTTCCCGTCGTGGAGGCTCAGTGGTTAATGGATCCGACTAGGAACCATGAGGTTGTGGGTTCGATTGCTGGCCTTGCTCAGTGGGTTAAGGATCCGACGTTTCTGTGAGCTGTAGTGTAGGTTGCAGATGCAGCTCGGATCCTGAGTTGCTGTGGCTCTGGCGTAGGCTGGCGGCTACAGCTCTGATTGGACGCCTAGCCTGGGAACCTCCATATGCCACACGAGTGGTCCTAGAAAAGGCAAAAAGCCAAAACGCCAAAAAAAAAAAAGGACAGTGTCTTGCATACTAGGCTCTTTTAAAATTTTTTTGTTAGGAGTTCCCATTGTGGCTCAGTGGTAATGAATCGGACTAGCAACCAAGAGGACGTGGGGTATCATCCCTGGCCTTGCTCAGTGGGTTAAGGATCTGGCATTGCCATGAGCTGTGGTGTAGGTCACAGACATGGGTCAGATCTGGCATTGCTGTGGCTGTGGTGTAGGCTGGCAGCTGCAGCTGCCTTTGACCCCTAGCTTGGGAACTTCCATGTGCTGTGGGTGTGGCCCTAAAGAAAAAAGTTTTAGTTAAATAAAAGTCCTTTGTGTATGTAATAGAATGTGTTCTGCTATTTTCAGAAGGGCCTTTAAGAGATGCAATCAGAAGCCTCTGGCTTTTATCACAACACCTGCCTGCCTACCTGTGTCTGTGCTCACGTAGTCTGTCTTTCCTTCTGTTACTGTGATCTTCAGCCTGTGCTCCTATCCAAGACCAGCTCTACACTTGTGAGGTGGATCCCCTCCTCTCTCATCTGCTTAGGGATATCTCCTCAGCAGTTCTACTCTCTCCCACATCATTGATTTCCCTCCACTGGTGGGAAATTGCCATCAGCTTCTAAACAAGGTATAATTCTCCTACCTTTAACAACAGCACCCCCAGAACGTCTCCTGACCCATCCCCATCCTATTTATTTGCTCTTTTATGGCAAAACTCCTTGAAAGAATTTTCTATACTTGTCTCCAGTTCCTCTTCTCACAGTCTCTCTTAGGCCTACTCCGAGCATGTCTTTTCCTTACTCTTCCAATGTAAATCTCCTCATGACCTCCACATGACTAATTCTTCAATTCTCAATCCTTGTATTACTTCGCCTATTCTAAGAAAAGCATTTGACATAATTGATCACTCCCAATTTAAACATTTTCTTCATTTGATTCCAAAATATCCCATTTTTCCATTTTCTTTTCTCTTTTTTTTTTTGTCTTTTTTGTCACTTTAGGGCTGCACCCGAGGCATATGGAGGTTCCCAGGCTAGGTTCCAATCGGAGCTACAGCTGCCGGCCTACACCACAGCCACAGCCATGCGGTATCTGAGCTGTGTCTTCGACCTACACCACAACTCACGGCAATGCCAGATCCTCAACCCACTGAGCAAGGCCAGGGATGGATCCCGAGTCCTCATGGATGCTAGTCCGGTTTGTTAACCACTGAGCCATGACGGGAATGCTCGCTTTTCCATTTAAAAAAAAAAATCTTACTGGCTGCTCTTTTTCAATATCTTTTGCTGGTTCCCTTTCATCTCTGTGATTTCTAAATTTTTAGGTGCCCTAAAAATTCAGGCTTTGGACATCTCTGTAGTCACTCTCTTGATAATCTCATATAATTTCAAGGTTTAAATAACATCTGTGCTCTGATAACTCCCAAATTTAGTTTTTCCTTTTCCTAGTACAAACCCCTCTCTCTCTGGAACTCCAGACTCATATACATATAGTGGGCAATTAGATATTGGTCTGGAGCTCAGAAAATGATCTGGGCTGGAGTCCTGGGGCCATCAGTGGAGTTGATGTTACAGTAGTGGATGAGTGGGATGAATGCTGAGCTGCACCAGCATGTGAAGCAGTGATTAACAATCCGAGGCCTTTAAACATAAGATCACCTTGGGAGGATTTAAAAATACAGATTCTCTGGAGTCCCTTCCCAAACCTACTGAATCAAAATCTTCATTGATGAAACCAAGGGTTCTATAGATTTTTAAAAGCTTCTGGTTGATCCTGTTGGAGCTAGCCTGCAGCATGCCAAAAAAGCAACTGGAAACCAGTGATTTAAATGATGGATAAAAGAGTCCAAGAAGTATTAGGTAGTTACAGTTCCAGTTGTGGCTCAGCAGAAATGAATCTGACTAGTAGCCATGAGGTTCTATCCCTGGCCTCACTCAGTGGGTGGGGGATCCAGCGTTGCTGTGAGCTGTTGCAGGTTGTGGAGGAGACTCGGATCCTTTGTTGCTGTGGCTGTAGCATAGGCAGTTCCCATTGTGGCTCAGCAGGTTACAAACCTGACTAGTGTCGGTGAGGATGGAGGTTTGATCCCTGGTCTTGTTCAGCAGGTTAAGGATCCAGCGTTTCTGTGGCTCGGATGTAGGCTGGCAGCTGCAGTTCTGATTTGGCCCCTAGCCCACGAACTTCCATACACTGCAGGTGTGGCCATTTAAAAAAAAAAGGAGGTAATTACTCAATAATACCTAACATTTGTTATACACTTATGAGTCAGGCACTGTTCTAAACGTTTGAGTGCAGGAGTTCTCAAACTGGTGCAGTGGTTAATGAATCTGACTAGGAACCATGAGGTTGTGGGTTCGATCCCTGGCCTTGCTCAGTGGGTTAAGGATCCGGCGTTGCCGTGAGCTGTGGTGTAGGTCACAGACTCGGCTTGGGTCCTGCATTGCTGTAGCTGTGGCATAGACCGGCAGCTGTAGCTCCGATTCGACCCCTAGCCTGGGAACCTCCATATGCCCGTGGGAGCGGCCTAGAAAAGGCAAAAAGACAAAAAACAAAAAAAACATTTGAGTGCAATATCACATGAAATCCTCAAGACAAGCCTATAGGTTGTAGGTACTATTATTATCCTCACTTTACACATGAAGGATTTGAGGCACAGAGAAGTTGAGTAAGTTATTCAAGATCACATAGCTAGTTAGTGATAGAGGCAGGATTTTAATCTAGCCCATGCTCTATATCAGTGCCTCTCAAACGCTAAAGTGCTTACGAATCACCTTAGAGATGTAGTTAAAAAGCAGATTCTGATTGAATGGGTCCAAGGTGGGAACTGAGATTCTGCCTGCGTAACAAACTCTCAAGTAAAGCCAGTTCTGCTGGTCTTAGGATTGCCTTTGAATAATGAGGGTCCAGCACAGCACTGGTTCTCAATTTGATAACATATTTATTAGAATCTCTGAGTCAGATTTTTTAAAGTAATGGGACCCAGGTCCCACCCCAAACTAATTCAAGCCGAATCTTTGGATATGGGATCTGGGCAAGGAAGAAGCTGGGGGTAGGGATGGAACATTAAAAGTGACTAAAATTAATGTTTTAAATGGGGTCAGGGGAGGGCAGTGATGATACTGGGCCATCTGCCAAAAACTGTGATTAGTCAAATCAATCTAATTCTGTGTATCTGTGGTGTAGGAAAAAAAACACAATTTGAAATGATTTTTTAAAGACACACTCTAAAGGAAAAGTAGCGTCTTTCTGAGCAAAGATAAAGCTGTAAAGGCAATGTAGGGAAAGGTTGAAAACCAAGTATAAAAGCCATTCCCAACGTTGACAAAGAAAATAGTCTAATCAAAGCAATAAAAATTGATTACTTTCAAATGTTTTCCCAAATTTAAATGACAGATGCTAAAGCCAGACATGAAACTGTGAGTAAATAAAATGTACATGGCTCTAATTTTAGAAGACAGGGAGATTTTTTTTTATAGAGACCGTTAATTTATAAAACAAGCATAAAATGTGTACATCCACATACTCATGTAATAAAAAAATTAAATTGCTTGCCGCTTAAATTTAAATGATGTAATTTTCTTCTAAATAACTGCAAGCTAAACATACATGGATATATAGGCAAATTTGAATAAGAGAGATAAGGGAGATTTCTGATCAATCTTATGTGATATGTCTTTTTTCAAATCTGAGATAAATCAGAGTATTAGCCATACCAGGATTCGGATTGTTTACTATCTTTGTAGTGCGTGTGTACATTAGCTATCCATCATTGTGTAACGAATTACTTTCAAGCTTAGCAGCTTAAAATGATATACGTTCACTGTGTCATAATTTTTGTGGTTCAGGAATTTGGGGGGTGGGTTCCCTGTGTGGTTCTGGCTCAGGGTCTCTCATAAGGCTTTGGTCAAGGTATAGTCTGAGGTTACAATCATCTGAGGGCTTCACTTGGGGCTGGAGTCTCCATTTCCAAGGCAGCTTATTCTCATGGTTACTGTCAAGGTCCTTAGTCCCTCTCCATAGGGCTGTTGAGTGTCCTTGTGATCAGGCAGCTGCTTCTGCAGGAGCGAATATTTGAGAAAGAGGAGGAAGCTGCATCTGAAGCCATCACCACTTCTTCCTCCATATTTATTTGTTAGAAGCAAAAAAATCCAGTAAAGGAGCTAAATCCCATAAAGTCTAGCCCACACAGAAGAGCAGGGGAAACTGAACTCCACCTCTTTTTTTTTTTTTTTCTTTTTGCTGCACCCAGGGCATATGGAAGTTCCTGGGTCAGGGATCAAATTCAAGCTGCAGCTGCAGCTTATACCACAACTGTGCCAACACTGGATCCTAACCCACTGCACCATAGCAGGAAGTCCTGGACTCCACCTCTTGAAAGAAGGAGTATCAAAGTTTTTCAGGACACATTTTATTTTTTATTTTATTTTTTGTCTTTTTGCCATTTCTTGGGCCACTGCCGAGGTATATGGAGGTTCCCAGGCTAGGGGTCGGATTGGAGCTGTAGCTGCCGTCCTGCACCAGAGCCACAGCAACACAGGATCTGAGCCTCGTCTGCGACCTACACCACAGCTTACGGCAACGCCAGATCCTTAACCCACTGAGCAAGGCCAGGGATTGAACCCACAACCTCATGGTTCCTAGTCAGATTCACTAACCACTGAGCCATGATGGGAACTCCAGGACACTTTTAAATCCATCACAGTCCCTGTCATGTAAAATTACAACTTGAAAGGATCATAGCTTGAGATCAGGGTTGTCTATCAAGTGGATGATTGTGTGTTTTTCTGGAAAAAGCTGTCTACCTTCCACATCTCCAGTGTCTTGCTTCCCATTCACTCGTCAAACTATTGTCTTTTACCCCCAACTGTCCTCAGAACCTCTACTCCCAAGGTCAGTAGTGGCCTCTAGTTGCTAAATTATTTGGATTCCATTCAAGAATCCTTTCTTGCCTCTTGAAGCTTCTGGTGTTTGCTGGCATCCCTGGTGCCCCTTGGCTGGTAGGTGTATCATTCCAGTCACATGGCCGTCTTCCATCTGTGTATCTGTCTCTGGGTCCAAATTTCCCCTAGCATACTGGATTAGGGTCAACCCTAATGACCTCATGTGAACTTGATTACCTCTGTAAAGACATTATTTCCAAATAAGGTCATATTCTGAGGTACTGAGTGTTGGGACTTCCACATATTTTGAAGAGTATGCAAATCATCCATAACACAGGGCATATTTATTTCCTTGTGAACTACTGCCAAATTAATAAGAAGGTTGTGATGTATTACATAACAAATATGAAGTCAGTTGAGTACTAAAGACACTCAAAACTTACAAATTCAGACAATGTAAGTATAAAATGTGTTAGTCTAGACTCTTTGGTAAGAATAGCCAAACTGCTGTCAATAGATTAGTTTATGGAACAAATTACGATCCAATCACCAAGTTAAAAAATAAATGATCACATATTATCAGACAGATGTATGTGTACCAAAGTCAGCATTTATTGTTGCACCTGCCCAGCCTTTCTTCTTTTGTTAGAAGTGCTCTAATTTTCCTTTGTGAAAACACGTGCTGCTCATTTTCAATGAGTGTGGTGAGCTGAGGTTGATTATACCCCTCAGTTCCAGCTATGGACTCACCAGGCAAGCTGGGCTGTTAATTGTCCATTCTGGGATTTTGGCTGAAAGTATTAGGAAAGAGGAATACTTCTATCGGGCTTGCAAAGCTGCTGGTGTCTGCCTGGGAAAGAAGCCATTGCGGAGGAAGGCAGAGACCAGAGTAGAAGAGGGAGGGTTTTTTGCTGCTGTCTTTGGAGTACTTGGACCCAACTGCATACGAGATATAGACCTACCTCTGGACTTTGCGATTCGATGAACAAAAAAAGAAATCCCTTTTTATTCTAGTTTGGTTTGAATTGGTATCTAAGTCTTGCCACAGAAAGACTCTGGATAGGAGTCCCCTTGTGGCTCAATAGTTTAAGGATCTGGCATTGTCACTGCAGTGGCTCGGGTCACTGCTGTGGTGTGGGTTTGAGATCCCTGGCCCAGGAACTTGCACATGCTACAGGCATGGCCAAAAAAGAAAGAAAGAAAGAGTCCTAATAAACACATGGACCAACATGGAAAGATGCCCATGTATCCTGCAAAGACAAAAAAGTAAGGTACAAAACACATATAGGATGATTCCAACTTTTTTGATAAAAAATTAAATAAAATTAAAATAAGAAAGGACTTCCCTTGTGGCCTCCATCATAACCAGGCAGCATTGTCACTGCTATAGCTCTGGTTTTGCCCCTAGAACTTCTACATGCCACAGGTGTGGCCAACCAATTAAAAAAAGAAAGTTAAAACAAGAAAAACAATCTTGGAGTTCCTTCTGTGGCACACCAGGATCAGCATCTTGGGAACACTGGGACATGGGTTTGTGCCCGTCCCAGCACAGCGGGTTAAGGATCTGGAGTTGCTGCAGCTGCAGCTTAGGATCTGATCCCTGGCCCAGGAACTCCATATGCCTCAGGGCAGCCAAAAATGAAAAGAAAAAAGAAAAAGAAAACAACCTTGTAAAAATATATACAAAACTTTAAGGCGTGGTTATCTCAGAGAGAGAGAGAGAGAGAGAGAGAGAGAGAGTTCCCATTGTGGCTCAGTGGGTTAAGAGCCTGAGTTGTATCCATGAGGAGGCAGATTCAATCCCTGACTTCGCTCATTGGGTTAAGGATCCAGCATTGCCGCAAGCTGAGGCATAGGTTACAGATGTGGCTCAGATCTGATGTTGCTGTGGCTGTGGTGTAGGCCAGCAACTGCAAGCTGCAATTTGACCCCTAGTCCAGGAACTTCCATATGCTGCAGGTGGCAGCCATAAAAAGAGAAAAAAAAAGAGATAGGTAAAGAGGGGTGGAATTTCTCTTTGAAGAAGGATTGCACAGAAGTTTTGTACTTTCTTCATAATATTATTTCCTTATTTTAAAAAAGTGTTGGGAGTTCCCTGGTGGCTTAGCAGTTAAGGATCTGGCATTGTCACTGCTGTGGCTCTGGTTACTGCTATGGTGCAGGTTTGATCCCTGACGTGGGAATTTCTGCATGCCATGGGCTCAGCTCCTCCCCCAAATATATATATGATATTGAGCATATATTTAATTATCATTAAAAAGAAGAGAATGTTTAGTAAATGGAAAATAACATGTTATTCCTCAATGGGGGCTAATTAAATAAATTATGACCCATCCGAACAACAAAGATTATTAAAAATCATGTTTCTAATTAGTCTATAGTAACACAGTAAAATGGCCACTATTTTACAAGTAAGGAAGGTGGCATGCACAGTAGGATCACAGTATTGCATGTGGAATAACGGAAATGCTTCACAGTAAGGACTTCGGCATCAGGCAGCCACCTAAGTTTAAGTTAATCTCTTTGGACTGATTTTTCCTCTGTGAAAGGTAGAAGAGGCTCATAGTACCTGCCTCACAAGGTTGTTGTGAAGAATACATTAGATAATACACATAAAGCCACTAGCATGTACAAATAGTCTATAAGGATATATGTATATGCATTAGGAAAAAATATGAAACGAAAAAGCAAAAACACCAGGAGTTCCCATTGTGGCTCAGTGATTAACAAACCTGACTAGTATCCATGAGGACTCGGGTTTGATCCCTGGCCTTGCTCAGTGGGTTAAGGATCCCCGTTGCTGTGGCTGTGGCATAGGCTGGCGGCTACAAGCTCTAATTAGACCCCTAGCCTGGGAATGTCCATATGCCATAGATGTGGCCCTAAAAAGCAAAAAAAAAAAAAAAAAAAAAAAACCCATATTTTTGGCCACACCATGGCTTATGGAAGTCTGTATGGCCAGGGATTGAAGCCATGCCACAGCAGTGACAATACCAGATCCTTAACCTGCCAAACCATCAGAGAACTCCACCAAAATTTTAATAGTTGTGTTCTGGGGTTGTGAGGTTACTGATAAATTTTCTTTTTTTTTAATATACTTTCTATAGTTTAAAATTATAATCATAAAAATGGCATTGGTGTCTCTAGTTTCCTATAAAATCCAATAATGATGCAAGAAATTATTGGCAATAATATTTAATATCTCTGAAAGATTTAGCATGGTTTCTCATTGAGAAGGTAAGTTTATAACTGAACTGCCAGATTTGTCTCCAGATAAAAATGCATGGGAGAATTCCTGTTGTGGCTCTGTGGAAACGAACCCGACTAGTACCCATGAGGAGGCAGATTTGATTCCTGGCCTCGCTCAGTGGGTTAAGGATCCAGTATTGCAGGGAGCTGCAGTGTAGGCTGCAGACGAGACTTGGATCTGGTGTTGCTATGGCTGTGGTTGGCAGCTGTAGCTTGGATTCAACCCAGAGCCTGGGAACTTCCATATGCCGTATCTGTGGCCCTAAAAGAAAAAGAAAAAAAAAAAAAAGCACGGGAAAGGGGAAATCCTGGGAAAATTCTCAGTCAAAAGGGAACATTTGAAGGAAGTTATAATAATGTCTTGTATTTGTGTAGCACTTTTTTACAAAGCAGTTTTACAAATGCTATTGAATCCTCAGAAAAGCTCATATAGATATTGTTATTTCCACCTTACAAACAAGAAGTTGAGGCTCAGAGAGATTAAATGATAAAAATAACAGCATTTGCAAATAACCAAGCTGGGATGTGAATTCAGGTCTTTTGAGCTTTTTGTTTTGTTTTGTTTTGTTTTTTTAAAAAGGAGAAGAAAAAGTATATAGCATTGGTGCTGTTTCAGAATCTGAAGAACCTTTTCCTAGAAGTTGCCAATGATAAAAATGTTAGATATTTTTTCCCGTGACTCATTCTGAAAAATCTCCTTGCCTTTTAGGGAAATTCCACAATGGCATTTTCATCTTTAAGAGTATTTCGTTTTTGCTGTTGTTTGGTTTTTATTGGACACACATTTTCAGTGTGGATGGTTACTTGCATCGTTCTTACAAAAATGATCAAATTTCAGGGGAGATGTTAACGAGGCAAATAGCTCTAGAGATTTTTACTGTGTATGTATCTGTGTTGGGGTGGGGCTGAAGGGGGAAGGCTGAAGTAAAATGAGGGACTCTTATTGACCAAACCTGATTAAAATATTTATAATCTAAATGTTAACGAACATAAAGTAGTTGAGAAACTGAAGGGTAATCAGTCTATATGGAGAAGAAAATGACATGTGGGTTTGTAAAAATAGGTAGGAGCCTTAAATAATCTGGGCAGAAATAGTGTGTTTGTCCTAAGGGCAGGGCAAGAAGCCTGCCACTCAACAAACACCAGTAAAGGCCATTAAAGGGAATTTTAGGAAGGGGAGTGACATTGTCAGAATGGCAACAGAGGAAGTTGATTTTGGCAGCAGCTTTGGGAAAGGACTTGAGGAGGAAAAAAATCTGGAGAAGAAGCTTTCTCAAGGGGAGTAATGACTATGCAATAAACATAGGTGAAGCTGTAAAATGGAAAAGCTTGAGCATACAAAGGAGTCCTCTGTTTTAAACGTTCATGGAAACTTTCAAGTCCTTTGAATCAAATCTTGCTTTTCACTGTCTCTCCACTATACTTTTTACACTTAGCTTTCATCAAGACCTACTCAAAATCGGTATTACACCAGGGTATTTTAAATTTGACTGTCGTCTCTGACCACCTGCATTAACCTTGAGTGGCGTCCCAACAAGACCCAGGCGTGTTGAATCAGTTGTCAAGCCCAACCATCTGGGCCTTCCAGACTCCGGTAGGAAGCATGAACACCTTGGACTTGAAATTTTAAAACAAAACACTCATTGTTTCAAACATCATTCTGTGTCGTGAATATATGTTAAGAGGTGTTGGAATAGGGGTGAAAGGTTGTTACTCAAGCTCTTAGAATAGCTTTTAGCTGGTTCAGACATGAGTTTGAATTCTTTGAAGTCTAGTCCTCCTATTATTTATCCAGAATAGTTCATTGTTGGATAAACGCCTGCAGGTTTTCCCTTGTTTTTTTTTCTTTTTTTTTCCCCCAAACTGTTGCTAATTTAAGTAGCACTAAGCTACTTTGTATTTTAAAACTAGATTCAGACAAATGGGTGAACTTTAGTAAGTGAAGGAGGCTAGGAAGTAAGATCACAACTGTCAAAAAGAAAATATTTTAAATAGTTATTTTTCCATATATGCTAATATTTTTTTGGGGGGGGGTCTTTTAGGGCCACACCCACAGCATATGGAAATTCTCAGCTAGGAGCTACAGTTGCTGGTCTACACCACAGCAACACGGGATCCGAGCCGTGTCTGCTAACTACACCACAGCTCACGTGATAGCAACACCAGATCCTTAACCCGCTAAGCGAGGCCAAGGATTGAACCTTGAGAACGTGGTTCAATGAGAACCATGAGAACACATCCTCATGAATACCAGCCGGGTTTGTTTCCACTGCACCACGATAGGAACTCCCATATATGCTAATTTTTTAGTCATGGAATTTAAGGAGTTTCATAAACATCAGTTAAGAATTTTTTTTCTTATTAAGTCCTTTGTGACAGAGCCATTTTTCATTGGCATAATCTAGGAAAGGCCAATGCCACTCCTAGATGGATGCTTTTTCATCTCAATACTAGAGGACTCAGAGGATAAACAGGCTACATAGAACTGATTAAGCCCTTGATTGATGTGCCTGGGAGCCAAAGCATGTGCCTTTGGACACCGAAGGAAGGAATTTTCCAAGGAAATGTGTTCTTGGTGGCTTAATGGAATATATCTATTGAAAAGCCATGAGGATTTTTTTGGCCTTGGTAAAATCAACTTTCTCCCTACTGTCACACCACCTTTAGCAGGATCGAAGGACAGGGTACACATCTGGCAAGCCTGCCAGTTCCCAATGTCACAATATCACTAGTCTTTCTCCTATAACATGCCAAGAAATCAGGCCCAAAGCAGAGGCTACAATGAAGATTGATGCCCACTTTCTCTTTTTATTTTTTGTCTTTTTAGGTCCGCACCCTCAGCATAAGGAGGTTCCCAGGCTAGGGGTCAAATCAGAGCTGTAGCTGCCGGCCCACACCACAGCCACAGCAACGTGGATCCAAGTCAAGTTTTCGACCTATACCCCAGCTCACGGCAATGCCAGATCCTTAACCCACTGAGTGAGGCCAGGGATCAAACCTGTATCCTCATGGATACTAGTCAGATTTGTTTCCACTGAGCCATAACAGAAACTCCTGATAACCACCTTCTCTTAAGCCACCATCAGAATTAATCTCATTATATCACATGCCTTATGTAGTCCAGCAGCACACGCAGAAGTGTAAGTGATAGGGATGGAGTAGACACAGGTAGTTATTGAAGTCCCAATAAAGGACCACAGATAAGGAGGGAAACTTAGGAGACATTGGGACATTGCTGTAAGTAAATAAATTGCTCAAAAAAGCCATCAGAACAAGGCAGGTTTGGAGTTCCCGTCGTGGCGCAGTGGTTAACGAATCCGACTAGGAACCATGAAGTTTCCAGTTCAGTGTCTGGCCTTTCTCAGTGGGTAAATGATCCAGCGTTGCCCTGAGCTGTGATGTAGGTTGCAGACGCGGCTTGGATCCTGAGTTGCTGTGGCTCTGGCATAGGCTGGTGGCTACGGCTCCGATTTGACCCCTAGCCTGGGAATCTCCATATGCCACAGGAATGGCCCTAGAGAAGGCAAAAAATAAAAATAAAAAAAAGAACAAGGCAGGTTTGCTTGTTAGTGGAGCCTTGAGAATTGCCTCAGGTCACTGGGTGGGGGATGGATGAGGCCTGCAGTCATATTCGGACCAAGGGCAAGAGTTTGAGGACCACCCTTCTGCCGCTTTGAATACACCTCACCAGTTACTAAGGAGGAGCTGCTACTCCCAGAAAGGAAGAGGCAGGCTTTTCCAACCCCCACTCCCCTTGGATGATAAAACTGTAGCCCACTAGATCCAGGGGGAAGAGCTTCCGTGCCTGCCCACTTGCATCTCTCGGAAGTGTCCTATCCTAATAAATCTGTTTCTTGCCTATCACTTTATCTCTCGTTGAGTTCCTTCTGCACAGAGACTTGAAGAACCTGAACCTCAGTAAGTCCAGACGTCAGGTGAGTGAAAACGTGGGTTCAAGTCCCAATCTGGCTTTTGGCTAGGTTCAGGCCGTTAATACTGTCAGTTTCATAAGCTCCTGGATCATTTATTACCATTCATAGAGTTTAGTACATCCACTGGTCTGAATCTGTCACCCACTCCTCCCCAATCAGCCAGATCCTTCCACTGTGTGCCTCGGAATTTATAGTTCCTCTTTCTTTAACTGAAGCTTGGCTTTGAAGACGTTGCATCCATTTCAGCTCTCTCAAGTAGCAGCTGTGTATTTTGCTTCACCCCACTTACAGAGAACCTAGACGTGATGTCCTTGATTCTTATCGCTACTTTAGGTATCTTTATCGTTCTTCCTCTCTAAACAACCACCACAACCAACTCAGCTTTTTTGAAGTACATGCTATCAGACTTCTCTTTATTCAGTTGCCTACCAGCCTCTTTCTTATTCAGTGAAGATTTTATTTTATTTTTTTATCAATATAATGTTTAAAAAAATTTTTTAATTATAGCTGGTTTATCATGTTCTGTCAATTTTCTACTGTACAGCATGGTGATCCAGTCAAAGATACACATATACATTCCTTTTTCTCACATTATCAGGCTCCATCATAAGTGACTATATATAGTTCTCAGTGCTATACAGCAGGATCTCATTGCTTATCCATTCCAAAGGCAATAGTCTGCACCTATTAACCCAAATTCCCAATCCATCCTGCTCCCTCTCCCTCCCCCTTGGCAACCGCAAGTCTGTTCTCCGAGTCCATGATTTTCTGTTCTTTGGAAAGGTTCATTTGTGCCTTATATTAGATTCCAGATATGTGATATCATATGGTATTTGTCTTTCTCTTTCTGACTTACTTCATGCAGTATGAGAGTCTCTAGTTCCATCGATGTTGCTGCAAATGGCATGATTTGTTCTTTTTTATGGCTGAGTAGTATTTCATTGTGTATATATACCACATTTTCCTAATCCAATCATCTGTCAGTGGACATTTAGGTGGTTTCATGTCTTGGCTATTGTGGATAGTGCTGCAATGAACATGCAATGAACATGTGGGCGCATGGGTCAAGTTTTTTTTTTTAAATCAATATAATCAGTGAAGATTTTAGATTCTAGTCTTCTTTTTCTCCATCACTACTCTACACTCCTTTGCTGGGTGACCTTATTTTATTTATTATTTATTTATTTTTTTTTTAGAGCTGCATCTGCAGCATATGGAGATTCCCAAGCTAGGGGTCTAATCGGAGCAACAGCTGCCGGCCTACACCACAGCCACAGCAACGCCAGATCCGAGCCTTGTCTGCTACCTACACCACAGCTCATGGCAATGCCGGATCCTTAACCCACTGAGCAAGGTCAGGGATCCAACCCACAACATGATGTTCCCAGTCAGATTTGTTTCTGTTGTGCCACAATGGAAACTCCATGGGTGACTTATTTTATTTATTTATTTATTTTAGGGCTGCACTTGTGGCATAAGGAAGTTCCCAGGCTAGGGGTCAAATTGGAGCTACAGCTGCCGGCCCTATACCACAGACACAGCAACGTGGGATCTCTGCCACGTCTGCCACCTTTACCACAGCCCATGGGGACACCAGATCCTTAACCTACTGATCGAGGCCAGGGATCGAACCTTCATCCTCATGGACACTAATCAGATTCGTTTCTGCTGTGCCATGACAGGAACACCTGCTGGACTTTTAGCATTCACAAAAATTATCCGTGCAAACACCCTAGCCTCTGAGTTCCTGTCTTCTCCCTTCCAATGCTTACATTGTTTTCCTGCCTTATATTTCAGTGAACACTATCATGGTTATATACCTTGAAGAACTTATCCTATCACTCTATCACCTCTCAAAACCTTGATTTCCAGCATTTCATATGCTTCTGATCAATCATCTCTTAACTTTCTATCTATACCATCACTTCCATCCCCAATCAACCTCTTTGGGGCAGCCAATCTAGTGGCCTACCACTTCTTTGCTATTTTTCCTCCTGTTTTGCTGTCTTTTCTGTTTCATTGGCTTACTATAACCAATCACTCCACTGCATACACCCACAACAGCCTTGTCCCCTCTCACTTTCCATCTTACTCACTAGAAAAACCCAAACCTGTCTTAGAATTCTTTATCTACTTCACATCAGCACTGAGCCATTGAACATGGCTCAAGAACCGTATGCAACCATGCCGACGGCTCTTACTTCAAAAAAGTTTTAACCACAAATTTCGAGTCAGCCCTTTCCCTGTTTAACAGTCTTTTGCTCATTTCCCTGGTCGTTTCCACTCTCCTAGATAATTATTTCACAGCTTCCCCTGCACCTTCAAACCTCAACATCCCCCCGCCCCACATCTCATTCCTAGAAAATGATCTCTCTTCTGATTTGACTGAGAAAATAGAAGGAATGGGAGGAAAAGCACCTCCTTTTTCCTTCACTACAGCTATCAGCCTGCCAGCATCTGTACTTAAGGAGGTAGCCTTCCTTTCTCTTATCCTGCTTAACCAGTGGATCCCACCTGAAGCCAGCGGTTTCCACACGTATATCTACTAATCCTGTGCTTTGGCCCATCAACAATTTCAGTCTGGCCAATAACCCCCCCACCTCCTACATCCACAGTTTTCCTTTTCTTCTTTTTTTTATTTTATTTGTCTTTTTAGAGCCACACCCAAGGCATATGGAGGTTCCCAGGCTAGGGGTCTAATAGGAGCTGTAGCCACCTGCCTTCACCACAGCAACGTGGAATCCAAGCCATGTCTGCAACCTACACCACGGCTCACAGCAAGGCTGGATCCTTAACCCACTGAGCAAGGCCAGGGATTGAACCCACAACCTCGTGGTTCCTACTCAGATTCATTAACCACTGAGCCACCATGGAAACTCCTTTCTTTTTCTTCATTCCCATCCACATACCAGGAGGATATAAACTCTCTGGTGTTCTTGTTCCTCTCAACTAATATCACATTTTCCTATTCCTTTTTATTGCCATCGTCCATCACAAATTGTCTATTATTAATGTCTCCACTTTGTCTCTTCATATTTTCAACTCAATTCACTCCATTTCTGGCATTTACACCTGTCAAGGTCAAATAATAACCTCTGTCTTGCCAAATCCAGGGGTCATGTCTCAGTTCTCATCTTGCTTGTCCTCTAAATAGCATTTGAATTGATCTTCTTCCCTTCACCATTTCTTCACTTGCTTGCAGAGCAAATCTCTTCCCTGCTTCTCCTGTTTCATTGACCACTGCTTCTAAGACTGTTAAATGGAGCATGCCAGGGTTCAGTCCTTGGCCTTTTTTTTATTTATGCGTAATTATTTATGCTCATTTCCTGGATGCTTGAGTCCCATGGCCTTAAATACCATTTATATACTGAAGCCTCCCAATTTATCTCTCTAGCCCTAACCCTCAGCTCCAGGCTCATCTCCCAGCTATTTGCAAACTTCTCGTATATGACTGGTACAGCTACTTGGTATCTCCAGCTTCAATTCTTTTTTTTTTTTTGGCTTTTTGCCTTTTCTAGGGCTGCTCCCACGGCATATGGAGGTTCCCATGGTAGGGGTCTAATCGGAGCTTTAGCCTGGCCTACACCAGAGTCAGAACAACACTGGATCCGAGCCATGTCTGCAACCTACACCACAGCTCACGGCAACGCCAGATCCTTAACCCACTGAGCAAGGCCAGGGGATCAAACCTGCAACCTCATGGTTCCTAGTTGGATTTGTTAACCACTGTGCCACGACGGGAACTTCCAATTCTTGATTTCTTTCTCCAAACCTGCTCCTTTCCCTGTGTTCCCCTTCTCACTATTTTTTTTTTATATTTTATTATATATATATATACATATATATATATATATATATATATTTTTTTTGTCTTTTTGCCTTTTCTAGGGCCACTCCCATAGCATATGGAGGTTTCCAGGCTAGGGGTCTAATTGGAGCTGTAGCCACTGGCCTACACCAGAGCCACAGCAACGAGGGATCCGAGCTGCGTCTACAATCTATACCACAGCTCACAGAAACGCCGGATCGTTAACCCACTGAGCAAGGCCAGGGATCGAACCCGCAACCTCATGGTTCCTAGTCGGATTCATTAACCACTGTGCCACGATGGGAACTCCTATTTTATATTTTTGTAATGATTTTTATTTTTACATTATAGCTGATTTACAGTGTTCTATCAATTTTCTACTGCACAGCAAGGTGACCCACTCACACATACATGTCTACATTCTTTTATCTCATATTATCAGGCTCCATCACAAGTGACCAGACATAGTTCCCATTGTTACACCGCAGGATCCCCATTGCTTATCCATTCCAAACCCCTTCTCAATATTTAGCACTCACCTATGACCCCATTGATCTGAGAGTCATCCTAGACTCCTTCCTAAATTCCCTCATATTCAGTCCATCAGCAAATACTGTCAGCTTTATCATCATACTATACCCAGGATTCAGTGAAATCTCACCACCTCCATTGTTACCCCTCAAGTCCAAGCTATCATCTCTAGTCTTTGCAATATTCCTCTAACAAAAATCCCTTGTTCAATTCTTGCCCTCCCCAAACTCACCTTTACATGAAATCCAGGATGTTCTTTTTAATCAGTTCATGTCCTTCATCAGAGTAAAGCCCTACAATAGCTTCCTGGTGCCTTTTGAATACAAGCACAGTCTTTACCCATGTTTAAGAGGCCCCCAAAGCCCTGACCCACCTGTCTGACCTCACCTGTGAAACTCTCCCACCCCCCTCACTCTGACTTAGCAAATTGGACTTCCTCCTTCTTCTTTTTTTTTTTTTTTTTGGTCTTTGTGTCTTTTCTCAGGCTGCAACTGCAGCATATGGAGTTTCCCAGGCTAGGGGTCTAATCAGAGCTATAGCCGCTGGCCTACGCCACAGCCACAGCAACACGGGATCCGACCCGCGTCTGCGACCTACGCTGCAGTTCACAGCAATGCCAGATCCTTAACCCACTGATCAAGGCCAGGGATCGAACCCACAACCTCATGGTTCTTAGTCAGATTCGTTAACCATTGAGCCACAGTGGGAACTCCAAAGACTTCCTTTTTCTTTGAACATGCCAAACTTGTTCCACTCATGGGGGAAAATACAGCTTATGGAGAATCTTGTTCTTAGGATGATAAAGACCTAGCAGTGTTCTGGTTATTTAAACATGTTGGGGCTCAGATGGATCTATGAGTTGAATCAAATTGCATTTGTAATCATATATATATTTGGGGATTGATTGTTGATGAGGCAGTGAACCCCACAGACATGTCAGAAAGCCTATAATCATTTGGTGCCTTGGCTGTTACAGATGCTAGTATCGCTTTAGGCAGGACTGCCTTGATTTGGATTACTTATGTCACAATGTACTTCTTTTTTCCCAATGGGATGTGAGATGGAAGATACTGCTTTCATGATTAATATATTAATAAGTACTCGTGAAATCTGTCTCTGGATTATTTTTTCATCAACCCAAGATTCTTCTTTTCTACTTCCTCTTTCTTCATCTCTCCTGTGGGAAAAGGCCCACCTATTTCTGTTCTACTATCTTCTCTCTTCCCTTCATTCTCATTCTCCTTTCAAAATCTGTTGGGAGAAATTGTACTTGCCTCAAACTCTAAGCTAGTTCCACTGAAAGCAACCTGAGGGTAGAGACAGTGCTGTGTGGTTTGCTAGCACGTTGCTTGGCACATAAGTGACAATAACAATAATTGTAGAATGCATGAGTGAATGGAAAATAGAAATTGCTTGGTCTGCAAACAGGAACCTAGCATTTTGTTGTTATTGTTGTTGTTAGAGCCTAATAGGGAAAAAGCCCTGATCTTTGTAGAATTCAAAATGTTTCATGTGGTCAGGAAAGATTGTCATGATAGAATGCCAAGCCAAGTTCCCTTAAAAAATTCCCTAGGTGGGGAGTTTCGGTCATGGCTCAGCAGTTAATGAACCCGACTAGTATCCATGAGGATGCAGGTTTGATCCCTGGCCTCGCTCAGTGGGTTAAGGATCCAGCATTGCTGTAAGCTGTGGTTTAGGTCAAAGACATGGCTTGGATTTGGTATGGCTGTGGCTGTGGCTGGCGGCTACAGCTCCAAATTGACCCCTAGCCTGGGAACCTCCATATGCTGCAGGTGCGGCCCTAAAAAGACCAAAAAAAAAAAAAAATTTTCCTAAGAGGGTGAATTACCTGCATGGTTCAGTTTACAACCATTGCAGCCATAATAGTTGAGGGCTTTAGCCTTAGCCTTAGCCGTACAGGCTCTAAAAGCCAATATTGCCAACATACAAAGAATACATCAATTTCTTAGGACTGGCCTAACATTACCTCAAGTCACAATAATGATGTAAGAATCAGCATATCAATTTATTAATTTATAGTAGGCACTATAATCACCATAAGAATTGGAATATATGATGAAGTCTTTATAATCAGTTCATGCTTGAAGGTAGACCCCCCATAAGAGGCTTTATCAAATAAGAAAGTTACTTGCTGAACAGGAATTGGAGATCATTACAACATAGTGATTAAGACTCAGACAGGAGTTCTCATCATGGCACAGAAGAAACGAATCTGACTATGAACCATGAGGTTTTGGGTTCGGTCCCTGGCTCAGTGGGTTAAAGATCCGGCATTGCCTTGAGCTGTGGTGTAGGTCGAAGATGCGGCTCGGATCTGGCGTTGCTGTGGCTCTGGGCATAGGCTGGCAGCTGTAGCTCCCATCCATTGGACTCCTAGCCTGGGAACCTCCGTATGCCATGGGTGTGGGGCTGAAAAGACCAAAAAAAAAAGGAAAGACTCCAACAGACTTGACTTCTGCGTCTGCCACTAAGTAGCTCTGTGACCTTGGGCAAGTTACTTAAGCTCTAAACACCTTAATTTCCTCATCTGTAAAATGGAAATAATAATGGTTCCTATCAGTAGAAGATGTCTTTTAGGATGTATTCACACTGGTTCACTTCTTCTAAGAATAACCACCTTAACCCCCTCCCTCCCTCCTTCCATAAATGTGGGCCTCTCATATCCATGTTTCTTTGTTTTTTTTTTTTTAATTTTTTTTGTTGTTGTTGTTATTGTTGTTGTTGTTGCTATTTCTTGGGCCGCTCCTGCGGCATATGGAGGTTCCCGGGCTAGGGGTCTAATCGGAGCTGTAGCGACCAGCCTATGCCAGAGCCACAGCAACACGGGATCCGAGCCGCGTCTGCAACCTACACCACAGCTCATGGCAACGCCGGATCATTAACCCACTGAGCAAGGGCAGGGACCGAACCCACAACCTCATGGTTCCTAGTCGGATTCGTTAACCACTGCGCCACGACGGGAACTCCTTTTTTTTTAATTTTTAATTTTTTGCCTGGGCCCATGGTGTGCGGAAGTTCCTGGGCCTGGGATTAAACCTGTGCCACAGCAGTGACTACAGCCAATGCAGCGACAATGCTGGATCCTTAACCCCCTGTGCCACCAGGGAACCCCTCCATGTTTTATAGAATGACCTTATACCACTGTGAAAATAAGGAAACCGAGCTCCCATCGTGGCACAACAGAAACAAATCCAACTAGGAACCATGATGTTGCGGGTTCGATTCCTGGCCTCTTGATCAATGGGATTCATTAACCACTGCACCATGACGGGAACTCCTAAGCTAAGAGGTTTTAGCCACTCTGTTGTCTGTCTTATTTTTTCCTTCTTCAGATTTGTTTGTAGGTTTCTTAGGGCAATTCATAGGGGCTGTAGCCAGGCTTCTGTAGTTCAGGTGCTCTCAATGCCATCACAATTAAACACAGCTCTCTTGATTTCTCTGTTAACTGTCTTGGATCCACTCTTCTGAGATCTTTCTCTGTGATGTAGTCAAGGACCATGAAGGAATCTAGGGAATAGCATATAGACCAGTTTGATCCACAGATTAGAGAAGAGTGGGAGGTGGTACTAGAAAAATAGGTTGGGGAGTTCCCATCTTGGCGCAGTGGTTAATGAATCCGACTAGGAACCGTGAGGTTGCGGGTTCGATCCCTGCCCTTGCTCAGTGGGTTAACGATCCGGTGTTGCCATGAGCTGTGTGGTGTAGGTTGCAGACACGGCTTGGATCCCAAGTTGCTGTGGCTCTGGCATAGGCCGGCAGCTACGGCTCCAATTTGACCCCTAGCCTGGGAACCTCCATATGCCATGGGAGCGGCCCAAGAAATAGCAAAAAGACAAAAAAAAAAAAAAAGAAGAAAAATAGGTTGGGTCTGTAATGGGATTGCCATTAAAAACAACCATGTGGACTCGCTGAGGTTGGCAGAATCTCCATGTCAGGAAAGCAGTGAACTTGAAGGCCAGGTGCTTTCTCTGTTGCCATCACTCAACAATGACTGCTGGCTACATGATGCTGAGCAGGGGGAGCTCTCTTGTGAGCGCCGCCACTTCAGACTTGCTATTGCCACCATTTTTACTGCTTTTACCGAAGGTTCTTTGGTCACAGGTTCTCCAGTGTGAAGGACACTTTTGATGTCAGTGCCATTTTGGAGGCCAGAACAAATTGTTTTCTTTCTTGCATGAAAATTACCAGACTGGGAGTTCCTGTTGTGGCTCAGCGGGTTACAAACCCAACTGGTATCCATGTCCTTGAGGACATGGGTTCAATCCCTGGCCTCACTCAGTGGGTTAAGGATCTGGCGTTGCTGTGAGCTGTGGTGTAGGTTGTAGTCACAGCTTGGATCGGTGTTGCTGTGACTGTAGGGTAGGCCAGCAGCTGTAGCTCTGATTCTGACTCCTAGCCTGGGAACTTCCATATGTTGCAAGTGTGGCCCTAAAAAGCAAACAAAAAAAAAGGAAAGAAAAAAGAGAAGAAAATTACCAGGCTGACATCGTACAGATTGAAAATGTTCACATAATAGGACTTCTATAAATAGATTCAAAATAGTAGATTGTGTTGAGTGGGATTTCACAGCAGCCGTCAGATATCCACATATGGTTTCTAAAACCTGTTTTATTGAAAATGGAACCTGCTAAAGTGTTGGCACATGGAGAGTTGAGGATTTTCTTTTTCTTTTCTTTATTTTTTGCTCTTTAGGGCCACACCTGTGGCATATGGCAGTTCCCAGGCTAGGGGTCAAATCGGAGCTACAGCTGCTGGCCTATGCCACAGCCACAGCAACACAGGATCTGAGCCGTATCTGCAACCTACACCATAGCTCATGGCAATGCCAGATCCTTAACCCATTGAGTGAGGCTAGGGATCGAACCCAAAACCTCATGGTTCCTAGTCGGATTCATTTCTGCTTCGACACAATGGGAACTGCTATTTTTTTCTTTATGACTGCCCGACAGCACATGGAGTTCTTGGGCCATGGATCAGATCCAAGCCATAGTTGTGACCTATGCTGCAGCTGTGACAATGCTAGTTCTTTACCCACTGTGCCTGGCCAGGGGGGGAACACTCATCCCAGCCATCCCGAGATGCCACCAATCCAGTTGTGCCCCAGTAGGAACTCCAAAGCCATTTTTAAATGTATCAGTATGACTGACCAAATTAGCTATTTCATTTTGCTATAGAAGACCTCACAGGAATATGTACTCATAAACATTTATATTTTATTATTCTAATTGGCTAGCAGGATTACTTATATCTATGTATCTTTATGTGGTTTTTGCAGTATCTAGGAACCACCTGGAAAACAGGCAAGTAAAGCTAAATTTCGAAGATAACCTTGGAAAAAGATAATGGAATAGAGCCAAGCCAAGGCTATGGTTCCACAGAGCCTGCTTTTTCATATCTTTCTGTCTCCTCACTCTTTCCTGGGATTTTACCTGATGTCATTCTTTTTTTAAAAAGAAAAAAAATCAGGTAGTGTTTCCATCTGTAGCAAATTGTGGTATGTGTACCAAAAGTTCTCTTTACTTTGGAAAAAGTAATCAGCTTTGATTTTAATCAAATTTATTTTTTTTTAATTTTGTCTTTTGGTCCTTTTAAGGGCTGCACCCATGGCAGATGGAGGTTCCCAGGTTAGGGGTCTAATTGGAGCTGTAGCCGCAGGCCTACGCCAGAGCCACAGCGTCGAGGGATCTGAGCCGTGTCTGCGACCTACACCACAGCTCACAGCAACGCTGGATCCTTAACCCACTGAGCGAGGCCAGGGATCAAACCCGCAACCTCATGGTTCCTAGTCGGATTCGTTAACCACTGAGTCACAACAGGAACTCCCAGGTTCTTCCTGAACTTTTTTTTTTTGTCTTTTTTTTTTTTGTTGTTGTTGCTATTTCTTGGGCCGCTCCCGCGGCATATGGAGGTTCCCAGGCCAGGGGTTGAATCCGAGCTGTAGCCACCGGCCTATGCCAGAGCCACAGCAATGTGGGATCTGAGCCGCGTCTGCAACCTACACCACAGCTCACGGCAACGCCGGATCGTCAACCCACTGAGCAAGGGCAGGGACCGAACCCGCAACCTCATGGTTCCTAGTTGGATTCGTTAACCACTGCGCCATGACGGGAACTCCTCTTCCTGAACTTTTTATGTACTAAGTTACAAAGGCGGGAGTTCCCCTTGTGGCTCAGCAGGTTAAGAACCCAACATAGTGTCTGTGAGGATGCAGTTCAATCGCTGGCCTCACTCAGTGGGTTAAGGATCCAGCATTGCCACAAGCTGCATTGTAGTTCACAGATGCAACTCAAGTCTGGCTTTGCTATGACTGTGGTGTAGGCCAGAAGCTGCAGCTCCGATTCAACCCCTAACGTGTGAATGTCCACATGCCACAGGTGTGACCATAAAAAGGAAAAAAAAGTTACAAGGGCACAAACACTTTCCGCTAAGAAAGTGATTATGTAACTGGCAAAAGTGGGTGCCATTGGATGCAACCAAAAGAGATAGACTTCTTTTACCTGACTGCTGGCAAAAAAAAAATACATATATATATATTTATATATATTGCAACCACTTAAGAAGTGATTATTGTCTTAAATGCTGGCATCAGAATTCTTAGGGAGAATTTCAAACTGTCTTTGTTTTGCAAGAATGTCTCAATAAAAGATTGAAATCCTGAGGTCTTGGTCATTAGCTGGTGACAAAGCTTTAGAGAGGAGTCAAAATTGCTTTGTTTGGGAATTTGCTGGATAGGAGGAGAGAAATTCTTAGCTACTGAGAGAATGTCGAGAAGAAGACAGAGGAGGGAAACGGCCGTGCTAAGAGGGCGAGCCTGACCTAGGGATCACGGCAGAAGACCATGAAAAACCACTGCTGGTAGGTGGTGGAAAGGGCTCTAAAGAAATGTATAATCAGGAGTTCCCATTGTGGTGCAGTGGTTAATGACTAGGAACCATGAAGTTGCGGGCTCGATCCATGGCTTGCTCAGTGGGTTAAGGATCCGGTGTTGCCGTGAGCTGTGGTGTAGGTTGCAGACACGGCTTGGATCCTGTGTTGCTGTGGCTGTGGTGTAGGCCGGTGGCTACAGCTCCGATTAGACCCCTAGCCTGGGAACCTCCATATGCCATGGGAGGGGCTCAAGAAAAAAGACGAGAAGAAAAAAAAAGTGTATAATCAAATACTACTTTGAACTATTTGCGAGGCTGTGCCTGATGGGACCGCTCACTCCCAGCTGTCCTGTGAAATCTACCACTCTCACAATGTTTCCATACTTTGTTGGTTTTCTTGATATTGAAAAAGTTGAGAAGTGAGCCTTTGAGGTGAAAGAATGAACCTGGATATAAATGTGATAACAGAATTCTCCATCTCATACCTTGTCCCTGGTAATTCAGAGTCCTTGGAAGGTTTTTGGGTGAGTAAAAGATGTTCAGGCTGATTTTTTAAGTCTTTTTTTTTTTTTGTCTTTTTGCCATTTTCTTGGGCCGCTCCCGCAGCATATGGAGGTTCCCAGGCTAGGGGTCGAATCGGAGCTCTAGCCACCGGCCTACACCACTGAGCCACGATGGGAACTCCTGATTTTCTAAATCTTAAGGAGTGAGGTGTCACCAGCAGACAACTCAGTTTTACAGAAGGGAGTGTATTTGTTTCCTTAGTATAGGCTTGGGAGATACAAAACAGGATGCCCAGTTAGATTTGAATTTAAGATAAACAGAAGGGGGGCTTTTTAAAGTCTAAGTAATGACCAAACATTGCCTCGGTTTCTGTAGCAATGCGTGTTCTTACAAGGGCAGTCACCTCCTTGCATTTGGGGGCTCATCACCAGTGAAAAATACAAACTCTTGGGGAAGAGACTGGGGTCTGAGCCCAGGCTATGGTCCCCTAGAACACACTTGCTTCATTTCTTTCTGCCTCCCACCCCTTTCCTTCTCTTACCTTTTCTTCTACAATTCCTTTCTGTTGATTCTGTAAACTGGAGGCAACTGGGGCTTCACTAAGGGCTGAATTGATACACAGCCTATAGTTAAGTCTCCACCCTAAAGGGAAGGGAATAATGCCTGCTTATGGAGTTGTTCTGAAATTCAACTTGTTAATACATATAAAGTATTAAGAATATACTGGCATAGGAGTTCCCATCGTGGCTCAACGGTTAACGAATCCATGAGGTTGCAGCTTCCATCCCTGGCCTCCCTTAGTGGGTTATTGATCTGGTGTTGCCGTGAGCTCTGGTGTAGGTTGCAGACACGGCTCGGATCCTGTGTTGCTGTGGTGTACACTGGAAGCTGTAGCTCCGACTCGACCCCTAGCCTAAGAACCTCCATATGCCACTGTGGGTGTGGCCCTAAAAATACAAAAGACAAAAAAAAAAAGAAGAAGAAGAAGAAGAACATACTGGCATAGATAAAATACTAATGTTTGCCTCTAGGGCCTACAGTCTAAGATCTAGAAGGCTTTGACTCTTGTAGGCATCACAGTTCCCCCTCGATGATGCATTTTCCATCTGATAGCTAGTGATCTTTTCAAAATGCAGCTCTAACCAGGTCATGGCTTTGACTTAAAGCTATCAAGACTTTCTAGGACTGTGAATAAAGACCTACTCAGCCCTGAATGCTTTTACTTTCACCCATGTCTCCAATTTAACTCCTTGTCTCTCTTTCTTTCACTTTGTACTTGCCAGGCCCACAGATTTCGGTGCTGTCAAGGTGCCCTACCTACTATGCCTGCTGCCTGAAATATTTTCGTTCTTTCCACCCCCACTTGGCCATGTCAGTTGTTATTCATTTTCCAGTCCTTGTCAAAAGTGAAGCCTTCCCTTACCTCCTAGTCTAGATTACTAGTCATAGCTTAGAGTACCCTGTACTTTTCCTTCGTAACCACTAATTACAGTTTCTAATTATATATTTTTGCGGTTATTCTATCATAAGCTCCATGAGGACAGGGACCATATCTATCTTGTTAGCCATTCTAGTCCCCAGGCCTTGCATAGTACCTGATCCTTACTAAGTACTCAACCAAAAACATTTTTAAAAAAAATGAATTAATGTTCTGTTAGACCAGGAGTCAGCAGTACTGCCCACAGGCAGACCTGGCCCAGTACCTCTTTTTACATGGCCTGCAAGCCAAGCGTGGTGTTTATATTTGTAAATGACTGGGGGGAAAAAAAGAATGCTATGTATTGACGCATGAAAATTAAATAAAATTCCATTTCATGGAGTTCCTGTTGTGCCATAGTGGAAATGAATCCAACTAGTATCCATGAGGATGTGGGTTTGGTCCCCGGCCTTGCTTAGTTGGGTTAAGGATCTGGCATTGCCTTGAGCCGTGGCATAGGTCACAGATGAGTCTCAGATTGCTGGTTGCTGTAGCTGTGGTGTTGGCCGGCAGCTGCAGCTCTGATTCGACCCCATAGCCTGGGAACTTCCAAATACTGAGGGTGTGGCCCTAAAAAGAAAAAAAAATTTTTTTCAATTTCCATTTCAGTGTCCATAAATAAAGTTGTATTGATACATAGCCCTGTGTATTCATTTATTCTCTATGGCCACTTTAAGTTTTTATTGAAGTATAGAGAATTTACAGGGTTGTGAACTAGGGCCACTTTTGTGCTACAGCAACCAGAGTTGAGCAGTTGCAACAGAGCCCATATGGCCCTCAAAGCCAAAAATATTTCCTATCTGGCCCTTTACAGAAAAATTTTGCTGCCCTTTTAAACAATAGTAATTCTGGGCTCTGGAGCACTTTGTGTTCAAAATCACCTGCAGGTGGCTTTTCTCAATTGTTAACAGTTTGCTTCTGTTGCTGAAACAAGTGATCTATTTATTTTGCTAAGTTGGAAGGATTTATTAAAGAGACTTTCCTTTGTCCTTTGTTTTTCTGCTTTTCTATCAACAGACAGAAGCCCCCAAAGGCAATCAGTCATATGGTAAACTCCTTTGCCAATGTTGTGATCATGTAACTTCCCCCCCCCCATCAGATTTCTCAGATTTTTGGGATAATTCATGAATTCCTTTCCCAAATCAGATAATGAGTTGATGGGTGGTAGCAATGAATTTAAATAGGGTGTTTGCATTGTAGCATGGCTTTCCTTCAACTCCTAAACTGGGAATGGATTAAGAACCACTTTCTCTTTTCTTATATCCCTTTCCAGTTACAAATTCATACTTACCAGAGCAACACTTTAAAACACACATTAAAATAAAATAAGATACACATTAAAATCTAACAAGGTTTTAAGATAGTTTCTAAGTGATTTCACTGTAGTACTTGGTACTCATCCAACAGGGACAGATGAACTGTTCATTCCTTTAAAATTTTTAATTTAAAAATCTAATCTGAAAAATAACCGTTGTTTATGATGTTGGCTGCTAATTTTTTTTTTTTTTTAAGGGCTGTACCTGCGGTATATGGAGGTTCCCAAGCTAGGGGTCTAACAGGAGCTGTAGCTGCCGGCCTACACCACAGACACAGCAATTGGGGATCTGAGCTGGGTCTGTGATCTATACCACAACTTCAGATCCTTAACCTGCTGAGTGAGGCCAGGGATCAAACCTGCTTCCTCATAGCTTATAGCCAGATTTGTTTCTGCTGAGCCATGATGGGAACTCCCTTAGCTGCTAAATTTAAAGATACTTTTAGTAATAGAGTAGATAAAGAGGATTTTACAGACTATAGGTGTCTTTCTTTTTATCATGCCTTTTACTTATGAGAAGTTGCAAGTGGAGGTAGATCTCAGTAGAATAGTATTCTGAAAATCTCCTCAGAGTAATTCACTTATGAAGTCAATTTTTTTTTTTCTTCCTTTTTCGGCCCCATGCACAGTGTATGGACGTTCCAGGGACTGAATCCAAGCCGAATTTGCAGCCTATGCCACAGCTGCAGCAATGCAGATCCTTAACCCATTTGGTGGGGCCGGGGATCAAACAGGCCACACCAGAGACAAGTAGGATCATTAAGCCACTGCACCACAGCAGGAACTCCTAAAATTAGTATTTCATCCTTGATTTGTCTTTTCTTTGAATTCACATTTCCACACAATGAATCTGTTTAGAATGGAAGTCTCCTTGTAATAATAAAAGGAAAGAAAAACGTTGACTACTAACATACCAGCAATAAAGTATTTTGGATAAAGTTAAGATCTTACTGATGAAGGCATCTCAATTAATAAAAATGCTATTAAAATGTAAAGCTCCTAAATGATCTAAAATACAGAATTTGAGGTAAGGTAAAATAAATATAATGTTTTATTAATGGAAGATATACTCATATACATAAATTATGTAGTCCATGGAACAAGAAGTCAATTATTTGACCCAGCTTGGAAGGTGTTATTTCTAGACTTACCGTGACATCAGATTTCTTCTATAGGATGCTTAGCCACTATGAACTATCTCATCATAAAGAATTTATATCCTTTTGGGTTGCATGATTTAAAAACGCATTTTATATATAAATAAATATATATTTTCATATATATATTTGTATTGCTATGACACAAACATGTCTCCATGTGCATTAATACAGCTCATATTATCATTGTGGGTAACTGTGACACAGGATAGATACTGTGCTATTTATTTTTTTATTTATTTTTAAATTTGTTTTTTATTGTTATTTCCCCCAATACACTTTTTGTTCCCCACTGTACAACATGGGGACCCAGTTACACATACATGTATACGTAGTTTTTTCTCCCAGTGTCGTGCTGCATTGTATCCAGACATAATTTTCAGTGCTATACTGTGCATTTTATTGATTGTTATCTGGCACTTAAACTAAATTTTTGGAAGCTCAAAAATATATTTAAATTTTCTAATATTTTTAAATATATTAAAAATTTTTTAAAAGAGTACTTGAGTTTTTATTGTTTGATCACTGACAAACAAGGGGAAACTTTCTTAGGACTAAACAATGGTTTTCATTTTTAAAAATATTTATTTATTTATTTATTTTTGCTTTATACGGCCGCACCTGAGGCACATGGAGGTTCCCAGGCTAGAGGTCAAATCGGAGCTACAGCTGCCAACCTGTTACACAGCCACAGCAACACCAGAACCGAGCCCTGTCTGTGACCTCCACCACAGCTCACAGCAATGCCAGATCCTTAACCCACTGAGTGAGGCCAGGGATTGAGCCTGCGACCTCATGGTTCCTGGTAGGATTCATTTCCACTGCACCACAACGGGAACTCCCTAAACAATGGTTTTTTAAGAGGGGTAAACTTCCCAAAAGGAAAGGAGGGAAACTCTGTAAGATATGGCAGATGTGAAAAAGGAATTCAAGAATCATTTTGCACGGACCTCCATTAATAGTAAGAGTTTCTTTACAAATATTCTGGAAGGAAGCTACCAAGTCAATTTAGTGATGCTCTAATATTTACTCATGGGTAGCGTGAAAATTAACAAAAAGTCAAATAGCTTCTCCTTCCCATAGAAAACATTGTGGAGGGGAGACCAAAAAGAAAAAAAACCAGGAGTTCCCGTCGTGGCGCAGTGGTTGGCGAATCCGACTAGGAACCATGAGGTTGCGGCTTCGGTCCCTGGCCTTGCTCGGTGGGTTAATGATCCGGCGTTGCCGTGAGCTGTGGTGTAGGTAGCAGACGCGGCTCGGATCCTGCGTTGCTGTGGCTCTGGCGTAGGCTGGCAGCTACAGCTCTGATTCGACCCCTAGCCTGGGAACCTCCATATGCCGTGAGAGCTGCCCAAGAGGTGGCAAAAAGACAAAAAAAAAAAAGAAAGAAAAAAAAACCATTATGGATGGGAAAAAAAATCTTGCACTAGTCCTTTCTAAGCCACCCCCCCCCCCCTTTTTTGGCTATGCCCTTGGCATGTGGAAGTTTTCCAGTCAGGGATTAAACCTGCACCATAGCAGTAACCTGAGCCACTTCAGTGACAAGGTTGAGGCCACCAGGGAGCTCCTCTAAGCAATTCTTTAAAAATAGATGAAAGAAGCATCAGATCAAGTAATGTGAAGTACAATGAGTATTCTAGACTCGGTTGGAGGTTTGCATAACTTCTTTTTTTTTTTTGTCTTTTCTAGGGCTGCACCTGCGGCATATGGAGCTTCCCAGGCTAGGGGTCAAATCAGAGCTACAGCTGCTGGCCTACACCACAGCCACAGCATCATGGGATCTGAGCTGCGTCTGTGACCTACACCACAGCTCACGGCAACGCCGGATCCTCAACCCACTGAGCAAGGCCAGGGGATCGAACCCGCAACCTCATGGTTCCTAGTCGGATTCGTTAACCACTGCACCACAACGGGCATCCTATATAACTTCTTTACAATGTCAAATTTATTTAGAGAACTTTCATTCTGAAGTTATAACCCTCCCAATTTTTGGTTTTCAGATTAATGGGGAGAAGAGAGAGGATTTATTTGTATTTATTTGTGTGCCTTTATTTCACAAAACAAAAAAATTGTTAAGCCTGTGTCAGTTCCCAGAAATTCCTTGCAAATTTTACCAGTCCCTGAAATAAAAAGGTCTGGGATCCGGTGATCTAAACTAATTGATAAGATAGATTTGTAATAAAATATTAAGTAATTAGAATACTCCTAGAATAATGCTCTGGTTAATAAGATTTTCACACTCTAGATTAACTTTTTTGTCTCAGCCTTTCTCCTTCAATTTGGCATGCATTTATTGAAAAACTTTGGTTAGCTCAGACCTCGTCCTAAGTGACACTCACATAAAGATGTATAAGCATGGATTTTGCTCTTTGGAAACAAACCAGATTAGTGCAAGAGACAGAAAAAAACTTTTTTTTTTTTTTTGTCTTTTCTAGGGCCAAACCTGCAGCATATGGAGGTTCCCAGGCTAGGGGTCGAATTGGAGCTGTAGCCACCGGCCTACGCCAGAGCCACAGCAACACGGGATCCGAGCCATGTCTGCAACCTACACCACAGCTCACAGCAACACCGGATCATTAACCCACTGAGCAAGGCCAGGGATCGAACCCACAACCTCAGGGTGCTTAGTTGGATTCATTAACCACTGCACCACGACGGGACCTCTGAGATTTCACCTTTAAAAGAGTTGGGCAAAGATCTATATACTAGGATGTTGAAAAGCTTTGGTCATATTGACACAATGGGAGAATATTTCTTTTTAAGAATGGGGATGTGGGTCAGAGATGGGAAACAAAATTAGGAGATAAAGTCCCTCTGAAGGGAGAAGTGCAAATTGAAAATTTCTTTAGGGTTATATTTGGGGCTGTGTTCAATAACACTGAACCTTCTTAAGAATGCCCTGCATGTACAGGTTTTGCAGATTTTGTAAATTCTCCCTCGTGAAATACCAATAGCAGTTCTAGTACCAGGGGATTGGGTATATGGGCTAAAAAGTAAAAAATAATCCTATTTGTCTATGTGAACTAGACAAATAATATAAATTATATTTGTAAGGTGATGATCTCAACATAGTTGGTTAGATGAAAGGAAGAGAATCCAGAGATTCCTTGTGGCGTTTTGAGCCCAATGTGCTAGTGTAGCCAAATAATCTGGGCATCATAAAGCAAGTGTTTTACAAAGAACTTGAAAACATCGCCTGGATCTTGAGTTAAAAAAAAAAAAAAATCTGTGAAGGCCATATAATATAATCTAGATACTCCCTTGTCTCTTGCTCCTATTAGAAACACCGAAACCACCTACTTTTCCATTTTCTCACTCTTCCACGTTTATGGGTATCCCCAGGAGATTTTTGACTTGAACCCATGGGAAAGCCCTATGGACTACCAATATTTATTCCCCCGTTTCTGGTACTAAATTCTTTCCAGAGTACTGCTGAGCGCTGTCACTTTCTTGGCACCTCTGGTTTCTTCTGTTCTCTAACTGCGAATGCACTAAACATCCTGAGGTCCAAAGTCTCTCAAAGTACATTGGCAAAGAGGGGCAGGACATTTAACCATTCCCCCCTCACATTCGTAGATGGGTACCAAAGCACTGGAGTACCCGATTTTAGAAGTTATAACCCTTTCAGTTCTTACAGTTCCCATGGGAAACTGGGGAACTCCTAACATAGACCCTACCAGGCTGCCACAGAATTCCTCCTCTTTCCGTGTGAGGTTTTGCTGCAGGGTTAAGCTTCCGGTGGCAGACTCTCCTTCATCTCAAGGAACAGCCTTCTGGTGCTCCCGCTATCATAATTCTAGCAAGGGAGACAGGCATCCTCAACTTTGGAGGCTGGCATCGTTAGGGGTGGGCGGGCATCTATTCAATCTTTTCAAAAGAGTAACATAGCTCTCGAGACAAACCCGGAGGGAACACAGAGGACGTAAATTAAACGGAGCTTTTAATGGAAACGATTTAAATGAATTCTTAAATGAACGATTGCGGGAGAAACAAGGACACTCCTAGGTTTGCAGATACCTTTATTAAAGCTCTTTGGGGGTAGCTAATGCCCCTGGGATCAACAGTAGGAGTAGAATAGCGAGAGAGTGACCGAAAACTTAAGTAAATCTCAGAAGGAGTTAGTACTAGAATTTCAGGTATTGGAACTCATTCTAACCACTTCACTTAGTAGACTAAAGGATGAGATTTCACAGGAGCCCAGCTCCAGCTCCGGTTATGTTACTCATCTGGAGAGGATTTTGAATTTTTCACTTCTCCCTTCCCGTCTTTCCCCAATACGGGCTGTGAATTTGTCTACGACCCCTATCAATATTTAAAGGGAAAGGCGCTTAGAACAAGGCGAAGTAGGGAGGAGGACTTTGAAGCTGTGTTTCTCAAACCCGTAAAGAGCAATAATGGGTAAGAAGGCGTGCAGACTCCTTCCTTGCCCAATCAGGTGCACAGGAAGATGTCCTTTTACCAATAAAAATAAAGTTCGCTTTCCGGGGGCGGGAGGGTTAGCTTTGACTGCCAGTTCTCCAAAGCAACGATAGAGTAGAAGAATGAGAGTGATTAAGGGTAGGACCAACCCAGGAAAGGGGGCGGGGTGTGGGTGGGGGTAACTCTGAGCGGCGGCGGGGCTGGCCAGTGAAGTGCGAGAATTGCTGTTCCTGTTGTAGTGTTTCCCGCCAATCAGGAAGGCCAGGGAGTGGGTGGGGCGGGGAAGAGGTGGGAGGAGCTCGCAGCACCGCCGGGCGCCCGTCGGGCTCTGGGCGAGAGAGAGAAATCCGGTTAAAATCAGAGTCGGAGGGAGGTTTAACCACAGATCGGTTCCGATCGGATTATTCCTTAAAGGGGACGCGCCATTGTCAAGAGAACGGAGCCTTGGGCTCGAGGGCGGGGACCGGCGGCGCCTGAGGATCGAGGCAGCTGCACTTGGACTGGGGACGGGTAGGTGTTGCCTGGGGAAAGGCGCTTCATTTCACTTTCTTTTCCAGTTCCATAGGCAGGCGCCGGGATGCCTGCCGATCGGCAGCCACAACCCTGGCGGGAGACTAGGTCGCCGGCGCTCTCCCGCTGCCCTTCCTGATAGGAGCTCGAGGGGGAGGCGGGCCAGGATGGCAAGCTGCGCGGCCCGGGCCGAGACTCCTAACGGACGCTAAACCGCAGCGCAGCCCCCGCCTCAACCGAAAACCCGCCGGAGGAGCAGCGGGTCCTTGGGGAGCGCCGCGCGCCTCGCTCCCCCGCTCGCGCCGCTTCCTTGCGCGCCTCCTTCTCGCGCGCCCCATTCTGCTAGCGCGCGCCGCGTCCTCGCGGGAGCCGCCCCACCAGGAGGAAGGCGGTGGCGGCGAGGAGGAGGGAGGTCGGCGGCCACTGCTTCACCGCTCGGGGCGGAGAAGGGAGGGCTAAGGAGCAAACTTAGCGCGGCAGCTGGCGGCCTTGGGCGAGAAGGGAGCGCGCGGAGTCACCAGCCCGGCCCAGCATTGTCAGTCTTTTCCTTTGCTCTCGTCACTCCGCCCACTGTTTGCGATCGTGGGGAGGGGTGAGAACTCGGGTGCCGTGCCACCCCGCTCCTGGTCGGCCGAGCACCCCCAGACCCCGAGACTGGCCGGAGCAGAGGTCGGCCCCACGGACGCTGCAGCCACCGCCCGCGGGCCGTCGGGGCCTGTGAGTGCCTTTGCTGCTCTTAGTCTCCGCACTGGTGTAGCCTGTCTGGGCGCTGAGCTCTTCTTTGCAACTTTTCTTTGGCGATTGATGGAAGTTGTGGCTTCCGGGCGACAGGTTCTTTGGGCATAACCTCGTTTCTTGAGTCTTGGAGAGGCAGATTTCTAGGGTGAAATGGTTCTTGATCGCTGTCGATCTTTGCCTCCCGCCTCAGTTTCAATCCTCTTCACCTAAAATCGCTACCCTAGTGGATTTGCAATTGTAAGGGGGCATTAACCTCTCTCAGGTCAAGATAATTTGAGACCAAAAAAAAAAAAAAAAAAGAGGGGTGCTGATGAGGAGCCAGAGCTCTGCCTAGAGCTGAATTTGCCTTAACCTTTGAACTGTAGAAAGTATTGCCTCTACTTACTGGCGGAGTTTCTTTCCGAAGAAAGTAAATTGCAAAACAGAACGAAACAAAAAACTCCAGGTTGCTAGGGTCTATAGAATTAGGGGGAAAAAATAGACTTTTGATAGAAATAAAGTTAATTTTGTAACAGTTCTGCCTAGCAGCTATCTTCCATTAAGTTAATTTCTGCTACTGAATCTTTAGGCATTATACTAAGTAACAGCAACTTTTACTATTGATAAAATGAATGTAAGTTTTTTTTTTTTTTCCCGTCTTGAGCATTAGTGCTATGCTGTACCTGTCAACGCTTGCTAAAGAAATTAGAAACAACGCATCCTTGTTAAAGACCTTATTTAGAAAAGGAATGTTTTCATGAGCATTCATTTTTGACAGTTTCTTCTTGTGCAATACTTTGTAGAGTACTTGCATGTGCAAGTTACAAGCCTATAAACAAAGTTGCAGTGGGTGTGTTATTTTGTGGTCTTTTTTGGCTACTCATTATCAAAGACAGCATTCCATCCTATCTTCTCTTGCATTCTGAGTTATTTTGTAAAATTACTTCTTTAGAAAAGTGCATTTTGCTGGAAACTCCAGTCCAATTTTTTTTTTTTTAAAGCAATACTAACAACTTCCCAAAGTGTTCATTGATTAACTTTTTGGAAACTTTATGAGTGGTGTGGAGCATTATAAATTAAGTTCACGGGAATAAAAATGGAGAAACTACTCAGGAAACTAAAAGCCAATTTCATATAATAATACTTGAGAGATGCTTCACTCTTCCCATAGAATTTAGGAAGTGTAGACACACAAAAACATGATCTCTTGTAGTAATCTTGATATCTGGCATAGTTACACCTAGTATTCTCTTTCCTCATCCTGTCTTTGAACCTCCTCTTTGAGAAGAATGTCAGGCAATATTGCAGGCAAAATCCTCCTTCCCATCTCTTGATAGAAAGTAGAAGATTAAAACAATTTTCCAAATTTCTCTTTTTGTTTACTTTCCAGCGTATTTAAACAATAGAGGAGAGAATTCCTGGACTTTTAAAAGATCACATATAAAGCAAACACTCAGAAAGAATTATCTTTGAAATATCCAGACTGTGTTTCCTGGAAAACATATTTTTTCCTGTGTGCTTCTTACATTGTTTTAAACACATTGTCTTAAATATACACATCGCCAAGGCATTTCTTCAATTGTGAACTGTCCCTTGAGATCCCTGGGAACTAGAACCGTCCCCTATTTCTGTGAAAATTCAGTGGGTTACCTGGTACATTTCTAGTGCCCAATAAATGTGTTGACTTAGGTCTTTGTGACAGCACAAGGTAATGTTCTATAGAAGCTGCTTGAGAGGATTATTTTTTAAATAAACACCTTTCTGAACAAGTTACACCAGAGAACCACAATGGTGTAGTGTCTGGGGAAAGATGTGTTAATCCAGGTGCTTTTTGTTCTGTCTACAAAAAAAAAAAAGTGATTTAATTGTTTATAATACCTGTTCCGCAGACATCTTTTGTGATGATGATTGCTTGTTGTCCCAATTCTTCTTCTTCTTCTTTTTTTTTTTTTTGGTCTTTTTGTCTTTTCTGGGGCCACATTGCGGCATATGGGGGTTCCCAGGCTAGGGGTTGAATCGGAGCTGTAGCCTCCAGCCTACACCACAGCTACAGCAATGCTGGATTCTTAACCCACTGAGCAAGGCCAGGGATCGAACCCGCAACCTCATGGTTCCTACTTGGATTCATTAACCACTGTGCCACGAGAGCTCCTGTCCCAATTATTAGAATTAGGTTTAATCTGTTAATATCTGTTGAGGACCCATTTATTTGAGGAGTATTACGGGGAGATAAAGTAGAAATGGATAGCAGTCATTGCTCTCAAAGTTATGGAGTATAATGGGAAGATGCAAAATTATCATCTCTTTGGGAAAGATAGCGTGTATGCCAGTGCCGGAACAGGTGCAAAGTACAGTGACCAGGATTCAAACCAAAGGGGTAAAGGCATAGTGGAATGAAAGAAGAAACTTAGGTGATATGGGAAAGTTTTCATGTCTTTATACAGCAAATTTTATATTTTTTAAAAATTAAAAAAATATGTTTGGGATGTATTCACTACTTGAACTATTTAAAAAAAAACTTGTTATAATTGATTTACAATGTTCTGTCCATTTCTGCTGTACAGCAAAGTGACCCGGTTTTATGTATTTATGTATATGAACATATTTTCTCATATTCTATCATGTTCTATCACAAGTGATTGAATTTAGTTCCCTATGCCATACAGCAGGACCTCCTTGCTTATCCATTCTATTTTTTTTTTTTTTTTTGGTCTTTTCTAGGGCCACTCCCACAGCATATGGAGGTTCCCAGGCTAGGGGTCTAATTCGAGCTGTAGCCGCCGGCTTACACCACAGCCACAGCAACGCCAGATCTTTAACCCACTGAGTGAAGCCAGGGATTGAACCCACAACTTCATGGTTCCTAGTCGGATTCGTTAACCACTGCGCCACGATGGGAACTCCATCACAGTTTGTTTTTAAATTCAAAATGCTATATATAATAAAACCTTGGTCAGGATTTTTTTTTTAATGTTGTGAAAATAATTGTTGTAAAAATCACCAGTATTCCTAATTTTTTAATTCAATGAATTTTATTACATTTATAATTGTACAATGATTAGTATTTGTAATTTTTATGAACCAGATTCTCTCCCACACCCTCTCCCACCCCCACACCTGTTCTGTTGCTCAGTCTTTCTATTTGTGGGAAAAGAATCAGATTGTTAAGAAAGGGGCCTTGTAAGGATGGTCAGTGATGGAGATGACCAGGCCAGGAAGGATTCTGACAGAGGACACTTTCTATGGAGTTTGACCATAAAATAGCAAGTGTGATTTTTGGAATTTTGTGAAGAGTTGAAAAATTTAAGATAACAGCTTTATTGAGGTATAATTTACATACCATACAATTCACCTCTTTAAAGTGTACAAGCCAATGGTTTTTAGTATATTCCAGAGTTATGCACCTCCCTTGCAACCAGTTTGAGAATTTTTTCATCACTTACCACCTTCCCTACCTCCCTCCTCAGCCGGAGGCTCTAACTAGTGTACATTCCATCTCCAAACATTTGCCTATTCTGTGAGTTCCCGTCGTAGCATAGCAGAATCTGACTAGGAACCATGAGGTTGTAGGTTCGATCCCTGGCCTCACTTAGTGGGTTAAGGATCCAGTGTTGCCGTGAGCTGTGGTGTAGGTCGCAGACGAGGCTCGGATCCTGCATTGCTGTGGCTCTGGCGTAGGCAGGTGGCTACAGCTCTGATCTGACCCCTAGCCTGGGAACCTCCATATGCTGCAGGTGTGGCCCTAAAAAGCAAAACATAAATAAATAAAATAAAACTATACATTTGCCTATTCTGGATATTTTATATAAATGAAAGATAACATTGTAATACATGTGCATTCCTGATGAATCAGTCCCTCTGATGCATAAATCCTAGGAGTAGAGAGAGTCCTTTCATGTGTAGCTCAAGTTTAGAAAGATTTTCTTTAACAGGCAATTGATCTAAATCCTTATTCTATCTAATCCTGGAGAGAAATGGGAAAAGAAATCCCCCCCCCCCCATAAAAATTCTAAGACTCCTTTTTGGTGATGCTTTTTTATATTCAGTTCATCATTTGGTAACTCTATGACTTAATAATTTATGTCTCGGAGTTCCTGTCGTGGCTCAGTGGTTAACGAATCCTACTGGGAACCATGAGGTTGCGGGTTTGACCCCTGCCCCTGCGCAGTGGGTTAAGGATCCGGTGTTGCCGTGAGCTGTGGTGTAGGTTGCAGACACGGCTCAGATCCCGTGTTGCTGTGGCTCTGGCGTAGGCTGGTGGCTGCATCTCCAATTAGACCCCTAGCCTGGGAACCCTCCATATGCCACGGGGGTGGCCCTAGAAAAGGCAAAAAGACAAAATAATAATAATAATAATTTATGTCTCAAGTTCTGCATACTGGACTTAAATAAAGGACAGTACCTTGAAAAAAGTTGAAAATACTTGGTAAATTCTCAGAGTTCCCATTGCGGCTCAGTGGTTAACAAACCTGACTAGTATCCATGAGGGTGCAGGTTCAGTCCCTGGCCTCACTCAGTGGGTTAAGGATCCGGTGTTGCCGTGAGCCGTGGTGTATGTTGCAGATGAGGCTCGGATCTGGCATTGCTGTGGCTGTGGTGTAGGCTGGCAGCTGCAGCTCCAGATGCTTCGACCCCTAGCCTGAGAACCTCCATATGCCACAGATGCGGTCCTAAAAAAGACAAAACCAACCCCCCGCCCCATGTTTTTGGTGATTCCATTCATGTGTCTTGGGTGTCGGTGAACTCCTAACAATGTGTTTGCAGAAGCTCCAGCCACTAGTCTCAGTCAGCAATATATAGATGACCATATTTTGTTCGTTTATGGATGAAACCATTCCTTTCTAAGTCATGTCTGCTTGGGGGCGGGAGTAGATGTGCTTATTACTTCACTGTTGTCTGAATCTATTTGTTCCATCTGTAGTAGTTTCCTTACCTTTCTGATTTGGTATTTACCACTTGATAGGAGAGTAGAGCCCATAACTACACTTGTTAAATGGTGGATAAAAATGGTAGAAGGTTCTGGGTGAGAAACCAAAGAACTTCCTGTGTGTGGAGCTTTAGTGATAGGCCCTTGTTGTTTTTTATTGCTTAAAGGACGCCTGCTTCTTTCCTGGTTTTGGACCCTGTTTCGGGTAGGTGATGTTTCTTGATAGCTGAAGGTGGTGTCATGAGGTGGTATAATTACCTGATGATGTTTAAATTCCCCTGAATGATGGCTCTCTTAAAAATTCTGTCTTATTAAGTTACACTTAATATGTAACTCAAGTAGATGGAGAATAATTAAGTGGATGGAAAATAATTCTTTTCTGGATATCTTGGTAGTGCACTTCTTTCAAGAGCCCACCCCCAGGCTTGGGCACAGAATATTTATATGCACTGGTATATTGTTTGCTGCAATTCAGAACCTAATGTAATATCATGAACAGAAGTTAGAGGCTTTAAAGAACTGTGAGATTCCATGTGAAATAGCCATATGTGCCTATTATCTAGATATTTATATTTAAACTTGATGGTTTCGGATCTTGTTTTCTTTGAGCTAAAATTATCTTTGTAGAAAGGCTTTTCTGTGTGTGTGTTGACGATAACATATAGACTGTGTGTTGTACTTCATATTCCTGGCAATACTGAACCCATAGTATACTTCAATAAATACTAGTTTTAGTCATATATTTCTTTATGCTTGTTTCACTTTTTCCTTTTGTAGAAATCAAGGAGTCGTAATGTTTTTAGAGCTGTTCTGTCTTTGGCAATGATCTAATGCAGCTCCTGTATTGTGTAGACAAGGATGAGATTCTGACTTGTTTGACCTATGGATAAAATTGAGTTCTTTTTGATTTTCAATCATGTTTTTCCTGCTCTAGCATATGCTTACCCAAGTACAAAATGTAAAAGATAAGAGTTTTAGATTATTGTAGCCTCTGGAGTTCCCGTCGTGGCTCAGCAGAAACGAACCCAACTAGGAACTATGAGGTTCCGGGTTTGATCCCTGGCCTCGCTCAGTGGGTTAAGGATCTGGCATTACTGTGAGCTGTGGTGTAGGTCTCAGACATGGCTCGGACCATGCGTTGCTGTGGCTCTGGTGTAGGCCAGCAGCTACAGCTCTGATTAGACTCCTAGCCTGGGAACCTCCATATGCTGCAGGTTTGGCCCTAGAAAAGACAAAAAGACAAAAAAAAAAGATTATTGAGGTCTGCAGAAATTTCGTCATACTTTAGCAGTATAAAAAGTGTCTGTACCCCCCATATGTGTATGTTTGTGGTAAATTATGTAATATTATGTATATAATAAGACATTAACAGAAATGAAATAAAGATGAAAAATATTTTAGAACAACTTAAAATGTATTATTTCTATGTTTTTGATTCCACCTAAAATATTAGTAATTTAAAAAATAAGTATGATTGAATGGCATCACTTAAATTTTTTAAAAAAATAATTAGAAACTCACGAGAAGTTGGAAAAATAGCACAGGGCATCCTGTGTAACCTTCATTCGGTGTCCCCCAGTTGTAATGTCATATAACATATTTATAACAACATTAAACCAGGACACTGACACTGGTATAATACTGTGACATAGTTATATTCAAATTTCATGGTTTTTACTGCACTCATTCATGTGTATGTGTGTATAGTTATATGCAATTTGATAGCATTTCATGTCTAGATTTATTTAACCATTGCCACATCAATCGAGGTACAGTACTGTTCTGTCACTGCCAAGAGGCTCCCAAACACAGCTTGAGGGTCTCTCCTTCCCCACCCTCTCCAACCCTATTTACTGGTATCTTGTTCTCAATCTCTGTAACTGTGTCATTTTGAGATTTTTTTTTTTTTTTTGGCTTTTTAGGGCCACACCTGCAGCATATGGAGGTTCCCAGGCTAGGGGTTGAATCCGAGCTACAGCTGCCGGCCTACACCATAGCCACAGCAACGCAGGATCTAAGCGGCGTCTTCAACCTACACCACAGCTCACGGCAATGCCGGATCCTTAACCCACTGAGCAAGGCCAGGGATCGAACCCGCAACCTCATGGTTACTAATCAGATTCGTTTCCGCTGTGCCACGACAGGAACTCGGAGAATGTTATGTAAATGGAATCATACTTTATGTCACCTTTTGAGATCACCTTTTCACCCAGTCCAGTGCCCTGAGAACCATCCAGGTTGTTGTATGGATCAGTAGTTTCTTTCTTTTTATTGCTGAGTGGTGTCTGGTCTATCGATATATCACAGTAGAGTTTATTCACCTAGTGGAGAGCATAGGTGTTATTTCCAGTTTTGAGCTGTTAAGTATAAAGCTGCTGTGCACATAAAACTATATGTGTATGGGTTTTTGTGTGAACATAAGTTTTCATTTCTCTGGTATAAAAGCCCAAGAGTGCAATTACTGGGTCGTATTGTAAATGCATGTTTAGTACAAGAAAGTGCCAGACTATATTCCAGAGTAGCTGTATATTCCCAACAGCAATGTATGAAAGATCCAGCTTCTCCAAATGCTTGTCAGAACGTGGTTGTTTTTCACTAATTTTTTAAAATCTTAGTCATTCTGATAGTTGCATAGTGATAATGCATTATAATTCCCTAGTGGACCAATGAATTGTTTCCCTAACGAGCAGTGGATTGTTTATTTTTCATTGCCGAGTTTTGAGAGTTCTTTGTACATTTTAGATATATCTTTTGTTAGATATGTGGTTGGCACAAATTCTTCCCATCCACAGCTTGTCTCTTCATCCTCTTAGAAGCGTTTTTTTTTTGTTTGTTTGTTTGTTTTTGTTTTTTGTCTTTGTCTTTTTGCCTTTTCTTGAGCCGCTCCCGAGGCATATGGAGGTTCCCAGGCTAGGGGTCGAATCAGAGCTGTGGCCACTGGCCTACACCAGAGCCACAGCAACACAGGATCCGAGGCACGTCTGCAACCTACACCACAGCTCACGGCAACGCCGGATCGTTAACCCACTGAGCAAGGCCAGGGATCGAACCCGCAACCTCATGGTCCCTAGTCAGATTCGTTAACCACTGCACCATGACGGGAACTCCCTCTTAGAAGGGTCTTTTACAGAGCAAGACAGTTTAAAATTTTCATGTAGTGCATTTAATCATTGTTTTTTCTTTTCTTTTTTAAAATTTTTTATTCTATTTTTTTGGTCTTTTTAGGGCTGCACCCACGGCACATGGAGATTTCCAGGCTAGGGGTTCAATCAGAGCTGTAGCCACCAGCCTGCGCCAGAGCCACAGCAACTTGGGATCTAAGCCGCATCTGTGACCTGCACCACAGCTCATGGCAATGCCAGATCCTTAACCCACTGAGCGAGGCCAGGGGTGGAACCCGCAACCTCATGGTTCCTAGTCGGATTCGTTTCCGCTGCGCCTCGACGGGAACTCCAGTCATTGTTTTTTCTTTTATGACTGTGCTTTCGATGTCATCTCTATGGACTCTTCACCCAGTCCTAGGTCTGAAAGACTTTTTCCCTAAGTTTTCTTTTAAAAGTTTAATAGTTTATATTTTACCAGATAATCACGTTTCTTGTGGCTTGCTTGTATTTTGCTTTATGAATATTATGTTTAACCTGCATTTCTTTGCAAAAATCTTAAAAATCCATTCATGAATGAGATCATAATTCTAATGAGATCTGCAGATCTGATTTCTTGGGCACATGGGAGCTGCCACAACGTGTTGTGATCTGCCGAAAGTGGATGGGTGAGGACATCCGCAAACAACCCCTCCAGGGTCCGAAACTCTTGCTTTTCCCTTAGGGAGAATTTTACCTACTGCACTACTGGGTGTGTCGTCAGTGTCACAAACAGAAACCTTTTTAATATTTTAAGCTAGAAGAGATTTCACATGTATTAGGTGCTTACAGAATTGTGAGAAGGGGCCCAGAGCAGGTTTTAGGGTGGCAGTCCAGGAGTAACCCCCCAGGACAGCCCACAGGGCACCCCAGGAGCTATGCTGGAATCCAGGCTTATGTCACTCACTGCTGCATTTGCCTCCAGACACTCTCCAAACTGCAGAACAAACCCCCAAGCTGCAATCCAGGATTAGGAAGTCTATCAAGACACCTCTGCTGCTGCTTATCCCACCCTGTTTCTCATCACCCGGAAGCTGGGGGTTCGGGGTGGGGGTTGGACACTGGAATGATGCTGTAGAGGGATTTCATGTTTCCACAACTGTGCTTGACCCCCAAATAACTAAAAAGGCTCCTTTTTAATTGCCCGTAGGTAGATGGGAGGTCAGGTGAGCAGATCTGTGATATCCAGCATAGTTCACATAAAAGCCACAAGATGGAAACATCCCAACACAGAACTAAGAGAGGGTGCTGGTGTCAGTCTCACACATCCAGTATTAGTAAAGCTCAGTTTCAAATTTATGATAACACACATGTATAATCTACTGGTATTTTCATATCTTGTTGGCTTGAGACCCCTTCTTTGAGGGGTGCATTTATTCCACTTTGAACTTAATACATTTTGTATGACTTAAATGGTAGGAACACAGTAGGTCTGATATGCTTTTCTTCCCCCAAATATTTAAGTTTATCTTAATATCTCCGAATTTCTGAAACTTTATCTTTCCCTTTTTTTGGCTCCACCTGTGGCATGTGGTAGTTCCTGGGCCAGGAATCGAACGTGTGCCACAGTTGCAACCTGCCCCACAGCGGCAGCAATACTGGATCCTTAACCCGCTGGGCCATAAGGAAACTTTGTGTCTCTCCTTTTTTATAAATATATACAAGTATAAAGTGTTACTGTCTTGGGGAACGATGAATTCAGTCAGTAGTATTCTTCTCTTGCTGTCAGGACACGAGCTCTCTCTGAAGAAAACTGAAAAGAGGTGGATTTCTTCCTAGAACCGTCCTTTGATACCAGAGACACTACAGCCGACAACCATCGCTGCTTTGGTATCTATTTGTGAAAAATACCTATTTGGCATCTAGTGTGTTTATTGCATACTTTGAATTTTATTCCTGCACAAACCCAAAAATCAGACATGTGGATATCTTTGCAAAGACTGGTTTTATATGGTCTGTGATGGCCATCAATTTCAAATGTAATAAAATAAGTTGGACGAAAAATTTTGAGTATGCCTTCATGTGCATTTTTCTAGTGAGAGGTCCAGAGGTTCATCAGATTCCCCAAACAGAGGCCACGGCCCAGGAAAGATTAAAAACGGCTGCGCTAGGCCATTCCCATCGTGGCTCAGTGGTTAATGGATCTGACTAGGAACCACGAGGGTGAGGGTTCGATTCCTGGCCTTGCTCAGTGGGTTAAGGCTCCAGCGTTGCCATTAGCTGTGGTGTAGGTCACAGATGTGGCTCGGATCTGATGTTGCTGTGGTGTAGGCAGGCAGTTACAGCTCCAATTAGACCCCTAACCTGGGAACCTCCATATGCTGTGGGTGTGGCCCTAAAAAGACAAAAACAAATAAACAAAAAAAACAAACCAACAGAAATGGCTGCTCTGACGTGTAAGTTCAGTCAAGACATTTGCCAGCCCTTAACACCAAGGCTTCTGCTGCCAGTCACAGATCTCCCCCCCCCCCCCACCGCCCCCGCGCTCCATCTTGTTGTATCTGTAGCCTTATCCCGGGACAGGAAAAAAAAAAAAGAAAGAAAATTGTTGTTACCCAAGTGTTTGAGGAAGGGCCCGTGAGCATCACGAGTTCATTATTAGATGAGAAGGGACACCTGGAAGTCAATTATATCATCCCAATAACTGCTTTTTTATTCGTTTGTTTTGGCCTTGCCTGTGGCCTGTGGCTGTTCCTGGACCACAGATCGAACCTGCGCCACAGCATCAACCTGAGCCGCTGCAGTGACAGTGCCAGTTCCTTAACTCAATACACCACAAGAGAATTCCAATCTTTGTGTGTGTTTTTTTTTTTTTTAATAAAGAGGATGTGTTCCCATATGGTCTCTTGAAAAATAATATATGTGTCAAGACCTAGTAATCTTGATTATTGATAATCTCTAATCTAATACATTACACCTTGGGGTCTTTCTCTGAATGCCTGAAATAGTTATAAAAATTATCTGTTCAAATCTGGAACCTAAAATTGTACAATTTTAGAAGAAATCTACAATTTTAAACTTTGTAATTTATTTAAAATAGGTAAGAGGTGATTCCGAGATACATAAATGTTGGATTTTCACATCTGATATGCCACTTTTTCACATAGTTTTAGCCTTATTTCTTAACTTACAGCCTCTTCTCATACACCAAAGCCTAAATGGAATGCAGCATGGTTTCTAGAGGTTTAAAAACCTTTTCGCTACCCAAAATCATGCACAGAGTTCTCTAATATAAAGTGGTGAAAGGGGAGATCGTTTGGGTCAATGTAGGAGGCAAGAAAAGCCTTACTCTTTGTACATTTCTCTTCACTCCCAAAGACATACACACACACAGAGTAGTGATGGCTTTAGAGACTGGCCAGTGGAGGCTTTGCTATGTGAATCCTGGTTTTACTGGTTTAGTTCCACAAACACTTATGAAACTATCTCCTATAAGTCCAGCATTTTGGGTTAGGCTATTTATTTATTTTTCTGCTTTTTAGGGCTGCACTCGTGGCATATGGAGGGTCCCAGGCCAGGGGTCCAATTGGAGCTACAGCTGCCACTCTATGCCACGGCCGCAGCCACATCAGATCAAAGCCGCCTCTGCGACCTACACCGCAGCTCCCATCAATGCCGGATCCTCAACCCACTGAGCGAGGCCAGGGATCGAACCTGAAACCTCATGGTACCTAGTCGGATTAGTTTTTGCTGTGCCATGACAGGAACTCCCAGGGTTAGGTTATTTAAAGTCTCTAAAAGTGCCATGGGTGGCCTCAAGATTCCTTGTGTCTAAAAGGAATAAAAGAGTTGCTGTAAGGAATCAGTAAAAAGACATAAATGAAACACATGACATCGTGCTTGTGGCAGTCAGAGTAAACACCCCCCCTGCCCCCCCAACATGTCCATGTCTTACTCCCTGGAACCCATGAATGTTGTGTTACAGGGTAAACGGGAAGTTAGGTTTCAGGGGAACTAAGATTGCTAGTCAGCTGACTTCATGATGGGAAAACAGCTTAGCTTATCAGGTGGACCTAATGCAATCACAAAGGTCTTTAAAAGAAGCAGCAAGAGGCAGACAGGTCAGAACCAGAGAGATGATGACGTGAGAAGGACTTGACCAGCCGCTGCTGCCTTGGAGCGTAGAAGGGGAACTGTGAGCCCTGGGCCGTGAGCAGCCTTTCTAAACCCACAAAGCAGGAACATGGGGTCTCCTTAGAGCTTCCAGAAAGGAATGCAAAAAAAAAAAGAGCAAGGAATGCAGCTCTGCTGACACTTTGATTTTAGCCCTGGGAGACATGTTTTGGGCTTCTGACTTCTAGAACTATAAGGTAATAAATTCATGGCTACTAAGGTTGTGGTAATTTGTCACTGCAACAATAATAGGAAACTGTTACCATGCTTACTTAATACATTTTTTAAGAGTTAAGTAAACATTCTTTCTCTCTTAACTCGCTGAATTTTACCTGTTTCCTCCAACGCCTTTTTTTCTGTACCTAGTTTTTCCTTTTCAGAAAGGGAGGAGCCAGAGGATCCTCAGATGTCTTCAGATTTATCAGGCAATTTCACTTTAGTTCTTTTTGGCCTTTTTTTTTTTTCCTTTTTTCGTGTTTTTAGGGCCACATCCACAGCACATGGAGGTTCCCAGGCTAGGGTTCCAATTGCAGCTGTGGCTGCCGACCTACACCACAGCCATAGCAACGCCAGATGGGAGCCGGGTCTGCAACCTACACCATAGCTCACGGCAACGCCTGATCTTCAACCCACTGAGCGAGGCCAGGAATCGAACCTGCGTCTTCATAGATGCTAGTCAGATTCATTTCCACTAAGCCACCATGGGAACTCCCAGTTTATTTCTTTAGAGGTTTATAATACATGCAAAATAAAAGAACTTGAGTGCTTACCTTTTCTATTTTTTTTTTTTGATTTTTGTTTTTTTGTCTTTTGTCCGTTTAAGGGCCGCACTCTCGGCATATGGAGGTTCCCAGGCTAGGGGTCTAATTGGAGCTACAGCTGCTGGGCTATGCCAGAGCCACAGCAATGCCAGATCTGAGCTGCATCTGCGACCTACACCACAGCTCAGGGCAATGCCTTAACCCACTGATTGAGGCCAGGGATCAAACCTGCAGCCTGATGGTTCCTAGTCAGATTCGTTTCCGCTGAGCCACGACGGAAACTCCCATTACCTTTTCTGTGTTGGTTTCGATGAAGTTAAGAAAAGAATGAAGCATGGTCTGATTATAGGTAATAAGTATGAAACAGTTAACAGCTAACTATCAAGCATCAGATGATTAAGTGGCAAAGTGAGTGGTAGAGGTAGTAGTGGGTATTTTAGACTGGAATTGCCTCTGAATAAGGCTTTGTAAAAGAGAACTTTGATGCTCTTAAAGAATGGGGGAAATTGGTTTCAGTAAAATAATCTTACGTTATTAGAAACAAAGCTTACAGTTTATTAGTTTAATTATTTTTTTGTGAACACATGGGAGAAAATATTTTGTTTGTTTTTTTTTTTGGTCTTTTCTAGGGCTGCTCCTGCGGCATATGGAAATTCCCAGGCTAGGGGTCTAATTGGAGTTGGAGCCACTGGCCTGTGCCAGAGCCACAGCAACGAGGGATCTGAGCCACGTCTGCAACCTACACCACAGCTCACGGCAATGCCAGATCCTTAACCCACTGAGCGAGGCCAGGGATCGAACCCTCAACCTCATGGTTCCTAGTTGGATTTGTTAACCACTGAGCCATGACGGGAATTCCTATTTTTTTTCCTTATTGAACTTTTTTTTATGGTTGAAGAGAGATTGTAGATTTTAAAAACTTGTAAATCACAGTAAATTGATGACACATTTGTCTTGATAATGTGACGTAGAGCATATGAGACATCTTCCCTGTGTTGCCTTGAGTGATACCTATTGCTACTTCATTGTATTATATTTTAATGTTTAAATTTCAAAAAGTGATTGGAAACCCAACATGATCTAATCTGAGCTTACTGTGTTAATGAGACCTAAAAACATTGACCATGATTGCATTTTTAAAGGAAGGATATGGGCTCGCTCAAGACAATTATGTTAGAGTAACCCTACTTCTTCTTAGATAAGATTGTTAGGCTGTGGGTTGACAGAATGCAGAATGTACAGCATAACTGGATTTCAGCCAGATGCTTTATAACATTTCTCTGTGTTGACAAGGGAGAGCTGTGGGCTGGATGACCATGAAGTTAGATGATTGGTTGAGTAGCAGCTCTGATAATGAATAATGAACTGACAAACTGGAGAAACATTTCCAGTGATAGGCTGAAAGTCATTGTCCATCTTTTTGTCCTGATGTGAATGAAAACACTGACACCACGCTTGTCAAGTTTTTCGATGGGATGAAATTTGGGGGTTAATTTTTGAAAACATTTCTGACTGACATGGTAGGCCAAGGCTAATGTGATAACTCAATGGAGCTTGATGTGAAGCCCTGTAAAGGGGTTGAGGAAAGGGGTTCAGAAAACAGCTGCATAGTCTTAGGGATGAGGGAGATGTGGTTGAATACAAACAAGTTAGGTATTTTAATTATTGTAATGAACTCCGTATGGATAGAAAATGTAATGTGCCTTCAGGAAAGGCTTCATAGAATCATCAGCTGGATGACTGGGGGGGAGGAGGTTCGGAAGAGGCAAAGTGTTAGCCTTATTAACATATTCTGTACCATCCAGACTATACCTAGGGTATTGTGTTGCATTCCGGTGTGACATTTGGAAATGAGTCAGAAAACAGAAATAACAAGTGTTGGTGAGGATGTGGAGAAATTGGGATATTTGTATGTTGTTGGTAGGAGTTTAGAAGGGTACAGCTACTATGGAAAACAGTGACCTCAAGCAGTTAAACCTAAAATCACGATAGGACCCAGATATTGCATTCCTGTGTATGTACCCAAAAGAACTGAAAACAGACACTTGTACATGAATGTTCATAGCAGTACTTACATAGCAATTTACGTTATCAAAAATGAAGAAACAGCCCAATTGTAATCAACTGATGAATGGATAACCAAAAATATGCATATAATGAAATTTCATTCAGTCATAGAAATGAAGTACTGGAGCTCTCTGGTGGCCTAGCAGTTAATAATCTGTCATCGTCAGATTATTAGTTTGGGTTTGATTCCTGGCCTGGCACCTTTTGCATGGTGCAGGTGTGAACTTTTGCATGGCGAAAGTGTGGCCAAAAAAAATGAAGTACTGATAAGTGCTTCAAAGTGCATAAATCTCAAATATTATGCTTAGTGAATAAAGCTGGACACAGTATCACATATGTGAGTCTGTTGATATGAAACATCCAGGACAGGTAAATCCATGGAGACATAAATCGGTTTAGTGGTTGCCGGGTATATGGGGAGTGGAAACTGACTGCTTAATGGGTATGGTTTCCATTTGGGGTTATAAAAATATTTTGGAACTAGATAGAAGTAATTTTGGTTGCAAAACATTGTGAATGTACTATATGCCATTGAATTGTACACTTTATATTTTTATTTTTGTCTTTTCTGCCATTTCTTGGGCTGCTCCTGCGGCATATGGAGGTTCCCAGGCTAGGGGTCCAATCAGAGCTGTAGCCACCAGCCTATACCAGGGCCACAGCAACGTGGGATCTGAGCCGTGTCTGTAACCTACACCACAGCTCATGGCAACGCCGGATGCTTAACCCACTGAGCAAGGCCAGGGATCGAACCTGCCACCTCATGGTTCCTGGTCGGATTCGTTAACCACTGAGCCACGACGGGAACTCCTGAATTGTACACTTTAAAAGGTTCATTTTATTTGTATTTTACCTTAACTTTTAAAAGTGTCAGTACTTATAAATAAATTGAATAGTATTGTGAGTCCAGAAATAAACCCTATGATCAATTTTTTTTTTTTAAATAATTTGACAAAGGTGCCAAGACAATTCAATAGGGAAAGAAGAGCCTTTTCCGTAGTGCTGAGGCATCTGGAGATCCCCTTGCAAGATGAATTTGAAACTGTTCCTCAGACCACACATAAAAAATAACAAAAAGTGGATCATAGACCTAAATGAAACAGCTAAAATTATAACATTCCTAAAAGAAAATATAAATCTTAGTGATCTTGGGTTAGGCAAAGCCATCTTCAGTATGACACTAAAAGCAAACAACAAAAGATAAAATAGGTAAACTGGACTTACCCCAATTTTAAAAATGTTTGTGCCTCAAAGGATACCATCAAGAAAGTGAAAAGGGAGTTCCTGTCATGGCTCAGTAGTTAACGAATCCGACTAGGAACCATGAGGTGGCGTATTCGATCCCTAGCCTCGCTCAGTGGGTTAAGGATCCGGCGTTGCCGTGAGTTGTGTAGGTTGCAGACGTGGCTCGGATCCCGAATTGCTGTGGCTGTGGGGTAGGCCAGCAGCTACAGCTCCGATTAGACCCCTAGCCTGGGAACCTCCATATGCCACAAGTGTGGCCCTAGAAAAGACAGAAAGACCAAAAAAAAAAAAAAAGTGAAAAGACAACCCACAAAATAGAAGAAAATGTTTGCAAGTCTTGTATCTAGGATATGAAAAGAACTCCTAAAACTCAATAATAAAAGACCTAATTAAAGATTGGTGAATTTTATGGTATGTGATTATCTCAATAAAAACTGTTTAAAAATGAGCCAAGTGGGGAGTTCCCATCACGGTGCAGCAGAAATGAATCTGACTAGGAACCATGAGGTTGCAGGTTTGACCCCTGGTTTCATTTAGTGGGTTAAGGATTTGGCGATGCCATGAGCTGTGGTGTAGGTTGCAGATGCTGCTTAGATCCTGTACGCTGCTGTGGTGTAGGCTGACGCCTGGAGCTCTCATTGGACCCCTAGCCTGGGAACCTCCATATGCTGAGAGTGTGGCCCCCCCAAAAAAACAGCCGAGTGGAGTGTGTTTAGCAATTTCTAGTCTTATGGGAGTCAAAATTGAAATCCTGCTCTCTCACTGGTTTGCCTTTTGCCTTCCCCTACCCCAGCTCCCAACTTGTGTCAGCTGTACCTTTTATACTGACAAGGTTGTAAACACATCTGTTCTGCAACCTGAATGAAATCTTTGGTTTTTATGTTGGTCCTACATCTTTTAATTATAATGCGAATATTAACTGCGGAACGGAGTGGTGAGTTGATGGTCCCATTTCCTTCTCTGCATGCCAGTGTCGTGGTCCCATGCCAAGACAAGGATGATGATCCTAGTATCAAAAACAAGTGGATTCTCTTTTCCTGTAATCTGTCAATTACTCAATCATGTCATACGCATAGGTTTTCACACTTGAACCATTACTTCCTTGAATAGCTTTTTTTATTTTTCCTGGTGTGTCATTTTGGTTGTTTTTGGCAGCATTTTACAGACTCAGAGGTGACAGATCTGCTGGTTCTGACCTTTCTTCTACTGCCAGTGCCTGCTGTAGCTCCAAGCATCCTTTTTTCATGTACCAAAAGGCAGGAAGAAGGGGATAGGATGGGTGCTGCTTTTTTTTTTTTAATCTTCCCCCTTTTGAAACATTTTTAAAGCATTTTTAAAAACATAAAAATATTGTGAGAATAGTAAGGTGAACTTTCATCTAGATTTATCAGTTATAAATATTTTGCTGTATTTGCTTTTCCCTTTCTCTTTCTAAGTATGTATTTAGATCAAGCTATCTTAATTTTGGTGAATCTTTTGAGAGAAGGTTGCAGAGATCATGATTCTTTACCCTTAAATTCCTCACCACATAGCACCTAAGAAAAGGTTTAGTCATGGAACAGTGACAAAATTCAGGAAATTTAATTGTCACAGGTTGAGATCTCTGGGAAGCAGACAGGGAGCCAGAATTAGGATTGCATGAAAGTAAAAGAAGGAGGAGTTCCCGCTGTGGCTCAGCAATAACCAACCCAAATAGTACCCATGAGGACTTGGGTTCAATCCCTGGCCTTGCTCATTGGGTTAAAGGTCCAGCATTGCCATGAGCTGTGGTGTAGGTTGCAGACGTGACCCTGATCCCACGTTGCTGTGGCTGTGGTATAGGCTGGGAGCTGCAGCTCCAATTCCACCCCTAGCCTGGGAACCTCCACATGCCTTGGGTGCAACCCTAAAAAGAACCCCCCTCCCCAAAAAAGTAAAAGGAGGAGGCAGGATTGGGCAGGGGAGCTGTCAGACTGTAATGACACCCTGTCTGCCAACACAGGGATCAGGAGTTATGGTTGTCCATTAGGGGAGGGCCAGGTTGGGCAGCAGTTGCTGGGCCTGTACCTTGCCTTTCTCACTTCTGGGCTGGGAGCTTTCCAAAGATTAGTGAGACCCTCTTTTGAAGACTTGAAGACAAAAGCCAGCCCTGATGAAGCTAACTGCTTATCTACACTCCTCATACCTGGTAGTCTCTTGGATGTGAGTGGTCCATTTCCACGTCTGCACAATACAGTACTATTACCTAGTCATCAGTCCATCTTCAAATTTGGTAGTTGCCCAATAATTTCTTTATGGCAAATTTCTCCCTTCCTCCCATCAGATCTCTCTTTTGATCTTGGAAAAAGTCTTTCAAGAAGCTCCCTGGATGACTTTCCTGTCTCATCGGCCTAAACTGAGTTGCTTGTTCACCTCCGTTGCTCTGGCCAATTGCTGGCAAAGGAGAATGGGCTTTCCAGGGCTAGGTTAGATCAGTAGTGATATATTCCATGGGTCTGGGGGAGGGGCTGCCTTCCCTAATCCTCTGCTTCTCACCTGTACCTTTAAAAAAAAAAAAGAAAAAGAAAAAAAAGTTCTTTGTGGCTCAGCGGAAACGAAACTGACTAGTAACCATGAGGATGCAGGTTCCATCCCTAGCCTCACTCAGTGGGTTAAGGAGCCTGCGTTTCCTCGCGCAGTGGTGTAGGTGGAAGATGCGGCTCGGGTCCCATGATGCTGTGGTGGAGGCCAGTGGCTACAGCTCCTATTGGGAACTCCTAGCCTGGGAACCTTCATATGCTGCAGGTGTGGCCCTAAAAAGCAACACCAAAAAAAAAAAAAAATTTAGGTTCCTTCAGCAAGGAATAAGGGAGGAAAAGCTATGGGTAAACAGCATTCTGCTGGGGTTTTCTGTTGCATGTCTTTTTTTTTTTTTTTTTTTCCTGTCGAGAAAAGAAACACATGCATTCCTATCATTAAGCCAGTTTCGTAGTTATTGTGTCTTTTGAACAGACTCCATTCCTTTCTTCTTTTCATGGAGTTCACTAATTTTCTGTTTTAATAGGATGAATTATTGCCCAAGTCCTGCTGCACAGCTGCCATTCTTGGATTTCTTTTTCATTTCACTCTTGGATCATTTCCACTTTTTCTTGTGTTCGCACATCTATTTTATTGGTTTTCATTCTTGTTTGCTAAAGAACGCCCTCAAGTAATGTCCTTACTTGCCTGAAAATGTCTTTATTCTACCTTCTCACTTAATCATTTGGATCTAAAAGCCTAGGTCAGTTCACTCTGGAAAATGTCAAGACATTGCTTTATCTTCTATAGTTGAGAGTTTGATTCTAGTCAGATTCTTCTTTTTTTTTTTGTCTTTTCTAGGGCCACTCCCATGGCATATGGGGGTTCCCAGGCTAGGGGTCCAATCGGAGCTGGAGTCGCTGGCCTACATCACAGCCACAGCAACGCCAGATCTGAGCCCAGTCTGTGACTTACACCATAGCTCATGGCAACACCGGAGATCCTTAACCCACTGGGCAAGGCCAGGGATCAAACCCGCAACCTCATGGTTCCTAGTCGGATTTGTTAACCACTGAGTCACGACGGGAACTCCTGATTCTAGTCAGATTCTTAATTCTTGTTTTTTTCCTCAAATTATTTTGAATAATTTTTTGGTTATGAAATTTCACAGGATTTGTCTAGATGCCTTTTTCATAAACAGAGGATAGGTCAGTTCATTCATTCATCACTTGGCTCCCTGTTTTATTGCTGATCTTTTATTCTGAGTGTTTCTTACTTATTTTTTGGCTGCTGTTGCAGTGTGTGGAAGTTCCTGGGTCAGGGATTGAACCCGTGCCACAGTTGTGGCAACTTGGGATCCTTAAATCCCTGCGTGCCACATGAGAACTTCTTTTCCAAGTGATTTTAGTATCAGGGTGGATGATTCATTCACAACCTTTTGACAAGGCCTTTTATTTATTTATTTATTTTATTTATTTTTTCTTTTCTAGGGCCACATCTGCAGCATGTAGAGATTCCCAGGCTAGGGGTCCAATTGGAGCTGTAGCCGCTGGCCTATGCCAGAGCCAGAACAATGCAGGATCCTTAACCCACTGAGTGAGACCAGAGATCGAACCCGCAACCTCATGGTTCCTAGTCAGATTTGTTAACCACTGAGCCATGACGGGAACTTTGACAAGACCTTTGACAGACACTGTACCTAGAGTTGTTCTTCTCTTTCTTAAGTCCAATTTGTTCAGCTATTTCGTGCTCATGTGCTTCATGGGCTCCTCCCCAACCCAAAGGGGCAGTTTGTAAATGCTGCTCAATCTAAAGTCAATTGTGTTAGTTTCATTCTCTTTGCGACTGGATGACATGGAAAGGAGGTCTTCTGGGAGTCTGGGATCCTTTCAGTTTATGAAGGCACATCCCTTCTGTGGACATGGTCATGTGAGCTCATGGTATGTGGAGCTGCTGCAGCCACTTTGGGTCATTGAGAAGAAAGTAATACGATGAATGGCCCCCAACTCAAAATTTAACTTGTCTAAAGTTGAACTCCTGGTCTCCAGTCCTCCCTCACCCCAATTTTTCACTCCATCTTTCCAGCCACTCAGGCCCCCAAATCTTGCCATTATCACTAACTTTATTCTATGCATGTAGAAAGTGCATATCCCACATTCTATTCATTAGAAGATCCTCTAAGCTCCCCTTTCAAGTTATATTTGCACCCTTACTACTTTTTCCTCTTGATACCACTACCATCCTGGTCCAAGTCCCTGCCATTTCTTGCCTGGGTTACTGCAACAGAGCAGTGGCCACCCAGGGGGTTTTCTTAGGGCTCAACTGGACAGGTGATTGTCATTGGTCATAATTGACATCAGATTTACTTAAGAGACTATGGGACAGGAAATACAGCTTACCAGCAAGGAAGCATCAGATTTTCTCTTTGGTAGGAGTCCTTGTAGCAGTCCACAAAGACAACAGCCAGAACTGTCCTCCGTGCCTTTCCCCTCTTCCAAGTGAAGCTTAGGTAAGAGTCATGAGGCTTACATGATGGGTATGTAACTAACTTTGCTTAAGGAGCCCCATGTTCCCAAAGAGCCGTTATCTTGTATAACAACCCATGAACTTCCAGGATCCCTACGAGGTGCATATCCAATTATAGGAGTCGCCACACTAAGAGAAGCCCAGAGTTACAGCCACTCACCAGGTATTTATTGTTCCTCTCAGTCCCAAGCACTATACCAATGGTCATTTTGATCCTTAGCCATGTTGCCTAGTAACACAGTTGACATTCTGCCTGTATGGTTTCCCGGGGAACAGAGCTAGAAGATGAACAAAATCCAAGGGCAATTTCTCATGCTGAAAGACAAGGGGTTTGCCAGCACTTCAGTCACAAATAGCCTCCTGCTGAGAATTCCCCTGCATCCATGCTGCTTCCCTGTACTTTGTTCTCAGCACAGTAGCCAGAGCGATCCTTTCGAACGGGTGGCAGTCATGGTACTTTCTGCAAACCCTGCGGCAGGCCCCCCAGAGCACAGTTGCCCACTGGCCCTACCTGGGTTCGTACATCATTACCTCTCTGATCCTTTTTTTCTTATTACTCTTTCCCTCGCTCATCTGTTCGAATCCTCCTTGTTCTCGCTCTGATGTACCAGGCATGTTTCTGCCTTAGGGCCTTTGCGATTGCTCGTCCCATGGCTGGAACATCCTTACTCCTGATAGCTACCTGGCTGAGTCTTTGACTCTGTTCAAATGTCATCTTTTTAATGAGATGGAGTCTGATGTTTTAAAGTTACAATCCCTACCACCCCTGGCATTTGCCATTCCATGATTCTTTTCTCCTTTTTCCTTTGTACCCCCATAGCTTCCCTCTCCTTTTCATGCCCCATAATTTTCTTATTATTTCTACTTATTGTCTTCCTTTGTTAGCATGCAAGCCGTAAAGAGGCAGGATTTTTCTTTTCTTTTGTTCATTGATGTGTCTTAACTGCTTAAGACAGTACCTGACATACAGTTGATGCTTTTGATGCTTATTAGGGCTTTTTTTTTTTTTTTTTTTGATGAGATATCTATGTATTTTCCAAACTGAGATGCTCTTGATAGTAAAAAGTGGTAAAATTAATTCATTTCAAAAAATTGAACTGTATTTGATACTATGAAGTAGTTCACGCTATTGAAGTATAGCTGATACAGTGTTGCATTAGTTTCAGATGTACAGCAAAGTGATTCAGTTATATATACATTTGTATCTATTTTTTCCCCATTATTTTCCCTTAAAGGTTATTACAAAATGTTGAATATTGTTTCCTGTGCTCTACAATCCTTAGTAGGTGAGCACAGACAAATACAGAGGGATTATTGTATACTGGGTATTTAACACACTAATTCATTTAATCTCCATGAACCCTTCTTGAAATAGTTCCCTTTATTATCCCTTTTAAAAATAAGCGTGGGGACAGAGATTAGGAGACTTGCTTCATGTTTCATAGCTCAGAAGCAAATCCTTGCAAGCTGCTTCTGGAGCCTGTATTCTTAACCATATGTAGTTAAAGCATCTTTATTTATATATATATGTGTGTGTGTGTGTGTGTGTATTTACCTCTTTTGGAAAATAAATAAACACACACATATACATACATATACACATACTTTTGGAGTATTTCTTTTTGGTAAATTCCCTTTTATTGAATTAGAGGTTATGGACATTTTAATGTCTTGACACTGGTAGCCCAGTTGTCTTCTAGAATCCCATCAACCATATGTGAATGTATCTAATTTCTTTATTTCTTTCTTTATTTAGTCTTACTGTCTTTTCAGGGCCGCACCCACAGCATATGGAGGTTCCCAGGCTAGGGGTCGAATTGGAGCTGTAGCCTCCGGCCCACGCCAGAGCCACAGCAAGGCCAGATCTGAGCCGCATTTGTGACCTACACCACAGCTCATGGCAACACTGGATCCTCAATCCACTGAGCAAGGCCAGAGATTGAACCCGCAACCTCATGGTTCCTAGTTGGATTCGTTTCCACTGTGCCATGATGGGAACTTGACGAATGTATCCTTTTTAGAATAGTGACTTTGGGAGTTCCTGTTGTGGCTCAGCAGGTTAAGAACCTGATTTGCATCCATGAGGATGCAGGTTCAATCCCCGGCCTTGCTCAGTGGGTTAAGGATCCAGCGTTGCAGTTCACAGATGAGGCTCAGATCCCTTGTTCCTGTGGCTGTGGTGTAGGCCAGCAGCTGTAGCTCTGATTCCATCCCTAGGCTGGGAACCTTCATATGCCACAGGTGTGGCCCTAGAAAGACCAAAAAGAAAAAAAGTGATTATTGGGGTCATTTAATTGACTTCCTCTTGTCCGCTTTGATCTAATAATGAACTCATGGGATGTTTCCTAGTACTTCCTGAAATACTTAGGTGAGACAAAATTATTTTCCTTTTATGTCCTTGGAAAGGGATGGAGATCACAGGATGGAAGTCAGGAAGGATTTCATGATTAATCGTAGTAGAAGCGTCAGTGTTAAATAATGGGTGAATGTCTTGATTTAACTGAAACCTAAAAACTTGCCATTCTCAGTCTTATCTGAGTGATGGTCCCCTTCGAGAATCTAATGAAACCAATGGACCTCTCACTTGGAAAATGCTTATAAACACATCCTTTAAAAATTTTATACAATTTATTGTATTGTAAATTGATTTCCATCGCAGACCATATAAAACCAGACTCTGCAAAGATTTCTCTAAGTCGCATTTTTGTTTTTCTGTAAAATTATTTTCTATATCCAAGAAAAAAATCCAATATTTGATAAAACATTAAGCTTTAATTGTTTTTAAAAGTTGATTTTAACTGGAATACAGGTTTATAATAAGTCAAAATTGTAGCATTGTCTTTGATATAGCAATGTATATGTCATTTTAAAAATTTCTGAACAATTATCATTTTAGTGCCAACCAAAGCTGAAAATCTGATTTTGAAGATATGTAGAAATAATGGGAATTAGAGCCAGATCACATAAGAGGAGGTTTTTGTTTTTTCCAGTTAAAAAAAAACTTTTGGGAGTTCCCATTGTGGCAGAACGGAAACAAATCTGACTAGTATCCATGCGGATGTGGGTTCAATCCCTGGCCTTGCTCAGTGGGTCAGGGATCCAACACTGCTCTAAGCTGTGGTGTAGGTTGCAGATGTGGCTTGGATCCCACATTGCTGTGGCTGTGGTATAGGTTGGCAGCTGTAGCTCTCATTTGACCCCTAGCTTGGGAACTTCCCTATGCCACAGGTGTGGCTCTAAAAAGCAAAACAAACAGAAACCTTTATAGACTGCATTTTGTATAAAGAAAAGTGGCTTTAGGGAGTGGTTTTAGGTGCTCAGCCAAACTGAGAGGAAAGTACAGAGACTTCCCATATATTCCTCCCATTCATGTATCGCCTCTTTTTTTTTTGTCTTTTTGCCTTTTCTAGGGCCACTCCTGAGGCATATAGAGGTCCCAGGCTAGGGGTCTAATCGGAGCCACAGCCACAGGCCTCCACCAGAGCCACAGTAACTCGGGATCCAAGCAGCATCTGCGACGTACACCACAGCTCATGGCCATGCCAGATCGTTAACCCACTGAGCAAGGCCAGGGATCGAACCCACAACCTCATGGTTCCTAGTCGGATTCGTTAACCACTGCGCCATGATGGAAACTCCTAGCCTCTTCTATTAACAGCATCCCCCATCAGGGTGTGTATCTGTTACAGCTGATAAACCTACACTGACACATCATAATCACCCAAAGCCCATGGTTTACATCACAGCTCACTCCTGGTGTTGCCCATTGTATGGGTTTGGACAGATGTGTAATGACATGTATCCACCATTGTAGTATCATACAGAGTATTTTCTCTGCCCAAAAATGCCCAGTGCTCTGCCTAATCATCACTGCCTCTCTTCCACCCTTACCCCACCCCTGTGGCCCTCAACAACCCCTCATCCTTTTACCATGACCATAGTTTTGCCTTTTCCATAATGTCGGTATGTACAACCTGTAGCTCTTTCAGATTGGCGTCCTTCACTTAGCGTTATGCTTTTAAGATTCCTCCATGTCTTCTCATGACTTGATAGCTCATTTCTTTTTATTTTATTTTATTATTTTTATTTTTTATTTTTTTGGTCTTTTTGTCTTTTCTAGGGCTGCTCCCGTGGCACATGGAGGTTCCCAGGCTAGGGATCTAATCGTAGCCACAGCCACCGGCCTACACCAGAGCCATAGCAACTTGGAATCTGAGCTGTGTCTGCAACCTACACCACAGCTCACCGCAACGCTGGATCCTTAACCCACTGAGCAAAGCCAGGGATCAAACCCGCAACCTCGTGGTTCCTAGTCGGATTCGTTAACCACTGAGCCACAATGGGAACTCCCCCTCATTTCTTTTTAGTGCTGAATAATACGCTGGTGTTTGGATGTACCACAGTTTATCCTTCATCTCCTGGAGGACGTGTTAGTTGTCGATTACGAATAAAACTGCTGTCAACATCCATGTGCATGTTTTTTGCATATTAACCTGGGTTAATACCAGAGAGCATAGTTGCTGAGTCTTAAGGTTAGAGTTTGTTTAGTTTTGTAGGAGACTATTTTCCACAGGGACCATGCCACTTAGCATTTTTTTTTTTTTTTTGGTCTTTTTAAGGCTGCACTCATGGCAAAATGGAGGTCCCCAGGCTAGGGGTCCAATTGGAGCTTTAGCTGCCAGCTGCTGGCCTACACCACAGTCACAGCAACGAAAGATGCCTAGCCCACAGAGCGAGGCCCGTGGATATTAGTCTGGTTCGTTAACCACTGAGCCATGATGGGAACTCCCACTTTGCATTTTCGATGCAATGTATTAGAGTTCCTGTTGCTTCATGTCATCTCTAGCACTTGGTATCATCATTGCTCTGAATTGGCCCTTCTAATAGGTGTGTGGGGCTATCTTGTTGTTTAAATTTGCATTTACTTGATTTCATGCTATGCAGCATCTTTGTCTACGCTTATTGGCTATCTGAATATCTTTTTTGGTGGAATGTCTGGTAGGGTCTTTGGCTCAGTTTTTAATTGAGTTATTCGTTTTCTTTTTGCTTTTTTCTTCTTAGGGCCACACCTGTGGCAAATGGAAGTTCCCAGGCTAGGGGTCGAATTGGTGCTGTAGCCTCCAGCCTACGCCACAGACACAGCAACTCGGGATCTGAGCTGCATCTGCAACCTACACTACAGCTCATGGCAACGCCGGATCCTTAATCTGCTGAGCAAGAGGTCAGGGATCAAACTTGCATCCTCTTGGATACAAGTCACTTTTGTTTGCACTGAGCCACGATGGGAACTCCTATTTTGGGATTATCTAGTTATCTTTCTGCCATTGCTTTCTAACTTAATTGTAGTGTGGTCTGAAAGTACATGTTGTGTGACTTCTATTCTTTTAAATTTGGTGAATGTTCTATGTGAGCTTGAGAAGAGAGTGTATTCTGTTGCTATTAAACTAGTCTATAGATGTCAATTATAATCATTTGATTGATGCTTTTATTGAATTCAGCTATGTCCTTGCTGATTTTCTGACTGCTGTCCTGTCCATTTCTCATAGAAAGGTGTTGAAGTCTCCACCATTTAATGGGTTTGTCTATTTTTCCTTGTAGTTCTGTCAGTTTTTGCTTCATGTACTTGGATGCTCTCTTGTTAGGTAGATGCACATTGAGGATTGCTATGTCTTCTTGGAGAACTGACCCTTTTTTATCATTCTGTAATGCCCCTCTTTCTCCCTCACAACTTCCTTTGCTTAAATCTGCTGTGTATGAAAATAGAGTAGTTACTCTTGTGGCATATGGGAAATCCCAGGCTAGAGACTGAATCTGAGCTACAGCTGCAATCTATGCCACAGCCGGGTCAGCACTGGATCCTTAACCCATCATGCTGGGGCCAAGGATCAAACCTGCACCTCCTCAGTGACTTGAGCCACTGCAGTAAGATTTTTTTTTTTGGGGGGGGGGATCTTTTTGCCTTTTCTTGAGCTGCTCCCATGGCATATGGAGGTTCCCAGGCTAGGGGTCTAATCGGAGCTTGGCAGGATCTGAGCCAAGTCTGTGCCCTACACCACAGCTCACGGCAATGCCAGATCCTTAACCCACTGAGCAAGGCCAGGGATCGAACCCGAAAACTCATGGTTCCTAGTCGGATTCGTTAACTACTGCGCCACGACCGGAACTCCTCTGCAGTAGATTTTTAACCTACTGTGCCACAGTGAGAACTCCTCCATCCATTGACTTTTAATCTATGTGTCTTTAAAGTGAGTTTCTGATAAATAATACAGTTGAGTCTTGGATTTGGTCCACTTTGATAGCCTTTGTCATTTATTTATTTATTTAATATTTTTGGCTGCACCTATGGCAAGTGGAAGTGCCTGGGCTAGAGGTTGAACTGATGCCGCAGCAGCGACCTGAACCACAGCAGTGACAACATAGGATCCTTAACCTGCTGAGCCAGCAGGGAACTCTGACAATCTTGTTTTAATTGATTCATTTAGACTATTGAGGTTCAAAGTGATTACTGATACAATTACATTAATTTCTAGCACATTTGTTTTCTGTTTGTTGCCCCTTGTTCTTTGTTTCTTTCTTTTTCATATTTTTTCTTTGCCTTCCAATCTTTTTTTGCCTTTTATTGTTTTGAGCATTTTTTTTTGTCTTTTTGCCATTTCTTGGGCTGCACCCACGGCATATGGAGGTTCCCAGGCAAGGGGTCGAATCAGAGCTGTAGCCTCTGGTCTATGCCAGAGCCACAGCAATGTTTTGAGTATTTTATCTAATTCTGTTTTCTCTCCTTTGTTAGCATATCAATTACACTTCCTTTTAAACTTGGTCATTTCCCTATAGTGTCCAATATACATTTTCAACTAATCCAAGATCACTTTCATGGCTATACTACTTGATGAATAGAATGAGTATCTAATAATAAAATCTAATTCTTACCTCCCCATTGCTGTCCTTCATTTCACTTACAAGCACACATAGTTGAATGCATTGTGGCTGTTATTATTTTGAACATATGGTTGTCTAGTAGATCAATTATGCATAAGAACAGTAAAAGCTCATATTTTACCTTCTCTCAGAGAAGTTCATTCTTTGATGCTCTTTCTTTATGAAGATCTGAATTTCTGACCTGTATCATTTTCCTTCTCTCTAAAGAACTTTTTAATATTTCTTGTAAGTCAGGTCTGCTGGCAACAAATTCTCTTAACCTTTGTTTGAGAACGACTTTATTCTCTTTCAGCAACCCCACCCCTCCCACACTTGTGGCATGTGGAAGTTCCTGGGCCAGGGAGCAAACCTGCACCGTAGCAGTGACCTGAGCCACTTCAGTGTCAGTGTTGGATCCTTAACCCTATGGGTCCCAAGGGAACTTCTTTCAGGACCTTTTTAAAATTTATCTTTGATTTTGAATATAATATCCTGGGTGGGTTGGTTATTTATTTATTTATCCTGCTTGTTGTTTTTTGACCTTCTCAGATATGTAGTTTTGTATCTGATATTAATTTGGGGAAAATCTCAGCCATTATTGGTTCAGATAGTTCTTCCGTTTCTTTCTCTCTCTCTAGTCCTGTTACATGTATGTGAGATCTTTTGTAGTTGCCCAGCATTCGTGGATATTCTTCTCTATTATTTTTTCAGTCTTTCTTTCTCTTTGCATTTCAGTGTTGTTTCAAGTTTCTATTGATCTATCCTCAAGCTCAGAGATTCTTTCCTTAGCCCATCGGTTACAGGGTTTTTGATTACTAGTGTTCCTTTTTGATTCTTAGAATTTCCAGGAGTTCTTATCGTGGTTCAGTGGTACACGATTCCGCATTGCTGTGGTTGTGGTGTAGGCCAGCCGCTACAACTGTGATTCGACCCCTAGGCTGGGAACCTCCATATGCCGCAGGTGTGGCCCTAAAAAGACAAAAGATTTTAAAAAAAAATTTCCATCTCTGTTGATATTGCCCATCTTTTCTTAAATGCTTTCTACTTTATCCATTAGAATCCTTAGTGTATTAATCATAGTTGTTTTGAATTCCCAGTCTGGTAACTTCAAATCCTGCCTTCGCTGAGTTATAAAAGTTTTTTTTGTTTGTTTTGTTTTCCTTTCTCTCCTTTTTTTTCTTTTTTTGCTTTTTAGGGCCACACCCATGGCATATGGAGGTTCCCATGCTAGGCGTCTAATCAGAGCTTTAGCTGCCAGCCTACACCACAGCTCGCAGCAACGCCAGATCCTTAACCCACTGAGTGAGGCCAGGGATCAAACCCGCAACTTCATGGTTCCTAGTTGGATTCGTTTCTGCTGCTCCATGATGGAATCTCTTTGTTTTCCTTTCTTGGTAGCTGGTCATGGACTTAGAGTGCCAGTACTGATTTAAATAGGTCTTCAGTAATGTGGGGGTACAGTGTGGAGAGCAGGGAGGTGTGCTGTAACCCTATGATTAGACTGCAGTCTTCCAGTCTGCTGGTGCCTCTAGACTGTGAATTTCACAAGTGATTCTCAATTTTTTCCCCACTTGAAGTGGCACATGATGGCTAGATGACCTGGAGTTGGGTATTTCCCTTCTCTTAGGTCATTTAGGCTCTGGCTAAATAGTCTCTTAGTTCCTCCTCTGGGCAGACTTGTTAGAAGAGCAGAATGCTTTGAAGTATTTCAAAAAGTATTTCCCCTGCCAGAAACCTGAGAGGATTTTTTTTTTCTTTCTTTTTTGTCTTTTCAGGGCTGCACCCACAGCATATGGAGGTTCCCAGGCTAGGGGTCCAATTGGAGTTGTAGCTGCCAGCCTACACCACAGCCACAGCAATGCCAGATCCAAGCCTCATCTGTGACCTACCACAGCTCGTGGCAACACCAGATCCTTAACCCACTGAGCAAAGCCAGGGGTCAAACCCACAACTTTATGGTTCCTAGTCGGATTCGTTAACCACTGAGCCACGACGGGAACTCCAAGGATTTTTCATTGATACTCATGGAGCTCATGGAGATAAAACTCGGGAAAGTATGGGGTTCCTCTCATTACTAGTTCCCTGGAGTTTTTATTTTATTTTGCTTTTCAGGGCCACACCCACGGCATATGGAGGGTCCCAGGCTAGGGGTCCTATTGGAGCTACAGCTGCCAGCCTACACCACAGCCATAGCAACGCAGGATGCGAGCCACATCTACAACCTATACCACAGCTTGGCAACACCGGATCCTTAACCCACTGATCGAGGCCAGGGATCGAACCCGCAGTCTTATGGTTCCTGGTTGATTCATTTTCCTCTGCACCACGACGGTAACTTCTTTTGTTTTGTTTTCTTTTTCTTTTTCCCCCCTGGAGTTTTTAACTCTCAAGAGTTGTCCACACTGAGCTTCTAGCAATTTGTCAATTAGCGTTCAGTTTCTTACCCTGGCACTTGTTCCCATGGAAGCTTCTGCTTATGGGTTTCTGTTCTCATAAGTTGTGATTCTCTGCATCTGCCTGTCTCCAGTTTTGGGAGTAGTGGTTTGCCCTAATATCTCACTTCTCTTAAGGACCTCAGAAGAGTTGTTGCTCTTAAAGTTTATCTTTTCACTTTTTTTTTTTTTTAAAGATGAAGTGGTGACTTCTAAGTGTCTTTCATGTCAGACTGAAAACCAGAGGTTCCTCCTTCGCATTTTTTTTATTACCATATGGTTTCTTCTCCTGGAGGCAAGCAGTATTATCAGTTTCTCGCCTCTCATTCTAGAAAGGCTGCTATTCTTAAAATTTTTAAATTAAGATGAAATTAATGGTTTTTGAAGGACTATCTCCCTAAAATCCTTGGTTTCTATGGTTATAAACCATTTCTCATTATGATGTCAGTATGTTTTTCTGTCTTTCCCCTGTCTGACTTTCTGGATTTTCTGAATTTTCATTAATTTCATTGGAATTTTAAAATCAAGTTAGTTTAGCCTATGCTGCAATGAAAATAATTCTCAAATTATTAGTGCTTTAAAATGCAAAAATATGTTTTCATTCATGTCAGGTCTGTCTCTATATAAGTCTGGCATTGCACATCTTCCTGTTTTTTTGTTTTTGTTTTTTTCTGTCTTTTCAGGGCCGCACCCATGGCATATGGAGTTTCCCATGCTAGGGGGCCAATCGAAACTGTAGCTGATGGCTTACGCCACAGCCACAGTAACATGGGATCTGACCCATGTCTGCGACCTATAGCACAGCTCACAGCAACGCCAGATCCCTTAACCACTGAGCGAGGCCAGGGATCAAACCTGCGTCCTCATGGTTACTAGTCCAGTTCATTAACTGCTGAACCACGATGGGAACTCTCAGTAGCATAATTATTGTATTATTATTTTACTGGTTAATTTGTTGGGTTTTTTTGAGAGAGTCTCCTCAAGTCTCTAACCCTGATTTTAGACCTTTTTTTTGGTAAGCCTGACTACCACTCCACCCCACCCCAAAGAGAGAACATCTTAGAAAAACAAATGGTTTTGCCTTTCACATGTTTGTTTAGAAGTCTGCCAAGATCATTATGCTTGGAATTTGGAACATTTGGATCGGTCTTCTCTCTGCCAATTGTCTTCTTAAGACGGGTGACTTTTTTCATATACACGCTATTCTGTGTTGATGAATATAGTACAGGCTCTGTCGCAGCCTGGCAGGAGATTTCGTTTTCTCTTCTGCTTCTCTTAAAGGATCGTCAGTCTGTTGAAGGTTGTAGTTAGTGTTCAGCTCAGTGATTGATGGAGGGGGGGACTGAGCATTTTCTTCTGGGGGGCACCTCAGTATAGTAGACTTGAAGCCGGCTCTCAGAGCACAGCGGATTATGGCTGATGTCAGGGCAAGTTGCTTCTCCTTTCCCATTATTTTTACTTTAAAAATGTCTTTGCAGAAGCTCAAAACTTTCAGGGGTCGGGTGATACCTCTTTGTAGTTTCTAATGTTTGAATTTTACCTTTTTGTTAAGCTACTTAGAGGCTATTGGAACAGGGAGCTAGTCAAATAGGTATTTCTAGGTTATCATCTAAGTATTGTTCCTCCTTGGAAACTAATTGTTTGGATATAAGTTGATTCAGATATTTAACAACAAGAAAGGAAATTGTTTTAAACCTGTTTTGGGGAGTTGCCATCATGGTGCAGCAGAAACGAATCCGACGAGGAACCGTGAGGTTGTGGGTTTGATCTCTGGCCTCACTCAGTGGGTTAAGGATCTGGAGTTGCTGTGAGCTGTGGTGTAGGTCAACGCGGCACGGATCCTGTGTGGCTGTGGCTGTGGCGTAGGCTGGCAGCTAAAGCTCTGATTAGACCCCTAGCCTGGGAACCTCCATATGCCTTGGGTGTGGCCCTAAAAAGCAAAAATGAAATTTAAAAAAACCCTGTTTTTGGAGTTCCCATTGTGGTTCAGCCGTAGCAAATGTGACTAGGATCCATGAGGACCCAGGTTCGATCCCTGGCCTCGATCAGTGGGTTAAGGTTCTGGTGTTGCCATGAGCTGTAGTGTAGGTCACAGATGTGGCTAGATCTGGCATTGCTATGGCTGTGGGATAGGCTGGCAGCTGTAGCTCTGATTAGACTCCTGGCCTGGGAACTTCTATATGCCACAGGGAAAAGCAAAAAAACCCCCCAAAACCGCCCCCCCCTTTTTTTTTCCCCTGGAAACATTAGGTTACATCTCAAAATGTATATCAGATAGTATATGCAAATATATTGGATTTATGTGCCGAAGACAAGTTCACCTCTTTTCCTCTGTCATTCTGTGCTGCTATTCTTTATCTCCTCTAAAGGCTGTAAAAGGTAGATTTAGGGAGTTGTCAGTATTCATTTTGTCTAAGAAAATGTTGGAAAGTCTGTGTGTCGGGTTTCTGTTTTTGTTGTGTGTATCATGTATTATCTTTGACATCATTTATTTAGTCAGTAAATGTTGATTGTGTACCTGTGAGCTTGGAGATGGTGCTGGGGTTTATAAAGGTAAACAAGACCGTCTCTTCCCAACTGGGGCTTGCTTTTTAGTCGGGTAGGCAAACATTAAATGGATATTGGATGAGAAACTCTAGGATGCAAAATTAAGTTTGATTTGAGTGTGATAGGTGTCGATGATTGCAGATAGGGCGGTGGGGAGGGTAGCGATTGTTAAGTCATTTGAAGGAAGGGTGGGAGCACGTCTCACTCAAGGAGAAGAACTTTGCAGGCAGCGGAATTAGCAAGTGCATAGGCTCGGATGCGGGAATAAGCATCTTGAACCTGAGGAACCGAGGGGCGGAAAGCTTTGTGGCTAGAATAGAGGCAAGGAAATGTTAGGGAGACCATGAATGGTTTTCTGCATTTGATGGGAAACCAGTAGAGGGTTTTGAGCACAAGTGGAATGCATAAATATATTTTCTAAAACGATCACTCTAGGAGTTCCCATCATGGCTCAGAGGAAACTAATCTGACTAGCATCCATGAAGACGCAGGTTCAATCCCTGGCCTCAATCAGTGGGTTAAGGATCTGGCGTTGCTGTGAGCTGTGGTGTAGGTCGAAGACGTGGCTCAGATCTGGATCTGGCGTGGCTGTGACTGTGGCATAGGCTGGTGGCTGCAGCTCCAATTGGACCACAAGCCTGGGAACCTCCTTATGCTGTGGGTGCGGCCCTAAAAAAGCAAAAAAAAAAAAAATCACTCTGGTGACTACATGGAGAATTAGGGGGTGAGTAGTTGCAAGACTGTCAGTTACGAGGCTACTTTGAATTGTTTGGGCCGGAGATGATGATGGCTCTGATTGATTAGGGAGTAGCAGTGGATGGAAGAGAAGTGGTCACATTTAATATACAGAGAAATCTGAAAGTGGGGTTGACAGAACTTGTTGATGGATTAGATTATGAGGATGTAAGGTAAAGCAAGGAATAAAATGAATAAAAAGAGAGTTCCCCAGTGTTCTAGGGGTTGGGACTCGGCTTTACCACTGAGGCCCAGGTTCCGTCCCTGGTCGAGGAACTGCATGGCACACCCCCACCCCTGCCTGTCTGTCCCCCGCCCCAAATAAAGATTTCTGGCCTGAGCAACCAAAAGAATGGTGGGGTATTTACAGAGGGACAGTGCTGAGAGTAGGTGAAGATTTAGGGGGCTGTATTAAGAGTTGTGTTTGACATCTCATTAGATGTGCCCACAGGCATTTGAGTTTGTGAGGTTAGTGCTCAGGAGAGGGAGGCCTGGGTTAGTGAGTGATACCATCTATGCACTGACAGATTCCAGACTTTTTTTTTTTTTTTTGCCTTTTCTGGGGCCGCTTCCACGGCATATGGAGGTTCCCAGGCTAGGGGTCGAATCAGAGCTGTAGCCACTGGCCTACGCCAGAGCCACAGCAACGCGGGATCCGAGCCGCGTCTGCAACCTACACCACCGCTCACGGCAACGCCAGATCGTTAACCCACTGAGCAAGGGCAGGGACCGAACCCGCAACCTCATGGTTCCTAGTCGGATTCGTTAACTACTGCACCACAACGGGAACTCCAGATTCCAGATTTGAATGCAAGACCTTTACCCTGGATAAGGTCCTGAGGTAAATGTCAGTGGAGAAAGGGCCAAGGACTGACCCTGGGCCCTCCAACATTTTGAGTTGGAAAAGAGGCATAGGGAAAAACAGCTTCCTGAGGAAGAAAACCAGGAGAGTGTGCTATCCTGCCATCCAAGCGTTTCAAAGAGGAAGGAGAAGAGAAAGTTCCTGTTGTGGCACAGTGGAAAGGAATGTGACTAGTATCCATGGGGATTCGGGTTCAATCCCTGGCCTCGCTCAATGGGTTGAGGATCTAGTGTTGAAGTGAGCTGTGGTGTAGGTGGCAGGACTCAGCTCGGATCCTGCGTTGCTGTGGCTGTGCTGTAGGCTGGCAGCTGTAGCTCCGATTTGGCCCCTAGCCTGAGAACCACCATATGCCTCAGGTATGGCCATAAAAAGATTTAAAAAAAAAAAAAAAAAAAAAGGGGGAGAGGAATGCTGCTGTGGTGTCAAAAAAGATGAAGACTGATTATTGACCTGGGATTTCACGAGGTTGGAGGGCATCAGGGACACTGACCAGTGGTCCAGCAGCTAGAAGAGAGATGGGGAATGGGATGAAGAAGGGGCGCTAGGGAAATACTGATGTGCTTGATGGAGACAGTTGTGTGCAGAGAACAGGGCAGTTTGGATGGGGGATTGTGGTCAAGGAGGGCTCCTTACAGTGGGTGATCATCATGGTATGTTTGTAGGCTGCTGGGCATGATCCCTTAGGAATGGAGAAAAAAGTGTGACATTGTTGTCACCTTGACATTGATAGTCCCAGGTTTTACAAAGCAGTCCGGAGATGGTTGACTTGGGTTGGAAGTGTTCTCAACTCACCTTCTTCAGGGAGCCTTTGAAAAGTTTCTTTTTTTTTTTTTTTTCTCTCCTCTTGGCTTGCTTAGTCTTATTGTGTATCTCAATAGATTTTTATCTTTCACGTTTCTGGTAAATGGTGCTTATTAGGAAGTGGAACCAATTGTGTATTTAAAAAAAAAAATGTCAAAGACATTTAACAGGGAATGTGTTTGCCAAGGCCCATTGTTTACCACAAAAAGGAAACCACTGACTTCGTGTTACATCAGTGAAGATAAAATTATTTTGTGAACACAGTACTCCTTTTGTAACATTTTTCATACCGTGATCAAAAGAAATTATTTTATGAAACAATAAGCTAATGGGAAATGTAGATTTTTGTTTGTTACAAGTGGGGATTTATTTAGTAGGAGCCCTTAAGATTTCTCTCTCTCTCTCTCCCTCCTTTGGTTTTTTTTTTTTTTTTTTTTTAGGGCCACACGCAAGTACATGGAAGTTCCCAGGCTAGGGTGTGAATTGGAGCTACAGTTGCTGGCCTACACCACAGCCACAGCAACTTGGGATCCAAGTCACCTCTGCAACCTACACAGCAATGCGGGATCCTTAACCCACTGAGCAAGGCCAGGAATCAAACCCGCATTCTTATGGGTCCTAGTCAGGTTTGTTAACCGCTGAGCCATGAAGGGGAACTCCCCCAATTTTTTTTTTCTCTTCAAACCATTTAAAATTATTCTGGTGGTGGAGATACTTGTTTAAAATTTTGAAAAAATGTAGTTTAAACAATTGAGAAGTTAGGTATCAGGTCTTAATTTTTTGAAATGTAATTAAAAAGTTTAGGAGGTCCCATTGTGGCTCGGTGGGTTAAGACCTGCTGTCTCTATGAGGATTCAGGTTCAATTCCTGGTTTTACTCAGTGGGTTGGGGATCCAGTGTTGCTATAAGCTGTGGCATAGCTCACAGATGTGGGCTTGGATCTGGTGTTTGCAATGGCTGTGGCCATGATTTGACCCCTGGCCTGAGAAACTTATATATACCATAGGTGTGGCCATTAAAAAAAAAAAGTTTTAACTAATTTTAGGGAAGAAAATGTAGCTCTACAGGGTGGGGGGTACTATTTTTCCGGCCTGAGCCAGAAGGAAGAAAAACCAATAGAACAGTAAATACAGCTAACATAGTCAGTATTTTTTTTTTTTTTGTCTTTTTGCTATTTCTTTGGGCCGCTCCCGCGGCATATGGAGGTTCCCAGGCTAGGGGTCGAATCGGAGCTGTAGCCACCGGCCTATGCCAGAGCCACAGCAAAGCGGGATCCGAGCCGCGTCTGCAACATCCACCACAGCTCATGGCAACGCCGGATCGTAACCCACTGAGCAAGGTCACGGACCGAACCCCGCAACCCTCATGGTTCCTAGTCGGATTTGTCAACCACTGCGCCATGATGGAACTCCTAACATAGCCAAGTATTATAGTGAGCTGCTATTAGTATGTTCAGGGGGTAAGTAGACCATGTGTCACTCCCAGGATCTCCCCTCCTGTTGAAAATTCTTGCTTGGGTAGAGAAGTCCTCAGGTGAAATTTGATTTAAAACAACCAAATTTGGAGTTCCTATTGCGGCTCAGAGGAAACAAATCTAACTAGGAACCATGAGGTTGGTGGGTTCGATCCCTGGCCTCGCTCAGTGGGTTAAGGATCTGGTGTTGCCATGAACTGTGGTATAGGTTGCAGACACGGCTCGGATCTGATGTTGCTGTGACTGTGGCGTAGGCCGGCAGCTGTAGCTCCGAGTCAACCCCTAACCTCCATATGCTGTAGATGCCACCCTACTAAAAAGAAAATAAATAAATAAAACAATAAAATTCACAGAAGACAAGGATGTTATAATAGGCTTACTGGAGACCAGCCTTTTTGATTTCTTGGACCTTTTTTTTTTGTCCGTGTGTGGACCATGTGGAATCGAGTCTGAGCCACAACTGGGACAACGATGGATCCTTAACCCGCTGTGCCAGGCTGGGGGATTGAAACCACGCCTGCAAAGCACCCCAAGCTGCTGCAGTCAGATCCTTAATCTACTGCACCACAGCAGGAACTCCCTCTTGTGACTTTTCAGTTGGGGTTTTATTCCCTACCTCTGTCCTCCTTGCCATTCCTGCTCGAAGGAAAAAAAAAAAATCTTTCTTTGACAGTGATAATGTCCACCAACTTCTGACTCTCTGAGAAATGGACAAGCATCTCCAAAAAGCTAGAGATTATAGAATGTTCTGATTCTAAGCTAGGTTGTATTGTAGGTACAACTTTGCTGCATAAATGTAATTCTCAACCTTTTTTCTTTTTGGTCAATGTGTAATTTGTACATAAGGAATAAAGGTATGCTCATATGTCAGGTAATAATCCTGTGATGAAAAGAAAATAGAAATAAGGTCCTCTTAACCTCCTTTTTCTCTTTGACCAGCTAGGAATAATAATAGCCTTAGCCTACCTTTTTAGAATTGTGTGGACTTAATTGTGTGTGAAATGCACCTAGTTTAATACCTGATGTCATACCAGATCATTGAGTACGTGTTATTCTCCTTTCCCTTTCTTTCTGTAATTATTATTATTTTTCTTTTTGTCATTTCTAGGGCTGCTCCTGCGGTGTATGGAGGTTCCTAGGCTAGGGATCAAATCAGAGCTGTAGCCGCTGGCCTACACCAGAGACACAGCCATGTGGGATCCAAGCTGCATCTTGCGACCTAGATCACAGCTCACAGCAACGCTGGATCCTTAACCCACTGAGCAAGGCCAGGGATTGAACCCTCAACCTCATGGTTCCTAGTTGGATTCGTTAACCACTGAGCCATGACGGGAACTCCTGTAATTATTCTTTTAATTATTTTTTTCTGATTTTTATTTTTTCCATTATAGCTGGTTTACAGTGTTGTGTCACAGCAGGGTGACCTAGGCACACATACATGTATATAGTCTTTTTTCTCCCCTTATCATGCTCCATCACAAGGGACCAGATAGAGTTCCCAGTGCTGCACAGCAGGATCCTATTGCTTATCCATTCTAAAGGCAATAGTTTGCGTCTATTAACCTCAAATTCCCAGTCTCTGTAATTTGAGTCATCCAAATCTGCTGGCTAGTGCCATATCATATAGTGTGTGTTAAAACCATGAGTTTTAAACTAGAGATGTTTGAACTATGTCCTTTGTGGTGGTTTAGAAGTTCTTGTTGAAAAAGGAAATGATAACACAAATGCATCCTGAAGGGGGCATTGTGTTCAGAGAAATAAATCAGTCACAAAAGGGCAAATATGGTAGGATTCCACTTGAATGAGGTACCCAGAGTAGTCAAACTCACAGGAACCAGAATGCTCGATGCCAGGGCCTGGGGGAGGGGAGAGAGCAAGTTGCTGTTTAGTGTGTTCAGACTTTCAGTTTTGCAAGATGAAAAGAGTTTTGGAGATGGATGGTGGTGGTGTTTGTACAACAGTGTGAATGTTTTTAATGCCACTGAACTACAAAGATGGTTAAGATGATAAATTACATACTGTGTGTACTTTACCACAGTTTTTTAAAAAAGTCAATGATGAAACTACTCTGCTTTGGTAAGACTTGCCCTCCCTGCCCATTTTCGGTAGCTTATTAGTGAATTCAGTTGGTTGGTTTTTTTTTTTTTTGTCTTTTTGTCTTTATAGAGCCACAACTTGCGGCATATGGAGGTTCCCAGGCTAGGGGTCGCATCGGAGCCACAGCTGCCGGCCTACACCACAGCCACAGCAACGCCAGATCCGAGCCGCATCTGGGACCTACACCACAGCTCACAGCAATGCCAGATCTTTAACGTACTGAGTGAGGCCAGGGATCGAACCCACAACCTCATGGTTCCTAGTCGGATTCGTTTCCACTGTGCCATGACGGGAACTCCTCAGTTGCTTTTTCTTCTTTCCATTTTCTTGCGGTATAACTGACATGCAGCACTAAGGTTAAGATGTACAGCATAATGGCTTACATATGTCATAAAATTATTATAAATTGAGTTGCTCTTGACTAAATCATGAAATAGTGGGTTGCTGTTCTTACATCATAAATCTGTGTGGGAGTCCATGAACTGAAAACTATTGGTGATCAGAAATGTCATCACTCTTAACTTCCAGAGGTTTCAGACCTTAAGTGGTTGCTTTTAGAGCAAAGAGTATATATTGCAATATAGTATGGCTGGCAAAGACTATTTTGTTTTGCATGTCCGTTTAACAAATATTTATTGAAACCCTCATTTATTGAATGAACAGTGAGTCATGGCATTTGTTGAGTGCCAGCTCTTGGCTATTGTTCTAAGTTTACACTTAATAATTCTTATAATACTTCTAACACTTTATAATCCTCATAAAAAGCCCTTGGAGGTGTTGAGAAACCCAAGGCACTGCTTGAAAAAGTGATTTTAGAAGAAATTTAATGCATAGACACAAAAGGCATTCCAGAAGGAAGAAAGATCCGTGCCTAAGAATGAGCATGGAGCAGAGTTGAGCCTGACTAGTCTCAAGAACCTTAGAGAGATGGGCTAGAAGTTTATTCTTTCCCATTAGGACCTTGACTCTGAGGCTAAGGAATTTCCAGACTTGATTCTGTGGGCATTGGGAGTTGGAGCACTGAATTACCAAGGCAGGGGGTTTTGTGGTCAGAGCTGTGCATTGGGAAGGTGCATTTGGCAGGAGTATCTGAGATGCATCAGAGCAGTGAGAGGGGAGCTCAGAGACCACTTAGAATTCTTTGGTTGGAAAAGTATTTTCATATCGCCAAGGTTGGGGTCAGAGTGTAAATGCCTGACTGCCTGACTTGAGGATAAGTTCAGAGATGAGAAAGTAGAGGAAATAAAGAGAAGTCAGTATATGGTGCATGAGTGTTAAGATTTTTTTTTTTTTTAATTCCTTAATGGTCATCTGAGTATACAGGTCAGATGTAGGATGCTTTCAAAAGGGAGGAAGGGAGGATTTAGGACCAAGAACACAAGAAAAGGGACTTCAGTAGCCTCGAACTGAATTTGAAGAGTTTACAGAGTGGGCATCTTTGAGTTTAAGGGACGAGGGTAACTGAAGAGTGTACAGAACTGTGGGTGAACTGGGAACTTGAAAGGTAGAGAGCAGCAACCTCTCTAAGAGGCAACTCAGTAGGGTCAACCATTAGTCTTTAGAGCATGAGATAGAATAATATAATGGTGTTGTACTTATTCGTTGATACAATTAACAGAGCTGAATTTCTTACATGATATTGATTGTATAATCAACCAGTGGTTGGCATGTTTAAACAGAAAATTTGCTTAAAATAAAGAGTCATAGGATACACACCTTAATGTATCTTATAATTGATAAGTGTGCAAATGCTTGTGTATCATCTATCTTTTGATGGATGACTGAGGCCTTCTCTACAGCATATTTTAAAAGTGACTTGCCTTGGGGGAGGGGGAGGCAGTGGGATGGACTGGGAGTCTGGGGTTAATAGATGCAAATTATTGTGTTTGGAGTGTTTGAGATCCTGCTGTATAGCACAGGGAACTGTATCCAGTCACTAGTGATGGAACATGATGGAGGATAATGTGAGAAAAAGAATGTGTGTATATATATATATGTATATATATATATATGACTGGGTCACTTTGCTGTACAGTAGAAATTGACAGAATCCTGTAAATCAACTATAATGGAAAAAATAATCATAAAGTAACTTGCCTTTTTCAAATTGTACTGTTTAATTTGCAGAGACACAGCATTTTCTTTCCTTTTTTCATTCTTTTTTTTTTTTTTGTCTTTTTGCTATTTCTTTGGGCCGCTTCCACGGCATGTGGAGGTTCCCAGGCTAGGGGTCGAATCGGAGCTGTAGCCACCGGCCTACGCCAGAGCCACAGCAACGCGGGATCCGAGCCGCGTCTGCAACCTACACCACAGCTCACGGCAACACCGGATCGTTAACCCACTGAGCAAGGGCAGGGACCAAACCCGCAACCTCATGGTTCCTAGTCGGATTCGTTAACCACTGCGCCACGACGGGAACTCCTTTATTCATTTTTGATATAAAATTTAACTAAATTATATGATTATAGTGAATGCCACTGGTATAAACAGATTTTAGAACAAATACAATTTAATTTACTCTTGGCGTGCAACTCAATCATTGGGAGCAAAATGAGATGGTGTACCTGAGAGAACTCCCCTCGTCCCCCAAAAGGCACTGTGAAAACTTGGAAGTTGTGGTTTGTCCATGGTTTGGGGATTGGCAAGAGTCTGGTTTAATCTTGAATCCAGTGCTTTCCCTATTATACAGTGTTGCAAGGTGATAAGGAATAACGTGTGAAATACTGGCTAGTGAAGTTATCGACTCCCTGAATATATTTTTTCTTTTTTCTTTTTTAAGATTTATCTTGTATTGAAGTATAATTGATTTACAGTGTGCCAATTGCTGCTGTATATGTTTTTTAATAGAATAGCTTTACTGAGATAGAGTTCACATGAAAAATCACCAGTGTATAGTGTACAATTTAAGGCTTTTATACATTTAACAGAATGGTAGAACCATTACCGCAATTTATTTTAGAATATGTTTATCATCCCCAAAGAGCCCTGTATTCATTAGCTCTTCATCTCCTCTCTGCTGGCTCAACTCAACCACTAATCTCTTCTCTCTCTGTAGATTTGTCTATGCATATAAATGGAGTCATGTACTAGGTGGCCCTTTGTGACTGGCTTCTGTCACTTAGCATAATGCATTTCAGATCTGTCTATGCTATAGCGTGTCTCAGTACTTTTTATGGCAGAATCCATTGGATGGATATACCACATTTTATTCATTCATCGGTTGGTGACATTTGTATTGTTTCTTTTCTGCCTTTTGGCTGTTACAATAGTGCTACTATGAACATCTGTACACATATTTATATGTGGATGTATTTTTTTATTTCTCTTGATACATTCCTGGGAGGGGAATAATAGGTCATGTTTAACACTGGAAGATTGTTTTCCAAAGTGGCTATACCATTATATATTCCTACCAGCAGTGCATGAGGGTTCCAACTATATATGTGGGGGTTTTTGGTCGTTGTTTTTTGGCTACATGGTATGTGGAAGTCCCTGGGCTGAGGATCAAACCTGTGCTGTCTCTTTTTTTTTTTTTTTGTCTTTTTGCCATTTTCTTGGGCTACTCCCGTGGCATATGGAGGTTCCCAGGCTAGAGGTTGAATCGGAGCTGTAGCCACTGGCCTACGCCAGAGCCACAGCAACTCGGGATCCGAGCCGCGTCTGCAACCTACACCACAGCTCACGGCAATGCTGGATCCTTAACCCGCTGAGCAAGGTCAGGGATTGAACCTGCAACCTCATGGTTCCTAGTCGGATTCATTAGCCACTGAGCCACAACAGGAACTCCACTGTCTTTTTAATTATAGCCATCCTAGTGTTTTTTCACTGTTTTTATTATGTATTTATTTATATATTTTGTCTCTTGTCTTTGTAGGGCCACACCTATGGCACATGGAGGATCCCAGGCTAGGGGTCACATTGGAGCTATAGCTGCCGTCCTACACCATAGCCACAGCAACACAGGATCCAAGCCACATCTGCGACCTACACCACAGCTTATGACAACACCGGATCCTTAACCTGCTGAGCAAGGCCAGGGATCAAACCCACAACCTCATGGATCCTAGTCAGATTTGTTACCCACTGAGCCACGACGGGAACTCCCTACACTTTTATTTTAGCATTTTCACTTCTCTATTTTTTAAGGGTCTTACCTATAGCATATCGAAGTTCTCAGTCCAGGGATCAGATCCAAGCCACAGTTTGGGCTTTCCTGCAGGGCCAGGAATTGAACCTGAGTCCTCGAGGTGCAGAGACACTTGATCTTGATGTCCCACAGCAAGAACTCCTTAATGTAATTTTTAAAATATGGCTGAGGAGCATACCTTGCTTTTCTGTACCTTGCCTATGTAACATGTTCTGGTGAATATTTTACATATTCTGGTGATATTTGCATGGAAGTACATGGAGTGCTTCCTTATTCACTTTTACAGCTGCATTGTATTCCTTCTTATGGATGTATTATAGGTAATTTTACTAGTCTTTTTAGGTTGTTTTCAGTGTGTTTCACGTTAACAAATAATCTACAATAATCCTGCTCCACACTTTATTTTGTGAATGTGCAATAATATCTGTAGGAGAATGTCCAGATGCAGGATATTTATTCTTAATTTTTTGTTTTTATTTATTTTATTTTTTGCTTTTTAGGGCTGCACCCTCGGCATATGGAGGTTCCTAGGCTAGGAGTCTAATCGGAGCTATAGCCACCAGCCTACACCACAGCCACAGGAATGCAGGATCCTAGCCTCGTCTTCAACCCATACCACAGCTCACGGCAACGTCAGATCCTTAACCTGCTGATCGAGGCCAGAGATCGAACCCATGTCCTCATGGTTCCTAGTCGGATTCATTTCCGCTGAGCCACAATGGGAACTCTTTAATTTTTTAGATATTGACACTACCTCAGCAATGGAGAGTGCTCATTTCTTGGGGTGCCTTGGGGTACCTTTTGAAAATGGTAGTTCTAGGGTCATTACCCCAAATTCCATAAGCTATGTATCTTCAAGTATTATAGAAGAACTCTTAGGATGATGGCCCTTGGGTCACCAAAAACCAGATAATTATGTTTAGATGGTGAGGAAATTCATAATATACTTGAGACAGATGTTACGAATGGTGAAAAAATATTTAAATTTTAAATATTTTAATTTAAAAATATTAAATATTTTAAAGAATATTTAAACTAGCACCTTTAGAAGACAAATTCTCATTTTCTTGTTTTTTCTCTCCAGATACTTTCCCATTACAGTTGAGATTTTTTTTTTTTTAATAAGTAAGCTCTTCTTGGCCAAATTCTCTATTATAAAAACTAATTTCAGTAATGGTAGATGTTTTATGAAAACTGCTGCAGTGTTACAACTTTTATTTTAAACATGGCTGTTTACTAATAACCAACTATATATAGATATATATATGTATTTCTCTTTTTTCCTTTGTCTTCCAGATTTTAACATTCCGTATTCCGCTTGGTACATGGTGAATCACTACTGCTCTGCACCAGGGTGCCCACTTGAGTGCCTATAAAGTACAAGCTCCAGATCGGAAGAGCTTCTAGATGGATCCTTTCCAAATTTGGTATCTTTTCTACAAACTCTGTGCCTCAACAACCCTTTCTAAGTGGTAAGTGATGTGATACATACTTTTTTTTTTTTTTTGGGGCCACACCCGCGGCACATGAAGGTTCCCAGGCTAGGGGTTGAATTTGGAGTTGCAGCTGCCAGCCTACACCACAGCCACAGCAACTCGGGATCTGAGCCTCATCTGCGACCTACACCACAGCTCATGGCAACGCCGGATCCTTAACACACTGAGCAAAGAGGCCAGGAATCAAACTTGCAACCTCATGAATACTAGTCAGATTTGTTTCTGCTGCGCCCCTACTAAAACTCCCAAAACATACTTTTTAAAAGGCGTAATAACATTTGTAAAACAATTTTTGTTTGGATTGCCTTCCCCCTTTTTGTGCCGCCTTCTCTTTTTACACATGAATAATAACTACTCTTCGTGTGTGTGCAGTAATTAAAAAAAATTGCAACTAAGAGTAACAGCAACATCAGGTTTTTGGAGACTTCCAAACATTTTTCCATGTCATAATCTGGGTATAGTATAATATGTAATGTTTATAAAGAAGAAATGTAAAAATATCTAACCAGCTTTATGTGTGTATTTTATATGCTCTGTATTATATATTGATTTTTGTAAATTTCATTTTTCTTTTGAGAGGCAAATGGCACTTATTGATGTCACAAGATTATAGTTTATATTTACTTCATTAGAGATTTTACTCCAAGTGTTTTTTAATAATGGTTTAAATTTATGTATATATTTACTGCTATAGGTGATTATGACTTTCAGTGGTTGTTACAATAGGTGAACTTGTTTTAAAACTAAGCTTACACGATCCGGTGTCATTGTGAGCTGTGGTGCAGGTCGCAGTCATCTCGGATCCCCTGTTGTTGTTGTTTTGTAGGCTCGAAGCTGTAGCTCTGATTTGACCCCTAGCCTGGGAACTTGCATATGCCACTGGTGTGGGCCTAAAAAGCCAGGGAGGGTGGCAGTGGGCGGTGGGGGGTGGGGACAGAAAAAAATGAAACCAAGCTTACTAAAAGTAGTTTGATTTAGGGAGAAAGCTGTTTTGTGGAATGATGCAATTTTGTGTTTAAGAAATGAAAAAAGCTGTGAAAACAAAAAGAGTAATCTCACTGCTGAACTAGAACTTGCATGGTTAGCAAATTGTAAATGTTAGTATTTTGTAACTTATTATTGGTTCTGTTTTGTTCTGCCAGAGCCGCCGACTCCAACTTTAGGTCTGTAAGGCTGAGATCGTTTATCCTGTTGCTCTCTTTTCCTACCTATATAGGTATTTTGAGTCCTTTGGGTCAAGAACATTCTTTTTTGGAGTTCCTGTCATGGCTCGGTAGTTAACAAATCTGACTAGCATCCATGAGGATGCAGGTTCGATCCCTGGCCTTACTGAAGGATCTGGTGTCGCCATGAGCTGTGGTGTAGGTCGCAGACATGGCTCAGATCGGGCATTGCTGTGGCTGTGGTGTAGGCCTTCCGCTGCAGCTCTGATTCGACCCCTAGCCTGGGAACCTCCATGTGCCACGGGTGCGGCCCTAAAAAGCAAACTGAAACCCCAAAAACAAAAAAAAAAATTCTCTTTTGTAATAATTGTCAATGATGTGCACATTTATGGAATTGATGGGTGTATAATCCCAGCTTTTCTTTTTATAGCATGGTACTGTATGTGCCTTTTCAAGTATTTTTTGGAAGCATAGGTGCAAGTTAACCAATATGTTTCTTGAACATCTCTGAGATTTACTCAAAAACATTTTTAGGGCGGCTCAGAGGAGTAAAATTGACCAGAACAAGTTGCTGATGTAGGAAATCTTTAAAAGAAAATCACTGAGGTAAAATATTGAAGACTCATTTTCGAGTATCACTCAATGAATAGTTACCAAACACCTGCTAATTGTGAATGAATATATCCAGTGACATTTAACATTGTAAAGAGTGAAGTCACTAAATGGAAACCAAGGCATTAGATGAAGATGCAAGGCAGGGCAGTTGAGTGAAGAATGGGATATATTTAGCTCTAATTCTAGTCATTAATTGTGCATTGTTCTTGAGTGCAAGTTATTTAGTCTTGGTAGACCTTGGTTTTCTCATCTATGAAATGAGTCAATTAACTAAATGATTTATTAGGTTTTTTTGGTGCTTTCATACACCTAACTTTATGCCTGTAATGAACAAATTTTTAGGTTTTTGTTTTTTTTGAGGATACCTTTTCTTCCCTATACTATATGATAGAGGTATTTTTAGACCTCTTTCTTTGAATTGTAGGGTTAAAATAAGGTTTCCGCTAAAAGAACTTTTTCAGTTCATCATTTTCTTTTGAAGGTGGTCTTTTTATTCCTTCTATTTTTCTTCACACATTCTTATCTTTCTCTTCTCTTGACCTCTAGGATTTTCCTTCATTTGACTCTTTGTTCCTTTTCCATCTCTTGTATTTTATCAGTGGCTCTCATCATGGTTCCTTGACTTGTCTAGCATCCATTGTTCTCACCTTCGTTATTTTCCAGGCTCACTACATCTTAGACAAATGATTCTCATCCTGGGACAGATACCTTCTAAAATGAGGGTGTGATTCTTTGGCAGATAGCTGAAACCAACTGGCAAACCAGCATTATTGGTTTACCAGGTCTGGAGCCCCAAAGTTTCACTCCCTGTCTCGTCTTGCATTGGACCCCATTATCACTTGGAACAGCTAGATTTCTGAGGTCTTGGAAAGTCTCATTGCATGATCATAACCCTCTGTCATCTCATACTTGAAAATCTGTTCTTTGTCTTTATTATGACTTGTCGTTAGTTTCTTGATACTTCCTTGTCTTTATAATTAAGTTAGCTATTTCATAGTCTCATTAGCTTTTTACTCACCCAAACCCCATGAGCATATTTGCAGCAGCATCTTATGTGCTGTTGCCGTTAACGTTCTAAGGAACCTGTTTAAGTCTCAAACTCAAGTTAATGTGCCATCTCTCTCTCTCTCTGTTTCTCCTAGTTCTAGCTGCTAGATGCAATTGGAAAAGGTCATACAAAGGTTTCTACTAAGCAGTCATTTACTTTATCTCTAAACAGGTTCTCTCTCTTTTTTTTTTTTTGGTCAAGCCCACAGCATGCAGAAGTTCCCAGGCCAGGGATCAAACCTACTTCACAGCGGTGACCTGAGCCATAGCAGTGACAATGCTGGATCCTTAACCCGCTGAGCCACCAGGGAACTCCTACACTGGTTTGTTTCAAAGTTGGTTTCTTACCTTTCCTTTGAAAGACCCCACACCTTGTTAACTTGCCTTTTGGAACTATCTAGAATACTCCCTGACCTATTCTTTTTACTTCAGATTTTTTCTGTTTCTGTGTCTGATGAAGAAATGTTATATGCCTTATTTAAAAATTTTATTATGGAAACTATAAGCCATACCAAAGTAAAGAGACTAATGTAATGAAACCCCTTGTATTCATTGCTCAGGTTAGTAATTACCATGTCATGGCCAAATTGTCTGTCTTTTACTGACTTATCTCCTGGTCCTATATTATTATTTTAAAGAAAATCCTAGGTATCACATAATTTATTTGTAGGAGTTCCCATCATGGCACAGTGGGAACAAATCCAACTAGGAACCATGAGCTTGCAGGTTCGATCCCTGTCCTCGCTCAGTGGGTTAAGGATGCGGCATTGCTGTGGTGTAGGCCGGTGGCTATAGCTCCGATTAGACTCCGAGCCTGGGAACCTCCATATGCTGTTGGTGCAGCCCTAAAAGGACAAAAGACAAAAAAAGAAAATAATAATAATTTATTTGTATTTCAATATGTATCCTTTAGTATAAATCCTTTAAAATGATACATCACCACCATATAATTATCAGCTTTAAAAAATTCCAATGAAAGTGTTAATTTTAATTTTTTCATACATTTTTAAAAGCAGTTTTCTTTTTTCTTTTGTCTTTTTGCCTTTTCTAGGGCCGCACCCTTGGCATATGTAGATTCCCAGGCTAGGGGTCCAATTGGAGCTGTAGCCACCAGCCTACACCAGAGCCACAGCAACTCGGGATCCGAGCCACGTCTGCAACCTACACCACAGCTCACTCCTAAAAGCAGTTTTCTTGATTCTATGAGGATCTGGATAAATTCTCCTCCCATTGCAGTTGGTTGTTTTTTTTCCCTAAGGTTTCAACCTCTTCTCTTTTTGTCTTTAAAATTTATTTGTTGAACAAATTGGGTCTTTGTTTTGTAGATGGTGGATGTTTCTGATTATATCCCTGTGACGTGTTTAAACATACTCATCTGATCTTTGTATTTTTTGTTAGTTGGTAGTTGGCTCTAGAGACCTCAGATTCAAGTTTGAATTCTTTTGGCAAGTCTTTGTCTTTTGGCAAGTATCCGTCTAGTGCACATGATGCCTAGTGGTCTCTCTCTTTCAACAATGACTAGTTGCCATTTGTGCTCAATGCTTTGGATCAGGGGTTGGCAAACTTTTTAAGTAAGGTCACAGATAGTATATATTCTAGGCCATATAGACCATCTGGTCTCGGCTGCAGCTACTAAACTCTGCAATTGTAATGAGAAAGCTGCCATGGACACAATGTGAATGAATGGGCATTCTGTTCAATACAACTTTGATTTACAAAAGCACGTGATGGGCTTCCTGTTTGAAGTCTATTAAATCATTACGGTTTACAAAATAGTAATTGTATTATAGGAGTTCCCGTCGTGGCACAGTGGTTAATGAATCCAACTAGGAACCATGAGGTTGCGGGTTCGATCCCTAGCCTCGCTCAGTGGGTTAAGGATCTGGTGTTGCCATGAGCTGTGGTGTAGGTCACAGACGTGGCTCAGATCCCGCGTTGCTGTGGCTCTGGCGTAGGCCGGCGGCTATAGCTCCGATTCGACCCCTAGCCTGGGAACCTCCACATGCTGCGGGAGCAGCCCAAGAAATGGCAAAAAAAATAAATAAAAATAAAAATATTATAACTTCACTGTTCATTTTTTAAGTGTTCTATGAAGAGAAGCTGTTCCATGTGTACTATTTGTTATGTGATGATACAGTTTGTATAGGAAGTTTTGGACGAAAGCTTGACAATTTCCCTTGGCTTTACCAGTTTCAAAATAATGATTTAGTTATTTTAACTTTCTCCAACAGTGACTATTTAGGGTCTGCTCTTCTCCTCCTGATTCATTATAGACTCTTAAATATATTAGATTTTTAAAAAATTCACTATGGTAATTATCCTTATTGATGGCTTAAATTATTTGACCTTTGGCCAGTGGGAGCCTTTTAAAGTTGCTTACCCAATTATTTTGACATGCCTCTTGGAGTTTGTGATAGCTTCTTGATTATTTGGTATGACAGGGAGTTCCAGGTTCATCATGTACATTTCCTCCTACACCTGGTGTCAGCAGTTTCTCTGAGGAGCCCTGCTTCCTCTATCGGGGATTGGAATTTGAAGACCACAGTTTGGGCTCTAGGGATTCTTATTGCTAGTGAGTTGACCATTGTTTCTAGATCTTTTCAGTAGTCAGAACTAGGGAAAAATGAATTTTAGGGTAGAGTACCTCATGAATTCATACTGATTCTTGCACATCAGTTTTAATACTATAAGAATTTTTTTTTTAATTTTGTCTTTTTAGGGCCGTACCCGCACCCTTTGGAAGTTCCCAGGCTAGGGGTCTAATTGGGAGCTGTAGCTGCTGGCCTACACCACAGCCCTGGCAATGTCAGATCCAAGCTGCGTCTGCAACCTATACCACAGCTCATGGCAATGCCAGATCCTTAACCCACTGAGGTCTCCAGGACCTCATGGATACTGGTCAGGTTCATTAACTGCTGAGCCATGACGGGAAAAAATACTATAAGAGTTTTTGTTAATCTTTTCTATTCTACCTCTGTATCTTCCTTTCAACTGAGAGCTCTGGTTCTCAATGACACTAAAAATAATACAACTAGAATATTTCATAATCACTCATTTATAGTACCCTCATACACACAGTCTCAGAATAACAATACCAGCGATTCATTTCTGCCTTCTTTTCAGTATTATGTCTCTGAGATTTATTTGTGTTGTATGAAACAGTAATCTGTTTTTTTCTCATTGCTCTGAAATGAAGTGTTCCATTGTGTGAAATATCACACTTTATCCATCCTCCAGTTGGTGGGAGTTTAAGTTGCTTCTAGTTAGGGGCTATTAGGAATTAAGTTGCTATGGAAACTCTTGTGCATATCTTTTGGTTGGCATGTGCACTTTTTTTTATACCCAGCCATGTAATCTTTTTTGGACTTGGGGCACGTCTCCCTAGGAATATTTACTCAAAGTCCTGTGCGTATCAGTTATCTATCTATTGCTGTGTAACAACTCACCCCAAAACTTGGTGGCTCACCACAACAAGCAATATTATCTCACTGTTGCTGTGGGTCAGTTTCTGTGGGGTACAGCTTAACTGGGTGCTTCTAGTTCAGGGTCTCTCATATAGCTGCAGTCAAAGAGTGCCTGTTGTGGCTCAGAGGATTAAGAATCTGATTAGTATCCATGAGGATGCGGGTTTGATCCCTGGCCTTGCTCAGTGGGTTAGGATCTGGCATTGCCATGAGCTATGGAATAGGTTGCAGATGCAGTTCGGATCCCGTGTTGCTGTGGCTGTGGCATAGGCCGGCAGCTTCACTTCCTATTGGACCCCTAGCCTGGGAATCTCCATATGCTGAGGGTGGGGCCCTAAAAAGACAAAAGACCAAAGAAAAAAAATGCCCTTTTCAACATTTTAAATGTATAGTTTGTTTTTTTTAATTTTTTTTATTTTTTTTGTCTTTTTGCTATTTCTTGGGCCGCTCCTGCAGCATATGGAGGTTCCCAGGCTAGGGGTCCAATCAGAGCTGTAGCCACCGGCCTACACCAGAGCCACAGCAACACGGGATCCAAGCTGTGTCTGCAATCTACACCACAGCTCAGGGCAACGCCGGATCGTTAACCCACTGAGCAAGGGCAGGGACCGAACCTGCAACCTCATCGTTCCCAGTCGGATTCGTTAACCACTGCGCCACGACGGGAATTCCTAAATGTATAGTTTAAATGTACAGTTTTAAATGTATAGTTTAAGTACATTGACATTAAGTACATTGACGTTGTGCAGTCACCACCACCATCCATCTCCAGGACCTTTTCCAAGCCGAAATCTCTCCTTCCCTTCCACAGCCCCTGGCAACCACCATTCTACGTTCTGTTTGTATGAATTTGGCTACTCTAGGTACTTCATAAGTGGAAGCATACAGTATTTTTTTCCTTTTGTGAATGGTTTATTTCACTCAGCTCAGTGTCCTCAAGGTTCATCCACATGGCAGCATGTGTCACGATTTCATTCCTTTTAAAGGCTAATATTCCATTGCATGTATATACCACATTTTGTTTGCCCATTCATCCATCCATGGACCTTTGTTTCCCCCTTTTGGATATTGTGAATAATACTGATGTGAATATTGGTGTTCTGCTATGGTCTGTTTTTACAAACATGTCTTCAAATCCAGTTTATCTAAAAAGGAGGTGCTTATATATAAATACCAGGGAGTGGGGGTCAAGGAGCCCCTTCCAGTGCCTGCCCCTGCACTGTTTAAGTCAGTCTTATTAATTGGTCTCTGTGTGCTTATGGCACAACAGGATATACATCTAAGTTAATTTTTTTTGGCCATGCCTATAGCATGTATAAGGTCCTGGGTCAGGGATTGAACCTGCACCTGGCAGTGACCCAAGCCGCTGCAGTGACAATACCTTATCCTTAACCTGCTGCACCACAAAGGAACCTCCTGTATTTGACATTTAATAATTGTTCTAAAATGTAGTTTTGTTTTACAATCACATATAATAGTTTCATGTTTCTGAAGTCTGATCTGCAAAACAAGGTTTATTCAAAGGAGTCCCTTCTATTTCTGTTTCTCTGCCTTTTTCTCTTCTCTAGGTAATTATATTCTAAAATCTTTATTCTTCCATTCTGTTTTTTTTTTTTGGTATAAACATGGTTTATATTTGTATCTCTCCTTATACAAATGGTAAAATACTATAGGCCTTGCTTCTTTCACTTTATATATCCTGGAGACTAAGATGGAAAAATAAAAATCATTAAAAAAAAAAAGAAAAATATCCTGGAGACTACTCCTTAGTGATAAATTACTAATTCGTTTTATAGCTGCATAATATTTCATTGCATTAATTAAAAAACATAGCTGTGAATTCCTGTTGTGGCCCAGTGGATTACAAAGCCGACTAGTATCCTTGCGGACTCAGGTTCGATCCCTGGCCTCACTCAATGGGTTAAGAATCTGGCATTGCATGAGCTGTGGTGTAGAATGCAGATGCAGTTTGCATCCCGGGTTACTGTGGTCATGGCGTGGGCCTGCAGCGGCAGCTCCATTTCAACCCTTAGCCTTGGGACTTCCATATGCCGAAGGTGCAGCCCTAAAAAAAAAAGCAAAAACAAAACAAAAAACAAACCCATAACATAATTTAACCAATTCCTGATTGATGGGCATTTGGGTTGCTTCTAATTTTTTTGTAATAATATTGCAATGGAAAACTTTGTGTCTATGTATATTTTATATTTTGCCATTGTATATTTGGGACAGATTCTTAGATGTGGAATTGCAGGGTCAAAGGGCAAATGAGTATGCAGTTTTACTAGATATTTCCAGATTTATCCTCATAAGAATTAGGTCTCTTCGTGTTTCCATCAGTAATGTACACGAGTGCCTCTTTACATAACCTTATCAAGAGAATATATTGTCAGACTTTTGGTTTTTTTTTGTCCTAATGGAATCTAATTGTAGTGTGAATTTTCATCTGTCATTATGAGTGAGGTTAAATATCTTTTTTTAACTTAAATTTATTTATAGACATCTCAGAACCGTTTAAATCAACTACAGATTTTTTTAGACATAATATACCATGTTTATCTTGGTACACCTTAGGCTGAGTATCTTTATATGGTTAAGAGGTATTTGCATTTCTTTCTCTGTTAACTGTCCATCTCTTTAGCTCTTTTTTCTCTGTGTTTGTTGGTATCTTCTAAGGTCTTTACATATCAAGAATATCAACCTTTGTGCATTTGTTTTCTTCTTCCTGCCAGTTAAATAGAAGTATTCACAATCTGCCCTCCCCCCCCCTCCCCCCCCCCCCCCCCCCCCCCCCGTCTTTTTGCCATTTCTAGGACTGCACCTATGGCATATGGAGGTTCCCAGGCTAGGGGTCTAATTGGAGCTGAAGCCACCGGCGTACACAAGAACCACAGCAACGCAGGATCCAAGCTGAGTCTGTGACCTACACCACAGCTCATGGCAACACCGGATCCTTAACCCACTGAGCAAGGCCAGGGATTGAACCCGCAACCTCATGGTTCCTAGTCGGATTTGCTAATCACTGAGCCACTTAGACAGGAACTCCTAATCTGCTTTGTTTTGCTTCGTCCTTTTTCATTGATGTTATATTGATTCTTCTAGCTAAATGATTATTTAGTATTTGATGTCTCCACTTCTACATAGCAAATCTATTCCACTCTTTCTTCAAACTCCATATGCCCCAGCTGGAATTCAACTTTATCTACAGACCCAATGTTCCTATGCTCCCTTTGTCGTGTGATATTACCAGTTTCCTACTTGGGAACTTGAAGTGATCTTTTAGGGTTTATTTATTATTAATTCAGCAAGTGTTTATTGAGCACCAACCAAGAGCCAGGTCCAGTAAGTAACAAATAGACACAATCCTAGCTCTTAGGGACCAGTCTGAGGCCGGTATAAGTATTAAATATATGTACAAACCCATATCTAAAAGCGTGCTAAGTATTTCAAGAGAGAATTTAAGGGCTGGGACACATCATTAGATGGGAGAAGGTGGGGGTGGGGGGAGCCTTTTGGAGAAAGTGACATTTAAGCTGAGATTTGAAGGCCTGTTGGGATTCACTTGGTGAAAAAATCAGGCTTCCAAATATAGGAAACAGTGTGTGGAAGGATCGTGAGGCAGAGAAGAAGTTGAACTTGTAGGAGGTGCAAAGCCCAGTTTGGCTGGGGGAAGGAGGAGGGGGCCATGAGACGTGGTCACTCGGGCTCTGGTGGGGTAGTACATTGGTGGGGGTGCAGGTAGAGGTTGCTCAGGAGCCTCGTGGGGAGGCTGCGGTGGTAACTGTGGAAGGTGGTGGTGGCCCATTCATTCACTTGTGAAATTCTTTCAGTTCTACTGTAGTGCTTTGTTTACTCTTGTCATTTTATATCCACTGCTCTAGTTCAGAAAGTAAGCTCTGGACTCTGCCAGTAGGTTTTTACAAATTGATCCCACTCTGTTTTTTGGGTTTTTTTTTTTTGTGTGTGTGTGTGTTGTTTTGTTTTGTCTTTTAGGGCCACACCTGAGGCACATGGAGGTTCTCAGTCTAGGGGTCAGATCGGAGCTGTGGCCTTTGGTCTTCACTGGAGCCATAGCCACACGGGATCTGAGCTGCATCTGCGAACTACACCAAAGCTGATGGCAATGCTGGATCCTTAACCCACTGAGCGAGGCCAGGGATTGACCTGCATCCTCAGGGATCCTAGTCGGGTTCGTTAACCACTGAGCCACGATGGGAACTCCGGTCCCACTCTGAACCCTAGCACATTCCCTCATTGCCGAAAAATGAAAGCCCACCTGAGGTTGAGAGCTTTACCATTTTCTTTAAGCTTCAAGGTTCCTTCTCTGAGACAGCTTTTCTTCTTCCTTTCTTTCTTGCTGCCTCCCTTCCTTTTTTCTTTTTAGGGCCGCACCTGCCACATACGGAAGTTGCCAGGCTAGGGGTCCAATCGGAGCTACAGCTGCCAGCCTACGCCACAGCCGTAGCAATGCCAGATCCAAGCCGTGCCTGCACTGCACTGCAGCTCAGGGCAATGCCGGATCCTTAAGCCACTGAGCAAGGCCAGGGACCGAACCTGCAACCTCATGGATACTAGTCGGGTTCATTTCTGCTGTGCCATAACGGGAACTCCCTAAGACAACTTTTCTTTAGGCAGCCAAGATAGATATTTTGTTACCTCTTTTCTTTAATTAATCTCCACCTCTGTCATGACATCTCTGCCTCTTGAACCCTATCCCCCCACTCCCCTGCCTTTTTTTTTTTTTTTTTCCTTTCCTCTAAAGTCTCTATTCAGATCCTAACTATTCCTGTAGTCCTTCTTAAATCCCTTCAGCCAGGGTGACTTTTAACCTCTGTTGATAGATCAGTTCTAAGAGTCATCAGAGCCTGTGTTGTATTAGAAATATCACCGTATTTATTTGGAGTGCAAAGAATTGTGTTTCTTTATTTTATTTTATTTTATTTTATTTTTTTGTCTTTTGTCTTTTTGCCATTTCTTGGGCCTCTCCCGCGGCATATGGAGGTTCCCAGGCTAGGGGTCCAATCGGAGCTGTAGCCACCCGCCTACGCCAGAGCCACAGCAACTCGGGATCCAAGCCGTGTCTGCAACCTACACCACAGCTCACGGCAACGCCGGATCGTTAACCCACTGAGCAAGGGCAGGAATCGAACCCGCAACCTTATGGTTCCTAGTCAGATTCGTTAACCACTGCGCCACAGCGGGAACTCCCTTATTTCTTTTTTGTAACTGATAAGGACTCAATAGCTAGTTATTGAATTGTAGGCAATTATGGAGCATTCCATGTGCTAGATCCCTAACCGACACCTCTTATAAAAGAAGCAAGTCTCAAGTACAAGTTTATAAATATCTTGTATTGAACCTTCCGGGAGTGACCTCATTTAGAGATAGTAACATCTGACTTGGCTTTTGAGACACTCTTTACAGTTCAGTGAATATCAGGTAATACTTAAACTCGCTACACGAGTTTGGCAAAAATATGTTTATATGGCAACATCAGGGAGTTCTTATGACTTACTGGGGGGGTATTTAGAGCATTAGTACTCAATTTCTATGGTGGTGGGGAGTGAGTAATAAAATCATCATATGTGGGCATATCTCAGTGTTATCTCTGCTTTTATCTGAGATATCTTGCAGACTCATTGTCCACTTGGCCATTTTCTTCTGACCAGGCATCTTGCTAGGCTAAATGTGGTGGTCTGGGAGTTCCCGTTGCGGCGCAGTGGTAGTGAACCCAACTAGTATCCATGAGGTTGCGGGTTCAATCCCTGGCCTCTCTCAGTGGGTCAAGGACCTGGCATTGCCATGAGCTATGGTGTAGGTCGAAGATGTGGTTTGGATCCTGCAGTACTGCGGCTGAGGTATAGGCCAGCCGCTGCAGCTCCAATTCAATTAGACCCCTAGCCTGGGAACTTCCATATGTTGCACCAGTGGCCCTAAAAAAGCAAAAAAAAAAAAAAAAAAGGTGGTCTGCATGTTGACTAAGTTTCACATGCTTGATTCTCACCTGTGATTTTATTGGTCTCTCAGGGCCGGCCAGCCTGTTTCTTTTGTGTACTATCATTATTCGACACACTTGCAAAAATGGTTTTATGTATTCTAGCTTTTAAAATTCTCACAGCGTTTCTTTTTTTCCTCTCTTATTCCCTCTCACTCTTTCTTCCTATAAATGGGTTTAAATCACTTTAAGTTAATATAGCTTAGTATTATGTAACTGTACTAGGTGCATTGTCCTGCCTTCTCGTATGAGGTCACTTCTCTGAACTTAAAGTGGAAATAGGGTTTATACAGATTGGTCTTGCATGTGACTTTTTGGGTATTAATCTAATTTTAAGTCTCTTGGCTCACCTCTTGAATTAAATGACTGTTTTTGTTTCCTAATACATATTGATGCAATAAAAGGGATGGTAACAATTTGGCTTCCATACCAAATGGATTTAATTTTGTCATTGGAAATGCAAGTAGAAAACTAAACTTTTTAAACCTTTTGTTTTTTATTTTTTAGGGGCCACACCCATGGCATATGGAGGTTCCTAGGCTAGAGGTCGAATCAGAGCTGTAGCTGCCAGCCTATGCCACAGCCACAACAACGCAGGATTTGAGCCATGTCTCTGACCTACACCACAGCTCACGGCAACACTAATCCTTAACCCACTGAGCAAGGCCAGGGATCGAACCTATGTCGTCATGGATGCTAGTCAGATTCGTTAACCGGTGAGCCACAATGGGAACTCCTAAACCTATTTTTAAATTAAATTTTCTGAAGTCACATTTTAAAATTTTGGTGTTTCCGCAATGTTAACCAATGAGAGTATTATGGTTGTATTATCTTAAGGTAAAAATATCTTTTTTTTTGGTCTTTTGTCCTTTTAGGGCTGCACCTGTAGCATATGGAGGTTCCCAGGCTAGGGGTCCAATCAGAGCTACAGCTGCCAACCTATGCCACAGCCACAGCAACACCAGATCTGAGCTGCATCTGTGACCTACACCACAGCTCACGGCAGCACTGGATCCTTAACCCACTGAACGAGGCCAGTGATTGAACCCGCAACCTCATGGTTTCTAGTAGGATTCATTTCCACTGTGCCATGACAGGAACTCCAGGTAAAATCTCTTAATGAAGGCTCAGTGGATTATGAACCCAACTAGTATTCATGAGTATGCAGATTCAATCCCTGGCCTTACTCATTGGGTTAAGGATCTGGTGTTGCCATGAGCTGTGGTGTAGGTTGCAGATGTGGCTAAGATACTGTGTTGCTATGGCTGTGGTGTATGTAGGCTGGCAGCTCCAGCTCCAATTTGAGCCCTAGCTTGAGAATTTCCATACGCCTCAGGTGTGGCCCTAAAATGCAAACAAACAAACAAAACTTAATGAAGATTTTAAATGAGCTTGCTTAAGATTAAATTAGGACCTCAAGTCTAGTTTCTCAAATATGATTTTTTAAAATCACTTTGAAATATTAACTAGGGCAGGTGCTTATAGGTAAGAATCAAATTATCATTTGCATTGATATCAAATCATAATGCATTAAGTTTGGCGTGATGAAAGTTTTATTTTTAAAACTAAGTATATATGCAATGAAAATTGTTTCATGTAGCTCATGGTGTGACAGGTTTATGAAAGGCTTGAAAGATAAAATTGTCATAAATGAAATACTGCATTCCACATAGGATTTATGTAACTGGTAAGTGCAGGTGAAAAAAAAACCTGATAAGGTCGGAGAAAATGACTCAGTACCTCCCTTTTCACTCTCCACATCTTATTTCCTTTCTCATTAAAATTCTGCATGAATATTACTGTGCCAAATATAATCACAACGTTAATTCAGATGCCATTATGTTAAAAGATATGCTTTTGTTGTTTTATAACAGCCTCCATTGTCATACTGGAACTTTCTAGAACACTCTCCTCATAGGACAGTTTAGAGGCAGTCCTCAAGCTGGATGAGTCATACCACACTGCTAATTACTTAATGTGTAGGTCTTATTTATTGTGTTCTTCACCACCTAGTTTGATGTACATTTGGGCTCAGTGAGGGGTAGTAGAATTTTGTCTGTATTTATTTACGTATGTGCGTAGGTATTTAGGGCCGCACCCGAGGCCTATGGAGGTTCCCAGGCCAGGGGTCTAATCAGAGCTGTGGCTGCCGGCCTACACCACAGCCACAGCAACTGGGATCCAAGCTGCGTCTGCGGCCTACACCACAGCTCATGGCACCACCAGATCCTTAACCCACTGAGCGAGGCTAGGGATCGAACCTGCGTCCTGATGGTTGCTAGTGAGGTTCATTAATCGCTGAGCCACAATGGGAACGCCTGTTTTCATTTATTATACAGTACCTGGTATTAGGTTTCTGGAAAAGTTAAAGATTTTTTTTCTTTTTTTGCCTTTTTGCTTTGACGTTTTCCTGTTGGTGTTTACATCTAACACTAAATTAAAATTCATGTGTTAACATATATTAAAATTCTTAACAGTAAGAGCATAACCTGAATTGGAAAGTTGGTCTGGAGTCAAACATTCCAAAAGTGTAATTCCAGTGACCTTGAATCCACTAAACTGAGCCAGGGACAAAAATTCTCTCAACAGGGAGCAGGAATAAAGGAAAAGAGGGAAGCAAGGATCCAGGAGAAAAAGGATCGTTTAAGTGGGGTGGAGGGAAGTTTCAGTTAAGCCACAGATACTCTAGTTGATGCTTGCATATTGGTAGAAACTGTGGACACAGTTTTGCACCAGACTGAATTATCACTATTTAAACCATCAGCATCCATCTTTGGGAAACTTACATTTTAGTTTAAAGATTATTGTAAGAATTCTAGCTGAAACAGGGAAATGTCACTTCATTTATAAAGTGTAGTACTTGGACTTTTTTTTTTTTTCTCTTTTCTTTTTTCTTCCTTTCTTTGCTTTTTAGGGCCAAATAGGCAGCATATGGGTTCCCAGGCTAGGGGTTGAATTGGAGCTACAGCTGCTGGCCTACACGACAGCCACAGCAGTGTGGGATCCAGGCTGTGTCTGCAGCCTACACCACAGCTCACAGCAATGCTGGATCCTTAACCCACTAAGCGAGGCCAGGGATTGAACCTGTGTCCTCATGATTACTAATTTGGTTCCCTACCATTGAGCCACAATTGGGAATTCCATATTGTTGGACTTTTAAATTAATAGTGAGATATTAACTGAAGAGGATTGAATTGAATAAGCATCTCTGATATTTTAGCCATAATGTGATTTCTGCTTTTCCTACTATTACTTTTGATAAGACGAATGTATTCTTTCTTCATGAAATATTTAAGATAAATAGTGAATTAATTATCCTTTTTTGAGATGTCCCTTGCTTTGTATGAGGTTCAGAATTAATATAAAAACATTGAAATCATAATTGCATTTTAATTTGAGACCTTGATCTCCTACAACTCTATGTAACAGCTTATTCTTTGAAAATATAGAAGAAACCGGATGCGCAGTGTTCTCAGTTTACTAATCTTGTCAGTTTCTACAGCTGCAAACTTGTTCATTTACAGACATTATGGATTTGTTTGGATTAAAATGAAGTAACATGTGTAAAGCACCCTTACCTAGTTTTTTCACACGTAGGCCCTTAGTAATTAGTGGTCTTCATTTTTATTATTATTGGGCATTTAATTTTGGATTTCTTTTTTTTTCCACCCTTGTGCTTATTTTTGTGGGTTTTTTTCCTAAACGATTTTTCATTTTTCCATTATAACTGGTTTACAGTGTTCTGTCAGTTTTCTCCTGTACAGCAAAGTGACCCAGTCACACTTACATTCTTTTTCTTACATTATCGTCCATCATGCTCCATCATAAGTGACTAGATACAGTTCCCAGTGCTATACAACAGGCTCTCATTGCTTATCCATTCCAAATGTAATAGTTTGCATCTATTAACCTTGGACTCCCAGTCCATCCCACTCCCTCCCCCTCCCCCTTGGCAACCACAAGTCTGTTCTCCAAGTCCAGACTTTTGGACTCCTAGGCAACCATTTCTTCGGGTGCTCTGAATCAACTATGAATTCTACCCTCCCATATTTGTAATTTTAGACTGCCTTACCCACTGTGAAGAAAAAAGCCTATTGGTGGGGTGGGGCTTTTTGACGTGTGTGTGTAAGTCCTTTTAGAGTTACTGGATGTTCTGGAATGTGAAGGATTAAGCTTTGTGGCATGTTCTATATGGTCATCCATAGTGACCAAAGTGATTTGGAATGTTGTCTTGTGACTAACTTTGAAATGCGTTACTTTCTGTACAGAGGATGTTGATCCGAATAAATTGCTTATTATCCTTTATAAATGAAGTAACATGTCAATTGGTGTCAACCTTACCCAACACAATACTTTCTTTCATAAACAAGGGGAGGACGCAGTCCCATGATAAGGGTCCGGGGATGAAGCCAGGCGCTGCTGTGCAATTCAGAGGGTATGCGATGGCTCCCGGCCTGGACCCTGTCACAGTGGGAAGTCATGGCTCGGAAGCCTGCAGCGAAATCAGTCGTGTTTATTAAGCCTTAATATGACACTTAAGTGGTTCTTCTATCAGAGTTCCCTAGTGGTCTAGTGATTAAGGATCTGGCGTTGTCTCTGCTGTGGCTCAGGTTCGATCCCTGGCCCAGGAACTTCTGCATGCCTCCGTTGCAGCCAAAAAAAAAAAAGTCGTGAAAATAAAGGCTCTTCTATCACCAGTCAGCCAGCTCCCCAAAGAGGCAAAAATCCATTCATGTAGTTGTAGGTGCTGGAGCACCACTTCTTTGGCAGGTCTTTTCTGCCACATACATTGGTGACCGTGTCTTTTGTACCCAATCTTAGCCTGATTATGTTTAGGTAACATCTCTCAAAGTATCTAAAAAGGGTTTGTCCCCTGTGTCTCCCAGTTGGGCTGTAAGCTCCTGGTTGGTGGTGGTTGTGTCTGTGTGTCGCTTAGTGCAGATTCTGTGAGTTCAGGGTTGATCCTCAGTCTGTGTTAAGTGCATGTCTTGCTGTGACTTGTGGAGACGCCTCGACATTAACTGGTCCAGTTAGGTGGTTTGACGTCATCTCCAATTCCTTAATGAAAAACCTCTCTCTAGAAAGGTTAATTCTGCCCTGTATCCTGTATTCTCATTCTTTTTTTTTTTTTCCTCTTCTTCCAATGCAAATTCTTGATTTCCTTTATTTCTTTCAAGGAACAATTCACATCTTTTTTTCCATGAAACTTTTTAAAGCTATGTTTAATTTTCGGTAGCAGTAATTCAGAAAGCCAAAAAAAGAGGGAAGTGTTAACTAGAACTGGACATTTGGAATTGGACTTTTAAGTAACCAAAACATATTTGTAAACATTTTCCTCTTAAAAATCAGTAGTTATGTTAATTTTGGTAAAGTTCTATATTTTTTTCCAAATAATTTAATTCAGAATTGCAGAGAAATGGGAATTTTGGGTAAAGCTTATGGAAAGAAAGGGTTGTGTTATAATTTTCAGGTTGTCGTGAGAAAAGTGTCTTTTATTGCATTATATGGCATTTTATAACATTATATATAAGAATTGACCTTATTTGCCATATTTGTAAAAGGTTTTATTGGGCTTTAAAAGGGGAAGTCTTGAAGTTCCTATTGTGGTTCAGCAGGTTAAGAACCCAGCTAGTATCTATAAGAATTCGAGTTCAATCCCTGGCCTCACTTGGGTTGGGTCAAGGATCCGGCGTTGCTGTGAGCTGTGGTGTAGGTCACACATGCTGCTCAGATCCAGTGTTGCTGTGGCCATGGCACAGCTGTGGCCAGCAGCTGCAGCTCCAATTCAACCCCTAGCCCGGGAACTTACATATGCTGTTCATGCCCTAAAAAGCAAAAAACAAAACCCCATAGAAGTCTTTTACATAGACTCCTTTATCATTTTAGCCTCACTTCAATTAAACCATAATAGTTGATTGAAAGTTAATGTATATAGGAAGAATCTTCAATGTCACTGAAGTTGTTTTTTTGTTTTTTTGTTTTTTGCCTTTTTCTAGGGCAGCACCTGCGGCATATGGAGGTTCCCAGGCTAGGGGTCGAATCAGAGCTGTAGCCACCGGCCTACACCAGAGCCACAGCAATGCCAGATCCGAGCCGCATCTGCGACCTGCACCACAGCTCACGGCAACACCGGATCCTTAACCCACTGAGCAAGGCCATGGATCGAACCTGCAACCTCATGGCTCCTAGTCGGATTCGTTTCCGCTGCGCCACAACAGGAACTCCCTGTTTTTGGTTTTTTTGAGAAAGCTATTCTAAAACAAAAGCAGAGGAGACCATTTAAGCCAAGAACTGGTAGACCAGAATACTTAAAATCATGTTAGAGTTATGAAAGCTTTACACTGTCCAGTCCTCCGCTGTGATTTTCCTCCTGTACCGGGCCCATATTTTGCTCATTTCCTTGCTCATTCATAATATCCTTAAGGAGAGAAGAAAAAGAGGTTTTATTGAAATTAAAAGTCATTTAATTGTGATTCTGAGTTTTAGAGTAATTTTATAGTGATTTTTTTTCCCTATTTTGGATAAATCAACAAATCATATTTGTGACACATTTATTATATACGCACATATATACATTCATGATGCATATATATTTTAACATTTTTATGTTATGTGTTTTCAAATAATATATAATAGCATTGATTTTACTTTTTTTTTTTTTTTTTCTTTTTAGGGCCACACCTGAGGCATATGAAGGTTCCCAGGTTAGGGGTCCTATTGGAGCTGTAGCCACCAGCCTACACCACAGCCACAGCAATGTCAAATCTGAGCCTCAACTATAATCTACATCACAGCTCACGGCAACACCAGATCCTTAACCCACGGAGCGAGGCCAGGGATCGAACCCGCAACCTCTTGGTTCCCAGTCGGATTCGTCTCCACTGTGCCCCAACGGGAACCCCGCATTGATTTTACATTTAATAGAGAAATGTAAAACATACATTTAAAGGACAGAAACCTTTATGTTGATGTTTATTTTGCATGTTATTACTTGAATTTAATCTTTATTTAGTGCTTTATTTTTGTGAAATCTGGTTTGCTAGGCACTGTGGGAGAGGTAGCCACGAATTTCTTGCTCTTTAAGGACTCAGTCTCCGTGCTAACTCTTAGAGCAGGAAGAGATTTAAGAGATTCTTCTTTTAGGGGTGTCTGTGTGCTTAAGCAGCAGTCCATTGAATCCAGCCCACTTCAGTGTCTTCTGTCCCCAGCTCCCCATCCTCCCAGACATGTCACCATATCACTTCTATGCAGGGTAGAGAGAAACTCACCTCCTTTGGTAAGTGGGAGGAGATACTGACCCTTTTCTTTTTTTTTTTTTCCCTAGGTCAGTTTCCTAGTTCAGGTATGTAAAACTCTGAAGTCAAGAAATCATTATAGTGGGTAGTGACTAGAATATAACACTTTTTAAAAATAGGTAGGAGAGTATCAAAGTGTATTGCAGATTATTTCAAACGTATCATGTGGCTGTGTATATACTGGGTTGTTACATAAAATGTATTATAAGTTCACTTATGTAAAATCTTTTTTTTTCACTGCAGTGAAAAGAGTTTAGAAAACATTCTTCTTAGTCTGTCCTTTTCATCCTTGCCTTAAACTGGGGAATGGCCACTGATCCCCTGATACCTAAGTTACTTGTTATTTTTGCTGGGCTCTCTTGTCATCATGACCTGACTCAAGGTAAAGTGTTTTCTACATGGTTAGAGATATACACAGGTGATATTTTCCCACGGTGATGTGCATTCTGGGAGGGTTTTCATTACACTGGTCTTGCTGGCATGCCTCTGGGTACAGATAAACACTTTGGTGGATCTAACTGTTAAATCTGTAAGTATTATTTCTGATGTTCCTAACTAGGTACCAAGATATGATTTAAGCACCAAGAGAATTTGGATTATTTAAAACTAGGGCATAATAAAACTACTTATCGCATATTCATGTGGGCACATACAGAGGCATAATTGTATTCTTGTGACTCACCATATAAATACTAATATTGTTTTGGAGAATCGGCATGGTATGCTGAAGCCATGGTTTGGAGAAAAGCATTGTAGTATGTTTTATCTGTGGGAATTACTGGCAAGTGTAATTGAGAGCTTCTAAATACTGTAGTTGTTTACCCTGCTTTTGAATTGGGCTTAAATATTTTGGACTTGTTATTTTTAAAAATAATCATTGAATTATCACGGTAGCTGTTTAACCACAGTTGTATTATAGATTTTAATAATGACGTCTTTTAAATATTTATGTAGACATTTCCTCCTGCTAAAGATACTTAATATTTGTATTTATGGAGAAATCTATTTGAATAAATATACATTCATAGATTATATAAATATTATATGTTTAAATTTAATATTCAAATATTTAATGATAAATATTTAAACAGAGAGACTAGAGGAACGAATGTTCACATGGCCATGCTTAGCTTCAATACTGATCAACTCTTTGTTATTCCTACCCTTTCCGTTTCCCTGGTTCCCACTTATTTTGATGCAGTTCCTCTGTCATAACACATCATCTATAAATATTTCAGGATGCATTTCTGATAGACAAGGACTCCCATTTCTAGACATAAAAGGTGGAATCTTGGATTTCCCTGGTGGTGCACCGGGTTAAGGATCTGTGTTGTTACTACTGTGGCCTGGGAACTTCTGAATGCTGTGGGCACCACCAAAAAAAAAAAAAAGTGGAATCTTTTTGAGGAATGTACTGAAGTTATGAACACTCAAATTGTGCTTGGGATGTTAGAGTGATGGAAAGAAAAAGTGAGGTCTTTTATGTAGAATAAATGGAAGAAGAGAAATGCCTGATAAGCAGTTGTACCGAAAAACAACAGAAAAGTTACAGTGAAAAAGCTTTAGCTTTTAAGTACCCATGGCAAAAAGGGAGAAATTGGCATTTTTGTTGAATGCTTGATGTATGTTTACTTTCTATATAGTTCAGTAAGGAGTAAGGTCAGATATATATGTGTATGTAATCTATACCTGAGCTGCAGCTGTTGGCTTATGCTGTGTCTGAGACTTACACCCACTGAGTGAGGCTGGGGATCGAATCCACATCCTTATGGATCCTGGTCAGGTTTGTTTCTGCTGAGTCACAATTGGGATTCCAGGCCAAGTATGTTTCACGTCATTTGAAACAGAAATACTGTTTCTAGACTCTGAAAAATCAAAGATGTGTGCAAAGACTGCCAATCGGGATATTCACTGCAATATTCTTGATAGAGTGAAGAATTGTACTTAATTAGCATTCGCTACCAGTGGAATAATGAAATGCACATAGTACTTTTATAAAATAGTGAAATATTTTGTAACTGGTAGAAATGGTCAAGCATGTATAAACGTCAAATGCATATTAAAAGACCTGTAAGAAATTAATCTAGATATTAACATGAATTAATAGTGGCAATTTTTAGGTGTTAGAATTATGAGTGATTTTTACTTCTTTTTTTTTTGAAACACTGCAATTTTGTCTTATCAGCCTATGTGATATGAGTTAGTAAACATTTGAGTACTTACCATGTGTCAAATACTATTTAAGTACTTTTCATGTTGTTGTTGTTGCTGTGTTTTTAATTCTCATAGTAGACCTGAGAGGTTCTGTTCTTATTTTACAGATGAGGAAATGGGCACAGAGAGACTGAATACCTTGGCAATTTCAGTCTATTCTTCTAAGTTTATTCTTTGCTTCTAAATGCAGTTTTATCGCCAATAATTGGGAAGATACTATAAATACCATTTTCTGTTTCTACTTCTTACTTAAAAACATATGGTGAATATTATGGCATATTAGTAAAAAAAAAAGTGATTTTTTAATTGATGGGTATCATTTCATCTAGTGAATACACCATGCATTTTTTTCAACTGGTCCTTTGTTTTTGTTCTGTGCCTCCCCTGCAGTTTCTGCTCATAGGAATAATGGTACAATGATATCTTTGTGAATAAAACTGTATGTGCACTTCTGATTATCTTCCTAGAAAAAACTCTTAGAAGTGGAATTATTGGGTCAACGAGCATAAACATTTTAAAGGCCTTTGATACAAATTATGAGACTTCAGGTAACAAATGATCATTCTTCCTTAAACTTAGAGAAATTGTTTTGATGCTATACATTTGGGAGAAATAGGTCATCTAAACATCAGTGGGAATTTGTGCTTTCATCGTTGCTCTTATAAAAGTGAGGCTAGTAAGACTGCTGGAGACTATAAACATAGAGAAAAAGAGAAGAGACAAATTTAGGGGATTAAATTGTGGCCATTACTTGCTCTAAGACCTTGCACAGCTAGTTATTCATTTTTCTGTCTAACTTAAAATCTAGATTAGCCTCAACCTTTTATTGTAATTTGTTTCGTATAAACATAAAATATACATATAAAATTATCATGAATTTTCTTTGATGTTTGATCTTATAGGACCTCAGGATCATAATTAGAGCAATTTCTAGCATATAATTTTTAAAAATTATAGGTATAAAAGGCATAAGACGTTGATTAGTGATGGTTACCGACCCTAAAAGTATTTTAGATGTTGTATTTTAAAAAGGTTTTTTTCCTAAGGAGTTACTCTCCTTTTGTAAAAAGTAAGAAAAAAATTTGAGAGCAATTGATGGCTTCTGTTAAGGTTAAGGTTTTATTTTGCTTTCTTTTGAGCATATATCTTTCTCCAGAGACTGGGTTATTTCTGCAGAGATTTCAGTTGGCGACTAGAGCAGGGGGAGGAGTGTTTAACTTAAGAAGGTCCAGAGAATAATTAATGAAATCAGAAAGTTCCCTGTGAAGCTCCCAGAAGAGGTTAGGATCTTTTTTTATTTCTGGAAAGACCAAGATTGATAAAGGGTAATCTGACAGTCTAGCAATTTGTGAGAGGTACGAATGGATTAAAGAGAAAACATTCTATTGAATATTTGAAGGCCTTAAATATTTTAATGGAAAAAAAAGTACAGTCAGTCCTCTATATATGAGACTTTTCACATCCACAGATTTAACCAAACTTTGATCCAAAATTTTCAGGAAAAAACTCATCACAGCATTAACATTGTATTTATAATTATTTACATAGCATTTACATTGTATTAGGTATTGTAAGGACTCAAAAGAGGATTGAAAGCCTATAGGAGGAATCGTGTGGGTTACATGCAAATACTACGCAATTATATATAAGGGACTTAATTTAAGCATTTGATGATTTTGGTTTCCACAAGGGTTCCTGGGATCAACACCCACTGGATACTGTACTCCTTCCTTATGCTATGAGTAGTACAGTTATGAAACTATCAGCTATAAATGGTAGAGACAGAAAGTAAACATGAGGAGTTCCCGTGGCAACAAATCCAACTAGTACCCATGAAGGCGTGGGTTCGATCCCTGGCCTCGCTCACTCGGTTAAGGATCTGGCATTGCCATGAACTGTGAGTGTAGATTGTAGACACAGTTCAGATCCCATATTGCTGTGGCTGTGGTGTAGGCCGGTAGCTACGGCTCCAATTAGACCCCTAGCCTGGGAACCTCCATATGCTGCGAGTCTGGCCCTAAAAAAGAAAAAAACAAACAAAAAAGAAAGTAAACAAAAGGATTTTTACCAAGGGCCCATATCCATAATTATTAATCAGATGTAAATGTTCATAACCTTGCAAAATAAGGTGTATGTGCATTCCGGAAGGAGAGGCTTCCAACACTTTTTTCAGATTCTCAAAGAGCGACTCCAAAAAATTCAAGCTCCTTCTAGAAAATAAGCTCCATGAGGTTAGGGATTTTAGTCTGTTTTGTTCACTTACACCTCCCTTGGTTCTTGGCATATATTTCTGTGCAGTAAACATTTGTCGAAGGTATAATTTTTGTAAATTTATACATGGCACAGTTACAGGAATACATTTTTTTTCTTTCTGTTTTTATTTTATTTTTTTAAGGGCCGCACCCATGGCATATGGAGGTTCCCATGCTAGGGGTCAAATTGGAGCTACACCTGCCGGCCTACGCCTACAGCACAGCCACAGCAACTCAGGATCTGAGCCGTATCTTCAAACTACACCACAGTTCACAGCAATGCCAGATCCTTAACCCACTGAATGAGGCCAGGGATCGAACCTGCAACCCTCATGGGTACTAGTTGGATTTGTTTCTGCTGTGCCACAACGGGAACTCCAATTTTTATTTTTTAATTAAGAAAAAAATTTTTCTTTTTTCTTTTTAGGGCCATAATTGCAGCATATGGAACTTTTGAGCTAGGGGTCAAGTTGGAGCTGCAACTGCTAACCTACGCCACAGTCACAGAAATGCAGGATCCAAGCCGCATCTTTGACTTATGTCACAGCTTGTGGCAATGCTGAATCCTTAACTCACTAAGTGAGGCTAAGGATTGGACCTGCATGTGCACAGACACTGTTTTGGGTTTTTAACCTGCTGAGCCACGAATGGGAACTCCAGCAGTGGATTTTAAGAAATTGGGATTGGGGAGTTCCCATTGTGGCTCAGTGGTTAACGAATTCGACTAGGAACCATGAAGTTGCGGGTTCGATCCCTGGCCTCTCTCAGTGGGTTAAGGATCTGGTGTTGCTGTGAGCTGTGGTGTAGGTCACAGACGCGGCTTGGATCCCTCATTGCTGTGGCTCTGGTGTAGGCCGGCGGCTGCAGCTCCAATTCGACCCCCAGCCTGGGAACGTCCATATGCCGAGGGAGCGGCCCAAGAAATGGCAAAAAGACAAAAAAAAAAAAAAGAAAAAAGAAAGAAAAAAGAAATTGGGATAGGGAGAAAATTCCAGATTTAGTAAGGTTGTCAGCTTACTGGGCTATTTCTACATTTGTCCAAAATTTTCCTCTTGTTAAATCTAGATGAGTAGATAGGGCATTTGTATGATAATTTTGTGGTTGAATTCCTTTTTTTTTCTTTTCCCAGGGTGCCAACAGAAATGCTGTAGAATAGGTTAGAAATACTACAGAAATATAATAGGGAAATTATTCTAAGTAATACACTTTTATCAGTCTATTAGAAAATGTACTTTGGTGCTGTTTTCTTTGCACTTGATCTTAGCCAAAAGGCCGAGAAGCGATGGTGCTGTTCTCTTTGATTCAATAAATGAAACTGTTAAAGAAAATCTCCCCTTAAATTTGTCAGTGGAAAAGTTTGTTAATTGTTTTCATTAAACCAAGTAGCGTGGCAATAACTGCTCTTGCGGCTAAAAATGTAAAATCAACAAAATGTTGAAAAACCTACCTGCAGAGAACACTGCTTTATCAGCAAAAGATTTTAAGATTTTTGCCATGAAGCCCAATTATTTTAGCTCATTGCTATTATCCAGCATTTTTAGCAGGTGATCTAGTATAATCTGTGATTACATCAGCATCATAAGTTTGCATACTCTTAAAGGTGAAATTTGGTAGAAGGTTAAAAAGAATCACAGAAGATTAAAATCACTGAGATTCATTTATTCTTCATTTCTTCTCTGCATGAGATTATTATTTTTTTGTATCAGTGTATATCAGAGACTTATATGTCAAATGTCCTACTGCAATTGAGATACATTCAATTTGTGACATTTTTGTTTTGTTCTTTATTAGTCTTGTGATTCTCTTCGGAAAGGAAATGAGGTTAATGTGTTATCTGAGCACCCATTCAACTTTCTCTTTTACTTTCTAGACTAAATCGAAGCAAGGTTATCCTTGAAGGACCTCATTTGATCTGGGACTCTTCCCAAGTGCCAGAGCTAGGCCACTATTCTCTTTATTTATCACACATGGAAGCTTCTAGATCATTAAGTCTTGCTGCAGGTTTAGAGACTTGAGCCTTTAAAGCTTATGCTCTTTGACTGTTTACAGCCTTCTCTTCAGTGTTGTCAAATACCAGCTGACCTCTTCAAGTCACTCTTGTTTATATGACCTTTTTTTAAAAATAAGAAACAACAGCATTGGTCACGTGTATACCATGACAATTATCTAACCTCTCTGACCTTGACCATCTCAAAGGTCAGAGTATAAATGTAGAAATAAAAATTACTCTTCTTGGAGATAAAATATTCTACAAATTCATCAAGGCAGTAAAAATGAGTTCTATGTTAGATAATATATATGAAGAAAAAATGAAAATGCAATTGACATGCAAAAACTCCCCCAACCACACCCAAATAAAACAAAACAAAAATCAAAAACCCATCTTTGCTAAAAATATTTATAACCTATAAAGCAAGCCAGAGAAGTAGAAACCAAATATTTTCCAAGGTAACTACAGACATATGTTTATTTTATCAGAAGTGAAAGTGGAAAACGGGAAGGCTGTATCTGTATTACAGAGCTATTCAAACTTCTCGGCAAACATTGGGAAAGCTGAAAATGACACAGGGCTCTGACAGTGTGGTTACAAGAAGAGAAAATCCATGTAAAAAGCATAGCATTAGCTCTTGCTGTGTCTGAACAGAAGGATATTCAAAAACGAAGCAAAACAAGGCATTCCTGTTGTGGCCCAGTGGGTTAAGAACCTGACATAGTGTCCTTGAGGATGTGGGTTCAATCTCTGGCCTTGTTTAGTGGGTTAAGGATCCAGTGTTGCCACAAGCTGCAGCGTAGGTTGTAGGTGTGGCTCCCATTTGACCCCTAACCTGGAAACTTCCATATGCTGCAGGTGAGGCTATAAAACAAAAGGGAAGAAGTAGTAGTTGTGGCAGAATTGTAGATACTGTGTTGTTAATAGATTCAGAAATATTTGGTGGGGCAGTCTAAAATTCCATAAATCTGAATGATATGGATTATAAACAAGTGCGTCTGAATTAGCATTTTGTTCATATTTACCAGTTTTGTGGCTTGAAAGATGTGATTTTAGTCATGACATAGTTGATTAGACCTGTGAATAAATGACCTATCATTATATTTTTCCCACTTGGCTAAAGGAATTTCAGACTAAGAAGTTTTTAAGTACAAAATTATTATTTCCAAAAGTAGCTTTTTTCTCTTGGGTTGGGGATTACATTCATTAAACAAAAAATAGTAAGAAACTAAATATGATTTAAAATGAGATTGAAAAAAATAATGGAGTTCCTGCTATGGTTTCATGAACCAGCTTGTCTCTCTGGTGGCCCTGGTTTGATCCCTGGCCTGGGGACTCCATAAACTATAGGTGCTCCCTCCCTTCCCCCATGTAAGTAAATAAGAGAAGATTGATTAGAGTTTCGATCACAAATTAAAAATGTGGCCTATTTATTGAAAAATGTATAAACTTTTCATGGTAATAAAAATATGAAATGTGCAGGATTACATGTGGGGCCTTTTATGTGCTAAAAAGATAACCCACTCTGGTCACTGGTTTCATTCTGAGGAGCCATCAAATTATTGCATATAAAGTATAGTAGTTGACAGTCCATGACCCTCTCAGTTATTATAATATTGTAATGAAACTTTGAAAAATACACATCCTAAACATTGCCAGTAGATGGGATATATAGATTATTCTAAAAATCCGATTATTTTAGTGAATAAAAATGGATTCAATATATTATTGAACAGTTAAAGTATTGATGTATTTATTCAACCACTGACTAGTAAAAGCATTGCTTGTCACTGCAAAGACAAGAAAGGAAGGAAAAAAACTATAGATGAAAAAGGATTTTAGGAGTTGCTCTTGTGGCTCAGTGGTGACATGGCTCTGATCTGGTGTTTCTGTGGCTGAGGCGTAAGCGAGCAGCTGCATCTCCAATTTGACCCCTAGCCTGGGAACTTCCATATGCTGCACGTGTGGCCCTAAATAGCAAAAAAAAAAAAAAAAAGATTTAGGATTAGAAAAAACTATTTTAAAAATGCTTATAAGACTGTTGGTGAAATTTGAGCACTGATTGATAGTTGATGTCATAAAGAAATTATTGTGAATTTATTATAGATATTATAATGGTATTGCCTTAGGTTTAAAAAGCAAATCTTTGTCTTAGATACATACAGAATTATCTATAGATAAAGTGGTGTGATGCCTGGAATTTGCTTCAAAATAATCCAGAGTGGTGGGCTAGGTGTTGGGGGTGGGTAGGTGGAGATACAACTACAGCATGCTTTGCCATGAGTTAATAATGGTGAGTTTATTATACTAATCTCAGTAATTCTGCACTGGTTTGAAATTTTTCATAATAAAAATGTAGAAAAGTGTAATGCAACATTAATTAAAAGAGGAGAACTAGCACCAGGCGATACTGTACTATAAACTGTAAGAGTGGATAGAGTCACACACAGATGAAAAACATATCTAATGTCAATCCTGTATTTTGTTTTTCTCTAGAGCTGAAGCCATTTATTGAATCTTGGATGATTAACACCTAAATGCTTAATTCTCAAAACTGCTCAAGAGTCCCACAGCCAGGATTAGATGATCCAATTTACCACCAAGGAATTTCTGTCTTGAATTCTACGGTAAGATTATGATATGTATTCTAAAGGCTAAATAGTGACTGTGAGGTCTAAAAAGATTTGTAAATGCTGTCTTTGAGGGACTACCTTCTATTATAATTTCTTAAGCCTGTAACTGTTAGACCAGGAATTCAGGACTGTGATGGTCAACCAAAGATCTTAGAAATATCAACATGCAAACAAGGCTTTCTGGCATTTCCTCCTTATAGATTGAGCCTAGCAATGGATAGTGGAGTGCCAAGCTTTGCCCCTTGCTGTATATCTCAGAGTGAGTCCTCCGAAAGAGTTGGGCTGCTAGAATGTCTATTAGGAAGCAACACCTACAAAGAGAGAAGAGATATTCGGTAGAGGAAACTGAAGTGGAAGGCAGGCTCAACCACAGCAGGGAGTCTTGAGTTGCAAGAGTTTTTTCTCTTTCATAAAAGTAAGCTTCTTGTTGGAAGCATATCCTTGCCTTTGTGCACAGGTCATTAAAGAAGTTGCTTGGCAAATATTTTGTTGGATGAAGGAAATCTGAGAAAGATCTTGTGGTGTCTCTCATAACACCTTATCCTTACCGTCCTTTCCCCAGTTAAAAGTGCAGTTTACAACAATGAGGTTAACAGTGACACAGGTGGTTGTCTTGTATCTCAGGAGCAAACACAAAGGTAACTAACTTGCCCTTCATTATCAGCATGTGTTGCAGACCACTGTGCCCCTGGGCGCCACAGATAAGGAAGACCTGCAAAGGGACCTGAGGAAAACCACACACATAAGAACATGAGACCATATCCATAAAGAGGAAACAAACAAAAAACCAACACAGAACTAGAGGGTATTATTGCTAAGTGAAATAAGTCAGACAAAGAAAAAATATCACATGATTTCACTTATATGTGGAATCTGAAAAACAAAACCGAGGATGATCTATAAAACAGACACAGAGAAAAAATAGGTGCTTGTGGGAGGGGAGGAGGTAGGAAAATGGGTGAGATAAGTGAAGGAGAGGTGCAAACTTCAAATTAGAAAATAAGTAAGTTTTGAGAATGTAATGTACAGCATAGGAAATATAGTCAATATTGTAACAGCTTTGTATGGTCACAGGTGGTGACTAGACTTGTGGTGATCATTTTATAATTACAAAAATATTGAACCACTATGTTGTACACTTAAAACTAATATAATGTTGTAAGTTAGGAGTTCCCTGATGGTTCAGTGGGTTAAGAATCTGACATTGTCACTGCTGTGGTGTGGGTTCAATCCCTGGCCCTGGGCTTTTCGTATGCTGCAGGTGCAGCCAAAAAAATAGTAAGTCAATTGTACATGAGTTAACAAGATGAATGTATGAGTTAAGATGGAGAAAACAAAAAGCAAAAATCCCTGGAAGATACAGTGATAACTTCAGGGCTGTATATAGCAGATATGGATTATGGTTCTAACTAGTTTGTTTTTTCTATGTGTAGGAAGTAGGTTCATCAGATACGAATTTTATCCTTTTCTGCTTCAGGGTTAAGAGAGAATCTACTTTTGAAAAGGATATTTTTTTAAGGTTGGTTGGTTGGTTTGTTTGTTTGTTTTCCTAGTTGGTTCTGTTCAGCTTTAGGCAAAAAATTTAAGTCTTTTACTTCCTTGTTTTCCCCCCCTTTTACTGTAGGATTCCATGAGACAGGATTTGCATTAATAAATCCTCTAAATTTTCTCTGAACCCTAATACTGTATTAATGCTTTACATGTAGAGGACCTTCACTTATCATCTTTTAAATGAATGAAATAAAGAATAATTGACTTTATCATTCATGTGGCAGAAGAGTAAGATTAAAAACTCAGCAATTCAGACTAGAAATTTACTTGTCTTTACAATAATTTTCCCTAGTATCTGTGTAGACAGTTTTATACGTCATCTTTTAAAATATGTAAATTGTTTTCTTCATGTTGAATGTTGGAAGAATGAGATTGTGTTTGTGTTTCACTAAGTGAATTAGATTTTTATTATTAATATGTAGATCCTTCAAAATTATCACTTTGATTACTTAGGGAAGTTTACACCTTATCTGTTCCTTCCCCCCCCCCCCCCACTTCTTTCTTGGTCACTTAGTACCCCTGCCAGAGGGCAGGCAAAGGAAGGGAGAGAAGAAGATATTAATTTAAACTCACAAAGTCTTATGTAGGCATTTTTCACTAGCATATTTTGTCATGCTTCTGGATCACAGTATGGCAGTAGGATCAGCTGCTTTTGCTATTTTAAGATTTTAGTAGAATGCTCAGTTATTTGGAAATAAATTATGTATGGCCGATGACTGGGTTTATTGAGTTAAATATTTATACTTTAAACTCTTCAGCTTTATATTCCTAGATTCATGTATTTTAAATTATCTTTTTTTTTTTTTTGTAATTCATGCTAAGGTTTCCTTTGCTCCTGTTGATACTTATAATTGATTATAATGAAGAGGGTTTTTTTTTTGGTCTGTGTTTGTACACTGGGATATTCATAAGACAGTATAGTTTTAAATTATTCCTTTTCATATGCTTTAAAACTTCATGTTCCTGCAGTCTGTTAGTGAATTTTCAGATGATAAGAATTATCTTTTGAATAGAAGTTACTGTTTGACATGTAAGCTGTTAAGAATATTTAAAAGTAAGACACACCTCAGACCAAAGTAAATTTATCTTACCATTATCACAGTGTAGGTTTTCAAAGTCTAAATGTTAAACTAGGTGGATTCTGAGCATTTTATAGTCTTCATATTGCAGTTAACACCCACTGTACACATACGCGTATGTATATACATGAAGGGCTCTTGCATAGCCTATAGCTGTTTGGTTTGTTATCAGCACGAACAGCAAATGTCCTAAAAATCAGCTTTGAAACAGCTGGCAGTCAACCCGGGGGTGTTAGCACCACCTAAATTCACATGACGTCTCTCTGCTCTTTGACACAAAGAGTGCACCCTACTTGCTCACCAAGGAAGTTGGCACAAGCACCTCTCTGTGTGCTCGTGGGTCCAGTAACATAGAAGAAGCCTAAAATGGATTTTTTGAAGAGAGTTGTTCCTCCCATTCTTTCGGGAGATGGGGTTTTGGCCACTCAAGAGAGTTTTCCAGAAAGTTCTTTAAGATTACTGAAGTTGAAACGTCTTAGTTTGCTTTCATCAGAGAAGACGATAGATGAGGAAGATGGAATTAATTTCTGCCCTAGTCGTTATGATAAACACCAACATCAACAACTAGGTAAAGTAAGCGTGTATTTTCGATCCACTAGAAAGTATTTTAGGAAAGTATAATTATTTTTAGAAGTAAGAACTCTAGTGAGCATAAGCTTTAATTTTGAAAATTAAGTTTAAATATTAAATTTAAAAATACAAGAAATATGGAGTTGGCCTAAATTTTTCAGTATCAAAATTTTTCTTTGTGTTTAAATGGAGAAATAGTGATTGCTATAAATCAAGGTAAAGCCATTAATAAAGTTAACAGTTTGATAACCTTGGAAAATATTTTATGATGAAGGGTTTACTTATTAAAAAAATGTTACTGTTACAACCTGTAGGGTATGTAGGTGAAAAATAAGATAAGAGTTTTATCTGTCACTACAGAGATCACTTAAAGTTTTTAAAAAGTCCCATTCGTTTGTTCCAAAGATAAAGAATATTTGGGGTGAAATACTTAAAAAGTGATGTTTTTAAAAATAATGATGATTATTTGTGTCACAGTAACTTTGTTTCATATAATTCTGCCAAGTTGAATATGATGCCTTTTAAAGTTTAAGAGGATCATATCCATTATGTGTTTGGAGAAAAATCAGACTTGTATGTATAGTAACTAGCAAATATTAAAAGAAAGCAAAGTCCATTGGGAAGATGATGGAAAAATGCCTAAGTTTTAAAATGTTGACTAGAACACTTTAAAATGTTAAAACGATCTGTGTGCTTATGATTTTTTTTTTTTTTGAAATTTTAGGGAATATATAACTGCTCAGATAAACTAATATTTAGTAGAAAGAAGAGATTTTCGGTTAACTCTCTTCAACTTTGATATATATTATATCTGTTTTCTATGCATATTTTAATATGTACATATACATTATTTATGGAATTTAAAAATGAGATTTACTATCCAACTGTTCTGCTTTTTAATTTAATTTATCATAAGCATCTTTTTCTCATTTAAAATTCACTCCATTGTGTGGGTATAAGTTTTTTCAGTCAGTTCCTTTATTGACAAATGCTTAGGGATTTTGATTTTTAGTTATTAAAAATAATTATGTAATATCCATTTATTTTATTACTTTATTATCCATTTATTGTATTACTTTATACTTTTGTTTGATTGCGTCTTTGTATAAATTTCTGTGTACATGTAAAATTTTTGATAGCGATGCCAAGTTACCTTTCAAAAATTTCTCAATTTAAGCTCTCCAGGGCAGTATCCCCATTTCTTTGTATTCTCCCTAACACTCTGTCTTGTCAATTTAAAAAATAGGGTCATATTTAGACGAAACCATACTTTTCTGTGTTATGTAGAAGAGAGGAGAAGGAGCTTTTAAGCTTTAAAAGGAAATAAATATTAACCTCTAGAAAGTACTGGTATTAGAAGTCACTTTTTTAAATACTCTTCACGCATTTGGGTGGATAAAGTGGAAGTGAGGCCACTGATAGGTTAGTGCTTTTTTTTTTTTTTTCCTTTGACTTTTGTCTTTTCTAGGGTCGCACCTGTGGCATATGGAGGTTCCCAGGCTAGGAGTCAAATCAGAGTTGTAGCCGCCGGCCTACGCCAGAGCCACAGAAACACGGGATCTGAGCCGCGTCTGCGACCCACAGTACAGCTCAGGGCAACGTTGGATCCTTAACCCACTGAGCAAGGACAGGGATCGAACCCTCAACCTCATGGTTCCTAGTCAGATTCTTTAACCACTGTGCCAAGATGGGAACACCGGGTTAGTGTTTCTTAATTTCACTTAAACTCTGCAAATCAATTAGCATTTAGTTTTGTGTTCACCAGTGTGTATATGCATAGGTGAAAAATACTAATAGATTAATATGTACAGTTATCTCAGTTATTAAAAATTTACTGTTTAACTTTGTCTTGAATCATTTAGTTGTTTTCTTCATTGTACCATAACATAGATAAGGGACCTGGTGTTTAAATGTAATATGCCATGCCCATCATTAGTTTAACATAGCTCTTTTTGTAAGACTGCCTTACATATTTTTGAGCATAGCGTAGGTTATTAAAGTATAATAATGAGATTTTATAACATTAATTTACAAATAAGCACTCAATTTAATGATTAAGATTTAATGTATATCTTTTTACCAATCAGTTAAAAGAAAGCAGAATCTGTTATTTGAAATTTCAGAGGCTACAGGTCCTTACTGGAATAATTCTTGCCCAATTTTTCTCTTCAAAAGTAAAATTCAGGAGTTGCCATTGTGGCTTAGTGGTAATGAACCCAACTAGTATCCATGAGGATGCAGGTTGGATCCCTGGCTTCACTTAGTGGGTTAAGGAGCTGGCGTTGCTGTGAGCTGTGGTGTAGGCTGCAGACATGAATTGGATCCTGCATTGCTATGGCTGTGGTATAGGCTGGCAGCTGCAGCTCCAATTCAAGCCCTACCCTGGGAACTTCCATATGCCACAAGTGCAGGCATAAAAAGAAGAAAAAAAAAAAGAAATCCAGGGAATGACTTTTAGAATTAATTTAAGGGACTTCTTTGGCAAAATCTGTAGAGAGACTTGGTTTCTTAAATTTCAATTTACTGATAAAGTCCTTTTCTTGAATCTCAAATTTTGATACTAAATTTACATTATATACGAGAATATAAACTGCATGGGGTTTGCACCAGTCTACATATCAATAACTTGCAACTCAGCATGAACGAATTTTACTTCCTGTTTGTCGGCGGTGCTGGGATAGAGATAATGCAGTCGTTATCAAGAAGTTATAAAAAGAACCGGGTACAGTTCTTCTAAGGGGTGTTACAGTTTTGCTCACTTAAGGAAAGAAGAAATCAAGAGTAAGAAGAGATTTAGTATCAGTAGTGTGAAGAAGGAAGTATTCTTTCAGAGAAAAACTAGCATGTCATCTCATAGCTTCGTACTTGGCTCATTGTTTCCAACTTCTTTAATTGTTAATTCAGAATTATTTCTAAGGAATGTTAGACAAGATTGGACAAGATTGTAATATGGAGTGATAGTTGTACTTTCATGTGGGGATAAATTGAGAATAAGTTTGCAATATATAGAAATTTACCTGCTACATTTAACTCCAGAAGTATTTATAGATGCTTATGGTTTCTTTCACAAAAATAAGCATGGAATTCCGATATATTTGCAAGGGTTGATATTTTGGAAAACATTTTTTTTTCCTGCTTTTGATGATTTTTTTTTCATTTTTTAAGTTTCTCTAAATATTAGGTAACGCAATGTTTTAAAGTTTTGATAGACATTCTTAACCCACTGGATTTACCAGAAACCTTCTATTTCTCTATAAAATGTATTAACAAATGCCTGTACTACACTGCACACTGTTAATCCCCTGCCGCTGCTTCTGCTCCCAACAGGTTCAATTGTGGGCTTACTAAGAGTTGGTTGTGTTTTATTTATTTATTTTTATTTTTTGTCTTTTCGCCATTTTTTGGGTCACTCCCGTGGCATATGGAGGTTCCCAGGCTAGAGGTCAAATGGGTGCTGTAGCCACCGGCCTACGCCACAGACACAGCGATGTGGGATCTGAGTCGAGTCCGCGACCTACACCACAACCCACAGCAATGCTGGATCCTTAACCCATTGAGCAAGGGCAGGGATCGAACCCGCAACCTCATGGTTCCTAGTTGGATTTGTTAACCACTGTGCCACGATGGGAACTCTGAGTTAGCTGTGTTTTAAACCAGACTTGCTTATGCCAGCTATACTTGTAATTGTGATCATGTAATTGAATTAGGTATCACATAATTTGGTAAAGTATAAGACTGAAAACAATGTTGAATACTTTGGTCATACTCCTTAAAAATGAATTCCTAAAAATGTTTTCTTCTAAATTATATGTAGGCCAGAGAAATGCACAAAATTGGGAGGACTTTACCCTCAGATACTTTTAACTTCCCACCGCACTTCAAAGATAGTGAAACTGGAAGTCATAGGTGATGTACTTGGGCTGGATTTTAGGCGAGAAAGACAGTAGTATAATCAGCAAATTCACCTTGAGAGACAAGGACTTGGCACTACATCAAAAGACTAGGGAGTAGGAGTTCCCTGGTGGCTCAGTGGGTTAAGGATCTGGCATTGTCAATGGTGTGGCTTGGGTCACCGCTCTGGTGCAGGCTCAACCCCTAGACCTGTGCATGCTGCAGGTGCAGCCAAAAAAAGGGGGAGAGAGGGTAGGGAATAAACATGGATTTTATATTTTAAAATAAAACCTTTAGTAAACATTGCTCGCCCCCCCCCCTCCATTCCTACTTTCATGGAACTTTTTGATGAAATGATTAAGCAACAGTTAGAACTTAACAGTGAAGGGACTCTACTGTATATAGTTGTATAGTTGCAATTTTGTTAAAGAAATAAATTATTTGCTATTCCTACTTTCTTAATTTAAAAAAGGAATCAAAATGTTGACGTGTTCATGTTAAGTCATCTTATTCCTAAAATGCTTAAATATCCATGTATTTTTGGTATAGTCCTAATTACATGATCAAAGACCGATTTCACTGATAGATGTTACTTGTGCCAACTCTACTAATATTTTTCTTAAGGCATAAAAGTTGGTGGAGAGAAAATGCCCTTCACTGATTCATTGTGGTTTAGTGGGTAACGAACCTCGCTAGAATCCATGAGGACATGGGTTCAATCCCTTGCCTCATTCGGAGGGTTGAGGAACCAGTGTTGCTGTGAGCTGTGGTATAGGTCGTTGATGAGACTCTGATCTGGCATTGCTGTGGCTGTGGCGTGGGTGGGGGCTGCAGCTCCAATCTGACCCCTACCCTGGGAACTTCCACATGCAGCCCTAAAAAGAAAGAAAAAAAAAAATACTACAGTGTTGTTTGACCATTGAAGAAGAATGAATGTTAGGGAGAATTATGTGTCAGATCCTAAGAATTGGGCAGTGTGTTTCCACAGGCTTCTTTTGTGACAGCTGCAAAGTCCTTGGTATTTTTATTCTGATGGAATCAACCTTAATTTTGTTTTTCATTCTGGTCGGAGTCGAGAATAAGTGGGTATAAATATATCATGATTGATTTGTATAATTTATTGAGAACGGAGGTAATGATACATCGAACAGAACTAAATATATATCAGCATGAAGGTTGGAAGAAACTTTTGAGCACCTTCTGCGTTCTGGGCACTGTTTTGTTTTGAATTGCCAGTAACTTAAAGGTCTCATTTGTCTTCCTAGGCAGGACATACCTGTCCTGTTTCCTCCTCAGATAGCATAGAAGTTCGGCATGGACTCTGCTCTGTCTACTGATGTGTATTTTGTTTCAGGGTTTGGAACGTAATAGCTGCTAAATAAATATTGGTCAAACGAGCAGATGTTATCTAAGTCCTCATGAAAACCCTGTGAGATAGGTTGTAATACAAAGTTTTAAAAGTTCAGAGAGACTTCACCAAATTATTTGAGGTTTTGTCGCGACTAAGCGATATAGCCGTGCCACTGTTTTAAAGTTAGGAATTTTGTCCTCTTACTCCACCTCATTGCAGTGTTTGATGCTTTTGAATCTTTATGTATAAAATATTTTTTAAAAAGACTAGTGTATTTATCTAGTTTAATTGTTCCATTAAAGAACATATGCCTTTTGAGGGAGTGCTTTCATTTTAATTAAGAGCTATATTTCAATAGGAAAACACTTTAATTCCAATATATCGCATCTCTTTTGAGATCCTGTGTTGCACTTTAATGAGCAGTTAATAATTATTTTTATAACACTCTGGTTTGGGAAAGTCGATTAAGTGAGTAAATAGCTGTTTCACAGGAGTTTTACAAAACCAATTGAGACTCACATTAAGATACAATTTTCATTTCATTACAAAATATTAAGGACTCCATGGAATATAAACATTTAAAGAGTATACTGGTATACCTCTCTTGAGGTAGGTATTCAGCAAAGCTTACTAGCAGGGACAAACCAAAACATAGCCTTTGTTGCATGAAATTCCAAATGCCTTTCAGTTGAGTTTTGAAGGCTACCATCTATATTTGACTGGGGAAGAGAGGGAGGATGCTAATTGTTACTAAGTGGATTTCCTTAATACGTGATCATTCAGTTTTGTTTTTGCAGAACCATCGCTCTCAGTGGTTAGATTTTGTATCTCCTGAATAGCTCATTTTTGTTTGGTATACCTTGTATTGGGTAGAGGAATAGCAGGGCAGGCGTTTCTTTTTATAAGGGAATGAGATGAGTAAGGAATGATTTAAGTGTTCATCAGATCCTGGACTATTTTCAGGGGGAGCATGCCCACGTATGTGGAATTTCCCAAGCCAAGGATTAAACCTGGGCCACAGCAGTAACAATGCTGAGTCTTTCATCACTAGGCCACCAGGAAACCCCCGAGGCTGGACGGTTAATAGGGGGTTGAGAGAAGGTCCCAGGAGAAAACTGAAATGAAGTTTTTTTTGTTTTTTGTTTTTGTCTTTTGTCTTTTCTAGGGCTGCACCTGAAGCATATGGAGGTTCCCAGGCTACGGGTCAAATCGGAGCTGTAGCCGCCGGTCTACACCGCAGACCCAGCCACAGCCACGCCAGATCTGAGCCACATCTGTGACCTACACCACAGCTCACGGCAACGTCAGATCCTTAACCTACTGAGCGAGGCCAGGGATTGAACCCGCAATCTCATGGTTCCTGGTTGGATTCCTTAGCCACTGAGCCACGACGGGGACTCAGAGATGAGGTTTCTTTTGCCATTTTAAATACTTATAATGATAATAGACCAAAGGAAATGGAGAATCTTTTGGAATTCAGATGTCATTAAAAGGTTGTTGGGTAGGGCAATGTCATGGAAGAACTTGAGCTCTAAGTAATAACGAGTCTGGGAGTTCCTTTTGTGTGGCTCAGCGCTTAATGAATCTGAGTAGCATCCATGAAGACACAGGTTTGATCCCTGGCCTCACTCAGTGGGTTAAGGATCTGGCACTGCGTTTTCGAAGTTAGTACAACACCATTTTCTCAGTAGTTTCTCTTGGCTGTTTTTGAAGTTAACCTAACCCTTCTTAAGAAGGGACATGTTAGATTGTCTCTTCAAGTTAAATGGATGTATATTTTTAAAAGTTGGGGCGTTCCTGTTGTGGCTCAGCAGAAATGAATCTGACTAGTAATCATGAGGTTGCAGGTTTGATTCCTGGCTTTGCTCAGTGGGTTAAGAATCCGGTATTGTCGTGTGCTGTGGTGTACGTTGCAGACTTGCCTTGGATCTGGAGTTGCTGTGGCTGTGGTGTAGGCCAGCAGCTACAGCTCTGATTCGACCCCATAGCCTGCGAACCTCCATATGCCATAAGAGTGGCCCTAAAAAGCAATAAATAAATAAATAAATAAATAAAGAGTCTGCTATGGGGAGTTCCCGTCGTGGCGCAGTGGTTAACAAATCCGACTAGGAACCATGAGGTTGCGGGTTCGGTCCCTGCCCTTGCTCAGTGGGTTAACGATCCGGTGTTGCCATGAGCTGTGGTGTAGGTTGCAGATGCGGCTCGGATCCCGCGTTGCTGTGGCTCTGGCATAGGCCGGTGGCTATGGCTCTGATTCAACCCCTAGCCTGGGAACCTCCATATGCCGAGGGAGCGGCCCAAGAAATAGCAACAAGGACAAAAGACAAAAAAAAAAAAAAAAAGAAAGAAAATCTGATTAAACTTTAAAAAAAAAAAAAAAAGAGTCTGCTATGGGATTTCTGCCTTGATGCAAATGATACCTTGTTCTCACTGTGTAAATGTGTGAAAGAGTTCAAGAATTCTTCTTGCTTATGCAAATGGGATTTGGAAGTGTTGGGCTTTCATAGTGTCTTGAAATCAAGTAGGATCCCTTACTTAAGAGGGCCTTTGGGTGTAGGAGAAGCCTTATGGGTGGTTAGATTCATGTCTTTTCTGAGTCTTTGAGAATTCTCATAGATATTTGGAAGACCTACAGGTGTGATGGGACAAAGGCAGTGAAGTATCGAGAACAGAGTGGAGTGAGCAGGGCTTTGATCCCGACTGAATTGTGCTCCACTGGTGTGACTGGCTATGTGTCCTTGAACAGGCCACTTAATCTCTCTTGGCCAGTTGACCTCACCTGTCAATTTGAATGATATTTTCTTTGTAGCATTCCTTTCAAGATTACCAAAAATAGCAACAAAATTGATACGTGGTTCAATATGTAGTAGCCATTATTCTTCACAAAGAGTTTTGGGTTCTGACTTGGAGGTAAATGAGTCAAATTTAACTAGACTTTATCTTTGGAGCATTCCATCATAGAAGACATTCTAGGAATTTGGATCTAAATCATTGTGCATAATTCCAGACCATTTTAGCGTGTGATTTATAGCCTCATGACAGTTCGTGGGAGCTTGAGTTGCAACACCTTCTCCTGTGCTTTCCTTCTTTGTCCATAGCATGTGCTCTTCCAAATAACTGCTGCCAAATGGTCACGTACTTCATATACAAAGCTTTTTAGAAGTTAGTGCAATACCATTTTCTTAGTGGATTCCCTTGGCTGTTTTTGAAGTTAGTCTAACCCTTCTTAAGAAGGGACATGTTAGGAGTTCCCATCGTGGCACAGTGGTTAGTGAATCCGACTAGGAACCATGAGGTTGCAGGTTCGATCCCTGGCCTTGCTCAGTGGGTTAAGGATCCGGCGTTGCTGTGAGCTGTGGCCCAGGTCGGATCCCGCATTGCTATGACTGTGGTGTAGGCCGGTGGCTACAGCTCCGATTGGACCCCTAGCCTGGGAACCTCCATATGCCATGAGAGCGGCTCAAGAAAAGACAAAAAAAAAAAAAAAAAAGGGACATGTTAGATTGTCTCCTCAAGTTAAATGAATGTATATTTTTAAAAGTTGGGGAGTTCCTGGTATGGTGCAGCAGAAGCGAATCTGACTAGTGACCATGAGGTTGCAGGTTCGATTCCTGGCTTCGCTCAGTGGGTGAAGGATCTGGCATTGCCTGTGTGCTGTGGTGTAGGTCGTAAATGCAGCTCAGATCTGGCATTGCTGTGGTGTAGATTGGCAGCTGTAGCTTCAATTTGACCCCTGGCCTGGGAACCTCCATATGCTGTGGGTGCAGCCCTGAAAAAGCCAAAAAAAAAAAAAAAAAAGTTAGGGAGTTCCTGTTGTGGTGGTTGGTTAAGAATCCACTGCAGCTGCTTAGGTTGCTGTGGAGTTATGGGTTATATCCCTGGCCCTGTGCAGTGGATTAAAAGATCTAGCATTGGCATGGCTCGGATTCAGTCCTTGGCTTGGGAACTTCCCTATGCTGTGGGTATGGCCATAAAAATAAAATTGGGGCAGTAAAGTATGTCTAAAATTAGGGTTAGGGTCTTTACTTCTTTGCCTTTTAGAAAGGACTTGCAAAAACTTAATCAAAATAAAGACGCATCTGTCTCCCTTTTTTTAAGAGGCGTAGAATAGCTTCCTGTCTATCCTACTTACTCTGCTATTCCTCGTCATAGAACTGATATTTATCCAGTATGTACTGGTATGGTGATACTGGTTGTTAAAATATAACAGTTTCTCATATCACTTGATATTTAGCTACTGCTGAGGCAGCCCTCCTGCCCTATCCCAGGACCCTCTTCGACCACCACCAGGTTTCATCAATTAAAGGGTGAGTCCTAGGCACACTGGGGCCCCTAGGAACCACCTCCGCCCTGAGACTGGGCTTATTAATTCGCTCAGTTACCATGCTTTCCCAGTGGTTGACTGTTTTGATGAACACCCCTGCTTAGTCTCACTTAGAAAAGCAAAAGGAAGGCATTATTAAGATAAAATCATTGAAACAAAAGGGAATAAGGAAGAATACAAACACATAAATAAATACTAGACAAAAATACTGAAGTATAATGTGAAAAAGATGAATAAAATGATAATATCTGTAAAAGGAGGTTCTAAAAATTCATAATGATTTACGGAGTTCCCATCATGGCACAGTGGTTAATGAATCCGACTAGGAACCATGAGGTTGCACGTTTGATCCCTGGCCTTGCTCAGTGGGTTAAGGATCCGGTGTTGCCATAAGCTGTGGTGTAGGCTGGCAGCTACAACTCCGATTTGACCCTAGCCTGGGAACCTCCATATGCCACGGGAAGCAGCCTTAGAAAAGACAAAAAAAAAAAAAATTCATAGTGATTTAAAAATGCACAGTAGGAGTTCCCTTCGTGGCTCAGTGGAAACGAATCTGACTAGCATCCATGAGGACGCAGGTTTGGTCCCTGGCCTCGCTTAGTGGGTTAAGGATCTGTCGTTGCTGTGGCTATGGTATAGGCCAGTGGCTATAGCTCTGACTTGACCCTTAGCTCAGGAACCTCCATATGCTGTGGGTGTGACCCTAAAAAGACAAAAAAATAAATAAAACCCACAAAAAAACAAAAACAAAAAAAAACTGCACAGGAAAAGAGGTTAAGATGACTAAAGCTGAATGTAAATTTAAACATTTAATGTAATTTAAATAAAAGAATATATTAGAAAAGTTGAACAAAAATAAAGGGCGCTGTAAAAGGAATTCAGGAAGCAACACACAGTCCAGGGATTAACTCCACCCAGCTACACGTAGTGGCCGTACACAGTTCTCCGCTTCCAATCCCTGGTCCTCTTCTGAAGCTGGAACTCTGCAGGGGGAGTAGAAGTTTCTGTATGCCTGTGCTTGGGGTTGAATAGTTTGCCTCACTCCCAAACTCAGTTAATTATTCTCTATTTTGTCCACTAGCTTCTATTATTCCATTTAATATAAAGGTATTGTTTCTTTTTCTCCAGATAGTGAGCTCTTTGAGAACTGAGTGGGTCCTATTTATGTGGGTAGCCCCAGAGCTCAGCCCAATGGCAGGCACTTAGTAAGCAGTTACTAAATGCTTGTTGACTGTTAGAGTCTTCTGTCCTTTGATTCTTGTCCTTTATGGACCAGAGCAAGTTTTTGCTTGTTACAGAGAGCTGCTGCCAGTTGTCATATTTAGCCCACTGACTTTTTCCTTCAAAATCATCTAGCACATTGCTCAGTGGGCACTGGTTTTTGTGGCAAAACCAAGCTTCCATTAGTTTGAAAAGGAAAACCAAAACACATACCCTTCACATCAAGCAAAAAATGATCAAGAATAGAGGTTGGCAACCTTTTTCTGTCAAGGGCCAGATAGAAAATATTTTAGGGTTTGTAGACCATTAGTCTCTGCTACAGCTGCTCAGCTCTGACTTCATCGAGCAAAAGGAGCCTAGATGAAATGGGAATGTGTGTGGCCGAGGTTTAGTAAAATTTTATATTACAAATCAGGTGATGAACCAGAGGGGCCTAAGTGTTCCAGCCCCTAGAAATGTAGAATGTAGAAATTTCTACAAGTTGTAGAAATTTTCTAAAATGTAGAGAAGGATATTGCTAACATCAGAGATCAGAGAGAGGTGCATGGAGGTAATTTACCTGGGATATAGGGAATGGAAGCTTTGAACTTACCTTCTGTAACTCTTAGAATTGTGTTTTATCCATAGTATGTGTTCAGTAAATATAATTTGACTTGGGATCCAGCGATATCACTTACCCTCTCTGGACTTCCGTTGTCTCATCTAAAATTTAAGGGATTATGTTACATGATCTTTAAAGTCCCTCCAGTTAACATAATCTGTGATTCTCTGACTATGGAAGGCCAGATGGTTTATTCTTTAAAGATAATGATTGTTGGAATTCCCGTCGTGGCTCGGTGGTTAACGAATCCGACTAGGAACCAGGGGTTGTGGGTTCAATCCCTGGCCTTGCTCAGTGGGTTAAGGATCCAGCCTTGTTGTGAGCTGTGATATAGGTCACAGATGAGGCTCGGATCCCACCTTGCTGTGGCTGTGGCGTAGGCCGGCGGCTACAGCTCCAATTCGACCCCTAGCCTGGGAACCTCCACATGCTGTGGGAGCGGCCCTAGAAAAGACAACAACAACAAAAAAAGATAATGATCATTGGCTTAACCCATTTCTTGTATGCCCTTAGCATCCTGATGTGGAATTCTGACCTGGTTGCTTTTTATCAATCATTTTGTTTTATGCACCTTTCTGCAGCAGAACTCATTGTCCACTGGCTATATTGACTGGTACCTTCCACCACTTCTATTGCCCCATCCTGCCATATATGTGGAAAGAATACACACTTTGCCTTACTTTAATCATTAAATTTATTAAGCCTAGTCATTAAAAAGAATAAAGTAGCTCTAAAAGTAATTCTTTGTAGAGTTTTTTTGTAGAAAGATGATGATTCCTTATAGAAAGATGACGGTCAGATGAGAATCAGTCTGCCTTTTATTTATTTTTCTGTCCATGCCCATGGCATATGGAGGTTCCCAGGCCAGGAATCAAACCCATGCCATGCCACAGCAGTGACAATGCTGCATCCTTAACTGCCAGGCCACCGTGGAACACCCAGTCTGTCTTTTAGAATTATGTTTTTAATGGAGAGGTGGGATCAAGATGGCAGAGGAGTAAGACATGGCACTCACCTTCTCCCACAAACAAAACAAAAAGCCCACCTACATATAGAATGATGCAGACAGAACATCTACTGAGTGCTGGCAGAAGACCATAAACCTCCAAAAAGGGCAAGAAACCCTCCAAATAACTGGGTAAGACAAAAAGGGAAAAAAGGAAAGAAACCCATACCCTGGGAAGCCACCTAACTGACGGGGAGATCAGCCAAGATGGAGAGACTTCAGAGCCCTGGCAAAAAAGCACAGTAGCTGGACTGAGGAGGGCAAAGCAGAGAAAGAACCGCATAGACCATCAGTACTACCTCCTGGGACACCACAGACTGAGACTCTTGGAAGGGGGCTGGGCACTGAGACTCATTTCCGTGGAGAGGACTAGGGTTGGCTGTGTAGTGACAGCCAGTGGGGCTAGGGGGCAGTGCCCCAAGGGCTGGGGGGTGGAGTGCCACAGCAGAGGGATTCTGGGAGGAGATCTGGGCCTGCAGGAGAAGCAAGGCGCCATTGTTGGGGAGGGCAAAAGGAGGAGGGGTGGACTGCCATGGAAATATTTTTCTCTGCACGCACGCAGACTCTCAGAGAGCACCCTCTGCATCACCAGTTACCTCAGAGGTTGGCACAGAGAAGGGCACTGCAACCAAGCACCACCCATTATTGCTTTCACTCCTCTGGGAACGTACATGCTCTGCCACTGTCCACTGCCAAGTCTCCTGGTGCCACTTACAATTGCCTGAGGGTCACTGCCACTTCCGAGGTGCCTACAACAAGGAACAGCCTATGCCACCTTCCCACGGGTCCTTGCCCCTGTCAAGGGCTCAGCAACCAGGCATTGGCTACTCCCCTTGCCCATTGCTTCCATCTCTCTTGAAGCACGTGCAGCACCCTATCAAGGGGATAACAGCCTGCACACACTGAAGAAAGTGACAGCAAGCATCCAAATCAAAAGCAACCATCATGCCAAAAATAAATAGTAAGCCCTCACAAAATATCCAGGGCACTCTCACGTATAAATAGTCCTCTAAGACTATGGTAGTTGTTTTTCCTAAACTAACAGTATGAGAAAAATGTAAGCAAAATGAAGCTCAGGAATCATTCCCAGTTAAAATAACAGGAGAATTCCCCTGTAGGAGCAAACAATGAAATAGACCTCTGCAGTCTAATAGAAACTGAGTTCAAAAAGGAGATGGTGAAAATACTGAAGTAATTAACAGCAGATATGAACAGTAATGCAGATTACCTTAGAAAGGAACTAGAAATAAAAGGAGCCACGAAAAATTAGAAAAGTCATTTTCAGAGACACAAGCTGAGTTAAAGGCACAGAAGAGCAGAATGAACAGAGCAAAGGAATGAATTCATGACTTGCAAGTTAGAATAATGAAAATCACCCCATCAGTACAGCAGACAGAATACCACATAAAAAAACATGAAAGCAATATAAGAGATCTGTGGGACAATTTAAAGTGGGCCAATCTATGCATAATAGGTACTCTAGAAGAAGAAGAAACGGAAAAGGGGATTGAAGATCTATTTGACGAAATTTTGTCTGAAACCTTTTCAAATCTAAAGGAAACATATATCAAGGTTCAGGAAGCACAGAAGGTCCCAAACAAGCTGAATCCAAACAGGTCCATACCAAGACATATTATGATAAAGACAGCAAAAGTTAAAGAAGAGGATTTTAAAGACAGCAAGAGAAAAAGAGTTATAAGAGAAACCCCATAAGGCTATCAGGTGCTTTCTCTACAGAAATACTGCAGGCCAGAAGAGAGTGGCAAGATGTATTCAGAGTTCTAAAAGGGAAATATTTGCAGTCTAGAATGCTCTACCTGGTAAGAATATCATTTAATATAGAAGAAGAAATAATTTCTCCAACAAACAAAAACTAAAGAGTATAGCAATACTAAACCCATTCTAAAAGAAATACTGAGAGGGCTCCTCTAAATTAAAAAGAAGAAATAGGATGGAGGAAATCACAGTTGAAAAGCAACCATCTAAATAAGCCAGTATGCAGATCTAAAAGGAAAAAAAAAAAAAAACTCTACAGTGAAAGTGACCATAAACACAAGGAACAGCAAAAGGATATACATGAAGATGTTAAAAAAGGGCCATCAAAATCATAAAATGTGGAGAAGGAAAGTAAGAAAATCTGGACTTTTTTTTAGATTGTGTTTGAACGTATGTGACTATTGGGCTAAAGCAAGCAGATATAGGAAGGGGTTAACAAACTTGAAAAACAGGGCAACCACAAATCAAAACCAAACAATACATTCACAAAATTAAAAAGTAGAGGACACGAGCATCAAATAAAAGGAAATCTTCCAACCGCAAAAAGAAAGGAGCAAAGGAGAAACATAGAATCAACTGGAAAACAAGTTTTAAAATGGTAATAAATACACATTTATCAATAATTACCTTAAATGTCAATGACTGAATGCTGCAATCAAAAGACAGAGTGGCGGACTGGATAAAAATAAAAGCACCTACAATATGCTGCCTACAAGACACTCACCTTAGGGCAAAGGACACATATAAATTGAAAGTGAGGGGGTGGAAAAAAGTTTCATGTGAATGGACAAGAAAGCATGAGTGGGAATACTCAGACAAAAAAGACTTCAAAACAAAGCCCATAAAGACAGAGAGGATGCTATTTAATGATAAAAGGATCCATTCAAGAAGAAGATATTACATTCATCAATATATATGCCCCTAATACAGGAGCACCCAAATACATACGACAAATATTAACAGAGATAAAAGGAGAAATTGATGGGAATACAAGAATAGTAGGAAACTTTAACACCCCACTCACATCAATGGACAGATTCTCTAGACAGAAAGTCAAGGCAACAGATCCTAAATGATACAATAAAAAAGTTAGACTTAATTGACATTTTCACGACATTACAAAAAAAATCATCATACTATACATTCTTTTCAGATGCACATGGAACATTTTCAAGGATTGATCACATACTGGGGCACCGAATCAAGAAAAAATAGATCAGTTGAGCAGACCAATCCCTAGAAATTAAGTTGAATATGTAATAAAAACACTCCCTAAAAACAAAAGTCCAGGACCAATGCTTCACAGGTGAATGCTACCAAACATACAAAAGAAGAATTTGTACCCATCCTTCTAAACTTTTCCAAAAAGTTGAAGAAGGAATAATCCCAAAGACATTCTATGAAGCACCATCACTCTAATACCAAAACCAGATAAAGATACTACCAAAAAAATTATAAGCCAGTATCTTTGATGAATATGGATGTAAAAATTCTTGACAAAATTTTTGTCAACCGAATCCAACAATATGTAAAAAAGTGGGATTCATCCCACTTTCATGAGGACAGTTCATCATATGCGAATCAGTCAACGTCATACAGCACATTAACAAAAGTCAAAAACCACATGATCATCTCAATAGATGCATAAAAGCATTTGACAAAGTCCAACATCCATTCATGATAAAAACTCTTAGCAAAGTGGGTATAGAGGGAACACACCTTAACATAATAAAAGCCATTTATGACAAACCCCCAGCCAATATAATACTCAACAGAGAAAAGCTGAAAGCCTTCCTGCTGAAATCTGGAACAAGACAAGGATGCCCACTCTCACCACTGTTATTCAACATAGTATTGGGAGTTTTTGCCACAGCAGTCAGACAAATAAAGGAAACAAAAGGTATCCAAATGGGAAGAGAAGAGGTAAAATTGTCACTGTATGTAGATGAGATGATACTATAGATACAAAACCCTAAGGACTCCACACAAAAACTACTCAAACTGATCAATGAATTCAGCAAAGTGCCAGAATACAAGGTTAACATTCAGAAATTGGTTGCATATCTGTACATAAACAATAATATTAGAAAAAGAATATAAAATAATAATACCTTTTAAAATCACACAAATACCTAGGAATAAACCTGACCAAGGAGGTGAAAGACTTATATGCTGAGAACTATAAAACAGAAATCAAAGAAATTAAAGAGGATTCAAAGAAATGGAAAGATATTCCGTGCTCCTGAGTTGGAAAAATTAATATTGTTAAAGTGGTCATACTACCCAAGCAATCTAGAGATGCAGTGCCATCCTCATCAAATTACCCATGACATTTTTCACAGGACCAGAACAAACAATCCAAAAATTTGTATGGAACCATAAAAGACCCAGAATTGCCAAAGCAATCCTGAGGAACAAAAACTAAGCAGGAGGCATAACTCTCCCAGACTTCAGACAATATTACAAAGATACAGTAATCAAGACAGTGTGGTATTGGTACAAAAGTAGTCATACAGACCAATGGAACAGAATAGAGGACCCAGAAATAAACCCAGACGCCTGTGGTCAATTAATCTTCCACAGAGGAGGCTAGAATATAAAATGGGGAAAAGGCAGTCTCTTCCCCAAGTGGTGCTGGGAAAACTGGACAACTGCATGTAAATCAGTGAAACTAGAACACGTCCTCACACCATGCACAAAAATAAACTCAAAATGGCTTAAAGACTTAAACATAAGATGAGATACCATTAAACTCCTAGAAGAGAACATAGGCAAAATATTCTCTGACATCAACTGTACAAATGTTTTCTTAAGTCATTCTCCCAAGGCAATAGAAATAAGAACAAAAATAAACCAGTGGGACCGAACCAAACTTAAAAGCTTTTACACAACAAAGGAAACCATAAAAAAAACCCCACAAAGACAACCTATGGAATGGGAGAAAATAAGTTTCAAGCAATGTAAGCAACAAGGGCTTAATCTCCAAAATCTATAAACAACTCATACAACTCAACAGCCAAAAACCAAATAACCCAACTGAAAAATTGGCAGAAGACCTGAATAGACATTTCTCCAAAGAAGACTTATGGATGGCCAACAGGCACATGAAAAACTGTCGAACATCACTGATTATTAGAGAAATGCAAATCAAAACTACAGTGAGATGCCACCTCACACTGGTCAGAATGCCTATCATTGATAAGTCAACAAATAGCAAATGCTGGAGAGAGTGTGGAGCAAAGGGAATGCTCCTATATGTTTCGTGGGACTGTAAATTGGTACAACCTCTATGCTCTATGGGAAACAGTATGGAGGTTACTCAGAAAACTAAATATAGAACTACCATATGATGCAACAGTCCCACTCCTAGGCCTATATCCAGATAAAACTTTCATTGGGAAAAAAATACATGCACCCCTGTATTCATTGCAGCACTATTCAAAATAGCCAAGACATGGAAACAACCATTGACAGATGAATGGATTAAGATGTGGTATATATTCACAATGGAATACTATTCAGACATGAAAAAGAACAAAATAATGCCATTTGCAGCAACATGGATGGAACTAGAGATTCTCATACTAAGTGAAGTAAGTCAGAAAGGCAAATCCCAGAGATCACATGTGGAATCTAATATATGGCACAAAGGAACCTATCTACTTAAGAAACAAACTCATGCAAATGTAGAATAGACTTGTGGTTGCCCAGGGGGAGAGGGGAGAGTGGGATGGACTGGAAGTTTGTGGTTAGTAGCTGCAAACTTGCCTTTGGAGTGGATAAGCAATTAGATACTGCAGTACAGCACAGGGAACTACATCTAATCATTTGCGAGGGAACATGATGGAGGATCATGTGAGGAAAGAATGTATATATATGTGTAACTGGGTCACTTTGCTGTACAGCAGAAGTTGATAGAACATTATAAATCAAATATAATAAAAAATTAAACAGAAAGAATTATGTTTTTCTAAATGCTGTATCAGCAAAGCCAACATTCCATCATTGATTTATTTAAACTGTTAAACAGTAATTCAAAATAATTTTATATATTACAGATATAAATTATTGTCACTTTACCTAAATTTCTTATCTTTTTTACTTGGAATTTTGATAGGTTTTTCTTTTGATAGGTTTTTCCGTCTCTCTGAAGAGAGATTTTTTTAAGATTAGGTAAGCCATCCAATGAGCTTTTATACTTTTCTCAAGAAGTGTAAGCTGATATATATTTCTAGTATTTATGATGGAGAAACTTTAAAGAAAAAAAAAATCTGAAAAGTTCTTTGTAAGAAATGCAAAATAATAAATTTTTTATTATTATTTTATGTTCTGGATTTTCCTAATCTCTAATTTTTCAGTAAGTACAGATGTGTGCTAAAAATGACATAAGATGATGTTTTTACATTAATATAATTATTTTTTACGACTCAATGAATTTATTACATTTATAGTTGTACAATGATTATCACAATCCGTTTTATAGGATTTCCATCCCACACCACCAGCGCATCCCCCCACCCTCCGAACTGTCTCCTTTGGAAACCATAAATTTTTCAAAGTCTGTGAGTCAGTATCTCTTCTGCAACAAAGTTCATTGTGTCTTTTTTTCAGATTCCACATGTAGTGATAGCATTTGATGTTGGTGTCTCATTGTCTGACTGACTTCACTTAGCATGATAGTTTCTAGGTCCATCCATGTTGCTAAAAATGCTGGTATTTCATTCCTTTTAATGGCTGAGTAATACTCCATTGTGTATATGTACCAAGTCTCGATCCACTCCTCTGTCGATGGACATTTAGGTTGCTTCCATGTCTTGGCCGTTGAAAGTAGTGCTTCAGTGAACAGTGTAGTACATTTGTCTTTTTGAGTCATGGTTTTCTCTGGGTAGATGCCCAGGAGTGGGTTTGCTGGATCAAATGGTAGTTCTGTTTTTAAAGTTTTCTGAGGAATCTCCATACTGTTTTCCACAGTGGTTGCACCAATTTACAATCCCACCAACAGTGTAATAGAGTTCCTTTTTCTCCACACCATCTCCAGCACTAATTGTGTGTAGACTTTTTGATGATGGCCATTCTGGCTGGTGTAAGGTGGTACCTCATAGTGGTCTTGGTTTGCATTTCTCTAATGATGAGTGATGTTGAACATCTTTTCATATTTTTTTGGCCATCTGTATGTCTTCTTTGGAGAATTGTCTGTTTAGATCGTCTGCCCATTTTTTGATGGGTTTGTTTGTTTTGGTATTGAGTGGTAGGAGATGTTTATAAATTTTGGAGATTAATCCCTTGTCAGTCGATTCATTTGGCAATATTTTCCCCCATTCTGTGGGTTGTCTTTTCATTTTGTTTAGGGTTTCCGTTGCTGTACAGAAACTTTTAAGTTTGATTAAGTCCCATTTGTTTGTTTTTACTGTCATTACTCTAAGAGGTGGATCTGAGAAGATGTTGCTGTTGTTTATGTCAGAGAGTATTTCCTCTAAGAGTTTTATAGTATCTGGTCTTATATCCAGGTCTTTAATCTTTTGTGTATGGTGTTAGGGAGTGTTCTCCTTTCATTCTTTTCCATGTGGCTGTCCAGTTTTCCCAGCACCACTTATTGAACAGGTTTTCTTTTCTCCATTGTATATTCTTGCCTCCTTTATCGTAGATTAGTTGGCTGTAGGTGTGTGGGTTTAATTCTGGGCTTTCTATCCTGTTCCACTGATCTGTATTTCTGTCTTTGTGCCAGTACCATACAGTTTTGAGGACTGTTGCTTTGTAGTATAGTCTGAAGTCATGGAACCTGATTCCTCCAGCTCCATTTTTCTTTTTCAGGATGTCTTTGGCTATTCTGGGTCTTTTGTGCTTCCAAACAAACTTTAAAATATTTTGTTTGAGTTGTGTGAAAAGTGTCCTCAGTTGAGTTCCCATTGTGGTGCAGTGGTTAACGAATCCAGCTAGGAACCATGAGGTTGCAAGTTTGAACCCTGGCCTTGCTCAGTGGGTAAATGATCTAGCATTCCCATGAGCTGTGGTATAGGTTGCAGACGCAGCTCGGATCCTGAGTTGCTGTGGCTCTGGCGTAGGCCGGTGGCTACAGCTCCAATTAGACCCCTAGCCCAGGAACCTTTATGTGCCAGGGGAGCGGCCCTAGGAAAGGCAAAAAGACAGAAAGACCAAAAAAAAATCCTTGGTGATTTGATAGCGATTGCATTGAATCTGTAGATTTACTTGGGTAGTATAGTCATTTTGACAATATTGACTCTTTCAGTCTAAGAGCATGGTGTGTCTTTCCATCTATTTGTGTCATCTTTGATTTTTTTCATCAGTGTGTTATAGTTTTCAGAGTACAGGTCTTTTGTCTCTTTAGGTAGGATTACTCCTAGGTATTTCATTCTTTTGGATGTGATGGCCAACGGGATTGCTTCCCTAATTTCTCTTTCTGATCTTTCATTGTTAGTATATAGAAATGCTGTCGATTTCTGTGTATTTTGTATCCTGCGATACGTTAGTATAATTTAAAGTAGCTCATAAACTTTAATGTGCTTAAGAATGACCTAGTGGATCTTCTAGAGAAGTGAATTCTCCAGAAGTTGTAAACAAGTTTACTGTTACCAAAGGAGAAAGGGGCCGGGAGAGATAGATTGGGAATTTGGAACTGGCATATGCCCACTACTGAATATGGAAGGGATGGTCAACAGGGACTCGATGTAGAGCACAGGAAACTCTACTTAATATTCATTCTTTAACCTATATGGGAATGGATATGTGGATATGTATAACCGAATCACTTTGCTGTACAGCAGAGATGGGCACAACTTTGTAAATCAACTATACTTCAGTAAAATTTTTAAAAACAAACAAAAAAAAAGTTCTGATTTACTAGGCTTAGAGTGGGACTTTCAAGAATATTAAGATTAGGAAAAGTAGTTTCTTCCAAATTAGTTTTACTATTATACATTATTAAGCTTGGCCACATATTTACTTTTTTTCTGCATTTTGGGCTTGCCCACTTAATTGCATTGGGCAATCCTTTTCTTTTCTTTTCTTTTCTTTTCCCCTAACACTACTGGTACTCTATTTCCTAAGTGTAATTTTTGTCTTTATATTTGGTCGTCTCTGCCGTTTGACACTTCCCTTCCTGACTTAGACTCTTCCTCTTATACTTTATTACAGCCTTGCTAACTCACCCTTTGTTTTAAAACTAAGAGTGATAAAAAAAGGTAGCTCTAACAATAAAAACCTCTAGTTCACTAAGAACTTCATGTGCTACTGATAATGTAGAAAAAATTCAGAAAGGCAAACCTTGGGAGGAAGTAGTGAGCCTTTCCTTTGTGATGGCGCTTCATGGACGAAGTTGACCATTGGTCTCCATTGAGCTTGGCCATTGGATAGTTTATATCTCTGTTCTGTCATGTTGTTAATAGTTAATGCTTATTTTCACACTCAGAAAAGTTCTGCTTTAGACAGTGTGTTATGTCCACTCTTATTCATGGTTCATAGAATTTTACCTATTCTTTCCCAGTAGAACTGACCAATTGTAATGCATATACTCTGTATAGCCTGTATGGACTGTGAAAGTATCTTAGTGTTGACAGTTCTTTGGAGGCAATGAATATACATTGTGTGTGTTGTAAAAATACAAATCCAATAACTAGCCTTTTGAACAGAAAATTTGTATTTGGATTTTTATCACCAGTATCATCAAAAACTATTTCAGGAATTAAAAAAAAAAATCTTATGGCTAGAGTTTTAAGGTCTCAAGAATAAATTTTAAATATATTCAAGAGCAGATCTTTTTTTTTCATTCAAGAAATAATAATGTCTTAGTACCGGGCTAAATGATAGCAAATGGGTATGGTTTGTGAGTGCAAAGAAGAAAGTATAATTATAGGGTCTGGACTGTTTCATTTTAAGCAGAGGAAGAAATTTTTTTGTTGTTGTTGTTTTACGTGTGAAATGTATAAAAATAACTTAAACTAAAGGCTTGGAATAAGTTGAACTATTAATAAATACCCTGTTCCAGGAAGGTAACAGTAATTGTACCTGATGGCATGCGAAGTGATATAATTGCTGCCTAGGTAACTACTCCCCAAATTATTGAGCTTAAAGTGTTTCTTTATTGGTTTTATGTTGCTAATTTGTGAATATATTGATGTATACATTTGTCTAAAACTTATTTTTATTAGAGATCCTTTTTTAGCTATGACCATTAATTCAGAAACTTGACTTATACTTCTGAAATAAGCAGTTAATTTGGACCTGAAACCTTTTTCTCCAGAAGCCTAAATGGAATTCAGGTCTTTGTGTTTCAGGAGCAGAGTCCCATCATTACTCAGTTGTTCATTTCATTTGCTCTTTCACAGTGCCATATCTGAATTCTTTTCTTTTTGTTTGTTTTTTCTTCATTTCAGCTGAATTCATTAATTTGTGGTTATTGTTGGCTAGCATGTACTTAAAAACAATGAGTCTGGTTTTCTCCTCTAATAAATGGAGAAGAAGCTGGAGAGCTTGTGGGTTGGTTGTCTGTCTCCTTCTGTCTCTATGTCCTATTATCTCTTGTGCTGATTTTTTTTTTTTTTTTTTTTTGTCTCTCTAGGGCCATACCCATGGCATATGGAGTTTTTCAGGCTAGGGGTCAAATCAGAGCTATAACCACTGGCCTACACCACAGCCACAGCAACACCATATTCAGGCTGTGTCTTCAACCTACACCACCGTTCATAGCAACGCCAGATCCTTAACCCACTGAGCGAGGCCAGGGATCAAACCTGTATCCTCATGGTTACTAGTCAGATTTGTTTCCTCCAATCCACAACAGTAACTCCCTGCTGTCCTTTTGACTTTAGATCTCTGCTTCCAAAACTACTAGATGTGAACTCTACCTGGTTAGTACATGTTTAGTACCACTGTCCACCCAGTCACCTAAGCCTAGGGGTCATTTTTGAGTGTTTCAGCTTGACCTTTTTTTTTGTTTGTTTGATACTATCAGTTACCAAATATATAAAAAATATCGATTAGGAAAAAATGGAATCTGTCTTCTTATTCCCATCTTTATTGCCCTTTTCTGAATTATTCTAAGTGTGTATACTCTTGTCTTTTTAGTCCTTTTCTCTAACTTCAGCAATTTAAATAGCCCGTTAACTTTCATTGTGTCCACCTAACCAGTCAGGTTGGTCTTTCTGACCCTTGTTACTGCCCAGAGCTCTTCTATAGTATCCAATTATTGACCTCAATATTTCTTGGAGCCCTATGGGTATTTCAAAGATTGGTTGAGAATCTCCTCAGGCAAGTGAGTAGGACTCTGGTAGTCTAGCCCTGGTCAGCCAGAGTTAACTTTGATTTTGCTCTGTGTTCCTTTTGAGGATTAAGCACAAAGATCCATTCTGCAAAGGAAGATCCACTGCAGAACAGATTTTGCATTTGATCCTGTTGCCTCAGCATGGCCACCCCTGATCACTCTGCCTCACTAGGGCCTCCTCTGGTTTTCTCTGCTCTGCCACTATACCCTCTTTATTGCTTTCACAGCTGGTTGTTTTGTGTATTGTACATTTGGATGGATGGATGTGGGGACACACACCCACACCTACCACATACTCTTTATTGCCACCATTGGATCCTAACCTTCCCTGCACAAAGATTTGTTTCATTTATCAATTATCCTTTTAGCACCTGGCATGATGCTTCTACACAGTGTTTAGGCCATTTATACTTAATGTAATTAGTGACATGACTGTGTTTAAATCTGTCTTGTTGCTGTTTCCTATTTGTTTCATCTGTTATGTTTTCTTTTCCCCTCCTCCCTTGCCTTCCAGTTATTTATTTATTGTGGCCAAGTTGCAGCATGCAGAAATTCTTGGGTCAGGGATCCAACCCATGCCACAACGGCAACCTCAGCTGCTGTAGTGATAACGCTGCATCTTCAACCTGCTGTGCCACAAAAGAACTTCTCTCCTTCTTTTAGATTAATTGTATTTTTTTTTAGTATTTTAATTTATTCTACTATTGGCTTTCTCTTTTAAAAATTAGTTGCCCTGAGGTTTACAAAATCAGTTTCGACTTAATCACAGTTAACTTTCAAATAAAAGCAATATTTTATGTAGAATTTAAGAACATGGAGTTCCCGTAGTGGCTTCAGTGGTTAACAAATCTGACTAGCATCCAGGAGGATGCAGGTTCGATCCCTGGCCTTGCTCAGTGGGTTAATGATCCGGCGTTGCCGTGAGCTGTGGTGTAGGTGGCAAATGCAGCTCGGATCCTGCATTGCTGTGGCTGTGGTGTAGGCCAGCCACTGCAGCTCCGATTTCGACCCCTAGCCTGGGAACCTCCATATGCTGCAGGTGCGGCCCTAAAAAAAAAGAAAGCAAAGCAAAGCAAAGCAAAAAAAAAAAAAAAGAACTTGAAAGCTTATGTTTCTTCTCTCCATCCTTACTGCTATTGTAGTCAAATGTTTATGTCTATACATGTTATAAACCTGATCTTACATTTTTAAACCATTTAGCTTTAAGCAGTCAATTAGTGTAAATAAAATTTAAGATAAGTTATAAAAGTTCTTCTCCTTACCTATAAATATACCATTTCTGACACTTTTCATCATTTGTTTTCTACGGTATTATTTGTAATTAAGTTTTCATCTGGGTACTTTTCTATCTGTTTTAAGAACTTTCTTTAACATTTTTTTGTATGCAGATCTATTGATGACAAATTCTTTCAGCTTTGGTCTGTTTCAGAAAAGGTTTTGCTTGATTTTTTTTTTTTTCTCTCTCTCTCTTTTATTTTTTATTTTATTTTTTTGGGAGGACACACCCATGGCACGTGGAGGTTCCCAGGCTAGGGGTCGAATCAGAGCTGTAGCTGCCAGCCTACACCACAAGCCACAGCAATGTGGGATCCTAACCTACTGAGTGAGGCAAGGGATCGAACCCGCATCCTCATGCTGAGCCACGATGGGAACTCCAGGTTTTGCTTGATTTTTGCAAGATATTTTTACTGGATATAGAACTATAGGTCATCGGTTTTATGCTTTAAGCTCTTCAGTGATCCCATTCCAACTTCTGCTTTATATAGTTTCAGATGAAACATCTGTATTCATTTTTCTTTCTTCCTCTGTATGTAACTTATCATTTTCTTCAACTGCTTTTATGTGCATTTATTCTTGCTTGAGGTTTGATGAGTGTTTTGGATTTGTAGGTTTGCAGTCTTCATCAATTTTAGAAATTTTTTTTTACCATACTTCTTCAAATAGTGCTTTTGGTCATCCCTGAAATTCCAACAACAGGTGCATTAGACTATTGTTGTTGTTCCAAAGGCCACTGAGGCTTTGTGCACTTTACCCATTGGTTTTATTGTCTAGACTTCACTTCGGAGAGTTACTATTTCCATTTTCCAAGTTTCCTGATCTTTTCTTCCACAGAATCTATAGTCTTTTGCTCCCACCCATGAAAATTTATTGTTTTAGATATTGTATATCTTACCTTTCAAAGCTCTATTTTTATATCTTCTATTTTCTCATCATAAAAAAGAAGCGCCTTAGAGACTGAGATCCCAGAATTTTTTACTGGGGCTGATGACATGGCTCATCCCCAACTTCAGACTTCCTGAGGGGAAGCAGTTGTTCAGCATAAACTGTATTGTTTGTACCAACAATTTAGGCACGGTGAGCCACTCCTATCAGCTCTGGGAATGGTGGGCCCCTCTTAAAATTTAAGTTCTTCAGGGCTAGCTAAGGGCTAATCATGCAAGCAGGCCTTTCAAAGACTATGGTGCCATGTTTGCAGTGTGTCCTCTCCATTATTTGCTTAATTATTTATTCATATAGTTATAGACTCATAGATATTTATTTTACACTTTGGGTTATATTCAAACACTGCATTGTTTGTTTTGTTTCTCAGAGTGTTAGTTTTGCCTGTTGGCAGCTCTATCAGTTGGCTCCCATATCCCTTTGACATACCCACATTATTTTGTGTTTTGAGCCCTTTCCCACTTTCTGGCTAAACAAGATGTTCCAGGCTTATTTGTGTGTTCCACATCCTTGGTCTAGAATCAGCCATTTTTCCAAGGAGCTTCTGCTTTCTTTCTGTGATGAAGGTTTTTTTTTTGTTTTGTTTTTGTTTTTTTTTGCTTTTTAGGGCCCCAGTGTGGCATATGGAGGTTCCCAGGCTAGGAGTCTAATTGAAGCTATAGCTGCCAGCCTACACCACAACCACAGCGACGTCAATCTGAGCCTCAACTGCGACCTACACCACAGCTCACGGCAACACCAGATCCTTAACCCACACAGTGAGGAGAGGGATTGAATCCGCAACCTCATGGTTCCTAGTCAGATTCATTTCCACTGCACCATAAAAGGAACTGGTGTAATGAAGTTTTAAAATGTTAAAACAAATTCATTGTAGAAAAATTGGGGGAATATTGAAAGAAAAAGTAGAAGTCAATGTACTAAAAAGTAAATGTTAATTACTGATATAGGTAATTACTGTTAATGTTTTGTTGTATTATTTAATGAAGTTTCAAAGCAAAATATGAAGTGATTTTTATAGGCTTTTTTTTCTGTTTCATGTGTGATGTTAATTACTTGATAGACTTGAGAGCATCTTTCCTTCCATAAGTAAAGCTCTTCTTCTTCTGCTGCTTCTGCTGCTGCTGCTTCTTCTTCTGCTTCTTCTCTACTTCTGTGCTTCTTGTGCTGTGCTTCTGCTTCTTCTGCTTCTTCTTTTCTTCTTCTGCTTCTTCTTCTTCTGCTTCTTCTTCTTCTTCTGCTTCTGCTTCTTCTGCTGCTGCTGCTGCTTCTCCTTCTTCTTCTGCTTCTGCCTCTTCTGCTTCTTCTTCTCTTCTTCTTTCTTCTTCTGCCTCTTCTGCTTCTTCTGCTGCTTCTTCTGCTCTCTCCTTCTTCTTCTTCTGCTTCTTCTTCTCCTTCTTCTTCTGCTTCTGCTTCTTTCTGCTGCTGCTGCTTCTTCTCCTTCTTCTTCTTCTTCTCTTCTTCTGCTTTTGCTTCTTCTTTTCTGCTTCTGCTGCTGCTTCTTCTTCTTCTCCTTTTTTCCTCTTTTGTCCTCTTTTGTCTTTTTAGGGCCTCACCCATGGCATATGGAGGTTCCCTGGCCAGGGACTAATCGGAACTAGGCTCCTGGCCTATGCCAAGCAATGCCAGATCCGAGCTGCGTCTGCAACCTACACCACAGCTCACAACAACACCAGATCCTTAACCCACTGAGCAGGGATCGAACCCGAAACCACATGGTTCCTAGTCGATTCATTTCTGCTGCACTACTACGGGAACTCCACGTAAAGCTTTTTGATCTCTTCTCTAAACCCCAGAAAAGATGAGGACTTTCTAAAGAAGCTAGAATCTTCGGGGGCTATAGTGGAGCAATAGGATATTTGACACCTTATATAGGAAATTTTTCCCAAGTTTCTATATTTCTGTATTCTGGTTGTTTTGGATACCAGTTTTAATAATTTCTAAGATATTTTAATACGTAAGGAATAATCATATATTTGCACGCTTCCTAAGGATGTTAATAATTGAAGACTTTTATTTCTTTTGGGGTAGGTGCGACACTCAATTCTGTTGTATTGTTAGTATGATAGATTCAGTTACATCCAAACTTCCCTTTTTATTGAAGAACATTTTTGTTTGGATCCTCCATCTAAATGGCAGTATTTGTGTAGGATTTCCTGAGAATTTTTCCCATACACATTCTTTTGGTTTATTAGGGTGTACCCCTACCTACCTCCTTCTTAAAATGTAAAGCAGGTAACTAATGTCATGAATCCTTAAAATGCCAGTGAAAGGGCATAGAATCAAATGGAAATTGATTAAAAGAAGAAGGCCACCTGCTTCTAATTCCTTAGGGGCAGGAGGACTGGCACAGTCACCTTTTTGTACCCAGTGCTTTACCTCGCCTGTGCCAAGAGGATGTCCCACAAAGGCCAATACTATTGAACTTGGGAATTTCCTTAAAATATTCTAAATCTTATCACTTTAAAAGCATTCTTTAATATTCAGTCTAAAAGGTGGCGAGGATTTGTTGAAGGAAATTATCCAAAGTAGATTGTTCTGCTTTGCCAAGGATATGCCATTGAGAAATGATTTGTGCGGCTATCTTTTTACAGTGATAGACAAAAAGTATCTATGTATGATACAACTTGGAGAATCCGCATTTATCGAAAAAAAAAATGGAAGACTGACATTTTGACTGCTCTTTTGTCAAGCTTATAGGAAGCTCTAGGCTATGTGTTTCTGTGATTAATTGATAGGTTAAGAGTAGAGAACTCACTTGAAGAATGATAGGAATATTATTATTTGGAGTTTTAAATCGACTAGTATTGACAGATTGCAGAAGCATTGGAGTACAGTAGGACTCTACCTTGGTCTTCTAAAAGGCTTGTTGCTGGAGTTCCCATCGGCTCAGTGGTTAACGAATCCAACTAGGAACCATGAGGTTGCGGGTTTGGTCCCTGCCCTTGCTCAGTGGGTTGAGGATCCGGCGTTGCCGTGAGCTGTGGTGTAGGTTGCGGACACAGCTCAGATCCCGTGTGCTGTGGCTCTGGTGTAGGCCAGGGGCTGCAGCTCCGATTGGACCCCTAGCCTGGGAACCTCCATATGCTGCGGGAGCGGCCCAAGAAATAGCAAAAAGACAAAAAAAAAAAAATCACAACTTCAATAATGGAGTATTTCCTTTCAAACTCTTCCTGAATGTTCATCACCCAAGTTACTAAAAGTATTAATTAACCAGGAAAACTGCATATGTACACAATAAGCCTTTTTTTTGGCTTTTTGACTTTTCTAGGGCTGCTACCGTGGCATATGCAGATTTCACACTAAAGCTCGAACCCAGGCTTTGCCACATGGGCCTATTGAACTATTCTCCATATAAATGGAAAATGCCATTTTCACTCACCATCTGTCCTCAGGGAAGTCCTAGTGTAGATCAGAACTTCTAAAAGAAGCTCGGAAATACTTTTTGTGTCTGTGTCTCATAGAAATTGTTGATTGCTTTGGCTGTTTTTGCATAGAAACAGACTAATTGGATGCGAGAGAAATTTTTTATGTTTCTTTTAGATTCGTGTATGCAAAATTTAAGCAGAAGAAATTCCTTTTTTTTTTTTTAAGGTTGTGAGAAAAACACCTATTGTTTAACCCTCACCCCCTAAAAAATTATCTTATTCTGATCTGACATTCTATCGACAGTTAGTTTTTGCTTGTTGTAGTTTATAAAGATTTACTAAGAATGAGCCCTGATCTGTAGTTCCGTTGTGGCGCAGTGGAAATGAATCTGACTAGGAACCATGATGTTGCCAGTTCGATCCTGGCCTCACTCAGTGGGTTGAGGATCTGGTGTTGCTGTGAGCTGTGGTGTAGGTCGCAATTCGGCTCAGATCCTGCGTTGCCATGGCTGTGGTATAGGCTGGCAGCTGTAGCTCCAATTCGACGCCTAGCCTGGG